>NC_091470.1:56796888-58143555 GCF_036971445.1 Narcine bancroftii | reverse complement strand
AATTGCTTTTGAATAAGTACTGCTGAATGTCCATTGCTATTTTCAATGTTTGATTGATAGGAACTTCCATCTCCAACTCCTGTGAAGACCAGATTGCCATCAGAACTATTTGGTGATGCATTGATGGTTTTGGAGTTTTTGCATGCATTTGGAGAGCTATTTGACCTCGAGGATGAGTTTCCTGATGGCATGACATTAGGTACAGATTTGATTTGAATTGTGTGAATTGAATGCTTGTGCTAGTAATTGTATGCTGGTATGTTTCATTGAAAGTCTGCTTATAATTTTATTCTTGACTCAAAAGGAAAAGTTTGCATTGTACCTGGAAATGTAACACTGGCATTTGTAGGTTGGTGTTTTGTTTTGCATTTGTAGGCTTAAGGCCATTTCAAATAGCACAAAAGTCGGGATGTAAAGGCGGAGAAACACATAATGACCTCTCTGAATGTGTGGAGGCGGTCTCTGAGCCGCATAATCCAACCCCTCTCCGAGAGGGATAATCTCCGCAGCACAGCCCTCTGCCAAACGATCTGAATTGGCAGCTGCACTAGGCACCTGTTTGGGGGCAGGCTGATGATGCCGTCAGCCCACGACCCATCTCCCCACTCACCTCAATGAGTTTCTCATTGGGAATTTGCTGCACGCCTAACCATAATTGAAATTTTTTGACCTTTGAAATGATGCACCTTTTGAAAACTCGGGCAAATTACTTGTAAAGTAACTTCCCTTTTTCCTAGGTCTTCTACCGACTTGTTAATAGAACCAAGTCTTCAAAGTTTCTTTGGCAACCATCATTATACCTTAGTCATGTTGTGCATATTACCCATAATGAACAAAATTGGGTTTGTCATAAAACTACACAATTCCATGCCTGCTTATTCATTTTGAGACTGGACCAGTGGTTCTCAACATTATTCTTTCCACTCACATACCACTTTATAAGTATTCCCCATGTCATTGGTGCTCTGTGATTAGTAAGGATTGCTTAAGATGGTATGTGAGTGGGCAGGGAAGGTTGAGAATCACTGATCTAGAGCCAATTGTTACTGAAATATTTTGCTTAAGGAAATATTGTCATTGACCCATTTCCTTTTTAGTTATGAAATGGTGCACTTAACAAGTCAATTATGTACGATTAAAATGGTGGTTTTCAAAATTTTTCTATCCACCTACATACCACCTTAAGCAATCCTTTACTAATCACAGAGCACCGATGGCATAGGGAATTCTTATAAAGTGGTATGTGAGTGGAAAGAAAAAGGTTGATAACAATTGGACTAGACCTACCTTCTACAGGCATCTGAAGGTACTAGAGAAATGTCTCTGCAAAATACTGCAAATGTACTTGGGGGTGGGGATGGGGGGATGTATCTTGACATGGTGACACTTCTGGAAAGGTACTTTACGTGCCAGATGACAGACTCCTGAAATGGAAATGCAGTTTTGTCATGGAATAAATAATAACAAATGAAGGAAGGGCAAAATAAATTCTGTGATATTCTCAAAGCCACTAGGAATCAATTTGCAGTGATCTTTGCACTCTGCATTTAAGTGTTAGAAGTGAACTTCAATGCCTTTACACAATTATTTTTTGACTTCAGATATGCAGTAGTATTCTCAAAGTATTGTTTCTGATCTGACATTGTATCTGATTAATTCACAGAAAGTCTAGAGGAAGCACTTGTTGGAAATGACACTGAAGGGCCACTCTGTGAATTGCTGTTTTTCTTCCTCACTGCAATCTTTCAGGCACATGCTGAGGAAGAAGAAGAAGTTGCCAAAGAACAGTTAAAAGAACCAGATCCAAAAGGTTAGAGATTGAATTGGAAACAGTTACACTGCTGTCAGAGTAAATTGTGCTTGTCTTTGTAACAAAATTTTTGTGTGCCTTACTAACGTAAAAGAAGGTGATTTTTAAACAATACATTCCAAGGAATGCTGGAGCTGAACCATCTTAGTTTTTTTTAATTTGTTCAGTAATTGGAAAATTAAATGTACTTAGTTTTGTTTGCACCAATAAAACCCTATATCCAATATTTTATATTATCAATCCTGCATTTTGGTTTGTAGCTGTCAAAAAATTAATATTGTCCATAAACTATTGATTATTTGCATCTGCTTGTGCAAGTCACTCGTTGAATGAATGCACAATGAGGGTGGGATGAGAAACTGAATTGTCAATATCATTTATTGTGACCATTTTAAATGCATTTTTTAATAAGAAAAGTTGATGCATTTCCCTATAGTTTATTTAATAGACTTTGATTACTAAAAGAACTTCTGAGCTGAAACTAAATAAGAATGGTAAGTTGTTTTAACAAGGAAGTCTGCAGACAGTGATTGCAGTTTACACAAAATTTCTGGAGAAACCAGCAATGTTGAGATGCATCAGAATTAGAATTTATTGTCGTGAACGAGTCATGAAATTCGGTGTTTGCAGCAGCTTCAGAGAGCAAACATTCATATTATAACCATCTTACAACAATAATGAAAAAATGTATAATAGTACACAAAAAGTAAGGCAGTGCCTCTGGTTCATTAATTATTCAGGAATCTGGCAGCAGGGAAGAAGCTGTCCTTGTGTTGTTGAGTGCTCATTTTTTATATCTTTTTCCTGATGATAACCGAGTGAACAATTGTTTTGTACCTGAGCCCTTTCATCAAAGTATGAGCAAAAAAAAGCAGACAGGCGCCTGAATAAAGTGGTGGTGGGATGTGTAGGTGGATGAGCATAGGCCCACAGGGAAGAGATCATACGTGGATATGGGAGGGAGGACGCAAAAGAAAAAAGCTGAGAAGTGATTGGGGAGTAGATAGCTCTCGAATGGAGAGCAAAGGGGGTGGAGAGCTGGAGGGGTGGGTAAGAGAGGGAGATGGGACTCGTCTAACAGAAACTGGACAGGCCCAAGTTAATGACATCTGGTTAGAGGGTGCCTAGATGAAATGCTGTTCCTCCAGGGTCAGTGCCAAGGGGGGCTGTTCACCCTTGGTCAGACCTGCCCCCACCCCCCTCTGCACATGTCCAGCTTGACGCAATAAAAGCAGGCCCCCGCTTCCTACATCAGAGGGGTGGATGGTGTTAACGTTTGATGGCAGGCAGGTGGCAGGTCCCGACATCCAACAGGTCTCCCCAGTGAGTTTATGACTGCCCCCCTCTAGCATTTGTTCTGGTGCCAACCCTGTGTACCTCCAATCTGTGGTTAGTCTGGCCCTGCACATGACCGTGGACAAATATCAGCATAGAATTGAAATGGATGGCTGCTGGAAGATCCCTTCTATTGTAACAGACAGAGAGTGCTCAGTAATGTGTACTCCCAGTCTGCATCTCGTCTATCATATGAAGAGAAGGCAAAACGGGAGCACTGGATGCAGTAGGTAACTCCTGCACTTACATAAGTGAAGTGTTGCTTCACTTGGAAGATCTGTTTGGAGCCCCAAATGGAAAGTTCACGCCTAACTAATTTCAATCTGATGTCTTGCTTCATTCACACTTTTCAATTTATGACATTATTAAGAATATGAAGATCCCCCCCCCCCCATCATGAAGATGCAAAAAATGTATTGCAGGCATACGGAGAGTATAATTTAAAAAATGTAATCCATTGCAAATAAATCTTTGGGACAAGACCATTCTTTTGTCATTCATTGGCCTCATTCAAAAGCTGGAATTCTGCATGGAGGCTACATTTATTAGTAGCAGAAAGTTTCAGTCCAGTCATTTTTTTGCATTGGCTCAAGTTCACAGAAATTAAAGTGTAATATGAATTGTTTTAATCTGATTGCTTCTAAAATTTTTTGATATATTAGTTATGTAACTTAATGTTACTACATAGAGAACACTGTGTGACTTGTTGAATTTCTCCAGCAATTCTGGGTAAACTGCAATCACGGTGTCTGCAGATTTTCTTGTTAAACAACTGCATTTATATTTAGTTTCAGCTCAGAAGCCGTCAAAAAGCTTGAGTTTTCTAGAGGATCCTTCCTAGTTGCATTAGTGTTCTTTACACCGAAATTCTAAAGTTATTTTACTCTGGAACATTTGCAAATGTTTTGTCATTTGCAAATGGTACTTTTTTGATTCTATTTTTGTGCTTCTCTCAATTCTGGTTCTAAATGTTCAACATAGGACTTTTAATAAGGGGAGAGGAAAGAATTAAAAAGAAACCTCATACTTTTCAAATATTTTGAGGTGATTTTTTTTGGCATTATTTTGACAGTTGAACTTCTTAGTCTTGAATGCAAGTTGTTCTTGAACCTGTTTTTGATCTATTGTTTTGGTGCCCATCAAATAAAATCTTACTTTTATTTACTCACTTAACAGACGCTTTGGATGAAGATCTAGATACTACCAAATGTGCAGTCTCCGCGGTTGCAGCTTTTGCAGCTGCATGGCCCCAACTCTATCAAGGTCCCGTACTCTTTATTGTAGTTTCAATCGACATTGGGGGTGGGGGAGGGACTGGTTTTACCAGTCCAATGATTAAATGTTTTCCCACTTGTTTGATAAAGGCTGCTCATTGCGTAATTTGGATCTCGATAGCTGCACACTGTCTGAAATCCTCAGACTACACATTCTGGCAGCAGGAGCAGATGTGACACCAGCAAATGCAAAGTATCGATACCAGCAGCAAGGTGGATTTGATACTACTGATGATCCTTGTGTTGAATTCAGGATGAATAATCCAGAAGTTTTGAAAAAGCTAACTAACTTCCCAGTGTATGATCTGACATCAGGTATGTATGTATTTTAAGATTTTCTTGTAAGTCTTGTGCAAGTTTGGTCAATTTCAGTCCACCTGGAGGCAATGATTGTATAATTTTTCAAGATATATATTTTAAATGTCTGAATATTTTGTGCCAGAAATCAAATTTTGATGATTTGGTAAAGTTTAAAATAAACTGGTGTACAAAGCAAGGGAGAACCTAATAGAGTGCATCAGCATTGAGGCGAATGAAGAAAGACAGATGCTGGACTCCTGAGTAAACAATGAGAAGCTGGGACTCAACAGGTCAGGCAGGCAGCATTCATGGAAAAAAAATGGTCAGTCTGTGCCCTGATTCAAAATGTTAACTCTCCATATATTGAAAAAAAAAGCTGTGCTGATGTGGACCCAGGAGAGCAGGGATTGGCAACAGCACTGCTCTGCAAGGTTCTACTGGCCCAGTCATGATGCTGATAGCTCCATACAGCATTTGAACATTCTTAGAGGAGTTGATGGTTTTCAAATGTCCTGCAGCCACTGAGTTCTGTGCCTATGCTGGACAGTGTATCACAAGGGGTTGCAGACTGAGGAGCATTGGACTGGTGTAGAGCACCAGAAGCGAGGGAGGGAAGGGGGGGGGGGAGGGGATCTTGGGACACTACCCTAAGGAAGATGATCATGGCAGTGGGCCAGCTTGGGGTGGACTCACAGGTTTCTAGCTACTGGCAATTTGCTGGTTTGTGGGAACCAGGTATTGAAACTTGGATTCAAGAGGCTGTTGAGTGCAAAAAGGGGTCTCATGTACTGAAAACTTCCTGATTGTATCCAAGGTTTTGGATCTGAAGTTCTGGTTACCAGTAGATTGAACAGGAGTCTGTGAGACTGTGAGTTTGCTGGATTTTTTTCTGAAAGGATTCTCTTATTGGTTCATGGTAGCTCTTTGTTTGCCTTTATGGCAAGCAAAAGTTGAAGTATATTGTGTATATTACATTTTTTTGTATGATTACATGACAATAAAGGGAACCTTTGAACTATTTCTCTCTGTGGATGCTGCCTGACTTGTTGAGTCCTGATATTTATTTCTACTACATTATCATTGTACCAATTAATAAGTGAAGAATAAATTGTTCCACTAAGGGCATAACTTGCAGCATTTGCATATTTGAATCTCTGCTTTTTTGCCAGGGGAGAAACTGAAGGTACTACATGCACTCTGTGGACAGCTGCTGACTCTCGTTTCCACACGGAATTTCATTGAAGATAATGTAGAGATTCTGAAACAGGCTAGGCAAGAATTTAGAGAACTGAAAGCTGAACAGCATCGTAGAGGGCGAGAAGAAGCTGCAGCGAGGTATGATCTAAACGTGTGTGCTTTTTATATTTTAGATTATATATTTATAATTTATCAAGTGTAAGTTGCCTCAGACCTGTTCCTCATAGAAACATAGAAGATAGGAGCAGGAGTAGGTCATTCGACCCTTCGAGCCTGCTCCGCCATTCAACGAGATCATGGCTGATCTTAAAGTTCAGTACCCCGTCCCCGCCTTCTCTCCGTAACCTTTAATACCCTTATACTGAAGAAATAAATCTAATTCCCTCTTAAATATATTTAATGAACCTGCCTCTACTGCCCTCTGTGGCAATGAATTCCACAGATTCACCACCCTCTGAGTAAAGAAATTCCTCATCTAGGTACTAAATGGTTTGCCTATTATCCTCAAACCATAGCCCTGCGTTCGGGATATTCCCATCATTGGAAATATCCCATCTGCATCCATTCTGCCAGAATTTTATATGTCTCTATGAGATCCCCTCTCAATCTTCTAAACTCCAGCGAGTACAATCCCAATTTGCGCAATCTTTCCACATAAGTCATTCCTGCCATTCCAGGTATCAGCCTGGTGAATCGCCTCTGCACTCCCTCCATTGCAAGAACATCCTTCTTTAGATAAGGTGACCAAAATTGCACACAATACTCCAGGTGGGGTCTCACCAAGGCCCTGTACAGCTGCAGTAAGGTATCCTTGTTCCTATACTCAAACCCTCTTGATATGAAGGCCAACATACCATTTGCCTTTTTAACCGCCTGCTGTACCTGGATGCTCGCCTTCAGAGACTGGTGTACAAGTACCCCTAGGTCTCTCTGCACTTCCCCATCCCTTAATCTATTGCCATTCAAATAGTAATCTGCCCTCCGGTTTGTATTACCAACGTGGATAACCTCGCATTTATCCACATTGTAGTGCATTTGCCATGTATCTGCCCAGTCCCTCAATTTATCCAAATCACACTGGAGTTTCCTGACCCCCTCTTCCGTGCACACAACCCCTCCTAGCTTAGTGTCATCTGCAAATTTGGAGAAGGGTTGGGAAGGGTTGCTGGATCACAAATTTGGCAGCTATTCCTTTGAAATCAATTGGACAGCTGCCATCAAGATTGGAAGGGAACAGGCATCTGTGATCTAATTTTGATGGGATATTAAGCAGAAGGGGGAAAGAGTAGGACCTGATGTTAGGATTGGAAGTAGCAGACTATGCTTGGTAAAGATTTGCGAAGTTGGGAATGTGGACAGGATTTGTGTTGAAGGGCAAATTCAGATCAGTTCTTGGTGTCAGGTGAAGTTGTAATTATTAGCAAATTAATGATAAGGTGGGAGTTGGAGGGTTTTAAAAGTTGAAGGCAAGTAAGTAAGCCCATATGGAGTGGGAAGTGTCTGTTAGCAGATACTCTTGAGACAGTGTTTTAAGTTCTGCAGTATTCCAACAGGCACATTGTGTGAAGAATGACATCATGGCTGCATCTGACAAGAAAATCAGGATTAACAAATGTAACTGATGTCAAGATTCACCTTTTGAAATATCTAGAATGATACAGAAATACCTGCATCTCTCTAAATATTCAATTGCATAATGTAGAGGAAAATGCAACTAATTTTCACTGTGTGGATATTTCATCATTGGTGTCATTAGCATTAAGCATCATGTTAAAAACGCGTTGGGACAAATGTTTATCAGAATCATGTAATAGTTAACTTGTAGGTGCCAAAGTTGTTACAATTAAATGAATACTAGTTGATTCATTTTTAATGTAGTTGGTTATAAGGCCAATTTCGACCAAAATTCCTGCTCCTCCATGAGTCTTAGCTGAGCAGGCAGATTGCATCAATAATACATCACTGTGTTAGATTAATTGATACAAGTCTGATTTGAGGCATGTGAAGTGATAGCTGAGCGATCTAAACAAGCCTATTGTTCTGTCATAAGTGTACAAAAGGTGTGCAAACCTTCGTATTGAAACTGAAACCAGCATGATCCACAAATCTCATTTGTAGCAGTTATTCTCTTCAACCAAATTATTTCAAGTAATCTAGTTTTCACAACAACCTTTAGGTGGGAACTCTATTAAGTTGGTACTCTAAGAAAAACTATCAGTGTTTCATTATTACCTCTTTTACTGCAGGAATGGAAATTTATTGACTAGTTTGATTTGAGTAAAATCAACATGCTTGCCTTCTGCAAATATGACTTTGCAAAACACTAATGTAACTCCAAAAGCAAATGAATATGCTGCAGTTTGGTTCACATTGACTCTGAATACAGCTGTCAAGATGTTTTTGCCTGTTTGCATTAACTCCCTTCTCACTGTAGTTTTTTTGTCTTTTGTGTCAGGTTTAACGTTTTCCTCAATAAAGATTAGGAAAATTGAATGAAGAAACAATCTGGCCCAGGGAGCTCTATATTTAGCATTACTGTTGAATTTCTTGTACATTGGTTATTTTCATCTTTTAACATTGACTTTGACTTGTAGATATCGCAAGAGAAAAGAAGAACGACTAAGAGAGCAAGAACAAAAGTTCAAGGATAGACATGATCGGTTAAAAGAAGAACAGAGATTTTTAAAGGGAAATTCAGTGTAAGTTTTTTTCATGATGTCTATGTGAAGGCATTTCATGTTTAAAAAAAAAAAAAAAAAAATTTAAAAAGGCCTTGAGTTTGGATCTATTAAGAATGATCCAATCTCAGTGAAGATTATATTTTGGCTATTGGTATAAATGTTAAATGTTCCTAGCTAGAAATATACAAACCCAAACACTTGTGTTCTATTGATGTAATTGTCAAATGGTTAAAATTCTTCACTTCAGTAAATATTCTGGCAAAACTTTGCATTTGTTAATTTGACAGAAGCTTTATTGTAAATTTTCTTTCGATGCCAAATACTGCATTCTTACTGGTAGGTAAATTAATGGAGAAAATTCTTAGAGATAGTACTTATAAACATCTGGATAGACAGGGTCTGATCAGGAGCACTCAACATGGATTTGTGGGAGGAAGGTCATGTTTGACCAATCTGATTGAATTTTTTGAAGAGGTGACTAGGAATGTGGATGAGGGTAGCGCAGTGGATGTTGTCTATATGGACTTCAGTAAGGCCTTCGATAAGGTACCACATGGAAGGTTAGTTAGGAAGGTGCAGTCTTTAGGTATAAATTTTAAGATAGTCAAATGGATTGAACATTGGCTGAAAGGGAGAGGCCAGAGAGTGGTAGTGGATAATTGTCTGTCAGGTTGGAGGCCGGTGACCAGTGGTGTGCCTCAAGGATCTGTATTGGGCCCATTGTTGTTCGTTATATACATTAATGATCTAGATGATGGGGTGGTGAATTGGATTAGTAAATATGCAGACGATACTAAGATAGGTGGAATAGTGGATAATGAAGAAGGTTTTCAAGGATTGCAGAGGGATTGGGGCTGCTTAGAAAAGTGGGCTGAAAAATGGCAGATGGAATTTAATGCTGATAAGTGTGAGGTGCTTCATTTTGGTAAGAAGAATCAGAATAGGACATAAGTGGTAAATGGGAGAGCATTGAGGAATACAGAAGAGCAGAAAGATTTAGGAGTAACGGTACATCGTTCCCTGAAGGTAGAAACTCACGTGAATAGGGTGGTGAAGAAGGCTTTTAGTATGCTGGCCTTTATCAATCATTGCATGGAATATAGGAGTTGGGAGGTGATGTTGAGATTGTATAAGACGTTGGTGCGGCCTAATTTGGAGTTCTGTGTGCAGTTCTGGTCACCTAATTATAGGAAGGTTATAAACAGAGTGGAGAGAGTGCAGAGAAGGTTTACCAGAATGTAACCTGGGTTTAAGCATCTAGAGTATAGGGAGAGATTGGACAGATTAGGTCTTTATTCTTTGGAGCGTAGAAGGTTGAGAGGGGATTTGATAGAAGTTTTTAAGATTATGAAAGGGATAGACAGAGTGGATGTGGATAGACTATTTCCGTTAAGAGGAGGAAAGATTAAAACAAGAGGACATGAGTTAAGAATTAAGGGGCAGAGGTTTAGAGGTAACATGAGGGGGAACTTCTTTACTCAGAGAGTGGTAGCCGTGTGGAATGATCTTCCGGGAGAAATAGTGGCGGCGGAGTCAATTGTATTATTTAAGAAAAGGTTGGACAGGTATATGGATGAGAAGAAGATGGAGGGTTATGGGCATTGTGCAGGGAGGTGGGACTAGAAAGGGGTGTTTGGTTCAGTGTGGACTAGAAGGGCCTAATGGCCTGTTTCCATGCTATATATATTGTTATATATATTGTTATATAACATTTAACATTTATAACATTTCAATTCTGGGTTTAAAATCAATGTCTATCTTTAAAACTAAGTGCAGGTACAGATCTTGAAGTGCTGACCATTGTGGAGGAGAGAAGGATGGGATTAAAGAATTGTCCTTTGAAAGCATGATATAGTGGAAGGAATAAGACCAGTAGTTAAATGAGTTGTAATTCAATAACAAATGCAGGAACAAAGTTTTGTTATTACCAAAGCAAATTATGGACAGTCATAAGGCTGAAAACTAATGTTAAGCTATTGAAGTGAGGGCAATTCTTGAAAACGGCTGTCTCAATTGAAACTTGATGGTTAGTCTGATGAAGAATTACTTTTTCTGGATTATATAAAGATCACCAATTTACTTGAATTTTTAAAAAAATCTCTTGAAATTTTATCCGGTTTCATGTGAGCATGTCTAAATTGCATATTTTGATTAATGCAAGATCTTATTTATTTCTTGCCCTCCCCATCTCCCTTACCATCTAAAAGTATAGGAGGATTTTTATTTTGGTCTTTTCATGTTTTTAAATATCCTCTGTCTCCAAGCACACCAAAATCAATCATATTACCAAATGTGTTGTCAATTTTATTGGTTCCAAAGTTTTTCTGTCATTTTTGATTTGAAAATTCGAGCTATGCATTTGCTATCAATTTTTGAAGAATTTTTCTTTTATCTGCATTTTTCTCCAACTAATATTTTAATGATGTTTTTTTTTTACCTAGAGATCGACTGGACAATTTTGAACTAGGGTAGTGCTATTTTTTTTTAAGTGGTAGATATTTGCAAAATTCTGTTTCAGCGACACTGTCTTCATATGTAACTTCCATCAGTTCCTCTGATCAAATGTACCTTTCCAAATCTTGTTTGTCTTATTCTGTGTCACTCATCTAAGTGAATTGAACCACTTCAGTATAGATATAACTGATTGGGCAACAAGTTTTGTTTAGTCCCATCACATTTTTGATTCTTCCCCCCCCCCCCCCACCCCCCACCAAGCTGGTTAAAAAAAAAAATTCCTTTCTGAATGAGGTTTGGGCAGTGCTGCCTTCTGTTAATCAGCAATACAAGATACTTTGGAAATTAAAATAATGGAGGTGCTGCAAATCTGAAATTAAAATAGAAAATGGTGTAAAGATGTAGGGCAAAAAAACATTTCAGGCCATGATGCACAATGGTGGGGAGGAGGGGGTGGGGTGAATGAATTGGTTTTGAGATCAAGATTACCAGAAGCTGTGGAAGCCTCCAATTGATAGGTTTATAAAGTTGGGGAAAAGAACATGAAAAACTGACCTGCTGATCAGCTGCACCTGGGCCCTTAACTTTCTCATCGGAAGACCACAGTCAGTATGAATTGGAAACAATGTCATCTCCTCACTTATTATCAACACCGACCGGCTCACCCCAAAGATGTGTGCTTAGCCCACTGCACTATTCATTATACACCCATGAATGTGTGGCCAGGCACGATTCCAATGCCATCTACAAGTTTGCCGATGACACCACAGTTGTCGGCAGAATCATAAATGGCAATGAGGAAGAGTACAGGAGGGAGAAAGATTGTTGGATGATATTACAACAACAGCAACACCACCCTGCGCTCGGCATTAGCACAACCAAGGAGATAATTATGGTCTTCAGGAGGAAGTCAGAGGAATGTGACCCAATCCTCATCAAGGGCTCAGTAGTGGAGAGGATCAAAAACTTCAAATTCCTAGGTGTCAACATCTCCAAGGATCTGTCCTGGAGCCTCCATCTTGATGCAATCACAAAGGCTCGCCAGTGGCTATGCTCTGTGAGGTGTCTGAGGAGATTTGGTATGTCATCGAAGGTTCTCATCAGCTTCTACTGGTGTACCGTGAGAGCATTCTTACTGGTTGCATCACTGCCTGATATGGAAGCGCCGATTCTCAGTACAAGAATAAATTGTTAACTCGGCTAGCGACATTACAGACACTAACCTTCATTCCATCGAGGACATCTACATGAGCCGGTGTCTTTAAAAAAAGCAGCCTCTCTCCTCAAAGACCCCCACCACCCAGGCCATGCCCGCTTCACTCTGCTATCATCGGGGGGGAAAGGGTACAGTAGCCTAAAGACGAGCACTCAACGACACAAGGACAGTTTCTTCCCTGCTGGCATCAGATACCTGAATAATCATGAACCAAAGACCCTGCCTTACTTTTCGTGCTCTACTATTGTACTATTTTTTTATAGTAATGTTGTAAGGTGGTTATAATAGGAAGGTTTACACTAATGACGCTGCTGCAAATATCGGATTTCATGACTTGTTCATGACGATAAATTCTGATTCTGTAGAAAATGCTCTGCAGATTGGGCAATGGAGTGCGAGAACTTGAGTAAATATTACAGAAATATTAATGTGGAACTGTCTGTGGGAAGGGTATTACATCTTTTGCAGTTCAATGTAATGCCATTAAGAGGGTTTGGTTGAGAGGAAAGAGCTAACCAAAGGTTGTGAAGGGAACAATCTTTCTTTGTTCTTGCAATTTTATTTTCCACAGTATTGTTAGATAATGGATTTTATTGTGGTTATGACAGTTATTCCACTGTTCTAATTAACTCTTGGCCTATTCATAATGTAAATCACTGTTTTGAATGGAGTTAATTTACCTTTCCATTCCAGGAGAATAGGACTTTTATTCAACTTAATTTTTTTGTTTGACGCTTAAGCAAGTCCAGATATGTATGGAACTCTTCACAGTCCAAAACTCACTATTATAGAGGTCTGACAGGCAGAAACCTGAAGTGCCCATACTTGAGAAATAAAATTCCAAGGACAAACCTATGAGCTTCCCTATTTGTATACATTCTTTATTAAAATTAATAAAAATATTTTAAAAAGAGAGAATGCTTCCCTATCCTGTGATGGATAACTGTTTTGGTTATTCAGTATTCAGAGCATTTCCTATCCAAGCAAGACAAATGTATGGAGTGTTTTTGAATGCATAAAGAAACCAGCATTTTTTTAAAAATCCTTGGTCAATTGTATTAAATCAATCATTTTCATAGATGGATCAGATCCCTGCCTCAAATGTCCGCATCACAAATTTGTTTGTAATGTACTGTCAAGATTATGGTACCTTGAAGGGAAGAGAATGCAAGAGTGAGAACTCAAGAATGGGAAACACAAGTACATTAAACATTTTTAAAATCTCCAGTTGATCAGGATCCATGGTGTAATTTGAGATATGGATCAGCTCTGATGTATGGTCTCAGTAGTTACTTTGCAAAATTCTGTTTCAGCGACACTGTCTTCATATGTAACTTCCATCAGTTCCTCTGATCAAATGTACCTTTCCAAATCTTGTTTGTCTTATTCTGTGTCACTCATCTAAGTGAATTGAACCACTTCAGTATAGATATAACTGATTGGGCAACAGGTTTTGTTTAGTCCCATCACATTTTTGATTCTTTCAAAAATCCAAAATGTTGACTTGCACCTTTTTGTCTCCATAATTGATAAATGATGTGCTGAGTTCTTCAGTTCTGGTCTTTATATACACATTTCATCATCTGTAGTCTGCCTAGGAATGAGATGTTAGAGGAAAATAATAAAACTTTATAACTCCTTTAAAACCAAAAAAGAAAATACCCATCAGTGTTCACGATTGTAAATGGAAGTAAATGTTTGCGTTGGTAATTTAGAAGATCGAATTTAAGCACCATTAACAAAGATGATCAGAAAGGTTGAGTATTACGTGAGGGGTTGGCATGGTGGCCAAGCTAAAAATCGATAATAGTTTTAAATGCAAAGTCTATAACTAACCTTAAGTAATAGAGTGGACTTCGAGTGTGATGGATTTTGTTTTGTGAAGCATCATTTTTGGAAAACATGCAAATTGTACCCAATTTTGCAAATTTGTACACTATAATTGTATTAAATTATTTTTGATCATTGAGGAATGAATGTTGGTTGGGGACACAGAAAACCTGTTTGAATTATGGACATTGCACGTTCTTGGTCACCTGAAAAGGTGGATGTGGTCTCCATTTAATGTTTCTCTCAATACATTTTGAACAATCCAAGAGGAGCAAAAATCTTCACATGAGCAGCTCTTTTGCATAGGGCCAATAGATAAAATAACTGTGCTCCATATTGAGTGGCTGTTGCATTTCTCCTTCACTAAAGTGACCTTCACTCATTCTGATCATGCTTCATGAAAGAGGAGTTCACAAGAAAAGGACACACAGAGATTTATACAGATTTTTCTGTAGGTGAAAAATTGTACCAAAAAACCCCACAAATTTCATTTCCTTTGTAGTGAAGGAAGCTGAGAGGAAATTCCATTGAATACAATAAAGAATAATTAGTTTATTTACAAGTCAACATTTTGCATTGAGACCATATATCAGGGCTGATTTGTGTGTCAAGTTGCATCTTTCACCACTATTCAAGTCTTTTTTTTCTTCTATCCACTGCCATATCAAAAATTACCATAGATCTAGTTGTGTTTCATGTTGGTCAAGGCAATTTAAAATAAGCTTGCTATCTATTGACAGTATCTGACATTATGTAATGTTACTAGTTATTGATTTTGAGCGAGGGATTGCTGGATAATTATGGGAATATTTTTGCTTGCTTCTAAACTTTTTTTTTAAGTGAAGAAGGTACGATTCAGAACTCTACTCAGGAAGAAATTGACACCAGCACAGAAAGCCAGGAGTCTGCCCAGAGAGATCGTGGGTGTGATACAGCAACAGAAGATGAAGAGGAATTGGGATTGCGTCAAAAGGGACAGAAAGGTTGGTCCTTGAATTGCAGTTTCCTTTCTTGATATGCTTTCTCTGTCGATTAAGACATGTTCAAGAAAAAGAAATTGATTTTAACAGGGTAATTCAATCACTTCTGAGTTGTCCTTTCGGCTTGCAAGTAAATGTAAAATGGCTCTATATTACTGTTTCGTTTGTAGCTGAGGATTTACTGCATGTTCCTAAAATTACTTCTAACTTTGTATTTTCTTATAACTGAATCTGATTTTTTTTTGGGGGGGGGGGCTAATCAGATACTTGATAGGACTATGTGCATATATAATTAAAATATTTCAGTAATTGAAGATTTGGCACTAACTGATACTAATTTCTGTGTAATATTCTGTGGTACTCTGCTCATGGTTTTAAATTGCCATATGTAGGAAAGAAGAATCAAATTAGTTTTAAAAGTGTCCAGAACCCTGAGGAAATTGAAGAATCAACGATGGAAAAGAGAGAGATTGTAAGTCCAGAGGAAGTGGAAGATTTAAAATCTGTGCAACTGAAAAAAGAAAAGGAGCTTGGTGGGAAAATTCAAAATGCCACATCATGCACCAATATTCTCCCTATGGGACGTGATCGAATGTACCGTAGATATTGGGTCTTAAGTTCGGTCCCTGGCTTGTTTGTGGAAGAAGATTATGATGGCTTATTGGAGGACATGTTGCAACCTTGTCCTACTAAAACCCAAATTAAAAATTTGGAGTCTCAGGCGAATAACATTTATGATAAAGCACAAGCTAATGAATCCTCAGGGAATGTAATGTTGGGGAAGATGGACCAAAGGCAGCATGAGCCACATAATGACAAGCCTGTTTCTCAGGACAAAAACTCTTCAGTTTCTCCTTCACAGTCTTCAAAGCCATCTACCTCAGATCAAGACCAAACTCTTGATGCCACCCATGCAACAGAATTGCACAGACCAGTAAAAAAACCGAATCGATGGTGTTTTTATTCATCACCAGAACAATTGGATCAACTGATTGAAGCACTTAATTCCAGGGGAAACCGAGAGAACTCCTTGAAAGAAATGCTTCTCCAGGATAAAACAAGACTCACAAATTTGCTCACTAACTTTCCTGTGGAAAGATTCCATATTCCAGGTAAGTGTTTGCATCCTTACCTTGATGTATTACTCAACACACCCTTGAATGTTAATATTCATCTTAGAGTAGTCCTTTTGAAACAAATTGTGGATAGGTGAATTGACATTTTTTTTTTTAAATGCTGAATTTGTCATCAAATACTTTTGGATACAAATTAGTTTTACTTAATGGTATTAACATTAAAATGTTTGCAGTTGTAGCATATTGGATCCCCAGATTCTAATAATAAAATGTTTGTAGTGGACATCCCCAAAATGACTTGATTAAACAGAAGCTATTCATTAATTGCACTCGGAGATTTTTAACGAGCTTATTACCTACTAATCAGCATGTCTGAGCATGTGGGAGAAAATCGGAACTTGGGGATTCCGTGTGTCACTGAGACCGTGAAATTTCCATACAACTCCCAAATCATGATAAAACCCACAACTTTGAAATTGAAGCAGTAGCTCTAGTCTATCTCATCCACTGTACTTGTATTAAAAGGTGCAAAATGTTCACTATTCCAGCTGCTCAGGATATTTTCAAATGCTTAATACTTTTGATATTGATATTAAATGTTCGTTTTTTTTATAGCTATGTCATTGTTAACTTGACATTTGTGCTGTGAAAAGCTTTGCTATTTTAAAGCTCCGCCCTGTGGTCTGTTACTGAAGTGCATTCTGCCCATGAACAATTGTACCATGGGTACCATGGTATGGTAAATAATAGGCATTTCATTCTTGAAACAATTTGTCAGCTGCCAAGTAGCATCATTCTGTATTATTATGATGTATAATAGTATTATTCTGCTAAGATTCTGTTTTGTATCTTCTCAATTATGATTAAATCTGCATTAGCAGGATTTGACTATGCAAATAATTTGGGCAATTTTAAAATCTGAAAAGAGGCAGAGAATTAGTACCTTTTCAACCTTAAGCAATTCAAGAAATGTTGTTAGAGGAATTAAGGGTTTGCTAAATTGCTTAAGGCAAAGACTCAAACAAATTCAATGTTGATTTCCAGATAAAGTTTTAGTGGAAAGCAAACCTGCTCGAAATATTTCAAAAGGTGTTCATGGAGCACGTGATTCTTCTCTTTTATCTGCCAATAAGCAGCTTGAACTGCGATTGAAGGATCTGCTTCTTGACATTGAAGATAGAACTTGGCAAGGAACTCTAGGAGGAATAAAAGTATGTATTAATAAATGCAAAAAAAGCAAAAAGGTTTGGAATTTCATAATTTAATAATACTTTGCGTGTATCTCTTTGGTGTGTTTGTCAATTTTTCTATTCCCAGAATATTTTAATGGATATTACTTTTTTGTAACATTTCAGCAATATTTTCTGAAACAAAAATCATTGGTTATGATTTGTGCCATGTTTAGAGCACTCATGAAGTACTGAGAGCATTTCTGGGAACCACACCCTTTGATAAAATTCTCTGTAGGTATACCTGAAAGATATCTGGATACCAAAGGTTGAAGTACAGGAAGAAATTGCACAAGATGGGGTTATGTTCTTGCAATATAAAATAAATAATCATTTATTACAGTTATCAAGGGAGCTGATAAGATGGAGAAAAAAATATTTCCTCTGGATTAATGTAGGATTTTAAATCAATCACTCCCTTTCAGGGCTGAGATTAGGTAAGGAGTGGGGGTAGGGGGAGAGAGAGAACTCCAATATGCAAAGGATAATTTGTTTATGCTCTGCAGCACTTGATAATAAATTTTGTATTGGGTAATATTAAACACAATGTTAATTTATAAAGCACCTAAGTATTTGAGAATGTAGCAAAGACAGGTATGTGGAGTTAAGTTGCAGGTCAATTTCAATGGCAGAACGACCAGAAAGGAGTGAATAACCCACTTAACTACATGTTTATGGCTTTGGGTTTTCAGGAAGGAAAGCTGGTATTTATAATGTATGAGGAAGGGAATGCTGGTTTTAAGCAAGTGGAGGAAAATGTGGGGAGGGGATAAGCTAGACAAAAGAGTCCAGGCAAGCAATACGAAAATGGAAGCGAGAACATCCCCCAAAAAATAGAGGTCATAGGTAGGTTTTGAAAATAAAATCAGAAACTCAGTTTCAAAAATAGTATATCTGATTTTGTGGAAATTGCAGACGAGGTCTTAAAGAAATTGTTGGTCAGCAAGTGGAAACTTGTTTGAATATATACAGTATGTTCAAAAATCAAATATCAATACATGGGAATTTGAATCCAGAAGTTCTTCAAAATTGAACCTCAGTTGTAAACATTAACATTTGAAAAACAAATGGTTGGAAATGTACAGTTATGCATATTTCATAATTTCATCCTTGATGTTTTTGGAGTGTGCATTTATTTCCAATTATACAATTGTATCAAAAGCTTGAATTTGATTTTAAGAGTGAATCAATTTATTTTTAAGAGCATGTCAAAAACTTTTCTGAGCAGGTGATGGAGCGGTATGCATGGCGAGCAGCATTGGAAACGGGGCAATATGAACTGTTGGGCAAAGCACTTCCTACACAAAATGGAATTCGGTTACTGGAAAATGAAGTGAAGGAAAATGGAGTTATTAACATTGAAAGGGAGGAATCCAAAGAGCTTGTTGGCTTGAACAATGGATATAACGCCAAAGCTGGGTATAACTGATTTTTTTTCCCCAAAATATCAGAGAAATTTTAGCAGTGTTTAACTTTTGGGATCAAAATTAAGCAGTTTCTCTTTGATATATTGATGTAGCTTTTGTATCTAACAGATTTTGACATGCTTTCCTGGAGTAATGCCGAGCGATATCTGTCATTTCCCCTGGCGAGCCACCTGATCATTAGTAATTGCATTCTTATCTAGGTCCAGTCCCCGAATATATTACACAAAATTGGCATAAATTTTGCTGAATGAAACTTGCTTAACAAGTTGTAGACTTCGGCCACTAGAATGTTTTGAAGGCTGAACCTAGAAGAGCAAGTCTGCATCTTAAATGCTGAACTCTGTTTCTCTCCATGGATGCCACTTGGCCCTTTTGAATATTCCTCATACTTTGTTTTCATTTCAGATTTAGCTTTTCAACCCTTGGCCAATTCTGATGCATTTTCATTTTTTCTCTCTCTCCACAGATGCTGCTTGATACTCTCTTAATATTGTCTTTTTATTTCAAATTTCCATTATTTGCAGTGCTCTTATCTCAATTCCATGATTTTTAAAAAAAACATTGCCTCTGGTCCAAGAGAATAGGTACCAAGCTATCCTCTCTTAGTCAATGCCAATTTGTTTCATCTGGTTTTTTTTGGGTCTTGGTCTCCACTTTTTCATGTCATCTTGATTCTATTCTTCCCTCTTCTATTCTAGGTTTAAACATGGGAGTGCCTAACTTTTCCCACTTCTGAACAAGGACCATCTAACTAAAGGATTAACTTTGTTTCACTTTTCACCATCAGACTCATCAACAATAAACTCAATCAGGGACTTGTTTAATAACTCTTACTTTGCATTTTATTGATTTTTCTTCCTCTCTGTTTTTCAGTCAGTTTATTTATATTTCTTTATTTGTTTACATTGTATATAGGTTTTTACACTAAGTGGCAATTCTGCTTGGCCTGCAGGGAAAAAGAATTTCAGGGTTATATGTGATGTCGTGTGTGTACTTTGACAATAAACCTGAAATCTGACATTCCTGTTTCTCTTTCCTGGCACAGGATGAGTAGTTTCCCCAATATAATGATGGGAATTTGAGCAGATTCTTGTTAGTATCCATGCAGTGGTTTGATTAGCATCAATTTGCCTAGTTTGATTAGCATCAATTTGCCTAGTTTGATTAGCATCAATTTGCCACCTTGATTTCATTTATTTTCTAACATCTAGAACATGCTCCTTTAATGTGGGTAACAGTCAGTTCTGCATGACTGAAACTATTTACTGGCAAGTTCTTTGCCTTTATCTCCATTTATTATTTTAAATCTAACCTGTTCCCTTTTGTTTGGGGGCTTTATCTACTTGTTAATAATCCTAAATCTTCGTCCGCGAAGCCAAGCCAAAGAAAAGAATAATCTGGTCCTTGGTTCATGGCTTTCAATTCAAGTGAAGTGTAAGGCTTACACTAATTTTTAGTAGCTAGTAGAGTTGAAGATTTTACTTTTAATTTATTCAAAGGAAGTGGCATTTAGAAGCCATTTTATTTAAATCTTGTTATCTTTGCCTGATTGGATTCCCTGTAAGGTAAAACCCTTAACTTTGATTCTTCAGAAGAGGAGAGAGTTGCATAGCACTTTTTTGTGTCCCATGCCTAAAATTTTGCACTCCTCCTCTGACACCCACCCACTGCCCCCTGCCCAGCAGTTGAAGCCAAATCAGATTTTTTTTCCAGTCATAACTTTCTTTTGACCAAACTTGAGCCCAACATCACCAAGGTGACTTCCAAAAGTGAAATATGAAGCAGTACTTTGAAGTGACTATTTGCAAGTTCTAGGAAAGCTTATTGCTTAGAAATTCAATGTAGTTTAGAATGTAATATTGAACTTTAAGATGATAATAATGCAAGAAATTACTTGGATTTTCTGTGGCTCTATTGTGTCTCCACAGTTATTTGGCTTTTCTTTAGTTACTTGTAGCCAATTCTCTCAGGAAAGAGTTCCCCATTTTACCACCATGCAGAGGTGACCTGGTATAATGCTCGGTGTGTCTCCAGGTCTGCGTGCTTGCCACGTTTGTCGGCCATTTTGTGGGACAGTCCATGTCTCTGTGCGCACCCCAGCACTGACGACCAGGGTATTGCCTGTAGTCTAAGGTGACCTGCCCCTGTGGGGGAGGAGTGGAGACTGGCTCATTAGAATCCAGATATGCTGGTTTCAGGCAGTCAACAGCAAAAGTCTCAGAGGACAAAGGTAGAACCATTATCCCTAACGACCTTGAAGAGTTGTTGTAAGGGTGCTCTGTGTGCAACCCTCCTCACAAACACCAACCAACAAGTCCTTTGGGACAC
Source organism: Narcine bancroftii (assembly GCF_036971445.1). Classification (NCBI taxonomy): domain Eukaryota; kingdom Metazoa; phylum Chordata; class Chondrichthyes; order Torpediniformes; family Narcinidae; genus Narcine; species Narcine bancroftii. Next base: position 58,122,418 of record NC_091470.1, on the reverse strand, counting down.
TATGCTTGGGCTGGCTGTATGGTGGAGTTGCCACAGGACTAAGGACCCCTGTTTTTGCTGGAAATTCTTGAGAGTTCCCGCAGGTCTTCTGGTCATTTATCAGGACCAGGTGCTCCCCGGGGATGATTAAAGGCACATCGTAGACCATCTCCACCGCCAAGACATTGAAGATCTTCCTTCGGCACGGTACAGATTCCAAGCTGGACCCAAGGCAGTTTGTCCACCCAGTTGGGACTCTTGAGCTGGGCCATCAAGGCTGCCTTGAGGTGACTGTGGAAGTGCTCCACCAGCCCGTTAGCCTGAGGGTGATACGCCATGGTGTGGTGGAGCGTGCCCCTTTGTCCGAGATTAGGTGCTCTGGAACCCTGAATTGGGACACCCATGTGTCAGAGTGCCATAGTACAGGTTTCTGTGGTGGTATCAGCCAGCAGGACTGCTTCCAGCCACCTCGTGGAGCAGTCAGCCATGGTCAAGAGGTATCTCACCCCATGGTAAACTGGCAACGGCCCCACTATGTCGATGTGTACATGGCTGAACTTGCACTGCGCCAGCTCATAAGTCTGTGTGGACGCTTTTGTGTGAACCTACACTTTGGAAGACTGTCAGTTTGTTCAGGTCTTGGCCCGCTGGCTGACCGGTTTACAGACGCCATGCCAGACAAACCTATTGGCCACCATTTTCACTGATGCAGGTGGTGGGGCATGCCAGGTTGTGGATGGCTTCAAACCTGGCTCCTCCATGCAGCCGGAATGATGGGGTTGGGGCTGCCGGCAGAAACGTTGCACAGCATTGTCAGTTTACCTTGACAAACAGGGACATCCTCCACCTTGCGACCGGAGACGGTGGGAATCTCAGGGTCCTGCTGCTGCGCTTTGGTGAGGGCCATGTAATTGACTCCTTGGGATGGGGCATGATAGAGCATCGACTACCATGTTGCTTTCCCCTGCGGTATGCTAAATGTGGTAAATTTGGACAAGTGTCCCTGTTGTTGGGCTGACTAGGGGGCCGATACCTTATGGAAGGCAGAAGTCAGTGGCATGTGATCAGTTAACACCCTGAATTGCCAGCCTTCCAAAGAGTAACGGAAATGACACTCCCAGGTACAGCACTAACAGCTCTTGGTCGAAAGTGCTATATTTGAGCCCCAGGGGAGGGGGGGGTGTTGGGTGGAGGTGTCTGCTGAAAAAGGCCAGGGGTTGCCACTGGCCCTCAGTGAGTTGTTCCAGCATGCCCCCTACCACTGTGCTGGAGGCATCCACTGTCAGGGTGTATAGGTGCCTCTGGTCTGGGGTGGACCAGGAGGGTAGCATTGGCCATTGCGTCTTTGGCATTCTGGAACTCCCTGGAAGACTCATCATCCTAAGTAATGTCTTTTGACTTGCCAATCATCAGCACGAAGATGTATGATGTGTGCCGCTGCCAGTATGAACCTGTGGTAAAAGTTTATCATACCGGTGAATTCCTGTAGCCCTTTGACAGCGCCTGGCTTAGCGAAATGTCTTCTTGAGGAGAGTTGTAGCCCTGTGTCTGTTAATCCTGTACACCAGGAAATTGATGATGTCCAGACCAAACTGGCATTTTGCAGGGTTGATAGTCACCCCGAACTCGCTCAAGCGGGTGCACATTTGTCTCAGGTGGTGAAGTGCCAGTTAATGAAGTAGACAAAGGAGGCGTAGTCAAACCATAATCATGGCTTTTATTAGCAGAAGCTAATGGTACAATAATGAAAGACAATGGGTGCATACACAGTTATACCCAAGGGGAGTGTATTTAATGGTAGAGATTTTTTTCTTTGTTTTTTTCTTTGGCTTGGCTTCGCGGACGAAGATTTATGGAGGGGGTAAAAAGTCCACGTCAGCTGCAGGCTCGTTTGTGGCTGACCAGTCCGATGCGGGACAGGCAGACACGATTGCAGCGGTTGCAAGGGAAAATTGGTTGGTTGGGGTTGGGTGTTGGGTTTTTCCTCCTTTGCCTTTTGTCAGTGAGGTGGGCTCTGCGGTCTTCTTCAAAGGAGGCTGCTGCCCGCCAAACTGTGAGGCGCCAAGATGCACGGTTTGAGGCGTTATCAGCCCACTGGCGGTGGTCAATGTGGCAGGCACCAAGAGATTTCTTTAGGCAGTCCTTGTACCTTTTCTTTGGTGCACCTCTGTCACGGTGGCCAGTGGAGAGCTCGCCATATAATACGATCTTGGGAAGGCGATGGTCCTCCATTCTGGAGACGTGACCCATCCAGCGCAGCTGGATCTTCAGCAGCGTGGACTCGATGCTGTCGACCTCTGCCATCTCGAGTACCTCGACGTTAGGGGTGTGAGCGCTCCAATGGATGTTGAGGATGGAGCGGAGACAACGCTGGTGGAAGCGTTCTAGGAGCCGTAGGTGGTGCCGGTAGAGGACCCATGATTCGGAGCCGAACAGGAGTGTGGGTATGACAACGGCTCTGTATACGCTTATCTTTGTGAGGTTTTTCAGTTGGTTGTTTTTCCAGACTCTTTTGTGTAGTCTTCCAAAGGCGCTATTTGCCTTGGCGAGTCTGTTGTCTATCTCATTGTCGATCCTTGCATCTGATGAAATGGTGCAGCCGAGATAGGTAAACTGGTTGACCGTTTTGAGTTTTGTGTGCCCGATGGAGATGTGGGGGGGCTGGTAGTCATGGTGGGGAGCTGGCTGATGGAGGACCTCAGTTTTCTTCAGGCTGACTTCCAGGCCAAACATTTTGGCAGTTTCCGCAAAGCAGGACGTCAGGCGCTGAAGAGCTGGCTCTGAATGGGCAACTAAAGCGGCATCATCTGCAAAGAGTAGTTCACGGAAAAGTTTCTCTTGTGTCTTGGTGTGAGCTTGCAGGCGCCTCAGATTGAAGAGACTGCCATCCGTGCGGTACCGGATGTAAACAGATGTAAAAATGGTAGAGATAATACACGGCCAATGTCAGTAAAGCAGGACTAGGCAAGTGGAAGACTGACAGCTCAGCATAGATTCAGCACAGGTGGGCAGAGTGGTCCTTGCAGTTGGAGATGAGGATATTGTCCAAATAGATGAATGCAAATGGGAGGTCTTGGCCCACTGCGTCCATCAGTCACTGAAAAGTTTGTGCTGCGTTCTTTAGACTGAAAGGCATACAGAGAAATTCAAACAAGTCAAAGGGTGTTATGATTGCAGTCTTGGGGATGTTCTGGGGGTGAACTGGGATATGGTAGTACCTACAAATGAGGTTCACCTTGAAAAACACCTGTGCCCTGTGCAGGTTGGTGCCAAAGTCTTGGATGTGGAGCACAGGATATCTGTCGGCCTTGGTGGCCCCCTGCTGATTTGAGCACCATGTGGAGGGGAGAGACCCAATGACTGTCGGAGTGCCACACAGTCCCCAGCTCCTTCATTTTCTTAAACTCCTCCTTTGCCAGGCTGAGCTTTTCATAAGGAAAGCGACATGCTCTGGCGTGCAGCAGGGGGCTCTCAGTCAATATGTGGTGCCATAATCCCATGCTTTGGCTTGGCCATGGAGAACTGTGGTGCTACTATCAAGGGGAACTCCACTAGGATGCAGGTGAATTCATTGTCCGAGTGTATTTTAGAGTTTAGGTGGGGAGCAGGTAGCTTAGCTTCCCCCTCCAGAGGCAGAATCTGAAAGGTTTTGGCGTGTAAGGTTTTTATCAGCCATTCTTTGAGGCTGATAAGCAAGCAGTGAGCCCAAAGGAAGTAAGTCCCCAGGAATGGTTGCACCACTGCCATAAGGGTGAAGGTTGATGTAAAGTGGCTCTTGCTGAAACGAAGGGAGGTGGTGCAAGACCCAAAAGTTTGAATAGAGGAGTTGTTGTCTGCCCTCCGTATTGAGTCCTGCATGCTGTTACAGGTGTCGAGGCTTGAGGGATGTAGGACACTTATCTCAGTGCCTGTATTGACCAGGGAACGCCTGCCTGACTGAGTCCCAGACATGGAGGCTATCATGAGGGCCAACTGCCGCATCCATCAACAACAGGTGGCGAGGGTGTTTCCCAAAAAACCCTGCAGAGTGGGCAGCATTGACGGGGCTACACACACCATCGCTGATGGTAGTAGTATATCTGTCCCGGGGTGTTCACTTGTCTCTCTGTTAGTCTCGATCTTGCCAGGGGTTGTTTGTGGGGCTTGTTTATGTGGTCTTATGATATCGCTGGTGTCCTCCTTTGCTCTCCAGAGCATGTCCACCCGGGTTGCGACCCTCTGAGGGTTGCTGAAGTCCTCGCCCTTGAGCAAGAGTCCGATATCCTTGGGCAGCTGCTCCAGAAAGAAGCAGGCAAGATTTGTGACTTCGGCTCATTAGGCCTGATGGGGCCCAGTCTCCTAATCTGTCCATACACAGTAATTGGGCGGCTCGCTCGTGTGGGGAAAGCCTGAAAGTGTGAGTTAGTAGCTCCTTGAGGGCCGCGTATTTGTTTTGCTCCAGAGGTGGCCGTAGGAAATCTGTGACCCTTGCTATGTCCTCATCAAGGGCACTCATGACATAGAAGTAGTGTCTGTCGTGGGTGGTGATGTGGCGAAGCTGGAACTGAACCTTGGCCTGCTCGAACCACGTGTGGCTGCAGCACCCAGAACGTTGTAAGCCTGAGGGGGACCATATGGGTGGTTGCTGGCTCCACTTGATCCATCATCTTCGGGTCGGTCAGGGTCACTAATGTATATGCACTATGCAAGTGTGGAGAAGAACAACATACTGCCCGTCATTGGAGTGCCATCCTAGGATTGGCTGGCGTTCCCACCAGGTTCCTCATCTTCCCACCGTGCAGAAGTCACCTGAGATGTCCGTCGATGTCACCCCCATGTCTGCGCAGTTGCTGTGTTTGTCGGCCATTTTATAGGCCAGTCTGTGTGTCTGCACAGGGGCCGCTACAATATATTAATATAAAACATTATAAATATTACTTAACTTAATAAGACTTCTGCATTTTTTTGTCAAGCTTTTAATGTTTAGAGTTAAATTAGTTACTGAGATCATCAGAGCATTCTTCAAACTTAAATGTCAATCATGATCTTATTTTGATCAATTTTATGGGTGAAAATGCTTGTTTCGTTTCGAAACACAGATGTTACTCTGGGCAAATTTTCTTAGTTCTGGAAAATGTTCACAGGGATAATGATCGCCAGAAATTAATTTTGTCAGAAGCATTTGGGACTGAGGGGAAGCTCATCCAATTTCATGTTGAATAATTTGTTTTCAAGTCAATAAGTTCTATTAGTATGTGAATAGGTAACTTCATGATGTTTTTTGTTCACTCAGTGAAAATGGGTTTATAAATGCAAGTATGCAGTCTTTCGCAAAATCACGAAAACGACTTTCAAACAACTTGCAATCACCTGATTTTTTTTTCCAATATATTTTGTAAAAATTGGCATTATCTTCAGCACATTCACTCTCCTCTTAAGTTGGGGAAACTTGCTCAAATCCTCATTTTCTGATTGAGAGGTGAACAGTTTTAACTTTATTTTCATGCATTGATATCAGTTCCTAAGCTGGGAAACCATTTGTTCTTGCCCTGGAGTTTCAAATTTAGATTGAGATGGCTGGTAACATCAACTAAAAATGCTAAATAAAATAGCCAATTGTTATCACACAAAAGGGCTCTTTCTCTTCTAGAAAATTATGAACAGTATATTTTCCGTTTCCAAAGTCTACTCAGAACCTGACCTCTAGAAAGCCAACGCACATCACAATAAAAGATGAGATCACCATATTCCAAATCTAACATTTCACAATATTCTGTTTACTCCTCTTGCTCTAATTTTATTCATGTATTTCATAGACAGTAAACATGCTGCAAATTTATTGTTTTTCCACACAGTGACTCTGGTGTGTAATGCAGTGATATTTTAGTAGACGACGACCTAAAATTTTTTCAAGCAAAGTTGTAGTCCCAGTGGCTTTACCTATCATGGATGGTGCTCCGTCAGTACAAACATGAAGCGACTCAAGACCGATGTTCTTCAAAGACACTAAAATTATCATCAATTACTCTTACCAAAATGCTTCACTGGGCTTCATCAAATACGTCAACACATTCGTCCAAAGAAAGTACATGCATTGACAAGGTCTTTCAGTTCCTCAGATAAATTTTTTTTGGTGCATCTCATAACTGCTTTGACAAAGCAATTTTATCTAGTTTCCTTTTGATATATTTATCACCAAGACACCTTGCAAATATTTGGAGATGAGGCTTAACAATTCTCCATCAAAGAAAGACTGCCATTTTTTTTTGGCCAATGCTAAAGCAATTTCATAGGATGCTTCTGTCATCACTCAACTTTCACAACTTCTTTTAACAAATATATCCAGTGGTCTTTTGATTTTTTTTTCCCCCCCTTTTTCTTAATCACATTTTTCAGTAACTCAGACTCAAGCACTAGCTTCAGTTTTCCTTCTATTTCAGTCTGATGTTGTGTTTTATAGTGTCAATTAAGATATGTGAGAAAATGTTTCCACAAATAATGCACAATGGCTTTACGGATGGACCCGCTATAAATAAGAACTTTTCCCACTGTTCATTTAATCCACGCACTATCACTTCATGCTTTTCTTTTGCACTCTGATGGGGAACTGAATGTAAAAACAAGGCTTAATTCTCAAAAAAGTACAAAATTGCAAATGCTCACATAGGACAAACAAAGCACAACTCTGTGGCACACGAGTGTCCATTATAAACTGACTGGCAAAAACTTGCGACGCACCACTGGTGCAGATGCCTGGCGACTCGGGATCAAACAAGATTAAAACGTATGAATAGTTATGGAATGACTGCAGAAGTCCTTCTTTCCTAGTTTGACGAATTGAACATTTTTTTATTTGAAAACCGATTAATGTGAAAGAAGATAACATTCGCCAAAAAATGTGCACGAAATAATAAAATTGCTAAGTTTTAGACTTTTTCTCAGTAAAACCCATTTCTAGCTCTAAGCTACTTGAATTCCTGTTAGTTTTTTCTGAAAATTGATTTTTGGTTAATACTATTTGCTGGAGTAGGCTTAGTGTTTTTTATTATCACTGGGATATAATATGTCACTTTTTGCCATCCCTGCTATAAATGAAATCTTGTTTTTTAAATGCCCCATATATTTAAAGCTCCAAAGTGAAAATTGGAAAACTGCTTTATGCAGTTTTTTTTGTTTCAAATGCATTTGGTTTGATCCATCCAAATATGCTGCAAAAATTGTAAACTATGCCATATGCCATAGAGAACATGAGTAAACTGAATCTATTTCAGTATAGATTGAGGCTTTGGATGTTTAATGCTGATTGATGTATTACTTTCCATGGGAGCATTTAATTCTGTGATTAAAATCAAGGATTTATGCTGCATATGTTTTGATAGCAAAATGTGTTTGTACTCTAAAGCTCACAAATATACTGTTTTATTTGATGATACAGGCCTTTGGAACCCAAGACTGAAACGAGTTGTGCATCTACCAGTGCTAATTCTCCCAGACAAGTAAACACTGTGGTGCACTACCTTGCAGTTGCTTTGCTCCAGTTAGAACAGGGAATTGAACGCAAGTTCCTGAAGCCTCCATTGGGTTGGTACATTTTTTTCATAATATTTAATCTTAGAATTGACACTTGTTAAGATTTGACGGAATTTTACAAAGCACCATTGTAGTTACACTTGCAATTTCCCCCAGGCTGAACTTGTTTAACTTTTTATACTATTTTGATCAAGGTTTTTTTTTTAAAAAAGGTAGCACTGTTTTCCTTTAGATCAGTGGTTTTCAAACTTTTTCCTTTCACTCACACACCACCTTAAGCAATCCCAATGCCATAGGTACTCTGTGATTAATCATGGAATACTTGAGGTGGATGTGGGTGTAAAGAAAGTTTGAAAACCACTGTTTTAATCGTACCTAATTGACTTGTTATGTGCATGGTTTCATAACTCCAAAGGAAATGGGCCAATGACATTTTCTCAAGAAAAATATTTCAGTAACAATTGGGTTTAGAGCAGTGGTTCTCAACGAATAATTCCTTACTAATCACAGAGCACCTATGGCATAGGGAAAAACTTTGAAAATCACTGCTGTAGATGCTGTTATGCAGAAGCAACATTGGGAATCCAAAGTATCTGAACATTTTCAAGTCGCCAAATGGATGTTTATAATTGCAGGAATGCAAGTTTTGCAGATAATTTGCCAGAACACACTCTAGCTTGAATTTATAAGGAGAAAGTTTGAATGATCTAGCTGAAAGGAGAAATGTAAACTTTCTAAAATTATTATTTTGTATAACTTGCCAGGTACTGATCACTAAATCAACTTTATTTTACTAGATTGCTAGAAAAATGAGTTTTTAATTGAATCAGTATTTGTCATTTAAGACCTCTTTTCTCCCATTGCTCTTTAAAACTTATATTTTTAATTTCACAATTTGTCATTCACCAGTGGGCAGAGATTTTAAAATTACTACTAAAACACATGCTTAATTTAGAAAGCCTTATTTAATGCTACCATGGAGAACTTCGTTTTTAATTCTGTACATAAACTCGGATTGCGATTTTTATGAAGTAATATCAGGAAATTATTTGTCAAAAAGGAAAGATAAATGAGAAGGAAACTTTACCTAATTTGTGAAGATGAATTTTCTGCTAGATATCCCAGAACAACACTAATTTAATGTTGCCTTTCTTTTCTACTATAGTGGTCACTGTCAACTGCTGAACTAAAATTTGCATCCCTGTTCCTTATGAAACAAAATTTGAAAATCCGAGCTGCTCTTGCAGAACAAAGTGCCCCATGCTTGTTTAATTTGAAAATCTATAGAGAGCTCAGTTCCATTAGATTTAAGCACAAGAATGCCATGTAATTGAGGAAGAGGGGAACATTAGTATTTCGAGCCTATGCTAGATGTCTCCTGTTTGGTGAAAGAATCACCTAGTATCTCATCCAGATGTGACCTTGGGCTGCATAAATACAGAGCTATTAGTTTGTCGTGCCTTTATAAAGGAAGTGTTTTTTTTTCCCCAAACCTTGCCAAGTGATGAGATCAAAGCCAGCTACAGTATTCCCAATAAAATTCTGACAGTATGTTCTTTTTGTCTTGTTTTAAATTGCAACAGATAGATCCAGTGAATTGTAGATGCTTTTGAAGATCTACACATGCTGTGACATTTCCATGGCAAATTTGTTCTCTAAATCTGTATGCATGTAATAAACATTTGGCCATTATAGTTCCGTCATTGATAACCATAAGAATCAGAGCTTCAATTTTTTTCATCGTATGTTTTCTCCACCAAATCCTATCCCCACTTTCCATCATTGTTTAAACCTTGCATAAGACTGGCAAGATGCAAATTTAATTCTCCTTCTCTTAAATATGGAAAGTCAGATTTTGTTAATTTTCTTGTCTCGAGTTTCTGGTTGCATTTTGGAAAGGTAAATGTACAACACAATTTAACTATAACAAACCAATCAACAGGTTCTTTTGATACAGTTCACTCTGAGTGTTACCATTCAAGTGTAGTGTCATATAATTATGAAACCCTTTGATTCAAAGGAGATCCAGATGAAATAAAAAAAGAACAAAAGGACAAGAAGAAGAAAGATGATAAGAAAAAAAGTGATGATCAAACCAATGAGAAAGATGGTGTGTATTTAAATGTACTGAATCACTTGCTCGAATACTTAATTTTTCAAATGCTTTGTTGGAGATTTGGCACAATTTTTGTAGTCTTTAAAAGAATGTAAAATATTTGTCTGCCTGGAAATGAAAGTTTAGAAAGACTCCTTATTGTCTTAAGCTGTTTATACAAAATGGTATGTGCAGATGAAAAATGTGGAATTCTATGAACCACACTGGCCAGCATTATTTTGTGGATACTGTACATTAATCATAAAAAGTCAAAATTGCAAACATTGAAAAGGTATAGGAAGCATGCTGTATGCAGATGGTTTTGTTCCAAATTACATTTTTACAATCATAAACTGAACCAAATCAAAAAAAATGTATTTGTCATTCTTGTACATCTCTGCTTCATGTGAAACCAACCCAGTCTGTCTTGTCTCTTCTCATAAGTGAAACATTTGATCCCAAACATTATCTTGGTGAATCACCACTGCACCCCCTTTAGTGTAATCATTATCATTCCTGTAGTATTGAGAATTTCTCTTCTCCCCCCCCCCCAAAAAAAACCTCAGAACTCTCCAACGAGAAATGTCCTCCATAAATAAATATTTTTCAGCTTTCACTGACATTTTGACTTCATATGCAAATTATCACTCTGGTCCCTAACAAAACCCATTCTTCCCCTGCTCATCCTCTTGCCTTTTAATATACTAACACACTTCATGTTTCCTCATTGCCCTCCTGTGAAAACACAGAAATGCTGGGAGAACTCAGCAAATCCTCAGGATGTAAATAAAGATGTATAAATAATCAACATTTTGGGCCTGAGTAAAAAGTGGGCTGGCATCTGAATTAAAAAGATGGAGAAAAGGAAACAAAGGGCGGGGACCACAGACCAATAGCCAAAGGTGATAATTGGACATGGATAGGACAGAAGAGGTGAGAATTGACCAGAGGAGAAGTAGCTCTGTGAATGCTAAATACATTTGAATAATCTGTATAATACTTTGCCAGGGTTTTGTACAAGTGATTTGTTAACTTAGTCTTCAGTAGATGGTACTGGGCTTGTAAACAGCTTGTAAACAAAACAAACTGCGAGAGACATTCGGCAGATCAGGCAGCATCTGTGGAGGCAAGAGGACTCTGGATGTTTTGGCTCCTTTGCACGAGGACAATGTGAAAAGATGGCCAGTATAAATAAGAGAGGGGTGAGGCAGGGCTTGTAGGCAGTAGATGTAACCAAGTGTGGAGGGAAATGATGGGCAGATGGAGTCAAGTGGTGAAGGGAATGAAATAGGCTGCTGGCTGAGAGACAGATACAAGAGATGACGTTGATGAGGGCAGAGTAGAGACAATAATATTGAGTGAAGACACAAGAGTCAGCAGATGCTGGAATCTGATAGATTGGACAATAAGGCAAAGACGATGGAACCAGGGTGGTGAATGGAGAAATGGAAGGAGAGAGCGAGCGCGGAGAATTACAAACTTTCATGTTCATATCGTGGGCTTGTAGACTGTTCAGGTGGAATATAAGAGAGTTTTCCTTTAGTTTGCAATGGGCCTCACTGTGACAGTGGAGAAACCTGAGAACTGGCAGGTCAGTGCGGGAATGTGAAGGGAAGTGGAAATAGTATGTAACTGAGGAGTAAAGCGGGCTATTGTGGGTAGTGCAGGTGTGCTACAATAATGTCATCTTTTAAATTAGTTGAGATAACATGTTAATAAATCTTATCATGTGATCTTGCATACTTCCTGGAGTTGGAGTTGCAAAGTATTAACATTGGGTTAACATGAAGACTATACTGCTTAGAGTTCCACCAATGTTAGAAATTAGTTGCGCTTTGCCAAGTGCAGCAATGTTTCAATTCTGAATAGGTATTTTAAATATTCTTAGACATCTTTTTTGAGAAATTTAAATGTTTATCTTCAAAGAACCAATTTGATTTCAAAAGCTATCTGTATTATTGATGACTTGCAAGTTTGTGTATACAAATGTATGTTGAAATGCTTCATTTTTATGAAAATGAAAAAAATATAAATCTGGGACTACATAGTCATTGTGAATCCTATGACTAAATCCTGTAACTCTGTCCAGAAACAATGGACTAGCAGTTCATGATGTTTCACTATTCACATAGGGCAGTTGGGAATGAGCAATAAATGCTGATTTTTGCCCACATCTTGCAACTGTTTTTTTAAAACTGGTCACTTGAGAATGACATCTACTTTTAAATTTTAGTGACAAGGAATCCAATTTATAGCTTTTCTTTCATCTTAGATACTAGCGATGGTGGAAAAATACAGAAGACATTATTAGATCGCTGGAGAGAGTCTCTTCTAGTGTGCACCAGTTTAGCTCAGGTTTTCCTTCATCTCTCTACGCTGGATCGTAGCATTACATGGGCTAAGTCTTTGCTGAATGCTCGCTGCAAGATCTGTCACAAGAAAGGAGATGCAGAAAACATGCTTTTGTGTGATGGGTGTGATCGAGGCCATCACACATACTGCTTGAGACCAAAGGTCAAGGTTTGTGCCTAGTACAGTGCTTTTAAACCATATGTGTTTCACGATTTTCAAAATAATTTTCCATAACGTGGCTGTTTTTTATCAGATCATCCCAGACGACGATTGGTTTTGCCCTGAATGCAGGCCAAAGCAGCGGTTCCGTCGTACAGTGACAAGGCAGAGGCCATCGTTGGAGAGTGAGGAGGAGGAAGAGGAGGATCTGGCTGAATTGGATAAAAAGTTGATGCAAATACAGAGTGAACAAGATAAAAAGGAAGCAATGGAAGAGAATGAATTAGAGAAAAAAATTGAAATGGAAAGGAGGTAATTTTGGTTGCCGTATTGTTTCTTAAAACTTTGGATTAAATGGTAATGTTTGGTTTTACACGTCATCAGTTTTGGTAGATCAATCTCTTCATCCCCAAATGAGGATTGCCTTGGATCATGTACACTTCTTGTGATCTAATCAGTATCTGTTTAAAAAGTGTAATGTGGCATAAGCTGCACTCTTCATTATCAATCAAAAATGACAACGTTCATTCTTTCAGAGAGTATTTGAGAAACAATTCAGTGGAACTAATCTGTATATGCCACTTGATTCAGAAGGTTCTTAATTTTAATGTTAGAGCAAATTTTGTACCTTACTTATTTCCCTGTATCTTGATCTCTTTCACGTGTCCATAAATACTTCACCTCCCCCCACCACCAGCATGGTTCTCTTTATCATTTGGCCACATCAGGAATAACTTTGTGACCAGTTAATCTTCTAGTCAACGGTTCTCAGTATTCTTGGGAGAACGTGAAAACTCCACACTCTGTAAAAAGTTGCAGATAGAATCTGACATTATTTGCTGGACCACTGTCTTCCAAACCTTCTCCATACAGACATCATTGAATACTGGCTGATAGCTGGAATTAAGAATGGTTACATGCAATTTTTCCTTTGTGTCAGAGAATGTTTTTATATATTTTATTCCAGTGAAACTTCACAAAATAGGTCACAAGTATTGTCTGGAGTGGTGGGGATCTGAAATTATTTGATATTTTTTGGATAGTTTTTAAGAGCACATTGCAGAATTATTTCCATTGGTAGGGAATCTCTGATAGGACCACAGACAAACATCCGAGCCAGGAGTTTAAGGAGTGGTTAGAAAATTATTATTATTTAAAGATTGTTGGGGTAGATGAGTTCTTGGAGGCACATGACAGGATAGGCCAAAGCCAGATGGTTTCCTCAAGGGAAAATCTTGCTTAACAAACTTCAATATACACAGGGTGGTACACATTTAAAACTGTTCTATAAGTAGCATCTGCTTCTAAAGATTTTTTTAATCTGCATTTTTTGAACATTTGGGATATGGAGTGGGATGAAGGTTGTTCAGGATGAAGTTGATTTGGTTGTCTTCGTTGCCAAGTTCTTTTCCAATTTTTACTCATCTACCCCAACAATCTTTAAATAATAATAATTTTAGTACATTCCACAAGATTCTTTACTTGTTCTTATAATTTGATCTTTTGTAAATCTCTTATCTGGCGAATCAAAACTGCACACAATTCAAAACCAATGCAGTTTCATGAGGTACAAGTACCTGGATCTCTGCACTTAGGCACTTTTACTGGACCCTTTCCCTAGTACTGATCATGATCACTCAGTGGGTACAACTAATTGATTCCTGCCAACTTGAGTACATACCTATGTTTCCCTTGTGTTAGACTGATAAGTTTCTAATTTTCCAAATGACTGAAAATTTCATTGCCACTTGTCTCTAAATTTGAAAAATATTGGTAGAACCTTAATTTTTCAGATGCACATTAAATGATGTTTCTCTTCTTTTAATATTTTTGAGCAAAATTTATTGTCTGTCTCCTTTACCAGTCGTCCTCGAAGAGGAAGACCCCCCTTGAAGCTACAAATTAAAGGCAGAAGGGGTAAACGTAGCAATCCAAAGGTAGCTGTTATTCAGCGAGCAGGTAAAAGGAAATACACCCCTCGCAGTCGGACAAATACTCTTCAGTTAACGACATCTATTGCTAAAAATTATGGCAGAAGATTGGGAAGGAAGCCAAAATCTGCAGCAAACTCTGAAATAAAACCTGTGTCCATGTCACTTCGTTGTGCAAAATCCTACCAAGCAGATGAATCTTTCAGTGAACTGGCCAGCCCCCGTCGGCGACGGAAGTACCGAAAGATTAGTACCAGCACACCTAAGTGCATCACTTCAGCATCTAACAGTGATAACATTTCTGATAGGGAGTTCTTGCAGGATGAACCTGTAAGAAAAAAACGGAAGTATACACGTCGTGCACAAAAGAAGCCAACTCAGGTGATTAAAACAGGGAGAAGAGGCAGAAAACGGAAATGTGCAGGTAGGAAACTTGGACTGCAATGCAATAACTATGAGGAAGAGAGTACGTTTTACTTCATAATTATGTGAGGGGGCCACATGGTTCTCTTTCAATCATTCTGATTACTTGAAATTAATCTTTGTTAAATGCAGAAACCAACTACCAGTCATTCAAATTAATTCTGTGATTTAGATTAATATAAACTACTCTCAAATTGCCATGACTGAGCTGCATTTTAAGCTCACTAGAAATTTAGGACACTACTAAAAGAAATTGTACCTGATATTTGAAAATGATCATTCAACTCTTTAAAATACAAGTATTTTAAATCATTCAATAAACAAATGAGAACTACTTCACCTAAAGTTTAAAAATAAATCTCAACTTGTACGATTATGAAATTATTGCAATGAATTTTGTTTCTGATGCATATTTACTTAATAACTGATCAATCATAGAAAGCTTGGAATACCTTTGTCACATTTTATGATTTGGTTAAGTATTTGCAAAGAACTTGTTCTGAATAAACCAAGAGTTCTGACCAAATGCGCTCTGAATTTTTTTTGTGGAAAGATTAAGGACCACAAATGGCATCAGGAGTTTTTAAAGTCTAGAACAATAACATTTTGAAAAAAATTGCTTGATTAATGACTAACAATTACAAGAAATCTGCACCCTCAGGTTCTGAAAGAAGTAGCGGTAGAGATTGTAGAGGCATTGGTAATTATAATTTATAGATTCTAGTAGGGTAGGGTCCTGGGGGACTGGAAAATCACAAATGTCACTCCATTGTTGAAGAAAGGAGAGGGGCAGCAAAAAAAAATTAAAAAAATTATTGACTGGTTAGCCTGACATCAGTGATTGGGGAAAATGTTGGAGTCGATTGTCAAGTATGAAGTTATGGAGTACTTGGAGGCACATGACAGGATAGGCCAAAGCCAGCATGGTTTCCTCAAGGGAAAATCTTGCTTAACAAACTTATTGGACTTCTTTGAAGAAGTGACAAGCAGGTTAGATAAAGGAGATGCTGTGCATTTGGATTTTCAGAAGGCCTTTGAAAAGGAATCGTACATGAGGCAACTTAACAAGGGAAGAGACTATGGTATAACAGGAAACATACTAGCATGGATAGAGCATTGGCGAATTGGCAGAAAGCAGAGTTGGAATAGAGGGATTATGTTGGTCAACGTCCCAGGATCTATAGGCTGGGCGGGAAAATTAAGGACACGAATTCAATATCATTAGGGTGCTTACTCCATAATATATTGTGATATTGAAGATTTGTGTATAATTTTGGAAAAAATTTTAAAAGAATATTCAAAAAGTCCTCGGTACTCCATGTGCACGGACAAAATTCCAACTTGCATCCATTTTGAGATAAGACCGATTCTTTAGTCTCAATTATGGTCATAAAGTGGGAAATAATGTTGGAAAATGTACGGTTATGCACTCCTGATAGAATAAAGGGGCAGACTATTTTTTCCAATGGGGAGAAATTTGAAATAATCCAGATGCAGAGGGACCTGAGTGTTGTTATGCAGGATAGCCTGAAGGTGAACCTGCATGTTAAGATGGTGGTGAAGAGGGTAATCATGGACTTTTGATAACTGTTAATGTAAACTGAGAATTCTCCAAAGAAATAATGGGATGACATATTTTGCTGAGAAACTGTTCTTTGGCCACTGACTGGCTCATGCTCGTTGTCAAATGAAACTGCAAAATTGGTTGCAATTTTAGTTGTCCAACTTGCATGCACTAATGTAAAAATAGGAATCTTATAGATTTATCTCTTGATGGGGCTTGTTAAATAGCTTGGTTATTGCTCTATTCAAAATGTCTGCTCAAATATGACCAAATATTTGTAATTATATGAAGTATTTTTGTATATTAAAACATGATGAAACTCAGCTTGAGTGAAGTAAAGATGAAATTACTTTGGAACTACTCAAAGGTTGTTTTGATTAAAATTGTACTTTTGTGTATATCCTTGCTTAACTCTTCGGATATTTACATTTTTTTCAAGTCCCAAAGCACTTCATTGATCCTTGTTGTCAAATGTTATTGAGCTTGGAAATAAAAATGCAAAGGTCCGGTTGTGGTAACGTGATTTTACATGGTTACAACTTTAATCTTTTTTTAAAAAGATGCCATTGTACAAGAACCAAAGATGACTGGGAACCGGAGGAGTTCAAGTCGGCACTCAGGCATGCATGAACTTTCTCTTTGTGAACAACTGATAGTGGACTTAGTAAGGCAGGAAGACAGTTGGCCATTCCTAAAATTAGTAAACAAAGCTCAGGTAAATTGACATATGTAATATTTATTTATGCACAAAAGTTTAGTATATTAAAATGTACCATCATTCCTTAATTTATGAAAGAAATGCATTGCTGAACATTTTAAGTAAAATCATGTATATGGAAAATTGAGTGAAATTTCAATACAAGTGTTCTTGAGTACAGTGGCATGCTATTCCTTGTAACAAAAGATAACCTCAGAAATTCAGCCACGATAGAACTGGTGTTTATTTCAGGGTTTTAATGTCATCAGAATTCATCATCTATGAACAAGGTATCTCTAACAGTATTTTTTTCTTCTTCACAGGTTACTGATTACTACGATATTATTAAAAAGCCAGTTGCCTTAAATATCATACGAGAAAAACTAAACAGATGTGAATATAACTTTGCATGTAAGTTTGAAGTTTGTTGGGGGATTATTAACAACATATTGTTTATTTCCAGTTGATATTGATTTATTGGTGTTTTATCTATTTGATGATCATGATTTCTGCAAGGTATTGAGTGATTCTTTTTAAAACTCCTATTATAAGAGATGGTTTGCTCCACAAACTGATTTTTGCCATTTTCCTTTTTGTTCATCATGTTGGAGAAGGTGGGTTGGGATCTATTGCAGACATTTTTAAGCCCTTGTATCCTTCATTTGTCCTGGCAAACCTCGGAATTTTTTCCTTGATTATAGTACCAACATCTGCCCACTGTTCTTGCAAGTTATCCGTTGATTGTAATCCAGATTAGGTAGCAAAATGGCAACAAAAATTAGATTTAGGTATACTGTAAAATTCTGTTTGTCTAGCACACTTGGGACTTGGATGATCCCAGACAGGCAAATTTTCTGGACTCTTTGCCTAAATAAAACCTCAACACTTTGAAAACTCTTAAGATATTGTACAATAATCTCACTTTTCCAGCCAACCAAATGGAACCAAATTGTTTTCAGAGAGTGAAGGCTGATTATCTGAAGTGTTGCATTCTGTTACATGGCCTGTTTAAAAAAAATGGGATGTTGTTCTTTGAGCTGCATTCTCCATCTCAAATCCACAGACCTTTTAAACTTTTGGTCTCGCACTGTTCCAACAACCCTAATGTATATTGGAGGGACAACATCTTCCCACTAGCCACGATACAACCCTTAAGACGACACAAAATGTAATAATTTTAGATGGCCAGGGTTTTGATTTGTGTAGCTGCTCAATTCAGATCCAAGGTCATCAGCTTCCAACATTATCTGTTTTTCTCTCTCCACAGCATTACTTGATATTTCTGCTATTCACTTTCATTTCCAATCTCTTCCAATTTCATTGCTTTGTTTCAACATGCTTATTTATTTTCTTTGTTCATCTATTATAACTCCAGACATTTGATTGTTTGTTCACTCACTTTTAAAAAAAAAACAGGCATGCCCTGCTGCTGATGGCTCTATACAGGCTTTATAAACAGCCTGTTAAAAGAGGAACTGATGGTGCTTTTAAAATCCTGCAACCACGGGGTCAGCCCAAGATGTTAGTTCCTGTGCTGGGCATTGTACCACTAGGGGTTACAGACTCTGGGGGAGCAGCGGACCAGTGCGGGGCACCAGAAATGGAAAGAAGCTTACTGCCCTACAGGGTAGTGACCATGGCAGCTCAATGGCTGAAGGACCCATACAGGCTGAGGGCTGTTGGCAATAGTGGTTGAGAAACTCGCTGGTTGCTGGCGACTTGCAGAGGAAGGTTCCACACAGGCTGGAGATTGGCTCTTGGGAACCAGGTATTAGAATTGGGATTCAAGAGACTGCTGAGAGCAAGAAGGGTTCCTGATTGTTATGGAGGTTTAGATCTGGAACTCGGGTTGCCGATGAACCCTGTGAAGCTATGGGAATGCTGGAAGCAAATTCACAGACATTGTGTCTCTGAGGGGACTCTTGCTTCCCTTCTATTTTTTCAGGGTGCTGGGTGATGCTCATGGTGACTCTCTGTTTGCCTTGAAGCAGAAAAATGTTGAAGCGTATATGTATATTACATTTTTAATGTATTGTGTAACAATAAAAGGAACCTTTGGCCAGCACCACCACCTTGTCATTCAAACTTTATTGGTTCACAGACATTTCCTTTTGTTCTCACCAGTCTTCCCTTTTTATAAATTTAGACAGCATGGTAACAGGCTCTTCCAGCCCACGTTCTTGTGCTGCTTGAATGCCTTTATTAATCTACAACCCCTGTATATTTCTGAAAGGAGGGAGGAAACTGGAGCACCCAGGGGAAACCCACCCAGACCCAGGGAGAATGTACAAATTCCTTATAAATAGTGCCACATTCAAGCCTGGGTCACTTGTGCTGTAATAGTATTGCACTAACCATGCTGCCTTTCTGTGCACTTGTTTCAAATCCAACTTAAGTTCTCCATAAAATGTTTTTTCTCCCCCACACATGATGCCTGACAAGTTGACTATTTGCAGTATTATCTGTTTTTGATCTAATTTATCAAAAAAGAATTATATTTTTTTCCTTTCAGCTGATTTTATTGATGATGTGGAATTGATGTTTACAAACTGCTTTGAGTACAATCCTCGAAATACAAGTGAAGCAAAAGCTGGGATGAAGCTTCAAGCCTTCTTTCACAATCGAGTAGAAAAGCTAGGATTGACAATGAAATCTGCCAATGTGGACCATTCACCACAACCTCCAATTACCAAAAGGTCAAGAATTTAAGGTTGTTCAGTGGTGTTACTTTAACTAGGAACATTTAAAATGTGTGTTCCATTTGTGAAATGAAAACTAGAATCATGCCACAGACTGCCTTGTCTTTCTTATGAACTGCAATAACTTTTACAACGTTGAAATGCGACCTGCACTGGACTAAAATTCCTTCTATTTCCAAGCACTCAGGAAGATGTAGTGTAAAGCTGCATTTTGCTATGATAAATTTGTAGTGATTTCATAATTTGTGTATATGGGATACAGTACTGTTTTACTGAATGACTTTTGTATGTTTTTGAAGTAACATTCATGCATAGTAGTGTCTTCCACCAAACACGGAGTAAATACTATAATTTTATAAATCCAATTGTGGAGCTCTCCAGTGTTCTTGTTTTGTGAAGAAATGTGTTGTTAATTTAAAAGAAAATCAGTCGCCAATCTCCTGTTAAACTTTTATTTTAATTAAAAGTGACTTAAAACCAACAAAAAATGCTACACTACACATGAGTGAGAATTGTATATCACTTCATTGATGTATATGTTTCATGCTGGTGCAAAAGGTTGGTCTGCCAAGAAAGATTAGATATTTATTCAGTGTTGAAAACAATTTGTGGGGTTTTGAATTTGTCCTATATTTATGAAATTTCTAATTGAAATTAGAGGGGAGCATGGAGTTTTTCATGCTGCAACATTTTCTGTTTTTTTAAGCACATCCTTTCAAATGCTCAATAAAATGGGGAATCCAGGAACTAGATTGTTGTGTAATGTTTTAAGCATCGGTAGTATTAATAATGTGGTTCACTTAGTGAAAGTAATTTTTTTCTTTGTACAAATAAAAGTTTGATTTATTGCCCATGATTGCTTGTGTGACACTAGAAAGAATATGTAGAGATATTTTGAACATTTCTGCTGAGCTGTCTTTGAAATAAATGAAATATTACTGCATTCATCTATGGGGCCACAGTTCTCACCAGTATTATGAAGAGGAAATGTATGTTTTGATAAACCACCAAATCAAGTTTTGGTGTGTACAATTCTGCTTGATGTTAATGCCATCTGGTTGGAGAGTGCCCAGTCACAAGATTAGGTGTTGTTCCTGCAGCACTTTTGGAACACTATCCTTTATTCTTGGCAGTTCTCTTCATTATTTCTAACAAAATGCATCACCATGTATTAATCCACATCAAACTTCATTTGCTGCAGTGTGTCTCCCTATCCTGTTGCACTCTCATTTTCCTGAAAATTTACAGTGCTGCCAAGGTTTGGAATTGAGCAAATTACGAAATTGAAATGTTCCCCAGGCATAGGTCAATTGTTTTTTTTTTTAAAACTCCATCACTGATCCAGTTTTCAACTTTCTCCATTCCAATAAACATAATCTTTTATTGCTTATTACTTGGACTATTTCATTTCCATGTTATCAATGCCCATTTTATGCCTTGTGCTTCAACTTTACTGTTCTGAGGCACATTATCAAAAGTATTCTGGAAATTCAAATCAGTCAACCTAATTGACTCTTACTCAAAAGCTTCTATTAAATTGGTTAAACATATTTTGTCTGTAACAAATTCAGACCATCTTTCATTAATTAATCAATTTTACCTCAAATCTGTAATCCTATCCTGGATCAATGTTGCTTAAAGGTTTTCCCATCATTGAGATTAAACTGAGAGCTTTCATTATTGTGTTTATAATTTTTTTTTGAAAGAGAGGAATATTTAGGATACAGAGCTAGAGCTAAGTATTGAAGATTTATGATCAGTAACCCTTCCCTTTGTTCTTAACCCAGTCATAGTGGCTTATCTATACTTGAATTTTAGCAATATTTTTTATCTCCATTTTAATGTGAAGGGTCTCCACTATATTATCCTACTTCATCTTTGGGAGAATGTGCTTCTAGATGAAAGATATCTTAGCAATACATTCAAGTTCCCATATTTGTCCTTCAGTATGCCACACCTCACAAACTTCAGTGAACACATTAAAAAAAACTGACAAAAAATGTTACAGGTAGAGTTAAACACACTACTGATTTTAGACAAAAATGTAACATGAACGCCCATTGATTTATCTGGTTTCTGTTACACTCCTATCTCTATTTCCCTCTCCGTCTGTCACCTTTCCTCCAGCTCCCCATCCTCTTCTCCATTCAGAGAGTTACCTCTACCCCCTATCACTTCTCAGCATTTTTTTTTCCTTCAGTCCTCCCACCCATATCCACCTTGACTTCTTGCCTGTTGGCCTGTGCTCCTTCCCCAACCCTTTTACTCTGGTGTCTGCCTGTTTTTTGCTTATACCTTGAAGGGCTCAGACTTGAAACATTGCTTATATATCTGCTTCTTATGAATGCTGTTTCTCCAGTACTTATATATGTTACTCAACAATCACAGAATCTGCAGACTTTCTTGTTTGTGACAAATTCACTAGCTTTGTCTCATTGTTTCACGTCATCGAATCTGATTTTTAAAAATGTAGAGGGCACAAAACAAACTGGTTGAGGAATTCAGTTGCTTGGTAACTGAGTCTGGAAGGATTTAACTGCTAGATTGGATTTGTATTAAATTAGCTTGCTCCTTTCTCACCAAACCACCTATCATTGAACCTCCCATGTGAACTGGAGACAAAGGCCTATTTTTTTTTCACCACTGCAGAATTATATAGCATCTTAAAAGTGGGCATTTATGGTATTGAATGCACAATAAGCGAAGCAGAATTAATACCTACTTAATACCTACCATAAATTCAAACATTAATATAAGGAGAGGGATCAACCTTGATGTAATATCTGGTGGAGAAGAGTCTTGTAGAAGTTATAACTGTATACCAACTGATCTTTCCCTGAAATTCTACTTTGCACTTTCTTAAGATGTCTACTGTTCTGCTTGCAAAACAACCTGTTTCACTGCATTTTTGATACATATGCCAATAAACTTGAACTTGAGTAACATCAGGTGTACCATAATGGGCCACCTAGGTTGTGTAATGGACCAAATGCATATTAAGCAGCCAACACCATGCATAAATTGGCATTTTTAGCTGAGCAATTCTACAATCATTTAAATATCTGCAGTCTTGCACATTGAATCATAACTGAAGTTACCAAAAATTTAGGAGGATAAAGGCTTCATATTCACTAACGATGAGCGCAGGTTTTGAATGTGTGAAGCATTTAGGCACTTTCAGGTGGCCAATTGCCCCACATGTAAAGCTGTATTTTTTGGCAATATGCGGCTGCGGGGAGGCCACGTGAATGTACAGGCGAGCTAGGTAACCCTCCTCTGAGAGGGATAATCAGCACAGCACAGTGGCTCCCCCAAACACCTGAATGCAGCTGGCTGAAAGGGGCGGGCTGCTGACGTAGTGACGTCAGCCTGAGGCGCCTGGCGTGAATCTTGAAGCACATTGTGCAGGCAGGCTACTGCAGATTCAGTCATTTTGTTTTAGCCGTGCATTTGAACAATGGTTCCAAGAAAGGCTTGTAACTGGTCTGATGAAGAGGTAAGACTCCTTCTAGACCATCTAACTCAGAAATCCCAGGAAAAGGAGCTCAGTGGGACAGTTAGGGATGATCCCACATTTGAGCAGCTGTCTGGAGTGCTCGCAGCACGAGGCCACAAGCACAGAAAAAAACAGGTGGTCACAAAGCTGAAGAGCATAAGGAAGAAATTCCACGCAGTCCTGGACCACAACAGGAGAAGTGGCAATGGGCACAAGGAGTGGCAGTACTTCGACCAGTGCCACACTCTCCGGGGGGGGCTAGCTGCTCAGCTACTCCCTTGAATGTAGCCAGCGCTCTGGAGAGCCCTGATTCCCCAGAACTCATCCTGAGGGATCTCAGGGTTCACCCAGTGGAAATGGAGGAGACATGCTGGTCCAGGAGGAGGAGGCCACTGCTGAGGACCCAGCAGCCATGGATTTGGATGCCCCCGAGAGGAAGCGCAGAGGTCACTGTCCCTGGAAGTGACGAGGCGGCACTCTGAACAGAGAATGCAGGTACAGTAGCATTGAGGTTTTTATGGAGAAGCACCTAAATCCAATGCTGATGCTCTTTTCCTGTTTCCACCCACAGCCTCTGGTCCCAGATGTAAGCACCAGTGACTGACCAAGGGTCAGGTTCTTGCGAAGGAGCTGCAGGTGACGATGTTGGCACTTGACAGGGAGGACAGTGAGAGAGACCACCAGCATGCAGAGGAAGCGCTGGATCACAAGAGAGTCATGCTTGCCGAACAGAGGGAGGACGAGGAAGCAACGCGCTGCCCTGAAGTGGAGAAACATACCCAGTCGATGTCTGCGTTTGCAGCTTCCCTGCGGGGACTGAACGTCGCAATGGACAGGCAGTCAGTCATTTTTTTTTTCAAACTTTATTTATTGAAAAATTATTGGTAAACATACAAAATACACTTCACAACAAAATTTTTATATATAAAAAAAAAGCCCCAAATCCCCCCACCCCCCACCCCTTCAGCCAGCTCTCTTAAGGAGAGCCAAAGAAATATATATGGAAAAAAAACTTTAAAAAACTAAAATAAATCAAAATACCTTTAAATGTATATATTCCAAATTTAATGACCACTTATTAACAAAAAAAATATCATGCAAAACATAAGTAATTTTATCCATAATAATACAAACTTTCATTTCATTATGCCATCGCATTATACAAATCACTATTATCCTTCCATGTACTTGCTCTACATTTTCGAGCTATGGACAACGCTAAATATACAAATGCGATTTGAAATTTATCCAACCTCAATCCCTTTAAAGGAATCACGTAACCCAGTTAAAAAAAAAGATGGATCTAATGGTAACTTAATCTTATACAATTTTTCCAAAATTGACTTAATTTCTTCCCAAAATGGTTGTACATACATACAAGACCAAACAGCATGTAAAAAAGTTCCAACACATGTACCACATCTAAAACAAGAATCTAAATTACTAAAGCCATATTTTTTCAATTTCTCAGGAGTTAAATATAACTGATGCAAGAAATTATAATTAACCATTCCATATCGTGCATTTGTCAATCTAGTAAAACTGTCATGACACATATTCATCCAATAATCTTCAGGAAAAACAAAAGTTAAATCATTTTCCCATTTAAACTTAGATTTCTCCCATTCCGACTTGTCCATATTATCTTGTAATACTTGATAAATAACAGAAATATAACCCTTTTTAGGCATAGAAGAAATCAAAGACTCAAACTCCGACAATACAGGTAAAACCATCTCTCTACCATACATTTTTTTTTAACCAATGACCGAAGTTGATAATAAACAAATAAAGAACCTTCAGCAATATCAAAACGCTCTTTCAATTGAGTAAAGAAATTGATCTTCTACAAAACAATCCTGTAATATTTTTATACCATTAAAATCCCAATTCTCTAAATGACTATTAAACAATGAAAAAGGAATAAGCTGATTATTATATAATGGCATTAAAATAGATAATTTACCTTTTGATCCTGTAGTCTTATTCCTTTTTGTCCATAACATCAATAGATGTTTTAATATCGGCACAATATACTCCCATAATAAATCTATATTCCACCGAAATATAAATTGATGTACTGCAGTTTCAGAAATACATGTCATCTCAACTTTAGCCCAACTTGGAGGTTTTTTAAATTTTTTTTATTTTTCACACTATAAACCATATTGATCAAGATACATACATTTTCCTTCTTAAATATATACAGTGTCGTTTTCTCCCCTGCCTTCCCTCCTCCCCTCCCTCCCTCCCTCACCTCCCCTCCCATTTATTTAAAGTTCAGAATATAAGATACATTAAACCCGTCAAACAATGTTGTCACTCAATAAAAATAAACAAGAAATTCCACTGAGTCAGTTCTTTTCATTATCTTCTCCTTCTGTCATTTTAGGTGGTAGATGTCCACGGTAGGTTTTCTCTATTGTGTTTTATGTATGGCTCCCATATTTGTTCAAATATTGTAATGTTATTTCTTAAATTATATGTTATTTTTTCTAATGGAATACATTTATTCATTTCTATATACCATTGTTGTATTCTCAAATTATTTTCTAATTTCCAAGTTGACATAATACATTTTTTTGCTACGGCTAGAGCTATCTTAACAAATCTTTTTTGTGCACCATCCAAATCAAGTCCAAATTCTTTGTTTTTTATGTTCCTTAGGAGGAAGATCTCTGTGTTTTTTGGTATATTGCTTTTTGTGATTTTATTTAATATCTGGTTTAGATCTTCCCAAAATTTTTTCACTTTCTCACATGTCCAAATTGCATGAATTGTTGTTCCCATTTCATTTTTACAGCGAAAACATCTATCAGATACTGTTGGGTCCCATTTATTTAACTTTTGAAGTGTAATGTATAGCCTGTGTATCCAGTTATATTGTATCATACGTAACCTCGTGTTTATTGTATTTCTCATAGTGCTGGAGAATAACTTCTCCCATGTTTCATTCTTTATCTTTATGTTTAGATCTTGTTCCCATTTTTGTTTAGTTTTACCATTTGTTTCCTCGTTCTCCTTTTCTTGTAGTTTAATATACATATTTGTTACAAATTTTTTGATTATCATTGTGTCTGTAATCACATATTCAAAATTACTTCCTTCTGGTAACCTCAGACTGTTTCGCAATTTGTCCTTCAAGTAGGATTTCAGTTGGTAGTTTGCCAACACTGTATCGTGAGTTATATTATATTTATCCTTCATTTGTTCAAAGGATAATAATTTATTTCCCGAAAAACAATTTTTTATTCTTTTGATCCCTTTTTTCTCCCATTCTCTAAAGGAAAGGTTATCTATTGTAAAAGGGATTAGCTGATTTTGCGTCAGTATTAGTTTTGGTAGTTGGAAATTTGTTTTATTCCTTTCTACATGAATCTTCTTCCAAATGTTGAGCAGATGATGCAATACTGGAGAATTCCTACGTTGTACCAATTTTTCATCCCATTTATATAATATATGTTCAGGTATCTTCTCCCCTATTTTATCTAATTCTAATCTGGTCCAATCTGGCTTTTCCCTTGTTTGATAAAAATCTGATAGGTATCTTAATTGTGCGGCTCTATAATAATTTTTAAAGTTTGGCAGTTGTAAGCCTCCTTGTTTATACCATTCTGTTAATTTATCTAGTGCTATCCTCGGTTTCCCCCCTTTCCATAAAAATTTCCTTATTATTTTCTTTAGCTCCTTGAAGAATTTCTCTGTTAGGTGAATTGGTAATGATTGAAATAGGTATCGTATCCTTGGGAAGATGTTCATTTTAATACAGTTTATCCTTCCTATCAGTGTTAATGGTAAGTCTTTCCAATGCTCTAAGTCGTCTTGTAATTTTTTCATTAGTGGATAATAATTGAGTTTATATAGATGGCAGAGATTTTTATTTATTTGTATACCTAGGTATCACATTGCTTGCATTTGCCATCTGAATGGTGATTCTTTCTTAAATTTTGAGAAATCCGCATTATTCATTGGCATTGCTTCACTTTTATTTGCGTTAATCTTGTACCCCGACACTTCGCCATATTCCTTCAATTTCCTATGTAATTCTTTTATTGATATTTCTGGTTCTGCTAAGTATATTATAACGTCATCTGCAAATAGACTGATTTTATATTCCTTGTCTTTTATTTTTATCCCTTTTATTTTATTTTCTGTTCTTATCAGCTCTGCTAGTGGTTCTATGGCTAACGCGAACAATAAGGGAGATAGTGGGCATCCCTGCCTTGTTGATCTGCTTAAGTTAAATTGTTTTGATATATATCCATTTACTGTCACTTTCGCCAATGGCCCCTTATATAATGCTTTAATCCAATTAATATATTTCTCTGGTAAGCTGAATTTTTGTAGTACTTTGAATAAATAATTCCATTCTACTCTGTCAAAGGCCTTCTCTGCGTCTAAAGCAACCTCTACTGTTGGAGTTTTATTTCCTTCTACTGCATGAATTAAGTTAATAAATTTACAGATATTGTCTGTTGTTTGTCTCTTTTTAATAAATCCAGTTTGGTCTAGATTTACTACTTTTGGTACATAGTCGGCTAATCTGTTTGCTAATAGTTTAGCTATTATCTTATAATCTGTGTTAAGTAATGATATTTCTCTACATGACGCTGGTGCGAGTGGATCTTTCCCTGTATTTGGTATTACTGTAATTATTGCTGTTTTGCATGAATCTGGTAAGCTTTGTGTTTTATCAATCTGGTTGATTACTTCCAGAAGGGGAGGAATTAATAAATCTTGAAATGTTTTATAGAATTCTATTGGGAATCCATCCTGGTGTTTTATTGTTCGGTAGTTTTTTTATTATCTCCTGTATTTCTTCTATTTCAAATGGTTTTGTTAATTTATTTTGTTCCTCTATTTGTAATTTTGGTAGTTCAATTTTAGTTAAAAATTCATCTATTTTGCCTTCTTTCCCTTCATTTTCAGTTTGGTATAATTGTTCATAGAATTCTCTAAAGTTTTCATTAATCTCCGTTGGATTATATATGATTTGTTTGTCTTTTTTCCTATATGCCAATACCATTTTCTTAGCTTGTTCTCTCTTAAGCTGCCACGCTAGAATTTTGTGCGTTTTTTTCTCCCAGTTCATAATTTATCTGTTTTGTCTTCATTATGTTCTTCTCCACCTTATATGTTTGTAGTGTTAAATATTTTATTTTTTTATCTGCCAATTCTCTTCTTTTAGTTGTGTCTTCCTTCATTGCTAATTCTTTTTCTATATTTACTACTTCCCTATCCAACTGCTCTGTTTCCTGATTGTAGTCCTTTTTCATCTTAGTTACATAACTTATTATTTGCCCTCTGATGAACGCTTTCATTGCGTCCCATAGTATAAACTTATCTTTCACTGATTCCGTATTTATTTCAAAGTACATTTTAATTTGTCGTTCAATGAATTCTCTAAAATCTTGCCTTTTAAGTAGCATGGAGTTTAATCTCAATCTATACATTCTTGGTGGGATGTCCTCTAACTCTATTGTCAATAACAGGAGTGAGTGGTCCGATAATAGTCTAGCTTTATATTCCGTTTTCCTAATTCTCTCTTGCATGTGAGCTGATAACAGGAATAGGTCTATTCTTGAGTATGTTTTATGTCTACCCGAATAATATGAATATTCCTTTTCCTTTGGGTGTTGTTTCCTCCATATATCCAAAAGTTGCATTTCTTGCATTGATTTAATTATAAATTTGGTTACTTTGTTCTTTCTGTTAATTTTTTTTCCAGTTTTATCCATGTTTGAATCCAAATTAAGGTTGAAATCCCCTCCTACTAGTATGTTCCCTTGCGTGTCTGCTATCTTCAAGAAGATATCTTGCATAAATTTTTGATCTTCTTCATTAGGTGAATATACATTGAGTAAATTCCATAACTCTGAATTTTATCATTACATATCTCCCTGCTGGATCTATTATTTCCTCTTCTATTTTGATAGGTACATTTTTACTGATTAATATAGCTACTCCTCTAGCTTTTGAATTATATGACGCTGGTGTTACATGTCCTATCCAATCTCTCTTTAATTTCTTGTGTTCCACTTCAGTTAAGTGTGTTTCTTGTATGATTGCTATATCAATTTTTTTCTTTTTTCAGTAAATTTTACAGTTTCTTCCTTTTGATTTGGTTATGTATTCCATTAATATTTAAAGTCATATAGTTCAACATAGCCATTTCATACTTTGTTTATCTTTCCTTTCCGTTTCCTCATCATCACCTTTCCTTCTTATCCATTTCTGCTTTCTTTTTTTGAACACATTATAAGACAACATTTCTAAAACATAAAATATTTCCATTATTCTCCTATCTAAAATTCCTTTAATCCCACTATCCCCTCCCCTTCCTGATTTGCCCTTTGTCCCTTGTCGGGCAACCACATCTCCCCTCTCCATTTGGATTTGTGAATTCACTCGCAAGCGTCAACTGATTTCGCAGTGACCGTAATTCTCCCCCACAGAAAAGATTTCAATCTTATATAACAAAGGTCACTCTCTTAATTCCCCCCATACTTCCTTTCTTCCCATTCTTTCCCTTCTTAGTTCTTACCTATACTCTTTTTTTATATATATATACATACACACTGGGAGAATATTCTCGGCGACACTAGGTATTATTCTATTTAGTAGAATCCTAGCGAAGATTTTGCCTGCAATGGAGAGCAACGTGATTCCCCTGTAGTTTGAGCAGTCTGATTTCTCGCCTTTGTTTTTGTACAGGGTGATGATGGTGGCATCACGAAGATCCTGAGGCAGTTTTCCTTGGTCCCAACAAAGCTTGAAAAACTCATGCAGTTTGGCATGCAGAGTTTTGCCGCCAGCCTTCCAGACCTTTGGGGGGATTCCATCCATACCTGCTGCTTTGCCACTTTTCAGTTGTTCGATTGCCTTATATGTCTCATCCAGGGTGAGAACCTCATCCAGCTCTAGCCTTAGGGGCTGTTGAGGGAGCTGGAGCAGGGCGGAATCTTGGACTGAGTGGTTGGCACTGAAAAGAGATTGGAAGTGTTCTGACCATCGGTTGAGGATGGAGATCTTGTCGCTGAGGAGGACTTTGCCGTCTGAGCTGCGCAGCGGGCTTTGGACTTGGGGTGAGGGGCCGTACACAGCCTTTAGAGCCTCGTAGAAACCCCTGAAGTCGCCAATGTCCGCGCTGAGCTGGGTTCGTTTGGCGAGGCTAGTCCACCACTCATTTTGGATCTCCCGGAGTTTGCGCTGAAGATGGCTGCATGCGCGACGGAAGGCTTGTTTCTTCTCTGGACAGGACGGCTTTGTAAGGTGAGCCTGGTGGGCAGCTCGCTTCTTTGCCAGCAGCTCCTGGATTTCCTGGCTGTTTTCGTCAAACCAGTCCTTGTTTTTCCTGGAGGAGAAGCCCAGTACCTCTTCATTGGATTGCAGTATGGTAGTCTTCAACTGATCCCAGAGGGTTTCAGGGGACGGGTCCGTGAGGCGGGCTGCATCGTCGAGCTTTGCTTTGAGGTTTGCTTGGAAGTTTCCTCTCGCTTCGTCTGACTGCAGGTTTCCAACATTGAACCTCTTTCTGGGGGCTTTATTGTTCCTGGGCTTTGGCTTGAAGTGAAGGTTGAGCTTGCAGCGAACCAGCCGGTGGTCAGTGTGGCATTCCGCGCTAGGCATGACCCTGGTGTGGAGCACATCTCGTTTGTCACTTTCTCGCACCAGGATGTAATCCAGGAGGTGCCAGTGTTTGGATCGGGGATGCATCCAGGTGGTCTTAAGGCTGTCCCGCTGCTGAAAAAGGGTGTTTGTAATGACAAGCCGCTGTTCTGCGCAGAGCTCCAACAGGAGGCGCCCAATGTCGTTGCACTTGCCGACGCCATGCTTGCCCAGGATTCCTGGCCAGGTTTCTGAGTCTTTGCCGACACGAGCGTTGAAGTCGCCCAGGATGACAACCTTGTCGGCTGTAGGGGTGCGTTGGATGAGGTTGCGCAGCTTTCGCGCAAACAGAGGAACTACTGACATGGTCTTTGCCCTCAGACAGCTCCAAGAAAAGTGCAGAGAACAAAACAAAGGACTCTACATCACCTTTGTTGACCTCACCAAAGCCTTCGACACCGTGAGCAGGAAAGGGCTTTGGCAAATACTAGAGCGCATCGGATGTCCCCCAAAGTTCCTCAACATGATTATCCAACCGCACGAAAACCAACAAGGTCGGGTCAGATACAGCAATGAGCTCTCTGAACCCTTCTCCATTAACAATGGCGTGAAGCAAGGCTGTGTTCTCGCACCAACCCTCTTTTCAATCTTCTTCAGCATGATGCTGAACCAAGCCATGAAAGACCCCAACAATGAAGACGCTGTTTACATCCGGTACCGCACGGATGGCAGTCTCTTCAATCTGAGGCGCCTGCAAGCTCACACCAAGACACAAGAGCAACTTGTCCGTGAACTACTCTTTGCAGACGATGCCGCTTTAGTTGCCCATTCAGAGCCAGCTCTTCAGCGCTTGACGTCCTGCTTTGCGGAAACTGCCAAAATGTTTGGCCTGGAAGTCAGCCTGAAGAAAACTGAGATCCTCCATCAGCCAGCTCCCCACCATGACTACCAGCCCCCCCACATCTCCATCGGGCACACAAAACTCAAAACGGTCAACCAGTTTACCTATCTCGGCTGCACCATATCATCAGATGCAAGGATCGACAATGAGATAGACAACAGACTCGCCAAGGCAAATAGCGCCTTTGGAAGACTACACAAAAGAGTCTGGAAAAACAACCAACTGAAAAACCTCACAAAGATAAGCGTATACAGAGCCGTTGTCATACCCACACTCCTGTTCGGCTCCGAATCATGGGTCCTCTACCGGCACCACCTACGGCTCCTAGAACGCTTCCACCAGCGTTGTCTCCGCTCCATCCTCAACATCCATTGGAGCGCTTTCATCCCTAACGTCGAAGTACTCGAGATGGCAGAGGTCGACAGCATCGAGTCCACGCTGCTGAAGATCCAGCTGCGCTGGATGGGTCACGTCTCCAGAATGGAGGACCATCGCCTTCCCAAGATCGTGTTATATGGCGAGCTCTCCACTGGCCACCGTGACAGAGGTGCACCAAAGAAAAGGTACAAGGACTGCCTAAAGAAATCTCTTGATGCCTGCCACATTGACCACCACCAGTGGGCTGATAACGCCTCAAACCGTGCATCTTGGCGCCTCACAGTTTGGCGGGCAGCAACCTCCTTTGAAGAAGACCGCAGAGCCCACCTCACTGACAAAAGGCAAAGGAGGAAAAACCCAACACCCAACCCCAACCAACCAATTTTCCCCTGCAACCGTGTCTGCCTGTCCCGCATCGGACTTGTCAGCCACAAACGAGCCTGCAGCTGACGTGGACTTTTACCCCCTCCATAAATCTTCGTCTGCGAAGCCAAGCCAAAGAAACATCCTTAATGTTGCTAACTCACTGTTCACTTTAGTTGTTCAGGAAGCCCCTCATAAGTGCAATGTTCTGTGCAACACTTTAAGGATGGAAACATTCAGCAGTGAGATGCTATGGTGCCGGGTGGTGGTGTTTGTTGTGTTTACTGTTTCAGTGTTTGTTCTGCGGTGTTCAAGTGTGGAGTGGATTTGCACTGTTATTTGTCCATTCCATGGTTTACTTCAAGTTTAAGCATGATGAGAAATGTTAATGTTGTGATATCTACCTCAGATATTTATGAAGCAGTGTGATTTCTCAAAGAACATATTTTGTTAAATTTTATTAAATTTTTGACAAGCACACAAGTCACATGTTTCATTTATATGTACCCGTTCATTCACGAGAGCACATAACATGCCAGGGAGCAGGCTCATGTCACAGCATTGGGTGGGGAGGGTGGAATAAGTTGTGGAAAATGGGGAGCTGGGTAGCAGGGACATACCCTTACAGGATGGACATAATGGGTGTCAGAATGGATGGCCTGGTGCCCATGGGCCTGCTGATCAAGACAATCTGCGCTATTGGGTGCAGGACCAATAACAAGTCTTCCTTGTTAATCTCACATATATTGTGCAGTACACAGCAGGGAAACACAACATCTGGGACTAAGGCGGTAAAGATATCTAAATGCTTGGACAGGTACCGCCAGCGGCTTTTTAAGATGGCCAAACGCATGTTCCACCACTATCCTTGCTAAATTAAGGGCCTTGTTAAATCTTCGCTGATCCGGATCCAGTACTTGGTGCCTTCATCAGCCAGCTTCATAGGGGGTATGCTGCATCACCCACAAGATGCGCTGCAACCTCCACTCCTTCAACATTCTTGGACACCTGCAGGCACAACAATGCAGAAATGTAGTTAATTCATGAACCTGAATGTTGACACAGCAAGCATGCATAACATATTGAAACACAGAGCTTTGAAGGGTGAACACTCACATCACGTGGGAAGAGGAATCCACCCTGGTCCTCTGCTTTTCTATACAGAGGAGAGTTGGCAAGCACTCGGGCATCATGCGTGTGGTCCAGCCACCCCACAAACACATCTGAGAAGCTGTAACATGAATGGAAATTACAGTGGTTATAGTCATTTGAGATATGATGTGATAAAGATCAATAGAGGCTTAACTCACCAGAATCTCTGGTCAACCACTGCTTGCAAAACCTACGAATGCCACCCTTTGCGATTGTAGTAGGCTGCAGCATCCACGTTGGGTGCGATAATGGGAATGTGTGACCCATCAATGGCACCAGCACGCATTGGGTCTCCCCTTTGCACAAAGCCATCATTGGTCTCCTGGAGATGTGTTCCACTTGGCAGGGAGATGAAACATTTACTGAGGAACTTCCTCAAGGCAGCAGTCACCTCCTGCACCACCATGCTCACTGTGCTGACGCCTATTCCAAAGATGGATCAATACTCACAAGGGGTAGCCCACAGCTAATCAAAGACCAGGCTCCAATGCTCGGTGCAAGTCGTCTATGCACCTTCAGGTGAGGTTCTATGAGTTCCAGCACGGTGAAAGGTGCAAGATGACATACAAAAGTGTCTCCTCCACTCAAAATCATCAAATTTGGTGAGGACATTACTCCAGAACTCAGCACCCTGGGGTCGGTTCAACCTCCAGAGAGACCGATGTGTCACCATAGCTAATTGACTGACCAGCAGCATTCACCTTAGTCTGCGGTGCTTATGCTCCGCGCGCCTTTTGACCGCTAACTGCTGTCTTCTTGCCCTCAAGCTTTGCAGGAACCTTCTCCTGATTATACCTATGCGATTTTCAGATCTCAAGGACGATTGAAGAGCTTCAACAGCACAAATAGCTTTACCAAAGATCTGCCGTATCTCATTCTGAACACTCAGAAACACTGAAATCATCATCCTTATGTCTCCTGCCTACACAGGGTCTTCCATTGACCTGTGTTCTTTCTTGTCGTGCTCAAAATGACATCATATCAGGGGCGGGAGCACAGCTGACACTGGGCAGGAGCCAGAGTGTGTTCAGAGGCACATCCGGTACAACTGTGTCCTTCAGGTGGCCAGCTTTGTGCTTTCAGCATAGGATGCACCTGAAAAAGCCTATTTGTAACTATCCACAAATGCTGAGCAGGCAAACATCTTGAAGAGAAGCTCAACTTCCAGCTCATTCAATTTATTCTGTGTGATACAGTACCAGGAAAGAACTGAGCAAACTGGATTCACTAAAGGCAATGGAGCATAAAAACAATATCTGTAGATTTAGACTACAGCGCCAACCATACATGTAGCCCAGCTGTTCAAATACAACT
Source organism: Narcine bancroftii (assembly GCF_036971445.1). Classification (NCBI taxonomy): domain Eukaryota; kingdom Metazoa; phylum Chordata; class Chondrichthyes; order Torpediniformes; family Narcinidae; genus Narcine; species Narcine bancroftii. The sequence goes on along the minus strand of NC_091470.1, from coordinate 58,087,798 downwards.
TTTGTATTGGAATACTTCCCACCCAGTGAATAATTGCCCAGGTATGATCAAAGTGTGAAATGTGTGGAAAGCAGTGCTGTTGAATAAGCCGAGTCACCTAAGTCCATTTAAGCTTTAATAAAATCCTTCAGCTCCAGCCATTTGGTGGGCGATAGACAACTCCCACCAGTGATTTTTTTTTTCCCTTTACTATTCTTAATCTCTACCCAGATGGACTCAAGATTCTGCTCCTCAGGTTTTATATTGTCTTTCACTATTGCCTTGATCTCATGCTTAAGAGTGCCACCCCCCACCATTACCTTCCTGTCTGTCTTTTTGTATTACCTGATACCCTTGAATATTTAATTCCCATTGATAAATATCAGCTGACTTTCCTAGAAACCATGATGTCAAGTGAATCAGAGACATGGAGCCTATCTTCTTGAACCACTGCAACATGTAATTAGGGTACTCATAAATACAATTCCAGGATGTTGATGTGAAAATTATTAATGATATTTGTCATTGGAAGTGCCTTTCTGACCAATAAAACCTCTTCTCTCACCTAACAAGCATAGTTTGGATGATTTTCCTTCCCAAAAAACAGGTATTGTTAAAAAGAGGAACACAAGAGCTGAAGTTACAGAAATCTTGAGGAAACAATGAGCTGTTGAAGTAACTCAATGGATGAATAAGCATTCATGTTAAGAAATGGTTCAACATTTTGGGTCAAGACCCTTTATTGAGATTATCTTTATAAACAGATTTAACATTTTAACCTGGGGAAACATTGATCATTTATTTTCAAATTCATCAGCTGTCTCAGAATAAGTGCTTAAATAATTTCTTCCATGTAGCTACTATCTTGGATATGGGAATTAAATCTTCTGATCTTAAATATAAAATCATGTATGGAAGAACTCTTTCTTTGCAAGCACACAATTTGACTAATTGTTATCTATGGCAGTGACTGCAGAAATTGAAATGGTAATACATTTCCAAAATTAAATGACCTTTTTATTTTTAGAATTCAAGGCATTTGGGAAGACTGATGTTTTTCTGTTTGTGTTATTTGTTCTATTTACACCTTTGTAAGGCAAAGAATTTGGAGAATGCAACTTTCAGCTATTAGGAAGACAAAAGTAGCCATCTTTACAGTACACATATGACTTTTAGGAAATAATTGAATGTATCCAAGTTAATACAGTTGCATGAAATGAAAACCTAGTTTTTCATAATGGAAATAATGGCTCTTCAGTCAGTTACTCCAACAATGACTGCCTTTTTCATATGCTTATCCCTACACCACCAACCTTAACCCTCAAACCCTTCTATGAATTTCTATTCTGAATGAAATAGATTCCTGTTTCCACATAACATGGGGTGAAAATCTTACATGGAGTGAAGAGTCAGGAATCGAAAGGGAGAAAGAGAGAGAGAGAATTCCTCCATTGCCTTTCTTGTTTTAGACCTACATAGCTCAAGAATGAGGAACACTTTCAGTTTTAAAGTTCTCATTCTTGCTTTTAGATCCCTATAATCCCACAAAGTAAAATATTGCTATCTTAAACTACTTAAGCAGAAAATTAAGAAAGTCTGTCAATGCCTGATTGGATTAAACAATGCTCATACAATCCAACAGTGCAAAGGAAATACAAGTTCTCACAAGAAAAAAAAAGATTAGTGGGAGAGACTGTAGAGTCAAATGCTGTTTTTGTCTATTCTTGATTAATGCTCGGGTTGTTGCTGAGTGTTTTATTCTGATTAGATTTTGTTGGATTTGATACCAGTGATTACCATGCTGGGGTACTGATTCCCAAGTGACTTATGGTTTTGGAGTCTTGTGTGGGTCAGACTGGGGAAGGATGAATATTTTTTGCCACATAGGAGTAAGACATGATGACTGAAATTTTTTTCCCTGAAATTGCAAATATAGATAAGTCAGGTAAACAATCTAAACTATCTTTCAATACAGTGGATGTTTTGTAATCTAGGATGTTTGTGATCCAGTGATTTCAGAGATTCATTCCTCTCATCAAGGAGAAATTTGAATGTACCTGACTTAAATGACTGCCACTAATGAGAGTTGAATGCTCTCCCACTTGTGGAAATATCTCAACATCATCTTTAATTTTCTTTCTGATTTTGGTGATTTATCTAACAAAGGTTCCAAACAACAATTAAAATCTCCTCCTACCAATATATTTTAATTTGCTTGGTTCAATCCCAAAAAAACTTGAGTAATAATTTTTTCATCATCTACATTAGGAGAATATACATTTAACAATGTCCATGCTTCAGAAAAAATCTTACAATTAATCATCAGACCTCTACCCTTCTTTTCCAACATAAAATCCAATGTAAAAGGTAAATATCAATTAAAATTGCTACTCCACGAGCCTTGGAATTCTAAGAAGATGAAATAATGTGCCCAACCCAATCTCTTTTTAATTTCAAATGTTGTTTTTCAGTCAGATGAGTTTGTAATTGGCTGTGGCGAGAAAATGTGTAGCGGTAACATGAAAGGATGATGTAGTAATTAATATTCAAAGATAGCATAATGAATTTAAGTCATGTATTCATTTAGAAAAAAAAACTTACAATTTGCAGAACAATTATTCTTTTTTATTAAAATGTGGGAACCATATTTCAAATGTATGGATATTTCTATATCTTAAATATTATATTTTAAAAACTTTTTAATGTAATATTAAGGTACTTATTTAATTTTTTTGTGTAAAAGGCTCCATATTAATAACATTATAACATTATAATGTAGTGTTGGGGTAGTCAGAGTTTTTTGGGGGGAGGGAGGGGGAGGGGATAAATATATTACTAATTTACTAATGTATGGTTAAGTACTTTATTAATATATCTTTATTAATATATCTTTGTAATAGAGGACTTTGCTTTTTTATAATTGTATATTTTTTATAATATAAATAAAGTTGTTAAAAAAAAGGAAATATCTCAACATCTATCTTGCTATGGCTTTACGGATGTTAAAAGTTTCAATAAGAACATCTCTCAGTCATCTAAATTCCATATAACATGGTTTTAACTTTTTTAACTATTCTTTTTTAACCATGACATAAATTAGGCTAATGATTTTTTTTTCTGGACTGCCACCTTACCTTGTTAGAAAACCTTTTCCTAAATAAAGGGACCAAAACTGTACACAGCACTTCAGGTTCAGTCTCACCAACATCCAGTACAATTTTAAACAAATCTATTTTTAACTCCAATGCTTTAGCAATAAGAGCCAATATGCAATTTACAAAAATTACTAACACAATGAAGTGCTCTGAGACATTGGTTATGGATCAAATCAACTCCTGCCTGTCGAAGCACCTGGATAAATTCAATTTCAATATTCAAAGTTCAGATTTATTGTCAGAGTACAACATCATGACATCACATACAACCCTGAGATTCTTTTTCCTGCAGGTCGATATTACCACTTATTGGTACTGCAAAAAAAAAAACATGATTAAAAAAGGTACGTAGTCATGTAAATAAAGAAATGTAAATAAATTGTGCAATACAGAGAGAGAAAAAATCAATAAAGTTCAAAAGTAGGAGTCCTTAAACGAGTCTCTGAGTTTGTTGTTTAGGAATCTGATGATGGAGGGGTAGCAGCTGTTCCTGAACCTGGTAATGAGAGTCTTGTGGCACATATACCTCTTTCCTGATAGTGGCAGTGAGAGCAGAGCGTGTGCAGGGTGCAGGCTGATGAGGCTGAAGCCTAGGGACCCAGAAGGTAAGTGGACCTGTCCGTGATTTGATTGATCGCCTGACAGGCCAATGAAGCACTGGCTTCCGCATGAAGTCATGATGTACAGCCAATGAAAGTAGATGTTAGGGGGTGTGGGGCGGTAACATCGTGTAGCCAATTATATGAATAGAGATCGGTAGCAACTGTTACCTTGAGAATGGACACCATAGTCAAAGAGATTGTTACCCATCAACAGCTCAGGCCTGGAGCAGGGTGAGTATGCCATGCCATCGGAATCAAGCCGCAACCACATCCCAAAGTGGGTGCCTCCACTGGCGGTGGTCTCCGCGGTCCCTCAGAAGCCACATGCAGCCCCGCTCTGCATTTACTGCGTCTGCTGTAAAAGGGCGGTTGATTCTGGCTGAGGATCATTGGCTCAGTAGGGGGCCTGACTCACAACTATGATCTCTCTGCTTGTGCCCAGACGCTGTGGATTGGAGAGCAGGGGTGGTGGTGTGTAACTGTGGTGAATTGCTGAACTGTATTGTATTCCTGATTACCTGGTTCCGCCCTGTCTCGTGGCTGTACCTGTGGCCCCTCCCTCTTTTGACCTTGTGTAAAGCCTCCATCACCTTGACCCTTCCCCAGAAAGCCCGGGTCACGATGAGATCCTTGTTCATTATGAATAAAAGCCTGTAGATTGGCTCAGTCTCAGCCTCTCGAGTTAATAACTGTGCATCAGTAACAAAGGGAAAAAGGGTGAGAGGAGCCAGCCTGTCTTGCCACCAATGTTGATTGCATCAGAACCTGGTGGCCAACTACTTCCAAAGTGGAGAATCAAGCTGGCTGGGCAGCAGAGGGACAGGTGACATTCCAAGTCAAGACCCTCAACCAGGGCATCAGAATTCTCTTCCTCCTCCTCTACATTTTATTCTATTTGACAAAGGGTGGGAGCTGTAGGATGGGGGGGAAAGGTCAGGGGGATGCCTTACTAAAGCTCAGCCTAGGGCCCAGGTGATAGTTCATCCGCCACAGGCAGGGAGGTGTGGATGCTTGACGATTGCTGCTGCTCTCCAACGCCAATGTTCCCTGTAGATATTCTTGATGGTTGGGAGGGTTTTACCTGTGATGTCCTGGGCTCTGTCCACTATCTTTTTCAGGGCTTTCTGCTTGGGGTATGAGTGTCCAGACTGTGTTTCAGCCAGTTAACACTCTTTCCAGCACATATCTATAGAAATTTGCTAGGGCTTCTGATGTCATACCAAACTTTTGCAATCTCCCAAGGAAGTAGAGGCACTGATGCTTTTTCTTCATATAATAGTGTGTAGGAGTCACGTGATGGAGTAGTGGCCGGTCAGGGAATTCCAGCCCTCTCCGGAAAAGTTGAAAAAAAACGCACAAAACACAAAGGTACAAGAATAAAAATTAAAACAAAGTAAAAGTAAAGGTGAGAAGAAAATGGCAGCGAAGAGAGAAAAGTCGAAAACAACGGGAAGAAGAGAAGATGAAAGAACGTCGGAAGAAGAAGGTGAAGGCCTTACCTGTCCGAGAGGGCCGCCGCGGAGAGAGAAGCCCGCTCCCAAAGGTCAGTGGAAGTCCTGAGCTCGGAACTACAAAAATGACTCGCGGAGCCGAGTAAAAGTGCGCAACCGCGCATGAAAAAAAACACACTGACAGGAGGGGGGAACAGCTGCGGAGTCGATCTCCACAGCTGAGAGTGACAGCTGCAACACAGCAACAGGAGCAGAACGTAGAAAATAACGACAACAGGAAAGAAGAGAGCAAAAAGAAAACAAGGAAACAACAGATGGCCAACCCAGAGGAAGAAGAAGAAGAAGAACATAGAGAAATGGAAGAAGAAGAGAAAGGCAGGACAATGGATATATCTTTTTTTAAAGAATATATGGAATCAGTGAAAGAATGGCAATTACAAGAATTTAATGAGATAAAAAGAAGAATTAAGAGTGCAGAAGAAAAAATGAATAAAATAGAAATGGTCATATCAGAGATAGGAAAAAGAGTGGATAATGTGGAAGAACGAGAAATTATCGTAGAAATGGAAGTAGAGGACTTAAAAGAGAAATTAGAAGAATCTAATAAAAAAGTTAAAGAGGCATATGAGCTGTTAGCTCAGAAGATAGATATAATGGAAAACTATAATAGAAGAAATAATATAAAGATAGTGGGCCTTAAGGAAGATGAAGAAGGCAAGAATATGAGAGAATTTATAAAAGATTGGATCCCCAGGGTCCTAGGAAGACCAGAATTACAGGAAGAAATGGAAATAGAGAGGGCACATAGAACATTAGCCCCGAAACCACAGCCGCAGCAAAAACCAAGATCCATTTTAGTAAAATTCTTAAGATATACAACAAGAGAAAATATATTGGAGAAAGCAATGAAGATAATAAGAGAAGACAAAAAGCCACTGGAATACAAAGGTCAAAAAATTTTTTTCTATCCAGACATAAGTTTTGAACTCCTGATAAAGAGGAAGGAGTTCAATACAGCAAAAACGATCCTATGGAAAAAAGGATATAAATTTATGTTAAAGTACCCAGCGGTACTTAAAATAGTTATTCCAGGGCAACAAAACAGACTATTCTCGGATCCAGAGGAAACACGAAAATTTGCAGAACTACAAAACAAGCAGAGAAATGAAGACATGTAATGAGAGTAAAAATGACCACGAATTATATGTATGTGTGTATATGGGTATATAGATATATAGATGTGTATGTATATATGTGTATACATGAGTGTATCCGTATTTAGAGGAAAATACATAGAGTATAGATAAGAATTAATAAGGGAATGAAAGGGAATAGAGGGAATAAGGAGGGAATTAAAAGAGTGACCTTTGTTATATATGAAAATTGAAATCTTTTCCGGGGGGGGGCTGGGTGGGGAGGAGTTACGGTCACTGCAAAATCAGTTGACGCTTGCGAGTGAATTTGCAAATCCAAATGGAGAGGGGAGATGTGGTTGCCTGACAAGGGATAAAGGGCAACTCAGGAGGGGGAGGGGAGAATGGGGTTAAAGAAGTTTTAAATATGAGAATAAGGAAAATGTTTGATGTTTTAGAAATGTTGTCTTATAAAGTGTTCAAAACAAGAAAGCAGAAATGGATAAGAAGGAAAGATGATGATGATGAGGAAATGGAAAGGGAAGATAAACAAAGTATGAAATGGCTACGTTGAACTATATGACTTTAAATATTAACGGAATACATAACCAAATCAAAAGGAAGAAACTGTTAAATTTACTGAAAAAAGAAAAAAATTGATATAGCATTTGTGCAAGAAACATATTTAACTGAAATGGAGCACAAGAAATTAAAGAGAGATTGGGTAGGACATGTAACAGCAACGTCGCATAATTCAAAAGCAAGAGGAGTAGCTATATTAATCAGTAAAAATGTACCAATTAAAATAGAAGAGGAAATAATAGATCCAGCAGGGAGATATGTAATGATAAAATGTCAGATATATTCGGAGTTTTGGAATCTACTCAATGTATATTCACCTAACGAAGAAGATCAAAAGTTTATGCAAGATATTTTTTTGAAGATAGCAGATACGCAAGGGAACGTATTAATAGGAGGGGATTTCAACCTTAATTTGGATTCAAACATGGATAAAACTGGGAAAAAAATTAACAGAAAGAACAAAGTAACCAAATTTATAATTAAATCGATGCAAGAAATGCAACTTTTGGATATATGGAGGAAACAACACCCAAAGGAAAAGGAATATTCATATTATTCGGGTAGACATAAAACATACTCAAGAATAGACCTATTTCAGTTATCAGCTCGTATGCAAGAAAGAGTAAGAAAAACAGAATATAAAGCTAGAATATTATCGGACCATTCACCCTTGATATTGACAATAGAGTTAGAGGACATCCCTCCAAGAATGTATAGATGGAGATTAAACTCCATGCTACTTAAAAGGCAGGATTTTAGAGAATTAATTGAAAGACAAATTAAAATGTACTTTGAAATAAATACGGAATCAGTGAAAGATAAGTTTATACTATAGGATGCAATGAAAGTGTTCATCAGAGGGCAAATAATAAGTTATGTAACCAAGATGAAGAAGGACTACAATCAGGAAACAGAGCAGTTGGAAAGGGAAGTAGTAAATATAGAAAAAGAATTAGCAATGAAGGAAGACACAACTAAAAGAAGAGAATTGGCAGATAAAAAAATAAAATATGAAACACTACAAACATATAAGGTGGAGAAGAACATAATGAAGACAAAACAGAAATATTATGAACTAGGGGAAAAAAATGCACAAAATTCTATCATGGCAGCTTAAGACAGAACAAGCTAAGAAAATGGTATTGGCATCTAGGAAAAAAGACAAACAAATCACATATAATCCAACGGAGATTAATGAAAACTTTAGAGAATTCTATGAACAATTATACCAAACTGAAAATGAAGGGAAAGAAGGCAAAATAGATGAATTTTTAACTAAAATTGAACTACCAAAATTACAAATAGAGGAACAAAATAAATTAACAGAACCATTTGAAATAGTAGAAATACAAGAGATAATAAAAAAACTACCAAATAATAAAACACCAGGAGAGGATGGATTCCCAATAGAATTCTGTAAAACATTTAAAGATTTATTAATTCCTCCCCTCCTGGAAGTTATCAACCAGATTGATAAAACACAAAGCTTCCAGATTCATGTAAAACAGCAATAATTACAGTAATACCAAATACAGGGAAAGATCCACTCGCACCAGCGTCATATAGACCAATATCATTACTTAACACAGATTATAAAATAATAGCTAAACGATTAGCAAACAGATTAGCAGATTATGTACCTAAAATGGTAAATCTAGACCAAACTGGATTTATTAAAAAAAGACGGACAACAGACAATATTTGTAAATTTATTAACTTAATTCATGCAAGGGAGTAAAGCGCCAACAGTAGCAGTTGCTTTAGACGCAGAGAAGGCCTTTGACAGAGTAGAATGGAATTATTTATTCAAAGTATTGCAAAAATTCAGTTTACCAGAGAAGTATATTAATTGGATTAAAGCATTATATAAGGGGCCATTGGCGAAAGTGTCAGTAAATGGATATATATCAAAGCAATTTAATTTAAGCAGATCAACAAGGCAGGGATGCCCACTATCACCCTTATTGTTCACGTTAGCTATAGAACCACTAGCAGAATTGATAAGAACAGAAAATAATATAAAAGGGATAAAAATAAAGGCCAAGGAATATAAAATCAGTTTATTTGCGGATGATGTTATAGTATACTTAACAGAACCAGAACTATCAATAAAAGAATTATATAAGAAATTGAAGGAATATGGAGAAGTGTCGGGTTACAAGATTAACGTAAATAAAAGTGAAGCAATGCCAATAAATAATGCGGATTTCTCAAAATGTAAGAAGGAATCACCATTCAGACGGCAAATGCAAGCAATAAGTTACCTAGGTATACAAATAAACAAAAATCTTGGCCATCTATATAAACTCAATTATTATCCACTAATGAAAAAATTACAGGGCGATTTAGAGCATTGGAAAGATTTACCACTAACGCTAATAGGAAGGATAAACTGTATTAAAATGAACATTTTCCCAAGGATACTATACCTATTTCAGGCATTGCCAATACACTTGACAGAGAAATTCTTCAAGGAGTTAAAGAAAATAATAAGGAAATTTTTATGGAAAGGGGGGTAACCGAAGATATCACTAGATAAATTAACAGAATGGTATAAACAAGGAGGCTTACAACTGCCAAACTTTAAAAATTATTATAGAGCCGCACAATTAAGATACCAATCAGATTTTTATCAAACAAGGGAAAAGCCAGATTGGACTAGATTAGAACTAGATAAAATAGGGGAAAAGATACCTGAACATATATTATATAAATGGGATGAAAAATTGGTACAACATAGAAGTTCTCCAGTATTACATCTTCTGCTCAATATTTAGAAGAAGATTCATGTAGAAAGGAATAAAATAAATTACCAATTACCAAAACTAATAATGATGCAAAATCAGTTACTCCCTTTTACAATAGATAACCTTTCCTTTAGAGAATGGGAGAAAAAAGCGATCAAAAGAATAGAAAATTGTTTTTCAGGAAATAGATTATTATCCTTTGAACAAATGAAGGATAAATATAATATAACTCAAGATACAGTGTTGGCATATTACCAACTGAGATTCAACTTGAAGGACAAATTAGGAAGCAGTCTGAGGTTACCAGAGGGAAGTAACTTTGAATATGTGATTACAGATACAATGATAATCAAAACATTTGTAACAAATATGTATATTAAACTGCAAGAAAAGGAGAATGAGGAAACAAATGGTAAAACTAAACAAAAATGGGAACAAGATTTAAATATAAAGATAAAGAAGGAAATATGGGAGAAGTTATGCTCTGGAACGATGAGAAATACAATAAATACGAGGTTACGTATGATACAATATAACTGGATACACAGGCTATACATTACACCTCAAAAGTTAAATAAATGGGACCCAACAGTATCTGACAGATCTTTTCGTTGTAAAAAAGAAATGGGAACAACAATTCATGCAATCTGGACATGTGAGCAAGTAGAAAAATTTTGGGAAGATCTAAACCAGATATTAAATAAAATCACAAAAAGCAATATACCAAAAAACCCAGAGATCTTCCTCCTAAGTAACATAAAAAACAAAGAATTTGGACTTGATTTGGATGGTGCATAAAAAAGATTTGTTAAGATAGCTCTAGCCGTAGCAAAAAAATGTATTATGTCAACCTGGAAATTAGAAGATAATTTGAGAATACAACAATGGTATATAGAAATGAATAAATGTATTCCATTAGAAAAAATAACATATAATTTAAGAAATAATATTGAAATACTTGAACAAATATGGGAGCCATACATGAAACACAATAGAGAAAACCTACCGGGGACATCTACCACCTAAAATAACGAAAGGAGAAGGAAATGAAAAGAATTGACTCAGTGGAATTTCTTGTTTATTTTTATTGAATGACAACATTGTTTGACTGGTTTAATGTATCTTAGATTTTGTACTTTAAATGAATGGGGGGGAGGTAGGGAGGGTGGGATGGGAGGAGGGAGGGGGGAGAAAATGACACTGTATATATTTGAAAAGGAAAATGTATGTATCTTGGTCAATGTGGTTTATGGTGTGAAAAATAAAAAAATTAAAAAAAATATATATAATAGTGTGTTGAGTCCAGGAAAGATCCTCTGAGATAGTAGCTCCCAAGAACTTAAATTTGCTCAACCTCTCCTGCCAATTTTCCTACCATTGCAACAGGTCAACAGCAGCTGCTATCCTGCTGCCTCTCCATTCTGCATTAGATCACTTGGACTACAAAAACACCCATGACAGGCTGCTTGTTCATTGGCTATAGCCCAGCATTTAACACCATCATATTAGCAAAATGAATAATCAAACTCAAGTATACTATGGGGGAAAGTATAATAACTGGTTTGGAACCTCAAGTGGAAGGAATGCAGAAAGCTGCAGAAAGTGGCAAACCGATCCAAGTGTATCACAGGTACTCACCTCCTGTCCATTGAAGACATCTACATTTGACATTGCTTTAAGAAGGTAGCCAGCATCATAAAGGATGCCCATCCCCTTGTTCACAATCTCTTCTTGTCACTATATTCAGCCAAAAAGTACAGAAGTTTGAAGTTCAGCGCCTCCAAATGGTTTAGGTTGCTAAACCTCCCAAAATACCCCTTAAAATACACTACTCTGGAACCATCGAAAGGTCTTTCAATACAATTAAAACAACTGCAACGATGAACATATACTTAGCTATCCTTTTGTATTTATTACCTTTCTTCCTGTCTCCTGGTGCATTATGGTCATTTATTTATGCTATTGTTTTTGCTGTGACTTGTGTACCTGTTTGGCTGCAGTAAGAATTTTGGTGCATATGCATATGTATATGACCAGAAATTATCATATCATGTTTGTTGCACCAACACGTTACTTTTGGTGTTTCATGAACTAGAACACCTCATTCCCTCTATACTCCACTCATGTGCAGTTTTTCTCCTTTGATATAATAATCTGCATTTTGTCTAAAGAAATGCCTGACTTCACACCTTCCCACTTTAAATTCCATTTGACAGGGTTTTGCCTATTCACACATCTATTGATATCCCGTTCCAGAGTCCCATAATTTTCATCGTAGTGGAAAAATAGGTGGAAGGGCGGGGGCTATCGGCTGACTTGGAAGTCCTGCATTTTACTCTTCTTCCAAGTCATTAATATTATATACATGAGAGCCAAAAATTGAACTGTGGAAGACACTACAAGTTACGTCTTTCCCGTCTGAACAAGAGCGAATGATTTCTACATGATAACCAGTTTTTCGCCCATCTTAATGTAATTTCCTTTACTCTGTAAGCTCTCAACTTGTCCATTAGCCTCTTACCTATGCTGACAACCACCAATTTATATGAATCTTATAATAATTTTTTAAAAAATCAGCTCCCTCCAGGTTCTACCATTCACTTAATCATCAGGGCTAATTTATTGTGGCCAATCAACTGGGAAGTGGGAGGAAACCAGGGGACCTGGAGGAAACCTATGTAATCACAGGAAGAATGTGCAAGTTTCACACAGAGAGTCAAGATTGTAACCAGGGATATCTGGCACTGTGACGCAACAGCTCGACTCGCTGCACTATTGCGATGACTTGATTTGATTGCATTAAGTTTTTGTAAATTACCAGCTGGCTAACATACCACAAAATTCCTTCTACCCCTCCCCACCACCCAATTTCTTTCCTCTCCTCCTGTTGGGAAGAAGATTCCTCTCCTCCTGTTGGGAAGAAGATTCAAAAGTATGAAATAACACACTACCAAGTCCAGGATCATTGCTTCACTGCAGTTATCAGAGTCTTGAACAAACTGCACACCCGTGAAATAATTTTGCCTTTGCTCTGTCCTTATTGATCTGCCTGTTACTTTGAAAAAGGTACTAGGTTTTTACTACAGAACGGCCTGTGGGTTGACCAGCTGAACTACTCACAGAATTAACGTTCTTGCGGTACCTCCGTTCACTTGACAATCAACTTGAATTTGAAATAATTCCATGCTGCAATTCACTGGACCTATATCATTATCCACCAAGGCATTGATCGCTTTTCTGGATGCCACCTCACTTTCTATTCCTATTTGCCTCTTCTCTTGGGACATTGAGTTTCCAGTCCTGAGCATCGTGAAACCTTGCCTTTGTTATGGTTGTTAAATTAAACTTGGATCTAGTTCCAAATGATGTCTGCATCCCACAAAAGAATATTAAAGTTAAAAATGTTAGAAGGATTACTTCAGTTTCAATTCTGCTGCATGCCACTCCACAATTTTGTTCTGTTTATAATCATGATGAATGAAAAATTGAACAATTTATCTCTTCTACCAAAAAACTTCTCTAAGTTTATTAACCATAAGTACCAATGGATGACAGTAACGTTTTGAGTATTTAGCATAAAATGCATCATTTAGGATTCTGATGGTACTTTCTGCATCACCTTCATGTGTGAGAGGCAGGATCGTTGTCTGTCAATCACGTGCACACAATTCGTCAATGAACTTATGGTCGTTATGCAAGTCCATTAAATATTATCAATAGATTGGTTCGATTTCTGAGATCGTGCCCATCAACAACGAATATGCAATCAATCTGGTGTTCATTTGAGCAAGTTTCGTGGATGCAAGGCTGGCTCGTGATTAGCAAATTGTTTTATTTGAACGTTTGCTGAGATTGGGGCTGGAGTTGAAGGGATTTGCGCTTCGGGGTGGGAAGCCTGCGAGCCTTTTCCAAATGCACCGCAAGCAGGTTGGTTTGCGCGTTGATTATTAACCTGCTCCAGCGACACGGTGCACACGTTACTTTGTCTCATTGCGCTGAAGGTGGAGAGCAGGCATCATCAGCAGGTGCCCCGTGGTCAGGGTTGGCCAGACCATGTGGCCGGCGTGCTGGTGGGGTTGGCGCTGAATGCGAACGTGCTCCCGTCGTTTCCGATCGGACCCTCCCCGCCCTCTTCTCCCCGGACCCCTTTGAATGGTCGATCCCAGCCGCCACCCCTCCCCCCCCCCCCCCCACCACTCTGCCTGCAGCTGAAGTAACGGTCCAGCGTCCGCCGCCGCCGCTTGTGTCCCGTGCGTGGTTCTTCACCGTCGCTGCTCGCCATGGTAAGGTGCTGTCGGGCAGGCGCTCCGCTCCTCTGCTCGAGCCCGGCCACTCGCCTTTCTCTTTCGCATCCTCCTTTGGGCGTGGATCGTGCGGGGATGGGGCGAGCGGCTGCGGTGAAGCCGGAACGTTTGGAGGTTGCCGGCTCGTGCGGCGGCCGTTCGCAGCGGCCATTTTAACCTAATTTTAGCGGCTGAAGCGGGTGGCTGGAGTCTTCGCCCCGCGCTCGTCCGGCCGGTGGCAGCGGGCGAGGCGCCGCTCCCCGAGGAGCCGGGTGCCCTCGTGCGTGACCTGCGGCGACTTGGCCCGGAACGGTGCCCCAGTCCCTCGGCCCTTTCCAGCCGCTGCCCGCTGCCTTCCCCGCCGACCGCGCTGGGCGCTCCCGGGGCGGGGCCGTGCGCAGGCAGCCGCGGGTGGCTGGGGCGGAGGCGAGCCCGGCTGGGCCACGGGAGGTGGGATGGAGGAGCCATGATCGAGCCTCTCGGTCGAGGTCAGATCAACGCCGAAGTCTGGAAGTTCGGGCCGGGGGGGTCCCTGGTCATTCGGCCAAGGGAGGTGCCACCGGAGCGGACAGTCCGGAGTTCGGAGACCCGTTCGGATATTGGGAATGTCCAATCGTTCCTCGTTTTTTAGAACCAATCCGGCCGGCGCTGATTTCGACCAGTAAAAGGGGCGAAGCGTGAAGGTGGGATGGTGCACAATGACCTGAGTCACCAAAACCTTGCTCGTACTTTGGACAAAAAAATATTGGCCATTGTTTTAAATCAGCGCGGAGCCTATTCTTCTTCGTTCCAAAGAACGAGCTGTGTTCAAAGTATAAGATGTTTTTTAAGTGGATGAGTCCATGGTTGCATTCTTTTGTTACAACATTTGGCTCAAAGGCTCCCCCCGACTGTCGCATACCACAATTTGCTGTAATTTGTGTCAGAATCCACTGCATCATTGGAAGTGATGCTGCTTTTGGCACGAGTGCCTTAACTTGGCGCAGAGAAAATGATTGGGTGGCCTCTCTCCATTTCGCGTGAACAAGTGCAAGTCCTGATGATTTGTTAAATGTATTTTAAGTACATTGAAACAAAATTGATTTTTCCACACTGCTTCCCCAACTACAAGATGTGGGTGATGCATTATTTTAATTTTTTTTTTAATTCCAAAAAGGCCTCCGGAGTAACAGTGAACGATGAAGTTATTAGAGTCTTCAATGACATGAAAGTAAGAAAATCTTCAACGCCAGAAGAAGTCAAAAAAAGAAAGAAAGCAGTTCTGTTCTGCCTCAGTGATGATCAAAAACAGATTGTGGTCGAGGAAGCCAAAGAAATTTTGGTGGGCGAAATTGGAGAAACTGTGCAGGACCCCTACGCATCCTTTGTTAAGTTACTACCTTTGTTTGACTGTCGTTATGCTTTGTATGATGCTACGTATGAGACAAAAGAATCCAAGAAAGAAGATTTGGTATTTATATTCTGGTACGTGTTATAAATAAGTTGTATAGATTTCTTGAGGCCTGTTTATGTTGCTAAATGAGTACATCAAAATTAGTTATGGAAACAATGCTGGTAAAATGGGTATTAACTTTCAGCCTTTCTTTGTTTCTCCTAGGGCTCCAGAGAAGGCACCCCTTAAAAGCAAGATGATATATGCTAGCTCAAAGGATGCTATTAAAAAGAAATTTACAGGTTATAAATTTTACTGAGTTGTATACATATTATGTATTTTTTAAAATTAGTGCAGTTTGATTTACTGCATTTTGTTTATTTTTCAGGTATTAAACATGAATGGCAAGTTAACGGAATAGATGAAATTCAGGACCGTATTACACTTGCAGAGAAACTGGGCGGCAATGTGGTGGTTTCACTTGAAGGAATAACCTTGCACTATGACAATTGAGTGCCATCTTGACCCATGGAGCTTCCATTTCTGCAGCTCTATTATAATTTGATCAGAGTTGGAATAGTTTAGAGTTTTTTTCATGTAACTTAAAGCAACCAATCTGTGGTTGCACTTAGACTGTTTGATCCCTGTAGTTTTTATGTAGAATCTCAAGGAATGCTTTCACATCATTCATTCTAGCCAAACAATTGTCATTGCATGCATTCCTTGTTCCTTGTACAATGTGAACGTTTATGTGAGTAGTTTAGAACACCAAGTATAAACTTTTGAAAATCTCAAGTGTATTGTCCACTGGTCAGGTGGTAGCCATCAATTCATTATTGTAATTGTTGAAATTGCACTTGATCATAGTTCCATGAGGCTGTTGTGCATTCATCACCCACTCTGCCTTGATATCAGTTTTGTCATGGCAGTATGTGTTCTACACTTTGCATCAAAAGCACTTTTTGTAACATTTTTTTTGTTTTTAAAAGGAGAATAAGGAATGCCAACCAAATTTCTGTAGTTGTGTCATCAGTGAATTATTGCTCTTGCATTTTCATTCCTGTTGTGCAGACCTTAAGAAAGGAAATGTTTATGTTGCCTTTTGTTTCCAGTGGAATGTACACTACTGAAAAAGAATGGGAGTCAACGTTTACCATGTTAATCTTTTTAAACATTGAAACAGACGTGCAAAATTAGTCATGATGGCAGTTACTGTATACTGGAGCCTTAAATGGAACATTGTTTTTGAGATCAGAAATTTGGCCACACATACAATAAAAATTGTGGTTTATGGCCGATTGCTGCTTTGTTGTTATTTTTAATGATAAAATGATATGAAATTTCAACAGTTACTCATTCTATCTTATCCTCCTTTGTAAATATCCACGGTTTTAAGCTTGCTATACTGATCTTCTAATCCCACAATTTTCCAAACTAAAATAATTTTTCAAACATGTTAAATTGATGTTTCAAAATAGCGTACTGAAATTCTGCATGATACTGACTGGTTATGGCCAAACTTTAAACTAAATAGCCATCTTGAGGCAAGAAGTAGTCCTGAAGATAACTGATGCATTAACGATGCTAGTAGTTCATCAAAATATTGTCTGGTTAAAATCAATTTAAAATGAATTCTTTCCTCTTTAAATGTATTAAGACCAGAAAAACCAAAGTTGTTTTCTTGAATTTTTTTTGTACAGATTTTGGGATATTAATATTTTAGATATTTAAACTAATACTATTTAAATAGGAAAATTGTAAAACCATCTGGAATTCTAAGAAGAATTATAAAAACTGCATAATTTTTGTAATACATGTTAACAAAATTATTTTATGTGCTAACTTTGAGAAGAGAGTTTTGGTTACATTTGGATTTGGCTCTTAGTTGCTGGATTTGGCTCAATGCCAACAGTTGCTCTGCTGCTAGAGAATTTGATCTGCATGCCATAGCAATCCTTTGCTAGTCAGAGCTATTTATGGGAAACGCATGCTTTTGTGTCCTGTCATCCTTGTCCACAAATGGCAAAACTGGACATGGTTCCAGTGCTGGATAAAAGGGAACTCTTGCCAGGTAGCTAAGCATAGTGGCCAAATATTACATGTTCAAAGAATGATTTTTTTTTGGAATGATTGAAAATAGTTGAGAATGTTAAATGTCTAAAGAAGTTGTGCATTCTCAAGGTAAATTTGCCCAGACAATTCTATCCATTCAATCTTATTTCACATTATATTGACTACTTTGAAATTATGTGCAATTTCTACATTTTAAAGTTGCTTGTGTTGTCGTGTTTAAATTTTTCTCTTGCCATTTTTAACTTTTCTGCAATGTAGAGGGTGAAGGTACTGGGCAATGTTCATTAAGTAATAAAATGATATACAAATAATCCTACATGTAGTTAATGGACATGCATTTTATCTCAGTCCGTATTGATAAAGAGGCAGTTGAGATTCTTAACGAAAGGCTCAGGTCTAAAATGGTTGTATATTTTTGCCTCCAGTGGATGTTATGGGACCTGCTGATTTTTTTTTCCCAAGACTTATGTATTTTACTGCAATCACAGCATCTGCAGATTTTTTTTGTTTCACTCAGTTGAGATACAGGGATGTGTGAGTCACATATCAAGAATGTTTAGTTTGAAACTACCAATTAAAAAAAAAGATCTTTATAAGTGCAGAAATACCTGAAATTGTACGTGCATAAAGGATTGAGTATAGCTGTTGTTTGAAGATCTTATCAAGCATTTTGAAAAGTAGGCCAAACATCACCTGAGTCTGTTCTACTTTAGTTAGATAATTGCTGATCTGTATCTTGACTTCATTCATGGACTTTGATCCATGATCTTTAACATATGTTATCCTGAAGAAAAACATTGAAAATTTTAATTATCACTAGTTTATTTGGAAGTGCCTGCTTTGGATATAAGTTACTTTTTTTTTGTTTAGAATGCTTTTTGAAATTGCCCCATACTACCCAAATTTTACTTCTGGAACAATTCCTCTCTGCTATTTAATTGTTAATGCAAACCTTTTTCTGTTTGAAATGTCTGTCATATGGGAACCAGAGTTCTTACCTGGCCATCTAAAATTTGTACTGGCGTATTGAGCTGGAGATGAGCAGGAGTAGGTGCAGAAATTGCTACTAAATTTATGGCAAATAGCTGTAGTTCCTAAACAATTTGCAGCAAGTAGATTGTTGCTGTTTTCCTCTAAAAGTAAAATAGCAGAAACTTGTCTAATTTTTAGTCTCTAGCAAAATATAATGAAATGGGTACAGATGTGAGAATTATTTGATCTCTATTTTTGGTTGAAACGTGATGCTTTGTAAATCTTGTAACATTTTTGGATATTTCAATAAATGAAAATGGGTAATGGTTGTGTAGTGTAAGACATTTAGTGATCCTAAAAATTGATGTTTATAAAATGTAACGAGTTGGTGGGAACAATGATGCTGAGTAATCTGCTTTTAGAGCTACAAGATAAATTGTAATTTTCATTTTAATGCATTTTTATCTGTGCTTGTTTTGGAAAATAATTACTGGAGCCTAAACATGGAATTACCCACTAAGTGCAAAATTATGGCAGGGTCATGGCATGAAAATGGCCTAAGATGCTTTAGAAATAACAAAGGCATTAAGCCCAGAGGAGAAATTGGGAAAGATTATTAAAAGTTTAATCAAATTATATATAAAACTCATTCTGTACATTAGGGTTAAATACCCATCAGTAAAGGGGGTCACAATTAGCATAACAGCGCAGTACTATTAGAGCACCATTGACCAGAGTTCGAATCTAGCGCTGTCTGTAAGGAGTTCGTATGTTTTCCCCGTGTTCTGTTCCCCAAGTGCTCCAGTTTCCTCCCATCCTCCAAAACGTATGGAGTTGTAGGTTAATTGGGTGGTACCGGTTTTAATGGCCAGAATTGGCTTCTACCATGCTGTAAATAAATTTTAAAAAAATATTAAAGATGCACTAAGATTGGCAAGGATGAGGAAAAGAGGAATTTTCAGCAATTTTTTTTTGAGGCCTTTGGAGATTAGAAAACTGTCCATATCAGCAAGGTCAGATTTGATTGAATGGATTTGAATATAATATAGAGGAATTTTGAAATCATTCATAGGAAAGCCAACTTGTACAGTTAAAAGTAGTTAAGCCTTTGTGCAATAAATATTAGGTGGATGCAATTGTACATCACAGTTAATCAAATAGTCATCAGTTTTATTTCCATATTTTAATAAAATAAATTCGTGACCAACGTAATATTCCATAAAATCTTTTTGCCTAATTATTACATTTGTGCTCAACGTGTTATGGTAGGGTGGTGCCAGATACAACGTCATTAAGATTTAAAAATTTAATTTGTTTTGAAAATTGTTACTTTCATTTTCTGTCTATTTAGAATGCGTTTATACTGGATTGATTTGTTTTTTCAATTGCTATTTCATGTTCTATAGTCAAGATTTCAAATAGTGCAATGGTAGAATCCTGGTGGGTAAACATTTGTATTTGCCTTCTAAAACTTGACATTAGAAAACTGGAGTTAAAAATTTAATGCATAGTCCGCCTTTTGCTGTCTAGGTACAGCCATAAATGAATGTTCGTGAACTTTAAGGGTGAAAAGTGTCATGTTTTGGTGCTAATAACCATATCCGTTGGTGTATACACAAAGAATGAATCTCTTAATTTTTTTTCATTCTCCAGTCGCAGTCTACAATTGTAGATTCTGTATTCCTGATACCGAATAGGTGGGGAGTGGTTGTTAGAAAGGCATATTTCAATTGGGAGCTTGTACAAACTTTTTGGACATAAATGCTTTCTTTGTTAATGTTCCTTGTAATTATTTCATGTTAAAAGAGAAGCATTTTATTTTTGAGATGCGGCCATTCAGCAAATTGGATATACTGTAAAATGGACCTTGCCTGTTGCATGTTATTTGATAAAGAATATGGAGATAATTAGTAGTCTAGATTATTGGAAATGGATTTTTGTTATGGTTTGGCTGTGATAAAACATGACTCTGCCATATTTGTCAGTTTTAGAGTAACATAAAATAAATGTTTTACATTCCAAGTCTAGAAAGTTCTTGACTGGGAATGAATATAGGTTATCTCAATTAATTTTCCATTTGTTGTCAAATTTAATTGTTTAAAAATGAGGCAATCAATATTAGAACATACACATACAGTAAAAAGTCAAAAAATTCAGATGCCAGAAATTCGGACTACCCCAAAACCCGGACTTCTTGAAAACTCCCGCCTGAAATCTGGACCTCAAACTCTTGTGTGCCATAGAAGTACTGCCTTAAAATCTGGACCAAACCGGATTTTAGGACTTTTACTGTTTATAGGAAATTGAACAAGGGTAGGGCATCTGGCCTGCCCTGGCCTTCTGTTATTTACGATCTAGCTGTGGATTTGGCTCCACCTACCTTCCTTTCCCCATTATTGTTAATTCCACTACTAAGCAAAAATCTCTGTGCCTTAAATGTATTTAATATGGCAGCCTCTACTACTTTCCTAGACACAGATTTACTATTCTGGGAAAAACAGTTCATCCTCATCTCCTTCCTAAATCTACTCCCCTGAATCTTGAGACTCCTGTCCCCAAGTTCTTTTCTCACCCACCACAGAAATGGACTTTCTTACCTCTGTCTTATCTATCCCTTTCATAATGTTAAGTTTCTGTAAGGTTCTCATTCTTCTGATTTCTTGTGAGCATAGTCCCAGGTGATTTGATATCTTTTCATAGGCTTGTCCCCTCATCCAGAATCAACCTGGTGAACCTCTGCACCACTTTCAAAGCCAGTTTATCCTTTCTCAAGTAAGGAGATCAGTACTTCAGGGGTGGCCTCACTAGTACCTGTACAGCTACATCAGGACCTTCCTACTCTTAAATTCAAACTCTATAGCAATGAAGACCAACATTCAATTTCCTGTCTTGAATATATTGCATCTGTAAACCAACCTTTTATGATTGGTGCATAAGCATTCCCGTCCATCTGCACAACAGCATGCTGTAATCTTTCAGCATTTAAATGATGTATTTCTCCTTCCAAATTGGATAACCTCCTATTTGCCAACATTGTATACTCATCTGCCAGACCTTGCTTACTCACTTCATATATCTGCATACTCTGCAATTTGCTTTTCCACTAATTTTAGTGTAATTATTGCATTAATTTCTGCTCCTAAACAATAAAAATATAAACAAATTAATAATCTATGCATAACTATCAATACGAATTTGTCTGAGGTGAAAAACAAATCAACTTGAGAAGAAACCATTAGCACAGTTATATTCATTAGGTCCATCTCAATTCCATTTTGCCATCTTTGTTCCATCTCCCACTTTAAAGGGATTCACACTCTTGGGGAAAAGAGGTTCGAGTTTACTTTGCAAAATAAATTTTATTCCATTCAAAGGCAAGCCAAGAATTTAAAGTATATGTATGGGAGACAAATGACCCAAAAAACATCACAAGGATATAATTTGTAGCTCATTTATAGCTATCTTTTTCAGTAAAATATTTCAATCCTAGACTGGACATGTACATTTTTGGAGTGAATTAACAATACTGGCTGGCCTACACGTTCTCATTTTTTGTTACAATTAATGTTTTATTGCTAGTGTTCATTTGGTCAACTGGACTATCTCTTGACCAAATATGCTTGTAAGGTTTAATACCAGCTCTACTATTTTAACTTATTACTCCTCAGTTGATAATTGTATGATTAATTTCTTGAGGCCTGTTTATGTTGCATCACTGATTTGCTATTCAAGGTTCCTGGACACTTGCTTGTTAGATTGCTAAGAGTCTTCCTGCTGATTCTCCCCTCACACCAGGGTGGAATAGCAAGGTCTAGGGAACTAGGCCTTGAGCTGTTGACTGTGGAGGCACTGTCCCAGGAATGCTTTGGCATAAGGTAAAACTGAACTTTGTCTTGTAATTGTAAATGAATTGACAGTCATGAAATGTGTGAGCTCTGTGTAAAAGTGGACAAACATTTATAGCTTGTACCAAATGACATTGTAGACAGAGAATCCCCTTTGAAGAAAGTGCAAGTCACAACCTAATGTTGAGTCTTTTTTTTAGCAGTGTGGTGTGGAGTGTAGTGACAAAAATGATAGCATCTGTCACTCTAAGGCAATGACTTCTGCAGGCTGTGAGTAGGGCTTTATAGTAAATAGGGGATTTAATTCAATAGATTATCCCTAGGGATAAAGCAAAAGGAAATAAGGCAGGAGAGGTTACTGAAGCATCTAGAATAAAAAAGACAAAGTTTAGTAAAGGATAAGAATTTAACCTTAGGAGAGCAAACATGAAAAAGGTGAATACAGGACAGAAAGTGTATTTAAATAAACACCATATGAAACAAGGTAGATGAGCAGAAAGTGTAGTTCGAAATTGGCAGGAACATTTTGGCTGTAAGAATCATAGCTGAAAGAAGATCACAGCTGGGAGCTAAACATCCAAGGATTCACGTTGAAAAGTCTGGCAGGTGGGCAGATGGGATTTTAAAAGAAACAAAATCTTTAGCATCAGGGACATAGGATCAAAAGATGTTGAATCCTTGTGGGTAGAGTTTAAATAAAAAAAAATGCATAGGTGAAAAGGTACTGATTAGACTTAAATACAGACTTCCAAATAGTAGCCAGGATGTGTGAGACAAATAAATGAGAAGGGCAATGTTATAATGGTCAAGAGAGATTTCAATATGCATGTAGACAGGAAAAATCAGGTTAGCACTGGATCACAAGAGGAATTTGAACTACATTTTTTATTCAGGAGCTTAAGGTAAAGGAACCCTGAGGAGGCAGTGATAGAATTCACCCTGCAGTTTGAGAAAGAGAGGCTAAAATTGAATGTATGGATGTTACAGAGGAATAAGAGAAGTTGATTGGAAGGAGATGGTTGAACAACAATAGCTTCTGCGAGCAATTTCATCCCAAAGTAGTAGCATTCTAAAGGGAGGATGAGGTAACTATGGGTGACAAGGGTAGCAAAACAGCATAAAAGCAAAAGAGAGACATAAAATATTGCCAAAATCAGCAGAAAGCTAGAGAATTTGAAAGCTTTTAAAAACCAATCGAAAAAGAAATAAGGGGAGAAATGATGAAATATGAAAATAGCTAGTCAAAAATATAAATGTTTTCATATGTACAAGGAGTAAAAGAGAGGCTCTGATAGCTCAGTGATTAGAGAACTGGTCTTGTAAACAGGGGTCATGAGTTAGTTCCTCGCTGGGGACTTATTTCAGTGAGGGTGCTGCTGTGGTCACTCCTGTTGGGTCATCTTTTGAACTAATGTTCTACCCGTTTCTGGTGCCCTGCACCACTCCACTGCTAATTTCATGTATGTTACATTCTAAATGTAGTATTACCTGACAATAATAACACCTTTACATCTGACTGCTTAAAATAAATGACACTGAAGAAGTCATAATGGGGGGGAAAAGAAATGGCAGATGAACTGAATAATTAGTCTTCACTGTGGATGACACCAAGGATATGCCAGAAATTTGAGAGAGAGCCAGGAACTAGAAATGAATGTAGTTGTTACCAAGGTGCTTTGGAAGCTAAAAGTTGTGAAGGTGGAGAAGTCTCACAAATTGGATGGACTACACCCCAGAGTCAGAAAGATGTAGCTGAGATTGTGGAGGCATTAGCAGTGATCTTTCAAGAACCACTGGTGTCAAGAATTGTTCCAGAGGATTCTTTCTTTGGCTTGGCTTCGCAGACGAAGATTTATGGAGGGGGTAAAATGTCCATGTCAGCTGCAGGCTCGTTTGTGGCTGACAAGTCCGATGCTGGACAAGCAGACACGGTTGCAGGGGAAAATTGGTTGGTTGGGGTTGGGTGTTGGGATTACAAAATAACAAATGTTACTCCACTCTTTAAGAAGGGAGAATCAAAAGAAAATAAATTATAAGGCAGTCAGCCTGACTTCAGCAGCTGATAAGATTTTAGAGTTCATTATTAAGGATGAGATTTTGGGAGACTTGGAAGCACATTATCTAATAGGCTAAAGTGACCATGATTTCTGAAGAAAGCAGTGGAGCAGTGCAGGGTAGCAGAAACGGGGAAAGCATTAGTTGAAAAGACCCTACAGGTTAGTGACCACAGCAGCGGACCAGCAAGAGGCTCAGCAACTGAGGGACCCAGGCAATGTGGTTGGGTACTCACATTGGCTGCAGGGATGCTGGATACTGGTTCATAGGAACCAGGCATTGGAACTGAGATTCAAGAGGGTGCTAAGGGGAAGAAGTGCTCCCAAAGGTCCTTGGACGCTGAAGGCTTCCTAATAGTGTTGAGGTTTGGATCTGTAGCTTTAGTTGCTGATGAATCTATGTAGCTGCAGAGTCTGTGGGAGCGCTGGAGGTGAATCTACGGACAATCTAACTTTTCCTTTCTCTTACTGTAAGGGATGCTGGGCAATACTAATAATGAGTTTGTTTGTCTTACAGCAGGCAAAGGTTAAAGAAATGGTTCTCAACCTTTTTCTTTCCACTCACATACCACTTTAAGTATTCCCTATGCCATAGGTGCTCAGTGATTAGTAAGGGATTGCTTAAAGTGGTATGTTGGTGGAAAGAAAAAGTTTGAAAACCACGGTTTTCATCATATCTAATTGACTCATTATGTGCATGGTTTCTCCAAAGGAAATGGGCCATTGACAATTTTTCTCAAGCAAAAACTTTCAGTAACAATTGGGTCTTAGAGCAGTGATTTTAAACCTTCCCACTTGCATACCACTTTAAGCAGTCCCTTACTAATCACTGAGCACCTATGGCATAGGGATTACTTAAAGTGGGATGTGAGTGGAAAGAAAAAGATTGCATACCACTGGGCTAAAGTATATCATGAATGTTACATTTTTAATAAAAGGAACCTTAAACCTTCAGAGAGATCTTGCTTGACAAACGTTGTAATTCTGTGAGGAAATAACAAGCAAGATAAACAAAGATAAACAAAGGAAAGCCATTAGATGTTGCTTACATGGATTTTCAGAAAGTCTTTGACTTGGATAGTCTGGGAGAATGGGCAGAGATGGCAGGCGTAACTGTGCCGGGAAGTAAAGGTTAAGGTTCCATTATTGTCACGTAATACTTAGTGTGATCATGCACTTTGATAGAAGGAATAAAGGTATGGACTATTTTCTAAATAGGGAGAGAATTCAGAAATCAGAGGTCTGAAGGGACTAGGGAGTCCTAGTGTAGGATTCCCAAAAGGTGAGACTTTTATCAAGTTTCAAGAACTGTAAACCAGCATTGCTCATTAGAGTTGCCCGCTACAGTGCAGCAGAATTTATCTTCAATGTTTTAAACATGAGGATCAGTTGCAACTCTTGTTTGTGGTGTATAATTAATAATTCAGGATGTAGGAGGAATGGTTAATATATTTATAGATAATACAAAAATTGTTGGTTGTGTGGATAGCCAAGAAAGTTGCTAAAGGTTTCTGAAGATCCGATGGGAAAATTGGTGTAATATTACTGATGTAATTTAAACTATGCAAGTGTGAGGTGATGCAATATTATGGTGAGATTTACATTCATTGTTCCAGAACTATTATTTGGTCAACTAACCCACCTCTTGTCAAATGAGGGTGGGGTACTAAGGAATGTTGATGGGAGTAATTCTCCGAAAGTGGTAACACAGGTGGAGAGGGTAGTGAAGAAGACGTATGGTATTGTTGCCTCTATTAGTCAAGGGCATGGCATATGAAAGTTGGGATGTTGCAAATTTATAAAATGGTGATTAGAGCACACGGTATTGGGTGCAGTTCTGGTTGCCAAACTTTAAGGATGTGGTTGTGATAAGGAGAAAGAAAATGTCAAAATAATTATGGGGGATTTTAATATGAAAGGGGATTGGGAAAGTCAGGAAGGTACTGGATCTCAGGAGAGAGAGTTTGTGGAATACCTATGAAATGGCTTTTGGGAGCAGATTGTTGATGAGCCCACCAGGGAATCGTCTGTTTTGGATTAGGTGCTGTGTAATGAACCTGAGGTGATTTGGGAACTAAAGGTAATGGAACCCTTAGGAAATAGTGATCATAATATGATTGAGTTCAGATTCAAATTTGAAAAGGAGAAGCTGATATGAAATGTGTCAATATTTCAGTGGAACAAATGAAATATGAGAGAGGAACTGGCCCAAGCTGACTGGAAAAGTAAGCTAGATGGAGGGACAACAAAACCAAATTGGATGATATTTCTACAAGAAATAAGAAAAATGTGGGATAGATATATTCCAAGAAAAAAAAAGTAAATTATGAATTAAAAAAAAATGACACAAATGTGGTTAGGGCCAAAGTTAAGGCAAAAGGGAGGCCAGACAAGGAAGCAAAAATGAGTGGGAAAACAGGACTGGGAAACTTTCAAAAACACAAAGAAACTAAGGAAGTCATTAGGAAAGAAAAGATGAATTATGAAAGGAAGTTGGCAAATAACATACAAAAGGATATTTAATTTTTTTAATATATGAAGAGTAAAAGAGAGACACTGGTAAATATAGGACAAATTGAAAATGATGCTGGAGAAATTATAATGGGTAACAGGGGAACTAAATGGGTATTTTCACTGTGGAAGACATTAGAAATATACCTGATAGAGGTATCAGGGAATAGAATTAGGTACAGTCAGGATTATTAGAGAGAAAGTTCTTGGTAAGCTAAATGGACTAAGGATAGATAAGTCTCCCAGACTGGATGAGGTGCACACATGGGCTCTGAAGGAGGTGGCTTTAGAGATTGAGGAGGCATTGGAAATGATTTTATAGGAATCGATAGACTCTGGCATGGTTCTGGAGGACTGGTTCCGCTGTTTAAGAAGTGAGGCAGAAAAAGAAAATTACAGGCTTATTAGTCTGACGTCGGTAGTTGGAAAGTTATTGGAGTCAATCCTCCAGGGTGAGGTTATGAAATATCTCGAGGTGCATGACATGATAGGTCCAAGCCAGCATGGTTTCATGAAGGGAAGATCCTGCCTATCTAACCTATTGGAATTTTTTTGAGGTAATCCCAAGTAAGATGGACAAGGGAGAGGCTGTGGATGTTGTGTATTTGGATTTTCAAAAAGCCTTCGATAAGGTGGTGCATAAGAGGCTGCTTAATAAGATGAGAATCCATGAAATACAAGAAAGATATTAGATTTGGAGCATTGGCTGATAGGCAGAAAGCAAAGGGTGGGAATAAAGAGGACTGGGAAACTTTCAAAAACACAAAAAGAAACTAAGAGTCATTAGGAAAGAAAAGATGAATTCTGAAAAGAAGTTGGTTGCCGGTTACTAGTGGTGTTCCGCAGGGGTAATTATTGGGGCCGCTTCTTTTTACAATGTATATCGATCATTTAGATTATGGATTTAATGGTTTTGTGGCTAGTTTTGCAGAAGACAACAAGATAGCTGGAGGAGCAGGAAGTGTTGAGGAAAATGAAAGGTTGCAGGGAGACATGAACTTTAGGAGAATTGGCAAAGAAATGCAGGTGAGATACAATGTTGAGAAAAGTACAGTTGTACATTTTGGAAGAAAAAATAAGTGGGCAGATCATTATTTAGATGGGGAGAAAATTCAAAATTCGGAAGTGCATAGGATCATGGGGGTCCTTGTACAGGATACCCTAAAGATTAACTACCAGATTGGACTAGCAGTAAGGAAAGCGAATACTGTGTTGGCATTCTTTTCAAGAGGAATAGTGTAGAAGAGTAAGGTGTTGATGAGGCTCTATGGGGCACTGGTGAGACCTCATTTGGAGTACTGTGTGCAGTTTTGGGTCCCTTATCTTAGAAGGCATGTACTGATGTTGGAGAGAGTTCAGAGAAGATTTACAAGGATGATTCCTAGAACGCAAGGGCTACCATCTGAGGAGCATTTATCAGCTCTTAGACTCTATTCATTGGAGTATAGAAGAATGAGGGGGGATCTCATAGAAACCTTCTGAATGCTGAAAGGATTGGACAGAGTAGATGTGAATAAGTTATTTCCCTTGGTGATTGAGTCCAGGACAAGAGGACACAGACCTCATTTAAAACAGAGATGAGGAGAAATTTCTTTAGCAGAGGATCGTGGATTTATGGAATGCATTGCTACATACAGCTGTGGAGGTCTGATCATTGAGGGAGTTTAAGGATGGGATGGATTGGTATCTAATAAGTCAGCATATCAAGGGATACAGGTAAAATGTTGGAAGTTGGAACTAGATGGGAAAATGGTTTATCTCATGGTGGAATGTCCTACTTCTGTTCCTTTATTGTGATCTTGTGAGACTATAGAGGAGATTCAGAATGGATTGCAGGGCTTTAGTTTTGGGGAGAGATTGGAGAGGCTGAGATTGTTATTCTGGAATGAAAAAGGCTTGGGTGGGGGAGGAGGGGTGTGACCAGATAGCAGTATGTAAGAGGTGTAAAAAGTGAAATCTTTTTTCCTATAGTAGTGGGTATTAACAAGAGGGCATTGATTAAGGTGAGAGGAAAGATATTCAAAGGAGATTTGTGGCAAAGGATTTTTAAAAACCAAATAGGTTCATATCTGGAACTCGCTGCTAGAAGAGATGGTGGAATCATCTCAACATTTTTTTAAAAATTGTTAAACTTTATTTATTCGTTCAAAATACAGATAGTAAGTAACATGTATAACAATAAACAAAGCATGAACATTATATTTTATATATATATTTAAAAAAAAAGGAAAGAAACCGCCTCTCCCCCCCCCCCCTTTTCAGCCAACTCTCCTAAGGAGAGCCATAAAGAAAAAATAAAAAAATAAAGAAAAGCAAAGCATACATATTAAAATCTAGTCGAAATAAATCAAAATGTAAATATTCTGAATATAACCACCTATTAATAAAAAAAAACTATAGTTATCTGCAAAACATATGTAATTTTTTCCATTATTAAACAATATTTCATCTCATTATGCCAAAAGTCTCAAATTTAATCATTTCAGGTAAAATCATATCTCTACAGAACACATGTTTTACCAAAGATTGAACTTGATAAAAATACGCTTATGCTTAATCAGACTGTTTGAACCCCGAACATTAAAAGTAGCAAACTTCAACTTTGACATATCCACTAATATTACTAAAAACTAATAATATCAATATATAAAGACTCAGATCAATGTAAATAGGCCCTCCAATAGGAGAAAAAGAAACCACAAATTAAAGTCTAAATAAAATGAAAATAAAAAAAGATAAAACCCGCCCCCAAAAAAAACTACCAAAAGGTAGTAATCCCTAAACAAAAGTTGGGTGTGGATCACCCACCAGTGGCTGATGACTAGTAGAACATAGAGCAAATTTCTCCCTCCCCAGCCAAACAAAGAATAACAACAAGATATAATGACATAAAAAGAAAATAAAAATAAGAAAGTTCTTCTATTCATCCAAGAAATTCCAGACTCAGCGACCCCATTTCAAGGAAATGGACACTTTCCATTCCCATTGCTCCCATTTCTGCCATTTCTTCCATTTCCAGAACAACCAGATTTTTCTTTAGGAGACAATGGTGGGCTACGTCTTTGTCCTCTTGCATCTGGCAATGAGTCAGCAAAACTCATAACTTCACACTCATTCTCAAAAAACCGAGAATGAAAGTCTCCACGAAACACCTTCAACACTGCTGGATAGTGAAAAGTAGACTTATAACTTTTACGCCACAAAACTTCTTTAACTGGATTAAATTGACGCCGACGCTGAATAACCTCTTGACTCAAATCAGGATAGAAAAAAACTCTTACTATTCTGAATCAACTATCTCAACGTTTATGAAACATTTAGACAGGCACTTGAATGGGTTTGGCAAAGAAGAATACAGATGCAGGCAAATATGTGGGGGAGGGGGGAAACAAGCATCTGCATGGTGGGCAAAGGCCCCCTGCTTGTGCTTACAACTTTTTGATTTGAGATCACTTCATTCTGCTCTTGTCTTCAGGGAATGCAAGCTAATTTTAAACAATCTGTTCTTGTAATTTAGTCCAGTAAGACTAGGAAACATTCTGCTCTGAATTCCTTCAAAGACTCTCCTTTCTGAAAGCAGTAACCAAAACTAAACAGTACTCCAAGGGTCAATGTAACCAAAGTTCCACTGGTTTTTTATCTCTTTTCCCTTGAGATTGTGTCCACATTCCACTAGCTTCTATGATTATTTATAGAATCTATCTACCAAATGATTGATATAGATCCTTGAATCCTAGAGAACAGACCTGATGCATCATCAATCACTCAGGAGACTATTGTGGAGAAACCAATAGGCTTTAATTCACTTGAGAACATAGTATATCCCTACTGAGTTGCAGGGAGGTGTGGAACAGTCATCTTTACACAGGAGCTTGTGGGGAGGGCCGCCGGTTGTACATGTACTGAGCAGTGCTGATGCTAGTTATGACATGGTTAAGCACTCTTCAGGAAATCTGGTACTGTAACCATGTGCTGCATTCCACTTGCATTATTCAGTTAGTTACGTAGGTATGTTGGGGAATGAATGGTGAAAGAGTTTGCTGCTTGATTTATGAGAAATCAGGAAGATCTTTATAAAATGCTGTGATATGCAGCAATTTGACTCCAGCATCGGGCACAGAGATCTTTCACTTGGTACAGGCATAAATACAGAACACAATAGGGTTAGAGAAATTCAAAGTGATTATAGTCCTGAATTGCTCTGCCTTGAGTTCCTTTGCATCTAGAGCTGAAGGACCAAAGCAATATCTAACAATTTGCTGCATACACAACATTCAGGATGCCACTAACATTCCTTATCTCAAGAGAGTCAAATTCAATTCCTTGCTTTATAGAAAGTTGAAGATATCATATGCAAGAGAATGTCCAAGAATTGCAAGCTTCTCCAGTAGTTGCAGGCAGCAATCAACTGTAAACATTGTTGTCTTGAATACAGGAATAGGAAGGGGTTCACTCTTGAGATTTGCACTGATCACACTAGCTAAAGGGATTTCCTTTCACAACCTAGTTATTAGCACCACTGTATGCTCCTCAAACTAGAAACAAGTACTTTTATATTAAGAGACAAGCTGCAACACAAAATGTTATAGAGCAGACAACTAATCTCTTGAAACAGCATTTCTGCTGCTTAGACTAATCTCTAGGTGCTCTCCAAAAGAGGCCCCACAGGACAAATAGTGTGTGGAATGCTACACAAGCTGTAAATGCATGCTCAATTCAAGCCAATAGTTGGACAACAGGAAAAAGTAATTCAGAAGAAATTAAAAGGAGAGCCACAGGCAATGTTGGAAGCTCTTTTCAGACAGGACAGTCAGAGAATTCCAAAAATGACAACTATAATTCCTATTTTCCCTTTCTCCTTTGAATGATAATTTTAGTCCCTTCAGGAAAAACAATTTACTTTCCATGCTAGACCTATTATTTTTTAAAAAATCCATTGACTGACTTATTATTCTTGGACACTTCTTCAAGATCTGGGATAGTTTGCATATGTCATATGACATATGTCATATGTCCTTTGCTTCAAATAATTAAAGTTGTGCTGGTGCATTAAAGGCAGTTGTGAATTTCATCAGTATATCAACCATCACAGAGCTGGTTCCCAAAGTTTCAATGTAATAGTTAGAAAAGAACTATTCTCAGCTGTTAACATAGTAATGTAATCTACTAGACAGTGTTACTGAAACCTGGCATTTCCCTCATGCCCAGCTGTGTCATTCTGTCCAATGCATATTTTTCTTGTGCAATATCATTTTTCTGGACTAGGCTCATGTGATTTGATGTTTGTGCTCATCTGTACTAACTGCAATTAGTTGTTCAACATGGGATGTTTACTTCAAGTAGGAGAAACATTAATAGATGTTCTCGTGAAGGCTAGCTAGATATTGTAATTGAAAAATGTATAATCCAATGGTGATTCAGAAAAAGGCCACTGCTACATAATTTTGCAGAGTTATTTAAGAGGGTTTAATATAACAGCTTAATGTTCATGTGACCAAATACTGGAAGAATCTTAAACTAAACCAAATAAAGCAGAAGAATTACAGTCAAATGGTGAGATTTTATGAAAGATTTGATGATAAAACCATTGATATTGAGATTTGCATTTGTACAGGAATTACCATGTTTATACATGCACTTAATATTAATACGCTCAATACTGGATAAATGGTGTACCATAGTAGTAGCGAACTACTCTGATCCACAAGGGAACTGGGTCACAGAGGCTAGGCTCGCACTGGGCTTAATAAGCTCTTGGAGAGTTCCAGTAAAGTAATTTGGTTGGTTAAACTCACTTACAGATTCTGTGTGTTTTTTTCTTTTGTTCGATGTATAGCACAACAAGCACAGTGGTGACACCCCGACAATCCAAAATGGCATTTTGGACCCCACGATGAATGATGTGAGCACACAAAACGTAGTCTCGCTGAAGCTGCCAATCTTTTGGACCTCACAGCCGCTAGTCTGGTCTAGTCTAAGATGAGGTCCAGTTTCAGGTCAGGCAGATCACTGCAGTCTCCACAAGATATTACTATGTAGTTAGTTCACTTGACCAGGAGACTGCCGGACAAATCACCAACTTCTTGTATCAGCTGCCAGCTGCTGACAGGTATGAGGCAATTAAGGTGCTCCTTATCCTCACCTTTGGCCTTTCCCACCGTGAGCAAGTGGCAAGGCTGCTCCACATGGACAGCCTGGGTGAGCGCATGACATCTGCCCATATGAATGATTTTCTGGCATTAATGGACGGCCACGGGTCCTATTTACTGTTCGAGTAGATGTTTCTCGAACAGATGCCAGAAGACACCCGCCTACTCCTCGTGGATGATGACTTTAGTGACCCATGCAGGTTAGCAGCCCGTGAAGATGTCCTGTGGCACACCAAGCAATATGGTGGGGTGTCCATTGACATAGTTGTGGCGTCATGCCTAGTGACTCATCTCTCTCCCATTCCACCAAGGAGGCTGGTGACAACAGCAGCAGGTGAAGACTCAAACTCGGAAAGGTGGTGTTTCTACCATCAGAGCATGCTGCTGCCGTCCACCTTGCTCCCATCCAGGAAACACTGGGGCTGTCCGTCATTGATGACTATGATGTTTGGCCGCCGAGACAGCCTACTTTATCTATGGGACCAGCTCTCAGGGTAACGTTTCCTCATGCACAGAGGGGCGGAGGTCAGCGTCTTACTCCCCTCGAACCAAGACATCTGCACTGGGAAGTTGGGAACATCCTTCACTGCCATCAACAATAGCAGCATATGCACACACAGGGTGCAGAACATCCTGTTCGAGTTTGGCTCCTGCCATTTTACCTGGACCTTCACTTTGGGTGATGTGTCTCAACCCCTACTGGGAGCAGACTTCCTTCGAGCCTACTGCCTCTTGTTGGACCTGAAAGGGCACCATCTAGCCAATTCCAGGCCCTTCCAGATCTTCACCCTTCGAGAAACCAAGTTCCAACCCCACACCTTGGTAACCTTATTGGCCAATGAGTTTGCCAGAATCCTGGCAGGATTCCTGGCCATTATAACGCCACAGTTCTCCACCGCAGTCCCAAAACATGGCACCACCATGCAGGGATCTTTTGGACCGTTGCTACACACCCGGGCATGCAAGCTTCCTCCCAAAAAGCTGTGGCTCACCAAGGAAGGATTCAGGAAGATGGAGGAGATGGGAATCGTTCGGCACTCGGACAGCCCATTCGCCTCTCCTCTACACGTGGTCCCAAAGGCTTCTGGGGGATGGAGACCTCATGGGGACTACTGCCAGCTTAATGACGCCATGACAGCTGACTGATACCTGGTTCCCCACATCCAGAACTTCATGGCCAATCTACACAGACCGAGGATCTTCTCAAAAATCGACCTAGTCTGGGGGTACGACCAGATCCCCATGCACTCCTGTGATGTCCCCAAGACAGCCTTCATCAGTCCGTTCAGCCTTTTTGAGTTCCTCCACATGCCATTTGGCCTCAAAATGCAGCGCAGACTTTCCAGAGACTCATGGACTCAGTGGGGCATGGCCTGGATTTTATTTTTATCTATCTAGACAACATCCTCATCACCAGTTGTTCATGACAGGAGCACCTAACGCACTAGTGTGATAGTACAGACCTATCACCAATGTATATAGTTACAGTATCTAGAGTATGTAATGACTGTGCTTACAGCGATTGGCTGAGAGCTAAGCCACATCTACTGTCTGGACCTTAAAGGCTTGTGTCCCTAGCCAGGTGGGATCATTCTGGACTGGTCGGCTACCTGTGAAGAGCTCCTGTCTTTTGCTAATAAAAGCCTTGGTTTGGATCAACAAGTCATTGGTTCTTTCGACGAGCTCTACAATTTTATTAGCAAAAAGAATTTTTTTTTTTTACAAAGGGATGGAGCGTCTGACTCAGCCAAAATAACTTGACATTGACCCACAGTCAGCGACAGCCTTCAAAGCCTTTAAGTTCTAGCTGATGAACTTTGAAAACTTCCTAAGGGTCATTGAGGTGGAAGAGGATAACCAGCGTCTAACAGCATTGCTGTCTATGGTGTCCTTGCGAGTCTATGAGAACATCCAGGATGAGACCACTTACACTGCAGCCATAAAGGTACTGAAAGAACTGTACAATCAACCAGTGAACAGAGTTCATGCCCGGCTCGTGCTTGCGTCGAGGAAGCAACAGCCCGGCGAATCCAGCAGGGCATATTTACAAGTATTAAAGGCGTTGAGCAAGGACTGTAACTGTGTGGACAAAACTGCTGCCAAGATCACAAACGATCTGGTCCGGAATGGCTTTGTGGCTGGGCTCCGATCGAACAAAGTGAGGCTGTGCTTGCTCGAACAAGGGGTAGAAAAACTAGAGGACGTGGCCCGGATTGCAATCACAATGGAGGATGCAGCCTTAGTTGTCTAGGGATTGGACCCCACGTTCTGATGGTAGTAGAGTGCCCTTCTACCCTACCACCCTGTCGGCTGCTGCTACACTGCCCCGTGCGAACCCAAAATGTTATTTCTGCGGGAGGGACAAGCACAGCAGGTCCCAGTGCCCAGCAAGAAAAGCCAGGTGCCAGAAGTGCCTTAAAATCGGCCAATTGCTGCAGTCTGTAGGTCTAAAATGGCCGCCAGCAAACACAGTGCCTCGTGTGAAGCCCAACCACCACTATCCCATTCAAACTCTTCTTCCCCAGAGCTCTCGTCCAATGAAAGCGAGGGCTCCCCTGCACGGCAACGCCTGACGTCACGGAGACGTCGAACCCAGAAGGGGCAGCCACCCTCGCAACCATGGTGTTGGCCCGCCTCTCGCCCCCGTGCGGAACACTCGACCCGGCCTCGGTCCTGACTGTAGAGCCCGCTATTGCCACGGCCACGACCATCCCCGGGGCCGACGCTACCGCTGCTGCCGCCGCCACAGACACCCCCGGAAACGACGCTTCCGCTATCGCTGCTCGCTCCCCTGCTGCCGCTGCCTACACTACTGCAGGTGCAGCCACCGCGACCAACTGGGGACCTGCCGCGGCCAACCAGGACTCGCCCTAGCGTCCGTCGCTGACGACCGCTGGGGCCCGACCACCGCGACCGACGACCTACCCACCGCTAACCGTGAGCAACAACCCCCACTACTTACCGTTCATCCGCCGACGCCGCCACAACAGCACCTCTGGGAGTACCTCCAACCTGCTCCTCCAGTGCTGACTGTGTCTATTACGTCATCCCGTTGCAACGCGATGACGTCAACACACGGAACTTCCCTGTCAACAGGATCAGAGGCTGCTTCAATAACACTAAATCAGCAATGCTCTCATCCCCTCACTAAAGCAATGGAACTGATTAAAGTGCATGGACACTACACCAATTGCTTATTTGACTCTGGCCAGATCTGGCCCTCCGTTGCAGACTTGACATTATCCCCACTACCCAGAGGATCACATTAGCGACTAGGTCGCACTCGACCGGGATAAAGGGGTATTACATCACCACGCTGGAAGTACAGGGCGTAACGGTCACCCACTTCCAATTATTCATCCTTCCCCAATTATGCGCCCCGGTGTTGCTGGGATTAGATTTTCAGTGTCACTTTCAAACGGTGTCCCTACACTTTGGGGGACCCCACGCCCCCCTCTCGGTCTGCCATCGCCCCACCCCCGAAGCACCCGAGCAACCCGCCCCCATGCCCCGGGGCCACTCCTGCGGCCTTTCCGCACTCCGGATTGCCCCACCAGCACTCTTCGCAAACCTCACCCCTGGCTGGAAGCCTGTTGCCACCAAAAGTCGGCAATGTAGTTACGAAAACAGGCAATTCATTAGGAGTGAGGTGCTTAGATTGCTGGATGAGGGCATCATCGAACCCAGTTCAAGTCCCTGGAGAGCCCAGGTGGTGGTTGTCAAGAACGGGGAAAAGCTATGGATGGTGGTCGACTATAGCCAGACCATTAACCGCTTCACGCTCCTGGATGCTTACCCTCTGCCACGCATCACGGATGTGGTCAACCAGATCACCCAATACCGCATATTCTCCACCATTGACCTACGTTCGGCCTACCACCGGCTCCCGATCCGCTGTGAGGACCGACCATTCACGGCCTTTGAAGCGAATTGGGCAGCTGTATCAATTTCTCAGGGTACCATTCGGGGTCACGAATGGTGTCGCGGTCTTCCAGCGGGAAATAGACCAGATGGTGGACCAGAACGGGCTAACCGCTACCTTCCCATATCTGGACAATGTCACCATTGCGGCCACGACGCGCAGGTCCACGACACTAACCTAGACAAATTTCTTCAAACTGCTGGTCGGCTTAACCTGACCTACAATCTTGACAAGTGTGTCTTCCGGACCACATGACTCGCGATTCTAGGTTGCGTGGTGGAGAACGGGGTAGTGATGCCAGATCCTGACCGCATGCGTCCCCTAATGGACTTACCCCCCCCCCCCCATACCCAGAAAGCGCTCAAACGCTGCCTGGGCTTTTTCTCATATTACGCCCAATGGGTTCCACACTACGCCGACAAGGCGCATCCTCTTATCAAGACCACCTCCTTTCCCCTCTCGACCGAAGACAGAGCAGCTTTCGATCGAATCAAATCCGACATCGCCGCTGCAACACTGCACGCGATCGATGAGTCTGTCCCGTTTCAAGTCGAGAGCGATGCATCCAACTTCGCCCTGGCAGCCACCTTGAACCAGGCCGGTCAGCCTGTAACCTTCTTCTCCAGAACCCTCCGGGGTCCAGAGAGTAGACATTCCTCGGTCAAGAAGGAGGCCCAGGCCATAGTTGAAGCGGTGCGTCGTTGGAGACATTACCTCGCTGGGAGGCGCTTTACACTGTTGACTGATCAAAGCGCGGTCTCCTTCATGTTCAGCAACACCCAGCGAGGTAAGATAAAAAACGACAAAATCGCCAGATGGAGAATCGAACTCTCCACCTTTAACTATGACATCCTGTACCGGCCTGGTAAGCTCAATGACCCGCCTGACGCGCTCTCCAGGGGGACGTGCGCAAGCATACAGATGGACAGTCTTCAGAAACTCCATGAGGCGCTCTGTCATCCAGGGGTCACTAGGTTTGCCCACTTTGTGAAGGCACGCAACCTACCCTACACAGTCGAGGAGATTCGCTCCATGACCTGAGCCTGTTCGGTGTGCGCTGAATGCAAGCCCCACTTCTTCCGTCCGGGGAACTCCCACGTTATCAAAGCCACCTGCCCCTTCGAACGTCTTAGCGTAGACTTTAAGGGGCCCCTACCGTCGACCAACCGTAATAACTACATCCTTACGGCCATCGACGAGTACTCCCGCTTCCCGTTCGCTGTGCCCTGCCCAGACACCACCGCCACCTCAGTGATACAGGCCCTTCACAGTATCTTCACCATTTTCGGGTACCCCAATTCCATCCACAGTGATAGGGGGTCCTCATTCATGAGCGCAGAGCTGCAACAGTACCTTCTGGAGTGTGGTATCGCTTCAAGCAGGACCACCAGCTATAACCCATGTGGTAACGGCCAGGTCGAGAGGGAGAATGCCACCATCTGGAGAGCGGTTACACTGGCTCTCCGGTCTAAAGGTCTCCCCACCTCCCACTGGCAGGAGGTTCACACTAGTGCCTTACACTCCATCCGCTCCCTCCTATGTACCACAACAAATGCCACCCCCCATGAAAGGATGTTCCTTTTCCCGAGGAAATCTGAATCAGGAACCACTGTACCGGCATGGCTCACCGTCCCTGGCCCCGTCCTTTTGCGACGCCACGTCCGGCACTCAAAGAACGACCCCTTGGTCGACCGAGTGACTCTACTCCACGCAAACCCGCATTACACCTACATTGAGTTCCCAGACGGGCGGGAGGACACTGTTTCGGTGCGGGACCTAGCTCAGGACGCAGTAGGCCCAACAACCCCACCCCCCCCAACTCAACCTTCCCCAACTCTTTATTTCCCAGGCCCCGTGCCGGAACAGAATGACTAACAGCACCCCAACAACCCAGGCCACCCTGCCGACAACACAGATGGGGATTTGAGCGAAGGAGCGGTCGCACCCGACGAGCCCGCTGGCAACACCACTCCAGCGACCCCAATCCGGCACCACGGTGGTCACGCCGGATGGTCAGACCCCCTGACCACTACAGTCCTTAACCTACCCCTTCCTTCCCTTCTCCCTCTTCAGCCCTTCCACCCCAGGGTCAGTTCTCTAAGAAGGGGTGAATGTGATAGTACAGACCTATCACCAATGTATATAGTTACAGTATCTAGAGTATGTAATGACTGTGCTTACAGCGATTGGCTGAGAGCTTAGCCACATCTACTGTCTGGGCCTTAAAGGCTTGTGTCCCTAGCCAGGTGGGATCATTCCGGACTGGTCGGCCACCTGTGAAGAGCTCCTGTCTTTTGCTAATAAAAGCCTTGGTTTGGATCAACAAGTCTTTGGTTCTTTCGACAAGCTCTACAACTAGCAGGTGCTCTGTCAGTGACTGAACGTCTAGGGCCTAGCCATCAACCTAGTGAAATGTCAATTTGGCCTGACGGCCATCGATTTCCTTGAGCACCGCATCGATCAACATGGGGCAGTCTGTCTTCTGTCAAATGCTGAGGCCATTTGTAAGTTCGCCATGCCAACTATGGTCAAAGATTTGCAGGAGTTCGTTGAGATGGTCAACTTCTACTATTGATTCCTGCCATTAGCTGCCAGGATTATGCAACCTCTTTCCATCAGACCA
Source organism: Narcine bancroftii (assembly GCF_036971445.1). NCBI lineage: Eukaryota > Metazoa > Chordata > Chondrichthyes > Torpediniformes > Narcinidae > Narcine > Narcine bancroftii. The sequence continues at coordinate 58,048,345 of NC_091470.1, read as the reverse complement.
AAGAACTCAGTTGGGATGTGGCATCGACAGCTTTCGACCAGGCCAAAGATGCTCTGGCCAACTTCTAGTGCATTCGCGCATTAATGTGCCCACTGCTCTCACAGTCAATGCATCCAATACAGCCATCGGCGGTGTCCTGGAGCAGCTGATTGATGGACATTGGAGACCACTCGTTTTCTTTAGTAGATACCTGCAGGCCCTGGAGCAGAGGTATAGTGCATTGAACAAGGAGTTGCTAGCCCTCTACCTCGTTGTATGCCATTTACGTTATTTCCTCAAAGGATGGGATTTCAATGTCTTCACAGATTATAAGCCCCTCATTTTTGCCTTCGACAAGGTGTCAGACCCATGGTGGGCAAGGCAGCAGTTTCACCTCTCTTATATTTCAGAGTACACGACAGCTATGAAGCACATTTCTGGGAAGAACAACCTTGTGGCTGATGCTCCATCCTCTCTGTGCACTCCCTGTCCCACGGAATCGACTATACAGCGCTCGCAGCGGCAGGATGGCAAGATAGCAGCCTACCTCATTGCAGTCTCAGGGCTACAACTGGAAGACATGCATTTTGGTCCATCCAAAGCCACACTTCTCTGTGACGAGTCCACCAGCCGACCTAGGCACATTGTTCCCACCGCATGGCGACATTGCATCTTCAACGCGCTAGATAGCTTGACCCACCCATCCGTCTGGATGACAACTCAACTGGCCACAGACTGATTCATGTGGCATGGCATGCGTAAACAGGTCGACCACTGGGCCTGAACTTGACTGCACTGTCAGACATCCAAGGTGCAGAGGCTCGTGAAAGCCCCTCTTCAGTCCTTCCCATTGACACACAGATGATTTGACCAAGTCCACGTGGACATCGTCAGGCCGCTGTTGGTTTCAAGAGGCACCACGTGCCTGTTCACAATGGTGGACAGGTTCACTAGATGGCCAAAAGCTGTCCTGCTATTGGATATTTCCACAGCATCCTGCATCAGGGCCCTCATCGTCAACTGGATAGCCTGTTTTGGCCTTCCTTCCAATATGTCATTGGATGGGGGGGTGGGGCACAGTTCACATCCTGCCTATGGGCAGCTCTTTAAGACCCAGTTACATCACACCACAGCCTACCACCCATAGTCTAACGGCCTGGTGGAAAGGTTCCATCGGCATTTGAAAATGGCCCTCATGGCATGGCTCCAAGGCCCGGATTGGATAGATGAGCTGCCTTGGGTCCTTCTTGGCATCTGCACAGCACTGAAGGAGGATTTAGCAACATCTTCCGCTGAGCTTGACTATGGGACCCCGCTGACAGTCCTGGGGGAGTTTGTGCCATGGTTCACGTCCAGGAGAAGTCATGATTTCACGAAAAGGTAGGCAACTTGGCCACCGTACCAACATACGTACCATCCTACATCCCGAAGGATCTCGAAGACTGTAGATACGTTTTTATAATGAGAGGTATGCACCAGACATTTCAGTGTCCGTTCGAGGGACAATACAAGGTGTGAAGACACAACGGGACTATGTGGCTTTTGGACATTTGGAGTAGGCAGATCTGTTCATGTTTGACCGCTTCAAATTGGCACACCTTGACCTCAACTGTTCCAGCCCTGTGGTGGAGAGGTTGGCTTCCCAAACGTACAAACTCTGAACTCAGTAGGCACTTTCAGGTGGCCAATTGCCCCTCTTGTAAAGCCGCATATTTTGGCAATATCCAGCTGTTGGGAGGCCACGTGAATATGCAGGCGAACTTTGTAACCCTCCAAGAGGGATAATCGCCGCAGCACAGTGGCCTCCCCAGCCATCTGAATGCAGCTGCCTAAAAGCGGCTGCATTCGGGATGACAGTCAGCTGGCGAGAGCCTGACAGCTCCTCTCCCAGCTGCCCCTTCCACCGGCGCAGGTCGTTGGGACAGGGGCAGCTGGCTGGGCTGTCAGCGCGGGGACTGCAGGGCTAGAGCAGCCGGCGGGGGAGAATGGGGCTGGAGCAGCCGGCGGGGGAGAACGGGGGCTGGAGCGGCCGGTGGGGGAGGAGGGGGCTGGGCTGTCAACATGGGGACTACAGAGCTAGAGCGGCCGGCGGGGGAGAACGGTACCCAACTCGAGTGCCGTACTCACCCGCTGGCCGCTCCAGCCTCCTTCTCCCCCGCCGACCGCCCCAGGCCCCTTCTCTCCCGCCGGCCGCTCCAGCCCCTTCTCTCTCCTGCCGGCCGCCCCAGCCCCCTTCTCCCCCAGCGGGGGGCAGACCTATCAGTGTGGGGACATTCCACGGGGATGTCCCCGCGCTGATAGCCCACGCTGGCTGTCCCAGCTGACAGCCAGCCATTCTAACTTGACAGCTCAAGGGACAAAAGCCGGAGTGCGTTCAGATGCGCATCCTGATGCAGCTGTCTCTTCAGATGGTCAGCGCTGCGCTTTTAGCGCTGCCACCTGAACGGCAAATCAAAGAGCCGCTTTCTCTTCTTCAGGCGCATTCTTAGCGGAGAATACACCTGAAGAAGCCTAGTATTTCCAAACACCGGCTTTGAATGGGGGGGGGGGGGGGGGGGGTGGGGCGGGAAGAGGGGTTTCATGTAGCGAGCTACACTGAGGCCGAAAAGGATCACGGAGAGTTCCGGTAAAGTACGGCTTCTGTGTTTTTTTCTTTTGCTCGCTGCTAAAGGGACATCCTGGAAAGATATGTTCTTTACGATATATCTTCCTTCATCTTATTTTATATCAAATTATACTTAATGTTAAATACTACAAACCATGTGGCCTCCTCTATTATGGAGAAACCAAACAGAGATTGGGTGATTGCTTTGCAAAGCATCTACTCTCAGTCTAAAAGAGAGAATTTGAGTTTCTGGTTGCTTGGCAATTTAATACACATCCCACTCTGACCTTTCTTCCTATGCCTTCTGCACTGTTATAATGAGACCCCACACAAGTTTGAGACCTAGCCAAGTTGGCACTCTGGGCTAGTCCCATTTGCCTGCATTTGCTCCATCTCCTTCTGAGGCCTTCCTAACTATAAATCTATCTAAATGTCTTTTGAATTTCAAAATTATGCCCACTTCTATAGCTTATTCCAGATACAGACCCTAGCTAAGTGAAAATGTTGCCTCCCAGGTCCCTCTAAATCTCTCCCCTCTGACCATAAATCTATGCTTTCCGGTTCTTGGACCATCTACTTGGAAAAGAGACTGTGAACATTTTTCCAAGTCTGTCTTGACACATTGAAACCTGCAAACTTTGTATCAAATCCTGATTTCGACTTGCATTGGAAGTGGCCATTTTTGCCTTCCATTATTTGGATAGTCTGGCCTGCTGGACATGTTCAACAGCTTGATTATTAGCAACACAATAAATAGACAGAGGCTTAATCTGATCTTTAGTGCCTCATTAGGGCAGTTGAGGGTTGGTGCGAGAACACAGCCTTGCTTCACGCCATTGTTAATGGAGAAGGGTTCAGAGAGCTCATTGCTGTATCTGACCCGACCTTGTTGGTTTTTTGTGCAGTTGGATAATCATGTTGAGGAACTTTGGGGGGCATCCGATGCGCTCTAGTATTTGCCAAAGCCCTTTCCTGCTCACGGTGTCGAAGGCTTTGGTGAGGTCAACAAAGGTGATGTAGAGTCCTTTGTTTTGTTCTCGGCACTTTTCTTGGAGCTGTCTGAGGGCAAAGACCATGTCAGTAGTTCCTCTGTTTGCGCGAAAGCCGCACTGTGATTCTGGGAGAATATTCTCGGTGACACTAGGTATTATTCTATTTAGGAGAATCCTAGCGAAGATTTTGCCTGCAATGGAGAGCAGCGTGATTCCCCTGTAGTTTGAGCAGTCTGATTTCTCGCCTTTGTTTTTGTACAGGGTGATGATGGTGGCATCACGAAGGTCCTGAGGCAGTTTTCCTTGGTCCCAACAAAGCTTGAAAAACTCATGCAGTTTGGCATGCAGAGTTTTGCCGCCAGCCTTCCAGACCTCTGGGGGGATTCCATCCATACCTGCTGCTTTGCCACTTTTCAGTTGTTCGATTGCCTTACATGTCTCATCCTGGGTGAGGACCTCATCCAGCTCTAGCCTTAGGGGCTGTTGAGGGAACTGGAGCAGGGCGGAATCTTGGACTGAGCGGTTGGCACTGAAAAGAGATTGGAAGTGTTCTGACCATCGGTTGAGGATGGAGATCTTGTCGCTGAGGAGGACTTTGCCGTCTGAGCTGCGCAGCGGGCTTTGGACTTGGGGTGAGGGGCCGTACACAGCCTTTAGAGCCTCGTAGAAACCCCTGAAGTCGCCAATGTCCGCACGGATGGCAGTCTCTTCAATCTGAGGCGCCTGCAAGCTCACACCAAGACACAAGAGAAACTTGTCCGTGAACTACTCTTTGCAGACGATGCCGCTTTAGTTGCCCATTCAGAGGCAGCTCTTCAGCGCTTGACGTCCTGTTTTGCGGAAACTGCCAAAATGTTTGGCCTGGAAGTCAGCCTGAAGAAAACTGAGGTCCTCCATCAGCCAGCTCCCCACCATGACTACCAGCCCCCCCACATCTCCATCGGGCACACAAAACTCAAAACGGTCAACCAGTTTACCTATCTCGGCTGCACCATTTCATCAGATGCAAGGATCGACAACGAGATAGACAACAGACTCGCCAAGGCAAATAGCGCCTTTGGAAGACTACACAAAAGAGTCTGGAAAAACAACCAACTGAAAAACCTCACAAAGATAAGCGTATACAGAGCCGTTGTCATACTCACACTCCTGTTCGGCTCCGAATCATGGGTCCTCTACTGGCATCACCTACGGCTCCTAGAACGCTTCCACCAGCGTTGTCTCTGCTCCATCCTCAACATTCATTGGAGCGCTTTCATCCCTAACGTCGAAGTACTCGAGATGGCAGAGGTCGACAGCATCGAGTCCACGCTGCTGAAGATCCAGCTGTGCTGTGTGGGTCACGTCTCCAGAATGGAGGACCATCGCCTTCCCAAGATCGTGTTATATGGCGAGCTCTCCACTGGCCACCATGACAGAGGTGCACCAAAGAAAAGGTACAAGGACTGCCTAAAGAAATCTCTTGGTGCCTGCCACATTGACCACCGCCAGTGGGCTTATATCGCCTCAAACCGTGCATCTTGGTGCCTCACAGTTTGGCGGGCAGCAACCTCCTTTGAAGAAGACCGCAGAGCCCACCTCACTGACAAAAGGCAAAGGAGGAAAAACCCAACACCCAACCCCAACCAACCAATTTTCCGCTGAAACCGTGTCTGCCTGTCCCGCATCGGACTTGTCAGCCACAAACGAGCCTGCAGCTGACGTGGACATTTACCCCCTCCATAAATCTTCGTCCGCGAAGCCAAGCCAAAGAAGAAGAAAGAAGGGCAGTTGATCTCACCCTATTAGAAATCTTCTCGGCTACCTAAACTAACTTCTTTTGTCTCCTAGTACTGATATAGGCTATGAAGCATGAACTGTTTCTCTTTTCACATATGCTATCCAAGCTGCTGAGTGTTTCCAGAATTTACTGCTTTTTATTCCAAATCTGTTACTTTCTATTGAGGTAAACTATTTTTCTGTTACAAAACTCATGTACACTTTCAATCTTGATGTCATAATTTACAGTGTAAAAGGCTAGATAACATTTATAAAATAGTTGGTGCTAAAATTGTAGCATGTAATGATTATATGACACCACCAGATGATGCCATTTTAGCTCTGTTCTTGCTGGTAAATACTAGTAGCTGAACAGAAGAGGAGGCATTTGTCTGCTTTAGAAGAAACAAATGTAACTTTTGCACATTTTGCAAACTTACTGCAGAATCCCATAGCACTTTAGGTTCATTTCAACAGGGACTGTACAGCTTCAGGGAAGTAAGTATTTTAATTATTTTGATGTATTTTAAGTATTTTAATTATTTTGATGATTTATTTTTAGTTATCCACATGTATTTTTTAAATTGGGCAGAATCATACTTATTTTTTGCCAGGGATTCCATGATCAGTTACTGTTTCCAATCTCCAGGCCTGGATATTGAAACATAGAAGTCAGATAATAAACTGGAAGATAGACATCAGTGCACCTACCTCCAACCTTCCCACGGCACTGAAAGGAGGTGGAAGCCCTTTGCACCTGTTCTCATCAAAGACTCACTGATCCAGTGCTTGGGTTATTTTTGAATGACTTGAGTCCTGATCTCATTATAGTCAAGATCCAGAAGTGCTTTTAGCACCAAAATTTGAGAGAAATGAGACAACATGCCATCAAATTCTGACCAATGCTAGAATCCTTAATAAAACCTGGGTCAATGGAGTGCTACAACAAAGCCTTTCTTCAATTGGCATTATACATAAATAAAAGAGTATTGGGGTTCCACTTCTTCAATGAAGTAAAATATTAATCAGACAGGAGCTGCAAAGACTGCCTAGTTCCACTTTCACAATAAAAACAGAAAATGTTGGAAGCACTGAGCTGGTCAGGCAGCATTTCAGTTTCCATTCCCATAAATAATGCTGAATGTTTCCAACATTTTCTGTTTTTATTTCAGGTATGCAGCATCTGCATTTTGTTGATTTTCAATTGAATTGAATCTGGTTTATTTTTACTGGGACCGTTTAACTGGCAAAAAATGAGACAGTTTACAAAAATTACTGCAAGGCGACATGGTCTCTCGAACTTAACCCTTCAGACAAAATCTTTATTTTCTTTCACATAAGCATAGATGCTTTTGTTTTCCTTTACCCAGTTTCTCCTATCATTTTACCAATTTTTTTTTTACACACACTGTCATGCTTTTAACAAGTACATCCCATAGACAAGTAGGATTAATCAGTTTTCTGCATGTGCATTTCAAAAGCCATTTGCAACATTCTGAAAGCAAAATGTTGCCATTCATTGTCAGTTCAGAATATTATTGGTGATAAAAATGTAAAATAAAATTGAAGCCCTAGCGATTCAAACCCAATCATATGAAGTGATTGATTTTACTTTAAAATTCAATCCTGCAGCATCACACAAATCCATTTTTCCCTATGCTTATTTTTAAAATAAAATATAAGTAAAAATTTCATAAGTTGTTGAAGACATCTGGTGGTATCTGGGGAGAATTACACTAACCACAACTCAAGCTAGCTCCATAATTTCAATAGCTTCATCTATCTAATGAGTGTTATTGAATTTTACATTTTTAATAATCATCTTTCAATGACTTGCAGCAACAACATATTGGCACTTGAGGGTACTCTTCCATTTTGAATCAATTTCTGAAGCAGTGGCCAGATATTTGTCTGCAATGCTGAAAATAGAGTTTTAAAGTTCAAAGTGCAAATTTATTGTCAGAGTACATACATAACATCACATACAACCCTAAGATTATTTTTCTTATGGACAAGACAGAATGTCTATGTATCGGTAGTGTAAACTGTACTCAAGAAAAAGATACATATACAAAGAGAGAAATGTAAACAAACTGTGCAAATACAGAGAAAAAATAATGTGCAGGTAAGAGTCCTTAAATGAGTCTCTGATTAGTGTGCTATTCAGTAGGTAGATGGTGGAGGGGTAACAACTGTTCTTGAACCTGGTGGTACAAATTTTGTGGCACCTATACCTCTTTCCAGATGACAATAGTGAGAACAGAGAATGTCCTGGGTGGTGTGGATCCATGATGATTGCTGCTGCTTTCTGACGGCAGTGTAGAATTTCTTGATGGTGTGGAGAGTTTTGCTTGTGATACCCTACCTTTTGCAAGGCTTTCTGTTCAGAGATATTGGTATCCTCATACCAGGCTTTGATGCAGCCAGTTAGCACACCTTCTATTGCACATCTGTAGAATTTCATCGAAGTTTCAGATGTCATACTGAACCTGTGCAAGCTCCTGAGAAAGTAGAGGTGCTAACGTACTTTCTTCATGTTGATATTAGTATGCTGGATCCAAGAAAGTTCCTACGAGATAGAGACTACCATGAATTTAAATGTGTTACCCTCACTATCTCTGAACCCCCAATGATCACAGGATTGTACTCATCCAAAATTCATGTAAATTTAAGTAAATTTACATGCATTTCTTGGAGAATTTACAACAGTCATTAATAATTTATGGGTTTTCTTGTGGAAAATGTTCTTGTGTCCAATGCTGTTTTTTTGGCACCTAACGTGCAAATGACATCAACCATGTCCTTAAGTCTTCTCCCTCCATCAAAATTTTCAACCGTCAATCTAAATAATGAAAGTTGCCGTGTGTCACTGAAGAATTTGTTTATCCAGATGCTGTGCAAAGGGTCAGATATGTATTTCCTGCAGCATAGGCAGACTATTTCCCAGCTCACTGCCAAAGTAATCTAAGAAAAATAATCTGGGATTCAATTTATCGCATTGCCACAGAGTTACAGAAGGCTACTCCTCAAAATTGGGTGCCCACAAGTACTGCAAAAAGATTCTGTAAATATTGGTGGTTTCATTTTCCATGCTGAAAAATGAATGAAAAACAGGAGAATGATGTGACACCTTATGTACCCATACTTTGAGGAGAGCCACAGCAATGTCAATAAAAGTTAAATTTACATAAGATAGTCTTCACTCACGTTGAATTTCCGAAAACCTTCAGTGCTAACTCATACAGATACCTGCACTGTACTCAGTCAAAATCAAGGTCTTCCTCACTCTTAGAAACCTTGCCTCAATTTCCCTCCACGCTGTCATTGCTGAGATATTTCATATAAAATACTTTAAAATGTTGTATAGATGGATTTGGAGTGATGTGGCAACCATGCCATCTCTTACAGGAAAAGCTTCAGACAGATCGTGTAAAAGGATGAGGTTCTGTACACCAATCACAGTGGCTTTGACAAGGGACAATACAGTACTGTGACAGGATGGAAACTGGTGAATAAGTTTGTTGGGCACTATCAGTTGCCCCAATAATTACAATGACAAAGATTGAGGGGAATGATAGGCTTTATTATACAAAAGACGAGCTAGCCCGGATCCAAACTAGGGAAGGGAGAGGTGGCCTGACCTTTATGGCCTGGGTCCCAGGGGAGGAATCCAGGTAAGAGTGTCATCAGGGGGCGGGCCAGCATGAGCCAATTAGCATACACAAACCATACCATTACATTTACCCCCTCTTTTTTAAACAGAACCCCCCTTTTTACACAACGATAGGAAAGAGAGAAGGAAGAGGAAAAAATACTTTGCTTGAGGTTCCTTCTGCGGGACCGCTGGAGGGGAGGCATGTCCAAGCTCTGCTGTTTGGGAGGGGACGTGGTCCCGGAGGGGGGGCAGGGGAGGGAACAGTCTGGGTTAGGGTGATGCTTGAGGGCTCCCAGGAGGAAGGGAGATTTGATGCCTCCCAGAGGATCAACTCCTGGAGAGGGGAGCCGGGTGGCTCAGTCTCAAGTATTGCGCTCCCATGTGGGGTGGTCTGCTCCGTGGGATGGGCTGTGGCAGACAGGGCAGTTTCGGGATCCCCGGCCCTTGCCAGGTCTCGGATAGGCACAGTGTCCTCGTGGCCATCGGGGTACCTCACAAACGCATATTGCGGGTGTACTGCTTCCACCAGTGGATCCGTTTTATGGCCCCTCGCGTGTCTCCATAGCAGGACCGGCCCTGGGGTTGCCAACCAAGGAGAAATGGAAGCACCATTCACCGATCTCCTAGGGAAAGCAAACAAACATTCATGTGGGGTGGTGTTAATCACAGTGCACAGGAGCGATCGGATGGCATGAAGCACTTCGAGCAAAACGTCCTGCCAGCGGGACACCACCATGTTTTTGGACCTAAGGGCCAGGAGCACTGCCTTCCAGATGGTGGCATTCTCCCTTTCCATCTGGCCATTACCCCTGGGGTTATAGCTGGTGGCTATGCCTCTGGCCAAGAAGTACTGTCGCAGTTCCTCACTCATGAACGAGGTCCCCCGATCGCTGTGGATGTACTCAGGGTACCCGAAGAGGGTGAAGATATTGCACAGCGCCTTGATTACTGTCGCCGAGGTCATTTCCGGGCAGGGAATAGCAAAGGGGAACCCGGAGAACTTGTCCACCACCGTCAGGAAGTAGGCATTCCTATTTGTAGTGGGTAGAGGGCCTTTGAAATCAACACTGAGCCATTCAAAAGGGCACGTGGCCTTGATGAGACGTGCCTTTTCGGGCTGGTAGAACTGTGGTTTACATTCAGTGCAGATCTGGCAGCGTCTGGTCGTGGAACGGACAGCCTCAATGGAGTACAGAAGGTTCCGAGTCTTGATGAAATGGTATAACCTTGTGACTCCAGGGTGGCACAGACTGTCGTGGAGGATCTGGAGATGGTCAAGATGCGTGCTGGTGCACGTCCCCTGGGGGGGATTGTTGAGTTTTCCTGGTCGGTACAAGATGTCGTAATTATACGTGGAGAGCTCGATCCTCCACCTAAGAATCTTGTCATTCTTGATTTTACCCTGCTGTTTAATATTAAATATGAAGGCCACAGCCCTTTGGTCTGTCAGCAAGGTAAAACTTTTACTGGCCAGGTAATGTCGCCAGTGGTGCACTGTCTCAATGATTGCTTGGGCCTCCTTCTTGACTGAGGAGATAGGTACTTCAGGAGCGTCCAGGGTGCGGGAGAAAAAATCTACTGGCCTGCCTGCCTGGTTAAGAGTGGTGGCCAGTGCGAAATCAGAGGCATCGCTCTCCAGCTGAAATGGGATGGACTCGTCCACGGCATGCATCGTGGCCTTTGCGATGTCTCCTCGGATCTGGTAGAATGCAGCTTGGGATTCCGCCGATAATGGGAAAGTTGTGGACAATCAGGGGGTGGGCTTTATCAGCTTAATTGGGCACCCATTATGTATAAAAGGAAAACAGCCCCAAGCACCTATTCAGCACCTTTAGGGTGTTTGGGACTGGGAGCTCTATAAGGAGTCACATGCGGTCAGGGTCTGGGGCAATGACACCATGTGCCACGACACAACCGAGAAGGGCCAGATGGTCTGTGTTGAACACACACTTGTCCTTATTGTACGTCAAGTTGAGAGACTTGGCCGTATGTAAGAACTTTGCGAGGTTCGTGTTGTGGTCCTGTTGGTCGTGGCTGCAGATGGTGACATTGTCAAGATATGGGAACGTCGCCATCAGCTTGTGCTTCTCCATCGTCCAATCCATGATCCTCTGAAAAGCAGAGACACCATTAGTAACACCGAAAGGCACCCGCAGGAAATGAAAAAGTTTGCCATCGGCCTCAAAACCCGTGTGGAGCTGGTTGCTCCAGTGAAGGGGGAGTTTATGATAAGCTGACTTGAGGTCAATGGTCGAGAAGACTGTATTGTGTGACCTTATTGACCAAGTCAGCTATCCGGAGTAGAGGGTTCGCATCCAACTGGGTGAAACGGTTGATGGTTTGGCTATTGTCAATCACCATCTGGGGCTTGCCCGCCCCTATGACTACGAGGACCTGCGCCCTCCAGGGGCTGGAGCTATGATCCCCTCTGCCAAGAATCGTTGAACCTCGGCCTGGATGAACACCATATCCTCAGTGTTATAGCGCCTACTCTTCGTGGCGATCGGTTTACAGTCTGGGGTGAGGTTCGCGAACAGTGATGGAGGGGCCACCTGCAGGGTGGCGAGGCTGCAGATTGGTGCTGGAGGCTGGGTGCTCGATTTGGGGGGGGTGGGGGTCCTTAAGCTGTGGGTTAACGTTGAGCAGAGGTTGGGGACTCCCAAACGCCATCGTCACACTCCTGAACTGACTCTGGAAGTTGAGGCCCAGGAAGATCTGTGCACAGAGCTAGGGAATGACCAACAACGAGAAGTCATTATAACATTCCCCCACCCCCGTCAGAGACGCCATACAGTACCCCACTGGTCTTTTTCCGCCATCGCCATGGATCCGGTCATTGGCCAAACGGGTATCGAGAGTCTAAGGGCCACCTCGGGATGGATAAAACTTTCGGTACTGCCACTATCGAAGAGGCAGTTCGATTTGTGCCCATTCACCTTGATCTACATCATGGAGTTGGTGATCAGGTGAGGGCTGGCTTGGTCCAAGGTGATTGATGCCAGGATGGGTGCGTCATCTTTGTCGTTGGTGGGGTGGCCCGATGCCCAAGATGGTGGCCTCCATGTTGACCATGCTGCCAATGCTGGTAAAGAAGGCGGAAGTGGAAATGATGTCGCTAGTGAGGGTTGTCGCTGTGCAGAGGATGGTGCCAGGAGTGGGTAAAATGGCACTTGCCTTACTGTGCATGTGGCCGGCACCGGAAGCTCCTTGGCCATACACACCACACTGCTCTTTGATGGGGCTCTGGACCTGCAAACACGTTGGTAGTGGCTCTTTTTCCCGCAGCCCGAGCAGGTAGCACCTTTCACAGGGCAGAGACGTCGCGGATGTCTTGCCTACCCGCAGAAGTTGCACCTCAATGATCCCGGTGCTACTGCAGCCGCAGTTGGGTCGGCCATCCCCGACGCCAACTCCCAGGATGGCAGCCATCGTGGCAGCGCATACTGGGTTGGGCCACTTCTGCCTGTGATTGACTCTGCATGGCGTTGGGCCGAGTCTAAGGTCCTGGCCAGTTGGATCGCCTGTTTCATTAGGAGTTGATTCTCCTTGAGGAGACATTGTCGGATATAGTCCGACCTCAATCCCGACACGCAAGTGTCCCGGACCAGGTCTTCCACGCACTGGGCCCCCGGCATAGGGACCATGGGGTTCTCCAAGCAGTCGTTTCCCAGTGTGATCAGGGCTCGAACGAACTCTTCTACTGACTCACTAGGCTGCTGTTTTCTGGATGCAAGGAAGTAACGGGAGAAGACCTCGTTGATCTTGGGCTTGTATAGCGCCCGTAGCTCAGCCATCGCCTCTGTGTAGGTCATGCAACTTCTAATGGCCTGGAAAACCTTCTGGCTGACTCTTGCCTGTAGGACTTTCAGCCTCTTCTCATCCGAATTGACCACTCCAGCAGCAGCCTCCAGGAAGTTGTTGAAGCCACTGCTTGAAGAGTTCTGATGCACCCGGGACTTGGGGATCCACTTTTAGCTGATTGGGGCACAGCAACTTCTCCATGACAGGAGACGTTAAAATTTCTGTACAATAAATTGTTGGGCACTATCAGTTGCCCCAACAATTACAATGACAAAGACTGAGGGGAACGATAGGCTTTATTGTACAGAAGACTTGAGCTGGCCTGGATCCAAACTAGGGATGGGAGAGGTGGCCCAACCTTTATGGCCTGGGTCCCAGGGGAGGAGTCCAGGTAAGAGTGTCATCAGGGGGTGGGCCAACCCGAGCCAATTAGCATACACAATCCATACCATTACAGAGTTTCAAACAGAACTGCTGAAAAGATGGATGCGAATCTGTGAGATGAACAAAAAAGGGAAGCAAAAGTTTAGAGATGGGTTGCAAAACTAGAGAGTCAATGGAGTGTTTTAAAAGATGGAGGTAAAAGGTAGCTGTGGGGGCATCAATGGCAAATGGTAGACTGACAGAATCAGCTGGGAGGGAAGTATAGAACATACAGCGCACAGTGTTTGCACAGAATATGATATCCAAATTAAACCAAATCTCTTCTTCTTGCACATGATCCATATCTGTGTATACCCTATATATTATTGGATACTTTTTTGTCTGTTTCCTGATGTTCTGGATGGTCAAAAATGTACTGCAAATAGAATTTGGCAGAGGTTCATTGGCATGATAACTTGGGAGAGAACTTGAGTGGATATGAGGGAAAAACATTCCAAAGGATATGAGTTCATGAATGGGCCATGTTGACAACTTAACCAAAGATTAGCTTAATGGGCAAGGGAAGGGAGCAAATAAGTGGAGATAGTTGAACAGATTTAACCATACTGATAAAAAAAAGACTAGAACTGATCTTGAAATTTACCTGGTAATCCCTGGAAAATCCAACTCTGTTTCATCCGCATAGCAGCTGCTTCGGGTCATTTTTGTTGAGGAACTGATGCGTTGGAATCTACTGGATTTTCCTGTGGTCTTGGTTGTTTTTGTTCCTGCAGAGATCTTTCTTTTCTTTTTTGGCTTGGCTTCGCGGATGAAGATTTATGGAGGGGTATGTCCACGTCTGCTGCAGGCTCGTTGGTGACTGACAAGTCCGATGCGGAACAGGCAGGCACGGTTGCAGCGGTTGCAAGGGAAAATTGGTTGGTTGGGGTTGGGTGTTGGGTTTTTCCTCCTTTGTCTTTTGTCAGTGAGGTGGGCTCTGCGGTCTTCTTCAAAGGAGGTTGCTGCCCGCCGAACTGTGAGGCGCCAAGATGCACAGTTGGAGGCGATATCAGCCCACTGGCAGTGGTCAATGTGGCAGGCACCAAGAGATTTCTTTAAGCAGTCCTTGTACCTCTTCTTTGGTCCACCTCTGTCTCGGTGGCCAGTGGAGAGCTCGCCATAGAACACGATCTTGGGAAGGCGATGGTCCTCCATTCTGGAGACGTGACCCACCCAGCGCAGTTGGGTCTTCAGCAGCATGGATTCAATGCTTGCGGACTCTGCCAGCTCGAGTACTTCGATGTTGGTGATGAAGTCATTCCAATGAATGTTGAGGATGGAGCAGAGACAGCGCTAATGGACGCGTTCTAGGAGCCGTAGGTGATGCCGGTAGAGGACCCATGATTCAGAGCCGAACAGGAGCGTGGGTATGACAACGGCTCTGTACATGCTGATCTTTGTGTGTTTCTTCAGGTGGTTATTTTTCCAGACTCTTTTGTGTAGTCTTCCAAAGGTGCTATTTGCCTTGGCGAGTCTGTTGTCTATCTCTTTGTCGATCCTTGCATCAGATGAAATGGTGCAGCCTAGGTAGGTAAACTGGTTGACCGTTTTGAGTTCTGTGTGCCCGATGGAGATGTGGGGGGGGCTGGTAGTCATGGTGGGGAGCTGGCTGATGGAGGACCTCAGTTTTCTTCAGACTGACTTCCAGGCCAAATATTTTGGCAGAGATAAAGTATGTGAAAAGGATGAGGTAGCTCCAGAGAGAGCTTGAGATAGCTTGTTACATTGGGTCTTATAAATGAAATCCAAATGGACTGTTGTCCCAATTTTGTTGCATCTGGATTGAAATATGTATAGAAACAAAAAAATGTATGTTTACTGAAAATCTCCTGCAAGAGAATATGTTCCACTGGTGTTTTTATATTCCATAATCTGAGATTCAGAACGTTGTTACTGACCTGACTATCCTCAATATAAATGAAGAAAAAGACAAGAGCTTCCTTTTGTTTAAGCAATATTTTCTTGGTAAAGGTCATAAAATCACATAAATATAATGATTTTGAATTTCTCTTTAAAAAAGGAAAATTATAAACCATATAACCATATACAGCACAGAACAGGCCAGTTTGGCCCAACTAGTCCATGCCAGAACAAATCCCCACCCTCCTAGTCCCACTGACGAGCACTTGGTCCATAACCCTCTAATCCTCTCCCCTCCATGTAATTATCCAGTCTTTCCTTAAATGTAAATAGCGTTCCTGCTTCAACCACCTCCACCAGAAGCTTATTCCACATCCCAACCACCCTTTGCATGAAGAAATTTCCCCTCACGTTCCCCTTATAATTTTCCCCCTTCAATCTCAAACCATGGCCTCTGGTTGGAATATCTCCCACTCTTAATTGAAAAAGCCTATCCACGTTGACTCTCCCTGTCCCCTTTAAAATCTTGAACACCTCCATCAAATCCCCCCTCAATCTTCTATGCTCCAGAGAAAAAAGCCACAGGCTGCTCAACCTTTCTCTGTAACTCAAACCCTGACATTCTGTCAGCATTCTTGTGAACCTTCTCTGCACTCTCTCTATTTTGTTTATATCCTTCCTATAATTTGGTGACCAAAACTGCACACAGTATTCCAAATTTGGCCTCACCAATGCTTTGTACAATTTCATCATAACATCCCAACTCTTGAATTCAATACTCCGATTTATGAAGGCCAAAATTCCAAATGCCTTCTTCACCACTCTATCTACCTGAGTATCAACTTTGAGGGTACTATTTACCATCACTCCTAAATCCCTTTGTTGCTCTGCACTCCTCAATTGTCTACCATTCAATGTATATGACCTATTTAGATTTGCCTTTCCAAAATGCACCACCTCACACTTATCCGTGTTAAATTCCATTAGCCATTTCTCAGCCCACTCCTCTAGCTTTCCTATATCTCTTTTTTAAAATTTCTAAAAATTTTTCACACTATGAACCATACTAATCAAAATACACACAAACAATTCCCTCTTGAATATACACAGTGTAATTTTCTCCCCTTTTTCCCCCCTCCCTTCCCTCCCTCCTTCACCCCCCTCCCCACCCACTCAACGTTCAACCTATATGATACATTAAACCCATTAAACAATGTCACCACACAATGAAAATAAACAAAAAATTTGTGTCTTCTACTTTTACATACTGGGCTAGTTCATTTCGTCTTCTTCTCCTTCTGTCATTTTAGGTGGTGGAGGTCCGCGGTAGGACTTCTCTGTTGTGTTCCATGTACGGTTCCCAAATTTGTTTGAATACTGTGATGTTATTTCTTAAATTATATGTTATTTTTTCCAATGGAATACATTTATTCATTTCTATGTACCATTGCTGTATTTTCAGGATATCTTCTAATTTCCAGGTTGACATAATACATTTTTTTTGCTACAGCTAAGGCTATCATAATAAATCTTTTTTGTGCTCCAACCAAATCGAGTCCAAGTTCTTTACTTCTTATATTACTTAGAAGAAAGATCTCTTGATTTTTTGGTATGTTGCTTTTTGTGATTTTATTTAATAACTGGTTTAGATCTTCCCAAAACTTTTCCACTTTCTCACATGCCCAAATTGCATGTACTGTTGTTCCCATTTCCTTCTTACAATGAAAACATCTGTCTGTTGGGTCCCATTTATTTAACTTTTGTGGGGTGGTGTATAGCCTGTGTAACCAATTATATTGTATCATGCGTAACCTCGTCTTTATTGTATTTCTCATAGTTCCGGAGCATAGCTTTTCCCACGTTTCATTCTTTATCTTTATGTTTAGATCTTGTTCCCATTTTTGTTTGGGTTTACAGCTTGTTTCCTCGTTCTCTTTCTCTTGCAGTTTGATGTACATGTTTGTTATAAATGTTTTAATTATCGTACCATGAGTTATACCTTATTTGTCCTTCATTTGTTCAAAATATAATAATTTATTTCCCGAAAAACAATTTTCTATTCTTTTGATCCCTTTTCTCTCCCATTCTCTGAAGGAAAGGTTATCTATTGTGAAAGGGATTAGTTGATTTTGCGTCAATATTAATTTTGGTAGTTGATAATTTGTTCTATTCCTTTCTACGTGAATCTTCTTCCAAATGGGAGGAGTCACGTGATGGAGTAGTAGCTGGTCGGGGAACTCCAGCCCTCTCCGGAAAAGTTAAAAAAAAAAGAGACAAAACAAAGGCACAAACACAAAAACTAAAATAAAGTGAAAATAAAGGTGTGGAGAAAATGGCAGCGAAGAAAGAAAAGCCAAAAGCAACGGGAAGAAGAGAAGAAGAAAAGACGTCGGAATAAGAAGGTGAAGGCCTTACCTATCCGAGGAGGCCCGCCGCGGAGAGAGAAAACCGCTCCCTCAGGTCAGTTGAAGTCCCGAGTTCGGGACTACAAAAATGGCTCGCGGAGCCAAACAAAAGTGCGCAACTGCGCATGCTCGACTCCTCGCGCATTCGTGATACGCAAGATAAAAAGAACACTGATGGGAGGGGGGACCAGCTGAGGAGTCGATCTCCACAGCTGAAATTGACAACCACAACAAAGCAGCAAGAGGAGAACATAGAAAATAACAAGAACAAGAAAGAAGAGAGTAAAAAGAAATCAAAGAAACAACAGATGACCAACCCAGAGGAAGAAGACCAGCAGCAAGACACTTCTAATAAAAATAAGAAGATCAAAAATACTCAACAAGATAAAACAAACAACCCAACAAGAAAACCAGAAGAGACAGAGGTAAAGGACACAGATCCTGGAGTGGACTCAGAAGAAGAGGAAGAACACAGAGAAATGGAAGAAGGGAAGGGCAAGTACATGGATATTTTTTTTAAAAGAATATATGGAATCAATAAAAGAATGGCAATCATAAGAATTCAGTGAAATAAAAAGAAGAGTAAAAAGTACAGAAGAAAAAATGAATAGATTAGAGATGATCATGTCAGATATAGGAAAAAGAGTGGACAAGGTGGAAGAACGAGAAACAGCCATAGAAATGGAAGTAAATGACTTAAAAAAGAAATTAAAAGAATCTAATAAAAAAGTTAAAGAGACACAAGAGCTGTTAGCTCAGAAGATAGATATAATGGAAAATTATAATAGAAGAAACAATATAAAGATAGTGGGCTTAAGGAAGATGAAGAAGGCAAGAATATGAGAGAATTTATAAAAGAATGGATCCCCAGGGTCCTAGGAAGACCAGAATTACAGGAAGAAATGGAAATAGAAAGGGCACATAGAACATTAGCCCCTAAACCACAACCACAACAAAAACCAAGATCCATTCTAGTAAAATTCCTAAGATATACAACAAGAGAAAATATATTGGAGAAAGCAATGAGGAAAATAAGAGAAGACAAAAGACCACTGGAATACAAAGGTCAAAAATTTTTTTTCTATCCAGATATAAGTTTTGAACTCCTGAAGAAGAGGAAGGAGTTTAATACAGCAAAAAATGATCCTATGGAAAAAAGGACATAAATTTATGCTAAAGTACCCAGCGATACTTAAAATAGTTATTCCAGGGCAGCAAAACAGACTATTCTTGGATCCGAAGGAAGCACGAAAATTTGCAGAACAAATACAAAACAGACAGAGAGATGAAGACATGTAACGAGAACAAAAATGACCCCAAACTATATGTATGTGTGTATGTGGGTATATATATATATATATATATATATACATATACACACACACACACACACACACACACACACACACACACACACATATATATATATATATATACACATATATATACATATATATATATATATACATACACACACACACACATATATATATATATACACACACACATGTATATATATACATATATATATGTGTATGCATATATGTGTATATGTATATTTAAAAAAAAAGAGTATAGACAAGAACTAAGAAGGGAAAGTAAGGGAAGAAAGGAAGTAAGCAGGGAATTAAGAGAGTGACCTTTGTTATATATGAAGATTAAAATCTTTTCTGGGGGTGCTGGGTGGGGAAGAATTACGGTCACTGCGAAATCAGTTGACGCTTGCGAGTGATTTCGCAAATCCAAATGGAGAGGGGAGATGTGGTTGCCCAACAAGGGACAAAGGGCAACTCAGGAAGGGGAGGGGATAGTGGGGTTAAAGGAATTTTAGATAGGAGAATAATGGAAATATTTTATGTTTTAGAAATGTTGTTTTATAATGTGTTCAAAAAAGAAAGCAGAAATGGATAAGAAGGAAAGGTGATGATGAGAAAACGGAAAGGAAAGATAAACAAAGTATGAAATGGCTATGTTGAACTATATGACTTTAAATGTTAATGGAATACATAACCAAATCAAAAGGAATAAACTGTTAAATTTACTGAAAAAAGAAAAAATTGATATAGCATTCATACAAGAGACACACTTAACTGAAGTGGAACACAAGAAATTAAAGAGAGATTGGATAGGACATGTAACAGCAGCATCATATAATTCAAAAGCTAGAGGAGTAGCTATATTAATCAGTAAAAATGTACCAATCAAAATAGAAGAGGAAATAATAGATCCAGCAGGGAGATATGTAATGATAAAATGTCAGATATATTCGGAGTTTTGGAATTTACTCAATGTATATTCACCTAATGAAGATCAAAAATTTATGCAAGATATCTTTTTGAAGATAGTAGACACGCAAGGGAACATACTAATAGGAGGGGATTTCAATCATAATTTAGATTCAAACATGGATAAAACTGGAAAAAAATTAATAGAAAGAACAAAGTAACCAAATTTATAATTAAATCGATGCAAGAAATGCAACTTTTGGATATATGGAGGAAACAACACCCAAAGGTAAAGGAATATTCATATTATTCGGGCAGACATAAAACATATTCAAGAATAGACCTATTCCTGTTATCAGCTCACATGCAAGAGAGAGTTAGGAAAACGGAATATAAAGCTAGACTATTATCGGACCACTCACCCCTGTTATTGACAATAGAGTTAGAGGACATACCACCAAGAATGTATAGATGTAGATTAAACTCCATGCTACTTAAAAGGCAGGATTTTAGAAAATTAATTGAACGACAAATTCAATCAGTGAAAGATAAGTTTATACTATGGGACGCAATGAAAGCGTTCATCAGAGGGCAAATAACAAGTTATGTAACTAAGATGAAGAAGGACTACAATCAGGAAACAGAACAGTTGGAAAGGGAAATAGCAAATATAGAAAAAGAATTAGCAATGAAGGAAGACACTACTAAAAGAAGAGAATTGGCAGATAAAAAAATAAAATATGAAACACTACATACATATAAGGTGGAGAAGAACATAATGAAGACAAAACAGAAATATTATGAACTAGGAGTAAAAACGCACAAAATTCTAGCGTGGCAGCTTAAGACAGAACAAACTAAGAGAATGGTATTGGCATTAAGGAAAAAAGACAAGCAAATCACATATAATCCAACGGAGATTAATGAAAACTTCAGAGAATTCTATGAACAACTATATCAAGCTGAAAACGAAGGGAAAGAAGATAAAATAGATGAATTTTTAACTAAAATTGAACTACTGAAATTACAAACAAAAGAACAAAATAAATTGACAAAACCATTTGAAATAGAAGAAATACAGGAGATAATAAAAAAACTACCGAACAATAAAACACCAGGAGAGGATGGATTCCCAATAGAATTCTATAAAACATTTAAAGATTTATTAATTCCTCCCCTTCTGGAAGTAATCAACCAGATTTATAAAACACAAAGCTTACCAGAGTCATTTAAAACAGCAATAATTGCAGTAATACCAAAGAGAGGGAAAGATCCACTTACACCAGTGTCATATAGACCAATATCTCTACTTAACACAGTTTATAAGATAATAGCTAAACTATTAGCAAACAGATTAGCCGACTATGTACCAAAAATAGTAAATTTAGACCAAACTGGATTTATTTAAAAAAGACGAACAACAGACAATATCTGTAAATTTATTAACTTAATTCATGCAGTAGAAGGCAATAAAACTCCAACAGTAGCAGTTGCTTTTGACTGAGAGAAGGCCTTTGACAGAGTAGAATGGAATTATTTATTCAAAGTACTACAAAAATTCAGCTTACCAGAGAAATATATTAATTGGATTAAAGCATTATATAAGGGGCCATTGGCGAAAGTGAAAGTAAATGGATATATATCAAAACAATTTAACTTAAGCAGATCAACAAGGCAGGGATGCCCATCTCCTTTATTGTTCGCATTAGCCATAGAACCACTAGCAGAACTGATAAGAACAGAAAATAAAATAAAAGGGATCAAAATAAAAGACAAGGAATATAAAATCAGTCTATTTGCAGATGACGTTATAATATACTTAGCAGAACCAGAAATATCAATAAAAGAATTACATAGGAAATTGAAGGAATATGGAGAAGTGTCGGGGTACATGATTAATGCAAATAAAAGTGAAGCAATGCCAATGAATAATGCGGATTTCTCAAAATTTAAGAAAGAATCACCATTCAGATGGCAAACACAAACAATGCGATATCTAGGTATACAAATAAATAAAAACCTCGGCCATCTATATAAACTCAATTATTATCCACTAATGAAAAAAATTACAAGACGACTTAGAGCATTGGAAAGATTTACCACTAACACTGATAGGAAGGATAAAGTGTATTAAAATGAACATTTTCCCAAGGATACAATACCTATTTCAGACATTACCAATATGCTTAACAGATAAATTTTTCAAGGATTTAAAGAAAATAATAAGGAAATTCTTATGGAAAGGGGGGAAACCGAGGATAGCACTAGATAAATTAACAGAATGGTATAAACAAGGAGGCTTACAACTACCAAACTTTAAAAATTATTATAGAGCCGCACAATTAAGATACCTATCAGATTTTTATCAAACAAGGGAAAAGCCAGATTGGACTAGATTAGAACTAGATAAAATAGGGGAAAAGATACCTGAACATATATTATATAAATGGGATGAAAAATTGGTACAACGTAGGAATTCTCCAGTATTGCATCATCTGCTCAACATTTGGAAGAAGATTCATGTAGAAAGTAATAAAACAAATTACCAACTACCAAAACTAATTCTGATGCAAAATCAGCTAATCCCTTTTACAATAGATAATCTTTCCTTTAGAGAATGGGAGAAAAAAGGGATCAAAAGAATAGAAAATTGTTTTTCGGGAAATAAACTATTATCCTTTGAACAATTGAAGGATAAATATAATATAACTTATGATACAATGTTGGCATACTACCAACTGAAATCCTACTTGAAGGATAAATTGGGAAACAGTCTGAGGTTACCAGAAGGAAGTAATTTTGAATATGTGATTACAGACACAATGATAATCAAAAAATTTATAACAAACATGTATATTAAACTACAAGAAAAGGAGAACGAGGAAACAAATGGTAAAACCAAACAAAAATGGGAACAAGATCTAAGCATAAAGATAAAGAAGGAAACATGGGAGAAGTTATGCTCCGGAACCATGAGAAATACAATAAACACGAGGTTACGTATGATACAATATAACTGGATACACAGGCTATACATTACACCTCAAAAGTTAAATAAATGGGACCCAACAGTATCAGACAGATGTTTTCGCTGTAAAAAGGAAATGGGAACAACAATTCATGCAATTTGGACATGTGAGAAAGTGGAAAAATTTTGGGAAGATCTAAACCAGATAGTAAATAAAATCACAAAAAGCAATATACCAAAAAACCCAGAGATCTGCCTCCTAAGTAATATAAAAAAGAAAGAATTTGGATTCGATTGGATGGAGCACAAAAAAGATTTGTTATGATAGCCCTAGCTGTAGCAAAAAGATGTATTATGTCAACCTGGAAATTAGAAGATAACTTGAGAATACAACAATGGTATATAGAAATGAATAAATGTATTCCATTAGAAAAAAACAACATATAATTTAAGAAATAACATTACAATATTTGAACAAATATGGGAGCCGTACATGAAACACAGTAGAGAAAACCTACCGTGGACATCTACCACCTAAAATGACAGAAGGAGAAGATAATGAAAAGAACTGACTCAGTGGAATTTCTTGTTTATTTTTATTGAGTGACAACATTGTTTAACGGGTTTAATGTATCTTATATTCTGAACTTTAAATAAATGGGAGGGAAGGTGAGGGAGGGAGGGAGGGGAGGAGAGAAGGCGGGGGAGAAAACAACACTGTATATATTTAAGAAGGAAAATGTATGCATCTTGATCAATATGGTTTATAGTGTGAAAAATAAAAAAAATTAAAAAAAATCTTCTTCCAAATGTTGAGCAGATGGTGCAGTACTGGTGAATTCCTATGTTGCACCAGCTTTTCATCCCACTTATATAGTAATATGTTCAGGTACCTTCTCCCCTATTTTATCTAGCTCTAATCTGGTCCAATCTGTTTTTTCCCTTGTTTGATAAAAATCTGATAGATATCTTAATTGTGCTGCTCTATAATAATTCTTAATGTTTGGCAGCTGTAAACCCCCTTGTTTGTACCATTCTGTTAATTTATCTAGCGCTATCCTCGGTTTACCCCCTTTCCATAAGAATTTCCTTATTACTTTCTTTAGCTCCTTGAAGAATTTCTCTGTTAGGTGAATTGGTAACAATTGAAATAGGTATTGTATCCTTGGGAAGATATTTATTTTAATGCAATTTACCCTTCCTATCAGTGTTAGTGGTAAGTCTTTCCAATGTTCTAAGTCGTCTTGTAATTTCTTCATTAATGGCTCATAATTTAGTTTGTGTATATGGCCTAGATCCTATATCTCTTTTTAAGCTACGGTAATTTTCCTCACTGTCCACAATACCACCAATCTTTGTATCATCTGCAAACTTACTTATCCAATTCACCACCTCTTCTTCCAGATTATTAATATATATAACAAACAATAGTGGACCCAGGACTGAGGAACTCCACTAGTCACCGGCCTCCAATTTGACAACAATTTTCTGCCACTACTCTCTGACACCTCCAATCCAAACATTGCTGAATCCATTTCCCTACCTCCTTATTTATACCTAATGCCTCCACCATTTTTCCTAACCTCCTGTGGGGAACTTTGTCAAAAGATTTACTAAAGTCTAGGTAGACAACATCCACAGCCTTCCCTCCATCAATCTTTTTTGTAACCCTCTCGGAAAATTCTATAAGGTTTGTTAAGCATGACCTACCCCTGACAAAACCATGCTGACTACTAACTATCAATCCCTGTTCTTCCAAATATTTGTAAATGCCATCCCTCAGAACACGTTCCATCAACTTACCCACCATAGATGTCAGACTCACAGGTGTATAATTTCTAGGCTTATATTTGGACCCTTTCTTAAACAGCAGAACAACATGAGCCACCCTCCAATCCTCTGGCACTACCCCTGTGACCAGTGACATCCTAAATATCTCTGCTAATGGCCCCACTATCTGTACACTAGTCTCCCTGAGTGTCCTTGGGAATACTTTGTCCGGTCCCAGAGATTTGTCCACCTTTATCTTTTTTAACACTGCCATCACTACCTCCTTGGTTATCCTTGTATGATTCATGACCTCCCCACTATTTTTCTTTACTTCAACTGGTACAATATTTTTTTCCCTAGTGAATACCGAGGAAAAGAAATAATTTAAAATTTCCCCATCTCCTCTGACTTCTCAGATAGCCTACCTTCCCCATCTACAAGGGGTCCAATTCTATCCCTCACTTATCTTTTACTTTTAATGAACCTATAGAAACCCTTTGGATTTATTCTTACTCTGCCTGCCAAAGCCTCTTCTTGGCCTTTCTAATTTCTTCCTTAAGATTTTTTCTACACTCCTTGCAGTCCTCTTTCAATTTCTCAGCACCCTGCTGTTTATACCTCTTGTACACCTCCCTCTTTCTCCTAACCAAATTACTAATATTCCTCGAAAACCAAGGCTCCCTATGACTTCCAGCCTTTCCTTTGATCCTCACTGGGACATATATACTCTGTACTGTCAAAATTTCTTCTTTGAATATTCTCCATTTTTCATTTACTCCTTTCCTGAAAAAAATCATGTCCCACTCAATACTCCCCAAATCCATTCTTATTCCTTCGAAATTTGCTTTTCTCCAATCCAGAACCTCAACTTTCAGCCCTTCTTTGCTCTTCCCTAAAACTACCCTAAAACTAATAGAGTTGTGATCACTAGACGCAATTTGTTTTCCAACATTAACCTCAGACACCTGACCTATCTCGTTCCCTAACAGGAGATCCAGTATTACACCGTCCCGAGTCGGTTCCTCTACGTTTTGATTAAGAAAACTATCTTGCACACATTTGACAAACTCTAGCCCATCCAGCCCTCTAACTGTATGGGTATCCCAATCAATGTGAGGGAAGTTAAAATCTCCCATGATCACTACCTTATGATTATTACACATAGATGCTATCTCCTTACAAATTTGTTCTTCCAATTTTCTTGGCCCATTTGGTGGGCCAAGTGTATTATAATACACTCTCATTAGTGCCCTCATGCCTCCTCCACCCCTCAATTCCACCCAAACAGCCTCACTGGACGATCCCTCCAAACCATCCTGCCACCTCACGGCAGTAATGTCCTCCTTAACAAGCAGAGCAACTCCTCCCCCTTTTTTACCCCCTGCTCTATCACATCTAAAGCAAATGTATCCTGGAATATTAAGTTGCCAGTCCTGCCCCTCCTGTAGCCAGGTCTCACTAATTGTCACAATATCACGACCCCAAGTATCTGTCCATGCTCTAAGCTCATCTACCTTGTTCACTATGCTTCTTGCATTAAAGTACATGCATTTCAGAGAATGACCCTCACATATATTCTCTTTTCTACCTTTTACCTTAACCTCCATCCTGCCAAACTAGTTTAAACCCTCCCCCACAGCTCTAGCAAATCTGCTTGCCAGGTTATTAGTCCCCCTCCAGTTCAAGTGGAGTCCATCCCTTTTATACAGGTCCGACTTTCCCCAGAAGAGTTCCCAATGATCCAAAAATCTTATCCCCTGCTCCCTGCACCAGCTCTTTAGCCATGCATTCATCCTCCACATCCTCCTATTACTACACTCTCTAGCGCGTGGCACCGGCAGCAATCCAGAGATTACTACCTTAGAGGTCCTGTTTTTTAACTTCCTGCCTAATTCTATGTATTTCTGTTTCAGGACCTCATCCCCACTTCTAACTAAGTCATTGGTCCCCACATGGACCACGACTTCTGGCTGCTCAACTTCCTTGTGCAGAATTCTGTGAACTCGATCAGAGACATCCCTGACCCTAGCACCAGGGAGGCAACAGACCAACCTGGATCTCCGATCTCGTCCAACAAACCTCCTATGTGTCCCTCTGACAAGTGAGTCCCCAACCACAATTACCCTGTTCTTATCCCTCCTTCCCTTCTGAGCCTCAGGGGCAGCCCCTGTGCCAGAGACCTGATCCCCTCGACTCGTCCCTGATAGGCTGTTCCCCCCAGCAGTATCCAATGCCGAATACATGTTGCTGAGGGGCACTTCCACAGGTGTACTCTGCACTGGCCCTCACAGTCACCCAATTCCCTGACTTCTGCCTTCTAGGGGTGACTGTCTCCCTGTAAATCCTCTCTATCACCGCCTCTGCAAATTTGTAAAATAGTTCGAAAAGACACTTAAAAATTACCAAAACACACTGACTAGCATAGCTGCATCCTAAGGAAGTTATAATAATTACAATTTAAATATCACAATGACTTTCAATGTTATTTCTGCTTTTCAGATAGATGGGGTTTAGCATCATAATAAAGGCCAAAGAAATAAACAAATACCTGTGGCGTGTGACCGCGAGTGCAGTGAAAAGACAGAGATGGCAGGCTATGAGCTCATTTAGCACAACTGATTTACTTTGAAGCTCGTGCTTCAGCCTTTAAGGCCGTCCTCAGCCCGCCTCTCTTGTTCCAGAACTTGTGTCACGCTGATGTAAGCACACACGCACTCTTCTGGTCTGCACCGGAAGAGAAGGACCTGTGACGCCATCTTCATCGCAGCTGCCTCGCTGATGGCGTGTGACAAGCGGGGCCAGTTTGCCACTACAATCTCATAGGTTTTGCCACACAACACCCCCTCCCCGAACCAGCACCGGTGGTCTCACAATGTGTCATGGGTGAGGTCTGTTGCTTCGGTGGCTGACCTCTATGTACTGGCGTAGGGACCTTTACCGGTTCTGATAAGTCCAGGTGGGCTGGTTTGAAGCAGACCAGTGTGAAAAGTTCCTCTTTGCCCCCGATGTTGAGAGTGAAAGTGGATGCATTTCTTTGTGGAGTACCTTGTAGGGTCCCTCATAGGGACGCTGGAGGGGTGTCCTGTGTCCAACCCTTCGAACGAACACATAGTTGCAGGAGTTAAAGTCGATAGGATAATTGAAGGGTGGTTGACACTGTCATGTTGGTGGCGGTGGAGTGAGTGAGCCCATTTTGTCTCTCAACCTTTCCAGTACGATGGTTGTGTCAGGGGCTTTGCCTGGCGCTGTAGGGAGGAACTGGCCCAGGATTGCAAGGGTCTCACCATAAACTAACTCAGCTGAGGAAGCTTTGAGGTCGTCTTTAGGTGCTGTGCATATCCCGAGGAGAAACCACAGTAGTTCATCCACCCAGTTCGGCCTCTTGAGCAGTGCCATCAGTCCTGACTTAAGGTGGTGATGAAAATGCCCTGTAGAATGAGCTCTCCAAACTCCTCATCTGTCCACTTGAGTTCCTTCATGGAGCCCGGCATTAAAGCAAAGAGAGGGTGCATGATGTTGACGGCTGTGGGGATAAACCTGTTGTGAAAATTCCACGCCCATGAATTCTTGCAGTCCCTTCACAGTCGTCAGCCTGGCAAACTGTCGTGTGGTCTTCACCTCGTCGGGTAATGGAATGGCACTGTCTTTGGTAATTCTGTGGCTCAGAAAGTCGACAGTTTTAATGCAACGGTGCCTACTGCTGAGGGATCCATTATGTGAGTCTTCAGAATGTGGAGACTTGTCAGGATCGTCAGTGTGGCGTGTGTACACGAGTGCAGCGAAAAGACTGAGACAACAGACTGTAAGCTCATTTAGCACAACTGGTTTACTTTGAAGTTCATGCTGTAGCCTTTAAGGCTGTCCTCAGCCCGCCCCTCTTGTTCCGGTACTTACGTCAAGCTGACATAAGTGTGCACGCACTCTTCTGGTCTGCATCAGAAGAGAAGGACCTGCGACGCCATTTTCGCTGCAGCTACCCCGTTGACTGTGTGTGTCAAGTGTGGCCCATTCGCCACTATAATTATGTGGATTGCCATATACCCCCAATAAAAATTATCTCATGTAATTTATTGAAAAACAATCAGTCAATGTTAAACAACAATAGTGTGGTAATTGCTTGATATCTTGGAAATGCACATTGGGTCATTCAAATTACCCTGATTAAAAAGAAAAAGAATAGGTGTGCCCTAATTTGTAGACTTCAGTTTTGTTTCAGCAAGTCACCTCTACAGTTGTTTTGACTTACTTTCAAGTCCTATGAAGATAAGAAATAAGAACAGGAATGGACAACATAGTCTATCAAGCCAGCACTGCCAAACAGGATTGCAGCTGTTCCAATCCTGGCCTCCACTCCACTTTTCTCCCTGTAATCCATAACGTTTCGCTGTTTCAGCCTTGAATATATTCAATTATGTTGTTGGGGAGAGAGTTCTACTGTAAATATTTATTATCCTCTGAGAGATGAAATTCCTTCTCGTCTCTATACAGTAGGTGGCTGTATAGTCCAAGACAGTACACTCTTCTTCTGGATTCCCTATCTATCTTGACAAACCTATTCAGAATCTTACAGGCTTCAATAAAATCACCTCTCATTCTTCAAAGCTACAATTAATCTAGATCACCCTTTCTTCATAATACAACCCCTTTAATCACCATTGCCCAATACATTTATTGTCTATTTCCCATATTCAGGCACTACCTCTCTTGCAAAATCCTCCTAATTTGCTGGAAAGATAAGTGAACCAACTTCAGTATAGAGTCCCAAACCAGCATCCTCAATACTATGCCCGAGTTATATTCAATTGACTATGTTTGACATGCCATGTAGTTCACATGCCTAACATCAAAATTCCCAAAATGGACACTCAATTCCAAGCTCTGTCTGGCGTACAAAGAATAAGATTCAAAGAAGAAATGCAAGATTGCTACTGACTTCTGTGAATCTTTAGGCTACGGTGGCTCAAAATGAAGCAGCAGCATTGGGATGGTATTGAAAACTCCATGCTCACAGAATCCCTGCATGAACAACAGGAGAAATGTGAAGCCTCACAAGTACCTTCTGGAGTGATGAGGGCGACTGGGGTTCCCACGTTGGTCTCATTAGCCTCTTCAAAATACATAAAATCAAAGTGAAAGGAATTTGTCTTTGATCCTGAGTAAGTGTCTAGAGACATTTCTACTTTTATACAGCATTCCTTTTGCAATAAAAGTATTCCATTTGAATTCCAAGCTATTTGCTAGCTTTCTGCAGACATCCAGATTTATCCATTCCATAGTTATAATGTTGGTCCAAATAGATATAATTTTGATAGTATTTCTGATGTATTTTTTATATATTTTTTAAATTTAGTACTCATTGCGAACCATGTTAGTAACAATGTATACAAATATTCAGCATTAAAATATACAGTGACATTTTCATTTTTTCCCTTCCCCTCACCCTCCCCACCCCTATAACAAAGCAAAATGAAAGAAAGAAGAAGAAATAAACACTAGAAGAACAGAAAAGAGAAGAAAAATAAATCGTGTTGTCCAATATTTCATATTGAATTATTTTTGTACTTGTATCTTATCACTTCAAGAGATGGAGGTCTGAAATTGGCGGTTTCTAATATTCTCTATGTATGGTTCCCAAATTTGTTCAAATGAAGCATATTTGTTTTTTAGATTGTAGGTAATTTTTTTTCTAATGGAATACACTTGTTCATTTCTATGTACCATTGTTGTATTTTTAAGGTTGCTTCCATTTCCCAAGTCATCATTATGCACTTTTTTGCTGCTGCAAGCGCAATCATAATAAATCTTTTTTGAGCCCTGTCTAATTTTAGGCCTAATTCTTTATCTTTTATATTGTTTAACAGGAAGATTTTTGGGTCTTTTGGTATCTTATTTTTTGTAATTCTATTTAATATTAGGTTTAAATCCTCCCCAAAAATTTTCACTTTTGTACATGTCCAAATTGCATGTATTGTTGTTCCAATTTCTTGTTTACAATGGAAGCATCTGTCCGATATTGTTGGATTCCATTCTTTTAACTTTTGAGGTGTAAACGTTTAGTCTAAGTAGCCAATTGTATTGTATCATATGAAACCAAGTATTTATTGTATTAATCATGGTCCATGAACATAGTTCCTTCCATATTTCATTCTTTATTCATACATTTAAATCTTTTCCCCAACCTTGTTTGGGTTCATCATTTCCCTTGTATTGCAATTTGCTATAAATATTTGTGATCATTTTTTTTAACTATCGCGGTGTCTGTAATTAACTATCGCGGTGTCTGTAATTAAATATTCATAGCAGCTACTCTCAGGTCATCACAGACTAGCTCCTAACTTTTTCAACTGATAGTATGAAAATATTGTACCATGTGATATTCCATATTTATTTTTTAACTGTTCAAATGTCAATAAATTATTTTCCAAAAAGCCATCTTTTCTTCTTTTAATTCCTTTTCTTGCCCATTCCTTAAAAAATAAATTGTCTATTGTAAAAGGAATTAATGGGTTTTGCATTAGTAACATTTTTGATATTTGATAATTTATCATCTTTTGCTCCAGATATATTCTCTTCCATATTTTTAGTATATGATGTAGTATTGGTAGATTATGTTGCACCTTTTCTCCTAATTTATATAATTCTATCTTGAGCCAAACCGGTTTTTCTCCCTTCTGATAAAAATCTGATAGCTATCTTAACTATGCTGCCCTGGAATAGTTTTTGAAATTTGGTAGCTGCAATCCTACTTGTTTATACACCCATGTTAATTTTTCCAAAGCCACTCTTGATATTTTACCCTTCCAAAAAAAACTTTCTTCTTAATTTATTTAATTTCATAAAAAATCCCCCGTCAAGGGAATTGGTAGCATTTGGAACAGATATTGTAGCTGTGAAAATACATTCATCTTGATGCAGTTTACTTTCCCTATTAAAGTTAATGGTAAATCTTTCCATTTTTCTAAATCTTCCTGTATTTTTTTATTATTAATGGTTGGTAATTTAATTTATACAAATGATTTAAATTATTATCTATTCTGATACCTAGGTAACATATGGCCTGTGATTGCCATTTAAAAGGGGATTCTATTTTACATTTTGTATAATCAACTTTGTTAATTGGCATCTCTTCACTTTTATTAATATTAAGCTTGTATCCTGATATTGCCCAATATTCTTTCAATTTTGTATATAACCTTTTTATTGATTTATCTGGGTTCATTGAATATACTATAATATCATTAGCAAATAAGCTAATTTTAAATTCTTCCTCTTTTATTGTTATTCCCTTTATCATTGGTTCTTTTCTTATCAGTTCTGCCAATAGTTCTACAGCCAAAGCAAACAGGGATGGTGATAATGGGCATCCCTGTCTTGTTCACCGACTCAATTAAAGTGGTTTGAAACATATCAATTTGTTACCACTTTTACCAAAGGACCACTATACAGTGCTCTAATCCAATTAATACATTTTTCAGGTAATTTGAATTTCTGTAATACTTTAAACAGATAATTCCATTCCACCCTATCAAAAGCTTTCTCTGCATCTAGAGTTACTGCCACAGTTGGTGTTTTATTTATTTGTGCTGTATGGATTATATTAATAAATTTAGAGGCATTATCTGCCACTCTTCTATCTTTATCAAATCCTGTCTAATCTAGTGTCACTAATTTCAGTACACAGTCTGTTAATCTATTTGCTAATAATTTTGCTATTAATTTATAATCTGTACTTAGTAAAGATATTGGTCTATATGAAGCCAGTGACAACGAGTTTTTTCCTGTTTTTGTAATTACTGCCATTTTACATGAGTCAGGAAAATTCTGGGTCTCTTCCACCTGTTTCATTAAGAAGGGTGGAATTAATAGATTATTGAATACCTTATAAAACTCTGTAGAGAATCTATCTTCACCTGGCACTTTATTATTTGGTAATGTCATTAGTGTATAATGTATTTCTGTAATTCCCAGGGGCTTTAGTAATTTATTTTGATTTTTCAATTGTAATTGGGGTAATTCAATGTTTGACAAAAATTCATCTATTTTGTCATTCTTCCCCTGGTTTTTAGTTTGATACAATTGCTTATAAACTTTAAAAAAAATTTCCATTAATCTCTAATGGGTTATGTGAGATCTGTTTACCCTCCTTCCTTGTTGCTATGATAGTTCTTGTTGCTTGCTTTGTTTTTAGTTGCCAAGCCAATATTTTGTTTTCTCTCCTAATTCATAATGAATTTGCTTTGTTTTCATAATATTTTTTTCCACTTTGTATGTTTGTATGTTTGCAATGTAACATATTTTAATTTTTTCTCTGTAAATTCTCTCTTTTTCTCTACATCTTCCCTTCTCATTAAATCTTTCTCAATAGTTACTATCTCTATTTCGAACTGTTCTATTTCCCGATCATATTCTTTTTTAATCTTGGCCGTGAAACTAATTATTTGTCCCCTAATAAAGGCCTTCATTGCATCCCATAATATAAATTTGTCTCTTACTGAATTTGCATTTGTCTTGAAATACATTTTAATTTGTTGTTCTACACATTCCTGAAAGTCTTGCCTTTTTAATAATATGGGGTTTAGCCTCCATCTCTATGTTTTCGGTGAAATATCCTCAAAAGCAATTGTCAATAACAAGGGTGAGTGGTCTGATAAAAGTCTTGCCTTAATATTCGGTCTTTCAAACTCTCCCTTGAATCTGAGCCGACAACAAGAACATATCAATCCTAGAATAGGTTTTATGTCTGTTTGAATAATATGAATAATCTCTTTCTTTTGGATGTTGTTTTCTCCATATATCAATTATCTTCATATCATGCATTGAGATCAATGTAAATTTAGTTTCTTTATTTTTTATAATAGTCTTCCTGGTTTTTTTCTATTGATGGGCCAAGGTTAAAATTAGTCTCCCCCTAGTAAAATGTGTCCCCATGTATCTGGTATCTTTAAAAAGATGTCCTCCATAAATTCCTGGTCATTTTCATTAGGTGCATAAATGTTCAACAAGTTCCAAGATTCTGAATAAATCCAGCACATCATCATTAGGTATCTACCTGCTGAGTCTGTTATTACTTTCTTTATCTTAATTAGCAAATTCTTATTCACTAATATAGAAACTCCCCTGGCTTTTGAATTGTATGATGATGCCACTATGTGATCTATCCAGTCTCTCTTCTGTTTGCAATGCTCTAACTCAGTTAAGTGTGTTTCTTGTATAAATGCTATGTCTATTTTCTCCTTTTTAAGTAGTGTCAGTAACATTTTTCTCTTGATTTGATTGTGAATTCCATTAATATTAATGTATTCATTTTACCCATCCATTTTCACCTCTATCCCACCTCTTCAACCCCCCCATCTTCTTCTTCTAAAATCACTCTTTAGATTGTTCTTCCTCTTTACCATATGCAACGACACAGTATTTCTGATATTTTAATAGCAGCAAATTATATGCTGGTTTCTCTTAATAATCTTAGCTCAGTCCCAGATACCAGACAATTTAAAATTGTTTATAATAAAGTTGCATCAGGAATCAGTTTCAATTGAATTACTGCCCTATTTCTCTTCAGGGAACATCTGTAATATTAAGAGATTGGTTATCTACCATTTATTCCTTCAAGCAAGTTATTGATGCCTATTTTTGTGAGCACCCCAGTTTACTTCATTCTCAGTGAACCTTAGAAAATGTTGTGAAAGCACTTTGCATGGTTTGGAAGTACTTGTCTAAGGTGACAATTTATAACAGACAAAATAGACAAAACTCCAAACAGTGACATTAGATTTCTTTAAAAACCAAGGATCATTCAGCATCCTCTGATGAGGTAAAATTGTGCCTTCTTGTGCAACTGATGCTTATTCAGGAGATCAAATTGATTATCTGTAGAAACAAATAATCTTTAATTTTCTTTATACA
Source organism: Narcine bancroftii (assembly GCF_036971445.1). Taxonomy (NCBI): domain Eukaryota; kingdom Metazoa; phylum Chordata; class Chondrichthyes; order Torpediniformes; family Narcinidae; genus Narcine; species Narcine bancroftii. The sequence goes on along the minus strand of NC_091470.1, from coordinate 58,013,998 downwards.
TCGTGCATTAATTAATGTGAGTGATCTTGCTAACATAACCATGGAATGACTTGGAACCACAAACCTTTTTTTAAAATATTTTATTTATAATTTTCCAGATTTGAACTCGAATAGTTTTCAACATTGTCATTATCGGTGATTACAGATCTGCACTGACTACAACTTATCCATACCATTCTATAGAGGTTCATCTGTCGAGTCCAAGCCTATCACCTCTTCCTCCCTCCTCCACCCCCACCCATTCCCTTGACATCTAACACTCAACACTCAACCAATCAAAAAAAAACATATAGGACATTAACAACACTTACAACAAAGGAGTAAATCATATCGGGGAGTTGTAGGTCTGGTATAGCTCGACGCCCCGGGTTCAGGCCCATTTTTTTTTCCACCGACTTGTCCATTGTCTGGAAGAGCTGATCCTTCATGAGGCTCAATGCCTCCATCACATCACTAAGGGAGGGCTCTGAGCCCCCCTGCATGCTTTGCCTCATTAAGAGTTTTTTTTCCTGGGCCTCATGGCCTTATAAAGCCTTCTTCTGTCACCGTTGTTGCTGCCTGGATCCTCGTCACGACCCTCGGCCTCATCGCTCCCACTGGTGGTGCTTGTTGTTTCTCTGGACCCAACATTGGACTTGCTGTTGGAACTCGTTGCAGTGCCTGACCTGATGCCAACTACTCCTTTGCTGCCTGCTGCTCTGATCAACCTGACACTGGACTCGTCATTGGAGCTAAGGTTTGCTGTGCTGCTCAGCCCGACGCCAGACCCAACCCCAGTTCCTCCTGACTTTTTAATCTTCTGGCTCGGCTCCTTCTCCGCGCTCATTGGCCTCTCTGCCCTGCGTCTGCTGCACTCGTCGTCTTCACCGCGAACGTCATGTGCGATGCGAGAGCGCCCAACCTGGCGTTCTCGTTGCGGGAGGGAGTCCCGAGCCTCTCCCTTTCTCCGGCATTCTATGGGGCTTCCCACTGTTACTTGCTGGTCTGGGGCGACGTCTGCTCCTTGGTCCTGTCTCTCTTGCTGGGCGGGTTGCTCAGTTGGAGCATCGACTCCTTCAGTAGGCCTCAATGCAGCCTCGCCATTTTCCCCACCACGAGGCACCTCGAGTCGGGTTTCCAGCTTCAACGCTGATTCCTTAGCATTCTTGCTTGTGAGTTTGCTTTTTTTGATCATTATTCTGTTCCAGATGTCTTCCCATGACACTTACAGATATTTTGGCTATTCTTTTGAAGTTTTTTCTCAGTTCATTTCCTTATGAGCCAAGGAGCTCCGGGATTCTACCTCATCCTACACTCCCCGCATCACATGACCTCCTTGGAAGCACAAAACTTGCTATTTTTTTTTATCCTGCCATCAACAATACCAATGATGAGTCCAATCATTTTCCCCCTTAAATCATAGAGAAGTAATCACTGCAGTCCTTGTTATCATGGTTTGGCTTCACGGACGAAGACTTAGGAAGGTGGTTGTCCATGTCTGCTGCAGGCTTGCTGGTGGCTGACAAGGCCAATGGAGGCTAGACATGTCCCGCTGCAGCAGCAAGGGAAATTCTGTTCTGGGTTTGGTGCTGCTATGTCGCAGTTTTTCCTCCATCTCCTTTTGTCCTCAAGGCCAGCCCTCTGTACATTCTCAAAGGAGGAGACAAATTGGTGAATGGTCTGTCACCAGGCCACTTGATTGGAGGCTAGAACAGACCACTGGCGATGGTCAATGTGACAGGCACCAAGGGATTTCTTCAGAGTCCTTGTACCTCTTTTTCGGAGCCCCCTTTGTCCCGGTGGCCAGTGGCAAGTTCGCCATACAGCACTATCTTGGGCAGGCGATGATCTTCCATCCTAGAAATGCACCCTGCCCAGTGGTAGCTGTGTCTTCAACAGCATGGTCTCGATGGTGGTGACCTCTGCCTGTTAGAGGACTTCAATGGTGGTAACGATGTCACTCCAGTGGATATTGAGAAAGGTGTGGAGCAGTGCTGGTGGAAGCACTTAAGGAGTTTGTAGGTGGTGTTGGTAGGTGAACCATGACTCAGAGCCATACAGGACATGGTTATTAGAATGACTCCGTACACACTGATCTTTGTGCCTTTCTTCAGATACTTGTTGTCCCAGGCTCTTTTAAACAGCCTGCCGAATGTGCTGTTTGGCTTTGCCAGCCTGTTGTCAACCTCTTTATCAATTTTGGCATCTGATGAAATGATGAACCCTAGGTTGCTGAACTGGTGGACTGTCTTCAGCTCAGTCTTGCCGATGGTAATGTGGGTACTCTTCCTGAGGTGCAGGCTGATGGAGAACTTCTGTATTCTTCAAGCTGACTTCCAGTCAGAAGAGCTCGGCAGCCTTCACATAGCAGGATGTTATATGCTGCAATGCTGTCTCTGTATAGACAATAAGGGCAGCATCGTCAGCAAAGAATAGCTCTCCAATGACTTGGTATGGGACTAAAGTTGCCTCAGGTTGAATAGGCTGACATCAGTGTGGTATCGGATGTAGACACTGTCCTCGTCAGCAAGGTCTTCTGTGGCCCTTTGCAGCATCATGCTGAAGAAAATGGTGAAGAGAGTTGGCGTGAAGATGCAGCCTTGCTTTACTCTGTTGCCTATTGAGAAGGGCTCTGAGAAGTAATTGTTGTGTCTGACCTTCATATAGCTGGATGACCATGCTGAAGAACTTTGGGAGGCATCCCAGTCGTTGCATGATTTGCCACAAAACTTTTGTGCTCACAGTCAAACACTTTGGTAAGGTCGACAAACATTACATACAGTCCCTTGTTCTGTTCCTACACTTCACTTGGAGCTGCCTGAGAACAAATACCATGTCAATGTTGGCTCTGAAGCCACATGGTCTCTCTGGGAGGTGTTCTTCTGCAACAATGGGCACCAACCTGCTCAGGAATACTTTTGCTAGGATTTTTCCTGTGACAGAGAACATAGTTGGAGCAGTAGTTGGAGCAGTCAGACTTTTCTCCCTTGTTTTTATACAGGGTGATGATGTCTGCATCATGGAGGTCCTATGGTAGTTTGCCTTGTTCCCAGCAGCAGACAAAGAACTCATGGAGTTTGGTGTGTAATGGTGGGCCCCATGCTTCCAAACCTCTGGTGGGATTCCATTTACTCCTGTTGTCTTACCACTTCTTAGCTGCCCTATGGCCTTAACAGTCTCTTTTAGGGTTGGAATCTTGTCCAGTTCTATTTTCTCTGGATTTTGTGGGATACGACGAATTGCTGAGTCTTGGGCCATGTGGTTGGTGCTGAAGAGTCTGGAAATGTTCTGACCACCAGTTCACGATCGACACCTTGTCTGTGTAAAGTGCCTGGTCATCTGCACTGTGAAAGGGACTCTGGACCCATCTGTACACTGTCTTCAAGGTTCATAAAACCCTCTTAGCCACTGGTGTCTGCACAAAGCTGAGTTCTCTCTGTGAGGCTGGCCCACCACACATTCTGAATCTCTTGAAACTTGTGCTGGAGATTGCTGCATACAAGACGGAAGGCTGTTTTTCTTATCAAGACAAGACAGCTGAGCAAGGTGCACCTGGTGGGCAGATCTCTTCTTCAGCAATTCTTGGATCTCCTGGTTTTTTTCATTTAACTGGTCTTTGTTCCTCTTTGTGGAAGTCCTACTATGACTTTTTCAGAGGTCTGCAGGATGGTAGTTTTTAGGTGTTCCCAAAGCACTTCTGGAGAGGGATCTGTGGGGAAACTGGGATCCTCAAGCCACAATGGAAGATTTGCTTGAGTCCTTATGAAGCATTGTCAAATGACATGTGTCTTTCTGGGACTTGGTGTGTCAATGCAGGTTGAAAAGTTCTGACATATGCCTGTAATGCTTTATTTGTTTCTTATTCTCCTTTAAACCAATGAAAGAGCAGGTTTCCAAAGAAAATAAATGTGACATTATGGTTCATTTAAGGAAACACCTAGCAATGTCTGATCAGTATTTTACATTAAACTACAGGCTCAGGGTCAAGCGCTGAAGAGCTGGCTCTGAATGGGCAACTAAAGCGGAATCGTCTGCAAAGAGTAGTTCATGGACAAGTTTCTCTTGTGTCTTGGTGTGAGCTTGCAGGCGCCTCAGATTGAAGAGACTACCATCCGTGCGGTACCGGATGTAAACAGCGTCTTCATTGTTGAGGTCTTTCATGGCTTGGTTCAGCATCATGCTGAAGAAGATTGAAAAGAGGGTTGGTGCGAGAACACAGCCTTGCTTCACGCCACTGTTAATGGAGAAGGGTTCAGAGAGCTTATTGCTGTATCTGACCCGACCTTGTTGGTTTTCATCCTGTTTCGCGGAAACTGCCAAAATGTTTGGCCTGGAAGTCAGCCTGAAGAAAACGGAGGTCCTCCATCAGCCAGCTCCCCACCATGATTACCAGCCCCCCCACATCTCCATCGGGCACACAAAACTCAAAACGGTCAACCAGTTTACCTATCTCGGCTGCACCATTTCATCAGATGCAAGGATCGACAACGAGATAGACAACAGACTCTCCAAGGCAAATAGCGCCTTTGGAAGACTACACAAAAGAGTCTGGAAAAACAACCAACTGAAAAACCTCACAAAGATTAGCGTATACAAAGCCGTTGTCATACCCACACTCCTGTTCGGCTCCGAATCATGGGTCCTCTACCGGCATCACCTACGGCTCCTAGAATGCTTCCACCAGCGTTGTCTCCGCTCCATCCTCAAAATTCATTGGAGCGACTTCATCCCTAACATCGAAGTACTCGAGATGGCAGAGGCCGACAGCATCGAGTCCACGCTGCTGAAGATCCAGCTGCGCTGGGTGGGTCACGTCTCCAGGATGGAGGATCATCGCCTTCCCAAGATCGTGTTATATGGCGAGCTCTCCACTGGCCACCGTGACAGAGGTGCACCAAAGAAGAGGTACAAGGACTGCCTAAAGAAATCTCTTGGTGCCTGCCACATTGACCACTGCCAGTGGGCTGATATCGCCTCAAACCGTGCATCTTGGCGCCTCACAGTTCGGCGGGCAGCAACCTCCTTTGAAGAAGACCGCAGAGCCCACCTCACTGACAAAAGACAAAGGAGGAAAAACCCAATACCCAACCCCAACCAACCAATTTTCCCCTGCAACCGCTGCAACCGTGTCTGCCTGTCCCGCATCGGACTTGTCAGCCACAATCGAGCCTGCAGCTGACGTGGACTTTTACCCCCTCCATAAATCTTCGTCCGCGAAGCCAAGCCAAAGAAAAGAAGAAAAGACAGGCTCAGGTTTATAGGATTAGTATGTTCTAACCCTATACAGATATAGGGTTAGAAAATACTGTAGAACATGATAACACAGGAACAGACCCTTCCGACCATGATGACTGCACCAAACATGATGCCCAAATTATACTGAAACTTTGCTGCTTGCACAGAATAGGTATCCCTCCATTCCCTGCATAGTCGTGTGCCTATCTCAAAGCCTTTTAAATGCTACTCTTGCATCTACTTTCATCACGACACCTGGCAGCTTGTTCCAGGCACCTACCAGTCACTGTGTAAAAATTGTGCCCTGTACATCTCCTTTAAACTTTCCCTTCACCTCACCTTAAATGCATGTCCTCTCGTATGTGACATTTTACCTTGGGAAAAAGATTCTGACTATAAAATTTTATGAACTTTTATCGTAATTCCTCAGCTTCTGACGCTCCAGAGAAAACAACTCAAGTTTGTCCAACCTCTCCTTGTATCTCATAACCTCTACTCTTGGGCATAAATCTGTATCCTTTCCAAAGTTTCCATATCCTCTCTGCATGGGGCCACCAGTATTTTAAGTGCAGCCTAATCAAAGTTTTATGTAGTTGTAGTGTGACCTTCTCACTTTTATAGTCAACACCCTGCCCCAATAACAGCAAGCATACCATACACTTTCTTTACATTCTATTTTCAAGTTAGAGCAAGCCATTAAGGACCCCTCTTTAACTTAGCCACTCATTTGATGCACTTGGAATACGATTCCAGTTCACCTTTTGCCCTTTACATTTGCTTTTTTTGGCTGACTGAGGTAATTTCAGACCATTCAACATTTTTTTGGAAACTTGGTTGTAATTAATTTTGTGAACTGCCACTGGTTTGTTCAGCTTTGATCTATTCAATTGGATGTTTTTAGCAAAAATATTTTGCCTTCTCTGCTTGCTTGCTCATACCAAGAATGATGGAATTTCCTCCATCTTTTGCAGAAAGCAACCATATATGGCTTTTTTTTTTGCTTTTATTAGCTTTTGTTTCCTATGATTCCACTGAATGGAGGGATGGGTATTAGTCACAAACTATAGGGATCAGGATCCCAACCCCTATTACTAAATCGTAATCACAACAACATCTACACACAACCATGCTCTAAATGGTCATCTCTATCTTGAAGAGCCAAACACTTATTTTGCAAATGTGATCCTTGGTTCTAGACATCCTAACCAGATGAATCACCATTATTTGCATTGACCTTATCAGGCTCCATCATAATTTTATATGTTACAGTGAGTTCACCTTATTCTTTAAATTCCAGAACAATATGCTTAACCTCTTCTCATCTGACAACATCTCCAACCTGGTAAACATTCATTGCATTCCCTTTGATCACATATCAGTCCTTCACTACGTAGAAAAACCAGAACTGTACACAGTTTTCCTGGTGCACCCTCTCTGGTCCTAAGTAATTCCTGTACAGCATCTTCATGCATACTCTTCTGCAATAATTAAAAAAAAATTTAGACATACAGCACAGTAAAAGGAAAAGGTTCCATTATTGTCACGTAATACTACATTTAGAATGTAACATACATGAAATTCTTTAACTTTTCTCTTCCGTAAGGCAGAGTCACCACTTGTCCAACGCCCCTGACAGTAATCTAAAGCACCCATGAGCCTGTGCTACCCAATTACACAGGGTCGGTGCCAGAACAAATGTTGAGGGGGCATTAGCGTGTTAGGGGGGGCCACAGTGAAATACTCATAAACTAGCTCAGTTTAGCTCTGTTGGATGCTGGGACTTACTTGTCGATAAATGTTAACACCATCCGCCCCTCCAATATAGGAGACGAGAGCACTGCTTTTATTGTGTCAAGCATCATTAGATGCTAGTGACACTTGACGCATGCTAGTGACGCAGGAGGAGGTGGGGGAGGGTCTGATGACGAGCAATGACTGTGAGCATCTCGGGGAGCACAGCACCTCCTGGGGAGGGGGGGAAATGCCTGAAGATGTCCCCCTTGGTGCCTATCCTGTAATTGCACCCAATTAACCAACAATCCTTGTACATTTTGAATAATGGTGAACATATCATTTGGCTTTCTAATTGCTTGCTGTAATTGCACACTGACTCTATGATTTGTATACAAGAACATTCATGGTCCTCTGAACACCAACATTTTCTGATCTCTTGACATTTAAAAGCAGTCTGATTTTCAATTTTTTTTGGCCAAAATGAATGACTTTCCAACTTTGGAGACCATCTGTTATGACCCTGCACTTACATTTTTCTTGTCCAATTTCCCCAAAGCCTCTCTTCAACTTCTAAAGAAACTTGGTTGTATTACAACAACTGAAAAGCAAATGCTAGGAATCTGATATAAAAAGAGGACAAGATAGGTGACAAAAACAGGTTATATTTCAGGCCAATAATAAGAACCAGGATAAGTTAGAAATTAAGCATGTGAAATTAAGGAAGAGAGATGGAGAGAGGGACACAAAGATAAATGTCTGTACTCCAGTGGAGATCTTGAGAGATTGAATTACATAAATGATAGTGGTGAAGTCAGATTGATTGCAGGACGTCTGGAAGAGTTACAAGTAGAATTAATGAATAAGGGCAGAGGAAGGAAAATAAATATGCTACAATCATTAAAATACAAAACAGCATACTTTGGAAATAAATTGAAAATATTGGAAACATCCAACTATGTGTATTTCTTACCACTTTTTCCTTTTCTAACTCCAATTGCAAATCTTGTTCTTCAGTTACATCTTCTGTCCTTTCCTGACATTCTTTAGTTATTGCAGTAAAATTCCAATAATTGGGCAAGCTCTGGATTTGATGCAGGTTCAGTAAATTTTCTGGATTACTAAATGTTATTTCTATAAATTTCTGAATACTCTTTAAATTCATGAGAAAATGATGACAGCATGAGAGTATATTTTCTGAACAATGCAAATTGAAGTGGTGTGGTGCAATGGAAAAAAGGGCCCCCTTAAGTGGAGAGAGCATGGAAACTGGGTCATCATGACTGAAGAAAATATGGGAATGACGGCCTCAGTATATTACAGGGAATTTGGGAACCAGCAGATGATGGAATGTGGAACAAAGCAAAAGCAATCTGCTGGAGGAACTCCGCGGGCCGAGAAGCATCAGTAAGAGAAAAAAGAATGGCCAAAGTTTTTGGCCGGATCCCTTCGTCTTGACCATCCTTTTTCTCCCACAGATACTCCTCGAGCCAATGATTCCCCTGGCAGATTTTTTTGGGGGAACCAAGTATTATACAGAAAGTTTTGCATGAATCAAAGGAGAAGTTATTAAGCGCAAGAACAAATTCTGCCAGGAAGAGGAGGATGGTGGTGGAAGGTGACTGGTTAGGTCTATTGTCAAGAAACAAAAGGGCTTTGAGACCTTCTGGAAGTGTAAATAGATTCACAGAGCGTGGGAAGGGAGCATTAAAACTAGGACAAGAGAATGATGGGGAGTGCAGAAGGATCACCTGGTGGGCAGGAATGCTGAACCATCGACGATTTCCAATAGCGGATTATAGGAGCTTTATTTTTTTAAATATTACACCCTCTATTTTCGTAAAATCTTTAACATTCCTCTTGCCTGGAACACGTTCTTAAAGTCCTAGCATTTACGGTTCGACAGCTTTCGCCCCGCGAGTGAGAGAACGGTGCTCGACTGCACAGACAGAGAGAGCTCGTGCGCGGACCCCAGTGGCCGGCTGGTGGACGCAGAGGGCTCGTGCACCCAGAACTTGGCCCCACCGTGTAGGCAGAGCGCTCGTGCACCCTGCGCCAGGCGGGAATGGGGCAAGAACCTGGTCCTCACGCAACCAGTGAAAATAGTGCCTCCTGGAGCGACGACCTCCCTTTTTGTTACGTCACGGGCTTCCCTGCTCAACACGTGATCCTAGTTCTCCTGCGCAGCCATGATGGTGGGTGTCCTTAATTTCGTCCCGTTTACGCTCTTTTGCACTTTCATTCACTTTTTTTTCTGGGCGGGCCCCATTTCGGTTGCGGACGTCAGTATTTAGTTGTGCAATAACATTTTCATTTTATTAATCTAGCAGGAAGATTTGGACGATGGCCCGGACTTCCTCTCAGAAGAGGACCGAGGAGTAAGTTTTTGCCGTTCTCAGTTTCTGCTTTTCCAATCCTGGGCCCTTGATTGGGCCTTAAACGAGATATAACTCAGGTTCAACCCTTCGTATCTGATACGTCGACAGCTGATTCCTGAATTTGTGCCTTGTCAATTGCGACTATGTTCGAATTATTTCCCATTAGACCCTGTTAAATGTCATATAGATTTCTCTTTTTTTGTTGCCAGGATTTCGATTGGGTTAACAGTATTGTAAAATGCTTTACATATTTTTTGTTAGTATATATTTGCTTTTTTAATGATCAAATCTGCTTGAATCCATTTAGCTAACACATTATTAAATGAAATTAATGCTAAATCTTTAAATTAGTTTAGAGAAAGAATCAAGAAAATTACCTACTCTGTGATCCCACCATCACACATGTTCTCATCCTCCCCTCTCTACTGCTTCCTCCCTGACTCCATCATCCATTCCTCCCCACCAATCGCCCCTTGGAACTTGTTCCTGGTACTGCATGAAATCCTGCACTTGTACCCACTCCTCCTCCCTCACCATGACTCGACCCAAAGAGTCCTTCAAAGTGAAGCAACGATTCACCTGTGAATCTGCAGAGGTCATTTACTGCATCTGGTGCTCAAGTTATGGTCTCCTCAATGTTGGAGAGACTGAACACAGACTGGGAGATTGCTTCACTGAGCGCCTTATCTCTGGCCACTTTGATAGCGGAGATATCCCAGTGGCAACCTATTTCAATTCCCATTCCCATGCTGACAACTCTGTCCATGGTCTCATGCACCGTCAAACTGAGACCTCACACAAATTGGAGGAACAACACATCATATTTTGGCTGGACACCTTCCAAACAGATGGGATTCACATCGACTTCTGATTTCTGTAAGCCACCCCCATCTATCTCTCTCTCTCCCTCTCTCCCTCCAACTCCACCTTCCATTCCCATGTCTCCTTTCCACTCTCCTTGTCTCTTAATTCACAGAGCCACAGCCCTCCCCTGATAAATTCTCACCTTTCCACTCCTGTCCTCCTATCCATCCAATTGATGCCTTTTCCCTGTTGAGCTCCTCCTCTCAGGCTTTTTATTTAGGCCTGCTTTTTGCTCATACTTTGATGAAGGATTCCGGCCTGAAATGTTGGTTATACCTCTGTGACTCTTGCCATGTACAGAAGGACCAGAAGGTGGGCAGGGGTGAATGTGAAGTTGCTGACCCCAGAGAACATAGAGGAACTAAAGAAGGAGAAGTGAAGTGCGAAAGTTTGCAAATGCTGTGATTGTAGTAAAAATACATAGAAATGCTGAACAAACTCAGCCAGTCTTGCAGTATCTATAGGAGGTAAAGATATGTTACCAATGTTTCAGGTCGAAGAAAGGCCCATGCCCAAATTGTTGGTAATATACCTTTACCTCTTGTGGACACTGCAAGACTGGCTGAGTTTCTCCAGCATTTCTGTATGTTTTTAATGAAAGGAGTCTGCTGGTTGGAGAACCATGAAATCCTTCTTTGACTCCCCAGTGACCTAGTGGAAAACGACCAAGGAGAGCATCAAGGAGTTCTTTATCCTCAAATGTGTTCAAAGAGCAAGATGGAGAGAAATGAGCCACTCCAGACTGATCTGCAGCAACTCCTCATTCTGCAGTCGAGAAGGGTGGATGTGAGGGAGGAACTCCGAGAGGTGAAATGCTGGCAAGCCATGTTATTCATTTCCTTGTCCTCCAAGATCATTGATGGCCTACCAGCTGAGTTGTACATAGCTCTGTGGGACTGGATGGGCCTGCCCTGCTGGAATTACACAATGCTATGCTCATAGTAGGCAGCATGTCAGCATCCATGAGGAAGAGAATCATCACCCTTGTCTTCAAACAGAAAGGAGAGAAGAATGATATCAGGAATTGGAGAACTATATCATTGTTAAGCATTTGCTACAAAATTCTATACAAGGCCATCACCTTGTTCTACCCTGGAGTTCGGGCAAGAAAATCTCTGACAGCCTTTTGCTGCTCAGAGATACCATCACTTATGTACAGAACAGGGGGGAGACACTTGCCTGGAGAGCTTAGACCAGGAGAAGTCTTTCAACCGGATATTGCACACATACACGATGGTCATGCTCTCTAAAATAAGCATTGGGAGGGAATCTGGAATTGGATTAAACTGCTCTACGTGGATGTCTGTAGTGCAGTTCAAATCAATGGGTTGGAATTTCCTCATTAAGTCTAGAGTAAGGCAGAGTTGACTGCTCTCTTAAGTCTTATTTGTATGCTGAATGGAGCCCTTTGCTAAATTCATCAGGAAGAATAAGAACATGAGGAGTGGAGGCACTTGGGTTAAGGCCACCCTGTACATGAACAACATTGCATCTTCTCTTAGAACACATGATGGGTCAGCATCTTTGGCTATTTTGAGTCTGCATCAGGTTCCAGGGTAAACAGGAAGAAAAGCAAGGCAATGCTCTTTGGTAACTGGCCTGACCGGTCCACTATCCTCTTCACAGTCAGACCTGACTATCTTTTTTTTTTTTTTTTTTTAAATTTTTATTTTTCACACCATAAATCGCAATAGCCATGATATACACTTTTTCTTTTCCACACATTTACAGTGACTTTTTCTCCCTCCCCCCTCCCTCCTCCCAAGCCACCCCCCCATCCCCCCCCTCTCATCCATTTTAGTTATACAATCTAGGTTGCATTAATTCAGTTAGACAATGTTGTCATTCAACAAAAATACACCAGAAATTCTACTGAGTCCATTCTTTTCTTTTCTTCTCCTTCCATCAACTTAGGTAATGTTTGTTCCCGGTAGGTTTTCTCTATTGTATTTAATGTAAGGCTCCCATACTTGTTCGAATATTTCAATATTATTTCTTAAACTATATGTTATTTTTTCTAATGGAATACATTTATTCATTTCTATATACCATTGTTGTATTTTCAAATTATCTTCCAATTTCCAGGTTGACATAATACATTTTTTTGCTACAGCTAGGGCTATCTTAACAAATCTTTTTTGTGCATCCTCCAAGTCAATTCCAAATTCTTTATTTTTTATGTTACTTAGGAGAAAGATCTCTGGATTCTTTGGTATATTGTTTTCTGTTATTTTATTTAATATCTGATTGAGATCATCCCAAAATTTTTCTACTCTCTCACATGTCCAGATTGCATGAATTGTTGTTCCCCTTTCTTTTTTACATCGAAAACTATCAGATACTGTTGGGTCCCATTTATTTAACTTTTGTGGTGTAATGTATAGTCTGTGTAACCAATTATATTGTATCATACGCAGCCTCGTATTTATTGTATTTCTCATCGTTCCAGAGCATAACTTCTCCCATGTTTCCTTTTTTATCTTTATATTTAAATCTTGTTCCCATTTTTGTTTAGTTTTACCATTTGTTTCCTCATTTTCCTTTTCTTGCAGTTTAATATACATATTTTTTATAAATCTTTTGATTAACATTGTATCTGTAATCACATATTCAAGGTTACTTCCCTCTGGTAAACTCAAGTTGCTTCCTAATTTATCTTTCAAGTAGGATCTCAGTTGGTAATATGCCATCGCTGTATCTCCCGTTATATTGTACTTATCTCTCATTTGTTCAAAGGATAAGAATCTACTTCCTGAAAAACAATTTTCTATTCTTTTAATCCCTTTTTTTTCCCATTTTCTAAAGGCAAGGTTGTCTATTGTAAAAGGGAGTAGCTTATTTTGCGTCAATATTAGTTTTGGTATTTGGTAATTTATTTTATTTCTTTCTACATGAATCTTCTTCCATATATTGAGGAGATGGTGTAATACTGGAGAAGTTCTATGTTGTACCAATTTTTCGTCCCATTTATATAATATGTGTTCAGGTATCTTTTCCCCTATTTTATCTAATTCTAGTCTCGTCCAGTCTGGTTTTTCCCTTGTTTGATAAAAATCTGATAGGTACCTTAATTGTGCGGCTCTATAATAATTTTTGAAGTTTGGCAATTGTAAGCCTCCTTGTTTATACCATTCTGTTAATTTGTCTAGTGCTATCCTCGGTTTCCCCCCTCTCCATAAAAATCTCCTTATTATTTTCTTTAACTCTTTGAAGAATTTTTCTGTCAGTTGTATTGGCAATGCCTGAAATAAGTATAGTATCCTTGGAAAAATGTTCATTTTAATACAGTTTATCCTTCCTATCAGTGTTAGTGGTAGCTCTTTCCAATGCTCTAAATCGTCCTGTAATTTTTTCATTAGTGGATTGTAATTGAGTTTATATAATTGGCCTAGATTTTTGTTTATTTGCACACCTAGGTATCTTATTGCCTGCGTTTGCCATCTGAATGGGGATTCCTCCTTAAATTTTGAGAAATCCGCGTTATTCATAGGCATTGCTTCACTTTTATTTACGTTTATCTTGTATCCCGACACTTCTCCATATTCCTTCAATTTCTTATATAGTTCTTTTATTGATAGTTCTGGTTCTGTTAAGTACACTATCACATCATCCACAAACAGACTGATTTTATATTCCCTGTCTTTTATTTTTATTCCTTTTATATTATTATCTCTTCTTATCGATTCTGCTAGTGGTTCTATAGCTAGCGCAAACAATAATGGTGATAGTGGGCATCCCTGCCGCGTTGACCTGCTTAAGTTAAATTGCTTTGATACATGTCCATTTACTGTCACTTTCGCTAACGGTCCCTTATATAATGCTTTAATCCAATTAATATACTTCTCCGGTAAACTGAATTTTTGCAATACTTTGAACAAGTAATTCCATTCTACTCTGTCGAAGGCCTTCTCTGCGTCTAGAGCAACTGCTACTGTCGGTGCTTTATTTCCTTCTACTGCATGAATTAAGTTAATAAATTTACAAATATTGTCTGTTGTGCGTCTTTTTTTGATAAATCCAGTTTGGTCTAAATTTACCATTTTCGGTACCTGTTCTGCTAATCTGTTCGCTAATAGTTTAGCTATTATCTTATAATCTGTGTTTAGCAGAGATATTGGTCTATATGACGCTGGTGAGAGTGGATCTTTCCCTTGTTTTAGTATCACTGTAATTATTGCTGTTTTACATGAATCTGGTAAGTTTTGTGTCTCATCAATCTGGTTGATTACATCCAGGAGGGGCGGTATTATTAGGTCTTTAAATGTTTTGTAGAATTCTATTGGGAGTCCATCCTCTCCTGGTGTCTTATTATTTGGTAAATTTTTTATTATCTCTTGTATTTCTACTGTTCCAAATGGTTCTGTTAATTTATTTTGTTCCTCTATTTGTAGTTTTGGTAGTTCAATTTTAGTCAAAAATTCATCTATTTTCCCTTCTTTCCCTTCGTTTTCGGTTCGGTATAATTGTTCATAGAATTCTCTGAAGTTTTCCTTAATTTCTTTTGGATTATATGTAATTTGTTTGTCTTTTTTCCTTGTTGCCAATACCATTTTCTTAGTTTGCTCTGTCTTAAGCTGCCATGCTAGGATTTTGTGTGTTTTTTCCCCTAGTTCATAATATTTCTGTTTTGTCTTCATTATATTCTTCTCCACCTTATATGTTTGTAATGTTTCATATTTTATTTTTTTATCCGCCAATTCTCTTCTTTTGGTTGTATCTTCCTTTATTGCTAATTTTTTTTCTATGTTTATTATTTCTCTTTCCAACTGCTCTGTTTCCTGATTATAGTCCTTCTTCATCTTGGTTGCATAACTTATTATTTGCCCTCTAATGAATGCTTTCATTGCGTCCCATAGTATAAACTTATCTTCCACTGATTCCGTATTTACTTCAAAGTACATTTTTAATTGTTTTTCAATAAATTCTCTAAAATCCTGTCTTTTAAGTAGCATGGGGTTTAATCTCCATCTATACATTCTTGGACGGATGTCCTCTAGCTCTATTGCCAATAACAGGGGTGAGTGGTCCGATAATAGTCTAGCTTTATATTCCGTTTTCCTAACTCTCCCTTGAACGTGGGCTGATAACAGGAATAGGTCTATCCTTGAGTATGTTTTATGTCTAGTCGAGTAGTATGAGTATTCCTTTTCTTTTGGGTTTTGTTTCCTCCATATGTCCACAAGTTTCATTTCTTGCATTGATTTAATTATAAATTTGGTTACTTTGTTCTTCCTGTTAATTTTTTTCCCCGTTTTATCCATATTTGGATCCAAATTCAGATTGAAATCCCCTCCTATTAGTATGTTCCCTTGCGTATTAGCTACCTTCAAAAAGATAGCTTGCATAAACTTTTGATCTTCTTCGTTAGGTGAATATATATTAAGTAGATTCCAAAGCTCTGAATATATCTGACATTTTATCATAACATATCTCCCTGCTGGATCTATTATTTCCTCTTCTATTTTAAATGGCACATTTTTGCTAATTAATATAGCCACTCCTCTTGCTTTTGAATTATACGATGCTGCTGTTACATGTCCTACCCAATCTCTCTTTAATTTCTTGTGCTCCAATTCAGTTAAGTGTGTTTCTTGGACAAATGCTATATCTAGTTTTTCCTTTTTCAGTAAATTTAGTAGTTTCTTCCTTTTAATTTGGTTATGTATTCCGTTAATATTTAGAGTCATATAGTTCAGCGTAGCCATTTTATATTTTGTTTATCTTCTCTTTCCGTTTTTCCATCATTACCTTTCCTCCTTTTCCATTTCTGTTTTCTTATTTTCAACTCTTTACCAGACAACATTCCTGCAACATCCAACATTTTCCTTATTCTCCTATTTCTATCTTCTTTATCCCCAATCTCCCCTTCCCCTCCTGAGTTGCCCTTTATCCCTTGTCGGACAACCACATCTCCCCTCTCCATTTGGATTTGCGAATCCACTCGCAAGCGTCAACTGATTTTGCAGTGACCGCTCTTTTCCCTCACCCAGCCCCCCCCAGAAAAGATTTTGTTTTTTATATGTCACAAAGGTCACTCTTTTAGTTCCCTCCTTATTCTCTCTATTCCATTACCTTCCCTTATTAATTCTTGTCTATACTCTCTATGTTTTCCTCTAATTACAGATACTTTCACATATGCCCATTGTCTCTATTCACTCTTATACCTCTTTACCCGCATACATATCAATCGTGGTCATTTTTACCCTCCTTACCCGTCTTCATCCCTCAGTCTATTTTTGTCTTTACCCACATACATATCAATCGTGATAATTTTTGCTCTCATTACCCGTCTTCATCCCTCAGTCTATTTTTGTAATTGTTCTGCAAATTTTCGTGCTTCTTCTGGATCCGAGAATAGTCTGTTTTGTTGTCCTGGAATAAATATTTTCAATACCGCAGGATGCTTCAGTGTAAATTTATATCCTTTCTTCCATAAAATCGCTTTTGCTGCATTGAACTCTTTTCTCTTCTTTAGGAGTTCAAAGCTTATATCTGGATAAATGAAGATTTTTTGCCCTTTATACTCCAGTGGTTTGTTGCCCTCTCTTACTTTTTCCATTGTCTTCTCCAGTACCTTTTCTCTTGTAGTATATCTTAGGAATTTTACTACAATAGATCTTGGTTTTTGTTGTGGTTGTGGTTTAGGGGCCAATGCTCTATGTGCCCTTTCTATTTCCATTTCTTGCTGTAGTTCTGGACATCCTAGGGCCTTAGGGATCCATTCTTTTATAAACTCCCTCATATTCTTGCCTTCTACATCTTCCTTAAGGCCCACTATCTTTATGTTATTTCTTCTGTTATAATTTTCCATTATATCTATTTTTTGGGCTAGCAATTCCTGTGTCTCTTTAGTTTTTTTATTAGATTCCTCCAATTTCTTTTTTAAGTCTTCTACCTCCATTTCTGCTGCTATTGCCCGTTCTTCCATCTTGTCCATTTTTTTCCCCATTTCTGTTAAGGTCATATCCATTTTATTTATTTTCTTTTCTGTGTTGTTTATTCTTCTTCTTAAATCATTGAATTCCTGTGTTTGCCATTCTTTAAATGACTCCATGTATCCTCTAACAAGAGCAAGTACCTCCTTTACCTTGCCTTTCTTTTCTTCTTCTATTTCCCTGTACTCTTCCTCTTCTTCTTCCTCTAGGTTGACCATCTGTTGTTTCTTTGCTGCCCTTTCCTCCTCTTCTTTCTTGTTTCCATTGTCTTCTGTGGTCTCTTCTTGCTGCAGGTGTTCTGCAGCTGTCGTTGCCGGCTGTGGAGATCGACTCCCCAGCTGGTCCCCCCTCCCGTCGGTGTGTTTTTTTTCATGCGCATCGCGCATGCGCGAGGAGTCGCGCATGCGCGGTTGCGCACTTTTACTCGGCTCTGTGAGCCATTGTTGTAGTTCTCTTTCTACCGACCTGAGGTAGTGGGGTCTTCTCTCCACCGCGGGCCTCTTCGGACAGGTAAGGCCTTCACCTTTTTCCTCCGTTGTCTTCTCTTCCTCTCTTCTTTCCGTTGATTTTGATTTTTCTCCTTTTGTCTCCATCTTCTTTCCACCTTTATACTCACTTTTCTTTAACTTGTATTTCTGTGCCTTTGTATTTTCTCTTGTTTTTCCCGACTTTTCTGGAGAGGGCTGGAGTTCACCGTCCGGCCACTACTCCATCACGTGACTCCGTCTTCAGACCTGACTATCTGAAGGTGTTGGGGATCTAGTCTGGAGAATTGGTCGGAGCAGATTGCAAAAGTGCATCAGAAATTGGGTTTGTGGATGTGGGATTATCTTAATAACAGGGAAGAACCTGGTCATCAGGTGTGAGGTGCTCCTGGTACTGCAGTACATAGTCTAGGAATGGCATCTCCACCCAAGCAGTGCCAGAGCAGTCTTCTGGTTAATATGGGGATCCAAGATGGAAAGGGTCCAAAGTGTCACCATGTTCAAGTCAGACAGTGGGGTCCAGGACGCACTCAATGTGGCCAAAGTAATGAAAAGTGCACTAATGGGAAAGATAGCAAATCAGCATTGGCTGGAGCTTCTGCAAGAAATGAGGAAAGTGCAGGACAGTATATACCAAGGTCATTTTAATTAGCCACAGCATGGTGTGCGCTATTGGGTGACCGGAGTCCAACCTTGATTGACAGGTGATATGACTTTCAAATAAGTTTCAGACAGGGAGGACATGTGACCACCCGCAGTACACACATTCCAGACAGGCAGGGAGGTCACGTTCCCTCCACACACAACAGAACCTTATTTGTGAAAAGATGTGCTGGTGATAGGGAAAGTTCAGAGAAGATTTACTAGAATGATACCAGGAATTGAAAGCGGATGCAAAACGATTGTCAGCTATTGGACTGTACTTGTTGGAGTACAGAAAAATGAGGAGGGGACATCATAGAGTCATTTGGGATGCCAAAAGTCCTGAACAGAGTAGATGTGGCAAGGATGGTTCCCCTAGTAGGGGATCCTAGGATAAGAGGTCATAACTTCAGGATAAAAGGGTATCAATTTAAAACAGATACAGAAAAATTTAATTAGTCAGAGGGTTGTGTATCTGTGGAACTTGTTGTAGGCAGCTGTAGAAGCAAGGTTGTTGGGTGTATTTAAGTCAGATTGACAAGCATTTGATTAGTCAGTGCATCAAGGGTTATGGGAAGAAAGCTGGAGAGGGGCTGGATGGGAGGATGGATCAGCTCATGATTAAAATGCCAGAGCAGACTCGATGGGCCAATGGGCCTATTTCTGGTCCTCTTTCTTGTGATCCAGTTGACCACCTTTGATGTCCACAAGATGACTGCGGTAGAGAAGAGACAGTTGCCCATCTCTTTGCAGAATGCAGATACATAAACATTATGTGAAGAAGAAAGCAAGGGTCCATGTCACAGTTCATCCCCAGCAGCACCATGACAGAGATCTCTCTGATTTATGGGGTGTTCCCAGGGTTGTACACAGAGTCAGACATCCAGAACTGCTGGAAGACTATCAACTCGGTGAAAGACACATTTTGATCTGCCCAAAACCTGTTGATCTTTCAGCATACGGAGATGTCAGTGCTGGACTGCTGCTGACTGGCTGCACCTGGAATACTGCTTGCAGTTCTGGTTTCCTTTCTTGAGGAAGGATGGACTATCTCCCCCACGAATGAAAACCTCTTGCCTACCTCTATTGTATCGATGCCTTTCATAATTTTATACGTTTCTATAAGATCCCCTCTCATTCTTCTTAATTCCAGTGACTACAGTCTGGGAACAGATTTTGAACAGTTATCTGTAAATAATTTATTGTGAATAACATCTATTTTTGGTAAAAATAGATCCTGTGGATGCTGCGGGATCTGCTGAGTTTCTCCAGCGTTTTTGCGTTTTTACTACAATCAAAGTGTCTACAGACTTTGAGCTTCACCTTGTAAGCTATACTGTTTTAATTTAGAAAGTTTCATATTTTGGAAGGAAGAGAGAACAGAGTTTGGGGCATGGCAATTCGGTTCTCTATTTCTGTACCTCACACTGGATTTAAATTTGATTCAAATGTAACCACAAAGGAGAAATGAAAAATTATTTGCATGCCCAGTTTCTGTTGTAGCTCAGTTGGTAGGACCCTCATTTCTAAGTCAGAAGGTTATGTATTCTGACTTTGCCTTGTACAACAAGCAAGGTGAGAAATCTCTGTGAGTGTGTAGTCTTTTGAATGTTATGTTAAGCTGAGGTCCTTATTATTCTCAAAAGTAAAATAACTCATTATCCTATTTCAAATATGAGCAGGCTGCTCTGTGCTATGGCATTAATCAACATGCTGGAGTCGTCATCTGACGACAACCAGATGATTTTTGTGGAAGTTTACAAAGTGTAAATTGTTAAATAACAATAATTTAACAATATTGGCTGAAAAGTGTTTTGGGGTAATTTGGCATGATTCTGAATAAAGAAAAAAAAAAGGCTGTGACGTTGAATGAATAGATGTGCAAGTATAGGAAACCAGAGAAAGTTGGAGGAGCAAATCTGTAGCGAGAGAGCAGACCAACGTAAGAAGCAGAACATTGTGAAATGGGAGATTTTAACTTCCCAAATATTGACTGGGACTCTCATACTGTAAAAGGGATGGATAGCTTGGAGTTTGTGAAATGTGTGCAAGAAAGTTTTCTAAATCAATATATAGAGGTTCTAATGAGAGAGGATGCAGTACTTTATCTACTATTATGGAACAAGACAGGTCAGGTGACAGATGTATGTGTAGGTGAACATTTTGGGTCCAGTAACCATAATGTCATTAGCTTTAAGTTATTTATGGAAAAAGATAAATCTGGTCCTCATGTTGGGATTCTAAATTGGAGGAAAGCAAATTTTGTGGAAATGAGAAAGGATCTAGGAAGAGTGGATTGGGGTTTCATGGCAAGAGTGTGATAGGTAAGTAGATGGCCTTCAAGGGAGAAATCATAAAAGTGCAGAGTTTGCATGTTCCTGTTAGGATTAAAGGCAAAGTTGCCAGGCATAGGGAACCCAGGGTTTCAAGGGATATTGGTGATCTGATTAAGAAAAAGAGAGAGATGTATAGGTAACAAGGAGCTAATGAGGTACTTGAAGAGTTCCAAAAAGATAAGAAACTAATCAAGAAAGAAATCAGAAAGGCAAAAAGAAGACATGAGGTTGTTCTGGTAGATAATATGAAGGTAATCCCGAAGGGGTTCTCTAAGTATATTAAGAGTAAAAGGATAGTAGGGGACAAAATTTGGCCCCTAAAGGATCAGAGTGGTCAACTGTGTGGAGCCTCATGCAATGGGAGAGATCTTAAACTTTTTTTTTTGCATTCGTATTTACTCGGGAAAATGGCATAGTGCATAAGGAAGGAAGGGAAACAAACAAAAGTCAGGGAACAGAAGATATTAAGAAGGAAGAAGTGCTTACTGCCTTACAGTGAATAAAGGTAGATAAATCACCTGGGCCGGATATGATATTCCTTCGGACCTTGAGGGAGACTAGTGTAGAAATTTCAGGGGCCCTGGCTGATATTCAAAATGTCCTTGGCCATGGGTGAGGTTCCAAAGAATTGGAAGGTAGCTTATGTTGTCCTGTCAATAGTGGGTAAATTGTTAGAGGGAGTTCTTAGAGTCAGGATATTTGGACAGTCATGGGCTGATTAAGGATAGGCAGCATGGCTTTGTGTGTGGAAGGTTGTGTTTAATGAATCTTGTAGAGTTTTTTGAGGAGGTTTCATGAAGGTTGATGAGGGAAGGGCTGTGGATGTTGTCTTTAGTAAAGCCTTTGACAAAGTCTCACGTGGGAGGTTAGCTTAGAAGGTTCAGACACTGGTATTTAAGAAGTTGTAAACTGGATTTGAAATTAGCTGTGTGAGAAAAGACAGAGGGTGGTAGTGGATGGTTGCTTCTCAGATTGGAGCCCTGTGACTAACTGTACCTCCGGGATCTGCGTTGGGACCATTGTTGTTTGTTGTATCTGGATGATTATGTGATGAATTGGATCAGCCAGTTTGCTGATGAAACAAAAATAGGAGGTGTTATGGACAACAAAGAAGATTTTCAAAGCTTGCTGAGGTATCTGGACCAGCTAGGAGAATGGGCCAAAAAATGGCAGATGGAGTTTAATGCAGACAAGTATGAGGTAATGCATTTTGGAAGGGCAAACCACAGTAGGAGATAGACAGTTAATGATAGGGCACTGAGGAGTGCGGAGGAGCAGAGAGATCTGGGAATACAAATATATTGTTTCCTGAAGGCAGCATTGCATATGGACAGGGTTGTAAAGAAAGTGTTTGGTATCTTAGCCTTTATAAATCAAAGTATTGAGTATAGGAGTTGGGATGTTATGTTGAAGTTGTTTAAGACATTGGTGAGGCAAAATTTGGAATATTGTGTGCAGTTCTGGGTGCCCAACTACAGGAAGGATATAAGTAAGATTGAAAGAGTGCAGAGAAGATTTACCAGGATTTTGCTGGTTCTTCAGGAGTTGAGTTACAAGGAAAGATCAAACAGGTTAAGACTTTATTCCTTGGAGTGAAGAAGAATGAGGGGAGATTTGATTGAGGTTTATTAGATTTTGAGAGGTATAGACAGAGTGGATGTGAATACGCTTTTCCCACTTATTGGGGGAGATAAATATGAGATTATCATTTTAAGATGAAGGGGAAAAGGTATGGGGGAACATTAGGGAGAAGTTCTTCTCTCAGAGAGTCGT
This sequence comes from Narcine bancroftii, assembly GCF_036971445.1. Lineage (NCBI taxonomy): Eukaryota > Metazoa > Chordata > Chondrichthyes > Torpediniformes > Narcinidae > Narcine > Narcine bancroftii. The sequence continues at coordinate 57,991,640 of NC_091470.1, read as the reverse complement.
GGGAGTGTGGAATGAGCAGCCATCTGATGTGGTAAATGCGGGCTCGATCGTGTGTGTTAAGAATAAATTAGATAGGTACATGGATGGGAGAGGCCTGGAGGGTTATGGAATAAGAGCAGGTCAGTGGGATTAGGGCAGTGATGGTTAGCACAGACTAGAGGGGATGAATGGCTTGTTTTCTGTACTCTATTGTTTAGAATTTTTGGGTTGAATTGGTCATTTTCTTTTTGCTGGTCATTTTATTGCTAATTATCAACTCAATAGTTACAATCAAATGTCAGAGTTCCCCAAAGGGTCAGAGTGCACGCATTGGTAAGAATGTAAGTGGCAGTGAGATTTGTTGAATCTTCCAGATTCATTGTTTATGGCTAGAGAAAACAAGAAACTACATATGCTGGAATCTTGAACAAACAAAGGAGAAGCAGAAGGAATGCAGCAGATTAAGCAGCATCCATGAAGAGATAAACTGTTAATTTCTCCTCATGGATGCTGCCTAACCTGCTAAGTCCCTCTAGCTTTTCTTTCTTTGCTCATTTTTTTTGAATGATTATGCTTGGACTGAAGGCTAAGAGTTTTCTTCAGTACTTTTTTCAACCTAAAGATTTCTAAATCAAAGCTTGAATCTTGTTAGGCTGCTGCTGAGATTTTTCTTGGTACAAAAGGTATACAATTATGCATTTTACACAGTTGCTTCATTCTGGAACATTTTCTCCTTTTTTTTCTGGAACATGTGCTTTGTAAAAAGAATGGAAACGTAATGGGGTATCATTCCAGTCCCATCTTTTTACTGCAAAGGGACATTGTAAAAATTCCGGAGCCTCTGCCATGTAAACTGCACTTCGGCATTCCAGGACCAATTAGGGTCATGATGTGCATTGTATACTGTGATTTTCTTAGTATCTTGTGAAACAATTTTTTTTAGTTCTACCTCCTTTGTCCTGCCTCCCATTGTCCCGGCGGTCTGCTGCTTGCTCTCTCCTGTGCCCCACTGTCCCACTTTCTTTTGCAGCCCACAGTCCCACTCCATCCTGGCAGTGAGCTGCCTTGAACCCTAACACGAACCCTAACCCTAGATGTGACACTAGGTCTACCAGATTGTGAGCAAGTTAGTCTGTGGATTTTTCCTCAGTTTGAACAGTCTGAAGCCCACTGCTCCGCTCCCCTTCTGAGAGCAGGTAGCAGTGATTAGTTATAGATCACTTGGTTGTATGTGAGTGAAAAGAAAAAGTTTGAAATCCACTTCTATAGATCAATACTTGCAGTAGATTTTCCAATGCTCTTTTATAAATTGTGTGTATTTTCCTATGCTCCTTTATATATTTTATGCATATGTCTTATTAAATTGTGCGTGTTTTTTCCCACACTTTTATACATTGTGAGTGTTTTTATTTCACAAGATAAAGGAACAGAAGTAGGCCATTTAGCCCATTGAGTCTGCTCTGTAAATTCACCTTGAGTTAAACTGATCTCACATCTAGTTCCATTTTCCTGCCTTTTTCCCATGTCCCTTGATACCTTGACTAATTAGATAACTGATAATCTCCCCTTTAAACTCCATCAGCCTCATTAGCCTATAATTTCAAGGATTACTTTTGGAGCCTTTTAAATATTTCTGGTAGAGCCCCTGCAATTTCTACGCTAGTCTCCCTCAAAGTCCGTGGGCTTACCTTGTCACGCCCTGAGGATTTATCCATCCTTATTTGCTTTAAGACAGCAAGCATTACCTCCTCTTTAATCTGTGTAGGTTCCATGACTTCACTGCTTGTTTTCCTTACTTCCCATTACTCTATGCCCTTTTCCTAAGTGAATACTGATTTAAAAAAAAACATTAAGCCCTCTCCCATCTCTTTCGGGTCTGTATAAAGCTGACCACTCTGGTCTTCAAGGGTACCAATTTTGTCCCTTACTATCCTTTTGCCTTCACTATACATAGAAACCCTCAGGATTTCCCTATACTTTGTCTGCCAAAGCAACCTCACCTTTTTTTTTAACCTTTCTGATTTCTTTCTTGGTTTTTCTTGCCTTTTTTATACTCCTCAAGTACCTCATTTGCTCCATGTGGCCAATACCTGTCATGCACCAAAAAAGAAATCAGAAAGGCTAAATAAAGACATGAGGTTGCTTTGGCAGACAATACAAAGGAAAATCCTGAGGGTTTTTACAGTATATTAAGAACAAAATTTGTCCCCTTGAAGATCAGAGTGGTTGGTTATGTACGGAGCCAAAAAAGATGGAGAACATCTTAAAGGTTTTTTTCCATCAGTATTCACTTAGGAAACCGGAACAAAGTCATGGAAAGTAAGGAAAACAAGCAGTGAGGTCATGGAATCTGTACAGATTAAAGAGGAGGAAGTGCTTGCTGTTTTAAAGCAAATAAGGATGGGCAAGGTACAGTACGTTTCCGATTATCGGAAACGCTTGGGACCAGGCGTGTATCAGTTAACTACATTTTCCAGATATCTGGTCTACAGCCCAGTTTAAGCAGCAGAATGATTTTTAATCAGCTTTTGCTGATCCTGACACCTCCCCACCACCATTGCAGAAACCGCCCAGACACCCAAAGTCCCTGCATATATCTCCAACAGTTCCTCAGTGCCCATTGTCATTGCAGAACCTGTCCTGGAGCCTGAGGTCTTCACTTGGATCCCTGACACCTCCTCACTGCCATTGCCAATCCTTCCCAGGCACCTGAGGTCCCCGCTTACATCCCCGACACCTCCCCACCACTGTCATCGTACCTGCCTGGGAGCCTGAGGTCCCCGCTCCGATCCAAGCTCAGTAGCATCAGCATAAAACAACAAGAGAACAAAGGAAGGTTTTTCAAGCATGAAATAAAGTTTAATTCTTACCAAAAAAACTACGTGATCTCTGCTTACAAAAAAAAATGCAGCAACAAACACTAGAATTTCTGCTTGACAGCTTTTTCTAATGTTTCCTTCAGTGTCATTTGCCTCATTAATAATGGTTTTTGGCTTAGCAGTCTGTCTTTGATTCTATACACTGACATGATTTCTTGTTCTTTTATGAATGCATGCTTCTCTATTGCATCAATCAGTCCATCACACGTGTTCACAATGTTGTCTATAGGCACTTTGTCTGCAGTGTCAACTAAGTTCTCTTCTTCGCACTTACCTTGATGCAGAACAATTTTAGCTATTTCACCATCGGTCAGTGAATGTACAACTGGAGCATCATTATCACTGTTTAAAAAAATTCGATATTCTCCGCTTCTAGCTTACTGATGGACACAGAAGGTTTTTTTTTTAACATGTGTAAGGAGATCAGAACATTTTTTTTTCTCCCCTGACACACAGAATCCTTCAAAATCACCACCTTCATCATCATCAAGAAACATAGTTGGAGGCCAGAGATTGTTCCGAGTGTTAGCAGCAGCATAAATGGTATCATTTATGGAAACCTGCCATACCCAAGCCTCTGTTCACTGCTGACAGCATATTGTTCAAGAAAGTGTTTTTATATTCACCCTTCAGTGACCTATGGATACCTTGGTCACATGGCTGAATTAAGTAAGCCACATTTGGGGGAAGGTACATGACATGATCATTAACTTTGCTGAGATTTTCAGCTGAAAGATGAGCAGAACATTTGTCGAGGAATTTTAAAAAATCTTGCAGTCGTCATCCAGTCCAGCATCCCTGCAGTGAGCACGACTGGTTAAAAAAAAATCACTCCTTTAAAACAATGAGGACGCAAGCTTTTGCCTTTCACAGTAAGCTTGCACATGTGCAGGCCTGCTGCAATAACACATCCCAGCATGGTTATTCTGTCCTTGCCATCCTTAATTCCTGAAGAGGCTGTCTCATCAGCTGTGGCTAGTGTTCTGGGGCAAAATGCCCAAACAGTGATGTTTCATCAGCATTGTAGATTTGTTCTGGCATCAGATTTTCATCAGCAATGATCTTGGCAAACTCGTCAATGAATTTCTCCACTGCTTCATGATCAGCAGATGCTTTTTCGCCACTCATCTTTAACATTATATTGCCATGTCTTTTCTTAAATCTGGTCACCAGCCTGTTGAATATTCACAGTTTTTTTCCATTTGCAGTTTATCATGAAAGAACTTGTTTCATGATCAGGAAACCATTAAGTGGCATGTGTTCACTGCGACACTGTTGGATTCACTCCATCAATACATGCTCGAGTTCTTCATTTTTACCTTTATGCAGTGCTTTTCTAACTTTTATTAATTTCTGTTCATCACTTTCAGAATAGAACTAGTTCTGTTTCCTCAGGTCATAGATTGTCATTCCAACACCATATTCCTCTGTTAGATGCTTCACACTTACACCACTGTCCAGTTTCACCACCATATAATTATAACAGTACAGAAAAGGGCCATATCGGCCCTTCTTGTCCGCACCGATTTAAGTGAAACTCCACTAGTTCCACCTATCTGCACCCTGCCCGTAACTCTCCAAGCCCTCCTACCCTCAAGGGGAAGAGCCTATTCACATCTACTCTATCTGTTATATACCTCTATCAAATCCCCCCTTAACCTTCTATGCTCCAATGAATAAAGACCCAGTCTACTCAATCTTTCTCCATATTCTAGATGCTGCAATCCAGGCAACATTTTAATTTTGAGATCAGAACTGCACACAATATTCCAAATTTGGCCTCACCAATGCCTTGTCAACATCACCAGCTTGACTTCCTCTTCAAAACACAAACATAAATGCTTCCTCCTTTTCACTGACAGTGCAGCCTGCAGACTTTTTTCCCCATTGTAGCTATATCTTTGACCAGTGCACGAAGATTCAAACTGGCACTAATAGCGCATCACAGTTCAAACTGGCGCAAGTTCCAAATAGTGCTCGCACCAGAGTCCCACATGAGCACACGAGAACTTTGTTGGTTTTAAAATGACACCAATAGTGTCAGAGTCCACTTGAGCACAGCAGGTTAAAAAAATTCAACTTATTTCAACTTGTGAAGTCATGTTGCTGCTAAAAAGTGGCTTTCAGATAATTGGAAACATACTGTGTTCCTTTAGACCTTGAGGGAGGCTAGTGTATAAATTGTAGGGGCTCTGGCAGAAATATTTAAAATGTCCTTAGCCACAGGTTTGGTGCCAGAAATGTAGCTCATTTTGTTCTGTTTAAAAAAGGCTCCAAAAGTAACCCTGGAAATTATAGACCAGTGAGCCTGACGTCAGTATTGGGTAAATTATTGGAAGGTGTTCTAAGAGATTGGATATACAATTTGGATAGTCAGAAGCAGGGATAATCAACATGGTTTTGTGCGTGGTAGGTCGTGTTTAATGAATCTTGTAGAGTTTTTCAAGGAGGTTACCAGGAAGGTTGACAAAAGAAAGGCTGTGGATGTTGTGTACGTGGACTTTAGGAAGGCCTTTGACAAGGTCGCACATGGGAGGTTAGTCAGGAAAGATCAGATGCTAGATATTCATGGTTAAGTAGTGAACTGAATTTGACAATGGCTGGATAGGGGAAGCCAGAGAGCAGTGGTGGATGATTGCTTCTTAGATTGGAGGCCTGTGACTAGTGGTGTGCCTCAGGGATTGGTGCTGGGACCATTGTTTTTATATATATATATATAAATTGATCTGAATAATAATGTGGTAAATTGGATCAGCAAGTTTGCAGGTAACACAAAGATTGGAGGTGTTGTGGACAGCGAAGAAGGTTTTCAAAGCTTGCAAAGGGATCAGGATTAGCTGGAAAAATGGCAAATGAAATTTAATGCAGATAAGTGTGAGGTTTTGCATTTTGGAAGGACAGACCAAGAAAGGATGTACATGGTAAATGGTAGGGCACTGAGGAGTGCAGTAGAACAGAGGGATCTGGGTATACAGATACATAATTCCCTGAAAATGACATCATAGGTGGATAAGGTTGTAAAGAGAGCTTTTGGCATATTGGGCTTCATAAATCAAAGTATTGAATATAGGAACTGGGACGTTGTATAAGACATTGGAATATTGTGTGGAGTTTTGGTCACCTAACTACAGGAAAGATATCAATAAAATAGAAAGAGTGCAGAGAAGATTTTCTAGGATGTTTCCCTGACTTCAGGAACTGAGTTGTGGGGAAAGTTTAAACAGGTTAGAACTTTATTTCTTGGAATGTTGAAGAATGGGGGGGAGATTTGATTGAGGTATTTAAAATTATGAGGGGGATAGACAGTAAATGTAGATAGGCTTTTTCCACTGAGGGTAGGTGAGCTACATATGAAAGGATTATGGGTTAAGAGTTAAATGGGATAGGTTTAGGGGGAAGGTAAGGGTAGGTGAGCTACATATGAAAGGATTATGGGTTAAGAGTTAAATGGGATAGGTTTAGGGGGAAGGTAAGGGAGAAACATTTTCCACACACACAGTGGTGGGAGTGTGGAATGAGCTGCCAGCTGAGGTGGTGAATGCAGGCTCAATTTTAATATTTGAGAGGCATGGAGAGCTATAGACGGGGTGCAGTCAGTGGGACAGGACAAAATAAATGGTTCAGTATAGACTAGAAGGGCCGAAGAGACCCATTTCTGTGCTGTAATGCTCTATGGAATCAAAAATCATACACACGACTGCTAATTAAGTAAAATACAAATTTGTCCTCTTGGTTTTTTTTTGCCAAAATTTTAAGAATCCATTTGATTTTTCATTGTAATTGTCTTTGTATTTTTGTTAACCATTTTAATGCCCACCAATTCCTTGTGCCTTCTTTAGGCATTTGAAATCTTAATGATGATGGAGATGTTTATTGTTATATACATTATACAATGTGCATGTGCCCCAAAATTCTCACTTGCTGCAGCCATTGAAAATGTTATCATCTTACCATTTTCCCCATTCTTACTCCCAAAATGCATTTATTCCTCTTTATCCACATTACCTTTTTTTAATGAAGGTTGTTAATATATTTATACATTTTAATGGCTTAGTTTTTTTCCATTTCAGTCTAGACCAGTCAATGTGGATCTCCAAACAGATGGCACTCTTCAGGTTGACATTTCTGATGCTCTTAGTGAAAGAGATAAAGTTAAATTTACAGTTCACACGAAGGTAAAGGGATTAAAATTTAATATGAAAACTTGAGCCCTTTAACTGTCCTGTAATTTTCTGTTACTGTGCTATATATAATTGATGCATTTCTTTATTTATTCTGTAATGATTGTCTACACTCTACAGTAGGGATGACCAAACTTGCTTAATGCAAGAGCTACATACAATAAACCAGATCTTTGAGAGCCGCAAGACGTGAAAAAATATCACATACAGTAATAAAATATTACTCTTCTTACATGCACATTTTAAATTTGTTTATGTGTGCTTTGAGTACAGTTTTTTTTGCGCTACTACTAAATAGTAATTCTGCCTCGCCCACAGGAAAAAGAATCTGAGTGTTGTATGTGATATCTCTGACAATAAATTGTTGGTTTGGAGTCACAGAAATCCAAGCTAGATAGATTTTCTATCCTTAAGGACATTAGCAGCTGAATTTTTCAACAATTTGATGCATTCATGTATCGCTTCTAAATCTGTTCCTTAAATCTTGTACATGTCTTTCAAACTGTGCCTGCATTTTTTAATTTCATCCCTTAATTTCTGCTCTTTGTCAATGTTAAATATTTTTGATCATAAATGCACATTTGTTATGTTAAAATTCTCGGCAATTATGCCAAGAATTTATTTTGATGTTAATTGCACCAACAATAAGTTTCCTTATTCTCTTTAAAACAGTATAAGGGTAAATTGTGATTGCTGTATGCCTATGTCCTTGCAGAGTACTCTACCTAATTTCAAACAAGATGAATTTTCTGTAGTTCGTCAGCATGAAGAATTTGTCTGGCTTCATGATGCTTTTGTTGAAAACGAAGAGTATGCTGGATATGTTGTGAGTGTTTTTAAAATTAAATAGTTTATTACAAAGCAACATTTTTAACTTACTATCAATCTTTCAACTGAGCCAAGTTTAAAGTTTATATAGTTAAACTGAAATTCCACGTACCTTGACCCCATAGAGCATTGATTCATTACAATGCTCTTAATATTGTAGACAGAATTTTCATGGATACATGTGTTATGAACCCTAAGGACTCAAATACCAGCAGCAACAGAAATTCACCAAGACAGTGGATATTTCAACAAAATTTTTTTTATTTTCTTAATACAGAATAATAAGATCAATATTTAACTTATCACTATTAACTTACTTAACCCCCCCCCTCCTAATTCTAAGTGCACGTGTGTGTGTATTTAAGATGGTTCTTTTTCACGATCCAGTCCAAGTTCACTGTTGTTTTCAGTACTATGCACAAAATTAAACAGTCATTACATTCAGCGAGCTCTGGTGTCTTAACTTTAGTTGTTAACAGTCAGGAAGGTCTTAGATGTTCGTTGGACATGCAAACTGATTTCCTTCAATCAGCAACCAATGTGTTTTTCCAAAGAGATACCACAGAGTTACCACAGAGTTCTTCTTTTCCCCTACTTCAGAAGAAACACAACAATCAGCCACGAGAGAGATTTCAAATAGGTTGAACTCAAAACCTGTCTTGAAATGGGGTCTTTAGCAGGTTTTTCACATTGCCATTCTTTCACTGACTGCTGCAGCTTTAATCTCTCTCCTTTTCTGTTTCTCTGTCTTTGACTCCCTGATGTGATTATTAACTTACTCTGTTACACATGTACCTTATAAAATACATCTGCTCTGGGTGTGCAAAAATATTGGTCATTGAGACATTGGTCCAGTGAATCCTCTGTCATGTGGCTTAGGGTGGAATAGTACACTGAGCATTGTTCAGTGGCTCACTGGGTGGAATGGGGAAGGCAGTGCAGCTGATGGGAGTTGAGATGTGTTGTTCAGCAGTGTGCGCTGGCTGTCATTAGCAACAATTGAGCTTTAATCAAAGAGAAATATCTGGGCAGCGAAGAGCATTGCAGCCAAAACAACCGCTTCCATTGCATCCAACAGAAGGTTATGAGAGGGACTGTAGGATCTGTTACACGTGGAGCTGATGCTGCCAGTCCTCACCAACCTCAGCAATGCCTGCACTTGCTGTGCTGGACAAGGTGCACTCTGCAAGTCAGCACTATGCAGCAGTGCCAGTTGCCAAGACATTCCTAATACCAGGCCTCGTGGGTAGCCATGGCACATTGCCAGTAGAAGGCTGATTATGGAATAGCATGATTATGGAATAGCAGTGGAGAGAGCAGAAATCTGTGTCTGCTTCCTTGAACAGAAGAGTTGACAATAATACATTGGTGTTTATGTAATTGTAATTACTTCTTTTGTTTTTTTTTAAAAATAATTTTTTAATTTTTCACACTGAACCATATCACCCAAAATACATACAGACATTTCCCTCTTAAATATACACAGAGGCATTTTCTCCCCTTTTTCCCCCCCTACCTTCCCTCCCCCCTTCCCACCCCCCTCCAAAACCAATAAACATTCAACAGATACAATACAATAAAACCATTAAACAATGTCATCACACAATGAAAAATAAACAAGAAAAATGTGTCATCTACTTTTAATAGATTTCGTCGTCTTATCATTTTAGGGGGTGGAGGTCCGAGGTGAGCCCTCTCTGTTATCTTCCATGTACGGTTCCCAAATTTGTTCAAATAATGTGACTTTATTTTTAAAATTATGTTATTTTTTCCAATGGAATACATTTATTCATTTCCATGTACCATTGCTGTATTCTCAGGTTCTCTTCCGATTTCCAAGTTGACATTATAAATTTTTTTGCTACAGCTAAGGCTATCATAATAAATCTTTTTTGCGCTTCATCCAGTTTGAGGCCTAATTCCTTACTTCTTGTATTACTTAGAAGAAAGATCTCTTGTTTTTTTGGTATGTAGTTTTTTGTGATTTTATTTAATACCTGATTTAGATCTTCCCAAAACTTTTTCACTTTCTCACATGCCCAAATTGCATGTACTGTTGTTCCCATTTCCTTCTTACAGTGAAAACATCTATCTGATAATGTTGGATCCCATTTTAAAAAAATTTTGGGGCGTGATATATAACCTGTGTAACCAATTGTACTGTATCATGCGTAACCTTGTGTTTATTATATTCTTCATAGTTCCAGAACATAACTTTTCCCATGTTTCATTTTTTATCTTTATGTTTAAATCTTTTTCCCACTTATGTTTGGGTTTATAGTTTATTTCTTCATTTTCCTTCTCTTGCAGCATGATGTACATGTTTGTTATAAATCTTTTAATTATCATTGTGTCTGTAATCACATATTCAAAGCTGCTTCCTTCTGATAATCTCAGTCTGTTTCCCAATTTATCCTTTATGTAGGCTTTCAGTTGATGGTATGCAAACATTGTACCATATTTGTACTTCATTTGTTCAAATGTTAATAAATTATTTCCCAAAAAACAATTTTCTATTCTTTTAATTCCTTTTCTCTCCCATTCTCTAAAGGAAAGGTTATCTATTGTAAAAGCGATTAGCTGATTTTGCGTCAATAATAATTTTGGTATTTGGTAATTTGTTTTTTTTTCTTTCTAAGTGAATCTTCTTCCATTTATTGAGTAAATGATGCAATACTGGTGAACTTTTATATCGTACCAGCTTTTCATCCCACTTATAAAGTATATGTTCCGGTACCTTCTCCCCTATTTTATCTATCTATTTTATCCCCTATCTTAGTCCAATCTGGTTTTTCCCTTGTCTGATAAAAATCTGATAAAGACAAATGGTTATTTAAACAAAAGTTGCCTTTAATTATCTTTAAACATGAAAACAGAATCATACTTTAACTTAACTAACCTGACTTAACCTTTTTCTAATTCTAAGTGCACCTGTATGTAATGTGTGACTAAGTTCAGAAAAGTTCTTTGCTTCACAGTCCAATCTCACTTCTTATTCCTCCAAGGGTGGACTAGAAGGGCCAAATTGGCCTGTTTCCGTGCTGTAATTATTATATGGTTTGGAAACTGCAAACCATCTTGGTTGTACCTCTCTTTTAATTTATCTAATGCTATCCTCGGTTTCCCCCCTTTCCATAAAAATTTCCTTATTATTCTCTTTAGTTCATTTAAAAAAATGTCTCTGTTAAAGGAATTGATAACAATTGAAATAAGTATTGTATCCTTGGGAAGACATTCATTTTAATGCAATTTACCTTCCCTATCAACGTTAGCGGTAGTTCTTTCCAATGTTCTAAGTCACACATGTCAAACTCTGGCCTGCGGGCCAAATTTGGCCCACGATATAATTATATTTGGCCCGCAAGATAATTTCAAAAATGTATTAGAGGTGGCCCGCTGGCCGCCGGGCCAGTATAGCGCATGCACAGTAATACAACAAATCCCAGAATGCATTGGCGTCAGCCTGTTAATCGCCCCCACCTCCTCTGTTTACGTTGCAGGGTCTCACCCTGGACTCTGGTTTTGGGGCCTGGCCGGTGTCAGGGGAAGCCAAGGCCGCTTCCCAGCGCCCGGAACTGGAGGCCTCGGGCCTGACCTCGCCAGGACCGTTGCCCACTCCCCCTCCCTGCCGCAGGCCGATCCGCGACTCACGGTGACGGGGCCGCTGATCCGCTGAGATGCCGCCCTGCAGCGAGAGCCGATGCCCCTGCACTGTCGTTGTCCAACCCGATCGCCCGCAAACCCCGCCCTCCCGCACACAGGCCTGAGTAAGTATTATGAACTTTAATCTCAGGATAAAACGATCTTCCAATAGTTTCATGTCACAGTGATAAATATATTCCTGGTTAAAAATGGTCCTGCACCTGGATACAAGCTCATTAGGCATAAAACTTGAAAAGTGTGTAAATCAAAGGATATCTGTACCAATGGAAAAATGGCATGGCAAATTACCCTGCTTGAGTTCATGCCCACAATCGGTCACCCATTTGATTGTTTCAGGAATCATGTTATTCTCCCACATTCTCAATAGCCCTCAGATTTTACTATTCGACAGCACACTAGCAACATTTGACAAATCCTCTATAGAGAAATATTATTTATTGAATATTTTATTTCTCATTTGTTAATGCTTCTGGAAAGAGTTTATCCAAAACTATTATTAAACATTTATTTTAATAAGAAAAAGTTTAACATTACATATGTTGAAAGAAGAGAAAACATGTAGATGTTGTTGAAAATTTTCAATAAATATTTAGTTCGGCCCTCGACTTAGTCCAAGTTTTTAATTTTGGCCCTCCGTGAATTTGAGTTTGACACCCCTGTTCTAAGTCTTCCTGCAATTTCTTTATTAGTGGCTGATAATTTAATTTGTACAAGTGGCTTAAATTATTATCTAACGTAATACCTAGGTATCGGATTGCTTGTGTTTGCCATTTAAATGGTGATTCTTTTTTAAATTCTGTATAATCCGCATTACTCATTGGCATCACTTCACTTTTATTTGCATTGATCTTGTTGTACCCCGATATTTCTCCATATTCCTTCAATTTCTTATGTAATTCTTTTATTGATATTTCTGGTTCTGTTAAGTATACTATGATGTCATCTGCAAATAAACTGATTTTATACTCCTCCTTTATTTTTATCCCTTTTATTTTATTTTCTGTTCTTATCAGTTCTGCCAATGGTTCTATTGCTAAAGCAAACAGTGAGGGAGATAATGGACATCCCTGCCTAGTTAACCTACTTAATTTAAATTAAATAGTAAATATCCATTTACTGTTACCTTCGCCAATGGTCCATTATATAATGCTTTAATCCAATTAATATATTTTTTTGGTAAATTGAACCTCTGTAATACTTTGAATAAATAATTCCATTCTACCCCGTCAAAGGCTTTCTCTGCATCTCAAGCAACAGCCACTGTTGGCTTCTTATTTCCTTGAACTGCATGAATTAGATTAATAAATTTACAGACATTATCCGCTGTTCATCTTTTCTTAATAAATCCAGTTTGATCTTGTTTTACTATTTTTGGTACACAGTCGGCCAATCTGTTTGCTAATAATTTTGCTATTATCTTATAATCTGAATTAAGTAGAGATATTGGTCTATATGATGTTGGTGTTAGTGGACCCTTTTTTGGTATTACTGTAATTATTGCTGTCTTACATGAATCTGGCAAGTTTTGTTTCTTTTATCTGGTTCATTACTTCCAGGAGAGGAGGAATTAATAACTCATTAAATGTTTTATAGAATTTTATTGGGAATCCATCCTCTCCAGGCGTTTAATTGTTCGGCAGCTTTTTTAATATATCCTGTACTTCCTCTATTTCAAATGGTTTTATCAGTTTGTTTTGTTTCTCTTTGCAATTTCGGCAGTTCAATTTTAGCTAAAAACTCTTCTATTTTATCATCTTTCCCCTTGTTCTCAGTTTGGTATAATTGTTCATAAAATTCCTTAAAGTTCTCATTAATCTCCATTGGATTATATGTAATTTGTTTGTCCTTTTTCCTTGATGCCAAAACAGTTCTTTTAGCTTGTTCTGTTTTAAGTTGCCAGGCTAGTATTTTGTACTTTTATTTTCCTAGTTCATAATACTTTTGCTTTATTTTCATTATGTTCTTCTCCACCTTGTACGTTTGAAATGTTTTGTATTTTATTTTTTTGTCCACCAAATTCTCTTTTTGTTTTATCATTCCTTGTTGATAGTTTCTTTTCTGTACTTACTATCTCCCTTTCCAACTCTTCTATTTCCCGATTGTAGTCCTTTTTCATCTTAGTTACATAACTTGTTATCTGCCCTCTAATGAAAGCTTTCATTGCATCCCATAATATAAATTTGTCTTTCACTGATTCCGTATTTATTTCAAAGTACATTTTAATTTGGCGTTCAATAAATTCTCTAAATTCCTGTCTTCTAAGTAGCATGGAGTTTTACCTCCATCTATATGTTCTTGGTGGGATGTCCTCCAGTTCTATTGCTAAAAACAGGGGTGAATTATCAGATACCAATCTAGCTTTATATTCAGTTTTCCTAACTCTCCCTTGAATATCAATCTTTGAGTATGTTTTATGCCTACTTGAATAATATGAGTATTCCTTTTCCCTTGCCTCCTCCATATATCCATGTTTCATTTCCTGCATTGATTTAACCATAAATTTGGCCACTTTATTCCTTTTGTCCAGTTTTATCCAACATTGGATCCAAATTAAGGTTAAAATCCCATCCTATCAATATATTCCCTTGCGTATGTACAATCTTCAAAAAAATATCTTGCATAAACTTTTGATTGTCTTCATTAGGTGCATATATATTGAGCAAATTCCAAAATTCTAAATATATCTGACACTTTATCATTACATACCTCCCTGCTGGATCTATTATCTCCTCCTCTATTTTAATTGGTACATTTTTATTAATTAATATAGCTACATCTCTAGCTTTTGAATTATATGATGCTGCCACTACGTGCCCTACCCATTCTCTCTTCAATTTGTTATGTTCCACTTAGATGCATTTCCTGCACAAATGCTATATCTATTTTTTCCTTTTTCAGTAATTTTAATAGCCTCTTCCGTTTAATTTGGTTATGTATTCCATTAATATTTATAGTCATATAATTCAGCATGGCCATCTCATACCCTGTTTACACTTCATTTCCGTTTCCTCACCACCACCATCCCCCTTTTACCCATTTTCATCTCTCAGTTTTCCCTTTTAAAACTCAATGTATGACAACACATTTAAAACATAAAATACTTCAACAACTCCGACATCTAATATTCCCTTAGCCCCAAATGTCCCCTCCTCTCTCAGTTGCCCCTTATCCCTTGCCGGGTAACCACAACTCCCCTCTCCATTTGGATTGCGAACCCGCTTGCAAGCATCAACTGATTTCGCAGTGACGATTATTCTCTCCCACCCAACCCCCCCAGAAAAGACTTTATTTAACACATATAACAAAGCTCACCCTCTTTTTTTTTCCCCTTACTTCCTTTCTTCCCTTCTCTTTCCCTTCTTTAGTTCTTGCATATACATTATTTTTACATCTTTATATGTATTTTGTCACCGTTCTTCATTCTTGTTTCATCTCTTCATTTCTCCTTCTGTCCTGCAGGCATTCTGCAAATTCTCATGCTTCCTCTGGATCCGAGAACAGTCTATTTTGCTCCCCAGGGATAAATATTTTAAGCACAGCTGGATGTCTTAACATAAATTTATAACCTTTAAGTCATTCACTTCCATTTCTACAACCGTTTCTCGCTCTTCCACATTTTCTAATCTTTTCCCTATTTCTGTCATGCTCTATTCTATTTACTTTTTCTTCTGTACTTTTCATTCTTCTTTTCATTTCACTAAATTCTAATGTCAACCATTCTTTTAATCCTCTCATTTGTTCTTGAAAAAAGACTTTATCTATATTTTGTTCATCTGTTTTACCTTCTATTTCTCTGTTCAGATCTTGGTGGTCTTCTCCCTTTTCTGTGTCGGCACCTGTGTTTGTGTCTTCTTTTCCTTGTATCTGTGTCGCTTCTGACTTTCCTGTTGGGTTGCTTGTCTCACTTTGCTGGGCTTCTTCTTGCTTGGCTTCTTGCTGTTGGTCCTCTTCTTCTGGGCTACTTATTTGTTGGGCCTCCTGCTGCTGCTCTTCTTTCCTTTCACTCCCTTTCCTATCACTTTCCTCTCCTTCCAGCTGAGAGCCCTGGTGTTGGGCATCCCTCAGCTGGTCGCGTTGTGTTTGCCTGCTCCTCAGCTGAGCCCCCCTCCCGTAGGTGTTCTCCTTCTCCTTAGTAAGCGCAGTTCTGCACTTTTGTTTGGCTCAGAGAGCCATTTTTGCAGTCCAGTGGTTGGAGGGTCACGACTCCGTGGGGTCGTCACCAACCTCGGAGAACGGGCTCTCTTCTCCATGATGGCTCATGCAGGTAAGGCCTTCTCCTTTCTCATCCGATGTCTTTTCTTTTTTTCCCCATTGTTTTTACTTTTTCCTTCTTGGGTGCCATTTTCTTTCTTTTCTCTACATCTTTATCTTTCATTTGTTATGTTTTGTATTTCTTGAACTTTGTATTTTCTTCACTTTATTTCTTCTTTTTTGGAGAGGGCTGGTATTCCCCTTCCAGCCACTACTCCATCACGTGACTCCTCCTTCTTTTGGTGTTGATTCCATTAATTCTTATTTAAAGGACTCAGAAAATAAAAATAATGAAAAAAATTGAACTAAATAAAATTGGTCATGAAAATGAACAGAGGTCTTATCTTTCTTCCATGGGGCAGTGAATTCTCTGGAATAATCGAGTTGATTAGATACGAGAGGATTTATAATCTGAAACATCACAATTTAAACTGCATTCATATTTTTTCTAAACTATTACTAGAATATGGGGCTTGGCCATGCAAAGGACTTAGACGTGTTTTGATCAAGCTCTCTGTGAAGAGTATCAAAAAGACGGTTAAAATTTTTTAATTAAGAATTTTTCACTAAAAACTGGACAAAGTACTTACTAAGGCTGTCGAGAACAAAAAATGAAGAAGTTTCAACTCAGCCAGGAATATTGAGCAAAAGCCCAAAAGGCGCAAGAATGGCCTCAGGACCAGCGGACCCTGGCGAACCTGGGAAGTTGTGACAAGCACTAAATATTATCCTGGTGAAAATGGATTGTTGGCATTGAAAATATAATGAGAAACATGATTAAAAGGTTGACTGAAATTAAAGAAATAATTGAAGACTTAATGTGAAGAATCACCCAAGCAGAAGTAGACTTGGTAAAAACACAGAAGTTAAAAGCTTTGGAGAAAGATGTGAAGCAATGGGAGTCAGACAGACAAAGTCTGCTGGACAAGATTGACCACATGGAAAATTTTAGCAAGCGAAATATTGTCCAGATTATTGGAATGAAAGAAGGATTCGAGGGAAGAGATCTGGTGAACTTCTTTGAAACATGGATCCCTCAAGTGCTGGGAGAAGACACATTCAGAGAAAAACTGCATATTGAAAGGGCTCACTGGACCCTCAGACCCAAGAGAGTTTGTAACCACAACTGGTGGTCCTGGTAAGACTTTTGAGTGGGAATGGGAGACAATTCTGAGAGCAGCATATGAATGCTGTAAGCAAAATAATGCCTGCCCAAGATTGACCATGAAAAAGTGCTATTTTTCCAAGATTTTAGTCCAACTTTGATTAAGCAAACAAAGGAGTTTGATGATGTAAAAAGACATCTGTGTTCCAAAAACTTGAAATATTTGATGATACATTTCTCATCTCTGAGGGTCGAAGTAGGAGACAGTAATCGGCAATCTTTCAAGACTAAGAATGAAGTAGAAGACTTCGTGCTAGGTTTATGAAAAAGCTAAGGTTGCCAAAGAAGAAGAATGTTTACAATAGACTAAGTAAAAGTTGTGTTTTTTTTTTAAAAGCCATCTTGTATTTATTGTTGAAATGTTCACAGAGAGCTCAGAAAAGAGCGAAAACTTGGAAAAGTAGTAGCAAGGTGGAGACCCCATTCTAATGGGAAAAATTGCACCACGAGAGGCATATCTATAAAAGATGGAGCTAAAGGGAGGGGCCCTTCTTCCCTGAGAGATTCTACGAGCTTCATTTCCGGGGGGGTGGGGGGGTTTCCTGTTTACATCACCATCAGGGCAGGGACACTCTATATGTTTTTTAAAGGGTAAAGAACACTTATTTAAACAATTGAAAAGATTTTATTGTTAAACAATATTTGTTTTAAACAATCAATATGGACAGAATATTAATATTTATTAGTCAATGTTAATGGGATAAATGGGGCGGTGAAAAGGAGATAGGTTTTGGCACACCTAAAAAAAAAAGTAAGGGCAGATATAATCTTCCTACAAGAAACACTTCTTATTAAATCGGAATATGCTAAATTAAAAAGAGGATGGGTAGGACAAGTAATATCTACATTTGGTTCAAAAAAGGGGTAGTGATTCTAGTTAACAAAACTATACCAATAATAATAGAATATGCAGAATTATGGACATTTATGAACAACTATGCACCAAATTATGACAATGATGCCTTTATGAAAGGTATCTTTTTAATAACAGCTGAGGGAATACAAAATATATTGGTTGGAGGAGACTGCAATTGCTGTCGATATAAAATACTGGATAATTCAACCTGAACAGTCTCAAAGGCAAAAGCTGCAAAAACGACACTATCATTTATGAAGGATTTAACATGATTCACATACAAGGATCAATTTGTTTTTAATGTCTCCCAGTTAAAAAGTGGAGTGGTAAAAACAAAATATTTGGCAAGACTTTCATCATATCATTCACAATTAACTTTAACTATTGTAATAATAGAAAAACAAGAAACTGTATCGGTTGCATCTTAATGCCACACCTTTGAAAAGAAAGGACTTTTGTGAGTTTATTAAGAGACAGATAGAACTATTCTATGAAACTAACCTTTCTTCTATTGATAATAGCATTTTAATATGGATTATGCTTAAAGCTTATCGAAGAGGACAAATTATTTCTTATACAAAAAATCTTGAGAGAATATACTACAGAACTGGATGGTCTAGAGAAAGATGTAATTGAATTAGAAAAAGAATATCTAAAGAACAGGGTCACAAGAAAAATATAGACTGTTAGAGAATAAAAAAATTGAAATACAGCACATTACAAAACTATAGAACAGAAAAAAAATATTAAAACCCAAACAAATATTATGAATTAGGAGAACAGGTGCAAAAATTTCTATTTGGTATGTTAGGTAGAACAGTTATCTAGAATGGTAATTGCAATAAAATCAAAGGCTGATATAATTATAATACATAATCAAAAATAAAATATTTTTTGGGACAATATATTAAACTATATAAATCAGAATTATTAGGAGATGAAAATGAAATGGACAGATTTTTAACAAATGTTGAACTTCCAAAATTAGAAGATAGAGAATGAATTGATTTAGATGCCTCTTTCGCAAGAGAAGAAATTGAGAAAGCTTTGTGTACTTTACAAGCTAACAAGTCTCCAAGGGAGGATGGGTTTCCTTCTGAGTTGTACAGAGTATTGAATTGGGCGGTGGAGACTCAAACCCTCCTGGAATCTTTACCACTGCTATAATTACAGTGCTACCGAAGGAAGGTAGAGACCCATTAAAAACTTCATATAGACCTATATAACTTCTTAATGCTGATTATAAAATATTGGCAAAGGCATTAGCTAATAGATTGGGACAATATCTACCAAAATTAATACATACAGCTCAGGTGGGATTTGTCAAAGGAAGACATTTTTCAAATAGTCTAAGTAGACTATTCAGTATAATACATATGGCAAAATTAAATTGAATCCAAGTATAACTATATCCCAAGATGCAGTAAAAGCATTTGATTGATTAGAATGGTCTTTCTTATTTAAAACATTGGAAAAATTTGGCATAGGCAGAAAATTTATAAACTGGTTAAGACCTCTTTATCATAAACCCCAAGTCATAATTAGCAATCAGATGTCAGTGGTTTTTCTCTTGAGCAGATCGAGTAGACAGAGATGTCCTCTGTCTCCAGCGCTTTTTATCTTAGCTATTGAGCCACTGGTAGAAATTATATTAGGAGAGATACGGATATTGAAAGTTGGACAGGAAGAACATAAAATCAGCCTAAAATTAGCTGTTATATGTCTGATATATGCCTGACCTGGCTGAATCCCTGATAAAATTACAAACAACATTAAAAAATATGGAAGAATATCAGGTTATAAAATAAATATGGACAAGAGTGAGATAATGCCATTGAAAAATTGTGATTATGAAAGAGATCAGAAATGTAGATTTAAATGGAAGATGGATGAAATCAAATATGACATAATGAGTTACAACTTGTATAAATTTAATTACACTCCTTTTAGAAATGAAAGCACCTGCTGATTACTCCAGTGGGAAGAGTAAATTGTATTAAAATGAAGGTGATTCCAAGATTACAGTATCGTTTTCAATCATTCCCTATTTCACTACCTAAAAATTTCTTAAAATTATTGAGTAATTACATAAGGCAATTCCTATGGAATACAGTGTCAAGAAGTTAATTGGAAAAGCTAACATGGGACTATAAATTGGGAGGACTTAGAATTCCGGACTTGAAGAAATACTATTATCAGTAGAAGCAAGATTTTTATCATTTTTTGAAGATGGCAGTCCCCCTTCTTGGATCCGAATGAGATTGAATTCAATAGAAGAAGAAACAGTGAAGGACTTTATGTATGGGATGTTGTTAATAACAAAAAGGACGAATAACCCTATATTAATACATACGATAAGAATATGGCAAATAAACTTGAGTATATTGTATATAGAGCAGGTATATCATTAAGAACACCATTATGTAAAAATATATTACTGCCTATAAATCTGGGTAACAAAATATCAAAATCCTGGTATGATAAAAGAATAAGATATATTGATGATTGTTATATGGAAGGATCTCATGTCTTGAACAACTAAGAAACAAATAAGGAGTAGCTAATGGAATTTCCTTTTGTTTTCTCCAGCTAAGGTCGTTTCTAAGAGAAAGATGGATGCCAAGTTTGGCCCCTCTTGAAATTAGTGAAATGGAACAAATGATTTGGCTGGGGAAACCTAAATTTATAACTAAGATGTACTATGCTCTCCAGAATGAAAATGCAAAACCAGGTTTACAGAGATCTCGAGAGAGAGAGATGGAAGATGGATCTTGGTGTTGTAATAATGGAAAGAAATAGGTCTGATTGGTGTTTAGATAGGATGACATCAATTATAAATGCAAAATAGTGATTAGTGCAATATAATTTTCTATGCCAGTTATATCTCACACCACAGAAGTTGCATAAATCAAAATCTGAAATATCAGAGATGTGTTTTAGGTTTGGGACAGAAATAGGAACATTTTTACATGCTACAAATTGTGTGTGAAGGTGAGACCTTTCTGGCAGGGTATTACTGAAATATTAATAGGGATAACAGGTGTGACCTTTGTGAACAACCTGGAACTTTATCTTCTTGCAACTATATTAAAATAACAATAAATTAACTAAATGTTAAATTTTATTTGTTAAAATAGCCTTGGCAGTGGCTAAGAAATGTATTGCAATTCCTTGGAAATCTGACTTTCCTCTACATATAGCACAATGGACTGCTGAGATGAATAGTTGCATACCGTTGGAAAAATTACATTATATTTAAAGAACAAATATGATATATTAAGATATAGCAGCCATATTTGGATCATAAAGGGGCCCAACTGTAATTATAAATACAATGATATAAAGGATAATAATAAATGCTAATGACTTCCCTATATAGAATTTTTAATGATCAATATACATGTGAGACCTGTGGATTTATATTGTGAAAGTGGGGGGGGGTGGGGGGGGGGGGGGGGGGGGGGAGGAAAGGTTTTGTATTTTTTATAAGGAAAAAGTTTTTTCCATATTAATATTTGAGAGTTTTTCTATGTATATTTATGAAAAAAAATTACTAGAATGCAATGAGTGCCTAATACACTAGGCATTTCAGTACAGATTTGGCAATTTGACCCTTAAAATGAGATGGGGTGGGGAAGAAATAGAAAAATGCCAAAATTATAATAATCATTTTTATGAAAATGCTAAAATACTTCATGTTGATGTTCTTTTTAAATAACTTTAATTGAAATATGTGAACATTTAGTACTTTATGTAAATATTCGGAAATACGAAAATTTGTTGACATATCATTTGTGTTCTATTTTTAAAAATTGTGAATTGAAGGATCTCCACTCTGACTTTTTTTTCAGGGACACCCAAACATTGATTTTTTTTATTGTGCTCTCATTTGCCACCAGAAAACAATTGTAATTTACCTGTGAACTTTATGCTGCAGTCTGTTTGATTGTGACATAGTGTATCATGGTAAGCAGGCCCTATTAAATCACTCCTTTTATTAACCCCTCCATGCATTTTCTGTCCTTTCAATCAAAGTTTCCTCATCAGTTTATCATTATTCACTTCCCAGCAGGTAGCATGTGAATGATATGCCAACTGTCTGTGAATGCCCATTAGGTTGTATCCCTTGAAGATGTGAGAAAATCCTAAAGCATGAATATCCCATTGCACCTGCCTGGGAGCATGGCAAAACAGAATGAGAAATTTAGTAGATCAGATATTCAATAACTAGGTCAGTTTATTTTAGGTGAAGAAACTAAAAGTGGGAGGTGTTAAACTCCACTTTTACTGGAGGTAATTTAGTTTCATGTTTATGACGAATCTTTCAGTTGGATGGCACTTTGGAACTTTAATGCTGCTGCTTAAAAGGTCCCTGGATCTGAGTTAGATTCTGACTGATCCTGATCTTGATTGTTATCTCTTGGCATGACAAATGGGTTTCCCCAACAAGAGGTTTGCTTTCCTTCCATATCCTAGAAGAATGCTGAAATATTAATTGGCTTTTATAAATTACCCCTCATTGCAGGTTAAGTGTCTAGAGTATCATAATGAGAGATGATGGCTATATGAGAGAAATTAAGTTGTGGGGCTGCAGTGAAATTTAGAAGGGGAAAAATGGCTGATAGAATTGTTCTGTTGAGGTTGAAAAGGTTCTGATGAGCCAAAGACCTTGAGTATCATAATAAATATCAATGTGAAACAATGTTCTGTACTATTTTTTAATACTATGACTTAGTGTACTGATGGGATATAGTTATGATTAAATTCAGTTTGAAAGTACAAGTCTTGAAAGTTGTGAGTTACTTCCAGTAGTTTTGGCTTGTTTCAGAAGTCACCATGTTTATCAAACACCATTTGTTTTAACAGATATAATCACAGCGAGCAAGACCATAAAACCTACATTTCCAAAATCCATGACAATGTCTGGGTTTCTACTTAATGCACATCCTTGTTGTTGGTGAGGAATTGGAGCTGGTTTTTCCCATGGATAACAAAAAACTCATCTGCCTCACATCTGTCATAGCAAGCTGAATACGAGTTTGAGGTTGTTGTACTCATGTGTTCTGGACTCCTCAGTTCTCTTAACACTGGCTCCAGATGCACACCAATTCTTGATATTTCATCTACTGGCAAGCACGATTCACCAGAAACTATAAGAGGTCTCTGGAGAAACATGCAATGTTCACCTCCACTGCCATAATAGTGAGTCACCTCACAAGTATGCAGATCCATGGCTAGTAAGTCTGTAGAAGGTTTTTCAGTTGGTTGTTTTTCCAGACTCTTTTGTGTAGTCTTCCAAAGGCGCTATTTGCCTTGGCGAGTCTGTTGTCTATCTCATTGTCGATCCTTGCATCTGATGAAATGGTGCAGCCGAGATAGGTAAACTGGTTGACCGTTTTGAGTTTTGTGTGCCCGATGGAGATGTGGGGGGGCTGGTAGTCATGGTGGGGAGCTGGCTGATGGAGGACCTCAGTTTTCTTCAGGCTGACTTCCAGGCCAAACATTTTGGCAGTTTCCGCAAAGCAGGACGTCAAGCGCTGAAGAGCTGGCTCTGAATGGGCAACTAAAGCGGCATCGTCTGCAAAGAGTAGTTCACGGACAAGTTTCTCTTGTGTCTTGGTGTGAGCTTGCAGGCGCCTCAGATTGAAGAGACTGCCATCCGTGCGGTACCGGATGTAAACAGCGTCTTCATTGTTGGGGTCTTTCATGGCTTGGTTCAGCATCATGCTGAAGAAGATTGAAAAGAGGGTTGGTGCGAGAACACAGCCTTGCTTCACGCCATTGTTAATGGAGAAGGGTTCAGAGAGCTCATTGCTGTATCTGACCCGACCTTGTTGGTTTTCGTGCAGTTGGATAATCATGTTGAGGAACTTTGGGGGACATCCGATGCGCTCTAGTATTTGCCAAAGCCCTTTCCTGCTCACGGTGTCGAAGGCTTTGGTGAGGTCAACAAAGGTGATGTAGAGTCCTTTGTTTTGTTCTCTGCACTTTTCTTGGAGCTGTCTGAGGGCAAAGACCATGTCAGTGGTTCCTCTGTTTGCGCGAAAGCCGCACTGTGATTCTGGGAGAATATTCTCAGCGACACTAGCTATTATTCTATTTAGTAGAATCCTAGCGAAGATTTTGACTGCAATGGAGAGCAACGTGATTCCCCTGTAGTTTGAGCAGTCTGATTTCTCGCCTTTGTTTTTGTACAGGGTGATGATGGTGGCATCACGAAGATCCTGAGGCAGTTTACCTTGGTCCCAACAAAGCTTGAAAAACTCATGCAGTTTGGCATGCAGAGTTTTGCCGCCAGCCTTCCAGACTTCTGGGGGGATTCCATCCATACCTGCTGCTTTGCCACTTTTCAGTTGTTCGATTGCCTTATATGTCTCATCCAGGGTGGGAACCTCATCCAGCTCTAGCCTTAGGGGCTGTTGAGGGAGCTGGAGCAGGGCGGAATCTTGGACTGAGCGGTTGGTACTGAAAAGAGATTGGAAGTGTTCTGACCATCGGTTGAGGATGGAGATCTTGTCGCTGAGGAGGACTTTGCCGTCTGAGCTGCGCAGCGGGCTTTGGACTTTGGGTGAGGGGCCGTACACAGCCTTTAGAGCCTCGTAGAAACCCCTGAAGTCGCCAATGTCCGCGCTGAGCTGTGTTCGTTTGGCGAGGCTAGTCCACCACTCATTTTGGATCTCCCGGAGTTTGCGCTGAAGATGGCTGCATGCGCGACGGAAGGCTTGTTTCTTCTCTGGACAGGACGGCTTTGTAAGGTGAGCCTGGTGGGCAGCTCGCTTCTTTGCCAGCAGCTCCTGGATTTCCTGGCTGTTTTCGTCAAACCAGTCCTTGTTTTTCCTGGAGGAGAAGCCCAGTACCTCTTCAGTGGATTGCAGTATGGTAGTCTTCAACTGATCCCAGAGGGTTTCAGGGGACGGGTCCGTGAGGCGGGTTGCAACGTCGAGCTTTGCTTTGAGGTTTGCCTGGAAGTTTCCTCTCGCTTCGTCTGACTGCAGTTTTCCAACATTGAACCTCTTTCTGGGGGCTTTATTGTTCCTGGGCTTTGGCTTGAAGTGAAGGTTGAGCTTGCAGCGAACCAGCCGGTGGTCAGTGTGGCATTCCGCGCTAGGCATGACCCTGGTGTGGAGCACATCTTGTTTGTCACTTTCTCGCACCAGGATGTAGTCCAGGAGGTGCCAGTGTTTGGATCGGGGATGCATCCAGGTGGTCTTAAGGCTGTCCCTCTGCTGAAAAAGGGTGTTTGTAATGACAAGCCGCTGTTCTGCGCAGAGCTCCAACAGGAGGCGCCCATTGTCGTTGCACTTGCCGACGCCATGCTTGCCCAGGATTCCTGGCCAGGTTTCTGAGTCTTTGCCGACACGAGCGTTGAAGTCGCCCAGGATGACAACCTTGTCGGCTGTAGGGGTACGTTGGATGAGGTTGCGCAGGTCGGTGTAGAACTTGTTCTTTTCTGCTGGTTCCGCCTGGAGGGTTGGAGCATAGACACTGATGAGGGTGATGTGACGCTTGTTTTGAAGTGGGAGTCGCATGGACATGATTCGGTCCGAGAGGCCTGTCGGAAGGTTTTCGAGTTTGGAGGCAATGAAGCTCTTGACCATGAAGCCTACACCAGATAGGCGTCGTTCATCCGAAGGCTTGCCAGACCAGTAGAGTGTGTAGCCCGCGCCGCGTTCTTGGAGGCTGCCTACATCTGCCAGGCGGACTTCACTGAGAGCGGCTATGTCGATGTCAAGTCTGAGGAGTTCATGTGCAATGAGGGCAGACCGACGTTCAGGTCCGGTGGCTGTCAGTCTTGTCTAGCATGGTTCTGATGTTCCAGCATGCTAGCTTGAGTTTGTGAGCATCTTTTGAGGGGGAGGACGTGGAGGGGGAGGACGTGGGAGGGGGAGGACGTGGAGGGGGAGGACGTGGAGGGGAGAGGACGTGGAGGGGGAGACGTGGAGGGGAGGACGTGGAGGGGGAGGACGTGGAGGGGGAGGACGTGGAGGGGGAGGACGTGGAGGGGGAGGACGTGGAGGGGTGAGGACGTGGAGGGGGAGGACGTGGAGGGGGGAGGACGTGGAGGGGAGGACGTGGAGGGGGAGGACGTGGAGGGGTGGAGGACGTGGAGGGGGAGGACGTGGAGGGGGAGGACGTGGAGGGGGAGGGACGTGGAGGGGGAGGACGTGGAGGGGGAGGACGTGGAGGGGGAGGACGTGGAGGGGGAGGACGTGGAGGGGGAGGACGTGGAGGGGGAGGACGTGGAGGGGGGAGGACGTGGAGGGGGAGGACGTGGAGGGGGAGGACGTGGAGGGGGAGGACGTGGAGGGGGAGACGTGGAGGGGGAGGACGTGGAGGCGGAGGACGTGGAGGGGGGGGAGGACGTGGAGGGGGAGGACGTGGAGGGGGAGGACGTTGGAGGGGGAGGACGTGGAGGGGGAGGACGTGGAGGGGAGGACGTGGAGGGGGAGGACGTGGAGGGGGAGGACGTGGAGGGGGAGGACGTGGAGGGGGGAGGACGTGGAGGGGGAGGACGTGGAGGGGGAGGGACGTGGAGGGGGAGGACGTGGAGGGGGAGGACGTGGAGGGGGAGGACGTGGAGGGGGAGGACGTGGAGGGGGGAGGACGTGGAGGGGGAGGACGTGGAGGGGGAGGACGTGGAGGGGGAGGACGTGGAGGGGGAGGACGTGGAGGGGGAGGACGTGGAGGGGGAGGACGTGGAGGGGGAGGACGTGGAGGGGGAGGACGTGGAGGGGGGAGGACGTGGAGGGGGAGGACGTGGAGGGGGAGGACGTGGAGGGGGAGGACTGGAGGGGGAGGACGTGGAGGGGGAGGACGTGGAGGGGGAGGACGTGGAGGGGGAGGACGTGGAGGGGGAGGACGTGGAGGGGGAGGACGTGGAGGGGGAGGACGTGGAGGGGGAGGACGTGGAGGGGGAGGACGTGGAGGGGGAGGACGTGGAGGGGGAGGACGTGGAGGGGGAGGGACGTGGAGGGGGAGGACGTGGAGGGGGAGGACGTGGAGGGGGAGGACGTGGAGGGGGGAGGACGTGGAGGGGGAGGACGTGGAGGGGGAGGACGTGGAGGGGGAGGACGTGGAGGGGGAGGACGTGGAGGGGGAGGACGTGGAGGGGGAGGACGTGGAGGGGGGAGGACGTGGAGGGGGAGGACGTGGAGGGGGAGGACGTGGAGGGGGAGGACGTGGAGGGGGAGGACGTGGAGGGGGAGACGTGGAGGGGGAGGACGTGGAGGGGGAGGACGTGGAGGGGAGGACGTGGAGGGGGAGGACGTGGAGGGGGAGGACGTGGAGGGGGAGGACGTGGAGGGGGAGGACGTGGAGGGGGAGGACGTGGAGGGGGAGGACGTGGAGGGGGAGGACGTGGAGGGGGAGGACGTGGAGGGGGAGGACGTGGAGGGGGAGGACGTGGAGGGGGAGGACGTGGAGGGGGAGGACGTGGAGGGGGAGGACGTGGAGGGGGAGGACGTGGAGGGGGAGGACGTGGAGGGGGAGGACGTGAGGGGGAGGACGTGGAGGGGGAGGACGTGGAGGGGGAGACGTGGAGGGGGAGGACGTGGAGGGGTGAGGACGTGGAGGGGGAGGACGTGGAGGGGGAGGACGTGGAGGGGGAGGACGTGGAGGGGGAGGACGTGGAGGGGGAGGACGTGGAGGGGGAGGACGTGGAGGGGGAGGACGTGGAGGGGGAGGACGTGGAGGGGGAGGACGTGGAGGGGTGAGGACGTGAGGGGGAGGACGTGGAGGGGGAGGACGTGGAGGGGGAGGACGTGGAGGGGGAGGACGTGGAGGGGGAGGACGTGGAGGGGGAGGACGTGGAGGGGGAGGACGTGGAGGGGGAGGACGTGGAGGGGAGAGGACGTGGAGGGGGAGGACGTGGAGGGGGAGGACGTGGAGGGGGAGGACGTGGAGGGGGAGGACGTGGAGGGGAGGACGTGGAGGGGGAGGACGTGGAGGGGAGGACGTGGAGGGGGAGGACGTGGAGGGGGAGGACGTGGAGGGGGAGGACGTGGAGGGGGAGACGTGGAGGGGGAGGACGTGGAGGGGGAGACGTGGAGGGGAGGCGTGGAGGACGTGGAGGGGGAGGACGTGGAGGGGGAGGACGTGGAGGGGGAGGACGTGGAGGGGGAGGACGTGGAGGGGGAGGACGTGGAGGGGGAGGACGTGGAGGGGGAGGACGTGGAGGGGGAGGACGTGGAGGGGGAGGACGTGGAGGGGGAGGACGTGGAGGGGGAGGACGTGGAGGGGGAGGACGTGGAGGGGGAGGACGTGGAGGGGGAGGACGTGGAGGGGGAGGACGTGGAGGGGGAGGACGTGGAGGGGAGGACGTGGAGGGGTTGAGGACGTGGAGGGGGAGGACGTGGAGGGGGAGGACGTGGAGGGGGAGGACGTGGAGGGGGAGGACGTGGAGGGGGAGGACGTGGAGGGGGGAGGACGTGGAGGGGGAGGACGTGGAGGGGGAGGACGTGGAGGGGGAGGACGTGGAGGGGGAGGACGTGGAGGGGGAGGACGTGGAGGGGGAGGACGTGGAGGGGGAGGACGTGGAGGGGAGGACGTGGAGGGGGAGGACGTGGAGGGGGAGGACGTGGAGGGGGAGGACGTGGAGGGGAGGACGTGGAGGGGGAGGACGTGGAGGGGGAGGGACGTGGAGGGGGAGGACGTGGAGGGGGAGGACGTGGAGGGGGAGGACGTGGAGGGGGAGGACGTGGAGGGGGAGGACGTGGAGGGGGAGGACGTGGAGGGGGAGGACGTGGAGGGGGGAGGACGTGGAGGGGGAGGACGTGGAGGGGGAGGACGTGGAGGGGGAGGACGTGGAGGGGGAGAGGACGTGGAGGGGGAGGACGTGGAGGGGGAGGACGTGGAGGGGGAGGACGTGGAGGGGGGAGGACGTGGAGGGGGAGGACGTGGAGGGGGAGGACGTGGAGGGGAGGACGTGAGGGGGTGAGGACGTGGAGGGGGAGGACGTGGAGGGGGAGGACGTGGAGGGGGGAGACGTGGAGGGGGAGGACGTGGAGGGGGAGGACGTGGAGGGGGAGGACGTGGAGGGGGAGGACGTGGAGGGGGAGGACGTGGAGGGGGAGGACGTGGAGGGGAGAGGACGTGGAGGGGAGGACGTGGAGGGGGAGGACGTGGAGGGGGAGGACGTGGAGGGGGAGGACGTGGAGGGGGAGGGACGTGGAGGGGGAGGACGTGGAGGGGGAGGACGTGGAGGGGGAGGACGTGGAGGGGGAGGACGTGGAGGGGGAGGACGTGGAGGGGGAAGGACGTGGAGGGGGAGGACGTGGAGGGGGAGGACGTGGAGGGGAGGACGTGGAGGGGGAGGACGTGGAGGGGGAGGACGTGGAGGGGGAGGACGTGGAGGGGGAGGACGTGGAGGGGGAGGACGTGGAGGGGGGAGGACGTGGACCTGTCCCTCGGGCCTGCGCAAAGGAGCTTTTAGGTGGAGTGCAGTGCGCGCAGTACTGGCCCCCACCCTTTACACCCATGGTTCGTGTGCCGTGGCCAAGCAAGCTGGGACGTGGCAGCGAGGTCCTTGGGTCGTAGGTTTTATATCGGAGTGGCCTTCTCCTATGCAGGTTTCTTACCCGGGCTGGAGGGGTCTGCCTCCCCTCCTTAGGTCGGTCCATACTGCCCGGACCGGGGCCGAGGCCGCCGCAGTTCACCCTGTGCCTGGACTGGGGCCACCGCCTCCCACTCCCTGCCCGGACCGGGGCCTCCGTCTGCCTCACTCGACCGAGGCCGGGGCCGCCGTCTCCCCCTTGCTCCTGCCCGTATCGGGGCCGCCGCCGTCTACCCTTCGCCCGGACCGGGGCCGGGGCCGCTGCTGCTCTCCCCTGTGCCTGGACTGGGGCCGCCGCCTCCCACTCCCTGTCCGGACCGGGGCCTCCGCCTGCCTCACTCGACCGAGGCCGGGGGCCGCCGTCTCCCCCTTGCTCCTGCCCGGATCGGGGCCGCCGCCGTCTACCCTTCGCCCGGACCAGGGCCGGGGCGGGCTGCTGCTCTCCCTGTGCCCGGACTGGGGCCGCCGTCTCCCCCTTGCTCCTGCCCGGATCGGGGCCGCCGCCGTCTACCCTTCGCACCGGACCGGGGCCGGGGCCGCTGCTGCTCTCCCTGTGCCCGGACTGGGGCCGCCGTCTCCCCCCTTGCTCCTGCCCGTATCGGGGCCGCCGCCGTCTACCCTTCGCCCGACCGGGGCCGGGGCCGCTGCTGCTCTCCCTGTGCCCGGACTGGGGCCGCCGTCTCCCCCTTGCTCCTGCCCGGATCGGGGCCGCCGCCGTCTACCCTTCGCCCGGACCGGGGCCGGGGCTGCTGCTCTTCAACTCATCCCTGTGGCTCTCCACAAAGATGGCGCCATCCTCAGAACCTCACAAAGATAAGCGTATACAGAGCCGTTGTCATACCCACACTCCTGTTCGGCTCCGAATCATGGGTCCTCTACCGGCACCACCTACGGCTCCTAGAACGCTTCCACCAGCGTTGTCTCCGCTCCATCCTCAACATCCATTGGAGCGCTCACACCCCTAACGTCGAGGTACTCGAGATGGCAGAGGTCGACAGCATCGAGTCCACGCTGCTGAAGATCCAGCTGCGCTGGATGGGGTCACGTCTCCAGAATGGAGGACATCGCCTTCCCAAGATCGTATTATATGGCGAGCTCTCCACTGGCCACCGTGACAGAGGTGCACCAAAGAAAAGGTACAAGGACTGCCTAAAGAAATCTCTTGGTGCCTGCCACATTGACCACCGCCAGTGGGCTGATATCGCCTCAAACCGTGCATCTTGGCGCCTCACAGTTTGGCGGGCAGCAGCCTCCTTTGAAGAAGACCGCAGAGCCCACCTCACTGACAAAAGGCAAAGGAGGAAAAACCCAACACCCAACCCCAACCAACCAATTTTCCCTTGCAACCGCTGCAATCGTGTCTGCCTGTCCCGCATCGACTGGTCAGCCACAAACGAGCCTGCAGCTGACGTGGACTTTTTACCCCCTCCATAAATCTTCGTCCGCGAAGCCAAGCCAAAGAAAGAAGTCTGTAGAAAATGAGACTTCTGTGCATAGAGGTCATAAGATAGTGGTTACATGGAGGATGGCCCATAAGAAACAGCGCCCTCAAGCCTGCTTTGTAAGATAATGGCTGATGCAATCTTGACTTCATCTATACCTTTGCATGATCATTTTCTACCTCTGTTCAGTTTTTTTTTTCCGGCAATATTCCCATGTCACTTGATTCCCTTAATATTCTAAAAATCTGCTAATCCCTGTTATGAATTAACTCAATGAATGGAATCCAAAGATTGAACTTCCACAGTCCTCTGAAGCAGAGAATCACCACTGAAAAGACTTCTCACTTAATTTCATAGTTTACTGCCGCAGGATCAGTGTTGAATGCACCAATTTTGCTGAGGGGATCAAGTAGCAAGATTAGCATAGTGCTATTACAGCTGGCAGAGTCCGCAAGCATCGAATCCATGCCGCTGAAAACCCAACTGCGCTGGGTGGGTCACGTCTCCAGAATGGAGGACCATCGCCTTCCCAAGATTGTGTTCTATGGCGAGCTCTCCACTGGCCACCGAGACAGAGGTGCACCAAAGAAGAGGTACAAGGACTGCTTAAAGAAATCTCTTGGTGCCTGCCACATTGACCACCGCCAGTGGGCTGATATCGCCTCCAACTGTGCATCTTGGCGCCTCACAGTTCGGCGGGCAGCAATCTCCTTTGAAGAAGACTGCAGAGCCCACCTCACTGACAAAAAGGAGGAAAAACCCAACACCCAACCCCAACCAACCAATTTTCCCTTGCAACCGCTGGAACCATGCCTGCCTGTCCCGCATTGGACTTGTCAGTCACCAACGAGCCTGCAGCAGACGTGGACATAGCCCTCCATAAATCTTCATCCGCGAAGCCAAGCCAAAGATTACAGCACTAGCAACCCGTGTTTGAACCTGTCCTGGTGCTGTCTGTAAAGAGTTTGTGTGCTCTCCATGTGACTGCATGAATTTTCTCCAGGGGCTCTGATTTCCTCCCACCCTTCAAATCATATAGGGTTTGTAGATTAATTCGTGTATTGTGCACGGCATGGATCCATGGACCGGAAGGGCCTGTCACTATGCTGTTTCCCGAAATTTAAAAAAATATATTTCCAGGCCTACTGACAATCCAAAACTAGATGGGATTGTGATATGATAACATTGCAGAGGTGTTTTGGGTGTATATTGACAGATTATGTTTGTGGTAACGTTCTGAGTAATTGAAAAATTGTTCATTTTGGGGGTGGGGGGGAGTTAAAGAATCAACTTTTTAATATGGTATTCAGAATGGTCAAGGTGTTCTATAAACTAGTGCAATTACTGAATGGACACCAGAAGCAAGTAGGAAACCAAATGAATCTTTGCCTTTATTACAACAGTAAATGATTTGGACTGAAAGTTTCCAAGACCTGAGAATATCCTATACAGAAGTAATTATAGAAGAGGAAGTGGAACAAAAGAGAGATTCCTGAGAGAATGTATTGTTCTTTGAGGAAAGAGGAAGTGCATTCGTATTGTTTGATTATGAGCTGTAAGAATGTATTGAAACTTTAATTACTCTGATCAGGAGAGGGTGATTTTAAGATAGGAAAGGCAAATTTAGAATTCTAATAGATAGTGATTTATATTTAACTAAGCATGGAAAATTTAATTGATTCAGATAGATTAAACTTGCATTTGTGAGGATCTTCCAAGGAAAGCTTAATTTTAAAAATAGTGGGCCACCAGGATACAGTTTTACAGTTTGATATTTAAATTTAAAAAGTAATTTTAATTTGACCATAAAATCCAGTTCTTGGCTCCCAATTATAGCCATTTTCCTTTTAGTTGACTAAAAGTAGAATAATACTAAAAGTGAACAAAGTTACTAATATGAAATTTCATGAAGGTGATGATCCTAGTTGACAGGGTTGGTTAAGAAGGTGTTTTGCACTCTTACTGGTCAGGAGCAAGGATCTCGTGCTACAAATGTTGGTGAGATCGTACTTGGATTATTGTATGCAGTTTTGGTCACATTATGGTAAAGATATCATTAAACTTGAAAAGGTGCAGAAAAGATTCATCAGAGTTACTGGGACTAATAGATTTGAATTGTAAGCAGAGGCTGCGTAGACTGGAACTTTATTCCCCAGAGGATTGGAGGCTAAGGGGGACCATTGTGGATGTTTGTAAAATCATGAGAGCTGTAGATCATTGTCTTTTTCCCAGAGTAGGTGAATCCAAAATTAAAGAGAGAACCAAGATGAAAGGGGAAATATTTGAAGGGGCAACTTTATCCCTCCCAGAAGATGGCAGGTATGTGTAAAAGACTGCGGGGGAAGTGATGAAAATTAAGACAAGTATGTGGATAGGAAAGGTCTATGGGTCCGGCTTCATCAACATGGACTGTTTGGGCTGAAGGGCCTGTTTTTTTGTGTTGCAGAACTCTTATAACTCTATCTAAACTAAATATCTCAACAGATCCCACCAGCACCTCCAAAGCCTGACTTTGATGCTTCAAGAGATAAACTGCAGAAACTTGGGGAAGGAGAAGGATCAATGACCAAGGAAGAATTCACAAAGATGAAACAGGAACTTGAAGCGTGAGCACAATGTACCATGAGGATTAAACATGCGAATTGTTTTTGTTTTGCAGTTGCTTATGGTGACATTAAACTGTTTCTTTTCACAGCGAATACCTGGCTATATTCAAGAAAACTGTTGCCATGCATGAAGTGTTCTTGTGTCGCGTAGCTGCACATCCAGTTCTACGAAATGACTTAAATTTTCATGTCTTCTTGGAATATAATCAAGATGTTAGTTGAGTAATAATACCTTTTCTGTATTATACACATTTGCATGATTAATTTTATTTTCAACTAATTTATGAAGATTCTGCAGATAATAAAAACGTGATATGCCTGTATTGTGATCATGTTCATGGTGGACCAAGTCAAATTGACTCATCTTCTCGTTTGATTGGGAACCACCAGCTGTCTGCTGTTGCTTTTGTCCAGCTGATCTTGTATTTCTGTGTTGTTCAGCCAAATGTCGATGTCCATGGCGAGGTAGTCAGATGCCAGCTCATTTGTGAATAGCCAAATGCACTTCTCAACCATTCCTCATTTTTATGCCAGGGCTCATTATGCCATAGGTACTCTGTGATTAGTAAGGGATTGCTTAAGTTGGTACGTGGGTGGAAAGAAAAAGTTTGAAAACCACTGTTTTCATCATACCTAAATGACTCATTACGTTTCGTACTCCAAAGGAAATAGGCCATTGACAATTTTTCTCAAGCAAAATACTTCAGCATCATTTGGTTTTCCATTTTTTTCTTTCCACCCACGTACCAACTTAAGTAATCCCTTACTAATCACAGAGCACCTATGGCGTAGGGAATACTTAAAGTGGTATGTGAGTGGAAAGATAAAGGTTGAGAACCACTGCTTTAGAAAATTTACTTTTTAACACCTCCATTTTCTAAATATTCTGCAAATGACTTTGCTACTCTAAATTAATATGAATGAAGGCAAGATAATAAGGCAGCAGACTCTTGATTTCAGAAACTGACTAACAACATAAAGTTGTCAACTATATGCTAGGATTAAGCCTCTTTAAATTCAGAGTGGAAATTTTTTTTCCTTAGTATGAATGACTTGGCTTCATTGGCAGGTTTGTTGTGTAATTGTTTTTCAATATTAGGCTAACTATACATGTGGAACAATTTACTTTAGTATTACTGTTTTTGTAATGGCTAAATAATAAATTGAGTTTGTTAATGCTAAAAAAAAATGCTTAAAATACTTAACATGTCTAACAAAATGATGTAAGACTGGATCCTCACCTTTCACACGAGCCATTGTCTGGAACTGTTAATGATCAGAGTAGTTTTGGAAGGGCTAGATGCCAACTTCTTCCTGAATGTTGTGTTGAAATTGATGGAGACTACAGAGTTTGAGGCTGCCTGTTTAATTAGATTTGTTTATCTTAAGATGCAAAATACCTGAAAAGACTTATGTGCTTGGTTCCTTCCAACAGTACAGGGAATATGAAGCTTTGAAGAAATTAAATGGTGCCCTTTGGTGAAGGGCTGTGATTTTTTTTTTTTACAACTGTTGTCTAAAAAGTGATTTTAAAAATATAAATTGGTGGCAGTTTTTGGAAGGTTTCATACTTTTAGATCCTGTTCCATTTGAACTCGTGTTCTATCCAACTTTTCCTCCCACTAAATCAATGACTGTATTGGTGTTACCTCCTGTATTTGTGCAAAACTTTATAATTTTATTAAATTTACACCAATTTCCAACCTACTCTGAAACTTACCTGGACTGTTCCTGATACTTCTTTCCCCTTCCTTGACCTATTTCCATCTCAGGGGACAAATTATTTTCTGATATCTGTTACAAACTATCTGACTCTCATAGCTACCTGGATTATATCTTGTACCATCTATTTTTCACAATTCCTTTGCCTTCACTAGATCTTTTTCCAGAATCAGACCTTCTACTCCAGGACATCTGAAGTTTCCTCTTTCTTTAATAAATTTGGATTTCCTCTTGCTGTTATTGATGAAGTCCGCACCCATAGCTGCCATCTCTAGTCATTCTGCTCTTATTCCTTAGTTAGAGAGCAAGGAGAGAATCCCTCTGGTCTTCATTTTTCACCTCAGCAGCCTCTGAATTTGTCACATTACCCGCCAACACTTCCAGCAACTTCAGTCTGATCCCACTACCAGCCAGATCTTCTCCTATCTGATATGTTTCTCCTGTCCACCCAAACTTCCTACCCGTAAGGCACTTCCCAGTGTAAATGCAGAAAGTGCTAAACTTGTCCCGTCATCTTTACCCACCTTTCCTCAATCCAGAACCACAAACAGACCCTACAGGCAAGGCTCTGCTTTAAATACACATTGTCCAACCTAATGTACTGCATTTGGTGTACTTGATGTGGCCTCCTCTACATTGTTGAGACCAAATACAGATTGGGTAACTACTTCATTGAACACAACGATCTGTGGGTCAACCATTTTAACTTTCCCAAACAATTCCTACAATGACGTGTCTATCCTTGGGCTCACCCATTGTCAAGCTGAGGATAAAATTAAACTTGAGGAAGGACACATTATAATTCCACCTAGATAGCTTTAAACCTGAAGGCATGAACAATGATTTTTTTAAATTTAGGAACACCTGTCTGATTTCACTATTCCCATCTCTTCTCTAACTACACCTGCCATTTTTTTCTCCTCTCTCTAACTTTTTAAAAATCCCCGCACCCCTCTTCCTAATGGTTTCTCTCTCTGTCTTTCCATGTGTCACATCTTCTGTTATGTACTCTTATCACCTATGGACCCATCCTGCAATTTCTTTACCCTTTATGCTTTAATATCACCTATTCTATCTTAGTCTTGATAAAGGGTTCAACTCCATAATATTGACAGAGCGTTGTTACTCCTGGATGCTGTCTTACCTACTGAGTGATTCAGCAATTCTTTGCTCAAGATTCCAGCATCTGCAGCTTTTGTGTTTCTCAGAATGGAGGATCAATTTGTTGCCAGTCCCTTCATTTAGTAATGATCAAGGACTCAGGCTCAAGTTTTGTTTAATCTCCAACCTTGCTCCTCATCATTTTCTGTGGTTGAAAAATAATGTTAGAAATTTAAAACTGGAGTGCTAATTAAGTTAACTTTACATGGCAGACATAACCATGTTTATTTTGTTTTGTTTTGAAGCTGAGTATTCGAGGAAAAAATAAAAAAGAGAAACTGGAAGATTTCTTTAAAAATGTGGTGAAGTCTGCAGATGAAGTTCTTGTTGCAGGTGTTAAGGTGTGTTCAAGTATTTTTTTTGAAATTCATTAAAACTCTAATATATCAAACCATAATAATAAGCATGCATTATTGGCAACCATGTGACACTGTGTAGCAATCCACTTGAAATTTGCCTTTTCTAGGCATATGAATCTAGAGGCCAAGTGGAGGCTGTACCAAAGTTGTTGTCATATTTTATATTTATTTACGTTTGCTTGGATGGGGACAAGAATACGAGGAATAGAGTGTCGTTCCTAAAAACTATAAATTTAACTTTTTCATTGTTTCTGTGGAAGGCTGACAGAAAAGAGAGCAGGATAATAACAGAGAGCAAAAAAAATCATTAAATTTCTGGAGGAATTCAGCATATCAAACAGTATCTGTACATCAGGACTGTGAGAGCCAGATATCATTGATGATGACGCAACTGATGTTGGCACAAGTGATACAACTGATATGAAGGGGTGTGGGGAATTTTTTTCAGATGAAGTAGAGGGTGATAGATGGTAGTGGAGACAACACCATCTTCACTTAATGTGATAAAACCTCTAGCTAATAGTAGATATAGTAAGCTTAACAAATCTATATCCATCCATATCCTAGATTTCCAGATCAGTTTATGCAGTCAATTTATACCAGTAGGAGAAAAGAAGTGCTGAATATATGGCTGGCTAATTTTCCAAGGTGTAGCACTTCATTTATTCAACAGTTTTTAACCATAACAATGTTAGAATTATGTCAAAATTTTGTTGAAAAATGTCATCCCATTATTAGCTAGTTTTCTATTTGTGATGAATACAACATGCCTACTGTATATATTCATAAAATAGTTGATAATTTAATATTCAAATCCCTCCTTTTTTTTGCCCCAAAATCATGTTTTACATTTGACGTGTAAAAGTCAACCCCCTTATTTTTGTCCTAAACCCCTTACCCATCCAAGCTTCAGACACCCCCACTGCGAACCCTTGTCCCGGTTCCCCACCCAAGCCTCAGCCATTCTCCGAGGTCCCGGCTGCCTGCCCATCCGAGTTTCTGACTCCATGACCACGGACTTACCACTGGTCCTGACCATCCAAGCTCCCGATGCCTTGAAGGTGCAGGTACTTTGGTCAAAAGTATGACCTGTGTAAAAAATCGAACTCGCCCTCTTCACCCAAATTTGTCTTGAAAAATTGGTCCCAAAACTCGACTATTACACGAGTATCCAGCACCTATGGGGATTGGAAGATGTTGCATGAGTGAATTTTCTGGTTGCTTGAGATTGCATGTTGCATGATTGGCGAACTAACACCAATTTTAAAGTTCAGCATTTTTTCTTTTCTTTTAAAAATATTTTTATTGATTTTAATAAAGATATGAATAATACAATTTGATAAAATGATAAGGATAATTACTCAAAATTAATAACACATTCACTATATGAAAAAATACATAAGTTGTTAATCATATTCATAATTCGTATTCCAAAAAAAGCTAAGAATGAAAAGTATAAAAAAAGGAAAAAGGAACAAATTTAAAAAACAAGGAAAAAAATAAAAAGGAGAAAAACTCAAAACCCCCACTTAACATCGTTGCCAGATGCTATACATGATTGTTAATAAAAGCAAAATGAAGGTAGAAAAAAATGTGGAAATGTAAACTGAGTTAGACAATTTAATGACATTGATGTGAAATTATAAAGTAAGAAAGGGAGTCATAAATCACCTGCATAACGTCTAAAACTGAATAACAAATCTTTTCCATATTCAAACAAGACTTGATGTCACACAACCACTGATCCTGAGTAGGCGGAGCAGCATCCTTTCATTTAAGTAAAATCAGATGCCTTCCCCAAAAGAGAGGAAAAGAATTGGCATGACTCTGAAACAAAGACAGAAGAATCATTCCCTCCTCCCCTTGTACCAAAGGGTTTGATATTAAATCTATATTAAAATTTTTTTGATGAAGTATGGAAAACCTCTCTCCAGTATTTTTCTAGAGTAGGACGTCAGAACATATGAATTAATGATGCTTCTCCACTCTTTCACCTGGTACAAATGGGATTCGTATCAGAGTAAAAGTGAGACAAATTTAACCTTAGACATATATGCTCTATGTACCATTTTAGTCTTTCATGGCCATGAAAGACCCCAACAATGAAGACGCTGTTTACATCCGGTACCGCACGGATGGCAGTCTCTTCAATCTGAGGCGCCTGCAAGCTCACACCAAGACACAAGAGAAACTTGTCCGTGAACTACTCTTTGCAGACGATGCCGCTTTAGTTGCCCATTCAGAGCCAGCTCTTCAGCGCTTGACGTCCTGCTTTGCGGAAACTGCCAAAATGTTTGGCCTGGAAGTCAGCCTGAAGAAAACTGAGGTCCTCCATCAGCCAGCTCCCCACCATGATTACCAGCCCCCCCACATCTCCATCGGGCACACAAAACTCAAAACGGTCAACCAGTTTACCTATCTCGGCTGCACCATTTCATCAGATGCAAGGATCGACAATGAGATAGACAACAGACTCGCCAAGGCAAATAGCGCCTTTGGAAGACTACACAAAAGAGTCTGGAAAAACAACCAACTGAAAAACCTCACAAAGATAAGCGTATACAGAGCCGTTGTCATACCCACACTCCTGTTCGGCTCCGAATCATGGGTCCTCTACCGGCACCACCTACGGCTCCTAGAACGCTTCCACCACCGTTGTCTCCGCTCCATCCTCAACATCCATTGGAGCGCTTACATCCCTAACGTCGAAGTACTCGAGATGGCAGAGGTCGACAGCATCGAGTCCACGCTGCTGAAGATCCAGCTGCGCTGGATGGGTCACGTCTCCAGAATGGAGGACCATCGCCTTCCCAAGATCGTGTTATATGGCGAGCTCTCCACTGGCCACCGTGACAGAGGTGCACCAAAGAAAAGGTACAAGGACTGCCTAAAGAAATCTCTTGGTGCCTGCCACATTGACCACCGCCAGTGGGCTGATATCGCCTCAAACCGTGCATCTTGGCGCCTCACAGTTTGGCGGGCAGCAACCTCCATTGAAGAAGACCGCAGAGCCTACCTCACTGACAAAAGGCAAAGGAGGAAAAACCCAACACCCATCCCCAACCAACCAATTTTCCCCTGCAACCGCTGCAATCGTGTCTGCCTGTCCCGCATCGGACTTGTCAGCCACAAACGAGTCTGCAGCTGACGTGGACTTTTTACCCCCTCCATAAATCTTCGTCCGCGAAGCCAAGCCAAAGAAAAGAACCATTTTAGTGCCTGGGCTAAGCTGACAAAAAGACAACAGTCTGTGAGTCAGTGAAACCAGCAAGTCTGTTTTATTCAAAACAACCATGCTGACTTTTTAAGGAAATCCTCCCACTTTCTGAGCCCACACATTGTTCCCTGGGCCAACGCTGGGACACTGCTGAGTAACTGAGACCTGGCCTTGGGTCTGTCAAGAAGGGACAGGTCCCCCCTACTGGCTAAGGACTGTAAATTCAGGCTCTCCTTCGCACAAATGGAGGCCCAGTGCCATGTTGTGCCCCTCAGTACTTTTGGCAATTCTGCCCACTTTGTTGTGCGGTCAGGTCCGCCACACCATCTTAAATTGTAATAAACAATGACGGGCACATAGCTAAGAGCTATTAACCAATTTAAGAATTATGTCCCAATCCACATCTGATATAGTCAAATTTAAATCCCTTTCACAAGTATTTTTAATTTTAGCTAATGAGGTCTGATTTAAACATAACAATTTCTTGTAAATAGCAGATATTAATCCTTTACTAGAAGACATTAAACAAAAAAAAAATCATTTACAAAATTTGATTCAGACTCTCTTGGGAAATCAGATAGTTGTGATTCAAGAAAATGCCAGACTTGAAAATATCTAAAAAATTGAGATTTGGGCAGGTTAAGTTTAGCAGAAAGCTGCTCAAATTATGCAAAATATCCATAAATGAACAGATCCTTAAAACTTTGAATACCCTCTCTACCATCTCTGAAAAATAGCATCATGTAAAATAGGTTGAAAAAAAAATGATTAAATATGAAAGGGCTTGAAAGAGAGAACTTATGTAAAATATTTTCTAAACTGTGCCCAAATTTTCATAGAATATTTAACAATTGGATTATCTATGAACTTAGCTGAAAATGGAAGTGAAGAGCCAAGAAACGCTAAATTAGAAAAGTTTTTTGGGGGGGATTTCAGCACCATTGATACCCACAATGGGCAGTCAGAATGATTATGAAAACAGGACCAAAATGTAGGACTTCGTATATTGACTGCCTAATAATAGTAAAATCTAAAGTTAGGCAGAGCCATTCACCATCTCTCTTAGATCTCTGTAGAATAACTTTATTAAGGTGAAGATGTTTACTTTCCATATGTAAGATGATATCGCCTCGTCAAGTAAGTCAAAAACGATTTAGGAACAAAAATTGGAACAGATTGGAAAAAGTATAAATATTTAGGTAAAATATTTATTTTAATAGAATTTTTAAAAAAAGTCATATCTTAAAAGGAGAACCATCATACAATGCTGCAGAAGAATTCAATGGATGAAGTTCACTTTTATGCACATTCAAT
Organism: Narcine bancroftii; assembly: GCF_036971445.1. Taxonomy (NCBI): domain Eukaryota; kingdom Metazoa; phylum Chordata; class Chondrichthyes; order Torpediniformes; family Narcinidae; genus Narcine; species Narcine bancroftii. Next base: position 57,950,466 of record NC_091470.1, on the reverse strand, counting down.
TTATATCCTGAAAATTTACTGAATTGTGAAAGGAATTATGGGGGAAGGAGGCAACTGGATCCAAGATGAAAAATAAAAGATAACCTGCATTAAGAGAGACCTTATGTTCAATCCCTTACTTCCGTATCCCCTAGATGACCTTACACTCACGAAATGCCATTGCCAATGGTTCAATCACCAGATAAAGTAATAAAGGACTTAGCGGGCATCCTTGACGAGTGTCATGTTGCAAATTGAAAGGCTGAGATTGTTGTAAATTAGAATTAATTGTGATGGATGGCTGTAAGTACAATAATTTAATTGGTAATAAAATCATAACCAAAATTAAACATTTCAAGGGTTGTAAATAGATATGCCCATTCTATTCAATCAAAAGCTTCTCTCCATTCAATGAAAAAATACATTGAGGAGTTTTCCCAGAGGGCAAGTACCGTAGTTTTGCACATAAAACGTGCGCATTATATGCATATTTTACAAACCAAGTACATCCCCCGTACGTTATATGCGTGCGCACTCTACGAGAATAATTTTACATGTTGAAAGAATGCGCACAATTAATGGTGGCTGTGGGCAAGACGTGCCGGCAAATTATAGCGATTATGAGACTATAATAGTGGCAATGAAAGAATGGGCACAATTTATAGCCGATGTGGGGAATTTTGAATTTGGGAATATCCCTTTGTACTGAATGCCGTGGAATTCTGGCAAGGGCACTGCATTTTCAAGCAAGGAAAATGCCCAACTGTAAAGGCGAAGGTTCTCCATCCTTGTGCGTAGAAACTTGCCTTTCTGAATGTGCCGTGGCTGGCTCAGAGGTGCCGAATCCAACCCTTCTTAAGGAAGGATCATTGGCGGAATGCAGTGCTCCACAGCCTGGCTTGAATGTACAGCTGCTGCAAGCAGCTTATTAGGGGCGTGCTGATGATACCGTCAGCCCATGACGCATCTTCCCACTCACCACCTCAGGGGAAGGGCACCGGGCGAGAGCCGTCAGGGCAGCGGGGAGCATCAAGGGGTGGCTGGTGCCGGCTGTGACAGACTCAATGGGCCGCTTCGGCCTTGGTGGGTCGCTCTCTGCTCCTCAAAATGCGGCAGACCAATGGCTGTCTTTCCTACCCATATTCCCCCATGCAACTGGTACTGTTCTGGGTAACACAGCAGTTCCAATTGCATGGGGGATTATGGGTAGGGAAGATGGCCATTGCTCTGCTGTGTATTTATGAAGGGTGGCTCTATGGCACCAGTTACCCCGCCTTCATGGAGGGCGCTATGAGGTGCTGCTCAATACAAGTGCAATGCAGGAGCAGCCTTTCAGGGCTGCTCTATGAAAGCTGATTTTTGTTTTCCCTCTGCACGCTGCCGGCCTCCAGGCGGAGGCCTGGAATGAAATGGCCTAACCCAGACCCGTCCCTGAGGGAGGAGGTTAACATATCAAGTGCCTCTGATTTGAGACAACACGAGAATTAAAATCCTGTTTAACTCCAAAGCCTGTCTTCGATCTATTTGATTCCTCTCCAAAGCTTGTTTGTGTTGCAGCAGGATATTATCTATATAATGGGCGATTGACACCTCTGGGGGAAGTTGATTGGATGTTAATTGTGGGAGATTAACTGTGGCAGATACTGGTACATGCTCTGTGCATTGTCCCATTTAAATGCAAATTGCTTTTGCCAGTCGGAATTTAGAATACTACACCTGCGCATTATATGTGTGCGCCCGTCATACAAAAATATTTTTTTTACACAGTTTATTATTTTCTGCATGCTATATGCGTGTGCGCTTTATATGAGTGAATATATGGTACATAATATTCATTAAGGGCCATATATTAAAATAGGAATATCGGCTTTTAATAAACCTTCTGATCTTCAGAAATAATTGACAGTAAATGTTTTCCATCTTGTTGGCTAAAATTTTTGCCAAAATTTTATCATTAACATTAAGTTAGGAAATTGGTCTATAGGAGGAACATTTGATTGTGTCTATACCTTTCTTCGCCATTAAAGGTATGCAAGCCTTCTAAAATGAATCTGGAAGCTTAACCCTGTTTAAACGAATCTGCAAACACCACATTCAAGTGAGGTGTGAGCAATTGAGAAAATCATTTAAAAAAATTCCACAGGAAACCCATTGGGTCGACCTCATATTTTACCTATTTATTTTCTGTGTTTTTTTTGCTGGTTGCTTGAGGCAGCCAATTGTTTGAATTCCAGATAGCAGAAGTTTTGCTGTACATGCATATTATTACAGAATCATGATGTGGTTTCAATAATGAAGCAAAAAGAGGAACAGTTAAATATAAAGATTTAAAATGCCATATTGGTTGTATCATGTCTTGTCAGCCTGTAGACTTAGCATTGGAAAAAATAGTTAAGTATTGCCTAAATTTCTTCCAAGAACATTTTTTAAAATAATAATTTTGTGTGTTAGTTTTTAAAATTAGTTTTATTAGTTTTCTGCTTAATTGGGATTTAATTACAAAGTTGAAAAGCATTTTAATATAATCCAATTAAAATTATTTGAATACAAATAGCTTTTGCTATTCTATGGATGAGTGTACAATATATATTTTTGAATTATTCAGTTACATAATTTCCTGACATTTCTCTATTAGTGCAATGGCTATTGCCTTTATCTATAACAAGATTGCTTTAGATTTGTTATCTCTTTTTAGTGGAAGTATTACTTCAGACCATTTGAAGATATTTATGGTAGCTGCTGCTTTTAAAGAAGATGTACGACAATAGACTAATAAAAAGGCAGGAGAGAAAATTTAGCTACGTCAAGGTTTGACTGAAAGGTTGAAAATTATAAAGTTAGTCGTAGACAAAAATTTAACATTGTTGGATTACTAAATCTAAAGTTACTTAATTAGACAAGATTTTGTTTCTTCCTATTGTAATTATATTAATCCAATATTTGTGCTATTTGTTGACCTGTAACTAAAAATTATTTTGTTTACTTTCACCAATGTTTCCTACGTCAGCATTTTTGAACTCTTAATTTTGTCTTTATGACTTACAAATGATTATTCTTACAAATCCCTGGCCAACCTCCAGAAAATCCTAAATTGTTCAAATCTAACTTGTTATTTCCTTGAGTTAATTTTTGCTTCCTTGTCATTTTGGTGCTTATTGATCAATAATGATTCTTTATTCAACGAGATTTAAAATCTTTATTATGTCACTCAGTGACGTTCCCTAAAGCTTTATTTTATCTTCTAAAGCTCATTCATTTGACTTTAGATACTTTTATACATTGTTATTGTACTCAGCCATTGTTTTAAGATTCTCATTTGTCTTTGACATCTATTAAATTTTTAAAAATTTAGACATACAGCACAGTAACAAACTCTTTTGGCCTACAAGCTTGTACTGCCCAAATACCCCAATTTATCTATAACCCCCATACGTTTTTGAACAGTGGGAGCAAACCAGAACCCCCAGAGGAAACCATACAGACACAGGGGGGAAACATACAAACCCATTACAGACAGCATAGGATTTGATTCCTGATTACTGGTGCTTTAACAGCATTGCACTAACCACTACGCTAATGGTGCCATTCTTCCTTGATCTTCTGTAAGCCTTTCTATATTGCTATTCCCTTTCTTCAACTTGAATTCAACTGTTTTAATCAAATTTCTGATTATGCTCTTCTTCCATCCCAAACGTGTGTGCCTTTTGGTGTACAGTTGACAGTGATATTTTGTCAGTGGTGCTGTTTCAGTGCAACAAAGCATTAAATTTATTACAACTACATTTAAAAAATTTATATTTTAAAAACGCAGAATTTGGCCTCTACTGGTTAGCTGATGGGTTCTACTTTTATTTGAGCCTGATAACATAGAGGCAGTCATTAACACATACCGTAATTGGAATACTGTTTCAACAAGTAATGTTTTAATTCCATATTGAGTTTTTTTTAACTAAATACAAAATATTTTTAGGATGTTGATGATTTCTTCGAGCATGAGAAAACCTTTCTCCTAGAATATAATAACAGAATAAAGGATGCAGCTGTCAAAGCTGACAAACTGACAAAATCTCACAAAAGTAAGTAGCATTGTTTACTTGTGATGAATTGAATGTGAGGAAAAGCCAAAGAAATGTCCAGAATATATCAGGTTAATACATTTGTTCATTGATTTTAGCTAGTTTTGCGGGGCAATTAATTATAAGAAATATGTAAGCCTGAACTACCATGAATATTATTGTTTATGCTTAATTTTATTAGTTCTAATTTGTTGAATCAAATTGCACTGCACTGTTAACTTTTGTGGATTCTCAGTGCTGGTCTTGCTGCTGTAGCCTTTCTGCAAAGTAAAATGATCCATTTGTAGTGACAAGGCCAACAATGGCAGAATCTAAGATGCTGCCTATGGAGCATTCCAATTGTTTTATTTCACCTTGTGCAATCAGAAAGGCTTGTCCAGTGTTAATAATTCAATTTAATACCACGTTAAACTTCCATTAATTGATTTTTTTTTGGCAAAATCAAATTCCTTGCCTATTAGTCACTTGATTGTGCCAGTTTTGACTAGCACAAACCTGATGAGCCAAATGTAAATTAATTCTGCACATTATTTTATAGACTATTCCTAGATTTGTGGCTTTGGGCATATTCCATATTTCCATAAGATATAGGAGCAAAAATAAGCTATTCATCCCATAGTGTCTGCCCTGCCATTCAATCATGAGATGATCCATTCTCCTACTCAATGCCACTCCCTGGCCTTCTCCCCATAACCATTGATGCCCAGCCTAATTAAGAACCTATCAGTCTGCCTTAAATAAATCCAATGATTTGGTCTCCACAACCATCTGTGGCAACAAATTCCATAGATTCACTACTATCTGGGTAAAGAAATTTCTCCGCATCTCTGTTCTAAGTGGACGCCCTTCAGTCCTGAAGTTGTGCCCACTTGTCCTAGACCTTTTTCTTTCCACTCACATACCACCTTAAGTAATCCCTTAGTAACCACAGAGCACCTATGGCTTTCTTAGACTCTCCCATCATGAGAAACAACCTTTCTACATCTATTCTGCCCATGCCTTTCAACATTTGAAATTTTTACATGAGATCTCCCTCGTTTTCCTAAAGTACTAGCCAAGAGCTGTCAAACATTCTCATGATAACTCTTTCATTCCTGGAATCATCTTTGTGAACATCCTCTGAACCCTCTCTAACGTTACCACATCTTTAATGATGAGTCTAAAACTGCTGACAATACTCCAAGTGAGGACTTACCAGTGTCTTATAAAGCCATAACATCACATCTATCTTTTTGTATGCTATTCCTTTTAAAAATGAATGCCAGCATTGCATTTGCCTTCACCATTGATTCAACCTGAAAATTTACCTTCAGGCTATTCTGCATGAGGACTCCTAAGTTACCTTGCATTTGGGAATTTTCAATTTTCTCTTCATTTTGAAAATAGTCTGCCCATTTATTTCTTCTACCAAAGTGCATGACCATACACTTTCAAACATTGTATTTCATTTGCCACTTCTCTGCCCATTCTCCTAATCTAAGCTTTCTGCACTATCCATTTCCTCAACACTCCCTGATCCTGCAACTTATCTTCGTATCATCTGCAAATTTGGCTGCAAAGCCATTCATTTAATTCTTCACACTTCAGGGTTAAATAAGAAAATCTGCAGATGCTGGGGTCGAGTGCAATTCACAAATGTGATAGAGAAATTTAGCAGGTAAACATAGGAAGTAAAGGGTAGCCAACATTTCTAGCCTGACAAAAGGCCCTAGCCTGAATCATTTGGCTACCTTTTACTTCCTATGGATGTGACCTACTGAGTTTCTCCAGCACATTTGTGTATTGCACATGTTTCATTCTTCAATGTATAGACATTTAAGTCAGGAAGGCATTGCCCTGTTGATGATTTTCTCAGGAACCTGATCAGGACCAATGTTAAATTGTCATTGATTCAATTTTGAATGATAGACTGCAAGCAGTCCATGGAATATTGACTCAGGCAAAGAACATTTATGGAGTAAGTTATTAAATGACCTCATGAGCCTAAAGTGCAATTCATTCTTGAGGTAGAGGGAGAGTTTATTGCAGGGGTATGAAAAATTTGGAAAGGAAATAAGATTTGGATTTGTTTACCTGTTTGTGGTTGGAAGTTGTACACAAAAATAAACTTGGATTATTTCTAATAAACTGAATTTTCTGATATTTTCTTAAATATCTTGCTGTGTACATTTTTTTTCAGGTGTGGCAGATGACAACAGTAGAATTAGTTCAATATTTTACTTTTTAGGAACTCAAGACTCAACAGATTTATGCAAGTAAGTTAAATTACATTTTTCCAAGGATTATCACTTGAATTATGAATTGGCATTTTTCTGATGGAACACAAGTCATATAATCAGAATAGTTGATGCAGTAAACATATTACCAAAATCTTACTGACAAGGAAGAGGAAAATGTCAGTAAGGACTCCCCAATTTTTCCCTAATTATGGCTGAAAATCCACCTGGAAAGAAAGCAAGATTTCTGATGCCCTTGTTCACTGAGGCTTGCACATGAATATTATTTATATAACATTGGTCCATGGTAGCTTTTGTAATTATTTCAGAAAAGGAGGAAATTTAGCAGAAATTGAAAGATTGGAGTTTTAGTGATGTTATAACATTGCAAATGGGTAATGAACCTCAAGTTCAACTTCTGTAAAACTATTTAATGGTGTCATCACATCAATCTTTCCTGTAATGATTCAGAAATAGCTATTTTCATGTGATCCTTGCTACTAAAGTTAGGTGCATTTCTATGCTTGTTCATTTTTTTATAATTTTGTGGCTTTTACAGGCAAGCCTAGCATTTTCATCTTTGAAAAAGTCTAGTGAGCTGTCACCTTGAATTATTTCAATCTTTCTTTGAGGTACAGAGTTCTGAAACCAGAGCTCAGGCCAATCAAGAAAAATACAGGGAACAACACCCTGTATTTCATGTATATGTAATGTATTTCTTATGTTATATGTGGCATTTTTGACTTCAAGTTCTTTGACTGGTCATATCTTTGGTTCCATCTTGTCTTTGCTTCATGATGGCATAAAAGCTATGATATTAACCATCAAAATTTATTTTCACTGAAGGTTTGTGGTCAAACAAATATGTTTAATTAACCCAAAGCTTTTTTTTAATTTTTCTTGTCATAAAGATGCATGTCACTTTCAAATAACGTCATGTGGAAGTATAGCTTATCTTCAGAACAATGGGAAATTAGCATCTTCTAGCAGAACCAGTCTTTCATAGTTGAACTACATCATGCAAGCTGTATTTCCACTTATGTCCAGAGACTAAGCCTCAAGCCATTGAAACTTTCCTGAAGCATATGAAGAGCCTTACACTGATCATCTGCAAGATACAGGACCTCTATCAACTTAATCCTGCTGCACTACACTATTGTCTAATAATCAAAATTCCTGGTAAGACTTTGAAAAAAATGGACAGGGGTCTACCTCTCACCAAAGGCAGACCTAAGTAATGATGTTCACCTCCTTTAGTAAGCCATCACAGACTTTAGCTCAATTGAGAAAAGAATTATTTGGAGATCAAGACATTGGATCTGGCACAAAAATAAATTGTTTTACCAAACAGCAGTGATAACGGGCCTCTTGAATGCTTCTGGGGCCAGGACAACCTTCAGCAAGGTCCCTAAGAATAATATATAACTAATGTTGTCTCTGCAGAAACCTCAATTTACTGGAAGGAGAGGCAAAGCAGCAATAGTTTAATTTCCTCCGCCAATCCTCCAGCATTGCGGAAAACAACAAAGTTGCAGAAATGGTGATTTTAGTTAATACACAAAAATGCTGGAGAAACTCAGCATGTCTCACATACCTTGATGAAGGTCTCAGTCCTGAAATGTTGGTTATATATCTTTGTCTCTTGTAGATTATGCAGGATCCACTGAGTTTCTCCAGCATTTTCGTGTATTAACTCCAGCATTGAGCCCCTAGTTATATTATTTGATAGCATCAGGCAGGCCATGTCATTCACAATGTGTCACACCAGACTCAAGCACTCCAATCTGAGTTCTTCCATGGAATGAGATTACTGCTGGACTGATGAAAGATTTTAAGGATGTGCTTGAGGAAGTGTATCATTTGCACAGATTCTTGGGAATCCTTGATCACTCAAATAGGAAAAAGAACATTTAGCACGATATTGAGGTCATGCTGAATGAGTTCAAAGAAGCCCTACATTAGCAAAAGAACATTTGTCAAACTATGCATATGCCTGCTTCATCAACCAGTATTTTCTTCATCTAATGAAGAGCCTGCACTGCTCACATTAGCCTCATTAGGTGGTTCAGAAACTATAAAACTGAAGCTGTTTAAAATCATCCTTGAAATACATGTAAGTTTAGGGTGCAGGTACTACTGTCAAGAGAAAATGAATTTTGAAGATTGTAGGTGCTGTGTCAGTCAACTGCATTGCTCTGTTGTTGTTGAACTTTTTGGCTGATATTGGAGTTGCATTTATCATGTAAGTGCTGAGTATTCCATTATGTTCCTGACTTGTGCCTTCTACTAGGTGAAAAAGATTTGGAGTATCAGGGCGTGAATTGCTTGCTGCAGGATTCAAGCTGCCCATTTGTACTCTACAATGTTTGTGTGACTGGTCTATTTTCTCCAATGGTGGATTAATGCTTAAAAAGATGATCTTCCATACTTTATGCTTCTAATTCTTTAAATCACTTGGGGAAAACTTCAGAAGCCAATGTTGTCTGTGATTTTTCAAAATCATAACGAAGGAGGAAAAGATTAGGAAAGTGTCATAATTCACCAAAGGAGGACCAAGCCTTTAATAAAGTAAAGTAGAATTTGAGAATAGGCTGGTGGGAAACATAAATATGTGAGTACTCCAATAGGAGGTGGGTCACACAGAGACAGAAAAAATAATTGAGGAATAAGGAAATGACAGAGAAATTAATTTTTTTTGGAGGATGTAATTTGACAAGGCAAAAGCAGTGTAGTGTATTTGAATTTTCAAAAGCTCCATGTAGCACATGGGATTGGTGGTAATAAATTGGTACAGGTTGAAGATTGACAGACACAAAATGGAGTAGCAGTAAATGGGTCTTTTTCAGACTGACAGGAACTGACAAGTGAAGAAGTTGCAGAGATGAGTGCTTAGTCCTCAGCTGTTCACAGTGCCAATTAAGTAATTTGGATCTGGGGCCCAAATGTAATATTTCTGAGTTTGGAACAATACAGATGATTTAATTCAGTGGATGAAACATTCTCCATCACTGCTATATTTCCTCAAAAATGCCTACTGCTTTGGTTGTGCCCACACTTTGAAAAATTGAACCCCATTGCCTATATGAAGCAGAAAATGGAGAGCACTACAGCAGTGGAGAAGACTGTACAGGGCTGATTTAGGAGGCAGAATTACAGCTTTGTGATTAAACTTGATAGATTGGGCTATATTCAAGGATTCATTAGCAAACATAAATTAATATGCTACAGTTTATTAGGAAATGCATGGACAAGATTGTCCCTACTTGGTCTATCCAGATGTATATAACCAGAAGGTGTGGGTGAACCAAGATAATTTGCAATCTCTTGAAGACCAGATCTGTGGCATTCAAATAAGGTGATTCAGAGAGGTAGAAGACTAGATGGGACCTTTCTTCACCACTGGAGGATAATCTTAAGGGTATCCTGCTCAAGGACTCCCAAGTCCTTTTGCACCTCTGAATTTTGAATGTTCTCCCCATTCAAATAGTAGTCTGCCTTTTATTTCTTTATATCAAAGTATATGACCCTGTACACCTTCCAACGTTATATTTCATTTGGCACTGCCCATTCACCTAATCGATCCAAGGCTCTTTGCAGTCTCTGTTTTCTCCTCACTACCTGCCCCATTATAATTAGTATCACGTACATCCTTAACTACAAAGCTATTTATTCTGCAATCCAAATCATTACATACAACGTAAAAAGAAGTGGCCCCAACACTGATCCTAGTGGATCTCCACTGGTAACTGGTAACCAACCAGAATATGATCCCTTTATTCCCACATATTTGTCTTAATTGATGGGGCAGTGGTAGAGAGGGTTAGTATATTTAAATTCCTGGAATCTAGGTATCAAGTGGACCTCTCTGGAGCTAGCACCTTAAGGCAAGTGAGAAGAATGCCCACCAACAAACACTTCAACTTTCTAAGGAGTCTGAGGAGATTTGGTATGTCTTTGAATATTCTATTGAACCTCTGTAGAAGAATTGTGTAGAGTATACAAACTGGTTGTATCATGACCTCATTTGGAAGCCAGAGTCTACACGAAAGCATAAGGCTGCAGAAAATGTCAAACCTATCCATGAACTCTAACCTCTTGTCCATGAAGATGTCTACTTGAGACGCTGACTCCAGAAGGCATTCACCATCATAAAGAAGCCTCATCACCCTGGTCATAACTTATTCACACTGCTTCCTTCAGGCAGAACATGCAGAAGCCTGAAGACCAACAGCTCTTGGTTCAAGAACAGCCTTTTTTTCCAATGGCTATCAGGCTCTTAAACCTCCCTTTGATACACCACAAAAGAACTGTCTGCACTATTGCAACGTTGCTTGTTTTTCACTAGGATGACTGTGAACATTTATTATCTATTTCCTTGTATTTTTAACTTTTAATTTAATCAAGTCTACTATTGTGGTTTTTCTTGTTTTGTCTTTCTTTGGCTTGGCTTCGCGGACGAAGATTTATGAAGGGGTAATGTCCACGTCACCTGCAGGCTCGTTTGTGGCTGACAAATCCGATGCGGGACAGGCAGACACGGTTGCAGCGGTTGCAAGGGAAAATTGCTTTGTTGGGGTTGGGTGTTGGGTTTTTCCTCCTTTGCCTTTTGACAGTGAGGTGGGCTCTGCGGTCTTCTTCAAAGGTGGTTGCTGCCCGCCGAACTGAGGCGCCAAGATGCACGGTTTGAGGCGATATCAGCCCACTGGCGATGGTCAATGTGGCAAGCACCAAGAGCTTTCTTTAGGCAGTCCTTGTACCTCTTCTTTGGTGCACCTCTGTCTCGGTGGCCAGTGGAGAGCTTGCCATATAGCACGATCTTGGGAAGCCGATGGTCCTCCATTCTGGAGACGTGACCTACCCAGCGCAGTTTGATCTTCAGCAGCGTGGATTCGATGCTATCGGCCTCTACCATCTCGAGTACTTCGATGTTGGAGATGAAGTCGCTCCAATGAATGTTGAGGATGGAGTGGAGACAACACTGGTGAAAGCGTTCTAGGAGCCATAGGTGATGCCGGTAAAGGACCCATGATTCGGAGCCGAACAGGAGTGTGGGTATGACAACGGCTCTGTATACGCTAATCTTTGTGAGGTTTTTCAGTTGGTTGTTTTTCCAGACTCTTTTGTGTAGTCTTCCAAAGGAGCTATTTGCCTTGGCGAGTCTGTTGTCTATCTCGTTGTCGATCCTTGTTCAGCTGCAGCAGAAAATAATTTTAGTGCATATGTACATTGTTCAATGTATATGACATTAAACTTATTATCATTATCCATTTTGGTAGAGAACCAAATGGCAATAGATGGGGAAAAGGCTGATAATATTATTGGTCATCATAACAAGAACTGTTGAGTACAGGAGCTGTGATATCTTGCTCTATTAATACAGTACCTTAGTGAAACATTGCCTGGAAGATTGTGTGCAAAAAAAGCTGTCCTTGCCATGATTGTATTCAATTCAGGAGTTGGCTTCAGGGATAAAATCAGACCTTATATTTTTCTGCTTCTAGAAAATAAAGATAACTTGCTGGAAATAATGGAAAATTGCAGGTTTAGAATGAATAATGAGCCAAACAAGAAATAGCATTTAAGAAAAAGAATAATTGAGATATAAATGGAAATGAAAAGTGATGAATCATCTGGACCTCGTGACTTGCATCCTAAGTGATGAACCATCTGGACCTCATGACTTGCATCCTAAGGGATAAACCATCTGGACCTCATGACTTGCATCCTAAGGGATAAACCATCTGGACCTCATGACTTGCATCCTAAGGGATAAACCATCTGGACCTCATGACTTGCATCCTAAGGGATTAACCATCTGGACCTCATGACTTGCATCCTAAGGGATGAACCATCTGGACCTCATGATTTGCATCCTAAGAGATGAATCATCTGCACCTCATGACTTGCATTCTAAGAGATTAATCATCTGGACCCCAGGACTTGCATCCTAAGTGATGAATCATCTGGACCCCATGACTTGCATCCTAAGTGATGAATCATCTGGACCCCATAACTTGGATCCTAAGTGATGAATCATCTGGACCCCATGACTTGCATCCTAAGTGATGAATCATCTGGACCTCATGACTTGCATCCTAACTGATGAATCATCTGGACCTCATGACTTGCATCCTAAGTGATGAATCATCTGGACCTCATGACTTGCATCCTAAGTGAAAATCATCTGGACCTCATGACTTGCATCCTAAGTGATGAATCATCTTGTCCTCATGACTTGTATCCTAAGTGATGAATCATCTGGACCTCATGACTTGCATCCTAAGTGATGAATCATCTTGACCTCATGACTTGCATCCTAAGTGATGAATCATCTGGACCTCATGACTTGCATCCTAAGAGATGAATCATCTGGACCTCGTGACTTGCATCCTAAGTGATGAACCATCTGGACCTCATGACTTGCCTCCTAAGGGATGAACCATCTGGACCTCATGACTTGCATCCTAAGGGATTAACCATCTGGACCTCATGACTTGCATCCTAAGGGATGAACCATCTGGACCTCATGATTTGCATCCTAAGAGATGAATCATCTGCACCTCATGACTTGCATTCTAAGAGATTAATCATCTGGACCCCAGGACTTGCATCCGAAGTGATGAATCATCTGGACCCCATGACTTGCATCCTAAGTGATGAATCATCTGGACCCCATGACTTGCATCCTAAGTGATGAATCATCTGGACCCCATAACTTGGATCCTAAGTGATGAATCATCTGGACCCCATGACTTGCATCCTAAGTGATGAATCATCTGGACCTCATGACTTGCATCCTAACTGATGAATCATCTGGACCTCATGACTTGCATCCTAAGTGATGAATCATCTGGACCTCATGACTTGCATCCTAAGTGAAAATCATCTGGACCTCATGACTTGCATCCTAAGTGATGAATCATCTTGTCCTCATGACTTGTATCCTAAGTGATGAATCATCTGGACCTCATGACTTGCATCCTAAGTGATGAATCATCTGGACCTCATGACGCATCCTAACTGATGAATCATCTGGACCCCATGACTTGCATCTTAAGTGATGAATCATCTGGACCCCATGACTTGCATCCTAAGAGATGAATCATCTGGACCTCATGACTTGCATCCTAAGAGATGAATCATCTGGACCTCATGACTTGCATTCTAAGAGATGAATCATCTGGACCCCATGACTTGCATCCTAAGTGATGAATCATCTGGACCTCATGACTTGCATTCTAAGAGATGAATCATCTGGACCCCATGACTTGCATCCTAAGTGATGAATCATCTGGTCCTCATGACTTGCATCCTAAGTGATGAATCATCTGGACTTCATGACTTGCATCCTAAGTGATGAATCATCTGGACCTCATGACTTGCATCCTAAGTGATGAATCATCTGGACCTCATGACTTGCATCCTAAGTGATGAATCATCTGGACCTCAGGACGCATCCTAAGTGATGTATCATCTGGACCCCATGACTTGCATCTTAAGTGATGAATCATCTGGACCCCATGACTTGCAACCAAAGAGATGAATCATCTGGACCTCATGACTTGCATCCTAAGTGATGAATCATCTGGACCTCATGACTGGCATCCTAAGTGAAAATCATCTGGACCTCATGACTTGCATCCTAAGTGATAAATCATCTGGACCTCATGACTTGCATCCTAAGTGATGAATCATCTGGACCTCATGACTTGCATCCTAAGTGATGAATCATCTGGACCTCATGACTTGCATCCTAAGAGATGAATCATCTGGACCTCATGACTTGCATCCTAAGTGATGAATCATCTGGACCTCATGACTTGCATCCTAAGTGAAAATCATCTGGACCTCATGACTTGCATCCTAAGTGATGAATCATCTGGACCTCATGACTTGTATCCTAAGTGATGAATCATCTGGACCTCATGACTTGCATCCTAAGTGATGAATCATCTGGACCTCATGACTTTCATTCATGAGATTTGAAGAAGGTCTTGGTGTATGAGAAGAATTTGGGTTGACCAAGGTCTGTGCTCAATAAAGTTTAAAAGAATGAGAGGATATTTGTATTGATAGCTGTAATATCTGTCAGGGCTTGATGGACCAAAGGATGTTTTCCCTGGTAGTCTGGATTGAGAACCAGGAACCAGCCCTTAGATAGTAGCCGTCACTTAAAATTGAGTTGAGAAATTCCTTCATGAAGTGCGATGAATCAGTGAAATTCTGTTCCACTGAAGTCTGAAGACAAAGCTGCTGAAAGGCATCATATGGTATGGGAGGGGGAGGCTGGGGGAGATGGATCAGCCATAATTGTGTTGAATGGTGGAGCAGGCTTCAAGGGACAAAAATCAGATCTTATTTTACTGTTTCTAGAAGATTTTAAAAAAACCCTGGAAATTTGCAGGTTTGGTGTGAATTATCGAAACGTAGCATTTGATAAATTAATAGGAATAAGAGTTGATAACTTACCTGCATCTAATGACTTGCATCCTACAATTTCATAAGGTAGCAGTAAAAATGATGGACACATAAAATTTACCAACATTCTTCTACCTTCCAATATTCGGGAATCAATGTAACCCAAACCTTTAAGAAAGGGAATTGTAATCTAGTTGACCTGAACATCAGTCGTAAATTAAATCCTGAAATGTATTATGACTGGAGAAATTGCAACACGGTGTTTAGAAAATATCTATGGGATTGGACAGTTAACATGAATTTGTGAATACATAATCATGTTTGACAGATCTGTAACTGGCTGAAAAATTATGGGTAATCTGAATGTAAATTAAAAAAAAAGAAATTATTAGATATCAGAAAAACACAGACAAATTACACATTAAACACAGTTGGAATATATGGAATCAGAACTAATATGGGCATAGATCTGTTCACAGACAAAAAAAAAGTAAGAAAAACAGGTTATTTTTAGGTTGCGACAGGTGACTAGCCAGGTTAGACCCAGCAACAGTGAAGGAATGTCAATATATTTTCAAGTCAGTATTTGACTTCAAGAAATTCAAATATTTGTCTTGGAGGGGAACCTGCAGGTGCTTGAAAAATGCGTCCCTGGTGATGTATATGTACAGTCAGATGATAACTTTAAGTGACATGTTGGGGAGGTACTGTGTATGCAAGGGGATTTTGTAGATGACGCACACTCAAGCTAATGGTGGAGGGAATGAACATCTAGAAAATGCATAGGATACTAATTAGGTAGGTGTCTTGTCCTGGATGATGTTGATTTTGGAGTATGGTATATTGAATATTAGCATTTTTGTATGTATGGTTCCATTTCCTAAGCTTTCTTTTAAAGTTACCATTTCACTGGAAAATTTATTATGCCATTGTGTAACATTTAATAAGAAAAGTGAATTAAAAATTTGTTAACAGGAGTGAAATCTAATGGTTCTGAAAATCTGCCAGTCCAGCATCACCTAAGTTTTGAGGATTCTGGGTTATTAAAGTTTTGTTGTATTAAAATGTTTAATTTACTAATTTTTGAATGGAATACCTTCAAATTGAGCTAAGACCAACCAGATGAGAGAATTTTCATCTTTAACATTTTGTTTTTATAGTAGAACAGATAATATTTCGTTGATGTTTGTATAGAGCAAAACTTAATGAACCGCTGAGCTTTTTAAAAATAGCTTGCCATTTTCAGTCTGTTATAAATAATTCTATATAGTATAAATTTGTGCCTAATAAGGGACAGATTGAAACAAGCAAAACTGATTTAATTCATCAGTCCCAGAGATGTTGTTAAGATGCAGGACAAATTCAGGTGTGAAAGTGCTTTGATCCACAGTGATTTTTCATAGTTTTGAATGACTAACAAATTCCCTACATTGATTAAAGCCATGTTTTTTTTTTTTAAAGTACTTTATAGTGCAGTAATATGTTCCTAATTTTGTTTCAGATTTTTCTTGAAGGTATCAGAGTTGTTTGAAAAAACAAGGGTATGTCAATTTTGACTTGCATGCACTTAGTTTGACTAACTTCCAGGTTTTAAAATTTAGCTGAACTTTCTTTAATAAACTTACAATTTATGAAAAAAATGGCTATTATCACCCTATGCAATGTCATTAATGAATATACAGCAACACCATCTGTGTGTGGATCAGTATTTAACATGGAGAAAGCTGTTCAAGTGCTTCACTGAATTAAGCAAAATGTAAATGTTGAACCAAAAGAGAAAAACTCTGTTGAATATTTTGAGGGCTTTCTTGAAAGGAAATCACAGACAAGTGGATTAAGGACTGTTCTCTCAATGTGGGGTTTAGGATACTCAAGCATGACTATCAGTAGTGGAATGTGGGACGGGAACTAGTTCTAAGAGGAGGAATGAATTCAAAGACCAGTGTTAGGAAGGGGGGGGGGGTGGGAGAAGAATAAAAGTGGATAAGTGTTAGGCTTTCCCAAGAATGGACTGTAATAGAAGGACATTGAGGGATAATGCAGGTCAGCAAGGTCAGGACAATAATTGAGAGCACAATACAGCAGCGTCTGTATGAGTTGATGTTTAAAGCCAGAGGAAAGGAACCACTGCTATAGTCAAATAGAAGTGAAAGTCATAATTTACCTCAAAGTTGAATCGAATCAGAATTTTCAAAGCTTGGAAAGATTTGGCAATGACAGAAAAAAAATTAGTTTTTGGTATAGTTGGATGCAGTGATTTCAGTTTTCTAAGGCTTGCAATTGAAAAGAATTACAGCTTGTTCAAACTTGGATGTCTATTAACCACTCTGAATACACAGACACTGGAATTGAGGAAGGCAGTGGTGAGGTTGCAATTAGTGCTGTCGTGTCTGCAGAATTTTTGAGTTGTGTGTGTAAGGGACCAACAATTTAAAGGGAGGCTTTTGCTGATGGTGATCTAGTGATGATTTGAGAGTGACCCCCACCAAGATGCATCAAGCCACTGTCTCACACACCATCACTGACTTCATCACTTCCAGTCAACTTCCTCCCACAGCCTAACCTCATTATTTTCCAACCCCTTACTGCCTAGTTTTACCTCCTACTCAAGATATACAAACCCATTTGTCTCAGTAAACCCATTGTTCTGTGTGCACTTGCCCCACCAAACTGGTATCATAGTACCTTGGCTTCATTTTGTTCCCCACCCTAGTCTAGTCCATTCCTACCTACATCCACAATACCTCACATGCCCTCCACCACTTCAGCAACTTCCAGTTCCCTGCCCCATTTTCACTATGGACATCCAATACACCTCCATTTTCCTCAGACTGAAATTCTCATTCAATTCTTTCTCAACATCAGACCCAACTAGTTCCCTTCCACTACTACCACTCCTCTGCCTAGCAGAACTTGTTTTAACCCTCAATATCCTTTAGCTCATCCCATTTCTCCAAGTCAAAGGGGTAACCATGGATACCTGCATGAGTCCCAGCTATGCCTGCCTTTTTGTTCTCTTTATGGAAGCCTACACAGCCAAGGTTCCTCAACTCTTCTTCTGCTGCATTGATGACCACATTAGTGTTGCCTCGTGCACCCACGAAGTTCTTGTCAACTTTTCCATTGCTGCTAACTTTCTCCCCAACCTCAAATTCACTTTGTCCATCTCTGGCAACACACTCCCCTTTCTCAATCTCTCTGTCTCCATCTCGGGAGACAAACTCTCTACAGATACATTCTACAAACCCACCAACTCCCACAACTACCTCGATTACACTTCTTCACACCCTTTGTCCAGCTAAGGATTCTATTCCTTTCAATTCCTCTGCCACATCTGCTCCCAAGATGAGATTGCCATTTTAGAACATCCAAGATGTCTTCCTTCTTCAAAAAAATGTGGCTTCCCCTCTATGCCATCAACTCAGCCTTTATCCGCATCTCCTCTATGTCCTCATATCAGTTTCAGCCCCCTCCACCCCAAGACGCAACAAGGACAGGATTTTCCTTGTCCTCACCTTCCACTCTACCATCCTCATCATCCAACATATTATCCTCTGCAATTTTCATCATCAGACACATCTTCCCCTCTATCCACACCCTCTGGGACATCCTCATGCACTCATCCCTTCCTGCTAATCACCCCCTTGATACCTACCCAGTGTTGCAAAAAAATGCTACGCTTGTGCCCATACTTCCTCACCATCATTCGAGGCCCCAAACAGTTCTTCCAAGTGAAAGAACACTTCATTTGTGAATATGCAGGTGTTGTCTGCATCTGGTACTCCTGTTGTGACCTCCTCTTTGTCAGAGAGACTGGATGCTGAATGGAAGATCGTCTCATTGAGTACCATGGCTCTGTCTACTGCAATAACGGATCTCACAGTGGTCAATCATTTTAATTCCACACACCTTTCCCACATTGACAAGTCTATCCATGTCCTCATGCACTGTCAAGCTGAGGCTACCCGCAAATTGGAGGATCAACCAAATATTCCATCTGAGCACTCTCCACCAAGACTGCATTTACGTTGACCTCCAATTTATGTTAAACCCCTCCCCCAAGTTACCCATGCCTGTTTCCTTTCCTCTTGCTCCCAAGCCTCTTCCCTCCCCTATAACTTCTCAACTTTTTTTTCTTTTGTACCCTTCCACCCATATCCACCTAAGACCTCTTCACTGTTGGCCTCTAATCCTGCCCCTTCTTCCCTCATCTCCTCTTCTCCCCATCTTTTTATTCAGGCGATGGCCTGATTTTTGCTCATACCTTGAAGGAGGGCTCAGGCCTGATACATTGGCTACCCTTGCCATAGATGTTGCATCACCTGCTGAATTTGTCCAGCACTTTTGTGTCATTCATTCATTCATTCATTCAGGTTCCTTGCTGTTCAGCGTGGGTGAGCATGTCTCTCCGTTCAGTGTGGGTGAGCATGTCTCTCCAATCGTCACGTGTTCTGACCATTTTAATTGTAGTTGTGGCCTCCCTGTTCTCCTTCAGTGAAGGCTCCATTTTTGAGCTGAGACTATAGTTGCTGTTGAGTTCATCATTATAAAAGGGAAAAATAATAAAGTAGTTTCCCGTTGTTGTCTTCAGATACAGTGTCCATCCTAGACGGGTAACCCTGGCCATAAATCCGCAGATTCATCTGCCCAGCGTTTTTAGTTTTGCAACCATAAATTCCAATTTGTAGAATCTGCCTGTAAAAACCATCCACCATCTGCAATCCATGGCTTCACGTGACCCTGATTGGGAGGCTAAACAGGTACTACACCTTGCCCAAGGGTGACCTATAAGCTATCGGATGGAAGGAGTGCCTTACAGCTTCTTTTGCTGAGGAATTGCACAACACTAACACCACTTTTGTGTATTGCATGCATAATAAGAACAGAATGCTTTCACTAGAAGGTAATTTTAAGAGGAATAAATTGATTTCAAATTAGAGGAACCATTTACAATGTCATTCATATAGGAAGCCAGAGAAAAAGGGAAAAAAAATTGTAGATATTGGAAATCTGAAAATATAAACAGAAAATGGAGGAAATGCTCTATGGGTGTGGGAGCATCTGTGGAAAGAGAAAAGGAGTTAACATTAAGATGAAGGCCCATCATCAGGATTGGGAAAGAGGAAAAACAAAGAGATGGTTGATGTTCTGGATTGAGATCCTGCAGCCAGTCTTGATGCAAGGTCTCAACAGAAACGTCAACTGTTCTTTTTCCCCACAGATGCTGCTTGACCCACTCAGATCCTCCAGTTCAGTTTTTTTAAAATTTGGCACCAGGTTTTAGCATCTGCATCTCTTGTGTTTCCAAGAGAGAAGGCAAGTTGGAGAGGGGTGGGGGAAGGATAGGATAAATTGATGACCTCATTTACACTTTATTCTCATAGTAATGCTAGCTTCACGTGATCATGGATACTTTGACTTCTAGTAGTGCCCTATCAAACCACTTCATTCAGCAGTAACTTGGAACGGACAGTTAAATGTTGGCCTTTTCAGAATAAGCTGATGACCTTGGGTGAATGAGTTCCTGTGTATCCTGAATAAATACTAAGAATGAATGAGAATATAATTTTTTTAAAAGAGGTAAGCAGAAGCAGGAATGGCTACTTGACCCAATTGTGCCTGCTCCACAATTAAATAAGATTGCAGTTGATCTTTTTACTACTGTGCCATTTATTTCCACTGAGGCACTATCTCCTTGATTGCCCTTGTATCCAAGAATATATCTATCTTTCTACACTATTCGATAATAAAGCCCCAACAAGCTACTGAAGATTCGTTCAGAGCAAAGAAATAACTTGAATGGCTAATATTAGGGGAAACAGCAGCTTTGCATCTGTCCATGTAAGTTCTTTAAGAATTGTATTTTCTTCAATTAGATCACCTCTTGTTCTTCTCAATCTAGAAAGTATAGACAAAGGCTGCTTAATCTTTCCTCATAGGCCAAATACATGATCCCAGGGATCGATCTGATGAACCTTTCTTGAAGAAGATTGAGATCTGTGGTATTTAGGGTGTAAGCTCAATATCCTCTGGTAATTAAGGCTATACACTTTTTGAATTCATTATTACATGCTATATCTCAAATTTGCACAATGATTTATGCAGAAGGACACTTGGGTCCCTGACATTTTATTCCATCATCCAGTTAAAAATATAATCACCTTTCTCTTTTCATGTATATCAAAAGGGTAGCTTCATATTTTTCCATATTATATCACACCCTTGCCTGATCACATAGCATGTCTATAATTCTCTGAAACCTCTAGTTTCTGGAAATCTGAAATAAAAACAAAATGTTATAAACACTCAGTAGGTCAACAAGATCTGTGGAAAGAATTCAAAATTAAGTTTCTGACGGGAAAAAAATAGGTTGGTTTTAAGTTGTAGAGTTTTCCTCACAATAACATTCTGGCACCCAGCTAAACACATTTGGACATGTTACACTTGATTCCTTCTTCAAATCAATAATATAAATTGTGACAAGTTAGAGTCCTGCCACTGACTCCTGCAGCATATCACTCGTCCCAATTCCCCAACAAATATCACAAGATTAAAAGATGTAGGAGCAGAAGAAGGCCTTCAAGTCTGTTCCACCATTCTAATCATGAGCCGATCCATCCTTCCACTCAACTCCACTTGCTGACTTTCTTCCTGTAACCTTGATGTCCTGACTAAACAATCTGCCTTAAATACACCCAACAACCCGCTTCTACAGCTGCCTATGGCAACAAGTTCCACAGACTCACATCACTGACTAAAGAAATGTTTCTGTATCTCTGTTTTAAATTGACACCCTTTTATCCTGAAGTTGTGACCTCTTGTCCTAGACTCCCCTAAAATGGGAATCATCCTTGCCATAATTTACTTTGTTCAGGCCTTTCAGCTTTCAAAATGCCTCTGAGGTCCTTCCTCATTCTTCTGTACTCTGAGTACAGTCCAAATGTAGTCCTTATTCATATTTGGTTTCTGTTCTTTATCCAGTCTTCAAACCTTCAAAACATGGTATTACCCATGATGTACTCTAATTTTATTTGTTGATCTCTCTTGTGACACACTTATCACACTTCTGATGCTCCAAATACACCACATCTCACCATATCCACTGAATTGCCCTTGTGCTCGTGACAACCACACCAATAAAGCCTTTTGCAGATTTGTCAAAAGTGTTTTCCTTCGACTTTAATCCATATTATAATCCAATTTATTATTTTCTGTACACTGCCGCCAGTTGCTTTATTGTAGAATTTAGCCTTTTCCATACTGTCATTGATTTGACAGCAGCACAGTTTATCACTATGAATGTTGAAATTTTCCATGGGAGCTTGGTCTTGACTGCATTTAGACTCAACAGGCTGATGTTTCTGCTTTTGTACATAATGTGTTTTCTTTCCCCCCCCCAGAAAATAGAAGCGAGAGTGTCAGCAGATGAAGACCTAAAACTTTCTGATCTTTTGAGGTATTACTTAAGAGAATCACAAGCTGGTAAGGTAAATCATTTTTAATCAATTGCTATGTTTTTTAATCAAGTAAGATTTAATGGTTTTCTTGATGTCTTGCAATTTTTTTACTAAATATATTGATGAAAAGTAACATAAAATGGGAAGGTTGATTTTATCCAATTGGCTTGTGTGGAGAGACTTCCGGTTTAACTTTGATTGATTGCTCTCTCGTATCACAGTGATTTTATTAGTTTGATAGTCTGTTTCCCATTTGAAAAGAGTGAGAAGTGATGGTATTTTGAATAATGAACTGTGCTTAAACTTGGCTCCACAAAGGAATGTAAATTAACTGAGAGACATGGATTTTGGACAAGTTTACTTCAGTGAAGTTTGACAACCTACAGTATGCATTGAACTCCTCAATGTGGGTGTAGTCCAAAACTGAACCTAATAGGGATAATTTTACTGATAGTAGACTGTAATCTTCTCATTTGCAGTCTTTATCTAATATCAAACAATAGGCCTATCAGAATCCTATCACTGAATCGTATCACAATTTTGAATGTTTTATCAAAAAATTAGAAATATGCTAGTTTTCATGGTTCAATTGAATTATAGAATCAAAAAACGGCAGTACAAAAATATGCATTTCAATCTATTTTTCACAATGTTTACACTAATCCTCTTTGTTTGCTTCTACCACCTCCTCTGGCATCTCATTCATGATATTTACTACTTTCTCCATCTTTAAATATAACCAGATCCGGATATATTAGTGCACCATTAAAACTGTGTTCCTTATGAATGCACTTCAGAAGTAGTTTGGATTGCAAGTATGAATCCTAGCAAGATGTGCAGTGCTGAGCTCCTGTTCAGTTTAGCCTGTGTTCAAACTTTCATTATATATTTATGGCAACTACCTGGTACAGCTGGGATCCTTGAATTCTTTGGCTTTGGGAGCTTTTATAGCCTTATTTGGCTGTGACTTCTGCAAGGTCCAAGAAGTCTATTTTATGTTCAACAACAAGGCCCAACAATTCAAATGAAAGATTAATAAATCTGATAAAAGAAGTGTAGCATTTTAGTCCTGGGAGCTAAAAAGATCAGTTCTATTGCAAGGGTAGTATTCTTACTGTTTTCGTTTGGAAATGTGCTTTACACCGTATGGGATACCCTGGGGGATTTCTGTACACTTTTCATTATAACCCATTATTTGTCTTGCTTTCAAGATTAATGTGTGGATACATCTTATTTCTGCAATCTCTTTGCTCTATGGGATACTTTCACATTCTGTATTTTTTTAGAAGCAGGCCATTTCCAAAGGCAAGAAGGGGTTACCTTAATGTCTTAAAATTGCTTCCAGCAAAATTAGAGTATCCGTGCTCAACCTCTTTCTGCCTATGGTCCCCTTGGGACTCTGCTCAAAGTTTATGGGCCCCTCCTTGTGAAGCAGTCAAGTTTTGGTTTCTCCTATACTTCTCTCCTACTGACTATAGAGAATCCCCGGGTTACGAACGAGATCCGTTCCTACATCTGTCTTTAAGTTGAATTTGTAGGTAAGTTGGAACAGGTACATACGGTTCTTATTTAGTGTCAGTTAGTCAAATGTTTGTCTTAGTACTGTTTATAAAAAAACTTTAAAGAAACAGCTCTTAAAACAGTTTAGATAGGAAAAAAAATGGTTAAAAGTTAACACTTAGTCTCGTTCCATCGATGTCTTGCATTCCAGTAGGGGCATTCATGAGGTAACATTATGTGCATGCGCGAATTGGGGGCACAATTCGTTCGTAAGTATGAGTTGTCTGTAAGCCGGATGTTCGTAACCCAGGGACTCCTTGTACATAAAAAAAAAAAAATTTTTTTTTTGAGATGAAAAGAAAACAAGGTTTTTTTCTTAAATACGCCAAGGCCCCCAGTGTGGCTATAGGGCCTCTTTTGAGAATGGTTGATTTAGATTTCTTGGAACATTTTACCTGACCTGTGCAAGGACCCTAGAAATGTTTATAGAATCACTGTACTCCAGGTTAAAACTGATTTCAAGACCAACAGTTTCTTATTGAAATTATGTGGATTAATTTCTCGCCCATTGTATTTACTCTCTCAAGAGGGAATGGAACCTTTTGAGCTGACAGGCTGCACCTTGCTAGTGGTGTCAATCATGAATACTTGTGTTTGGCTTTTTAAGTCCAGAGCAACACATGGACTAAAATGCACTGTTAAATGCAGAAGTTCAAGACACCAGATAGACTAGGAAGGTTGGATTTGTTATTTCACTCTGCTATTGAACTTCAGAAAAATCACTGAAAGCTATGAGAGACTGTTAAAAGCTGCCAGGGTCTTCAAATATTGTTGATATTCAACTACAGTACAATTCCAATTATCCGAAATGGCCTATGTCTTGGCCTATGTCGGATAAACTTTTTTTTGGATAACTAGTCATCTTTTTAAAAAAAACCAATCCAGTAGCTACAGCAAATCTGTTTTATCAATGTTTAAACAGCAACAAACAAGGTAAGGCTTTTTAAGCATTAAATTAATGTTTAATTCTCACCAAAAAAAAAAATGCTGGCCACTGCTGATCACCGAGACCTCCCAACTGCCACAGTCGATTTTCCCCCCTCCTCCCCCCCCTCCCAGACATGTCCCCTCCACTGCCGCTGATCCCTGGGGAGTCTTCCCGGGCCGGTTGATCACTCACTGGTGAGTTGGCGGGCTCCTGTCTCCCTGGTTACTGGAGCTCTTGACTCTGAATCCTCTCCTAGGCCTACTGCACAAGCAATAGTCGATGTTGGGAGCTCCGGTGTGTCGAGGAGGGAATGCCACTGAGCTTGAGGTCCTAGTCCTGCCCAGGAGGCAGCTCTCCTAGATGATGCTGGGACAAGGGATTCTTCTGACCACTTGTGGTTGGGAGACAGTGGGATGCAGTTTGAGAGGGAGAGTTGGAGAGAAAAGTCAATAAGAGAAAGTAAAGAAGAAATGGAATGAGAGAGGGAAGGGAGTTGCATGAAACGAGGACAATCATTGTTCTAATTTCATGTTGAGTTAATTTTTTTTCAAACTGAGGTCAGTTCGACTCTGAAATGATTTGTTTTAGATATCCTCATTTATTCAAAATTTTAATTTTTTTACAGATAAATTGAGGATTTTGGCAAATTCAATTTCAGATAATTGGAGTTGTACTGTACAACTACTGTTTTGTTGTAACTTCTGATACAAGATTCTAATTGTAGAGGCTCTAGTCAGATTGGATTTTGTATTCAGACAAATAAATGCAAGTGTGGAGTGGTGGAGGGAGAGGGGTCGATGATTTGGGAGGAGTGACAGTGGCAGTGATTCTGAACTGGGAGATGAGGTCAGCAAAGTAGACCCAACCTGCCAGCTTGAAGTATGGACATTTGGGAATACAGGCAGTGGTCAAAAGTATGAAGATGTCCATGCTGTTTCATTGTATGTTGCCTGTCCTTTTTTCCTATTCTCCTCTTCCTGGTATGGAAGTTCAAACCATGGTCTCGATCCACTAATTCTCCGAAATTTTCTAGCTCACTAAGCGAAAGTGTACCTGCTGAAAGTCTTGCCAGAAGCTGGTTTAAATGAGAAAGAACTTTATCTTTTTTTTTCTCATGAATATTTAACAAACTATTCAGAATCACTCTCTTTTCCACTGCCAATGCTGCTTTTACACACTGCTAATTAGTGGAGCAAACCATGCTATTCTGCTATTGTATTTGGTATAATTTGCATTTTATTACCATCCAGTGATGATGTAAGAAGAATTTCTTGCAAGAATTTACAACACTGCCTTTCTGATCCATTAGCCTGTACTAGGTTATGTAACAATTATTTATCTGTGGGAAAAGTCAACTGTACATGGATAATAGTGACTGAGCAAAAATACCAGTGTACTTCAGATAGTTGTGGGTTTGTACCTGACGAAGGAGAGGATTCCCAAGTATAGGTGAGGAGCAGCCACTTGCATAGGAAAACAAATTAAAACTGTTCATATTTCAACTACGTGGCCGTTACTTGTCTTTTGACTAATTATTTATGCAAACCACTAAATCTTGTGCAGTGGAAACGTGCACAAATCGTCAAGTACACGGAGTCAATTTGTATAATCTTGTTTAATTTTCATAGACTTTGCAAATATATCTCAAAGTGTTTGTGTGCTCAGGACCTTCTTTATAGACGAGCAAGGTCTTTGGTGGATTATGAAAATGCAAACAAGCTGCTGGATAGATCAAGAGCTAAAAACAAAGATGTCCTTCAAGCAGAGACCAACCAACAATTCTGCTGTCAAAAGTTTGAGAAGCTTTCTGAGTCAGCAAAGCAAGGTAAATGTTTTGTATAATTAAGTTTCAGGTGCAAATCAGAAGCAGAACATTTTTGTGTATTCTTTTGAAAGTTTGCATGTCATTGAGCTGCTTTTCAGAAAGCTAGAAACAACTAGTAAATTAAAATTAGAAAATAAAAAGCAGATGCTGTAAATGTGAAATAAAATTTTTTAAATGTTTAAAATACTCAGCAGATAGTTTTGATACATTGAGCTTGTGAGAAACAGAAGTACCTTCACAGAATTTGCTCGAGACAAAAATTGAGAACAAAGAACATTTATTATACAACAATGCAAAGTTGGGTGCTTTCCCCTTACCCTGGGAATACACACACATACTGGGGCTCACCCAACTTTTATACAGTTCATTTCAGTGTAGAGGTACCCTCCCCCCCCCCCCCCTAACATTCTTCTGCCTCCTGGATGAGTTTGGCATTAGGAAATCCTGTCTGCCTAAGTGCTGTTTCTGTGAACTTGGAGGACCAGGGGGGTATCCTGTCAGTGTCCCATCATGTCATTGTCCTATTCACACCTTCCTGACTCTCAGGGCTTACTAATTTCTTATATGCAGAACTTGCTAATTCTGTCTAAGGCTAGAAGACCCTTATCTTATTCAGACTAACTTTACTTCCTACATTCTATTATCTTTCCTTATCCTATTCATACTGGCTTTATTCATTACACATATTTTCATATTAGTTTTACTCATCTCTCACAAGCTGAATTGAATCAAATCTGGAAAGGCAATGTAAAAATAATGAAGCAATCATGAACTGTTTTGGCAATCAGAAATTAATCTATCTTCCTTGGGATTGTAATACTGATAATTCCAATTTTGTTTCTAGAGCTTATAGACTTTAAAACTCGAAGAGTTGCAGCATTTCGAAAAAACCTTGTAGAATTGGCAGAATTGGAATTAAAACATTCCAAGGTAATGTTTGTGATAGTGCTTTCCATAAAATACATTCTGTAAATAATTATTTTGAATGAAAAGTCAAAATGTTCTAGTGCAGACTGTACATTTTTGTATACGTAACTCTCAGAGGTACTATAATTTTTGCAGGCTGTCGGTATCCCAAAATTATTATATTCTTTCACATGTGCATGAAGTCACAAACACCTAACCTCCCTTGGTTGCATAGGCTTGGTGACTATTTTGACTTCTGGTTCACCACGGCTTCCAGTTTAAAATTCTTATTCAAATAACTTCCTAATGTCTTTCCTTATCTCTTGGTAAGTGAATTAGGGGGAGGGGGCTGCATAATTTTACTTTACTTCAAACCTGACCTCTTTACAAACCCACCACTTGATCTCACCTTGAAAGCTTTGTTAATATGGAGACCATAATATGAAGGATCTAATTTAAGTTGTTCCACTTCACTCGAGCTATGAAGGTGGTTTTATTTTACAAATTTGTATCTTTTGAGTTTCCTAAAATCAATAAGCAATCCATGAAATACTGAACAGCAAAATCTTAGACTAAGAGAGCTCCATTTGCTCTTGCAAAGAGGAAATTTGAATCACCACAGTAGTCCATGCTCCTGGTGAAAACAATAATTATTTTGTAAACTTCTTCATTAATATTCATTTAAAAATAACCCTCTCTCTTTTAGTGTACAGTTTTGTCCCTGGATCAAAAGAGGCTGAGTGGTGGCCAGGGTGCTTGGAGGTTTTATAAAATTATGAAGGGCAAAGATATGGTAGTCACTGCCTTTCCCAGAATTGCAGGATCTATTAGAGTTTTCAGATGAGAGGGGCAAGATTTGAAAGACTCCTGAGAAGCACCTTAATCCACACAAGTATGTGGAATGAGCTGCCAGATGAAGTGGTAGAGGTGCATACAATTGCAATGCTCTTTGAGATGGATAGCAAAGGTTTAGAGATTTGTGGGACTAACATAGGTAGACCATTTGATCGGCATGGACAAGTTGGGCTGTTTCGATACTGAAGAGCTCTGATTCTGATGCCAAATTCAATTCAATTCAGTTCAGCTGTTTAAAAATATTGATCTTATCCATGAAATAATAGTCAAAGTATCCTATTTGTTTATTGGATCAAATATTCCTTGCTTTCTCATAAAAAGGCAGATACCAACAGGGGTGACAAATCAAACCTTTGGAAGATGGTATTTAAATCAGATTTGTAAGGCACTAAACTATTCATCAATTTAAAAAAAATGCGAAGTCTGTCTTACTTAGACAATTTTTTTTGTGAAGAGTGATGGGAAAATGAAATAGCTAGAATACACATGATTCCCAGATGGCACAGGATTTTTTTCCTTCCAAGGAAGTGTGAAAGTAATAATGAATGGGAAACTCAACTTTTTCTTTCTTTAATATACTATTTGTAAAGTTACTGTTCACATTTCTAACAAGTGCCTAATGTAATCTTGCATAACTTGTATTCAATAACTTTGAATGCCTTGAGTAATTAAGTTTCCCAAAACAATATATAAGTGCAAGGATTAGATGCAATTGCTTAACTTTAACAAGATTTGAAAAAATAACTATTTTTGGCTCTGCTTGTTTGCATTAAAATCAACATGTTATCTGTTTTCTTCTGAATGTTAATTTTACCATAGTGATTTGAAATTTTATTTTATTCACAGGGACACTTGCAGTTGCTGCAAAGTTGTCTTGTAGCACTCAAAGGTGACAATTAACTACTTTATGGTTGTTGTATTAACAAGGGCTGTGTACATCAACTTTAAAAGGAAGAACATTTGTTAAGCTTTCATGGCTTCTTAGAGACGACTGACTATGAGAAGACTCTTCATATGTCAGAAGTAAACAAAATTTTTGCATCTGACAAGAAAAGATGAATCTTGAATAAAGTATCCCCATTCTGAGATGCCATGTAGCATGTCATTTGTATTTGATTGATGAGAAATTAAAATATTTTCTTTATTTGCCAATACCTTCAAGATGATTGTACATTTGATTGCCAAATATATTCATTTGTACAATAACAAAGACCTAATTTGGATATTTTTTAAAAATGAAATAAAATTGTATTCTGTATTGCCGTGTGCATTGTTTGGCATTTAGTGCTGTTCTAACATCTTAATGTGACAATTAGTCTTCATTTTTTTTATATTGGTAACATTTATCTTCAGCTAAAAATTGTTGGAAGTGAATATAATTTCTAATTCTAATGTATATCTGCCTTAATCTTGCAGAATTATTCATAACCATTGTATAATAAACTGGTACATGACTAGAGAATGTTTCAAAATTTTGTCACTTTTTTTGTATTCCGATTACCTGCATAAATGTCTGTTGTAAAATTATACTAACACGCTTATCTGCCTCTATCCCACTATAATCCTCCGTCCTGTAGTAGTGGGTTTTCGTTGCTCCCAATGCAAGCAAGCAAAGCACTCGGAATGAGTTCAGTTAACTCTTTATTAGACACCATGTTAACCTAAGAGAACCCTTCCTACTTTCACCCTCGAAAGCAGTCTCTTGGGGTCTCCACCCGACAAAGGGATACATCAACTTTTATACACTTGAGTAAACACGGTGGGCTAAAGGATTACATCATTATTCTACGTACAAGGTAAATTAACATTGCATCTAAGATAAGAAAGACTACATATAAGGTAAGTCACACCCCTTGTAACCCCCTCCCCTATATCCTTGTATCAAGGTTGAATAATATATTTAAGAATACTCATTTACAATTATTCCACATTCAGCAAAAACGCACATTCTTTATCATGTATTGCCTGCATTCCAATGCCATCTGTTGGTGACTCTCAAAGGTCGTAACAGTCTGTGGCCCACTCGTGGTGCCCCCCTTAATCTTTCCAGTATTTGGCTTCCTTTTGTGTTTTTATTCACTTTAATACTTATGTCTCTTTTTAATATTCACTTTAATACTACAAAGGGAGAATCATTTGGTTCATAACATTCCCATCAGTTCCATTCCCCCATTACTTTCAACAAAGATTTTTTTTGAAGTGGGAGGAAATGTGACCACTTGGGGAAGGATGGTTCAAAAGGAGAGCATGCAACCTACACACAAATAGGATCAGACTTACGTCACAGAAACTGCAGTAGCAGCACTAACTGCTGTTTTGCCTAATTACCTAATTATTCCTTTTAATTATAAACAGAAACTCTGGAAATACTCAGAAGTTTGGGCAGCAACTCTCTTGAGAGAAACCGTTTCAGGTTAGTAACACTGGAGTTGAAGAGTGGGAAAACAGGTGAGATTAAGATGCAGAGTGTGGAGTATTGGAGAGAATAAGAAGAATGTGATGAAGACCAAGGATGTCCAAATGACAATGCTTTCAACATCATTTGGTAAATGTGTGAGGGTGGAGGGAAAAGGAAGTGAACTTGAATCAGATGCAAAACACAATTGTTGAAAATCTGAAACAAACGAGAATCCTGGACCTATACACCAGGGAGGGAGGAAAATGTTAATATTACAGGTTCATGATTCAGAACAATTCAGTTCTAACCAACAGGAAAAAACTTGGTTCCCTGAAATTGTTGAATTCAATATGGAGTCCTAAGAGTTGTGACTTGCGTAAATGGAGGTTAGGTGCACGTGTTGCATTTGGGTTTAATTGCAATAGTGTAAGACGTCAAAGACCGGTCAGAGAGAATAAGAGAATTAAAGTATCGTGTGACTGGAAACTTGCAATCCTCCTGAATTAAATTGAAGTGTCGCACACTGAGAACTGAGGCTGTCCATTAAATTTGTAAAAAGTGCATGTGAATTGTTGCTTCAGCTTGGAAGGACTGATAGGAAGGGACAAAGTAAAATTGCATCTCTTCTGAGAAACTAATGAGGTGGAACAATGAACCAGGGAGCTGTGAATGGCATTGTTCCTTGGGAATGATGGGAGTGGTAGATATGTCTGGGGAAGGATTATGGATGAAGTAAACTAATAATCTATTTTGTTGTCTTCCTATTTTACTGTTTGAGAATGTTCTTTCTTCAAGGTGCTGGGTTAGAATGGATTCTTCACAAAATGAAAGTAGAATCTATCTATGGATGACTGGCTAAAATATTTCAGATGACTTGTAAATTCAATTTGTAGTAGTAAAACACAATTCTATGAACCTTGGTTGAAGTAAAAACACAAATGCTGGAGAAACTCAGCAGGTCCAAACTGTCCTTTTTGTAGCAAAGGCAGAGATTTATAACTGATGTTTCGGGCTTGGGCCCTTCATCAAAGTATGAGAAAATGCTGGTGAGCATCAGAATAAGAGAGGGGGAGGGGATGATAGGTAGAGAAAGGGGGGTGGGGGGGGTGGGGTCAGCAGCACTAAGGGAGTGGGGAAGCAGGGCTATGCAGGTGAAAGAACTGGAAAAGCAGAAAATGGAGGGGATGTAAGGGTTTAATGGAAAGCAGTCAAGTAAATGTTCATGTCATCTGGTTGGAGGGTGCCCAGACAGAAAATGAGGTGGTCCTCCAATCTGCGGGTGGTTTTTGGTGGATGTAATGTAGGAGGGGTCTGCTGCAGGCCATGGCTAGTGAGGTCTGGGGCCGTGGCAGTGAGAGGGTGAGTTGATGCTGGTATCTCCACATTTTCCATCTCATTTTAAAAATATTTTCAACAAGATCTATTTGAATACCCAAGCAAGATCTAAAATCATTATTTGCTCTGCTAAGTGTAGATTGCTAAGGGAGGGATTCCAGTTGCAGATTTTTCTAAACTAGTTGTCATGTAATAGTTTTTGAAATGTATTAGTAATTCAGTGATACATTACACTTAAAATAATAAACCATTAAATGTTCCCTTTTAAAGGGGTTATGCATTTTAATGGGTCAAGATAAAGAATGACACTGTCAGATGTAAAGTTTGCTGCCTGATTTGGAATTTCAATTTGAATGTCATGCACTGTTTAAAATTATTTCAGAGTACATTTTAATGTAACACGATATAGTTTAATTTATCATGCCAAATTGTTGTGCACATTGGTTATACAATGCAACATAGATCCATTAAGTAAACATGAAAGGGCAAGATTTATAATTTTATTGTATTGTGGGATCTTTTGCAGTTTCTGAGATCAGTGTTGAATATTTTCATTTTTTTCTAAATGTGTTGGAATGATACAACCCCATGTTCACATTACTTTAATCTATTTCCTCATATATATAGTTAAATATAGTTGCTAACTGAAAGATAGCCAATATTATTAATTTATAATGATGAATCCGTTTTCTTCAGGCTGACTTCCAGGCCGAACATTTTGGCAGTTTCCGCAAAACAGGAAGAAAACGGAGGTCCTCCATTAGCCAGCTCCCCACCTTGACTACCAACCCCCTCACGTCTCCATCGGGCACACAAAACTCAAAACGGTCAACCAGTTTACCTATCTCGGTTGCACCAGTTCATCAGATGCAAGGATCGACAACGAGATAGACAACAGACTCGCCAAGGCAAATAGCGCCTTTGGAAGACTACACAAGAGAGTCTGGAAAAACAACCAACTGAAAAACCTCACAAAGTTAAGTGTATACAGAGCCGTTGTCATACCCACACTCCTGTTCGGATCCGAATCATGGGTCCTCTACCGGCATCACCTACGGCTCCTAGAACGCTTCCACCAGCGTTGTCTCCGCTCCATCCTCAACATTCATTGGAGCGCCTTCATCCCTAACATCGAAGTACTCGAGATGGCAGAGGCCGACAGCATTGAGTCCACGCTGCTGAAGATCCAGCTGCGCTGGGTGGGTCACGTCTCCAGAATGGAGGAC
Organism: Narcine bancroftii; assembly: GCF_036971445.1. NCBI lineage: Eukaryota > Metazoa > Chordata > Chondrichthyes > Torpediniformes > Narcinidae > Narcine > Narcine bancroftii. The sequence continues at coordinate 57,917,287 of NC_091470.1, read as the reverse complement.
CATCACCTTCCCAAGATCGTATTATACGGTGAGCTCTCCACTGGCCACCGTGACAGAAGTGCACCAAAGAAGAGGTACAAGGACTGCCTAAAGAAATCTCTTGATGCCTGCCACATTGACCACTGCCAGTGGGCTGATATCGCCTCAACCCCAACATCTTGGCGCCTCACAGTTCGGCGGACAGCAACCTCCTTTGAAGAAGACCGCAGAGCCTCACTGACAAAAGGCAAAGGAGGAAAAACCCATCACCCAACCCCAACCAACCAATTTTCCCCTGCAACCGCTGCAACCGTGTCTGCCTGTCCTGCATCGGACTTGTCAGCCACAAACGAGCCTGCAGCTGATGTGGACATTTACCCCCTCCATAAATCTTCGTCCGCGAAGCCAAGCCAAAGAAAGAAGATAATGATGAATTTATGAGGATTGTTAGATAAAGGCTCTCATTCTCATGCTTGCTAGAATTCATTTATGTTCTTTCTCTTTGGCTTGGCTTCACGGACGAAGATTTATGGAGGGGTAATGTCCACGTCAGCTGCAGGCTCATTTGTGGCTGACAAGTCCGATGCGGGACAGGCAGACACAGTTGCAGCGGTTGTAAGGTAAAATTGGTTGGTTGGGGTTGGGTGTTGGATTTTGCCTCCTTTGTCTTTTGTCAGTGAGGTGGGCTCTGTGGTCTTCAAAGGAGGTTGCTGCCCGCTGAACTGTGAGGCGCCAAGATGCACGGTTTGAGGCGATATCAGCCCACTGGCGGTGGTCAATGTGGAAGGCACCAAGAGATTTCTTTAGGCAGTCCTTGTACCAGTCATTTATGTAACTTGTTTCTAATTCCAGCCATAATAGAAGTGCCTACAAATATGGACAGCGTTCATCTTAAAAATTCCTGAAGAGATAAACTAATCTGAGGGGTGGTTGTAAATAAAGGGAAGAATTATTTATATGGAGATAATGAATTCATAACTTTTTTTAACCTGTCCCCAAAAAGCTTGACTGTTGATTATTTTTCCAAATTGCTTACATGATTAGCACAATTAGTTAGTGTGACACTGTTACAACGCCAGTGATTAGGGTTTGAATTCCATGTCTGTAAGGAGTTTGTTGGTTCTCCCTGTGTCTGTTTCCCCATGTTCTCTGGTTTGCTCCCACCCTTCAAATCAGGTCAATTAGGTGTAATTTGGCAGCATGGTCTCGTGGGTCCAAAGGGCCTGTTATCATATAACCGTTCACAGCACGGAAACAGGCCATGTCGGCCCTTCAAGTCCGTACTGGTTCACTTGAACAACTCCACTAGCTCCTCCGCAAACCCCTGAGGAAGTAGAAGCTTTCAAATCTAGGATGAAAAATCACCTTAAAATTTTCCTCACATACAATTTTTTTAAGATATAAAATATGACCGAGGAAAAAAAATCACAAAAATAGGTGAAGTCTACTTCAAGCATACACAAAATCACGAAGTGCCACATATCATTGAAAATTAATTTTCTAAATTCGCACTTAGACTTCTTCCCTGCTGATCTTGATGCAGTGATACCAGGGAGTTCTTGGCTGCCGCCAATGACGCAGAGGTTGGCCACCGAAAGTGCAAACGGTGCTCTGATCGCTGGTTTTGGTGGGGGGGGGGGTGTTAATGTAACGGCCCGCTAACCAGGACGCGACTCAGTACACAAGATGGCCATTGAACGTGGTGACTGCACAGGCCAACGAACTTCATTTCAGGTGACAACTTGCACGGCGGGAAACAATGAGCAACGGCGGGAACACCGACCAACCCGAGGGCAGCGCTGCTGTGACATCAGTCCTGTTGTCAGCAGGAGGGAGAAAGTATAAACTGAGTTGCCAGTGCAATAAATCATTCTTTGACTTCTTTGTCATTCGTGCTGTATGTCTAAATTTAATTTGAAATTTAAATTTTAACTTTCTAAATTCACTTTGAATGTTTCATATGCTTCAGTTCATCACAACATGTGACAAAGGAAAGAAAATGGTAGTTATTGCTGTCACATTTGTGGCCCGAAATGTGAAGTTAATAAAACATTAAACACAAGTTTTATCAGGTAAACTTCCCAGTGGCTTTTTATTTTCCCGTTTCCTTTGTTCTCCTGCTTGTGTTCTTATCTCTCTCTCATACCACGTGACTTCCGGTAGATCTCATACATATTCATTATCATGACATCCCTCCTTTAATCAGAAATAAACTTTACCTTCACTTACCAATATCCCTCGGAAACATACAAGCATCGTAACTAATGGTAATACTATAACTCAACTACATAAAATTTACTTCCTACTGCACTCATACATGCACTTTATGATATAAGATTAAATACTGTCCCAAAGTTCTTATTAAAACTATGGCACAAAGTCTTCGTATCGTTTGGGCACTTTCCGGTTTCGTTTCGGCCTGCCTGCGATATTGTCGTCGCTTCTCGGTTGTTCACTCTCGGCGTCGGAAATACTGCTCACCACGGCTTCGGGTGTTTCTGGCGCTCTAGTCACTTCATCAGGAGTGCTGGTAACTGCCTCTGGAACATCATCAGGTCTCCCAGTTTCAGCATCTCGTATTGGCCTTTCAACCTCTTCGCTCGATGTATCTCTGGACTGGTACCTTTTTACACCTGATACATTTCTCTTATACAGGACTCCAGTCGGAGACTTGACTGTCACCATACTGCCACTTCTGGATACGACAGTATAGGGTTGATGGTAATAAGGTGTGTCTAACTTACCACCAGTTTCATGCCTCACTAGAACATTATCTCCTGGCATGATGTCTGAGTACTTGGGTCCACGTTTCGAATCTGTGTACAGCTTTGCTGCATCTTTCTTTTCAGCATCGTGGTCCCTCATCTCCTGGTCGTCTCGGATTTCCTTTATTTCTGGCATTTTTGTGTGGATTTTTCTTCCAAAAAATGTTTCTGCAGGACTTCTTCCAGTGGTTGCATGAGGCGTTGCTCGATAGACAGCCACATAAGATAGCAATGCTTCTCGCCAATTTTGTCCTTCTGCGTGTGCAATCCTCAATCGTTTTTCAATGGACTGATTTTGTCTCTCTACTTTTCCATTGGCTTGCGGCCATTTCGGAGTTACTTTATGATGGTGGATACCTGTGGTCCTCATGTATTCCGCAAATGTCTCTGAAATGAATTGTGGACCATTGTCAGAGTATAATGTAACAGGTAATCCATATCTTGCGAATATCTCTGCTAACGCTTGTATTGTTTTTCCAGTGGTTGTGGACTTCAACACCACGTACTCATAGTATCTGCTGTAGTAATCTATCACTACCATAATTGATTCACCTGTCGGTAAAGGTCCAAGAAAATCAACAGCTACGTCAATCCATGGTCCTGTCGGAAGTTGCGTACTCCGGATCGGTTCTGGCGGATTACTCCTACTTGTGATTTGATATCCGTGACAAGTTTTAACAAATCTCTCTGCGTCTTTATCACAACCTGGCCACCATACCTTGGTCCTGAGGTTTTGCTTGGTACCAACAATGCCTAGGTGTCCTTCATGCGCTAAGGATACGATCTTCGGTCTCAATCTTTGCGGTATCACCAATCTGCAACCTCTTAATACACACTGTCCGATGCAACAAAGTTCGTCTCTAATGGGAATGTAAGCCTTGTGAGTACACTTGTCCCATTGTCCACTCTGTATGCATTCTCTTACTTCCATGAGTTCTGTTCTCACGTTCGGATTCTCTCTCGACTTCCTTCGTAGTCACAGCTTTCGGTGTCGCCTGAATAGCTACGAAGCGTACAAAGCTCTCTGTTTCTGTTCCCAATTCTGACTTGGATTGTGGACCACCAACCTTCACCAATCTGGACAGCGGATCTGCAATGTTTGCTTTCCCTGCAATGTGGATTACTTTATATTTGTAGGGTTGTAGTCTGAGTACCCATCTCTCTATTCTGGCACATGGTTTGGATCTAGGTGCATAGATCACCTCTAATGGCTTATGATCTGTGATGAGTTCAAATTCAATGCCGTATAAATATGCATGGAACCTCTCACAGGCCCATATAAGTCCGAGTGCTTCTTTCTCTATCTGAGAGTATCTTCTTTCCACATCTGATAACGATCTGCTGGCATAGGCAATGATTCTTGGTCCTCCATCATGCATCTGGACCAACACGGCTCCTAAACCAACCGGGCTGGCATCCGCTATGACTTTGGTTGATGCCGCCGGATCGAAATATCCAAGAGTTTTTGCATCTGTCAGGCTTTGCTTCAGCGCTGTGAACGCTTTCTTCTGCTCAGATCCAAAATGAAATGGTACACCTTTCCTGGTTAGTTTCCTTAGTGGTTCTGCCACTGTAGCAAAATTAGGAATGAACTTTGCACAAAAATTGACCAATCCTAGGAAACTCCTCACCTCTGTTGCGTTCTGAGGTGCACGTGCCTCTGCAATAGCTTTCACCTTGGCCTCTGTAGGGTTTAGTCCTTTCCGTGTAAGTCTGTGTCCCATGAAGTCCATTTCTGACACACCGAACTGGCACTTGTTTCCATTCACGGTAAGGCCTGCCTCCTGTAGTCTAGATAGTACACGCCTCAACCGTTTGTCATGCTCTTCCTTCGTTGGTGCATGGACTATGATGTCGTCAGAAATGTTGGCAACTCCAGGAATGCCTTGAATCACTCGATGGATTTCATACTGGTAGATCTCCGAAGCTGCATTAATTCCAAATGATAGTCTCTTGTAACGATACAATCCACAGTGAGTCACAAATGTAGTTACATCTCGGGAACCTGGATCCAGCTCTAATTGATAATAGCCCCATTTCAGATCAATTTTTGAGAATATCTTACTGAAGTCGTTCTTGAAGTATTTCCTCCACTGTTGGTATAGGGTGTCGTTCTCTAATTATAGCTTCATTGGCCATTCTCATGTCAACACATTGTCCTATGTCACCCTTTGGTTTGGGCACAATCACTACGGGACTGACCCATTGTGTCGAATGTTCCACCGGTTCAATAATGTCTTGTTCGACCATTTCTTTAATTTTGGCTTCGACTTTCCCACGAAGTCCAAACGGAGTTCGGCGCATTGGTTGTGCCTTTGTTTTGACCGTTTCATCTACCGCTAGCTTCAATTGTCGACCTTTCAGCTTTCCTACTCCTTGGAAGACTGCGGGGAATTCTTGCTTCATATCCTCGTATGACTGAATTGACACAAGCTCCAATATGAAGTATTGCCAGGTCTTGTGCTGTGCTTCTACTCAGCAATGGTTCTCCCCTCTCTTCTATGACCATAAACTCTGCTTCGGTGTACTTATCTCCAGCTTCAACAGTTGCAGTAAAACATCCAATGGTCTGCAATGGCTTGGTTGCTGTGTATGGATACAGTTTCTTGGAACACTTCTTTGAGGTACAGATGATCTTTTTCCTTTTCAATTTCTCCCATAAATGTCGATCAATCACATTACTGTCACTGCCTGAGTCTACAATGACCTGAACTGTCACTCCACCAATGATCACTGGGACCTTCTCATGATGTACTTCATTCAACGTAAATTGGTAACAACTCTGTTCCTCCTGGGTATCATCATCGTCACCGTCTATCTGGCGAATGGTATCTTTCTTTCCAGGATACTTTCCTTTCCCCCAGGCTTTGCCTTTGGAAGTTGTACTCTTCCTCTTCTGGTCTGCATTGGACTTGCTTTTGCACTTCTTTGCAAAGTGGTCCTTGCCTCCACACTTTCTGCAAACTTTGCCTTTGGCCGGGCAATATGGTCCTTTCCAAAGTGACCTCGGTTTCCACATCGATAACACTCCACGTCATGTGTCGGCGTATATCATGGCTGATTATGGCGATGTGAGAGCCTCTTAATTTGCTGGCTTGAGTTGTCTTTCAGGGTCATGGTATGAAATTGCCCTTCAACAGCCTCTAATGCAGCAGCAATGGTTAAAGCATCGGTGAGTTCCAATTCATTCCCTCTTTCCAGTAGACGTCTTCTGAGTTTATCTGATCTACAGTGCTGTACGACTTGATCCAATAATTGATTGTCCAAATCAGCTGGCATGTAATTGCATCCAACAGCTAGCTGGCGTAGTCTCGTCACGTACTGAGCAATTGTCTGGCCATCTTCTTGTCTCGTTCTCCGAAACAAATGGCGTTGAAATGTAGCATTCAGTGTCACTACATAGTGTGCATTTAATGCATCTACCGCTTTCCCATACTTATCCTTTCTTCCAGTATTCAAAAGTGTTTTAAATGTTTCCCGAACTGAGGGTCCTGCAGTGAAAAGAAGTAACGCCCTTCTCTGCGCTTTTTGTTCAACTGTACCGGTATCTAGAAACAGGCCACGACTGTCGGCGTAGGATTCAAATTCTTCCAGCCACGCCTTCCACTTCACACTTACAGTGCTTGCATCACCAGTCGGGTCAAAATGAGCAATTCCACTATGTGTTAGAAAGTCACCGTCTGCACCAGCCATGAGGAAATATTCCAGCCCCAAAAGTACTGAGACAAAGAGAAAATTCTTATCACCTTGAAGTTGTCTGTAATCCTCTGTAATCTTTTCTAGTCTTTAATTTTCTTCAAGCTTCTTTCATCCTCGTCGCCAATGTCACATTTGTGGCCCGAAATGTGAAGTTAATAAAACATTAAACACAAGTTTTATCAGGTAAACTTCCCAGTGGCTTTTTATTTTCCCGTTTCCTTTGTTCTCCTGCTTGTGTTCTTATCTCTCTCTCATACCACGTGACTTCCGGTACATCTCATACATATTCATTATCATGATAATTGCTTGAATTACTTTCATGGTGTTTGTACTAAGATTAAAAATATGAATAATAGTTGCAAATATGTTTTTATTTCCTATTACTGAAATGGCTTTAAGACCATAATTCTGTTTACTGTAATCACATTACTACTGTATTATTTTTGTTCCTCCCTTGAAATTCATTTCTTTTACCAGTTATGGCAAGTAATATCTAACCACCAGTTGCTGGAGAACTGAAAGAGCACTGTATTACAGCAAAGTTGTGGGACCTATAAGCATCCCAGCTGCAGTGCTGAATCTTTATGCTCCAGAACTGTCAGTACTTATGCTATTGCAGGACAACACTGACATCTTCCAACAATGTGGAAAATTGCCTGTTCTCAATAAAAGTACAAAAACACAACAAAATGCTGGAGGAACTCAGCTGGTCTTTCACTGTCCATAGGAAACAAAGGTATATTGCTGATCTTTCAGGCCTGAGCCCTTCTTCAAGGAATAAGCAGAATGAGCCAAAACAGGAAATCTCAGAATACAGACAATGCCGGTTAAAAAAGTTAATTGGATATGATGAGGGGCGAGGTGAGAGTTGGTTATGTCAGCAAAAGGAAACATGGGGGAAGGCAACAGGAAGATGTGGGGGTTGGTTTAATGAAAGTCAGAGAAGTTGATATTAATGCCATCTAGTTGGAGGGTGCCCAGTCAGAAGATGTGGTGTTCCAATTTTCAAGTGATTTCAGTCTGGATGTGCATGAGACCATGGACAGACATGTCAGAAAGGGAATGGGATGGAGAATTAAAATAGGTGGCAGATAGAGCTGAGGTGCTCAACGAAGAGATTTCCCAGTCTGTGCCCAGTCTCTCCGATGTAGAGGATCACTGGATGCAGAAGAGGATCCCTGCAGATTCACAACTGAAATGTTGCTTCATTTGGAAGGACTGCTTGGGGTCCTGAATGGTAGGGAGGTAAATGGTAGGGGTGTGAGCACAAATGGAGCATCTTCTGTGGTCACAGAAGTAGGTTGCAAGGGGGCAGTTGGTGGGGAGGGAGGAGTAGACAAGGGAGTTACAGAGGGAACAGCCCAGGCCGAGGGGAATTTGTGTCTTGAGGTAGATTCATATGGTAGGTGGCGGAAATAGCAGAGGAGGATGTCCTGAATGCGGAGGCTGGTGGGTGGTAGGTGTTCTCAGTCTGGCAATGCATGCCCACCCGCAAATTGAAGGAACAACACCCCATCTTCTGACTGGGTATTTTCCAACTGGATGGCATTAATATCTGCATCTCTGGCTTTTGTTAATTTTCTTCCCCCACATTACTTCCCCCCAAGCCCTTTTCCTGAGTTTAGCACAGACGTTAATTCTCACCTCTCCCCTTATCATATCCAATGAACACCTTTTGTTGGTCTGGACTCCTCCCCCAGCCGGCACTGTCTGTGTTCTGAAATGTCCTTTTATTTTGCTCATTCAGCTTATTCCTTGAAGAAGGGCTTAAGCCCGAAACATTGTCTCCTTTGGACGCTGAAAGACTGGCTGAGTTCCTCCAACATTTTGGTGTGCTTTTACTACAATCACAGCTTCTGCAGACTTTTCTGTTTCACTCAATTTAAAATAAAGTACAAATCCAATATGGCTCATGATGGTCCAATCTATTCACACTCAATCTTTATCAAAGTGAAAGGAACTCTGTGATAGTACTATCAAGTGACCCCCCCCCCCCCCCCCCCCACGTTCTAACCAGTTTCATTCTCTCTGTGAAACTTCGTGACTTTGACGCCATGTAAACGAATGAATGGAATACTTGGCACAATGACATATTCCGAATGTATTACTCGATAATTCGAGAATAAACGATACTTTGGGGAAAATAATAAAGGCTCTCGTGCTTCTCTCAATAGCTCCGAGTCCTCTGACCTTCCTTAATCTTCTTTAATAGAAAAGAAGTAGTGATTTGTTCATCTTCTCTGTCCAGTCCTGTATTCTTTTCCGGCCGCTGCTGTTGGTAAAATGTTACGCTAGGGGGCGCTGCAGACGAGCAGCGGGTTGGGGCGGAGCCGCGCGCCTCGGCGGAAGGCGGGGTATCTGGGTGCAGGTCGTTGCATCCGGTAAGGGAAGGCAGCAGTGGCGCAGGTAATGTAAGTCAGTTCCCGGCCTGTGAGTCAGGCAGCGGCATAAGTTTCGGGAGATTGATGTAGGCCTTGCTGAGGGGAAGGTAGGCGGCGGGCCGAGCCTGTTAGGACCCCATCTTTCCCCCCCAGTCCTCTGGAAGGCCCCCCCCCGCCTAGTTTATCGCTGTAGCCGTGAAAGGGTGGGGGCTATGTCAGCTCGCCGCGATATTCGAGGGCATGAGCGAATATGGTCGATCGCGGCGAATGGAGTGTTTCAGGGGCTTCACTCAACCTCCGAAGACCATGGGGCGGGAGGGTTTCTTCCAATCCAACAGGGAGGCTGGTGGTTTTGTGTCTAACAGCAAATGGGTTGGTAGTTGCGAGCTGGGGAATGAGGGTTTCAGGGTTGGTCTAGTAGCAGCTGATGAATAGCTGCCTCTTTTAAAAAAAATATTCTTCACACACACCCTTCCCCCCCCCCCCCATCCATATGTTTTAAATTGTAAATAACACTTGCTCCTTAAAGATGAGAGGATCATTTGTACGTCTCCAATTATAGTATAATTTGTGTAAGTGAAGTGGGGAGGTGGCAGAGAATGAGGCTTGTGCTTATTTGAAGTCATCCAGACCATCACTTTTTGGTATGGTGAGAAGCAGAGGTGCCTTCACAGATTTCGCTCGAGACAAAAATTGAGAACAAAGAACATTTATTTTACAACAGTGCAAAGTTGGGTGCTTCCCCTTACCCTGGGAATACACACACATGTACTGGGGCTTACCCAACTTTTTATACATTCTATTTCAGTACAGAGGTACCTCCCCCCCTTAACATTCTTCTGCCTCCTGGATTGGTTTGGCATTAGGTAATTCTGCCTACGTGCAGTTTGTGTGCCTTTCTTTGTGTATACTTCTTTACCAGGAAGTGTCATGTCTTTGTTCTTAATCATAAATCTCAACCCCTAGGACTTGCTAAATCTATCTACTTGCTATAAGACCCCTATTCTATTATACTTGCTTAACCCTTCCTCATATTCTTACTCCACCCTTATTCAACCCATCATAATTCATTCCTATTTAGCACTTGCTTGACTTCCCTTATTCTATTATCCCTTCACCCCATCCTAATTCAATCCTATTTAGCAATTGATTAACTTCCCATATTCCATTATCTCTCACAGTATCAAGTAATTGTAATTGGTATCAAGTATTTGTATCAGGAAAGGAAATAAATGAAAAGTATGACCACAGCTATATTTTCAATGTACTGGGGTTTAGGTTAATTGGGTCTAAATTGGGTGGCATGGACTCGTGGGCCGAAATGGCCTGTTACCGTGCTGTATGTCTACATTTAAATAAAATTTTAAATATGCAGCAGACCCATATTGTGCCCTCTGATGTAAGACTCACCATTCTGTAATTCCCAGGATTCTCCTTATTACCTTTGTTAAAAGGGACCAAATTAGCCATTGTCCAATCCTCCAGCACCTCCCTGTGGCTAAGAAGCATTCAAAGATCATAGTCAATGCCCCAGCTATCTCTTCCCTCATTTCCCACAGCAACCTGAGGTATATTGTGTCTGGCCCTGAGGACTTGTCGATCATAATGTTTTTAAGAAGATCTAACACTTCTGCTTCCCTAATCTCAATATCATCCAGCACACAAGCCTGCTCTATTCTGACCATCCTAATCAAGACCCTTCTGCCTCCAGGCACAAGGAAGTGTCATGTCTTTGTTCTTAATCATAAATCTCAACCCCCAGGACCTCCTCTGCCTCCAGGCACAAGCTGCTTTCTTTATCCTTATGTGGCCCTATCTTCATCCTTCTGTCCTTCATATATGCATAGAATGCTTTGGGGTTCTCCTTAATCCTACTTGCCATGGCCGCCTCATGCCTCCTTCAAGCTCACCTTTTTAAATTTCTGTTGCATGAATTATCCCTTTGAACTGTCTTGAATTTGCTGCAGTTTGTGGACTTTTGCATAGCATAGACATTTTAATATTTATATGTATACTTAAATATTAAAGATTGCTTGCTTCATAATTTTCAAAGTTAAATTTATATGAAGGATCTCATTTTCGTTCTAATGTTATTCAACTCCACCACCACCCCCCCCCCCCTCCCCCCCTTGCTCTGGAAGCCTGGAATAACAAGTTGAAGGGGTGAACCAAAGAATCCTTTGACCACATCCAAGCAAATATCAGGTTCCACATGAATGCTGTCAACATTCACCTCTACCTTTCCACCATATTGCAAAGTTTATCATAGTGGATTTATTCTCTTACCTCCTCTTCAATGTTGTTCTTGTGAGCAGAGTAATTCCTCCTCTTGGCAGCAGGTAAATCCATCCTTGATTTAAAAGCTGGTGCCAGTACCACTGGACTATTTCAAACTTTTAATTTTTTTTAATTTAGTCTGCGCCACGAGCCTAGTGTTGCCCAAATATCCCAATTAACCTAACACCCTAGTATGTTTTGAAGTGTTGGAGGAAACCCATGATGAGAATGTGCAAACTCCCTATATGCAGCGCCAGATTTGAACCCCGGTCGCTGGTGCTGTAATTGCGCTGCTATGCTAACCATGGCGCCCACTATCCTAATGCCTGAAAAGAATTTCTTATCAAAAAGTGAATACTATGTCCATTCTATCACCAGAGCAATGTACTTTTTGCTCTACATCATTTGGATCTGTTTAGTAAAGCTCATTTACTGCAGAAGTCCTGATTGCATTTTACTTGCTAATTCAATGGTCTCTTGTCTGTTTTTTCATCTTCCGCTTTGTATAAACATAAATCAGTTAAGGCTCAACAACTGATGTTCTAATTGATCCAGGTATTGCACTGCATTAATTTGAAAATCACTCTTGTTTCAATATTTCCTTGAGCCCCTTCTTTAGCCCCTTTACCACTGGCATCCCAGCTAATTGGCCGTGCAGTGTCCTGGGATCGGAAGCCATTTGTGTTGTTTTCACTGGGTAACCTTTAACCGGGACACTGACTGTTTTTAACACTGAACACAAATCCCCGGGGATGGGAGAGTCTACCTTCAAATGGAATGGATAGAAGTTGTCTTTATTTCTATTGGTTTAATCAGCACGCTGGTGTCAGCTGATGCCGGGGATATGAGTAGGGGTAGAGGCAATCAATCACTGGCGTGATTTGATTTCATTTCACACCGGTATGCTGGTTGTTTTCCTTTTCCATTGGACCCTTAACTGGTTAATTCCCTGTTAATTCCTGGTACAAGGTGCCACCATAATTTTAAGTCCACCATCTCTTTAATCTTTCTGAAGTCAAATCTGTTCTCTTGAACATCTCCAGTTTTAACTGCTCACTACTAGGGTGGCCATTCAAAAAGGAGAACATGGTCACCACACACATTTGCACATATATATCTAGATATCTAGATATAAATATATATCTCTCTCTCTCTACACACACTCACAAGTGTATATGCACACACGTATATATGCGCGCGCACACATTTTTTGGGGCAGAACTGACCAGGGATGTCGGGCTGCTGGCGGGGAGGTGTCAGTGATAGGCGGCGGTGACCAGCATTTTTTTTTTTTTGGTGAGCATTAAATATTATTTTAATGCTTAGAAAGCCTTTCCTTGTTGTTTGTTGTTTAAACTGCTACTGGGCTGCTTTTACAAAATGACTAGTTCTCCAAAAAAAAGTTTATCTGACATAGGCCTGGTTCCGACCATTTCGGATAATCGGAGTTATACTGTATATATAGTGTGTTTCAAAAAAATTAATTTTTAAAATGATATTGCAAAAACAACAAATGCAAATACACTGTGTGTGTGTGTGTGTGTATTCATAATCTATGACTATGTCCTCCTTTTGGAATGGCCACCCTATCCACTACTGGTGCTTGTACATTTAGCTGCCTAGATCATAGAGTTCGAAGCTCCTTAACTCTATGCTGGTGATTCTTGGATTCCTTCTATACCTTGGTGGTTATTGAAACCACTTCTAACTTGCGTTTGGTTACTTGTTCTGACCTTTTTGTGATCTGATCTTTGATTTTTTTTTTGTAATGCTATTTTTACCAGCCAAAATATTTTCAAAATGTCTTGCAGGAGTCAAAACAAAATCAGTAAATTTACAAAGACATAGAGGGTATGATATGCCCAAATCAAGGATTTGCAAGCTGCACTCCAGTTAATTATGCGTAAAATGCAAGCTGTGAAAACATTTGATGCAGACACATCAAATGTGGCGCCAATCCTGCCTCCGCAAGATGGCGCCGGCTTGACGACAAGTTCGGCTAGTGCTGACCCGTGCTTCCGTGAAGCCGGGTGCGCGGGCGGTCCGGCCGAGAGAGGAGCCCTCAAGCACACGATGTTGCTGGGTGAATCGGGGACGCGCAGTATAGCGTCGGAGAACGCACCTGCGCGATCAGCGGCTCTACTGGGCATGCGCGGTGCTTCGAGGGTATGTGATTTATTGGAACAGGTGTGGGCTGTGGGGGAGCCTGAGCGTCGGCGCCCCGACGAGGTTGGTGTACTGTCCTCAGGTGTTCAGACCCACAGCCGCTCTGGAAGAGGACCGACTGACTGAAGAAGAGGAGGACCTAACTTTACTGCGAAGTACACAGGAGCAAATAGAGGTTGAGTCTAAGGAAGGTAGGCCTCAAAGGAAGGTGATGGAACCCGGAATGGATTCTGTGTGTGCTATTTTGGAAGGGATTGCTTACCAAATGGATAATATATCGAAACAGATGACTCGAGGATTTTTGGAAATGAAAACTAAAATGTGTACTATTTGTGTGAAGAAATGACAAATATGAAGCAAGATATGACTATTTAAAAGTGATGTTAATAGATGTATAAAATCAGTAGATACAGTACAAGATCATTTTTAAAAAATTGAAGCAGCTTTTTTTGAATGTAAAAATCAAGTGGAACGTAATAGGGAAAAAAAATGGAAAAAGTGGAGGATTCTTTTGTGGATTGGGGGATTCAGAAAAAGAATTATTGATGAAAATTGAATCATTGGAAAATCAAAGTCGGAGGAATAATGTAAAAACAGTGGGTCTCCCAGATGATATTGAAGGCTTTGATCTGATAAAATTTTTCAAGAAATGGATTCCTGAGATGTTGGGCAAGGAGTTTTTTCTGGAAGGTTTGGAGTTGGATCAAGCCATAGAGCATTAAGGAAGAAGCCGTTTCCAGGACAATCACCACGGGTGATTTTAATTCGTTGTTTGAAATACCAAGATAAGGAAATGATTTTATGACTGGCGGCGCAGAAGGCACAACAAAGTCAAACTTCAATGATGATTCAAAATAATGGTATTTTTTAATGTGGATTTAAGTCAAAAAATTATAGGCAACGTCGGGAATTTTACTCAACCAAAGAAGTCTTGTGGCAGAAGGGTTATAAATTTGCTTTTTGTTACCCTGCAGTGCCAAAAGTTTTTTTATGGCAATTTTCAATCTCAATTTTTTGAAAATGATCATGAGGCATTAATTTTTGCCAATTCGTTGCCAGACCTGCAAAGGAATGGACGATCTTCATCTTTGTCACCTAAAAGGAGGGCGAATGGGAAGCATGGAAAGAAAGAAGAGCTGACATGAAGTCTTCTTGATATTGAAGACCCGGAATAGTCATTAGGACTGGAATCATTGGGTTGATTGATTATTATATTTGATTGTGTTTCACTGAGTAATGAATATATGTCTGGCTGGGGGGGGTGGGGGGGGGAAGGATGGCACTGAATTCTTTGACAGTCATCTGCTGCTATTTTAGGGGTGATTTAAAAAAAAATTTCATTTGACGTTTTTAGGGGACGGTTTGTGATTTTAAGGATTTATAAGGGGAGCGATATAGTGGGTGAATATATTGTTAGTTTGTAGAAATGTCTAATTTGAAATTTGTGACTTAATGTTTAGGGGTTGAATAATGCAATTAAGTGGAAGCAAGTATTGGCCGATATAAAAGAAATGAAAGTTGATATTGCTTTTTTGCAAGAATAACATTTGACTGAAAAAGAACACTTGAAATTGAAGAGAGAGTGGGTTGGTTCATGTGTTTTCTTCTTTTAATTCTAAGGTGAGAGGCATAGCGATTTTAATTCATAAGAGTTTGTCATTTGAATTATAATCTTAGGAGGCAAATGCTGGGAGTTTTGAGGGTGAACTATTTCAGGAGTTTCTTTGATGTTAAATCAGGCTAATGAAAATATTCTAGTTGGGGGAGATTTTAATTGTGTCCTGGATCCTTTATTGGACAGGTCCCCGAAAAGTATAAGAAAATCAAAGATGGTGATACAAATTGGGGCTTTGGAGATATTTGGAGAAGAGTTAATTCTACGGAGAAAGATATCTCTTTTTATTCATTTTGACAAGATTAGATTTTTTTTGGTATCGGCACATTTACATGGTAGAATATTACAGGCTGAGTATAAAAGTAGGGTTATATCAGATCATTCTTTATTGTTTTTTTCTTGTTCAAGTTCGGAAGTGGTATGTTCATCCTAGAGATGAAGGTTTAATACAATGTTATTGAAAAAACCCAGAGTTTATTACTTTTGTTAAAGAACAGATTACTTTGTTCTTGGCTGAGAATGTTAATTCTGTAGATATTTGTTTTGTACTATGGGATGCTTTGAAAGCTTATTTAAGAGGGCAGATTATTAGTTATAATATGAAAGTTAAGAAACAATATATGGCAGAAAGTTTGGAGTTGGAGAAACGAATTGCTGATTTAGATAAAGATTTTCAGAAAGATGTGACAGAATGTAAATTTGAAATTACATTACAAACCTATCAATTCGTGCGTTTAATTAATCGATCTAAGCAGTGTTATGAATTGGGTGAGGGCACATAAGGTACTTGCGTGGCAATTAAAAACAGAACAGGTATCGCGGACTATTAATGCTGTTAAAAAGAATTCAATAGTTAACTATAAACCTCAGGAAATTAATGACCAGTTTTATTAATTCTATCAAAAATTATATACTTCTGAGGGGAAACAGGATAATGATTTTATTGAATCTTATTTATCTAAATTAACATTACCGGTGTTAGGGGAGGAAGATGTTATGGAATTGGAATCTCCATTTACAGATTTTGAGATTAAGGAGGCTATACAGGAGATGCCAAATGGAAAGTCACCAGGGGATGATGGATTTTCTGTGGAATTTTATAAAATCTTTTACTAAGATTTATCTTCTGTATTTGGGGATGTATTACAACAAATAACTGAAGAACAGGTGTTACCGGAATCTTGTTCAAGTGCTTTAATCACTGTAATTCTGAAAAAAGATGGAGATCTGTTGAAAGTGTCTTCGTATAGACCTATTTCTTTATTCAATGTAGATTATAAAATTATAGCAAAAGTGTTCGCAAATCAGCTTGCTAAGTACCTACCTAAGTTGATACATTTTAACTAAATGGAAAGATCTTCCGTTAACCTTAATTGGTCATGTAAACTGTATTAAGATGAATATTTTTCCCTGAATTCAATATTTATTTCAGTTGATACCATGTTCGCTTTCCAAGGGTTTTTTTCCAGGATTTAAATAAAATGGTGAGGGAATTTTTATGAAAAGGTAAATTACCGCGAGTAGCTTTGTATAAACTCACATGGAAATATGCATTAGGTGGACTTCAGTTACCTCATTTTCAAAATTATTATGAAGCAGCTCAGTTGAAATTTGTTAGTAGGTTGATGGACATGGATCAACCTCCAAGTTGGGCGAGAGTGGAGATGGCTTGTATTTCTGAAGTTGAGGTGCATCAATTTATATTTCAATGGAATATGAGTCTGTTGCAGGAATGGAATATGCCGGTATTAAAACATTTGTTAATGGTTTGCACTAAAAGAAATAAGATTTTAGGATCAAAAGGTAAATTATCAATTTTAACCCCAATATATAATAATCAGCTGTTCAATAATCATTTAAAGAGTTGGGACTTTAAGGGTATGAAGACATTGCAGGACTGTTTTGAGGAAGGACAATTTCTTTCTTTTAACCAGTTGAGGGAACGATTTGATATATCTGAAAATTCTTTGTTTGTGTATTACCAGCATAGAGCTTTGGTAAAAGATATTTATGGTAAAGAGATGATTTTACCTGTATTGACGAAATTTGAATCTTTGATTTCCTCTGTACCAAAGAAGGGTTATATTTCAGTTATGTATCAAGTGCTACAAGATAGTATGGATAAACCGGAATGCGAGAAGTCTAAGCTTAAATGGGAAAATGATTTAACTTATTTTTCCGGAAGATAATTGGGCGGATATGTGTTATGATAGTGTAACTAAATTGATGAATGTATGATATGGAATGGTTAATTATAATTTTTTTATTCAGTTATATTTAACTCCGGGGAAATTGAAAAAATATGGTTTTAGTAATTCAGATTCTTGTTTCAGATGTGGTTTATGTATTGGAACTTTTTTACATGCTGTTTGGTCTTGTGTTAAAGTACAACAATTTTGGGAAGGAATTAGGTTAGTTTTGGAAATTACCATTACATCCATCCATTTTTTCTATTGGGTTATATGGTTTCTTTAAGGGGATTAGGGTTGGATAAGTTTCAAATTGCATTTGTATGTTTAGTGTTGTCTGTAGCATGAAAATGTGTAGCCAGTACATGGAAAGATAATATAGAGATGCGCTGTCATAATGAATTGAAAGCTTGTATTATTATGGAAAAAAATTACATATAATTTGCATGATAATTATTTTTTTTGTTAATAAGTGGCTTCCTTATTTAGATATACTTTGATTTCTTGTAAATACTTTTAGTTTTTCTTTTCATTTATATTTGGCTCTCCTTAAGAGAGCTGGCTGATGGGTGGGAGGGTGGGGTGGTTTTTTTTATATGCTGATGCAAAATTATTCTTATTGGATTGTATGTTGTTTTTAATGATTCTTTAAATAAACAGTTTTTTAAAAAAATGAAGAAAAAATTCTCCAATGTGTTAAAGGAATGACACAACTAAAAGTTACAAGGCTAACGAAAATGTGAGAGGGACCTATATCGGATATGGAGAAATTGCTAATGACGTGGTTTGAGGACCAAACACAAAAGCAAGTCCCTCTCAGCACATAAACAATCACTGCTATGGCATGAAGCTTGTTCCAGATGCTTAAAGAAAAAGCAGGACCAGACTGTTATCGAGTTTAGTGCTAGCTCTAGATGGCTCAGGTACTTCAAACAACGTTTTTCGCTGCATAATATGAAAGTGAGTAGTGAGTCTGCGAATGCTGATGCTAAGGCAGCAGAAGAATTTGTTGAAACCTTAGATAAACTAATTATAAAGGGAGGATATTTTCCCCAGCAAATTTTTAATATGGACGAAACCTCCTTATTCTGGAAGCAAATGCCTGAAAGGGCCTTCATCCATAAGGAAGCCAAGTCAATGCCAAGCTTCAAGGCTTTTAAAGTCAGAGTTGTTAGGAGGCAATGTTGCTGTCTACAAGTTAAAGCCATTTCTTATTTGGAATAGTGAAAACCCCAGGACTTTCAAGAACATTAACAAACACACCTTACTGGTTTATTACAGGAACAATGAAAAGTGCTGGATGACACAAATACTGTTTCAGGATGCCCTTCTCGATTGCTATGCCAGTGAAATGGAGTACTAGTTGGAAGAAGGGATCCTTTTAAGAGTTTTCTAATTGTGGACAATGGTC
Source organism: Narcine bancroftii (assembly GCF_036971445.1). Classification (NCBI taxonomy): domain Eukaryota; kingdom Metazoa; phylum Chordata; class Chondrichthyes; order Torpediniformes; family Narcinidae; genus Narcine; species Narcine bancroftii. The sequence goes on along the minus strand of NC_091470.1, from coordinate 57,898,805 downwards.
CAGGACATCCCCCTTTCATTAGTGACCTCCAACATCAAAGTGGTGTTCCTCCCACCAAACACCTCCTCTTTAATCCAGCCAATGGACCAAGGAGTTATTGCAGCATTCAAGGCCTAATACCTGAGGAGGACCTTTGCTCAGGCTGCTGCACTGATGACACTGGCAAGACACTGATGTAGTTCTGGAAGAAGTATAACATTTTCCACCTGTAATGGAAGATTCTAACCGTGTTTCTTACTTTTGCAGCTTTTGCTTCTGCAAGGCTGAGAACCTGCTTGTGTTTTAGAATCAGCAGACATAAGCTAAATTCCACCGAGGGGCCAGAGATGCTGTTATCTGACGAAAGGACATCTGTGTACCAAGAACATTTAATCTTCCTGCTTGTTTTGGTCACAGACTGTCAGAGGCCTAGCCTTGATCCAAAATAAACCATTGTATTCAAAGTGATAAGCTGAAAATTATGTTATTCGATAGAAGCCTCGCATGCTAGCTTGCTCGCTTATCTTTCTTGCTGTGCTGGGAATAGGTACTTGGGTAAGCAGTTTTTGGGTAATATAAGCCATGGTCCCGCTGCTGAAGTTTGAGACTCTCAGCAAGAAGAACTTCTAGAGTCCAGCCAACGTCCCGGTCGGGGGAGGTGGAGAAGCTGCTACCGGTGCCCTGACAACCTACTACAAGTGTGCAGTCGTTGCCTCGCTTCGGCAGTTGGGACCAGTCCGAGCGTTGATAAGTATAGTTGGGAAGGGCTTGCATATTGTAGTTTGAAATCAGCTTTTGAATTTGTAATAAACATTTGTATAAACTGAACTGCTCTCGGTGTGTGTGTCTATTTTTTTTCTTTAGATTGTGACCAATCTAAAATGAACAAAATGAGAGGTATAAGTTTACCCAAGACACCACTGCATAAAGAATCTTGCTTGGGCTTGCGATGATGTGACCAAAGATGAATTGATGGCATATGGAAAAAGTACTGAAGCAGTATGTGCGTGAATGAAGAGTTGCTAGAGCAAGAGTGAATAGCTAAAGAAGAGACAAGGGAAAAGGAAACTGCAGAAGGAGAAGAACTGGAGCAGAAGCGGTTCAGTGTTAAGGGGTGAGCCATATTCTTTGCAGACCTTAACAGCTTGCTGAAGAGATGGACCTAAACACTGAATGCTTTTCACTGATAGAGAGGAATGCTCATGCAGTGTTTGCTGCATATAAAGAAATTAATGAAGAAAAAAGCAAACTAGGCAAACAACACTGGACATATTCTTGGAGAAGCCAACACCTCCCCTAGAAGAGCCTCAGGCATTTCACAGTGACAATTCCTCAATGGAGGTTATTCGACCTGAAACTCGTCCAGTGGAATACTGAAGAAGTTGAGAACAGTGATGTGGACGATCTTGATCCTCTTTGTTAAATTGTGTGTGATACAGGCTAATAAAGTGTTTTCCTAAAATTTTAAAAAGTAAAAAAAACAATTTAATTTAGTGTAAGTTTAGTATCCCCTATAGCTTTGCTAAGTATTTACAGTAATATGGTGTTCGCACAACATCCACATTGCATAATGCCCAATTTTCCAGAACGTATCATGGATGTTAAGTGGTGCATACCTGTATTTCAAATGTAGAATGTGACTTGTTAAAATCAAAGTTAGGAGAATCGATTAAGTGTATCTAAATGAGGCTCTGCAGTGAAATTTAAAAAAAAAAGCAGAACAGCAAATCAAGGGTCTGTTATTTCAGTCAGTTTGTAAGTCTCACAAATTTTGTTAATGTCAGCATGCAGCCTAAAAATCAAACAACTGCTACCTCAGCACAAGTATGCAAAGTGAGTTTGACTAATGAAAGAAAGGTCTGCTTAAAATCTGATGGAAACATCTGACTTCATAAACAGGAGCAAATGCAGCTTTTGTTCTCAATTGTTGGCTGATGCATTCATTCATTTGGTGTAGCCTTGTTTTTCTATATCCATCATTCAGTTGGGTATTAAATTTATTGTTGCCATAATATGATTTTTTTTCTTAATAATTTCCATATCTGATCTCCTAAGAAGTAATGGTTGCAATAAACATCCATCCTTTAAATGCAGGATGGGGATAATACTTCTTGAAATGTCATCTATATTATTTGTGGATACATACAAACACTGCATGTAAATGAATTATTGGTGAAAAGTTATATTGTTGATTGTGAGAAAAGTACTCTGGCGACCTAATGTTACTGATCAGATAGTAATCTGAGCTGGGCAGTGGCAAATGGAATTTAATCCTGATAAATTTGAGGTGATGCATCTTGAGGAAGCTGAATGGGATCTAAAAAGGTGAGGACATATACATGAATAATATGGCACAAGGGTTTACAAGGTTGTTGCCTGGAATGGAATAAAAACATACCAAAATGCTGGAGGAACTCAGCTGGTCTTTTCAGTGTCTATAGGAGACAACGTTACAGTGGTAGGCAACAGTTTGGGCACCTGCAGTCAAAATTTCTGTTACTGTGAATAGCTAAGCAAATCACAGATGACTTGATTTCCAAAAGGCATAAATTTAAAGATGACACATTTCTTTAATATTTTAATCAAAATTACTTTTATTATTTCCATCGTTTATATTTTCAAAATACAAAAAAGAAAAAGGGCCCAAAGCAAAAGTTTGACCATTCATGGTCAGTACTTAATAACATCCCCTTTGGCAAGTATCACAGCTTGTAAATACTTTGTAGTCAGCTAAGAGTCTTTCAATTCTTGAGTTTGTCGATGAGGAGTCTGATGGTAGATGGTGGTGTGAGTCTTGTGGCACCTATACCTCTCCTGATGGCAGCAGCGAGAACAGAGCGTGTACTGGGTAAATTGCAGGATAATTTGCAAAGCCAATGGGAAAGAATCAGGAATGTCACTTGTATTGCTGTACAAGCAGGTTGTGTAGACATTAAACAGGAAAGTCTGCAAATGCTGAAACTCGTTTCCAAAATGCATCAGGCTTGTTTAGATATTCCTGTGCATACTTCTGACACTGAATTTTGTGGTGAGGATGCAGGAAAGGTTTTCTTCTGATAACTCTTCCATGAAGGTCATATTTGTGCAGGTGTTGCTGCACAGTATAACAATGCACCACCACTCCAGAGTCCGCTAAATCTTCCTGAAGGTCTTTTGCAGTCAAATGGGGGTTTTGATTTGCTTTTCTAGCAATCTTATGAGCAGGCCTCAACTTGACCTCCACCATTTCTATTAACTGCCATTTTGTAATTACATTACAAAATGAGGAAATGGCCTCCTGAAAATGCTTTATCTTCTTAAAGCCTTTTCCTGGTTTGGGGGCATCATTTATTTTAATTTTCAGAATACTAGGCAGCTGCTTAGAAGAACCCAAAGCTGCTGATGGTTAGGACAAGGTTTGTGGAGTTAGGGTATTTATAAAGCTTTGAAATTTGCATCACCTGGCCTTTCTTAACGATGACTATGGACAAACTAACAAGTCCTAACAAGCTAATTAAGGTCTGAGACCGTGGTAAAAGTTATCTGAGAGCTCAAATCCCTTGGGATGTCTAAACTTTTGCATGGTGCTCCTTTCCCTTTTTCCACCACTCTAAAATTCTACAAAACAAAAATAATACACTAATCTTACTTAAAATGTTGAAAAGAATGTGTCATCTTTAACTTTATGACATTTGGAGATCTGTTCATCTACTCATTTAATTATTCACAGTAACAGAAATTTTGATCAGAGGTGCCAAACTTTTGTACACCACTGTATAACTTTGGGTCCTTGTATTATTCAAGGAATAAGGAAGCAGGAAATTTCAACATCTCAGAATTCAAACAATGGTGGAGGAAACCAGGCCAACAAAAGGTGTTAATTGGATATGATGAGGAACAAGGAAAAAATTTATCATGTTTGCATGAAACGAGACAGAATGGAGAGACAGTGATAAGAAAAGGCAACGGAGAAGAAGGGAGGGTTCAACAAAAGCCAGAGAAGTCTATATTAATGCCATCCATTTGGAATGTGCTTAGTTGGAAGATGAGATGTTGTTCCTCCAATTTACAGGTAGTCTCAGTCGGACCGGGCATGAGTCAATGGACAGACATGTTGGCAAGGGAATGGGATGGAGAATTGAAATGGGTGGCCACAGGGAGATCCACACTATTGTGGAAGACAGAGCTGAGGTGCTCAACAAAACAATCTCCCAGTCTGCATCCAGTCTTTCTGTTGTAGAGGAGATCACAACAGGAGCACTGCACCTCCGGAGATTCACATGGAGAGGATTGTTTGGGGGCCTGAATGATGGTAAGAGAGGAGATGTGGGTGCAAGTGGAGCATCTCCTGTAGTCACATGGATAGGTTCCAAGGGGATGATTGTTGGGGAGGGAGGTGTGTACAAGGGAGTCATGGAGGGAGCGGTCCCTGTGGAGGGCAGAGAGGCAAGTATGTGTCTAATGTGGTGGAAATAGTGGAGGAGGATGTGTTGGATGCAGAGGCTGGTGGGGTGGTAGGTGAGGATAAGAGGAATCCTGTCCTTGTTGCGTATGGGGGAAGATGTGAGGTTAATAGAGGATGTGCAGCAAGGGCATATCTAGGGTATGGCAGGTGGGCACAGAACCGGGGCACCACTGTCCTTGCCTTACCTGCCCAATATCCGAGTCTCTAGTTCAATAATGAATCTCCATCCCAGGGCGCAGTGCTGCACTGCTGGGGCTCATTTGAGAATCCTGGTGTGCCACTCTGGGCCGGCATCTCATCAGGCCACTTCGGGGCTGCTCCAGCACCTCGCTCATTGCGGGACGAATGGGCAAAATAGTTGTCTTCGTCTTCCTTACCCAATATCCTGCTCTGGATTTTCCTGGCACTGGCAGTGTGGCTTGCTGGGTGCCTCTGGCTCAGGAGCCAGCTGCCCGCTGGATGATTAACTTAAAAGCAAAAGCATCAAGTGGTATGGGCCCTGCATTTTCGAGGGCCCCGCACTAAATGCTTATAAGCTATCAATTCCAAGTTCCAACCGGAGCTCACATTAATGGATTCAAAACATGATTATCTGCCATGCAGGCTGGGAGTAGGAGTACATGTATCACCTTTTACGTTTAATTTTAAAGAGAGCCCAGGCATGATTTGAAATGTAAAGAAGCAACCGTTTCATTGTTCCAACATTGCTCAATAATAATACCTTTGCAGAGGCAAATCGTCAAGCTGGCTTGCTTGGAACAGGGAATCCCAAGCAGAACGAGCTGACTCAACTCTGACATGCAGTCTTTTTGCTTCAGAATGGGATGGAGCCAGAGATAGGGACGCATCTTTCCATCCCCTGAAAAAAACAGATTATCTTAAATATCACCATGAGGTGATTGAATCTGGTCTGAACAATGAACAAATTCTAATGCACTTTTTAAAAATTTGTGACTCTTTTTGCCTGCTTTCTGTTGAAAGAGGCAATCTTTTGTCAAAAGACCAAATGCCATTTTAAAACATGAATAATTATGCAAATAACAATACATCCTATTAAATATTGATAAGCAGCACAATGGTATTTGTTAAAAGGCAGGATAATAAAGACAAGCTAAAATGATTCTTATTTTCAACAATGCTGAGAAAGCGATTTTCCCCCCCCCCCACTCCCCATCCATCCTGAAGACAAAACAGACAATATGGCATGAAGATCCAGCCACAGCATTCTGCAAGGAAGGCAACATTATTGCTAGTGGATTAGAAGAAGTATGATGATAACTGATTTACCAATTATGTTGAAAATCACACAGCGACTGGAAATGCAGTTACACTAGAAGTTCATGGGGGGATGATAATGTTGTGTTCATGAAACAAAATCTTTCAGGTCATGTAGTTGTGAGGAAGGGTTAGCTGAAAATAACACTGATTAAGTGCAAAGCAATGACTCTTGCTTCCCTTTACAAATCCTGATGTTTACCACAAAAGGACCGGCAGCAGATTAATTTGTACAAGGCACTTTTGCACAGTCACTGAGAAGCAGAAAATTTGTGCAAATTTTCTCCTCCATTGGCAGTGCAAAAATGTTGTGAGAATTTATTTGCGAAATTCCATCCCTTTTCCACCAAGACTCCTACACATTTTTACATTGCAGCTTCAATCTAAATTGACCACAAGCACCCCGTAAGAAACTGGGCTAATGAACATCTACCCTTGTTCACCCTCCAACAAACTCTGCAACACAGGAAGGCAATGTAAAAGTGCATCTTGTGTAAATGGCCATTCCAGAGGTAAGTATGCAAATTTTTAACAGAATTTTTCCTTTATTTCTCTGTAAAAAAAATTTTTTTGATTGCATTTTAATGAGTTAATTAAGCAGCAGCCTGTAAAATCAGTCTATTTGCATTAAATAAATCCTGGCCATTATGCAAGTATGGATAATTCTGGATTAAATTACAGCCTCATGAATATGCTAATCTAGTTGTGGGCTAAAAAGGTTGCCATAGCAACCTTTCTCAAGGTAGTCCTATAGCTGCCCTAAAAATTAAGCAATCCCCAAGGGAAAACAATTTATCTGCCTTGGATGTGTTTTCCAAGAATTATGACCAGCAGGGAGCTAGAACCAGGGTAGGAGATGGGATAAGGCAAGGGAGTTCCTTGTCAAGCATGAACGTGATGGGTTGAATGGCACCCCCCCCCCCCCAAACCGTCTGTGTCTCATTCAAGGGGGATCCTCTGTGTCTCCTTTAGGGTAAGCACTCAGCAGGTCAGGATGCAGAAGGAAGGGGTCTCCTTCAGAACAATGAGTAGCCCGACTCGTGAAGAGCTCTGGGTGGAAGAGGAAGAGCAGCAGCTCAGTTGGGAAAGGCAGATACAGGCAGCGAGTGGAAGAGGACGCTGGGTGGGGACAGCTCTGTCGCCGCCAGTACATTGCCACGGGGCTGAACTTCACCGCTATGTGGGCATGGAGAGGAAACTTCAGTGATTAGCCATGATGCCCTCCTATCCTGACAGGTCAGCCCCGGGAGGGAGGGCCAAGTGTCAGCCCTGGGATGGAGGGAGGTGAATGGGATGTGCTGAGCTCCTTGCCCCATCCTGCACACGTGCAGTGTCTGAGTATGAGGGCTCAGTGTCCGAATAGCAGGGACCACTGGTTTTGGTCAAAACTAGGGAGGCATGCAGAGCGCGAGGGGTACACTGGCTAGGTCCAGGCTGCACTGTCCGGATCCAGGGCTGCCATGCGGGCCCCGTGTAAAAGTTTTGGGCAAATCAACCCCTCTGCCCCACTTGATCAAAGGTCCCATTGGCCACTTGGTATTTGTGTTTTAATTTTTCAAAGGACTTAAGGGTCCATTCCGTGTAACAGTCTTTAATATATCATGCCTTCATCATAGCACAAATTTAATATTCTATTGCCTACGCAATAGGGCCTTTATTAATATCCATATGTCTATGGTTAAAATGGAAACTTTGTTGGGCGGCAGCGGCATAGTTGGTGTGTGGCGGTTTTTTCTTGTGCAGTTTTTTTTTAATATTTTTGATTTTTTTCAAAAATATACATGGTAACATTTAAAATATACAATATAAGCAAAAACAAAACAGTCCTTCTCTCCCCTCTCCCACCTCCATACATATAGATCTGTTCACCGTCAGAGCTTTTACATAAATTTTAAATAAATAGAGTACAGTTGGGGAAACTGTATGTATAATAGTTACTTTTATAATCTTTTTCCTTTTATTACTGTATCTGGGCCCCTATGTGGTTAAGGTATGGCTGCCATACCTTTACAAAAATGTAATATTATTTAAATTTTACGTGATTTAAAAAAAAATTCATAGGTATTAAGCTGTTCATTTCCTCAGTCCATCGTGCTACAAGTGGAGGAGAGTTAGACTTCCAAGTGATCGCAATACATTTTTCACTACTGTCGGTGCTATTTTTTTTATAAATGAGATTTAAATTTGGTCAATTTGTTGCTTATTTCTATAAAATTACCTAGTAGATAGTCGCCTATGAAGGCTACTCCTGTTATCCTGGTCAATTTTTCTGTGATTTCTTGCCCATAACCATGTGACATGTAGAAAAGTTCTTGTCTTGGTCCCACATCTGAAACACATTTCTAAAATTTTGGCTTTTGATTTGTGCAACTTTTGTGGGGTAAGATATATTTGGTGTGTATATAAAAAAAAGTATTATACTGAATCAATCCATATCTTACACCAATCTGACCAGCTTCTTTCTGAAATCACCAGATTTCTCCAATCTTTCCCTTGACCTCTGCAAACCTGGTTTTGCACTTCCACTCTGGAGAGCATAGTACATTTTTGTTATAAATTTGGATGTATATCACATCCAGACCATTCATTCAGTTTCACTAATTTCAGGTGGGGACAACGGTCCCCATCTTTTTCTTAAGAACAATCTAAGATGGAGAAAACAGAAGGTCCCATTGGCCACTTGGTATTTGTGTTTTAATTTTTCAAAGGACTTAAGGGTCCATTCCGTGTAACAGTCTTTAATATATCATGCCTTCATCATAGCACAAATTTAATATTCTATTGCCTACGCAATAGGGCCTTTATTAATATCCCTACTTTTCCTATACATTCATTAATTTGCCATGTTCTAATCATATGTATTAAAATTGGATTATTGGTCTTTTTCTTTAGTGATTTGACACTCCATTTATAAATAAAGTCCTTTGCTTCCCCCTTCTCCATTGAGTACATTCCCATTTGAACCCCAAGATTGCGGGGGGTGGGGGGGGGAGGGTACGCTGGAGGGTTCTCTTCAGTAAAGAAGGATGTGAGAAATCTAGCTTGTGCAGCTAGGTAATTTTTTTTGGAATCTGGGAGTCTATAAGTCCTCCCAGCCCATAGTTATAAGTCCTCCCAGCTTTTCCAATGCATTTTTTGGTACCTTTTTATTCTATAGGAACTGTCTAACATGGTTGTTTAGTTGCTTAAAGTTTTTAGGTAGCAGAATAGACAGCAATTGAAAAAGTTATTGTAGTCTTGGCATCACTTTCATTTTTATGCAGTTAACCCTTCCCACCAAAGTAATCAATAAGTCTCTCCACTTCTGTAGGTCTTTCTATATTTCTAAGAAGAGGAACATAATTTAGTTTATACAGATTTTGCAAGTTATTGTCAGTTGCTATCCCAAGATATTTTATTCCATCGGTCTTCCATTTAAATTTGCTTCCTTTTTATTATCTTTCATATTCAAAATTTGTTAATGGCATTATCTCACTTTTATCTATATTTATTTTGTAGCCTGATATTCCTTCATATTTTTCTTGTGTTCCTTGTAATTTTTCCAAAGAATTAACCGGATCTGATAGGTACAATAACACATCATCCGCAAATAGACTGATTTTATGTTCTTCTTGCCAACTTTGAAGCCCTTTATATCCGGATCCCTTCTTATTATCTCCACCAGTGGTTCAGTTGCTAAAATAAAAAGCACTCTGGACAGGAGCATCCCTGTCTGCTCGATCTACTCAAGGGGAACATCACCGACATATGATTATTTGTTATTATTTTAGTTTGTGGTTTATGGTATAAAGTTTTTATCCAATTTATAAATGTTCTGCTTATACCAATTTTTTTCCTGTGTTTTAAATAAAAATGGCTGGGGATCACATGACTCGGAGGACATGGGATTTTAACTCTCACGGGAAAATAAAAAAAAAATATTTAAATGAAGTAAAACAAAGTAAAAACAGGAAGAAATATTGGAAGAAAAACATTTACCTTTTGAGATGTACTCAAATAAGAGGAAAATCATTGTTGGATCGCTTGCTGATATCTCCAGGCAGATTGAAGGGAGGCCTCCATTGCAGAAAGAGCCTGGACCTGGAGTTGTGACGAGGACCTGATGGAGGGTTGAGTTGGAGGGGATACCTATGGATGCATCCCTCCTGAAGACTGGGGAAAAATGATATCCAACAGGAAGGAAGTGTGCCATCATGCATGCGCGAATTGGCGTTTCACTATATGTTTGCTGTAATACATGGATAATGGAATGGAATTTTGCTCAAGAAATAAGAAAAGTGATGAAGTTACATAGTGACAATGATGAAGATACAGAACAAGCAAAGGAAGAGAAACATGAAGAAAATACAGTGGTATTTCAAAAGCAAGAGCAAGCTAAATATGGGATTATACAAAGGGTTACGGGGGAAAATAAATTTAAAGGTAATCCACGTGAGGGGTTTGTAAGGAAAATGCTACAACAGATGAGGGAAATGAAGGAAGAAATATTTGATATCTCAAATTAAACATATGAATATAAAGTTTATTTAATTGATAGCTGATATGGAAAAGATGCAGGATGTGGGTAAAATAAATCATAAGATTAAAAATGCGATAGCAAAGGTTGAAAAGGTACAGGAGAGAGTGGGGAAATTGAAGTTATACTGGGATCTGTTGAAAGGAAGAAATATTTTTAAAAAATTGATAATATGGAAAACTTTAGTAGAAGAAATAATATTGTTGGATTGAAAGGGAACAAGAAGATATGATCTGATTCCTACAAAGATGGATGCCTAAAGTTTTGGGGGTGAATAAATTTGAAAGTCCTACAAGTTTCTCTTTTGTTATCTAGCAATGTTGAAGATTCCATTACCTGATGGCAACAAGAATTTGTTATTAAATATTAATTAGAGGTTAATTAATGTTGAAAGATGTTTATATATGATATTGTATTTTTTTGTGTTTGGATTTCAAGAATAGACAGGAGAAATTTAGAAGTAAGACTTCAATTATTAGAAGATATATATATGTATGCTACTGAGTTTTGATGAGTGCTTTTGGAGTAACGTGTTCTATTTATCTATCAATCTATTTATTTATTTACTTATTTATTGGAAGGGGGATTAAATATGCAAAGCATAAATGACTAATAAAATTGATGTATTTAATTTTTATGTTTGATATTCTTTGAGGGATATATATATATGACATTGTGTTATGAAGAAATGTGTATTATGAGGTGGGGGGGTTTAAAAAGACAATGCAATGTATAAATGATTAACAATTTATGTAATTATTTTCAATGTTTGCATTGTAGATGAAAACACTAAAAATATTTTTTTAAAAAAGGGCCTTTCCAAATGGTCGAATGCCTTTTCTGTGTCTAAGGACACTATAATACTTTGATTTCATTCAGATTTAACCATGTGTATTATATTAAATAATCTTCCTAGACTATTTGAGGAATGCCTTCCTTTAACAAATCCTGCTTGATCTGTATGTATCAGTTTTGGCAAGTATTGCCTTAACCTATTAGCCAATACTTTTGCTAATATCTTATAATCAGCATTTAGCATGGATACTAGTCTGTATTACGAAGTTTTTTGTGGGTCCCTATTCTTTTTTGAAAACACTATAATAATCACAGTTGAGAATGACTCCAGGAGGGTCCGTGTTTCCACTGCTTGGTCCAAGACATCCATTAATGGGCATTAATAATTTTTTGAATTGTCTGTAAAATTCAGGTGGAAAACCATCCCCCCCCCCCCTCATGATTTCTTTTTAGCCTGTAGGGTGCCCAGGGCCTTTTTGATTTCTTCTTTTGAAAAGGGAGTATTTAATTCTATCCTTTCTTCTACTTTTGGAAATTCAACATTCAACAAAAATTCTTCCGTTTCATTCTCATCTAATAATTCTGATTTGTATAATTTTGTGTAATATTGTCTAAATATGTCATTAATTTCTTTTTGCTTATATACTACGGTATGTCTCTGTTTTTTATAGCATTTATCATTCTTGATGACTCCTCTGTTTTAATCTACCAAGCTAAAACGTTGTGTGCCCATTCACCTAACTCACAGTATTGTTGTTTAGTTTTTAATTAGCTTTTTTCTGGCCTATATCCTATATGTTTGTATTGTAATTAGCTCCAGTAATCTGTATTCTTCTTGTAGTCTTTGATTTCTTTTTCCATAGTTCTTTAATATCTTTCTCCAAACTATTTACTTCTGCCATATGTTCTCTCAAGATTCTTTGTATAGGATATAATTTGTCCATTTAAATATGCTTTGAGTGTGTCCCGTATCAGAAAACTATTATTAGTATAGGGCAGATTTGTTTCACAAAATATTTCTGTCTATAAATTTACAGAACTCTGCTCTTTTAAGCAATGTAGCATTGAGATACCATCTATATATATTCTCTTGGTTTTCCATTATTGCTATAGTTAATAATGGAGAATGGTCTGATAGAAGCTTCGCTAGGTAGTCTGTTTTTAATCTCTACTTTTTAAATGGGGAGACATTAAAAATAAGTCAATCCTTGTATGTGAGTCATGCACCCTTGACTAGAAAGAGTAGTCTCTCTGGGATTTAATTGCCTCCATACATTGATAAGATTTAGATCTTTCATTCATGAAATTGTGGTTTTTGCTGCTTTTCTTGCCGACTTGTCTAGTATTGGGTCCAAGCAAAAATTAAAATCTTCTCTAACCAATATATTTTGTCTTCCCTCTGCTGTTTTTAAGAAGATATCCTTCATTTAGTGAGACATGGTTGCAGGAGGGATGTGATTGGCAACTGAACATCCCTGGGTTTCGTTGTTTTAGGTGTGATAGAGTCGGAGGGGCAAGAGGAGGTGGGGTTGCATTGCTTGTCAGGGAAAATATTACAGCGGTGCCTAGGAAGGATAGATTAGAGGGCACATCCACGGAGGCTATTTGGGTGGAACTGAGGAGTAGGAAAGGAGAGGTTACACTTGTAGGGGTGTATAATAGACCACCCGGAGGGGACCGAGACCTAGAGGAGCAAATCTGTAGGGAGATAGTAGATATTTGTGATAAGCACAGGGTTGTAATTATGGGAGATTTTAATTTTCCACATATAGATTGGGAAACACATTCTGTGAAAGGAATGGATGGGTTAGAGTTTGTGAAATGTGTGCAAGATAGTTTTTTACAACAATATGTAGAGGTGCCGACCAGAGAAGGAGCAGTGTTAGATCTACTGTTGGCAAATGGGATGGGTCAATTGACGGAGGTTTGTGTTGGCAAGCACTTCGGGTCCAGTGATCATAATGCCATCAGCTTCAATGTCATTATGGAAAGAGAGAAATCAGAGCCAAGGATTGAGGTTTTTGATTGGGGAAAAGCTAGATTTGAGGAGATGTGAAAGGACTTGCAGGGTGTGCATTGGGACAATTTGTTTTATGGGCAGGATGTAGTAGAGAGATGGAAGTCTTTTAAAGATCAGATTTTGAGAGTGCAAAAGCTTTATGTTCCTGTTAGGTTAAAAGGAGGGGCAAAAGGTTTGAGAGAGCCGTGGTTTTCAAGGAATATTGGAAACTTGGTTCGAAGAAAAAGGGAGGCGTACATTAGATATAAGAAGCATGGAGTTAAGGAGATGTTTGAAAGATACATTGAATGTAAGAGGAATCTTAAGAGAGGAATTAGGAAAGCTAAAAGAAGGTACGAGAAAACTATGGCAAGCAGGGTGAAAACTAATCCAAAAGAGTTCTACAAATATGTTAATGGTAAGAGGAAAGCTAGAGACAAAATTGGTCCCTTAGAAAATCAGAGTGGAAAACTGTGTGTGGAACCTAGAGAAATGGGGGAAATATTGAACAGTTTCTTTTCTTCGGTATTCACTAAGGAGAAGGATATTGGGAGATGTGAGATAAAAAAAGCAAATTGGGTAAATATGGGGAATATAGAGATTACAAAAGGTGTAGTTTTAAGGCTTTTGAAGAATATAAAGGTGGATAAGTCTCCGGGACCAGACGGGATCTTCCCCAGGACATTGAGAGAAGTGAAGGAGGAAATAGCAGAGGCTCTGGCGGTAATTTTTCAAATGTCATTAGATATGGGGATAGTGCCGGAGGATTGGCGCATTGCGCATGTAGTTCCGTTATTTAAAAAGGGTTCAAGGAGGAAGCCTGGCAACTATCGGCCTGTAAGTTTGACGTCTGTGGTAGGTAAATTAATGGAGAAAATTCTTAGAGATAGTACTTATAAACATCTGGATAGACAGGGTCTGATCAGGAGCACTCAACATGGATTTGTGGGAGGAAGGTCATGTTTGACCAATCTGATTGAATTTTTTGAAGAGGTGACTAGGAATGTGGATGAGGGTAGCGCAGTGGATGTTGTCTATATGGACTTCAGTAAGGCCTTCGATAAGGTACCACATGGAAGGTTAGTTAGGAAGGTGCAGTCTTTAGGTATAAATTTTGAGATAGTCAAATGGATTGAACATTGGCTGAAAGGGAGAGGCCAGAGAGTGGTAGTGGATAATTGTCTGTCAGGTTGGAGGCCGGTGACCAGTGGTGTGCCTCAAGGATCTGTATTGGGCCCATTGTTGTTCGTTATATACATTAATGATCTAGATGATGGGGTGGTGAATTGGATTAGTAAATATGCAGACGATACTAAGATAGGTAGAATAGTGGATAATGAAGAAGGTTTTCAAGGATTGCAGAGGGATTTGGGCTGCTTAGAAAAATGGGCTGAAAAATGGCAGATGAAATTTAATGCTGATAAGTGTGAGGTGCTTCATTTTGGTAAGAAGAATCAGAATAGGACATATGTGGTAAATGGGAGAGTATTGAGGAATACAGAAGAGCAGAAAGATTTAGGAGTAACGGTACATCGTTAGAAACTCACGTGAATAGGGTGTTGAAGAAGGCTTTTAGTATGCTGGCCTTTATCAATCATTGCATGGAATATAGGAGTTGGGAGGTGATGTTGAGATTGTATAAGACGTTGGTGCGGCCTAATTTGGAGTTCTGTGTGCAGTTCTGGTCGCCTAATTATAGGAAGGATATAAACAGAGTGGAGAGAGTGCAGAGAAGGTTTACCAGAATGTTGCCTGGGTTTAAGCATCTGGAGTATGGGGAGAGATTGGACAGATTGGGTCTTTATTCTTTGGAGCGTAGAAGGTTGAGAGGGGATTTGATAGAAGTATTTAAGATTATGAAAGGGATAGACAAAATGGATGTGGATAGACTATTTCCGTTAAGAGGAGGAAAGTTTAAAACAAGAGGACATGAGTTAAGAATTAAGGGGCAGAGGTTTAGAGGTAACATGAGGGGGAACTTCTTTACTCAGAGAGTGGTAGCTGTGTGGAATGATCTTCCGGGAGAAATAGTGGGGGCGGAGTCAATTGTATTATTTAAGAAAAGGTTGGACAGGTATATGGATGAGAAGAAGATGGAGGGTTATGGGCATTGTGCAGGGAGGTGGGACTAGAAAGGGGTGTTTGGTTCGGTGTGGACTAGAAGGGCCTAATGGCCTGTTTCCGTGCTGTAATTGTTATGTTATGTTATAAAGGCTTCCTCATCATAATTTGGAGCATAAATATTCATAAATGTCCATGCATCTCCATAAATTTTACAATGTGCCACTAATACTTTCCAGTTTGATCAACTGAAGTATCTTCTGTTAACACTGGTGTATTTCTATTAATTAGAATAACCACCCCTCTTGTCTATTAACCAAAGAAGATGATGTTATTTGTCCCACCCATCCTCTTTTTAATTTATCATGTTCCAATTTGGTAAGATGTGTTTTCTGCAAAAAGATTATATACACTTTTAATTTCTTTAAAAATGCCAAGACCCTCTTCCTCTTCACCGACCCATTTATCTCGTTAATACTAAGACTAATAAACTTCACTGCCTTATTCATACTATTTTTCAAGCAGATATTGTATGACAATTAAATCTTTCCCTTTTAAGAGATATTTCAAATATGTACATTTCCCCTTTAAGAAACACACACACACACAAACACACACACACACACACACACACACACATCCCTAGCTTTGACAGTGATGTTGTCAATAGTACCCAGAAGCCCACGAAGAAAGCCCACGAATTCTTCCGAAGAAGAAGAAACCCTCCCTTTAGTGCCATCTTTTAAAACTGCTCCTCGCCTGGCGCCATCTTCCCTCCAAATCGGAGTTCCCACCCTACTACTTTCCTTACCACCTTTCTATCTTTTCAGATGTCTCCATATAAACTACAAAGGTTTTTCTTTTATCAGTGAAAACAAGACGGTTCAGTAATACTAAATATAAATAAAAAGATACGCCTTTCAGTTAGTCCCATTTTGAAATGGTCTTTTCAGTTGGCAACTTTAATCTTTTCATAATTTTCTTAAAAATTCTTCCTCTACTTTATTTTTGAAAATTCTTCGATTGCCTTCTGAGACATCCGCATGTTACTGGGTAAATCATTGAACTTAAAGTTTTTAGATTGCATTTGTGTTTCTACCTCACCAAATTCCTTTCTTTGTTTGACTAAGGCAGGGCTAAAGTCCTGGAAAAACATTAATTTTACATTGTCCACCATTAATGGGCATTATTATTTTTTGAATATTCATATACTGCTCCCAAAATTGCATCTCTTGGTAACTTAAAAGTCTTAACAGGACTAGTTGTGGTCATTGTTCACCGGTTCTTCTTGGTCAGAGGCTCCGGTGAACCCTTTCAATTTGCATATTTGCATTTAACTTGCTTTGTCCCAGCAGTTGTGGGATCCATGTTTCAAAGAAACTCACCGTGTCTTTACTCTCTATTCCTTTCAGTCCAATGATTCTTGCATTGTTACATCTGCTGAAATTTTCCATAAGATCGATCTTGTCCATCATTCCTTTTGTCTGTGGCCCATGTTTTTGCTTTTTCTTCTAGTGAGTTTGTCCAGCTCAGTTTCCGAATGAGTCATTCATTCCATTAAGTCTTTCACAACTTCTTTGATTTCTGTTACCTTTTCCAATATCTCTCTCATTGCTGATTCCACACTTGTAAAACGAGTGCATAAAATTTCAATCTTGATCAGGATGGTTATATTTTGGGCTAACCCCCCTCCTCTCTCCCTCCCCCCCCCCCCCCCCACCGAGCTCTGCTTGGTTCAGCTGGTGCCAAGGCCCTTCCTGAGTCACTCCTCATTGGGTTTCCACTCTATGTTCCTAGCTGAGCTGTTGTTTCTTTAGTTTTTGGTTTTGATTGCCTTGGTTGTTTGCCATTAGTTTTATCCATTTTTGATGCTAAAATTCTGGTTTTGACCTTTCTAATGGGATAAAACAGAGTTGAGTTAAGTGAAGATCAATTTGGTGGGGAAGGGGCATGTGGACACGAAAGGTCTGCTGGGGATGTGGATGGAATGTTTCAATTATGAAGAGAGTTGCATTGGGTTCTTTGCTTTTCTGGAGAAGAGGCTGAGGAGGAATGTGGTCAAGGTTTACACAATTGAGAAACCTAGATATGGTAGATAGTAACTTTTTCCCTTGGCAGTGATATCTGAGACCAGATATCATTGCGTGAAGGTTATGAGGGAAGTTTTATTTCATCTAGGGGTTGGCACTGTGATGGGTTATATTATATTTTATATTATATATAAATATGTCTTTAAAAGGGATAGACTGTGTGAGTTTGGTGTGTAGGTTACTTCACAAACAGACGGTAACTTCACAAAAGAGATCTCATTTAAAATGGAATAACTGCTGAAAGTGAGACATTGATGCACTGAGTGCCTTTGCAAGGACAATAAAACTATTTTGGAAATGCTTTGCTCAAGAATTTTCAGAAGCAGGTGCAAATGGAGAAGTCTGGGCTCAAGTGCTGATAAGATCTTTCTTTGAGACTGGGTCTGGAACCTTAGGAAGGGTTCTGGTTTTTTGCAAACAGAGAGGGGGAAAAAACTGATTCTTTTGGGAGAGAGAGAATTCAATTCGGCAGTGGCTTTTGTAGGCTGCAACGTAACAAGCTGGCAGCTTATTGAAAACCCCATTTTGGAAGACAGGTTGCAAGTTCTGAGTTCAGCCTGTGGAAAACCCTTGTGGTCCTTACAAGAGGAAATGACTGGCTAGAGTGTTTCACCTGAAATAAGGGAAACAAGAAGAACTCTGTGGTGACCTGGAAGAAGGGGTTATCATTTGGAAAAGCCTGATGGGGCAAGTTTCTTTGGCAAGACACTGAAGTAACTGATGGAAGTAAATCAGTTTGTGTGTGTCCATTAAGCAATGAATCTCTCTGAAACCAACAAGAACCTTCCTGAGCAGTAACCAATTAACTTTAAGCACCAGAGCTTGGTGAAAATTCACAAATGTTAAATTCTGTGCACAGTATAAGAATCGCCTGATACCAGTGAATTTGGAGAAGCAAGATTAGACTGTGAATCAAAGAGCTTAGCTGAACATATACACATTACATACACGTGTACTTAGAATTAGAAGGGGGTTAAGTTAATAGTAATAAGTTAAAGTTTGATCCTGTTTTTAAAAAAAAATTGGTTTTGGGGTCCTCTGTACAAAGCAACAGTACAAAGTGACACAAAATCTGGAGATGGGTAGTCTCACAACATTTAAGCAGCCAGAGCAAGGAAGGTTGCGAATCAAGTACTGCTAAACAAGATTAATATTGATAGCTACTTGATACTTGGTATGGACATGGTGAATGTAATCACCAGT
The DNA here is from genome assembly GCF_036971445.1 of Narcine bancroftii. Taxonomy (NCBI): domain Eukaryota; kingdom Metazoa; phylum Chordata; class Chondrichthyes; order Torpediniformes; family Narcinidae; genus Narcine; species Narcine bancroftii. The sequence goes on along the minus strand of NC_091470.1, from coordinate 57,880,443 downwards.
TTATCAGCTGTATGCCTGGTTTGGTTGTAAATAAATCTGAACAAAAGCCTATTTTGTTTAAACTGGCTGAAATACAATGCAAGCCTCTCTAATTTCTCCCAGTTGATAAAGATTAACAGTCCGTTATGATTTAAGGACTGCATTTGTCTTTCTTCATGTATGTAGATAGACCTTTTTTGTTGTATACAGAGACAATGTTAATATTTTGGACTAAGAATTTTCTACCTCCTGAATCTTTTAGCTTGCTCCAACAATGGAATGAAGTTCCTTCTTTTAGCTTGGTTTTGCACAAAAATTATATTGTCTTGGATTGAGATGAAGTTGTCACAAAAAAATGGAGTGCCAGTAATGTGCATATCTTTTTTCCAGCTTGTAATTTTTGGAAGAATCCAAGGACGTGAACATGGCGCTGGGGACAGCGTGGAAACAAATGTCTTGGCTCTACTACCAGTACCTATTGGTTACAGCACTGTATATGCTTGAACCATGGGAAAGGACCATATTTAGTATCCTTCTAAAATATGTTTTCCATTTTGTTTTAATTTCAATCAACCAATACATAAGATTTCTTCAAAATAATAATTTGTTTGCATAGTTTAGGAGAAAAGAAATTGTACAAAATGCTTTGTCAAAAATAAATGTACATGTCCTTACAAATCAAAGGATTTTTTCTTTCAGTGGATTGAAGAGAATAATTTCAATAGTAGCATTTAAAGTAGTCCATTCAAATTTTAAATTAAATTTAGATATACAACACTGTAACAAATATAAAACGTGTATATTAAAGTTCATGTAATTTTGCAAGAATGCCATTTTTTTGAGTTTCAATCCTAATCTAAAATTAGCTCAATATCACACCATGTAAGGACAGTTTAGTGCTTTTAGTATCCTGTCAGATACATTTCTGTTTAAATTTAACAAACCCACATTATGTGAAGTGGAAGTAAGAAATAGTGAACTTTCAGAGTGCCTGCTGCAATTAGGTTACATTTTTGCAGTATTACAGAAAATGAGGTTTTGATGGTAATTTATTGTGCAATATTTTGGCTTGCATGCAAATAATGATTTCTTTAAAGGCAACTATTACCAAATAGTCCTTTTTTAAACTGGTGTGTGTTCTGATTTAACGTGGTCTCCAGAACATCCTAAGGCATGATATCTTAGAATACTAAAACTAGGCTGCAGCTCTCTTTCTTTTGTTTCCTACATCTTCTAAAAATGCAACAACCAGGACTATAGGCATTAAGTTTTTTGCTGAAGAGGAAGTAGTTACATATTTTATTTAGTAAAAAAATAGAAGTCCCAAACTCATCTCTGTTTTACTGAAAATTTCCCATTGCATTTTGTTATTGGATACTTCCTAGAATTTAGTGGTGGTACACAAACCCTTACAAATTTGCATTGAGGAGTCTGCCCACTATTTTTCTGCCTGATATAGTGGTGAACCTATTAGTATGAAAGGAAGAAGTGAAATGGCAAGTTGCTTTCTTTCCTGTGATTTTGTTTTAATATATTTAATAATTGGATGGGTTTGAATATTTGAACAATGGGGATAGTAAGTTCCAGCACTGTAGAATTTAGTGGACCATTCAGGGTTGGTGATCTGGCTTATTAAATTGTTTGTCACTTTTTCTGAGATAACTGAAACATTTAGTGTGTGTGATCAAGGCAAGCCTTCTCATACTTGAGAGCAACAGGTAGTGCTACATAAGATGTGTTGCAGAGAAACATTCTGTTAAGGTAGTGTAACCACAATATTACAAATGAGCGGTCTATTCAGTATAGTTTGATAACAGATGTATCAGTTGAATCTGGTGATGTATGTTTACAAACTTGTGTATCTTCTGCCTGATGGGAGGAGGATGTGACCCAGAGTGGTTGCTTTCCCTAGATAGCGGATGGAGAGAGGTCGACTTGCATGATTGCCTGAGAGTCGCTCATAAATCGGGTGGTTTAATTTTTCTGTTCCGGGTTGCATCTAAGTGAAAATGTTCCCTTGATTTTTATAAAATGAGTTTGAGGGGATGTTATAATTTCTCCCCCTTGGGTCTTCATTACAATAGATCATTAGAAGTTTAAAATGACAAAACTGATTAGCCTCCAAACCTTCATTAGTCTTCCACTATCATCTCAGAAATGATAAAGGTTTCTCAGCAGACAAATCAACAATTCTTTTTTCTCCTCCTGATGCCTCCTCATCCTGCTGTGTACTCCAGCCAATTGACGTTTTGCTCCATTTTTCAGCATCTGCGGTCTCTTAAGTGTTTTGAACAACTTCCAAAATGTGTTGGAATAGCATTTTTAAAACACAGATTAGTTCATTTGGTTAAGTCCAGTAAGGCAGAAAGGTGTTTTTGAGTTTGATAGAATGCCAATAGTTACCATTGTTGCTATCCCCCAAATTCCACAATGAAGTCTGTGTGAAATCAACAAAGGGACATTTCAAAATATTTGCGTTCTTCTCCATCGTTTGATAATTCATGCCAGAGGAATTGAATTCTTTGTACAATGTTGGACATGTACATTTTTGCTAAGACCTAATATGGAATATATTTTGTTAAGCTGTATTAACTACTGCTGTTGGTGTTGTTCACCAATCAAAATATTTGATTACAAATCCTTGTTATGTTTAACCATTTTGCTAAATAAAGCTGTACCAGCTTTGTTAGTGTCGTTTTCTGACATTGAGTACAATGCTTTTGATGAAAACCCATTCCTTAACATTGCTACTTCGATTCCTTATTGATATCTATTGTCGGCATGGCTGTGTACACAGGTTACGTGTTCATGCCTCAGCACATAATGGCAATATTGCACTACTTTGAGATTGTTCAATGACTGCCTTAAGCTTGGACCAAGAACCAGAAGTTCACAAGGGAGAAGGAAGATTTCTATTCAGTAATTGTTTGCAACTTGGTTACCAGTAAGAATGTTGAAGACCAACTCGAAAGGACAATGAAAGTAGAAGCTTGCAGAGCAACAAACTAAAATAGAATGGACTGTGCTTCATGGTTTTGTATTTATTGTTTTAATATACATTCTTTCAGTGTAATCCAGCTGCCCTTGTTAATCTAGTCAATATATTTACTGAAAATAGTACCTGCCTTTTTGACAGTCTGCATATTGCATTATTGTGTCTTTATATAAATGTCATTATTGTGCAATGTTCCAGATGTAACTTGGACCTCATTGATTAAATATTTGGTAATATATCAAATGATGAGAATTTAAATTTTTAACTTTTATGAATTTTTGGCTCCTAGTTGAAATTCCATGAGATGCATATTTTGAAGAATAATTTTAATACCATTTAAAAATGCCCACCTGGAAATACTTACAGATGTGTCATATTTTTGGTGTCCTAAAATTAAATACAAAATTCTTCTGATGACTTTCTCTTGGTTTATTTTGATTTGAGGTTGGGCAGTGCACTTGCTGCTTGGCCTTTTAGTGAGAATATGTCAATTGTGTGTTGTTATTTTTGATTACAGTACATCATGACAAATTGCAAAGTCATTCAACTTTCAATATTAACTCTTGTTAAAGGACCTGTACACAAATTTTCTTCTGGTACTGCTGTTAATGGTTTCTAGAGCATGTGGATGATAAATTTTGCAAACAGATGGTAACTGTATGTCTGAGTTTGTCATGTAAACTAGTTCTGGGTTATTAAAGTTTTGCCAAAGGACTGTTACTATTTATCAGAAACATTCCTGTGTCCATTTGCCAGTGCAGAAAATAGCACAATGAACATCTTTGTCTTTCTAGTTTGCAAAGTATTTTCCTGCAGTTCACCACAAGATTGATACTTGCCAATAAGCTTGTTTAATACCATTCTGCAGAAGTTGCAAACTCCCAAATGTAGTTCCTCTCTGCTTTCCTATTTCAGCTTAGAAAGACTGCTTCATCGGCTGAGAATTGAATTTGAGGTGCCTAAAGCTGGGCAGACCAATGAAGTAAATCACTGAGAATGATCATTTGGAATACAAAGTTTCAAGGATAGAAACCTGTTCAAAAGGAATTAGTTTATAAAAAAAATTAAGCCACAGATCTTTACTTGTTGATTTTGATTTGAGCCTTGATCAAGAGAATTGTTCTTGACTATAATTGTTCTTGACTACAGGGACTATAATCCCTGTAGTCATTTTGCACAGTATTGTGCTGCTGAGAGGAAATTTGCCTGACTTTAAACATTAATTGCTTGTGTCAGGGGCTAATTTGTTGATTTATTTTGTCATTGCGTCGGAATTGTGTGTGCATGTGCCCTTGGTGGTAGTTATTGACCTGTCTGGCATAGGAGCAGAATTAGGTTGTTTGGCCAATTGAGTCTGCTCCATTATTTGAATTGTGCCTAATATTTTCTTATCAGTCCAGTTCTGCTGCCTTCTTCCTGTTACTGTTGACAATCTTGCTAATCAAGAACCTATCAACCTTCATTTTAAATGTACCTGATGACTTGGCCTCCTCTGCAGTCTGTGGCAGAAAATTCCATAGATTCACTAACCCACTGGCTAAAGAAATTTCTCCTCATCTCTGTTTTAAAGGCACATCCTTTTATTCTGAATCTGTGCCCTCTGGCCCTCAACTCTCCCACTGCTGGAAACATCTCCATATTGACTCTGAATTTTGGCATTGTATGATATGTTTTGATGAGATTCTCCCTGGTCCTTCCAAATTGCAGCAAGTGCAGGCCCAGAGCTATCAAATGCTCATATATGAACTCTTTCATACCTTGGATCATTCATTCTTGTTAACCTCTTCTGAACAATCTTTAATGCCAGCATATCTTTAGATAGGACCAAAACTGCTCACAATACTTCAAATTTGATTTGATGAATGCTAACATTGCATTTGTCTTCCTTACTATCAATTAAACCTGCAAGTTATCCATGAGGGAATCCTGCCTTTGGACTCTAAAGTGTCCTTTGGATCTACGATTTTTGAATTATCTCCCCATTTAGAAAATAGTCTGCACCTTTATTTCTTCTGCCAAATTGCATGACCACACACTTCCTTGTGCTGTGTTCCATTTACCACTGCCCATTCTTCCAACCTGTCCAAGCCCTTCTGCAGACTCTCTGCATTTGCAACACTATTTGCTCCTTCACCTATCTGTACTATCCACAAACTTGGCCACAGAGTGACATATGCAGACATCTAGATCATTTACATTAAACGTGAAAAGAAATGGTCCCAATACAGACACCTTCAGAACACTACCAGTCACCAGCAGCTAACTAGAAAAAGCCCTCTTTATCCCACTCTTTGCTTTCTGTCAGTGAACCAATCTTTTGTCTTAGTACTTTTTGTGTAGTACTATTGGCTTCTATCTTGTTTCACAGCGTTGGGTGCAGCATGTTGTCAAAGGCCTTCTAAAAATCCAAGTAAACTACATCCACCAACTCTCTCATCTATCCTGCTTGTTATTTTCTCAAAGAATTTCCAACAGATTTGTAAGGCAAGATCTTCACTGAAGAAAACTGCTGGCCAGCCTATTTTATCATGTACCTGCGGCATCTAAAAGCCTTAATAAGCCTGAGATTGCCTAATCTCAGAAGCTAAGCAGGCACAGGACTGGTCAGTACTTGGAGGGGAGACCGTTAGGAACATTTTAAATGTAGTATTTTGTGACAATAATGGAACCATTAACCTCTAGGTATTCCAAAACTCATAATGGACTAAAATCCTGTCAGCCACTAAAATGTCCTGTCTTGTGTCTAATGTCCTGTCTTGTGTCTCTCCCTTTTGAAGAGTATGAGTTTGCAGTCCTCTGGAACCATTTCTAACCAGTGAATTTTTTTTTTGAAAGATCACTACTAATGCCTCTGGAGTTTTTCAGCAACTTTCCAGAACCCTGGGAGTAGGCCAGCTGGCTCGAGTATCTTGTGCACTCTCAAACACCTCCTTAGTATTAGTGACAACTCGGGCAAGCCACTGGTGTCTTACACAGTGAAGACTGATGCAAAGTAACATTAAGTTAATTTCCCATTTCTTTTCCCCATCTCTCCAGTGTCATTTTCCAGGTGTCTGATGTCTCTTTTATTCCATTGATCTGAAAAATCTTTTTGCATTATATTATTGGCTGCATTAGTGTTTTATCTGTGCTTTCCTTTTATTGTTTTTTTAGTTGCCCTTGGTTGGTTTGTAAAACTTTCCCAGTCCTCCAGTTTTCTGCTAACTTTTGCAATATCATCTGCCTTCTTTTGGTTTTATGTTGTCTTTGATTCAACCCTGGCTGACAAGGGAAATCACTGTCCCTTTAGAATGTTGTTTCATTTTTGGGATGAAATAATCCTGTCTTTCAAATTTGTCATTGCTGCTCTACTGACTTTCCCGCTTGGGTCCTATTCCAATCAATGTTGGCCTGACCCCCTCTCCTACATCTGTGGTCTTTACTCAACAGTAATACCATTATGTCTCATTTTTAGCTTTTCCGTCTCAAACTGCAGGGTGAATTCCATCATGTTCACTGCTTCCTAAAGGTTACTTTACCTTAAGGTTTATAATTATATCTGGTTCATTGCACGTCAAATCCAGAAATCCCTTTTCCTTAGTGAGCTCGATCACAAGGTTCTCTAAAAATCCAAATCGTAGGCATTCTATGAATTCTTGGGATTGTGTGCCGACTTAATTTTTTCCCAATCTCCTTGCATGTTAAAGACCCTCATGACCACCATAACATTATCTTTCTCACAGGCTTTCTCTTACGGCTGTTGCAATTAGCAACCTGGTAGATCTAGTCACCTGATTGTTCCATCTGCAATTTTGACTTTGCTATTCAGCTTCGGAATAAGTGGCAGTCATTGTTCTAAAAGGAAATGATGTGCAGGAGTAAGATTTAGGTCACAAAGGGTAGAATGGAGAAGGTATTTATTGACTAAGGATATGGTATTGGATATAAGGGCAGCATTTATTGTTATTCTTGATTGTTCTTGAAGATGGCAATGAACCATCATTTTGAAGTGATGCTGGACTTTTAGTGAAGGCGTTCCCATTGTGGTGGGGAGTTGTGGAGAATGATGTGATGGCAATAGGGAGAGGAATAACTTGCAGTTATTTCCATAATATTGTGGAAAAGGGAAAACATTGCTGTAAAGAAATTGAATTATATTATCCTTTCACTAGCTAATTAAAATGAGTGGAAACCGTTTTAAATATTACTCTCTTGTGATTGCTTGTGAATGCAGACTCCAGATTTATTCTTTTGATATCTGAGATGTCCACTGCTAATTTGTAGCAGATTTCAAAATTATTTCAACTCCTCTCCCTCCAACCTTACAAATATTGACTGTCTTATTCCTTTAACAAAGTGTCCACCTACAATCCCAAATGCAAAGCCCATGATGCAGCGACTTGATTGTACTTCAATAATAGAATTCTTTTGCTGCATTTGCAATATTCCAGTTTTCTTGATACTTGAATACATAGCTATATGTTAAGGTTTTCCAATGAGTTATAGTAAATAGCGTTTGGAAAAAAAATTGGTGCATCACTGTGAATTCTAATTTTGTTCTTGCAGTATATTTTTTTTAGTGTTGGTATTATTTATATATCACATTAACTCCGACTGAAAGAAACTCTCGAATTCCAGGGGGTCTATTCCTGTAATTTAACATTCATGAGGGTGAACCCCTGTCATCCGGAATTCAAGCAACCGGCAAAAAATTTACAGAAAATAAATAGGCAGAAAATACAGAAGTTTAAAATTAGTGTGCTTCACTGTTTGCAAATCGCGCAATACCCAATTTCAAACAACTGCAAAATTCACTTACCCACCATCTACCAATCCCCAAATGTGCTGGATACCAGGGCTTTTCCTGTACAAACACCAGTGGGCTGTTTGCAATTGAAACATTGGATCAACTTTCTTCAGTTTATGAATGTAACTTAGAAAATTTTGATGTGCATCTGAACAACAGTTTATTGACTTTATACTCCATCTTGTATTTAATGATCTAGACCACACATGTCAAACTCAGGCTCGCGGGCCAAATTTGGCCCGTGATATAATTATATTTGGCCCGCAAGATCATATCAAATATGTATTAGTGCTGGCCGCCGCGCCAGTATAGCACATGCACAGCTAATACTACAAATCCCAGAATGCTTTGCAAATGCATTGGCGCCGGCCCGTCAGCCCGCTAATCGCCCTCACCTCCTCTCTTTACTTTCATTAGCATCTGCGACCTGTCGCCCAACTCACACGTAATAAACCCCTTACGGAAAATGGCCAAACGAAAGACAGAAAACAGGACCTTTCAAGACAGGTGGGAGGCAAACTCTGACCCTAGAGTTTGATGAACTTGTATCTAAGAAGAGATGCCAAGTATCTGGTTTAGACCCAGGTGCATCAGAGTAAATCACAGTGAGGCAAGCTCAGCTTGGATTAATATTTTCTTTCGTTAACTTTGGACTGTTCAGAGTTGAAAGATTGGATTTTCATTGAAGCAAGTTGTTATTTTTTTGACTTGTTGGCTTGTGAAATAAAAAACATTTAAAAGGAGCTTAAAGGCTATAGAGAAATATTATTTATTGAATATTTTATTTCTCATTTGTTAATGCTTCTTCTGGAAAGAGTTTAACCAAAACTATTATTAAACATTTATTTTAATAAGAAAAAGTTTAACATTACATATGTTGAAAGAAGAGAAAACATGCAGATGTGGTTGAAAATTTTCACTAAATATTTAGTTTGGCCCACGACTTAGTCCAAGTTTTTAATTTTGGCCCTCTGTGAATTTGAGTTTGACACCCCTGATCTAGACGGTTTATAGATTATTTTTAATTGTTAATGTGATCATCTTAATTTTTATGATGCTCCAAAAACATCTAATTATGAACATGACAAATCAATTAGGGTTTTCAAAAGATTGTTAACCCCTTGTATTTGATTTATCTTCATTCTTTCAGTCTGCTACTTTCAGCAATATGCAAAGTTCTTCGCTGGCTGTTAACCTTGGGGCTGTGACTGGATTTAATAGAATAACCACCAAATTACGATCTGAGCATACAATGATAAAAGACAAATTTAAAATCTCTAACCTCATACCTTTTGGATAGTTTCTAATAGTAGAAGTGGTTCTCTTATTCTTAGTTCTTCAGTGACCATCCTATTAATCTGTTTCTATTCTTTTGCCTGATCTGATTTAACTGGATATATTACTTTGCAGTTTGTATTACATGGTATACCAGTATTTTTTTTGTTTACAGTATGATTGCATTTTAATCCAACTACAAATGGTGGGGAAAAAAAAGATGTATTTGCTACACAAATCTCAATCTGTTTCATTTAAAGATTTGTAATTCTCGGAGGAGATAGTGGCGAAAATTGAGTGCACTATTTCAAGTGTAGCATTATTGATCTATAAAAATTGATAACCTATTCTCTTTATCTTCAGTTTTTCTAATTTCTTTTATTTCTGAAATGCCTGTTTTAGTTTTTGCTATAATCAACTGGACTTGAAAAATGTACTGTAATTATTTTAAACTGTCAGTAAAGTTGGTTCATGTGTGTCAGTTTTTTAGAAAATTACCATGTAACCTCTTACAGAATTAATCTCATTGGCGGTGTCTGAACAATCACTGAGCTTGGGTTTTATTGTCTGCTACCAGAAAGAATAATTGTAAATTGATTTCTCTTTTGAATGTCTTCTCACAGTTCAATAGACACCATTCTCTTTATCTTTGATCAGTTCACTGCATTTCTGTGCTGTCCTTGAAATAGTGTAGAAAGTTTTAATTGAGAAATAAAAACAAATGTTGATAATATCCAGCAAATTATAATATTTATGGAGAGGGGCTTAACTTCTCTGGTCAGTGACCATCAGAACGCAATCTTTGGTTTTAACCAAGATTAGCCTTTGAGTTTGTAATCAAGGTTTCAGCAGTAAAAAATATAGCATGCTCATTGATTTTTGGCTGATTTCCTTAATTAGGGTTTTGGTCCATGTGATTCTCTTGGTCAATCATTCCAGATTAGCCATCTGTAATTTTTGTTGATTGTACTGGGTACACAAGGTATGCACAACTAATTATGTATTTTAACCATCTTGCTGGGTGAAGATATTATCCATTTCCTTATTATTCTTGCGGTTGCGAGAGGAGAATCACCCTGACAATTCTGGTGCATAAACCATTGAGAATGCGCAATTTAAAAAAATACCATGGTTTATCAAACGACAGAATATAATTTGGTTTATGACATCCATTGCTCAATTTAAAAAAAAATCATGATGGCCAAGATTTATTAAATCAAGGATATTTTTATTTAAATTGAGAAGGGATAGTGAAACAAGACATTAATAAGGAATTTGACATGGTCCCCTATGAGAGACTCATTCAGAAAGTCATGAGGCATTGGATGAGTGGATTAAAAATTGGATTGCATAGGAAAAGCAGATAGTAATAGTGGATGGGAAGTATTCTTTCTGGAGGTCAGTGACTAGTGGAGTTTTGCATGGATCTGTTCTGGGACTCCTGCTCTTTGTGATTTTTCTAATTTACCTGGATGATGAAGTAGATAAGTTTGTGACTGCTACAAAGGTTGAGATTAGTGTTGAATAGTGGAAGTGTTAAAGCTTGACATAGGTTACAACAAGATATAGATAGGTTGCAGAGTTGGGTGGAAAAGTAGACGGAGTTCAATCCAGAAGAGTGTGAGGTGATGCATTTTGGAAGGTCAACCTCATGGTTAATGGTAGGATACATAACAGTGTGGGAAAAGAGAGGATCCTTGGGGGTTCAAATCCATAGATCTCAAAGTTGCTGGGCAGGTTGATAGGATAGTTAAGAAGGCCTATGGTATGCTGGGCTTCGAGGGGATTTGAGTTCAGGAGTCATGAAGTAATGTGGCAGCTCTATAAATCTCTGGTGAGACCACACTTGGAATATTGTGATTAGTTCCGGTAACCTCATGATAGGAAGGATGTGGAATCTATGGAGAGGGTACAGTGGAGATTTACCAGAATGTTGCCTGTATTGGAAAATGTGAGTTGTGAGGCAAGGTTAGCAGAGCTGGGACTTTTCTCTTTGGAGCAAAAATAAATAGATAAAGTGTACAAGTTTATGAGAGATAAGTTGGACCGCCCGCACCTTTTACCATCATGGGAGTTGCAAAGATCAGAGGACATCTATACAAAGTGAAGGGAGGAAAGTTTAGGGGAGACATTTTTTTGGACTCAAGTTTTTACACAGTGTGGTGAGTAGCTGGAATGCATTTCCAGGGGTGGTTGGAACAATAAGGGCACTTAAGAGACTCTTCAGAACATGGATAAAAGAAAAATAGAGGGTTATGAGGTAGTAAGGGTTTATTTTGTTTTTTTGGGTAGGCATATATGGGTGGAACAACATTGTGGGCCAAAGGGCCTGTACTGTATTTTTTAATATATATATATATTTTATAGAATTCATGATTATTGACAATGAATGAAAGCATTTGAAGGTGAGAACTTTAGAACATTTTGATGAGATGAAACTCAGATGGGTTCGATATATAACAGATAGGCAATCACAAATGTCAAAAATGAAAATTATCAGCAGTATTTCAATTTCACTGTTTGTAATTCAGTCCTTCAAGTTAGTGAAGCCTTTTTAAGTTGTGCAGAACTTTTCTTGGAAATGAGTATAGACTACACTTTCCAGGTTCTAATATTTCCTAATTTCAAAATGTGTCCTCTTCAAGGAAACGTGGGGATGATATTCCGAATTACTATCTTATTAATCCAATAAACCAAACTTTGTAGATGCAGCTTTATTAGCTTTAATTCATTGATAAAACAAATAAACATTTTGCATAACTTAACATTAAGATTTTCATAATGATGAGTAAACAAAGCATATACGGTATTTAAAAATATAACAATATTTAACTTTAAAGAGATATACAAGAAGAAATAAGACAAATTCAAAGAAAATTATCTTGAGCTCACGTCTCCTTCATAGTTGAAAAATGAGATGCAAGCTCTTTGTGTGGATATTACAACATATTACATCATAGTCACTATGGTAACACTACAAACAATACTTTTTCTTAGAGATAGGCACAAAATTAACTAAGAATCAAAAATGCAAGATTTTAACCTTTACATTCTGGCCCCTAATTATTATAGTAGACATTAATGACTAATATATAATATCTATTACAGATACACAAGTAAATATGGTAGGTATAAAATTAGAAATCAAAACTTTCTTCTTGTAAGAGACAAATTTTAGTAATAGGCCAATTTAAGTAACCAGTCTTGCTTTTAATCTGCACCTGCCAAATGAAACCTTTCTTGTCTGGAACTGTATCCACGTCTTTCCCCAGCAACCAAAAATTACTTGGTGCAGAATCATCCATGATAATTACAATGCCTCTGCATACAAAATTGAATTTAGCTTTAGACCATTTTTCTTTTTCTTGTAATAATGAAAGATATTCTTTAATTCATAATTTCCAAAATAAACCTGCAATAAACTGCACTTGTTTCCATCTGCATCTCACATATCTTCTTTCTGAAATTTCCCCCCAGAAGCATTAAAGGTTTAGATTTAAGAAGTAAGAGATGATTTGGTGTAAATGCCTCGATGTCATTTGAATCGACAGAAATTTTAGTTATTGGATGACTTTTGAAATGGCTTCAATTTTGCTCAATGCTGTCTGAATATTTGATTATTCAAAATGGAATTAAGAATTTTCTTGATTGATCTAATCATTCTTTCCAACACACCTCCATGATGTGATCCTGTGGGTGGGTTAAATATCAAAGTAATTTCTTTGTGAAGTAATGCATCATGAATTTGATGTTGATTCCAATTTTGAATTGCATTTCATAACTCTAGTCGAGCTCCTTAAAGTTAGATTAATTACCAGAACATAATTCCTTTAATTGACCACATTTTGCACTAAAACGTTGAAGAACATTGATGAAAGAGTCTGTATCAAGCGATGACGCTACTTCAATATGAATTGCTCTTGTAGTCAAACAAGTAAAAATAGCTCCATATCATTTTTCAACACTTCCTCATTTTACTTGCAAAGGGCATAAAATAATCAACTCCTATGTATGTAAATTAGGGTTCATCAGATAAAACTCTGTGTCTTGTGGCAAATCCATTGTTGTCCAGGTTTAGTATTTGCACATTGACAATTAACACATTTTGATATAATTCTTTGATCAATGTTGAAGCACCAAGTATCCAATATTTCTGGTGTAATTCTGTTAACATGTGATTACTACCACCATGACCTGCTCTTTTCATGTATATGTATATGAAATTCCTTAGCTAAAATAATTGAATGTTTCATTTCTGGCATTATTGCTTTTTCCAATCTTCCTCCTACTCTCAATACATCATTTACAAGAAGAAGATTTAGCTTGTAAACATGACTTGCTTTTGTAACATTCACATTCTTCAATTTTGATATCTCATTATCAAATGCCTTTTTTTGACAAAAACAAATCATCTCCAGTTCAGTATTTGCTAACTCATCAACTGTTAGGTAATGGCTCTTTCAAGACTTTAGATTCTCATTATTGATATAATTTAAAAGCATAGTTTTTAACCTAAGAATCCATGCTACTGCTTAAACGAAACCATGAAGAATGATACCAAATTAATTGAATGATCAGATCATTCTCATTAGATATTTGAATAGTATTCACATTAGTGTTTTGGATTTCTGGATCCTCCATTGAAAATTCTTTTAACTCTTCTGGATTTTGAGGCCATTCTTCTTGAGATTGCAAAAGCAATTGAGGACTGGCATCCAATTTTTGGCTCTTTTCAGAAACTATTGAACTTTTGATCATTGTGAAGCCATATTAGTTGGATTATCCACTGTTTTAACATCTCCATTGATTAGCATGCAAAACCTTCTTGATCTCATTAATTCTGTTAGTCACAAAGGTACGAAACCTCATGGTTTTGTTATTAATGTATTTAAGTACCGATGTACTATTAGTCCAAAACACAGAATCTGCAAACTCCATCTGTGATTCTCTTAACACAGTGTCCATTTTGCTCACATAGTCATGGCAGTCAATTCCATTCGAGGTGTGGTGACTGGTTTTAATGGAGCCACTCTGGATTTTCCCATTACAAATCCACAATGAACTCGCACTTTGTTATTTCACAGTATTAAATAACTGACAGTACCAAAATCATCTTTGATTGCGTCAGCAAAATGGTGTAATTGAGCAAATGTAGCAATTCCAAAGTCTATTGATTTAAAACATCTGTTGACTCCAAAATTTTCTAACATTTTAAGACTCAATCTAATTTATTCAATCTTGTGCAATAGATTCTGGTATAGTTTCATCCCATCCAAATTTTCTTCTGCGCAATTCTTGCAGAATTTTCTTGGCTATTAATGCTACTGATGTCAATATTCCCAAAGGATAGTGTATCGAGCTTATGATCAAAAGAATAGCTCATTGTTAAAGGCCATTCTTTCAAAACAATTTTGAATTTGAAAAGATCAGATTGAATACAACATTTCACCTCGAGAATTCTTTCAACAGGTAGAACGTCACAATCTAAATCAAGATGTTTTATCTGCTTTGCTCTTCCCCCCAAGAAAAAACAACCAACACATCTCGACTGTTGCTAATCCATTTCATAAGGAAGAAACCTCCTTTATTACAGAACTCTTAATTCCTGATAAAGATCTATTGCTTCTTTTTCTGAAACCACAGGTAAGACGATCATCAACATCAAAATTATTTCTGATGATGTTGATAGCTTGAGAACGAAATTGCTCTTCATTATCTTCAGCACATTTACTGATATAAAAAAATTGTACAATTCGGTGATGAAGTTGCTCCAAATAAATGACTGTCATTCTGTATTCAATCACATCTTTACTGTAATCACCATTAGGCCACCATAGCAATCATAGAAAATCACGATCTTTTGATGGTACTTTCACTTGATGAAACATCGCTTCAATATCTGCAGCAATTACAATAGGCTCTTTACAAAATCTTATCAGAACACCTATTAAAATACTGGCTAAGTCTGGAAATTAGAAGTTGAGAATTCAGTGAAACTCCTTGAAATGATGCTCCACAATCAAATACTACACATAGATGTATAACTCCATGATGAAGGTAAATACCATTTTCTGCCATCTTTACGTTCCAATATATCTTCTGATACTTTTTCTACATAACCCTTAGATATCATGCACAAAATGACATTGGTATATTCCAAATGAAAAGAAGAATTTCTCTTCAAATTCAGCATATGCTGATCTGCAATTATCTTGTTGTCTGGCATACAAATTTTTCTTCAAAGGTAGTGTAATAGAATAATGACTATCAGCATATTTAACAGAATTTGAAACTAAATCCAGAAACTGCTCATCTTTCTTTGAAGGCTCTTAAATGTCTGAAACATTCAGGGAAATCAATTTTAAACCGTTGTTCCCACAGATCATTAAGTTTGACAACTGAAATTCAGTTGACGTTTACATTTGATGACTCCTGATCATTATTCATTTTTCCTCCTAAAGGTCTGTTAATTGTCCATCCAAGCAAAGTTCTCACGGCATAAGGTCCATTATTTTGACATTATTACTTCTAGAGGTCCGAGTGCTTTTGGTACATCTAATCCAATTAACACCTTGATTTTTGGCATCAATCTTGGGGAAGCAAATGTCTTTCAGATGATCCCACTGTTTGATATCATCCTGATAAGGGAATATTCTCCTTATTCATAGTCCATAAATTATATTAGTTTCAATGTTCTTTTCTTCATTCATTGTCTTCAACAAGATCTGTGATCTTTTACCATGAAGATTAAGGTTATTCATTAATTCACCAGTACAAAATGAGGTTCCTGGATCAAGAAATGCGTAGGTCTTCAGTATGAAGTGTGACTTGGGTGGGCGGGGTGGGAGAGATACATGATTGGAAGGGGGTGGATACAGCAGCACAATTTGGGTGGGTTTACTTCTGGTGCAGCTGGCTTTTGTTCTTAAATCTGGAAAAATCTGAAATTCGGAACACACTGTCCCCAAGGGTTCCGGATAAAGGATTGTGAACCTGTATCACAACTGAGTCGCTTTATTACAAGTTTTGCTGATTTATCCTTTACATAAGCAACCAAAACTTATTCCATTCTTTAAAAAGGTTAATTTCTTGTCATATGACTCTTTTTCCAATCATGAACATCTTTCTAAAGCATGCTTATCTTTGCAATGCAAACAGCTTTCCTGAACAGAGATCTTTTTCCTTTTGTTTCTTTGTTCTTTCTTGTGGTTGTATACAGAGCCGTTGTCATACCCACACTCCTGTTCGGCTCCGAATCATGGGTCCTCTACCGGCACCACCTACGGCTCCTAGAACGCTTCCACCAGCGTTGTCTCCGCTCCATCCTCAACATCCATTGGAGCGCTCACACCCCTAACGTCGAGGTATTCGAGATGGCAGAGGTCGACAGCATCGAGTCCACGCTGCTGAAGATCCAGCTGCGCTGGATGGGTCACGTCTCCAGAATGGAGGACCATCGCCTTCCCAAGATCGTATTATATGGCGAGCTCTCCACTGGCCACCGTGACAGAGGTGCACCAAAGAAAAGGTACAAGGACTGCCTAAAGAAATCTCTTGGTGCCTGCCACATTGACCACCGCCAGTGGGCTGATAACGCCTCAAACCGTGCATCTTGGCGCCTCACAGTTTGGCGGGCAGCAGCCTCCTTTGAAGAAGACCGCAGAGCCCACCTCACTGACAAAAGGCAAAGGAGGAAAAACCCAACACCCAACCCCAACCAACCAATTTTCCCTTGCAACCGCTGCAATCGTGTCTGCCTGTCCCGCATCGGACTGGTCAGCCACAAACGAGCCTGCAGCTGACGTGGACTTTTTACCCCCTCCATAAATCTTCGTCCGCGAAGCCAAGCCAAAGAAAAAAGAATCTGACACAACAGTAACAAAGGTATTTCCCTTTGGTTTCTGTTGAGATGATAATTTAGACTTCTTGACATCTTTAGGAACGATTGAAGTATCCTTAATATTTCCAAATGCTGGTATGGTGTGAACATATACATGCCATTTCAAAAAAATGTACAACATCCTCAAAAGTGGCGCCCTTTCCAGGAATAATTTTAAGCTCTGCAGCTTTGGTTCCCTGCAAGTTCTTTAGCTTATAAGGCAATTTATTTACAATAATCAACAAACTAGCAAGCAAATTCAGCTCTTGCAAATGTACACTATTTCCCATTGTCTAACTACATCCTCTCAGAAAAAGTACATATGCTTGTAAAGCCTTTGTGTCCTTTGATGTTTATTGCTGACCAAGAAAGAATTTTGACTGTGAGCCCTTGAGATTTTATGTTTATTGTCAGAATTATGATGCAATAATTTTTTTGCTCTTTTAAAACCTTGGTCTGGATTCATATATTGGCAATTTTTGACTAACTCCTTCACCTGTCCTCCAGTATACTGATCCAGGTAATACAGACGATCTTTAGCATTTTTAGTATTACTTTCATTGTGAGGTTCAAAGGATTTCATGAATGTCAGATATTGCAATGGATCTCCATTTAAAAACTGGAATTTCCTTTTTATGAACCTTGTTGGTGCGCTAACATAGCAAAAATTTCATTTTGTTTTGTCTTGTCCACCATGGCTTGTGACTGGTTGTCTTGTGAATGGAGAAAATGGATCTTGAACTGGTGCCATAGGTGTAGGACCTTGAGTTGTAAGTGATGGTATTGGTGGAGATCCTTGTCTTGTTGCTGGTTCTTCAGCAACATGAAGAGATACCAATGGTTGAGTATGATCAACTCGCATGGTTGCTCTTTTGAAATACCCTCCTTTCGGGAAGATTCATATATTGTGCGCTCTGAAGAGATTGAATGTCACTAGCTCTTCCGCAGGGTTGGTCATTGCCATTTGAGCACCAGCAGCAACATCGGTAGCTCTTTGCTCGATTGTACATGATCCTTGTGGCTGCGGTACCCATTGATCTGCTGGAATGTTAGGTGCGAGCCCTTTGGGTACTTCACTTTGAATGATAAATCTTGCAGAAGCCTGAGCTAATGCTTTTACTTTGGCCATATTCATACCATGCTGTTCCTCAAGCTCTACTCTTTTTTCTATTCAATAATCTAATTTGTTCTTCACTAGCCATTTGTAACCTTTTAAGTTTATCTTCTTGTTCAAATTGTTGTTTCTTCACTTCAGCTTATTTATCCTCAAAAGCTTATCTTTTCTCCAAGCATTCACGTTACGCACAGATAGTAGCCAAGTCTGCTTGCACTTTAGCATGTATAGGTGATATGCTTGAAGCACTTGAAGCTGTATTTGCTCTAGATGCCTTTGAAGATCTTCCTGCGCTCATAACCTTGGAAATACTGTCATCAGGATTCACGTCTGAACTTTCAGATTCCGCTGATTAAAATTTTAATAACGATAAATAAACAAGGCATATGCTGTATTTAAAAATATGACAATATTCAACTTTAAGGAGATATACAAGAAGAAATAAGATAAATAAAACAAATTCAAAGAAAATAATCTCGAGCTCACGTCTCCTTCATAGTTGGTTGAAAAAAGAGATGCAAGCTCTTAGTCTGCATGTTATGAGCCCAGAGGACAAAAATGTACTAACATCCATTGCTGCGGTTTCTCTCTCCCCCCCCCCCACCACCCCACCACACACACAATCACACATACACACACACACTCTCTCTCTCACACTCACACACACACATATTCACACTCTCTCTCTCTCTCACACACTTTAAATTTGCTTGAAAATATCAATTTACTAATAAATTGCAAAAACTCCAAAAGTTCAAGATCCCAAAACTCCAATTTTCAATCATAAAGGACAAGCCCCCAAATGTTAGGAGCCCAGAGGACCCCAAAACCCAGCAGCAATAGAAATTCACCAAGACAAATGGTTACTTAAAAGTTGCTTTTAATTAGAACAGCCAACTGCACTCAGGTTGCAGCTCCGGACCTAATCTTCCAAGTTCGTTCATCTGTTGCTTTCCAAAACAAAAATTCATTACTCCACAGCATGTCCACCTACTTGTGAAATCCTTATAGGCATTCTGCCTGGACTGTCTGGCTTGAGCAGAGCTCTGGCATTTTAAATGAGATCTGTTTTGAAGTGTTTGTATGTGACCTACACTAAAAACTGCCACAATTTATCTCCTTTTAAAACACATCTATATACAATATATAATATAATCTGTCACAGCAGATATTACAACATAGTCACTATGGTAACACTACAAACAAATTAATTAAGAATCAAAAACACAAGGTTTTAACCTGTACAATGAGGATTATGGAAGATGCTTATTTGGTTCTGTCTTAGTTGAACAACCAGTCTTCTGTTTCCTGATTCTTGTCCAGTGACTCCTACTGAATGTCAACAAAGTGAAGTTGGGATCATATTTGTTATTTTGCTATCTGAAGTGTTGGATTTCCAAACACATTGACTAATGGATATGTGCAATATGTATTGGTTCACAGCCAAGCCACTGATTATTCAAAGCATAGTCATATTTAAAGGGTTACCAAAGAATTAAATTCTGCAAAATCTATTGCTACACTTGAGGAAGTAGAATTTTGTGGCTCTTAAGAGTGAAGAAGGAATTCAAATTTGATTCACAATGAAGAATTTTATGCATAGGCAATATTAGCTGTGATTTGAATATAGCCCAGAATGAAACCTGCCAGATTTTGATCTAACCATCCTCATGCTGTAAAATTAGCAAGATCAAGCCTATAATATCCTGAGGTTGCCCTGTTTACTCATTGTAAGGAAGAAATACACTAAAATTTAATTCTAGGATAGCTTGTAACAGGAAGCTGCCCCTTGATGTATGCAAAAATTGGGTGTGTCATATGCCAATAATAGTTTGGTGTGTTCAATTAAAATGGTATGTTGTCAAAACAATTAAACAAAAGTAGAACCATTACAATCATCTCAGCATCTGCCAATAGAAATTATTTATTGTCCAATTGTTAGTTCTGGAATGAAAAATACACATACATGCATTTTGCATTTGGTTCTTTGTTTCTGACATTTTCTTTTTTCTTTCTTCTTTGGCTTGGCTTCGCGGACGAAGATTTATGGAGGGGGTAAAAAGTCCACGTCAGCTGCAGGCTCGTTTGTGGCTGACCAGTCCGATGCGGGACAGGCAGACACGATTGCAGCGGTTGCAAGGGAAAATTGGTTGGTTGGGGTTGGGTGTTGGGTTTTTCCTCCTTTGCCTTTTGTCAGTGAGGTGGGCTCTGCGGTCTTCTTCAAAGGAGGCTGCTGCCCGCCAAACTGTGAGGCGCCAAGATGCACGGTTTGAGGCGTTATCAGCCCACTGGCGGTGGTCAATGTGGCAGGCACCAAGAGATTTCTTTAGGCAGTCCTTGTACCTTTTCTTTGGTGCACCTCTGTCACGGTGGCCAGTGGAGAGCTCGCCATATAATACGATCTTGGGAAGGCGATGGTCCTCCATTCTGGAGACGTGACCCATCCAGCGCAGCTGGATCTTCAGCAGCGTGGACTCGATGCTGTCGACCTCTGCCATCTCGAGTACCTCGACGTTAGGGGTGTGAGCGCTCCAATGGATGTTGAGGATGGAGCGGAGACAACGCTGGTGGAAGCGTTCTAGGAGCCGTAGGTGGTGCCGGTAGAGGACCCATGATTCGGAGCCGAACAGGAGTGTGGGTATGACAACGGCTCTGTATACGCTTATCTTTGTGAGGTTTTTCAGTTGGTTGTTTTTCCAGACTCTTTTGTGTAGTCTTCCAAAGGCGCTATTTGCCTTGGCGAGTCTGTTGTCTATCTCATTGTCGATCCTTGCATCTGATGAAATGGTGCAGCCGAGATAGGTAAACTGGTTGACCGTTTTGAGTTTTGTGTGCCCGATGGAGATGTGGGGGGGCTGGTAGTCATGGTGGGGAGCTGGCTGATGGAGGACCTCAGTTTTCTTCAGGCTGACTTCCAGGCCAAACATTTTGGCAGTTTCCGCAAAGCAGGACGTCAAGCGCTGAAGAGCTGGCTCTGAATGGGCAACTAAAGCGGCATCATCTGCAAAGAGTAGTTCACGGACAAGTTTCTCTTGTGTCTTGGTGTGAGCTTGCAGGCGCCTCAGATTGAAGAGACTGCCATCCGTGCGGTACCGGATGTAAACAGCGTCTTCATTGTTGGGGTCTTTCATGGCTTGGTTCAGCATCATGCTGAAGAAGATTGAAAAGAGGGTTGGTGCGAGAACACAGCCTTGCTTCACGCCATTGTTAATGGAGAAGGGTTCAGAGAGCTCATTGCTGTATCTGACCCGACCTTGTTGGTTTTCGTGCAGTTGGATAATCATGTTGAGGAACTTTGGGGGACATCCGATGCGCTCTAGTATTTGCCAAAGCCCTTTCTGACATTACTGTACTCTAAACTGCTACTTTGTCAGTTGTGACTTTTCCTATTACTTCTGATAAAGTTCTAATTGTGCTAATATATTCTTGACACTTTTCCAGCCTGTGTATAAGGTGTGCAGTTAGGCGCAGCATTATCCTGATGCATCACAAAACATATGCTTGTTTCTTCTGGGTTTCAGTCTGTCAATTTTAAGTCAGATCCTAAATGTTGAAATGCATCATTTATGTACTTTATTCATTTTTCTTCCCTGCCATTCATATTTAATTTTTTGGGAGTTGTTCAGAGATTTTATATTTATTTATTTAAGAATACTGCACGGTGACAGACCCTTTCAGCCCTTGAGTCTGTGCCACCCAATTGTGGTTTGGTTTTGGTCAATTAAAGTAATATTTTGGCTTTAATTGATGTATTTCTTTTTCACAATTTTATTCTGTCCTTTTCATTTGATCCATTGACTTTCTTCATTATTTGTCATTGCCAACTACCCCTTAGTCTAGAGCACACATGTCAAACTCTGGCCCGCGGGCCAGATTTGGCCCGCGATATAATTATATTTGGCCCGCAAGATCATATTAAATATATATTAGAGTTGGCCCGCTGGCCGCCGCACCAGTATAGCGCATGCACACTGAAGGTGAAAATGAAGACGCCGGAGGTGTGGAGGGATCTCAGAGTCCCGAATCCCGGGGATCGGAGCGCCGCACTCAGCCCGCCCAGCTACCGGACACACAGACGCGGCTGGAGTTGGGGACCATCCTCGCTGGGTCTGCGCTTCAGCGGCGACGCTGGACCGAACATCTCATTGGTGATGCCTTCCCCCTCGCTCCGTACGCGGCGGACCCTGCCTCCCGCTCCTTTTGTTGGAGACGAGCCCGGCGCCATGAGATCGCAGTTTAATCCCTCTCCAACCATGGGAGGGGGGTGGGAGCAACACGCTCTTCTCAGCCAATTCCTCCACTGCCCCGGACGCCGGCGTTTCAACGGGGGGTTCGGGTGCCTTCGTCAGGCGACCGACCTGTTGGTCCAAGACAAGGGGAGAGCGTACAAACTCCACACAGACAGCACCTGAACTCGGGTGAACGTGGAGCTGCGACCCCACATTCCACATCAGGACTGTGTGTAAGATTGGGAGCAGTGAGACGGAAGCTTATTTTGTTCCTGTGATTTAAGCCTTTCTTGGGGTGGGGGGGGGGAGGTCCTTCTCTGGCCACTTGCCTAACAATTAACCTAATCAGATGTGGAGTTACCACAATACAACAGTTCTCAACCTTTTTCTTTCCACTCGTGTCCCTGTGCCATTGGTGCTCTGTGATTAGTAAGGGATTGCTTAAGGTGGTCTGTGGGTGGGAAGAAAAAGGTTGAAGACCACTGCTTTCATCATCCCTCATTGACTCGTCATGTGCACGGTTTCAGAACGCTAAAGGAAATGGGCCAATGACAATTTTTCTCAAGCAAAATATTTCAGTAACAATTGGGTCTAGAGCAGTGATTCTCACCCTTTCCTTCCCACCTTAAGCAATCCCTTACTAATTACAGAGTTCCGATGGCATAGGGCACACATGTCAAACTCTGGCCCGCGGGCCAAATTTGGCCCGCGATATAATTATATTTGGCCCGCAAGATCATTTCAAAAATGTATTAGAGGTGGCCCGCTGGCCGCCGCGCCAGTATAGCGCATGCACAGTAATACAACAAATCCCAGAATGCATTGGCGTCAGCCTGCTAATCGCCCCCACCTCCTCTGTTTACGTTGCAGGGTCTCACCATGGACTCTGGTTTAGGGGCCTGGCCGGTGTCAGGGGAAGCCAAGGCCGCTTCCCAGCGCCCGGAACCGGAGGCCTCGGGCCTGACCTCGCCAGGACAGTTGCCCACTCCCCCTCCCTGCCGCAGGCCGATCCGCGAATCACGGTGACGGGGCCGCTGATCCGCCGAGATGCCGCCCTGCAGCGAGAGCCGATGCCCCCGCACTGTCGTTGTCCAACCCGATCGCCCGCAAACCCCGCCCTCCCGCACACAGGCCTGAGTAAGTATTATGAACTTTAATCTCAGGATAAAACGATCTTCCAATAGTTTCATGTCACAGTGATAAATATATTCTTGGTTAAAAATGGTCCTGCACCTGGATACAAGCTCATTAGGCATAAAACTTGAAAAGTGTGTAAATCAAAGGATATCTGTACCAATGGAAAAAGGGCATGGCAAATAACCCTGCTAGAGTTCATGCCCACAATCAGTCACCCATTTGATTGTTTCAGGAATCATGTTATTCTCCCACATTCTCAATAGCCCTCAGATTTTACTATTCGACAGCACACTAGCAACATTTGACAAATCCTCTATAGAGAAATATTATTTATTGAATATTTTATTTCTCATTTGTTAATGCTTCTGGAAAGAGTTTATCCAAAACTATTATTAAACATTTATTTTAATAAGAAAAAGTTTAACATTACATATGCTGAAAGAAGAGAAAACATGCAGATGTTGTTGAAAATTTTCAATAAATATTTAGTTCGGCCCTCGACTTAGTCCAAGTTTTTAATTTTGGCCCTCCGTGAATTTGAGTTTGACACCCCTGGTCTAGGGGATATGTGCAATTGGCGTGGCTTCACAGACAAGCCTCCTGATTATTCAGAACTCATTATTTTACATAATTAACAAATTAGATACATTTCACTAATATTTTGGCAACTTTTAAATTGGAAAAAGTGAATAGAGCATTTAAGAACATTTAGTTGTCTTTTGAAAGATGGTACACACAAAAAAAAACTAGAGTTAATGGAACACTTCCCAAATGTGTGACCCCTGCTTTTGAAAAAATAATTTGCATATCGGTAATTATGAACTTTCTCCAGAGCAACCATATTTTGAGTTGGGATAAGTGAAAAATTCAACTGTCATGCAGTGATAATCAGCCTGTGCTGTTAAGATAGAAAAATACATGGCAGAACTATACAGCATACAATACAGGTTTATTAAATTGTGCTAGTGGGTATGAGGTGGCAGCATATCTCTTATAAGTTGATAAGCATATCTCTTTGAACTTGTTTGAGGTATATTGTTACATTTCGTTGTTAATACTTGTCATTGTGGTTCTCTCTGAAGAAATGTAAATCACGTTATCAGTTAATTTTGTTTAAGTTTCATGTTTTAAAATCAGTTGAGGTAATGTCTAGAGGGTTGCCTTCAATACATATCAAACATTCATGTCCTATGTATTATGAAATGCTAATTCTTAATCTGGAGAGTTAATCAAATCTTTAAGACACACAAAACAAAAGAAGTCTCTTCCTTAGGGACAGCAAAGCAAAGAAACTAAACAATAAAGATATGCTTTTCCTTAATAATTATTCTGGATGACTCAAAAATAGAATCTTTCACATTCCCTCCTTTTAGCATTCTAAGATAACCACTAAAAGAACTGTGGAGGATACTTGGACAACATGGAAACAGTAAATCTACAAGGGTAGCTAGAAGCATAATAAAACTTTTCTGGCCAAAGCATTGTGCAAAAGGGTAGGAGTAATAGGCATTTTGCACCAATTTCTCGTAGGTCCTGTATGTCTTTTTGCATGTGGTTCAGCAATTTAGTGATGTTGTCAGAACTGTACAAACAACAGTCTCAACCTATAATTTTACAGGTCTCCCCATGACCAGGCAGAATAAAGCCAAGGTCCGTTCAGTTCTGGATTGTAACGGTACAGATGGTAACCACCTTTGCTTACTGTTGAGAAATTGTCTCCCCAGCTACTTGGAGCCCATTAGCCAATAGCTCCAATGCTGAGGTGACAAATCAACTCTTTGAATGCATTACCTATGCCATAAAAAGGGAGCAGAATCATAAAGACCTGCTCCATCTTCGAGATCCCTCTCTTTGTCCTGAACCTGGTTACATCTGGCCAATTAGGGCATTGGTGTAACTTCTGTACATGATATACACATATCTCAATTAACTGAACTCCATCCAATTAGCAGTCAATCATGGATATATCTTGTGTCAAAAATAAAATCATTGTATACAGTAAAAGTTTTACATCAACTTCCTCCCAACTTTGGTATTGTATAATTTAGGTAACATTTAATAAAAGAAGTCCTATTATACCCTGCTGTCTTACATATGTTTATATCCTTTCACTTGTCTGTGATCTGTTCAGTCTCAAAAATCCATTCCATCATTTCTTGTAAAGGGTAGGGGCTGGGTCTTGAGGGAATACCTCCTGTTGAGTTGGTTAGAATATGGGAATAGATTCAACAGCTACAAACATAAGTCTTATCAACAGATGAGATGCATTTAAAAAGGTATTATGCTGCCATCCAAAATTCCTCCTTTCAGTCATGAATCTGGTATTCAGTTCAAATATCAAGGTGACTGAAAAACATATCAATAAAGTTCTCATGTTGTAGGTGGCCTTTCCTTCAATCTGTTCCCATATCAGGAAACTTGTTAATAGATGGGCAGTTAGTTTCACAAAATATGTTAATTTATTCCCTTATAAACGTACAGAAGTTTTTTCACTTCAATAGCATAGAATTTAGTTGCCACTAATACATTGGTGCCTGTTTTTCTGGCAGCATTGTCGTCAGTACCAAAGGAGCATGGTCTGATAATAATCTAGCCAAATACTCCAACTCGACCATCCTGCATTCCAACTGTGCCGACATTAGGAAATAGTTGATTATGGTGATAGAATCATAGGGTTTAGAGTTAAAGAAGTAGTCTCTAGCTTGGGGGTGTAACCGTCTCCAGGCATCTTTTGGGTTTAGATTCTTCATATATGCAAGTGTGGCTTTTGATGCCTTTGTTTTTGTCACTAACCGTGTCTATTTATCCAATATAGGATCTGAACAAAAACTGAAATCTCCTTCAATTAGAACATTGTTTTGTCCTCCAGCTATTTTAAGCACGACCCTTTGTATAAATAGCTCATTGTCTGTGTTTGGTGCATAAAGGTTCATAAGTGACTAAGCCTCTGAATAGATCTGACTATGCTATTAAACATCATCCATTCAGATCCAGTACTACCTCCTTCACCACTGGAACATTTTTATTTAATAAAATGGCTATGCCCCCCCCCCTCACCTTGGAATTATATGAAGACAATATTACTTGTCCCACCAAATTTCTTTTAGTTTGGTGTGTTCATACTTTGTGTGATGTTGTTTCTGTACAAACACTATATCTGTCTGTAATTTTTTTAAATGTTTGCCAAAACACACTTTCTTTCGATATGTTTGTTCAATCCATTTATATTGATACTCACGAATTATAATGACTTATTCATTGATATCCATGTTTATCCTTATCTGTCTCTGGAAGCCCACATACGTTCTTCTACAGCTGTGTGCATCCTTCTCTTCAAGAATTTCTTTCCTTTGCACTGGCGGCCCCGCTGAAATTGAAACACAAATAAAGACAAAAAAACAACAAATCTCTTCTTTATAGATAACGTTTCTCCCTTTTATTTTGGCGCCTAAAGCTAACCCATTGGCGTCATTGTTCCCCTTCAAGTCAGGTCCACCTGCCACTCTTATTGAAGCTTTTAACCTATGCTGTTCTCTTTCCCACTATCATTATGTATATTTACACTATTTACATCGACTGTCCTTGTCTCCTATTTTATTACATCTCTTAAATTATGTGCTATATTGCTTTGTTATCCTTCTTTAAATTATACAAAAACTGTCAAGAAAAAGGATATCTCACTATTTTTCTTATCCTTATGCCCTTTGTTCCTTAGTCTATTTTCATTGTTCTTCCATCTCCCCTTTGGGACTTTCTTTCATTTTCTGTGCCAGCTCCATTGCCTCTTGAGGATCTTTTAAACAATTTCTTTCACCCCCTGGCATGTCAATTCATAATGTCGCTGGGTACAAAAGGGCATATCCATTTTTTTTGTATGTAGAGTTCTCTTAATGGCATTGAATTCTTTCCTCTTCTTGACCAGTGCCACACCCAAATCAGAGAAAAAGGTGATCCTCACCCCTTCATCTATTAGTGGGCCATCATGTTCCATGGCCACACGGAGTATCATCTCTCTGACTTGATATTTATGCAGTCTTATCAATACTGGGCGTGGGCATTGGTTCGGCCCTGGTCAGGGACTGGAGGTTCAGTGGGCCCTCTCAATTACCATGGACTTGTCACACCCATTTATTCCAGGGATCTTCGGGATCCACCTTATCCCTCCACCCCTTCCCTTAGCCCCACAATCCTTTCATTCTCCCACCCCTTATAATTTTCTAGTGAATCCATTTTCTTCAGTGGTCTCTTTCCTTCAACTTCCCAGGCATCTGTATCATTTTCATTTTCTCCATTCTATCTTCCACAGCCTTCATTTTGTCTTCAGTGGCTGTCATGTGGTGGTTAGAGTGGTGAGTGCAATCTTCACTTTGCTCACTTCTTCCATTACCTTTTGGACCCTCCCGTCTAGGGTCTCAATTTTATTAGCCAGCAATTGTACGATGCCCATCACATCACCAAATGTTGGCACTGATCTGACGCTTGCCGGCTATGTGCTTCCATCACTATGTTAGGCTCTTCCCACATTTCATCTCTCCCATGCGGCGGCTCTGATGGCACTTGTATCCACCCGTCGGTCTCCTCCATTTCCAGGAGGGCTGCTCAATTCTTATCCATGCTGTGGTGATTTTTGGGCTTTGTTTTCTCTTTTTTTTCCAGCGTTTTTCAGTTGATTTGCAGGATTGGGTTGAGAAGCTCATGGGGTCTGTCCGTTCAGCTCCTCCACATTATGTGACTTCCAAGTCTTTGTTTTAGATGGGCCTTTTTCAATCAGTCTGTTTGGTGTATCCAGTGAGGCAGTCTTTGAAGCTTTACTACAGTCAGTGTTAACAGGACCTGGAATAGCCCATTCCAATGAGTTCCCAATTTCTTCCAATCCCAATTCTTTAAGTGAACGTAATTTTCAGGTTCGTCATTAGGATATTCACCACTTCGATCTGTTGTATCACCCTCTTTTAGGTGGGGGAAATGCACCTGTGAATGCATTGCTCGAAAAAGTTTTAGATAGATTACTCAAATACTGTATTTGCTCATGTCATTTCCCAATGATAATAAATCCATTCCCTACTGCCAGTGCTGGCTTTGCTCCCCAAGGTGTTTGCATTGGCTGTCCATGTTTGGCTGGCCTGCATAATCCTTAACTGAGTCTTGGGATGTGAGGCGTAATCCCTCTATTCCCATTGTTGTTTTTCAGTAGCAGAGACATTCCCTCTACTGTTTGTGCATTTGTAACATGTCTGACAATTCCGGTCTGTCGACTAAACATAAAGCAGCTTCGCAATGGCTCTTTTAACAACCCTTTGCAGTCTGCACTATTGTGAAGTTCTCCCAATTGGATTTATCTATTTAGGAAGGCATCTTTTTCATTCTCAATTGACTTAGGGAATCAACTAGACTGTGTCAATTGAAAATCAAATTTACTTAATTCAATCCTGACCAATTACATATTGCAGATATTGCTTTGGTTCCAGTGGGACCAACTGTGAATCAGGGCATTAGATCATTGCAAATATTGGTTTCAATTGTTGCTTCTGCTCTTCATGTCTTTACAGATCCTTCTAACATAATATTCAAAAGAATGGGGTAATATTCTGTCCTGCATCTTGGATAAATGAGGTGGGGGAGGGGAGAATTGAAAGAAACATTATTTCACGGAGTTTGGTGTAAAGCTATGGATTGGACTTTGAGGGGAGAACCAGATTTCCTTCACATGCAAATTGAATTCTTTTTGGAGTTATTTCAGAAAATAATATTTTGCAACATAGTATACAAGTTAAGACCTAGTTTTAGTTGTAATGACTTCAATTGAATTGCATTATTACTGATAAATCTAACTAAAGTGGTATAGAGAGCAGGCTATTGCTAGAAGTGAATAATTGCACATCGGAGTAACTCAAAAGTGCCAGTAATCAAAAGGCAATGTCACTATATTATGACAAAATGGAAGTTTTTAAACACATTTAACCACAACTGGCTCAAGCTCAAAAGGAAACTGCTTAAGTGATTAGTGGAGTAGGCAGGTGATGGTGAACAGGAAGAAGGGAATCCTTTGCAGCTACTTTTAATGGATGTCATCCAGCTCTCTAGCTAAGCAGGACAAGAACAATATTAGCGTTCACTATCACAAAGGGATTTTGGAACTGTTCAAAACAAAGGATCATGGTATATTGATGGTTGTGACTGTACAAACTAACTAATTTTCTTTTGGGAGTGCCCCCAAGACTCAACCAAGCATGAAGTCCTCTTTGTGTGTAATACAACACCCACATATCCCTGGTAGATCTGCAATACCATTTCCTTTAGAAATTAGAAACAAATGATTTACATGCAATACATCTTGTGTGAAGATTGTCCTATGGAGATTGGGCTTTAATTGCTGAAATATGGAGTAAAATAATTAGGACAGTGCATCAGGCTCCCAATCCAAAATTTCAATCTGAAACGTCAACCACTCCTCTGCCTGACCCACTGACCCACAGCTTTTTTGCTGAAGATGGTTCTACCACACTGCATTGGCATACCTTTGCTGAAGTACTCACACCTATAAATTGTCAGTCTAAGCAAAACCAATAATGAAAATGAGATTTTCTCCACACATCTGCACTGAACCCTCCTTCCCCAGACAGAACAGCAATAGAGTTAAACAAAATCTGCAGCTGCTGTAATTGTAGTTCAATAAACAAAAGTGCCGGAGAAACTCAGCAAGTCATGCAGCGTTCCTTATGTAGTAAAGATAAGTAACCAACATTTCAGGCCTGAACCCTCCGTCAAGGTGTGAGCAAAAAAAAACAGGTAAGTATCTGAATAAAATAGTGGATGGAAGGAGTACAGGCCCACAGGCAAGAGGTCATGAGTGGAAGGGCAGAGAGAAAAATACTTGGAAGTGATAGGAGGAGGCGAGAGCTCTGAATGGAGAGGGAAAGAGGTTGGGAACTGGAGGAAAGGAGACCAGGGTAAAGAGAGAGAGAGAGACGGGATTATCGACAGGTTTTTGTAAGGCCCCTCCCCTGTCTCTCTTTCACTATCCCTGGCCCTAGGCTGTCAAACCTGTTCCTGTTCTGCTCAATGTTTCAGATATGACATCTGTCAAAGCACATTTATGTTCATTATGTTGCAGCAATTCTAAATTCTTAACTTGAGGTAAGTATGTTGGATACTTTAATGAAAAATTCTGCCATTATTGGAGGTAACATTAGTGTGGTGATATGTCATTACACCACTAGGACACCAGAGGTCATCCTGGTGACCTTGTACAGAAAGCAGTCCAGAGCTACAGTCTAGCCTTCCAGGTTTGTCTTGCAGAGAGACAAGACCTCTTAGTGTACATGTTAGTTTATTAAAGCTGTTTTATACTCGCACTGCTGGTGTGGTTATTGTCAGTACAATTAGAGTAAAGCAAAAACAAAGCAAGTCTGAAGAAATCCAAGCAGAAAAAGATAATATATCCATGGTTGTTATGCAAACGCGCACGTCTGCATGACGTCATGTTGTGTTTTATATCGCGTTTAGGTGGGCACCATTTTGGGATAAACGAAGTGACTGCAATCCGGGTATGTTAAATCTTTAATAAAGAGTAATACACGACAGAACAGGCGACGAGGATTAAAACGGACAAGTCTACATTCCGGACGACGGAATCCAGAAGATTTCACATAAAGAGGGCATCAGAGGTAGGAATTTCATTGTGAAAACTATGGCCAGAGATAGTTGATTATAATTAATGGGATTGCCTAGCAGTCTGCTGCCTAAGAACAACTCCAGTGCAAATTGGGAATGATGAAAGAGGTTTGGCATGGAAGGAATCCTCAATTTTAATATATCCTTTGAGGCCTTGGTTAAACAGTTCATTAACAATAAGACCAAATTAAAGTGAAGTAAATGAGAAGATTAAAAAAAAACCAGAAAAGTTATTTTGTTGGATAAAATTTTAAAAGTAATTATGTTGGTTGAAATTTGTTCTAGTTTGCCGTTGACTTTGATTCACTTTTCTACGTGGTTTGGGGGTGAGAAGGGTGCAGATTTCTGTGAAGGGGTTGGTGTGCAGTTTAATGAATTGATGTTTTTGAAATGCAGTTTTTTTTTCAGAGTACTCCTTCCTGTGACAATACTGTCCTGTAGAACATGAGAAATAATTCAACCCAGGCATCAGTCCTCACCTTATTTCGCAATAGCCAAGTTCATTTTCAACCAGAATTCCTGTACCAATAATTTGAAAAACGTTTGGACTTAATGCAAGTAAAACTACAAGGCCAACATTCTGCAAATCTATTTGCTTTCAATTTTACATATATTTGACTCTTAAAGGCTAAATTGATCTTGTATAATAAGATGTCAGCTTCTAAGGTTTTTGGCCACTACAATGTATCTTGATGTAAAAGATTTGAAATCAAATAAGCAAACTTGAGAAATCAAATTTGCAGACAATAGCACATTTGATCATTCTGTATTTTCATATACATAGAATTTATAGCATGGAAATAAATTGTGTAACTCATCTGGTCTATGATGTTGAATCATGTGTACCTTGATCATATAAATTTACAAGCATGTTGCTGGGACTCTTGGAGCTGAGTTGTAGGGAAAATTTGAATAGGTTTGGACTTTATTCTCTGAAGTGTTGGAGAATGAGGGGCCATTTGATAGAGGTTATTAAAATTATGAGGAATATCGATAGGGTGAATACAAGCAGGCCTTTTCCACTGAGGTTGGGTGAGACAAGAACTAGTGACGTGGATTAAGGGTGAAATGTAAAATGTTGAAGGGGAATATTCAGAAAACTTCACTCAGAGGGTGGCAAGAGTGTGGAATGAGCTGCCAGAGGAAGTGATGGATGCAGGTTTAATAGACATTTGGATAGGTACATGGATGAAATGGGTATGGAGGACTATGGTCCAGGTACAGATCATTGGGACTGGACAGATAAATAGTTTGGTATGGACGAGATGGGCCAAAGGGATAGTTTCTGTGCTGTAGCCTTCCATGGTTCTACTGAGATACAATGGAAAATCTTCTGATTTCAAGATTCCTTTGTTATCCTGTAATAGCACAGAATATGTAATATTACTTGAAATCGTTTTCTGCCTGCCATAAGGCAGACAAAGAGTTGCCATTAGTGTCACCCAGTGCCCCTTACAATTTTACAGAAAGAAATGCAAAAGAGAGTCCCTTCAGAATCCATGTCCATGGATTCGCGACCAGTGATCCCACAACCTCTGCAGCCACACAGACTCCTTTGGTAATCCGAGCTCCAGATCCAAACCTCCAACGCGATCAGGAAGCCTTCAGTGCCTGATGCCCTTCAGTAGCCCTTCTTGCCCTCAGCACCCTCGTGAATCCTGGTTTGGATACCTGATTCCTGAGCATGTGTTCAGAAGCCTGCAGCCCATGCACATCCCCCGACTGCAAGTCACCACAGCTTGTGTGGGTCCCACAGTTGCTGAGCCCCTTAGTGGTCCACTGTTGTGGTCACTTCCTCTGTTTCTCCTTCTCAACGAACAGAGTGTCTCCCTGTTTTGGGTGCCCTGAGCAGGTCCGCTGCTCCCAGGAGTCTGCAACTCCTTGTGGCCACTGCTGAGCACAGGCGGTGCCATCTAGACACAGACTTGTGGTTGCAGGATTTTAGTTTAAAAGCACCATTAGCTCCTCTAATAGGCTGTGTAATGCCTGTGTGAAGCCCCTGGGTTTGGTACCAGGCGGTGAACCCTTCAGAGCAGCGCTGTGTTTCTGCTCTCTGCTCTTCTGAGTTCACACCAGTGACAGTGCGCCTCTGGCAGCCCCTCCACTTTTTTTGTGTACTTACTAGGTAAGTCATCCTCAGCATATTAATGCAGGTAGTGCTAGAATTAAAAAAAGTGAAACAATAAAACTAAAGGGCAGGGTATAGTGTTAAAGAAAAGTACAGTTAAACAGTGCAAGCCATCTTCTGGTATTAATCTGGTGGCAGCATAAAGAAACCCTCTGGATCTGGAGGTGCGTGTTTCGAATGTGTATCTTCTGCATAAAAGGGAGGAGGGGGATATGTGCCCCCTAATATGTTGGCTGCTTTCCTGAGGCAGTGGGGTGGGGTGAAGATGAGAGTCGATAAGAGGAGAGGATAGGATTTATGGACCATTTGAGCCCTCTCTTTTTAAATTCTCGTCACAAGTTTTATCTCTCCTGGATATGTAAAATCTTTCCCTACAATGCCTATGTTGTTCACTATAAATATTTCTTGTCCCAATGCAGGCATTTCCTATTTATTGGTGATTCTTTTTATGGGTTCTAATGTCTCCTCATTTATCTTGCAAATCCCAACTACAAAAATTAATTAATTAAGCTTTTTTTGTTAGAAAAAACCCCAACTTGTTCAATCTTTATTAATGGACAATTGAATTCACTATACTCCTTATGAATGTTTTCTTGTACCATTTAGAATTCCTTTTGAATCTCTTTCATACCATGGAGATCAAAATTGTGTGCAGAATCTCAAATAAGATCAAAGAAAATCGTAAGATGCTCAAATTTGTTTAAAAACTGACAAGAATCAGTGGATGAAGATAATTATGTAATAGATGCACTGGGAAATGAGTGCATTCACTATCAGTTCTGCTACTTTTTGGGTTCACTATAAATTATGAGAAAAATCAGAGATGATTGGGTTGAACAGTCTGGAAGAAATCAAAGAAAAACCTCATTCACTATAAATTATTAAATGAAATAGACAAGGTAAACTTTAATTTTTTTTCCAGAATAAAAGATTAGTAAGTCAAGGACATAAATTTGGAAAAATAATTGCTAGAAACTCTTTGAAAATGGCATTACAGTTGTTGGCTGAATAACAGGTAATGATGAGTCTCAATGTAGGATGGAGATCAAGAATCTGGTTAGAGTGTCAATAAAAAGTGTCTTGCTCTCAATGTGAGCAAGATCAAGGAACTTATTGTGGTCTTAAGGAAGGGAGGTTAAAGGACAATGCATCTGTTTTCATTGGTGGGACAGCAATGGAAAGTACCTTTAAGTTCCTGTAAGTTCATAAATTGGGGGATTTCTCCTGGAGTAGCACATTGAGGTAACCAATTCCTCTAATTTCTAAGAAGTCTGTGGAAATTGGGCATGTTATCCAATGCTACTCTACTGAACTTCCTGCCTATGTACAGTGGAAAGTATACTGACTGTATCACAGCACGGTTTGTAAACTTGAGAGACCAGGGATGCAGAAGGCGACAGAAAGTTAAAAAAATCTAGCCATTGTGGGCATCAACCTCCTATCCACGGAAATGCTGTCACAAGAAGGCTGCTGACATCATAAAGGACACCATCACTCTGGTCATGATCTCTCCTCACTGATTCTTTAGGCAGAAAGTACAGAAGCCTGAGGTGCTGCACCACTAGGTTCCCCCCCTCCCCCCCCCCCCACAATAGCCATCAGGGACTTGAACCTCCGTATTCTACCTTAAATCTTACCATAAACTACTCCAAAACCACTAAAAGACCTGTTTGCACTATTGAAACATTACTTTTTTTCTTGTACTAATTGCAACTGAATATTTATCAATCCTTCTATATTTATTATCTCTTTTTTTTGTCTTGATATTTTGTGGTAATATAATTTATAGTTCAAATTTATTGTCAGATCTACCCTAATAGAGGTTGTTTCCCGAACACACCAGTACACATCTCATACATAGTTCAAGTACAAAAATGCAAAGGTACAGAAAGAGAACAATTGGTGTGGAGCAAAGGCAACATACTTTTACTATATTGGGGCTCATTCAGGAGTCTAACAATAGCACAACATAAACTGACCTTGAATCTGATGGTGTGTTATCTCATGCTTGTGAATTTCCTTCCTGATGGGAAGGGAGTAAAGAGGGTACGGCTGGGGTGGGATGAGTCTTTTCAAGGCAATGGGAACTATATGGAGTCGATTGGGGAGGGGGGGTGCCCTGAGCCACATTCACATCCCTCTGGTGGTTTTGGGTGGAAGGGTTCTCAGATCATGCAGTGAAGCATCGTGACAGGATGCTTTCAATGATGTGTCTGCACAAGTTGTTAAAGGAGGCTGGTGACATGGCAAATTTCCTCAGGTGTCTGAGGATGTATAGTTCTGTTGCACTTTCTTTGCCATTGCATAGGTGTGGGTGGATCAGGACAAGTCAGTGGAGGTGTGTGCTCTCAGGAACTTACAGCTGTAAGTACTTGTGATGTGGACAAGGGAATGCGCGTCACCATTCCTGTGGAAGTCTATGATCTTGGTCCTGCTGAGATTGAAGGAGAAGTTGTCATGGCACCAAGCCACAGGTCCCCCTACCTCCCTTCTGTACTTTGCTTCATCATTCTTAAAGATCCTGCCTATGATGGTGGTGTCTTCTGTGAATTGTGCTTGGCTACACAGTCTTAGGTGTACAGAGAGTGAAGTAGAGTGAATACTCAGACCTGTGCTGCCCCAGTGTTGAAAATAATTATGAATGTACTGTAAACAGTCCTCACTGATTGTGGCCTGCTGCATAGGAAGTCATGGATCCAATTGCAGAGAGGGGTGCTGAGATCAAGGCCCTGAAGCTTGGGAATTAGTTTGCTTGGTACTTCTGTGCTCAAAACAAAGCTGTGGTCGATAAGTTGTAATCCAAATCTTGTGTCCTTGTTGTCCCAGGTGTTCCAAGGCTGAATGTAGGATCAGGGATAGCATCTGTTTGTGGATGTGAACTGAAGTGGGTCAAGGGAAATGGTAGGCTGGAGTTGATGTGAGCCACGACCAAGCACTTGAAGTAATTCAAGATGGAGTATGTCAGGGCCACTGGCCAAGTCATTTCAGCCTCTCACTACATTCATCTTTGTTACTGAGATGAAAGTGAAGTAGCTCAGGACTTCAGCCTGATGAAGAGAGAGGTTGAAGTTGTCTGTGAATACAGCTGTCAATTGATCTGCACAGGTATGGAGGACATGTCCAGTCCACCCTGGTCCAGTCGCTTTCTGCAGGCTCACTCTCTGAAAGCCCAGTCTGATATCTGCAGTGGTGACAATGTGAGTGTTCTCAAGGTAGAAGAGTGCTGTTTTACTAGCTCATTGGCTTCTTCCTCAGAGCAAGTACTTATACTATTGTAGTAAGTGTATCTTGTGTACTTGTGTGGCTGTGGCAAGTTTAAAAAAAAAGTGCATCTCCACATTGAACTTAAGTATATGAAAATAACCCCTCATTCAAAGTGTAAGAAAAAAGTTTGGAGCTCAAAATATAGTCAGGAACTGAATTAGTATGGTTCACCCTGATGAACAGAAAGAGAGGCAATTTTATGTACCAGGTGTTGTTTAAAACAGCAGGTTACCTTATGATTTGAAGTGTGTGTGTGAAATAACAACAACTTTTGGGGTGTTCACCATATAAAGCACAAGCTTCCTGCATGACCAGCTGATATATCCAGCAGTTTGTTTTCATTTCAGCTTTTCAGCACCTGTAATTGTCTGGTTTCCAACTCGATGATGTGAACTAGATAATGAACAGGTGGCAAGCAGGAACATGAGTTCTAGCCCCCCAAATATTCAGAAATCAAGTTCAACATATTATCATTTGACTGTACATATACAATCAGATGAGAGAGTATTTCTCTGGACCATGGTATACATAATACACAGTACAATATAATCACATATATACATTAAGATATAATTTAAAATAATATATCTAAATAGTTTGGGATGCATTACTTGGTAACAGGATACTGTTCATCAATCTCACAGCCTGCGGGAAGAAGGTATTTCCCAGAGATAATGGATGTGCACAAATGCTGGTGAATTCCATGTTTATTTCTGATTCATTCATTGCCCCTCACATTGGATTCCCAAATGAATAAGTCTCTGTATCTTTCTTAAAAAGTCCAACCACAATTGTTAACACTTTATCAATTCATCACCCTTAAGTTGGCAAATACAAGTTTTTCACTTTGTCTTGATTGTAGATTTTACAGTTAGGTCTGTGACATTGTAGTTTAGTAATAGTTAAAATTTATTCAATTAATGTATTGTAATATTTACAAATGATCTGGATGAAGAGCTGGAAGGATGGGACAGTAAGTTTGTGGATGACATGAAGGTAGGAAGAGTTGTGGATGGAGCTGAAGGTTGTCAAAGATTACAAGAGGATATAGACAGGATGCAGAGTCGGGCAGAAAAGTGGCAGATGGATTTCAATCCAACAAAGTGTGAGGTGGTGGATTTTGGAAGGACAAACCAGAAGGTTCAGTACCGGGTTAATGGTCGGTTACTTAAGAATGTGAATGAAAAGAGGGATCTTGGGGTTCAAATCCATATATTGCTCAAGGTTGTCATCCAGGTTGAAAACGCCTATAGGATGCTGGGCTTCATTTATAGGTGCATTGAATTCAGGAGTAGAGAGATCATGTTGCAACTCTACAAGTCTCTGGTAAGACCACACTTAGATTATTATGTTCAGTTCTGGTCATATCATTATCGGAAGGATGTGGAAGCTATGGAGAGGGTGCAGAGGAGATTTACCAACTTGTCTGGATTGGGAAACACTTCTTAACAGGCAAAGTTAACAGAGCTGGGACTTTTCACTTTGGAGTTTAGAAGAATGAGGAGACCGACCTGATAGAGATTATGAGAGGCATAGATAGGGTGGACAGCAGCACTTGTTTCCGAGGCAGGATCAGCAAACACCAGAGGACATAAGTACAAAGTGAAGAGAGGGAAGTTTAGGGAAGACATCAGCGGTAAATATTTTTAAACATAGAAAGCTCTGGGTGCCTGGAATGCCTTGCCAGGGATGGTAGTGGAGGCTGAAACATTGAGGGCATTTAATAGACTCTTAGACACAGATGAAAGAAAAATAGAGGGTTATGGGGTAGGGAGGGTTTAGCACTTTTTTTTGGAAGGAATATATAGGCCGGAACAACATCGAGTGCAAGAGGGCCTGTACTGTGCTGTATTGTTCTATGTTCTATTAATATTAGCATAATGTTCATAAAGAATATTGTAAGTAAGTTATTACTACTTGTTAACAGCAGATGGCAATATTAACCTTTTCATTCAGTATAGGCACTTGACCAAAGTTCAAGGGGATTAATGCATGTGACATTCAGCTACAACTGAACCTGTTTGGATAAATAACTTGATGTGCAAGAAATAGACAACAGAATAGTTTCATTATTTTCATTTTTGGTAAATTTTATTAAAAAAATTTCCATACATGTAATCATAGCCATATGCAAAATACAGTAAACAGATATTAGTATCAAATGTATTATACATGATGGTAGTAAAATCCCCAACCCCTCAACCCCCTCCCCTAAACGAAACCCCAAAAAGAAAGAGAGAGATGAAATGAAAATAAGAAAAAGCACAGAAGAAGAAAGATAAAGAAAAGTAGGAAAACAAGCATAGAAAGTTGGTTGCCCTCACCCTACAGTCCTAATCATTTGTATCTTTTAATACTTCCAAGGAGATTAACAAGGTTCAAAGTTTAGAAAAAAAAATCTATAAATTAATTCCTTCAATTTGTAAGTATGGGTGCCAAATTTTCAAAAATACATCATATTTGTTTCTCAGATTATAAGTAATTTTCTCAAGAGGAAAGCAGCTATGCATTTCTGTGTTCCATCGCTCCATACCTAGGTGGGTGTCTGATTTCGTGCTACTGCTAAGACAATCTTTACAAATTCTTTTTGATATATAGATAATTTCAATTTTGGTCTTATCCCTTCAATATTAGAAATAACATTGGGTTTTGTGGGAATTTAGCTCCTATAACCCATTCTAAAAAGAATTGCCAAATCTAACCAAAAAGATCTCACTTTAGGACAGGACTGAGTAGAGTGTTTAAAAAAAAACAGTACCTGTCTCTCGAACACATCTAAAACATTGATCTGATAAATCTGAAGACAATCAATTTAATTTCTCTGGTGTGAGATATAGTTGGTGTAAGTAAAATTTTATTGAACTAATCTACACCTAACATTTGTAGTATTTGTCATACTGCCTTGGCACAGATCTGACCAATTTTTTTCATCTATGTTAATATTTAGATCCATCTCCCATTGCTGCCTGGATCTATGTATCCCCTGTTTGGAAGTCCCCGTCTGCAAAAAAGTACACATAGCTGAGATAAATTTCTTAATATATCTACTATGTGTCAGCAATTCTACATCACCACATTTTGGTAATAACATTCTGGGACCCAATTTATCTCTCAAGTATGCTCTTAACTGATAATAACAAAAATGTAATATTTTGTATCCCATATTTATTTTTTAATTGTTTAGATGACATTAAATTCTTTCTGCCGTAATATCTTCTGTATATCTGATTCCTTTCAGAGACAAAATATATGAAAATTGATTATCCATTGAAAATGGAATAAGTAAATTGTATCAAAGGCATTTTAGGCAGGGCAGCCCCCCTTGTTCCAAATTTAATTTTGATTCCTATTTACATATAAAATCTTCTGATATCCTCTCTCCTATTTTCTCAATTTCTATTTTAATCCATGCTGGTTTTTCTCCTTCATCAAAAAAAGTCAGAAATCCCCATTGAGTTGTCTTATAATAGTTTTTAAAATTTGATAATTTTAAACCTCCTAACTTACACTTACTTCCATGTCTAAAGAAACTCAACATCTTACCCTTCCAAAGAAAGTTTCTTATATATTTATTTAATTCTAAAAAAAAAACCTTTGTGGTATCATTATTGGTAGTGTTTGAAATATATTCATTTTAACACAATTAACCCAACCCAATAATGCTATTGGCAGTATCTTCTACTTATTCAAATTTTCTACAATTTTCTTAAGTAAAGATACATAATTCAATTTATATACATTATCTAGCTTCTTATCTATCTGTATCCCTAAATATTTTATTCCATTCGTTGGCCATTTAAATTGGGTATCTTGTTGGCACTGAGTATAGTCCCCTATAGTAAGGGGCATAGTTTCGCCTTTATTCCAATTTACTTTATAACCTGATACTTGCCCATATTCCTCCAATCTTAGATAGAACCAATAGGTTTGTTACATAAATTATATCAAGTAAATCAAGACATCATCATCAAATAATTTTTTTTAAATTCTTCTTGATTAACTTTAAATTCTTTAATATTAGGATCAGACAGAATCAATTCTGCAAGAGGTTCAATCACTAAAATAAATAAAGCAGATGATAATGGACATCCTTGCTGACTAGATCTAGTTAATGGAAATGGTGTTGAAACCTGCCTAGTCATAACTACATTAGACTTAGGATTGTTATATAAAGCCTTAACCCAATTTACAAATACCTGTCCCATCCCAAATCTTTCAAATACTTTAAACAAAAACTCCCATTCTAATTTGTCAAACATTTTGTTATTTTCATGTAGTGAATTGGGCTATTGTATATTTTCTCATTTGGTGCTTTATTTTAGTAATAGAATCTAATGTTCAGATAATTAAGAAACTGCTTGCATGTGTGGTGAAGGCTGCTTATTTATCAATTTTTTATGCAGCCTTTCTGTTGTTGCTATGGCAAGTTTATGTCTGAGTCTTGAGCTTATTCTTCCTTTCTGAGTCCTCGACTGACCTTGGGACCTGTTTCAGCCTTGAAACTTGTTTGTAGTCTATGGCTACACAACACTTCACAAACTCCCAACTTATCCGACATAATTCATGTTCAAATGAATCTCTTATGAAGTGGCTAGTGGATATTTGACGCTGGAGACCATTTTTATATTTATTATAGTAGATGGCAATTTAAAGATTGGATGAGATATGAGTGGCTTTGTATAATACCTTATGAACATTCGCCTATTCTTTCATAATTCCACATACTGTTATTACTCTTTTATCACTATGCACCAAGACGTATGACAAATAAGGACTTGATTAGTGACTAGGTGCATTCACTTGCCTTCGTGAGTTGGGTTTCTGCTCGTACAAGCGGTCTGATAGGAGAGTGTGGTTGCTGTTATTCCCCATGGGCTGTGGGCACAGGAAAACAACATAACTCTTTGCTGCATGTCATGGAAAAGCTCTTAATGGGATTCTGTGTTTGGATATGTAATTTAATAACTAATCCTTATATTATCTACAAGACAATATTATGCAATTGCTCTTATTTACTCGATCAATACTAGAACAAAGGGAATTCAGCAATTCTTTAAAAGGTTTATTCTATCAAACTAGGCTGTGATTTGCAAAGTATTTAACTAGGTGGAAGTACATTTTCTTAGAATGTCTGTAACCTACTTCCCTGCATTTAATTAGTAAGCATTACTACCAGACTGAAACCATTCAAAGATTTTTAATGCATTTAGAAATTAAGATTTATGCTGATATATCATTGTCGTCGTGGCTTCCCCTTGAGATTGAGGATGATGGACTTTGTTCTGTTAACCTATTTATGGGCTCTCAAGTGGCTTATAAGTCCAATCTTGGGTTTGAAAGATCTTCTGCATTCAGGACACGTAGTTCCAGATGACAGATTGGGCTTTGGTTGTTGTTGCCTCTCTTTCCATTTACTTCTCTTTGTTTTAGTTCTGCACATCTGTTGGCTTTGAAAGTTGCTGTTCCTTCTCGGATAATGGTTTGTCAGAGTTTCCTGTCCTTGGCATTGGCTTCCCAATTATTAATGTCGATCATAAAAGACTTATTCGGAGATGTCCAAAAGCTGTTCCAGGGCATTTAAGACAATGTTGGATCTTGTCATTAAGGTCGACATTGGAAGAGAAATGTGTTCCAAGATAAGGAAAGCGATCCACATTTTCCATGGCTGTTGCTGACATATAGTGTTATCATCAAATGCTTAGTGTGTGGGGTGGATATTGTGAAGCTTAAATTAGTAAAAATGTATCTTTGTCGTGGACTGAGCAACTGTGCTGTTATACGGGTCGATTTGCCGACCCAGTCATCCAACACAAGATGGCACAGGCCCCCCTTCCGAGGAGAAGCCAGCGGTAGGCAACACAGGTTGCCCAGGGGAACAGCACCGCTTCTGTGTTGCGTGTTGGAGGACAGGGAGTGACACCGTGATGTGCTAATGTCACTTCCTAAGGCCAGCGCGCTGCTCACAGAAATGGGCGGTGATCTCAAGCAGCGCGAGGAATTCAAAATAAAGTTCAGTTACTGGTTCACCTTGTGCTGTGTGGACGTCTCATTAGCAGATGCTATAGTGGTAACACCGATGGTTTCAACATCTTTGGAACCCACCTCCAATGCGACAAAATGCAGGAAGCTACTACCGCTACAGTCACAACAGCTGCGACAAACACTGTGAGAATGTATATGCCGCCCTTCTGGGCAAATCAGCCCAGGAATTGGTTATAACTGGCTGAGTCACAATTCCAGATCAGAAGCAGTGTCTCAGAGGACACCAAGTTCTGGTACGCTGTCAGCGCCCTGGATGCTGCTGCCGCAGCAAAAGTAAGCTTCTTAGTGGAAAATCCTCCACTGTACAAACAATTCTGGCCCTTCCTCCTCGATTCCCTGGAACTCAGACAACATGAGCGCGCCATCTGCATCCTGAATATGCAAGGCCTGGGCGATAGGAACCCCTCTAAGCTCATGCACAAAATGATGGCCTTAGCGGATGGACACACAAACTGTTTCTTGTTCAAGGCCCTGTTCCTCTCCAAGCTACCGGTGCATGTTTTCTTGGCAATACCTGACATGGGTATCCCACACCTGGTTGCCAAGGAAGCAGACAGACTTTTCCACACCATACAACAGACGTCAATACATGTGTAACCGATCTATGCTGTCGGTGTCACTGGTTCAGCCCCCCTGCTGGGCCCTCCAGCAGTAGCTGTGGCCCAGCCGCAATGTTAAAAGCACTCAAACAGCGATTACTGTTTCTACCACCATAGATGGGGCCGTAACGCCTGGCGGTGCATCCCTCTATACTTGTACCCCAATGCCAAGTCAAGCACGGTGGCAGAAAATGGACAGGCTGGCCACCGATAATGACCTTGGCGGTTGGCACACATAGAGGCCTACTCTAACTCAGGGACCAGCGAACAAAGAGGGATTTCCTCGCCAACATGGTCGTAGAGAAAATCCTCATTCCACCAATAAATTTTGAACTCCAATGCAATCCCAAGGGCCTTCCCCTACAGGCAGCCAACGGTTTCTCCATTCCGAGTTTCGGCACCCACCTGGTCACAATCCACGCTATGAACATGATTACGTCCGTAGGACAAGCCCTACTCGGAGCAGATTTCCTCTGGGCATACGAACTCCTGCTGGACATGAACAGATGCCGTTTGGTCAATACTACCATGTTCCAGTCATGTCCCCTTACTCTATGGCAATGTTCCTTTCTGCCATTAGGAATTACGCTCTGGACCGAAATGAATATGTCCGCCTACCGGCCAAGTACCTGTCACTGTTTGCGCCCAACTTTCACAACACTAAACCTGCACATGGCATGGAGCACCACATCGAGACCACCGGCCCCAAGTGTACACACAGGCATGGTGCCTCCCACAGGAC
Organism: Narcine bancroftii; assembly: GCF_036971445.1. Classification (NCBI taxonomy): domain Eukaryota; kingdom Metazoa; phylum Chordata; class Chondrichthyes; order Torpediniformes; family Narcinidae; genus Narcine; species Narcine bancroftii. The sequence continues at coordinate 57,836,600 of NC_091470.1, read as the reverse complement.
AAAGTCCTTCAAGCCAAACCTGAGTTTGCTGCTATGGAGAAGTTGGGTATCATCCACTGCTCAAACAGCCCCTGGGCATCCCTGCTGCACGTGGTCTAGAAGAACTCTGGTGGTTGGCGCCCATATAGTGACTATAGACAATTCAACGATGACATCTTCCAAGATAGATACCCCATTCCACATATCCAGGATTTCACCAGGAGGCTCCAGGGCTGTCAAATCTTTTCCAAGGTGGACCTCATCAAAGGGTACCATCTGATGCATCCTAATGACATCCCAAAAATGGCCATTATTACACCTTTCGGCCTTTTTGAGTTCCTTCAGATGCCTTTTGATCTAAAGAACCTAGCCCGGACATTTCAGCATCTCATGGACATGGTTGGCAGGGATCTTGATTTCATCTTCATCTACCTGGATGACATTCTCATCGCTAGCTCCGATGCCAGCACACACAGGATGCACCTCACCCGCCTTTTCGCCAGGTTGCAGGAGTTCGGACTCGCAGTGAAATCAGCTAAGTGCCAATTCAGCCTGGAAGCTATTAATTTCCTTGGACACTATCACCTGAGAGGGGGTCACAATGCTGCCCGATAAGGTGGAAGCCATCCAACGTTTTCCCGGGCCGAGCACAATCAAAGGCCTACAAGAATTCCTAGAGATGGTGAACTTCTATCATTGTTTCTTCCCAGGAGTGGCTACCCTCATGCAACCTCTATTCGACCTAATCAAACTTGGCAACAAGGTGCTCCAGTGGACACGCAAAACCGTTGAAGCATTCCAGGCAACCAAAGCGGCACTAGCGGAGGCCACATCTTTGGCCCATCCAGACTCTTCCTTCCCCTTGGCCCTTACAACAGACACATTGGACAGAGCGGTCAGCGTGATGCTGGATCAGTGGGTCAATGAACAGTGGCGCTCCCTGTCTTTCTTTGGCAAACATCTCTGGACACCAGAACTCAAATACAGCGTGTTCAACTGTGAGCTGTTGGCGCTGTACCTGGCAATACGACATTTCTGGTACATGTTAAAAGGAAGGGTTTTCGTCGACTACACAGACCAAAAACCACTCACCCATGCACTCAGCAAGGTCTCGGACCCATGGTCGTCGAGGCAACATATTGGAGTATACAATGGACATTCACCATGTCACAGGCAAATCCAAAATGGTGGCCAATGTGCTGTCCAGTCCGGCCATTGCTGCTAACTTTGGAGGGCTCAATGTTGCTCATCTGGCCAAAGACCAAGCAGAGGATGCAGACGTCCAGGCCTACTGGACTGTCATCATCAGCCTGAAGGTTAGTGATTTCTGTCCTTCACTGGGGAGCCTGAATTTACTGTGCGACATGCCCACAGGTTTCCCCAGACTCATCCTATCCATGACCTGGCAACGGTGGGTGTTTGACACAATCTGTCATCTTTCCATAAGGTCCACGGTCTGCCTGCTGTCTGACAAGTTCGTGTGGCATGGCCTCTGCTGCAGTGTAACCCTGTGGGCTAAGACTTGTTTGGACTGCCAACACACAAAAGTACACAGACACACCAAGGCCCCGCTCCAGAGCTTTCACCAGTTGCAGCACCGTTTTGATCATTGGCACATGGACGTTGTCAGCCTGCTCCTCGTGAGCTAAGGTATGCGGTATTTATTCACAGTAATTGACCGTTTTACCTGTTGGCCAGAAGTAAAACCCCTGCCCACATGCAACACAGAGACTTGTGCCAGAGCTTTCTAGTCCATTTGGGTCACACGCTTTGGACTCTTGACCCACATCACCTCGGACTGAGGGGTCCTGTTCACGTCCTCGCTCTGGGCCAACCTAGCCAAGTTCTGTGGCAGTAAGTTGTATCACACCACGATCTACCACCCTCGGGTATACGGCCTCGTCAAATGTTTCCACCACCACCTGAAAGTAGCCTTGAAAGCTCGACCACAAGGCCCTAATTGGATGGACAAACTCTCATGGATGCTGTTAGGAATTCGTATAGCACCAAAAGAAGACCTATCAGTGTCGTCAGCAGAGATGGTGAATGGCTCCTCACTTACCATCCCAGGGGACATTCACTTCAACCCTCCTGGCCCACAACCCAGTGCTCTAGACGTTCTCCAGCAACTGAAGGAACAAATGGGTAAACAGAAACTTCTGCCACCATTCCGACACTGCTTTCCACCCTACCACGTCTTAGCAAACTTTCAGTCCATTGAATTTGTTTTCATGCGGAGAGGACAGCAAGGGGCACCCCTAAAATGCCCCTATGAAGGCCTATTAAAGGTGTTGCAACGTGACGGAGTTGATTTCACCTTGGACATTTGACTGCCTCAAGCCTGCGCATCTGGACTCAAACCAGCCTGCCCCGGATCTCCAGGTTATACACAGCGGCCGCCCTCCCAAAGATAGTATGGTAACTTGCTTAAAGGGTGGCAGCGGGTGGCGTGGCAAGATGGCGTGGAGGGAAGACGTGTGGTTCCACCTTCCCCCAGTTAGACTTCTAAATACCCGACTTTAAAATTTGTAAAAGTGGTTAAAAATAGTATCTACAGATTTTGGAATAGTGAAGGATTGAAATGGCTGCAAACATGAAAAAAAAAATCAAAAGCTCAATTGCAAAAGAAACTACCTTACAAAAGTGTTGAAGAGTTGAGGCCTACCTATCAAGTTGAAGCCACAGAGTCGTCGACTGGAGCCACCAAGCCTCAGAGGACTCCTGCTCGGATAAGTATTATGCCTGCGCCGATCGCGCATCCACAAGATGGCGCTGGTTCAGCGATGAGCTTGGCCGGCTCTGACTCGCGCGCCCGTGAGTCCAGGCGTGCAGATGGATTGGCCGAGTGAGGACAGGCCTGCAAACCCGCAACATTGCCTGGTGGTCCGGGGGTGCGCAGTGTAGCATTGGAAGACGCACTTGCACAGTCGGTGGTTCTGTCAGGAATGTGCAGTGCTTCGTGGGTCTGTGAATTACTGGATAAGGTGTGAGCTGTGGGGGAGCCCGAGTGACGGCGGGCTGATGAAGTCAGCATGCTGTCGTTGGGTGTCCAAAGTCGCAGCCGCACCGGAAGAGGACCTACTGCATTTGAGGAGTAAGAGAGCTCAACTTTATTTGAATTTACACAGGAAGAAATGGGGACTGACATCAGAAAAGGTAGTCCTCAAAGGGAGATGATGGAACCTGGACTGGATTCTGTGTTTACAATCTTGGAAGGGATTGCTCATCAAATGGAAAAAATGTCAATGCAGATGTCTACTCAGATGACTCAAGAATTTATGGAAGTGAAAACTAAAATGAATACTATGTGTGAAGAAATGACTTTTATGAAGCAACATATTACTGTAGTTAAAAGTGATGTTAGTAGATGCATAAAATCAGTGGATACCGTACAAGATAATTTAAAAAAGATTGAAGAAGCTTTTTTTGAATGTAAGAATCAAGTGGAGTGTAATAGAGAAAAAGTGGAGGATTCTTTCATGGATTGGGGATTCAGAAGAAGGAATTACTGAAGAAGATTGATTCATTAGAAAATCAAAGTCGAAGAAATAATGTAAAAATAGTAGGTCTTCCAGAAGATATAGAAGGTTCTGATCCGGTAAAGTTTTTTAAGAAATGGATTCCTGAGGTCTTGGCAAGGAATTCTTTCCAGATGGTCTGGAATTAGATCGGGCACACAGAGCATTAAGGAAGAAACCGTTTCCAGGCCAATCACCATGAGCACTTCTGATTCGTTGTTTGAAATATCAGGATAGAGAAATGATATTGCGAATGGCAGTGCAGAAGGCACGGCAAACCAGGCTCCAATGATGGTTCAAAATAACAGGGTATTTTTTTATGCAGATTAGAGTCAAGTAATTATTAGAAGGCTCTGAGAGTTTAATTCAGCTAAAGAAGTATTGTGGCGAAAGGGATATAAATTTGCCTTTCGTTATCCGGCAGTATTGAAAGTTTTTTATGGGAATTTTCAATCTCAATTTTTTGAAAATGACCATGATGCATTAATCTTTGTTAATTCATTGCCAGATTTACAAGGAAATGGACGATCGCCACTATTGCCACCTTAGAGGAGGGTAAATGGCAATGGAAATAGGAAGAATGGAAAACATGGAAAGAATGGGAACGAAGTTGGGTGGTCTCCTCGAGCTATGCAAGGAATTCAAAATAAAGTTCAGTTACTAGTTTATCTCGTGGTTTATGGATGTCTTTCATTTCGTTAGTGCTGCAGTTAGCAGATGCTACATGTTCTTATTTATACTACAAAGGTTTCCGAATAGTGGACTGATGAGAAATAAAAAGTGGTATATGCATGACTGGCTAAATGGAATGAGTAAATTAGGATTTTCATTATTACAGTAAACAAATAGACTCTAATTTCAAGAACAGCTTCACAAGTGTTGCAAGTCTAATTATTGAAACACATCAGTCAGGATTCAATCGGCTGAGCAGAATTTTAAAGAGGTTGCTTAAGATAAATATCAGATCCTGTAAAAGTGACAAGTTCTCTTCTTATAAACATGAAAGACCTTGGGAGATTGTTATTAGAACTTATAAATAAGGAAATGTTGGAGAAAAAGTATGGGGTTTGTTAGTGAATTGGTGTATTTGGGTAGCAGGAGCTTGTGGGCCAGAAGGGCTTGTTAACATGCTATATGTATACTTTTAAAAATAAAAGTGTTGCTTTGATGAATGCCCAAGTTATATTTCCAATCAATTCTGAGTTAATTGATCTTATCTAGGTAATGGTTAAGGCTTCTAAAATTGAAAATTTAGAGAATGCGTTTTAGAAACATAGAAGATAGGAGCAGGAGTAGGTCATTCGACCCTTCGAGCCTGCTCTGCCATTCAACGAGATCATGGCTGATCTTAAAGTTCAGTACCCCGTCCCCGCCTTCTCTCCGTAACCTTTAATACCCTTATACTGAAGAAATAGATCTAATTCCCTCTTAAATATATTTAATGAACCTGCCTCTACACCCTCTGTGGCAATGAATTCCACAGATTCACCACCCTCTGGGTAAAGAAATTCCTCCTCATCTTGGTCCTAAATGGTTTGCCTATTATCCTCAAACCATGGCCCCGAGTTCTGGATTTTCCTATCATTGGAAACATCCCATCTGCATCCATTCTGTCCAGTCCTGCCAGAATTTTATAGGTCTCTATGAGATCCCCTCTCAATCTTCTAAACTCCAGCGAGTACAATCCCAATTTGCGCAATCTTTCCTCATAAGTCATTCCTGCCATTCCAGGTATCAGCCTGGTGAATTGCCTCTGCACTCCCTCCATTGCAAGAACATCCTTCCTTAGATAAGGTGACCAAAACTGCACACAATACTCCAGGTGTGGTCTCACCAAGGCCCTGTACAGCTGCAGTAAGGTATCCTTGTTCCTATACTCAAACCCTCTTGATATGAAGGCCAACATACCATTTACCTTTTTATTTGCCTGCTATACCTGCATGCTCGCCTTCAGAGACTGGTGTACAAGTACCCCTAGGTCTCTCTGCACTTCCCCATCTCTTAATCTATTGCCATTCAAATAATAATCTGCCCTCCGGTTTGTATTACCAAAGTGGATAACTTCACATTTATCCACATTGTAGTGCATTTGCCATGTATCTGCCCAGTCCCTCAATTTATCCAAATCACACTGGAGCTTCCTGACTCCCTCTTCCCTCAACCCCTCCTAGCTTAGTGTCATCTGCAAATTTGGAGATATTACATCCAATCCCCTCATCCAGATCATTAATGTAAATTGTGAACAGCTGGGGTTCCAGTACAGATCCCTGTGGCACCCCACTGGTCACCGCCTGCCACTCAGAAAACGAGCTATTTATCCCAACTCTCTGTCTTCTACCTGCCAGCCAGTTCTCAATCCACATCAATACTTTGCCCCCAATCCCATGAGTCTTGATTTTGTAAGCCAGTCATTTATGCGGGACCTTATTGAAGGCCTTTTGGAAGTCCAGGTACACCACATCCACTGGCTCTCCCCCATCCATTTTACCTGTCACCATCTCAAAGAATTCCAATAGATTTGTCAAGCACGATTTACCTTTTGTAAATCCATGTTGACTCTGTCCGATCCCTTCTCTGCTAGTCATATGCTCCGCTATTGCATCCTTAATAATGGATTCCATCATTTTTCCCACTACTGATGTAAGGCTCACCGGCCTATAATTCCCCACTTTTTCTCTACCCCCCTTTTTAAATAGTGGGGTAACATTAGCTACCCTCCAATCCATGGGTACTGATCCTGAGTCTATCGAGTTCTGGAAAATAATTCTTAAAGCATCTGCTATCTGAAATGCCACTTCCTTAAGTACCCTAGGATGTAGATTATCAGGCCCTTTGGATTTATCTGCCTTCAATCCCATCAATTTCCCCAAGACCATGTCCTTAGAGATACTGATTTCTTTCAGTTCCTCCCTTGCATTAGTCTCTATGTTTCCCAACATCCTTGGGAGGTTATTTGTATCCTCTCTTGTAAAAACAGAACTAAAGTAAGAATTTAATTGGTCTGCCATTTCCTTATTCCCCATAATATATTCCCCTGATTCCGACTGCAAGGGACCTACTCTGGATTTCACCAATCTTTTCCTCTTGACATATTTATAAAAGCTTTTGCAGTCGGTCTTTATATTTGCCGCAAACTTTCTTTCGTAATTTATTTTTGCTCTCTTGATTAATCCCTTTGTCCTCTTTGGTGCATCTTGAACTGCTCCCAGTCTTCGGTTGTGGTACTTTTTTTGGCCAATTGATATGCTCTCTCTTTGGACCTAACGCTGTCTCTAATTTCCCTTGTTATCCACGGTTGAGTCACCTTTTTTGGTTTATTTTTATGCCAAACCGGTATAAACGATTTTTGCAATTTCTCCATTAGATCTGTGAATGCTTTCCATTGTCTATCCACAGTCAACTCCCCCATAAACACCACCTCCTGTCTCATACCATCATAATTCTCTTTATTTAAATTCAGGACCTTAGTCTCGGTTTTAATTTCATCACTCTCCATGTCGAGTGAGAATTCGATCATATTGTGATCGCTCTTACCCAAAGGGCCTCGTACAACAAGATTGTTGATTAGCCCCATATCATTGCATAATACCCAATCTAAAATGGCCTGCTCCCGAGATGGTTCCTCGACATATTGGTCTAGATAACCGTCCTGTAAACATTCAAGGAATTCCTCCTCCTCAGTATTTTTACTAATTTGGCTAGTCCAATCTATTTGTAAATTAAAGTCTCCCATGAGACTTTATATTGTTATCCATTAATTCTTGAATTAGGTATCTCATCAGGTATCATAGAAGATCTAAGATGCTGATAAAGACCTCTCAACCAATTATCTTGCACTTAATTTTGATGTGGCCCTACTTGTTCTAGCTCAAAATACATATCCAAGAACAGTTTTAGTGCCTCAACCACTCCTTCAAGCTGCAAGTTTCAGACCCTTCCCACTCTGAGTGAAGAAGGGTTTCCATAGCTGTGCACTAATCTACCAACTATTTTAAACCTATGGTCTTGCTTTTTGAGTCTATCTTGGCTGCTTCTTTGGGTGGGGGGGGGGGGTTAAAGAAGCTTGGGAGGGACTAAGAGGTTCAAGCTCGAACCATTCCCACATAGACAGACCAAGTGTAAATTTGAGGGATACATGACATATTCCTCCCAGACATTCTCAGTGGCATGAACATTGATTTTTTTCCAAATTCAGGTAACCTCTCCTCTATCTACTGTTTTCATTGCTTCTTTACCTATTAGCATTCTTACTTTTCTCTCTAACCCTTCCCCCAACCCCCACCTATAATTCCCCCACATTTTGCCCAATGTCATCACCATATGCTACACTTGATAAAGAATCCCAACATGAAATGTTGATTAACCATTTTTATCCATGGATGCTGTCTGACATACAGAATCCTTCCAGCTTCTTTGTTTTGTATTATACAACACCTCGCTACTCTTGAATTTTATGACTCAGTTAATAGAGGAAGCATCTAATTTAGCTGTCCTGCGACTTTTCAGGATCTGTGTCCCTCAGTTTCTTTGCATTTATTGTGATTTTTCTTGACTTTTTGGATCTCTCGGACTGAATGACTTCTCTGGATCCAATTCCATTCACTAATTTTCTTCCCAAATAAAATCAAAGTTTACTTAACAGTGTCAACCATAGAGCCCCTTTTCTTAATAATTGCAAACTTCATTATCATGCCTCCTTCATTTATATATCTGTCATTTATATTAGCAAAGGTACTGCATCCCGTGCAATTCACCAGTAACAATCATCTAGCCACAAAAAGACCACTCAACCATCATTCTCTAATCTCTCTACTAGCCAAACTTTGATCCAATTTGTCATACTCTTTTGTATTCTGCAAGCTTTTCCTTTACCAACAAACCTGCAATATGGGATCTCATCAACATCTTGGCATGTGACAGACTTGGAACTTTCAGTAAGCAAGAAGAAGTAGTAATGAGAAATTATTTTTCAGTAACTTTGAGGATTTCAAAGCAATATTACCTAAAGTTGAATAAAATTGAAGCGTGGTGCTATTTATTTATTTATTAGAGTATAAGAATGAGGATGAAATCCAGATATAAAAGGTGTTATAACAGAAGCTACCTTGTCATTTAGCATTAGCAGCTTTATCTGTGACCCGTCACAGCTTTAACTTGAGCTGTCTTTTAGATAGTAGAAAAGTAAAAGTGTCTGATTTTCGATTTAGTGTCACAGTTAGTAATAAGTGAGGTTATCCACTTTCAGTCTTCATACTAAATGTTCCTGGTCTGTTCATGATTGGAGCAATTAATCCAAATGGTGATACTTATTTTCAGAGTGAAGCAATGTAGGTTTGAATCAGATGGAAAGTGCAAGCTGGTTTGTTCACAACACAGGGATTAAATACAAGAGTCCTTCAGGAATATGTATCAAGTAGCATCTCACTTGCTGTAATGCACAAGTGCTCAGCCAGTACATTTCCAAAGATTTGATGCTTCAAAGGAAAATAATTCAGTTTCCTTAATCTTTCAATTTAAGCAAGTTGATTTAGGTTGTGCATTCAAAATTAGGATTCCATGCTTCCATGTCTTCTCATTTTCCAAGTTCACAGCAACTACATTTAAAAAAAATCTCCATCATGTGGCTGAATAAAATAAAAACTTTGTGCTTGAACCAGTTTATACAGTCAGCCCCCAAGTTACAAACGAGATCTGTTCCTAGGTCTGTCTTTAAGTCAAATTTGTAGGTAAGTCAGAACATTTCTTATTTAGTGTCAATTAGACATGGTGTATAGTACAATCTCTTAGAATATAGCATATATTTTACCTTTCTATGCACACTTTTGCAAGAGGCATTCATGAGGTAACATTATGCACATACACAAATTGAGGAACAATCTGTTTGTAAGTACAGGTTGTCCATAAGTTGAAACCCGAGGACTGCCTGTACTTGTTCAGTCAACCTCCTGACAGGCCTCTTGACTCACCATGCGGCTGCAAGCCTCTGTCTATCCAGCTCTATTTTATTTATCTATATACAACTCCTTTCATTGTCCAACAAGCTTCATTCTCCAGGGGTTGTCTGTGCCCAGAGCCATTGGCTTATCCTGTCTGTGTACTGGTCAGTTTTATTTTCATCTGCCTGTACTTGGCTCTATTCCTCTGCATTTAAGCCCTGTCTCAATCCACCATTGTACTTGCCATAATGGAACAGTCTGTTGCTTATCCAATCTGCATTTGTGATTGCTTACTGCTAATCAACGCCAAATCCTGAAAATCCCATTTTCTTTCACCACAGTTACTTCGAATACTGTGTATTGATATTTTGCAAAATGCATTCTGTATCCTCTCAGTGCTGAATATTGCACATGTTCTCCTTTGGAGACTTGTGAAGAGAAACTTCTTTAGTAGTGATATTGCATTTGAGATTATGTTTCTGTTTCTTGTCTGCATGATGAGTACAGGGTAGTAGATATTGTCTATATGGACTGTTGCAAGACCTTTTACAAGGTCCTTTTACATGGTAGGCTTGTCTGGAAACTCAGTGCCCATGGGATTGAGGGTGAGTGAGGTAATTGTTACAGAATTGGCTTGATGGTAGGAGGTAGAGGTAGTAGTGGAGGGTTGTTACTCAGATTGGAGGCATGTAACCAGTGGTGTGCTGCAGGGATCAGTGCTGTGTCTGCTTTTGTCATCTATAAGAATGACTTGGATGACGATACATTGAGCATGGTTAGTAATTGGTGGTATGATGGACAGTGAAGAAGCTTATCTAAGATTGCAACAGGATGTGGATGAATATGGACCAAAGAATATCAGATGGAATTTAACCTGGACAAGTGGGAGGTGTTGCTTTCTGGTAGGCTAAACTAAGTAGGACTTGCATGGTGAATAGTAGAACAAAGGGCCTTGGGGATATAGGGTCAAAGTTTCATGACAAGTTGTGATGTGAGTAGACAAGGTGAAGAAGCCATTTACTTTCAACAATCAGGACACTGAGTGCAGGAGATGGACATCATGTTACAATCGTACAAGATGTTGATGAGACTGCGCTTGGAGCATTTTGTGTAGTTTCGGTCACTTTGCTTTCAGAAAGATATAAAGTTGGAAAGGGTGCAGAAAAGATTCATGAGAATGTTACTGGGTCTGGTAGGTTTGAATTGTGAGGAGAGGTTGGATAGACTGGAACTTTATTCCCTGGACCATAGAAGGCTAAGGGAGGACCTTATGGATGTTTGTAAAATCATGAGTGGCTTCAATAAGATAAACAGTTGTAGCCTTTTCTCTAGGGTCAGTGAAACTAGAAGGCATAGCCTTAAGATGAGGGGGAAAGATTTAAAGGAGACCTGGTGAACCTTCTTCACGTGGATGGTGGTGGGTTTATGGAATGAGTTGCCAGAGGAAGTAGTAGAAGTGAGGATAATTGTAATGTTAAAAAAAAACATTTGGACAGAGACATGAATAGACAAGGTTAACAGGGATATTGGGAGAATGTAGGCAAATGGGACTAGCTTAGTTGGCATGGACAAATTGAGATGAAGAGCCTGTTTCCATGCTGTAGAACACCATGACTACTGATTCTTTTCTAATGATTTTTAAATTTTGAATCTTCAAAAAAACAGTTGTGTATGGAACAGTTGGTGTATCATAGGGTCCTATGATTTAAGAGTTGTTCATTGACTCTCGGCAACTGTTGGGGCTGACACAGGATGAAGTTTCATAACACTCTTGGCTTCCACCTCCATGGAAGTCAAAATCATAATATGCTTTTTGTATGATTTACTCTCAATCATCAGTAAAATAACGAAAAGTGTGGTCAGCCAATCACTTCTTTGTTGGGCTCCAGAACCTATCACAGCTTGGTTGAAACATGAATAAAGGGGCAAAGTTTCAGAGGCGAATTATGAATGATTAGACTTGGCAGTAAGGAGCCCTGTTAAAGCTGATGTAAATGAGCATTAAGGGATTAGAATCCAACAAATTAATTGTCCATTACACAATCCATTGTGCTTGTTAGAGTGTTTGTTAGAGTGAACAGTGTAAGTAATTGAGTAATCTCAGCCAATTCAATTCATATAGTAAAAACACCATATTGGAGAAACTCAACAGGTCAAACTGTGTCCTTTATATACCAAAGCTAAAAATGCGTAACTGAAGTTTCTGGCTTGATCCCTATATCAAAGCATGGAAAAATGTCAGCAGGCGTCTGAATAAAATAAAAGTAAGAGGGGAGGTGCATTGCTCCAAAGGCAGGAGGAAATAGATAGAGAATGGCACTGCAGCAAAATAGTGCTGTTTTACTTCAACCATGGTGTCAGTAGTCTTTCTTGTTTTATTTCATACTATATATATATACTTATGTAGTAATTGATCCTGTGTAAAACTTGACCTTTTTTGGCCTAAAAATTGCATGAGTTATGTTTGCTCCTTGAAGAAGAAAAACCTTGCGTGGTTTTAATGCTTAAGCACTTTATTTCTAGAGCTGCTTGAACCAACAATGCACTCAACCTCTGTCGTAGTCTATTTTTGTTCCCATGATAACCGCAGTCTACTGGGAAAAGTAATTCTTTATTATACACCATAATAACAGTGTGTTTTCTGTATATCCCATGTAAAAGTTGACCCACTATTTTTGGTGCTGACTGCCCGCCCATCTGAGCTCCCGACACCATGAATGCAGATCCTCGCCTCAGTCGCCCACATATCTGAGTTCCCGGCCATCCAAGCTCCTGATGCCTTGAACGATGCAGGTACTTACTGTGGTCAAAAGTAGTATCTGTGTAAAAGTCAACCCCCCCATCTCAAATTTGACTTGAAGAACTGGTCCTCAAAACTCGACTAATGCAGGAGTATATATGATAGTTTACTATTGGAGTCAAATAGTGTAGCACATTGAAAGAGTTGCTGGCTGAAATCTGTCAATAAGTTTGGGACCTTGAAGTATGAGTGTGCATGAGCCAAGTTGCAGAATTTGATTGTATTTTCTGTTGCTTTTTGTCACAATAATTCAGGTCCATGATTCAGGTCCATGATTCAGGTCCATGTAATTAAAATGACACTGGATAACACATTTTTTTCAAAAAGCTTACTTCCTGAAAAAAATGGGGATTATGACAGTCAATTGAACACAAAGATAATTTCAGATTTGCTGTATCATGTTGGAAGTTGGAGAAATATTAAATGAACTTTTACTAAATTTCACGTTTAATCGCATAATGATGCTGACACATTGTTAGTTCAACTGACCTAAAAATGTTTTGCCGCTGATTTTCATCTTTACTTTGCATCTGATGTCTCTCGTGTTAGTACCCATCATTGATGGATTTCAATTTCCCTGACACCACTTTTCCATGGTCGCAATGTCTTGGTGAAACCTTTCACCATGTTCATCATTGAGACTGCATCAAGATCAATAGGGAAGAAGTCCAAGTGAAAATGAATTTTCAAAGACATGTTGCATTTCAAATCTATCAGACTTCTCAAAACTGGAGTATTCAGAAGTTGACAATACTTTTAAATTTAAAAAAAATTAGTTTGAAGATGCATCACAGTTACAGACCCTTCTGGCCAATGAGCCTTTGTCATCCGAATGCACCCATGTGACCAATTAACCTACCCAACCCATATATTTTTGGAATATGGATGGAAACAGTAGTACCTGGCGGAAGCGTGCACAGACACAGGGAGAACATACAAACTCCTTACAGACAGCGCTGGATTTGAACTCAGGTCTCTAGTGCTGTAATAGCATTGCCCTAACCACTACACTAACTGTGCTGCCCTTCCTAATTTCAGGTGAAATGTTCACATTCATGGCGTTTGATACCAGTTAGAAGCCAGCTAATTTTACCATTCCTAGCTTAGGAGTATCAGAAGCCCTGCCAGAACCAGTGCAAGATCATCTGACTCAGTACAAAACTGACATGATCTAAACAATTACAAGATACTATGTTATTTTAATCACCCTGAGTACTGAATTTAACCCTTTTTTTGTAATTCTTTATTTATCGCATTATGAACCATATCAACCAATATATTTACAGATGCATCTCTTTAAATATTCACAGTGACATTTTCTCTTTTTTCCCCATCCCTCCCTTCCCCCTTCCCACCCCCCACCAAAAACTAAATATTGAACATATAAAATACAATAAAACAATATCTTTATACAAAAGGAATACAAACTTATACACATTAAATCTGATCGTGTTTATCTTCTTATCATTTTAAGTGGTAGTGGTCCGAGGCCTGCTCTTTCTGATATGTTCCATATAGGGTTCCCAGGTTTTTTTAAAAGATTGTAACTTTGTTTTTTAAATTATATGTGATTTTTTTTCCCAATGGGATACATTAATGTTTTTAGTCATATAGTCCAACATAGCCATCTTATATCTTTATTTTCACTTCTTTTCCGCCTCTTCACCACCTACATCCCCTTTTTTTCCATTACTGTTTTTTAAGTTGTCCTTTTTAATCTCAATATATGACAAAGCACTTAAGACATAAAATACCCCAACAATCCCCACAAGCAATAACCCTTTAACCCCAAATGAACCTCCCCTCCTTGGATTGCCCCTTGTCCCTTGACGGCAACCACAACTCCCCTTTCCTTTCGGTTTGCGAACTGAATTTAACCCTTAACCATCAGAACAGGTAGTGAGGAATAAAGAATTTTAATTTTCATCACTGGCATATTATTTGAATTTGATCACCTTGCTATTTCACATGTAAATTAATGAGAAATTGGAGTGTACTAGATAAGCTTCATGTTTTTAATTTTAACTATATAGTGACATTAGGAAGGGTTTTTCAAAATTGAACTGAAGTTTAAGGTTACCTTCATGCTCTTTTAATGAGTTCTGCAGTGAGTCATACTTGATTGGGTTAATTATAATGCATGATGAATATACTCAGTCTTCAACCAGCTAATGACTGGATTACTAATTTATTTTTATAGAGAAAAGCTATTTTTCACTTTTTAGAGAAGCGACAGTCTAAGATGGCCTACTCTTACTGAAACAGAAATCTATGAGAAGATATGCAGATATATGTACCTTCTGCTCCCCATTTCTGTCTGAGAATGTGGTAAAAAGATAGGATACTTAGCAGCCATATCTGTTGGATGTGGTAATTTTTATTTATGATAATTTTAGCACCGTTGATTATCTATCAGGATCAACCAGATTATGAAGAATTGAAACTATACAAGAATTATTATTTCAAAATGCAAATTTAGGTTAAGTGTGATTCATTTGAATTTAGTATAAATTAAATGAATAATGTAGGAGAATCTTTCTCTCTTCAATAAATGGAACAAACTAGCTAGAATTTATACTCGGCAAAATTTCAGTCATTCATTTGTGCGATTCACATTTTGTTATTAGCCAAAAAAATACATTGTCAAATGTATTTATTTTAAAGTGATAAAGAAGACATAATATAGCTTTCTTTTAGTTTCTTTTCCCCTTTCTATATTATTCATTTTATCTTCATTCCCTCTTCATTTTTAAATTACTTTTTTTATTAATAGCTCAGTAGAAGCCAATTCCGGCCATTTAAACCTGTGCCGCTCTGTTACACCCAAATTAACCTATAGCTCCATACATTTTCAAAGGTGTGGAGGGAACAGGAGCACCTGGGGACACGGGGAGAACGTACAAACTCCTTACACTCAGCCCTCGTTACCTAAGTGGTTAGTGCAACACTATTACAGCATCAGCGATCTGGTTTCGAATCCAGCGCTGCTGAAACGAGTTTGTGTGATTTTCCCTGGGTGCTCCAGTTTCCTCCCACCCTTCAAATGACATGTTTAAATGACTGGAATTGGCTCTTTTTAAGTGAGATAAAGACAGTAACAACTGAGGAAGGAAAGTTTCATTGTTAACATCTGAATGATGTCTTTGAGGTAAAGAGTTCTTCATTAATAACTTTGAGTTATACATGTCATTCAGATCTTTTACCCTTTATTACTAAGTGCTTCAAAGGCAATTTTTAAAAGATTCATTATTTTTAGTGGAAGCAATGTGGTTCAGATTAGTAATCCTTGGTTACCGCCAAAAACAAACTGACAGAATCAATGTCTGGTACTAGGGATTTTGGGCAACCCATCTTTGCAGCAACCAAAGCTCTTCTTGCGGCAGAATTAGTTTGGGTGCAGCCAACCCATCTGGCTGCAGGTGGAGCTCTCCCTCAGATAAGCAGGCTCATTTCCCCTGAAACTTGTAAATGGAATTGAATTTTGTTTTATTCATAAGTTGCATGATATTTTGGTATTTTGTTACTTCTAGTCAAAGCATATTACTTTTGTACTTTGACACATTACCAGAAAATGATATAATTTTGTACTGAGTTATAATGAGGATCATTGTATTAAAATAAGAGATTGCCCATTTAAGACAGGTGAAGTAATATTACCCATTTAAATTGGGTCACGTCTTTGGAACTCCATTCCTCAAAGGGCAGTAGAAATAACGTTTTTCAATAGGTTTAAGGTCCAATAGATTAAGCTTTGATAAACAATAGGATGGAAGGTTAAGGGAGGAGGTTAGAATGGAATTATGGTTAAATTTGGATTAGTCACTATCTCATTAAATTAAGGAGTATACTCAATTGGCAGGTAGCTACTCTTGATAGTATGCTGCAATGTCATAGACTAGCAGGAATAGAAATTCACCAAGAGACTGTTATTATTTTTATTTTAAAACAATATATTTATTAATAGCAACTAATAATATAACGTCTTAATTAACTTAAACCTAACTGTCTGTGAATAAACTTGTGTATGTAGTATTACAACAGAAATAGAAATGAACCCAGTGTTATATTTAAAATAATATTTTTATTATTAATTAACCATGATATAACACTTTATCTAAACTTATCTACTTAACCCCCAACTATATGTGAATATATTTGTGTGTGTGTGTGTGTGTGTGTGTGTGTGTGTGTGTGTGTGTGTGTGTGTGTGTGTGTGTGTGTGTGTAATTATCTCAAACCATTGCAGTTCAGGACTAATTCTGGAAAGTCAGTTCAAAGTCCAGTTGTAAACTCATGGAATCCTTGTCTAAATGCTTCCAGAGAAATGCCCTCTTTAGACAGTGGCAATTAAAACTTCCTTTCTCTCTGCAGTGGGGGACAAGAAGCGAGTGATTCTCACAAAGCTTCCAGAACCCTTTTCATGGGTCAGCCAGAATGCAGTGTTTCTTTTGCTTCCAGAACCCTTTTTGTGGGTTAGCCATTCCAAGTGACTTTCACAATGACCTGAAAATTTTGTCCTGAGGGGAATAGAATTTGTTGGAAAAGAATTAACACTTTATCTTCTGATTTAAAATAATATCCAACTGGCACTTTCTTACTTTCCTCCCCAGAGAGAGCCTTATCTCTCACTTCAGCAAGATCAGGATCTCTGTTCTGCCTCATGAAATACCCTTTTCAGGACAACAGCAAATCCCCACTCTTGAGTTTAACACCAGAACTCTGGTACAAAGTGTCTGCACTGGCAAGCTAATAGTCCACATTGCCCCTCTGGAAGGTTTTACTTGGCACAAATTTAACCTTCTGGAAGGCTCCATTTGGCACAAATTTAGCCCTGTGGTATAAAGCATACTTATCTGCTAATTTAGCAGATTTCTGCCTCAAACTGTCTTTGCATCTTGGCTTTCTCCCTTCTAAGTTTTTCTAATTCTAGATCAAACACTTTTGTTTCTTGGCTTCTCTCTTTTGCTTTTTGGCTTTCATGGCCTCAAATCTCCTTTGCTCACTCTCAAATCTCTCTCTTTCAACCTCTCAATTTGACCAATGCTCACGGGATTCACTCTGGAGAAATTGTTTTACCTCCTCCTCTCCAAACTTCCCTTTTATTACTAATAGTCACCTATAACTTTCTGTATCTCTGAATTCCTCTGCTTTCAGAACCCTTTCATGGATCAGCCAAAATGCTCCATTTCTTCTGCTTCTAGAACCCTTTCGTGAATCAGTCATTCCAAGTGACCTTCACAATGGTCACAATCCAACTGCAGAATTCCTCTGCTTCCTGAACCCTTTCGTGGGTGGCTGAAATAGTGACTTTCCCTTTTGGTCACAGTGTGGCACACTAATCCCCCTTCAAAAGTGCCCTTTCCTTTGGCCATGCTGGGTTATTCTCAGTTTCTTTACAGAGTGAAATCAGACAAATTGTACATTACCGCACGAGGCTACCTTCAAAGAAATGCTTCTCCAACAAATACTTCCTTAAAAATGACCACTGAGCAAACTGTGTCTTTAATCTGCTGGTCACATAATCTCTGCACCTGTGTTTTCCAGGGCTTTCCTCTCTCTTTAGAAGTATCCAATTTGGGTGCATGCTGTCCCCAGCCTGTCAACCCAAGGTAAATCTCCAAAGTCGTCAGAGCTTGCAGTTTGATTTGTTTTCTTAAGGTGACAGTCCCACTCAAATGAAAATGAACTGAAAATGGGAGCACATAATAGTGGGATACCTGAACATTATAGCTTAGGGAGAATTCTAGAAAGTTAGTTTAAAGCCAGTCTTAGAAATCCTGTGTTGAAACACAGACTCTTAAACTTATGCACAAAAGTAATCATGAAGGAGGTGGGAGAGACTAAGTGGCTGGACTCCTGAAAACTCTCAAATCCTTGTCGAGTTGCTTGCTGAGAAATATCCTTTTGGATGAACAGTTGTCACAACTCCCCTTTTCCTTGTGTGACTTCCACTATGCTTCCAAAAACCCCATGAACAGGCAAGTCCAAGTGACCTTTCTTTTGGTCACGGTGTGCTTCAATAAGTCCCCTTCAAAATGACTTTCCCTTTAGTCATGGTGGGATTTGGTAATTCCACTGACAGGCAGATCAGCCAAATTGTCCATTTCACACAGTCTCTCCAGCATCATGTTCATGAGATGGTTGCTGATCACAAAGTGTGCTGTTCATTTAAATGTTTCTCTCACATGTCTCTCTTCCCACCTGTTCTGAGATAAAGTAACAAATGTTCTCTCTCTTCCTCCAGAGGATAAATTTTGGGTGCAGTCAGTAATTGACTGTTGCCACTCAGTTCTCTCCACAGTTGTGAATAGTCACAGCTGGTACTAGTCCTTAAAGTGACTGTCACTAGATGAAAAGGGAGCTCGTAATAGCTCATATGTAAATACAATTTGACTTTCTATTTTGCCATTTTTTTTAACTTCGGATAAGTCATAAAGTAGATAGGACATTTAACAGGATGGCTCAAATTATGAGTTCGGTTATAGAATGGATGTGGAAACTCACAGTTGACTTGATTTATTTGATCAAATAAATTTATTTATTCAGTTTATGAATAGTTTTGCAATCTAACCATGATTGAAAACAAAATATCCCAGGTCATAGAGAGGAAAATCAGGAATGGAGGAAGATTGGAGACATTGATTAAAAGTCCCATTACTGCAGTGGGAGGAAGAGTTTTCAGAAAGAGCAGCCAGGCCAGTAGAAATGCCGTTGGGAGAGAAAAGCAGCAGGAGATACATGGCTTTGGAAGGAGTTAGCTCCAGATCTTTAGCAAGATTGAGGGAATTATGTCAGGGAAATGTTAAAGTATTTAATGAAATGTGGGAAATTTAATATTTACAGGGACTGGGGGAAGCAGATTAGTTTAAGTAGGAAATGTACTGAATTTCTAAAATGTATTTGAGACAGTTTATTCGAAGAAATTGCTTATGTGTAACACAAATTTAGCCAAGCAATTTGATCGCTTCAGTGCATCTTGCATGAAGTGGTAATATGAGAGAAGGGAAAGACAAATAATATTAAATATCAGTAGAGTAAAACTTCAGAGAGATATAAAATACTTTAGATGAACTGTTTATGGGGAAATCTACATCCAAGCAGTGATAAAACTTCAAAGTTACAATTTAAAACACTATTTACTCTTGACAACAAATAATGTTAATAACTGAATGGAGCTAAGAGACAAAGCTTATAAATATATTTAAAAAAAAGATTATGGACTCAGGGATGTAAAAAAAACAAACCCAACAAATTAAATAGGGAGGCTGGTCTTTATCTTAAATGGATTCAATATTCAAAGATAAGGTAGTATTGGTCCAGGTATACAAAAATATGTTCAGTCTCCTTTTAATGCTATGTTCAAATTTGGATACTGAATCTCAGAAAGATACATTGACTTTGGAAAGGGGACATTGCTGATTGTCTTAAATTCTACTAAGCCTCAAATAGTTAAATTATCAAGTTAGTTTGAATGTAAAAGAGTAAGAGCTGGTCCAATCTAGTTACCTATATTGTTTAAACTTTAAAGAAATTTATAAATTGATTAAAAAATTCAATTAAGGAGAATAAATGAAATTATTTCCCTCATGAGAAGTCCTGAAACAAATATATTTTTAATATCGAAGCAAGGAAAGTTTAGAGTGAAATCAGAAAATATTTTTTCTATAAGTGTTGGTAATATGAAATGTACTCCCTCAAAAAATGTGGGCGCTTTAAGTTTGATAATATTTTATTAGTTAGGTGATCTAGAATACAGAACAAAGATGGATAAATTTATCTTAAATGCAGCTCAGTTGTAATGGAACTAAATGGTGTAAGACAGGGGTGTCAAACTCAAATTCACAAGAGGGCCAAAATTAAAAACTTGGACTAAGTCGTGGGCCAAACTAAATATTTAGTGAAAATTTTCAACCACATCTGCATGATTTCTCTTCTTTCAACATATGTAATGTTAAACTTTTTCTTATTAAAATAAATGTTTAATAATAGTTTTGGTTAAACTCTTTCCAGAAGAAGCATTAACAAATGAGAAATAAAATATTCAATAAATAATATTTCTCTATATCCTTTAAGCTCCTTTTAAATGTATTTTTTTTCACAAGCCAACAAGTCAAAAAAATAACAACTTGCTTCAATGAAAATCCAATCTTTCAACTACGAACAGTCCAAAGTTAACCAAAGAAAATATTAATCCAAGCTTAGCTTGCTACACTGATTTACTCTGATGCACCTGGGTCTAAACCAGATACTTGGCATCTCTTCTTAGATGCAAGTTCATCAAACTCTGGGGTCAGAGTCTGCCTCCCACCTGTCTTGAAAGGTCCTGTTTTCTGTCTTTCGTTTGGCCATTTTCCGTAAGCGGTTTATTACATGTGAGTTAGGCGACAGGTCGCAGATACTAATGAAAGTAAAGAGAGGAGGTGGGGGTGATTAGCGGGCTGACGGGCCGGCGCCAACACATTTGCAAAGCATTCTGGGATTTGTAGTATTAGCTGTGCATGTGCTATACTGGCGCGGCGGCCAGCAGGCCAGCTCTAATACATATTTGATATGATCTTGCGGGCCAAATATAATTACATCACGGGCCAAATTTGGCCCGCGGGCCTGAGTTTGACATGTGTGGTGTAAGGGATGAGGGGTGAATGGCCCACTCAATTCACATATTTATGTGATAAATACTTGTACCACTTGCATATAGAATGTGGAATTCAATGAATTTATCTGTCTAAATTCATTGCATCCTTGAGTGTTACAGCATAGAATAATCTAATCAAAACAAATAATTCATTACACTTAGCGGTAGTCTCAGCTGATACACCACAAAGCACCTCATCTCACTAGCCTTATATTCTTTCATTTCAAACAACCATCTAATTCTCTTATTAACAAAATTTATGGACTGTATCAGTGATGGGTTGTATTCCAATGATAATTTTCCTGTGTGATGGAATGTTTGACCTCTTTAAATCATTTTGTGATTACCTTAAATTTGAATCCTCTTGTAACTGTCATGCCAACTAGCAGAACCAACCTGTCACAATTTACCCTGTTATAATGGGTAAACAGTCCAGAGAGCTACTAGGTGCTGAAAAAAATTGAAATCCCAATAATTGTGTGCTGGCTCACAAAACTGGCGAGCGCTGTTACCGTGGCAACTTGAGCCTTTTATTTTCTTCTGCATGTACAATAATGCCAGTACCTCAAATAATTAACACCTCCATAAAAATAAAAATGTTGCAAAATAAGTTTCAACTCCCTGAAGCCAACTACATTATCAAGTTGATCTGATTGTATTTAATAAGTAAGAAGAATCTTAGTATTTTCTAAATTGACCCTTCACCTCGTCGTAAATCACAAAATTCTGCAGACATAGTGGTTGAAGCAAAAACACAAAATTCTGAAAAAGCTCAGTAGGTCCAAACAGCATCATTTATGTAGCAAAGGCAAAGATGCATAACTGACATTTCGGGCTTGAGCCCTTCATCAAAGCATGAGAGAATGCCGGCAAGCATCTGAACAAAAGAGAAAAGTGGGGGGGGGGGGGTGAATGGGATGGCAAGGCAGAAGAAAGGAGGGAGGGGACAGCAGCAATGAGGGGAAGGGGGACTGTATGGCTGTGTGGGTGAAAGAACTGTAAGGACAGGTTTCCCATGGTTTCCAGCTTTCCTGTAACTATTTTAAAAATATTTTATTTACAATTTAAAATCATATGACAGTAGTTATAATGTATCAATGCAAACAATATATAATCTGTAACTATTGTTGAATTTAAATTTAAATATTTGTGTTATACACAGCTAATTTAGTACATTATCATCAAAAGTAGGGTGGGTGATTTTCTTTGGCTTGGCTTCGCGGACGAAGATTTATGGAGGGGGTAAAAAGTCCACGTCAGCTGCAGGCTCGTTTGTGGCTGACAAGTCCGATGCGGGACAGGCAGACACGATTGCAGATTGCAGCGGTTGCAGGGTAGAGAGGCATGATTGAAAACTTCTGTTCACAAAATGTTTAGTTTTTCAGTATGGAAAAGGGAAATAGGATTACTTTAGATGTTAAAATAGGTCAGTATAGACATGGCTGGCTGAAGGGCCCATTTTAGTGTTGTACAACTCCGATTCTGTGATTATTGGATTGGAAGAAGGCAGGTTCTTTGAGGTAAAATAAAAAACATGGGCTGAATAATCTGGAGCCTTTGTTTGCCCTGTCCAGGATGACTGTGCCCACACTTGTCTTTTGAAATTGTTCAGTCCCAATGCCTGTCAGCTTCACAGATGCTGCTAATCAATGAGACTTGTGTTGTCAGCAGGTATTTTTCCATTTGGAAACAACTGGAAATAGTAAAGTAACAAAGATATTCATTTTAAAGCACAATATAAAGCATTTGTTTTATTTAAAATATGTCAAACCACTTCATTTTTCAGTGAAGATCAGTGAACTTATTTATCTGAATAGGGCTAAATATACCTGTTTTAAAACTAAATGCTCAAATGTGAAGTTTGTCTGGCCTTGAGACAAAGCCCATTACAGAACTGCTGCTGAAGTTGGTTTTCAGTCATTGACAGGCACGCTGCAGCTAAGTTTGCACATTCTGGTCCTTTAGAAAGTTCAGTCATGTTTGATACAGTGATTGAATAATGAGGCAGATTTTATTAAATAAATGTATGAACATATTCAACATTAATTATGGTATAATCACATTTATTGTTGTATTCCAAATGTGGGAAACCTGGTAAGATTCAAGTTTTGGTAAGAGTGACTTCCATTCAATGTGATAGAGGTTGTCCATCAGAAGCAAGACAAATCTAAAAATGAGGAAAGTAAGTGGGTGATGTTCACAATAATTTAGCGGGATAGACAAGATTTGCCCATTTAGAAACTCATGGGGCAGAGTTCTTGATGCTCCCCCCCACCCCATCCCAAATCTCTAGATAGCTAAGGAGGAAAAGAACAGCACGTGCTATACAAAAAAGGCACAAATTAACACATGTTATGGGCTTGGCAAAATAAAGAGCGATGATATAAGAATAACTATAAAACAAGACAATGAAAAGTAACTTTGCAAGAAACATCAAAAATAGCACACATAGTTGTAAAGCATTATCAAGAAAAACAAATGAGGGTAGCCAGAAGCAATGTGAGCATCAAATATTTTTGACAAAAGTATTGTAAATGATAATATGGTCAAACAGTACAACTCCAATGATCCAAGATCCTCATTTATCCAAAATATTTTTGGAGCTGAACTGATCGGGGACATTGGGCTCTTGGCACCGACAGCAGCAGACCTCGGGCTCCCAGCACGAGTGGGACCTCAGTGGGGAAGTATTAGTGGTGGTCAGCAATTTTTTTTTTTGGTGAGTATTAAACATTATTTTAATGTTTAAAAGGCCTTACCTTGTTTTTTTTTGTTGTTGTTACACTGTTGAACACTGTTACAAATGATTTGCTGCTCCAACTGGGCTGTTTTTAAAAAATGACTAATTTTCGGAAAAAAAAAAATTATCTGAAATAGGCCCAATCCTGACTATTTCTGGTAATTGGAATTGTACTGTATAGTATCCACACAAGAATACCACTATTGACAATAAAGAAAGAAGGTTGCATGGCAAAGGAAATGGGGTCTGAGCAACATTAGTGAGAGGAAAATAATTTTAAAGGAAGTGTCTGAGATCTGATTTGGGAAACATTTCATTAAAAATTTGCATGCTCTTACTATTTAAAAAAGATGGGTGGAAGAAGCTGGTGAGCTGACAGCCATTCAGCCTATTCCTGGAAAATACAAAGATCTGTAATTAATGAGCAGACACCTTAAACATTTTCAGAAATACAAGAATGGCCAAAATGAGTTTGTAATCTAATTTTAGTGATGAACAAGGCCTTGGAGTCCTTAATTTTGGATAATTTAAAAATAGACTGAATTACTTCCTTTTATGCCATGTGGAGATGTGAAAATTACAGTTCAACAGTCAGCAATCACATAAGATAGTGGAGCAGTATTGTCTGGAAATTGGTGGCAGACAGTGCTTGAGCTATACTTGGCCATAGATGCAATCTTTCTATGGGATCCTGGCTCATAGAACATCTGTGAGACCCATCGCAACTGACTGCTATCTCAACATAAGCAGCCTGCTGGACTCACATAATGACTTTGACAGCCAGGCAGCCACCCTCAACTGATTTCAAACTCAATGTAATTGGGAGCTTGCGAATTTTTTTGACCTTCCAAACATTTAATGACTCAGAATCTGTTAAAACAAAAATATAATTTTCTTTTAACATTTGAAAAATATATTTTTAGCTATAAACAATGATAATAATAAACCGCTTTGCTGCCAGCAGCTGATTCTCCCACTCGCATAACTTGATAGAGAAACAAAAGTTAAAAAAAACTGCCAGAAATCTGAAATAAACATTCTGAAAATATTCAGCAGAAACATCTTCCTCTTTCCTTCCCCTTCATCATTCTGAAGGGATCATTCCCTTTGAGGCTTTATTCTTCCTACTCCACCAACAACTCTCCTTCCTCATCAAACCTTCCCATGCATTTCCAGGAGCTGCAATGCCTGCCCTTTACTTTCCGCTCTTTTGTCATCCCGAGTCCCAGGCATTTTCCATGTGAGGAAGTTATTTACTTCTTTCAAATTAGTCACCTTTTTTTGTGATCAAAATGTGGTGTCCTGTACATCAGGGAAACCAGATGTAGAGTTTCTCCAGCATTATGTTTTTACTTCAACCATGGTGTCTGCATACTTTCCTGATGTATTGCAGAACATTATCATTCAGTTCACAAGGTGATCAGGTGATCATTGCCTTCTTGTTGCCTAGCACTTAAATTTTCTGCCCACACTGAGATTAAATTTTTGCATTTAATTTGTTTGCTCAAGTAACAGTACAGTTATGTCATCTTGCACTGAATTCAGCAATTTCAAATAACCAGTTAATCCAGTTTTTGTCTTTCTGCTTTGTAACTCCCATTTTCATCCTTTTCTTTTGTATTTTTCAAACTCTGTCTCTACCCTATCATTCTCACTTCTTATTTTCCCCTCCTCAATTTTCTGCAATTTAAAACTTTTCATTTTCACCCTTTGTGAGTTCTGATAAAAGATCATGACCTAAACATTAACTGTTTCTCTTTTTGTGGCTTGTTAGTGTTTCTAGCATTTGCTATTATTTTAAACTTTGTTTTTACTGCATCTAGTTGCAGATTCTTTGGTAGGCTTCCCAAACTGATGTCTATGGGAGTTCATACTGATCCCAATAGACTGTATGAGGCAGTATGGAAGTGACTGCATCCATGGTAGCAGGGCAGAGGATACTGGCATTTGCTTTGGTCTATGCTAGCGCTTGAATAAATTCTGGGTTAAGGTTCAGCACAATCATTGGGCATTGGGACAGAAGATTCAAACAAGGTTTGTGACTGAGAGGCAAAGATGGAAGTAGTTGCATGTAAAGGCATCATAATTATAGAATCCTACATTTGCAAATGTTAAAATATGACTTGTTTGTTACTTTTGAGGAGTCAACTGATGATCCCAAGCACGTTATTCTCTCTTGAGTTATTCCTTTCCTTAGGATTTCTGTGATTTATTTTCCATTGACCTGTAGTATTCTATGAATGCTGCAGATTTTATAATAACTAATACAAAATTAATTTCTATTTTCCTTGGGGAATATTTTAGGTTATACTTATTATTTTTCTCACTTCATACTATTCTTGCTTCAGGCTGTTTCACTGAGCTACTTTCTACAATTCTCATGCATTGTGGAATAAATTAGCCATAATTGACATGTCCTGACAGAAAATGCAGTTACTGTTATTTGGGTATGAAATGAGCTATAAATTTCTAAAACTTAGGAAGCCATTTGCATCATTTTAGTTTGTGTCCTTTGCAAAAGTGCATTATTATAGCTTGTTAATTTAAAACGGAGTCTGACATACTAGCACCACGATATTCTTAATAAAAAGTCGATACTTTCAACAATGTATTGAGCTGTTATTTTCTGGAACAAAGGTAGATTCCTCTGTGGTGTTTTACTAACCCTTTCTAGGATAAAACCATAGAACACTACAGCACAGAAACAAGCCCCTTTGGCCCTTCTAGTCTGCGCCAAACCATTTTTTCTGTCTATTCCCACTGACCTACACCCAGTCTACAGCCCTCAATACCTATTGCATCCATCTACCTATCCAAATTCTTCTTAAACTCTGCAGGTCAACCCACCACAGTTACTAAAAAAGTGATTTGCGAATTAAATCGTGTTCTGATCTTCCAGGCTTTGCATATTCTTTCAATACCTTTGAAACTTGCTGCTTGTTTGAACCTGGTGCTCTCTGTTGCCCAAAGTTGTTGGATTGAAGTCTGGACTGGTGAACAATTTTGTGGTGACTTAATATCATCAGAAATGGGTGAATAAGTACAGAGAGTTTGTTGCTTAAGGGGGTTTTTAGGGAAGCCTGAAGAAAAACTGTGGTCTCCAGAGAAACATTTTGTGCTGCTTTGTCTTTCTATGAACTTCCAATTTCCAAAAAATACATTGTGCCACCAAATGCCTCATCAACATTTGAAAATACACTAATGAAAGCTGAACCTGCAGGGAACATACCAGGTGAATTTTTTTGATGAACTCAAGAAAACAAATCCACTCGCAACTTATTATTTTAGTACAGTACTTGCCATTCTTTGTGGTGGTGAAACACAACTTCATTCTGAGGTAAATTCACAGTAAGTCACTCTAACCAAGTGTTATCACCCATATCTTTCTCAATTTTGTGTCTTTAACTGTCATCATTCCTAGTCCCTTAAATAATCAAACAGAGCCAAGAAAGTGCACTAACTCCTCTGATTCCTTAGAAACTTAAAGAAATTTGGCATGTCCCCAAGATCTCTTATTAATTTTAATAGATGCTCTATAGAAAGTATTTTGTTTGGATGCATCACAACTTGGTATGGGAACTTCTTATTCCCCATTGTTATCAGACTGTTGAATGAACCATCTGTCAGTAAAATGATGCTGCTCTTGTATTGTTTTAACTGAACTTGTCTTTGTAACACTATACTCTGCACTTTTGTTTTATTTTACAAAACCTCTTGTAGTCAAGAGTAAATTGCCTTGCTTGGATAGTTTGCAAAATAAAGTTTTCCATGGTATTTCAGTACATATGACATTAAACATTCAATTACATTAAAAAAGTAGTATATAAAGTAAGTTAGTTGTAAAACTACTCATTCAGTTCCTCTATAAGTATAATTTTAAAAAAATTCTGCATTATTCTGGAAGCCTGGACATCCAAAGGTAAAGATAAACATCAGGCCAGGGAAGTGAGAGATCTTTGCCTCCGATTAACACTCCAGGACCTGCTGAGTTTCTTTAGCACTTTATTGTATTGAAATAATTTGATTAAACTTGTAATTAAGATATTTTTATGCACATTGCATAAATTAATATACTGTTATTTATCATTTAGTAGAACTTGGGGAAATCTATTGTGAACAGTTGCACTTCAATCATTTAATTAGTGAACTACATTGATAGAATGGGGGATATAAGCAAACGCATTGTGCAATTGAGGTAAATAGTTTTAACTTAACTTCAACCATGTCATAACATATTACAACACATTATCTGAATGACAAATTCAAAACACATATAATTCTGCTTTGCTTTTAAACATTGATTTATATTATATTTTCCAATCATTCCAAGTACTTCCATGTTTTATTTAGAGATTATGATCTTCATCCAACAAATGGACAGATGTAATGACTTCTCCAACTGAACATAGGTGCACTGTGTATGGGAAACTAATGATTGTGATTTGCTCTCAGCTGATTTATACTAAAACTATAATAAGGCTATGATGATAAAGGTGCTATTAAATGACAAGTGCTTCTGTCTGCTTTTCAAAATTCCGATTACATACATGACATCACATACAGTCCTGAGATACTTTTGCCTGCAGGCCAGGCAGAATATCGACTTATGAGTAGGGGAAAATACTGTACTCAAGAAATGCAAAATTCATGACCCATCCCATTATTGTGGTTAACGTCAGTCAGTGCTAGTCAGGCTGTTTACTGCATAAATTAAATATTTATTGAATGTTGTGAGAGCGCTTTCCTCAACATCTCCTCAGGCAGTGACCTTAAAAAATTTCCTATAAATCTCCAATCCCTCTCCTGAGTTATGGGCTTGGTAGATGTTGTTGAAAATTCTGACATTGGAGCTGCTTGTTGGAAGTGCCTTCATTCAAGCATGTTGAGTGATCTATCATACTCTGACCTTGTGATAAATCGAGGCATGCAGCATGGAACAGACCCTCCAGACCATGTTGACCAAGTTAAAATTTTGGGCTCATCCCATTTGCTTTCATTTAGTCCATATCCTTCTTAACCCTTCTAATCCATATATCATTCAAATGTATTTTGAAAGTTGTAGTTGTTCCCACTTCTATAGCTTTCTCCAGCAGCTCGGTCCAGATATGGACTATCCTTTGAGTGAAAAAGTTGCATCTTAAATCTCTTCTCTCTTACCTTAAACCTATGCTCTCTAGTTCTAGAATCACATCCCATGGGAAATAGACTGAGATTTCCCCTTTATTTATGCCTGTCATGATTTTATAAACTTCTATCAGATCACACCTCAACCTCCTACACTCTGGAGAATAAAGTCACAATCTATCCATCCTCCCCCTGTAACTCCAATCCTCCAGACCCGTTATTATCTAGTGAATCTCCTCTTGATCCCTTCTAACATTGATATCCTTCCTATAGCTGGTGACCAGACAATATACAGTAATCCAAGTGAGTTTTGACAATGTCCAGTACAGCTATATCACATGCTATCAAATTTTGTCATCAATGGCTTGCCCAATAATAGAAAGTGTGTTACCCTGTCTATTTGAGTAGCCAGTTTTATGGAACTAAGCTACCAAAGTTTAATGCCTCATGCTTTTCCACTCCTTGGCCCACTTTCCCAACTGTTTTAGATTGTGTTGTAAACTTAGATATCGTTCTTCTCCACCACCAATTTTGTGTCAAGGTCAAATTTACATGTTAATTACATTACCATCCAAATTATTAATATGTAACAAACAGTGGATTCAGCACCAATCCTTATGGCACACACTGGTCAAGCCCTCCAATTACAAAAACAACCCTCCACTACGATCCTCCCACTAAGTCAGTTTTGAAATCCAAATAGCCACATCTCCTGGGATCCCATGGGAATTAGCCTTCATATATTATTTCTGTCCCTCATTAATTCTCTTGGTCACCTCTTCAAAAAAAAAATCTATATTATTGAGACATTATCTTCTATGTACAATGCTCTGGTAGTCCTGCCTATCCAAATGTTGCAAATTCTGTCCTTCAAATCTCCTCCAGCAACTACTGATGTCAAACTCACTGGCCTATAGTTTCCTAGTTTTCCCCTGCTGCCCCTTTAAATAATAGCACAACATTAGTCACCCTCCAGCCTTCTGGCACTTCACCTGAGGCCAAAGAAGATGTAAATAATTCTGCAAGGACCTCTGCAATGTCTTCCCTAGCTTCATACATGTCACAAGGATACAATTGATCAGGCCCTGTTGATCTGTCCATTTTGATGCACTCTAAATCCACCAACACAGTCCACTGGGGTTGGAGTTTCACCTCCTTCCATGACTTTATTAGGACTCAATCTCCAGCGTTCACAGGATGGATGGGGAAATCGAGGGGAGGGCTCTGTGCCAGCAAACCCTTGGTTTTTAGATCTACAAGTGAACGGGAAACTGCCAGTAAATAGTTCCTTAAAAATACATCATTACTCTCAACCACAGGTATGCCCTCTACCCACCCCAGGAAGGGAAGTCCAAATAGCATTTAGTAAGGGGACACCCTGATGTCCTGCCGCTGGGCCATCCGGATTCTGAGGAGAGCAATTGGTAGGTATTTGGTCCAGGGCAGTCTAGTCTCCTCCCTCAGCTTCGTAATCTGCATCTTTAGAGTCGCATTCATTCGCTCCACTCTTCCTAAGCTCTGTGGATGCCAAGGGAATGCAGTTTCCACTCTATTCCTAGAACCTCGCAGATCAAACTGTGGACCTGAGAAGTGAAGTGAATTCCTTGTCGATGGATTCAGCCACTCCATACCAGGGAACTATTTGTTCCAAGATTATCTTCGCTACTACCTGTGCCATGGCATTGGCAGTGGGGAACGCCTCCACCCACCTGGTGAAGTGGTCCACTATTATCAGTAAGAACCTCCATCGCTGGACCTTAGGGAGTTCGATGAAATCCACTTGTATTCTTTGGAACGGCTGGATCGCCAGTGGCTGTCCTCCCCCAGGCATGGTCCTCATGATTTTTCTGTTTACCTTTAAGCAAATCATGCAGCGAGCCACTGTTTGTTTCGCTAGGGTGTAGACTCCTCTGCAAGCATACATTCGTAAAAAGGCATCACACAGCGCTTGAGACCCTCATTGTGATCGTGAGTGTAATTCTCCCAGTAGTTGTCTGGTGATCTCCTTATTCAACAATTGTCTCTCATCGGGGAGCCACTATCTTCCTTCGTCTGTCTTCTTCGCTCCCATCTTTTCCATTTGTTCCTTGTCAGAGAGGGAAATGATAGGCACCTTCTTCAGCCCTTCTCTGAGGGGCATCAATGTCATCATGTGCACTGTTCCTGATCATGCCGCTTGTCTTTTTCCATCAAGATTGCCTCATACTTCAGAATTCTCGAGTCCGTCAACCATCTATGGGACTTCTGAGTCAGGATTGTTCTATCTGTGTGGGGAGTGAACACAACCAGACTTCCTCCGAAGGTAAATTTTCAACTTTCTTCAACCAGTATAGCTGTGGCCGCGACTGCTTGAGTACATTCTGGCCACTCTCGAGCCACTGGGTCTAACATCTTTGAGAGGAACGCCACAGGTTGCCTTTGTCCTCCTCTTTTCTGAGTCAACACTCCCAAGGCTACCCCTTTCTCCACATTTACAAACAAGTGGAAAGGCTGATTAATAGTAGGCAAAGCCAGGACTGAAGCATTAATCAAATTATTCTTCAAGTGAGCAAACTCCTGCTGTTCCGCAGTGCTCCACTCTACCTTTTCTATTTCTCCTCCCAACTTATATAAAAATCGGACTTTCAGTGCATATTTATCTATCCACAATCAGCAAAACCTGATTAATCCGAGGAACTTTCTTATCTCCTTCTGATTTTTAGGCATTTGTTCAGGTCCGATCCTCCTCCTCCCCCAGCTAATCAAATGTCCCAGATACTTTACTTCTTGTTCCACAAATTGTAACTTGTTCTTGGAAACTCTTAATCCTTTTTCCCCTAGGAAGTTTAGTAACTTAACGGTGGACTCTCGAACTTCACCTTTCTCAGCTCCCGATAGTAACTGGTCGTCTACATATTGTATTAGCCATGTCCCTGGGGTGCCTAAGTGCTCTTCCAATACCTGCTCTAAGACTTGTCCGAATAGGTTGGGGGATTCTTGGGGGAGGACTGTCCATCAACACTACTGTTTTCTTCCCGATTGAGGGTCTTCCCACTCGAAGGCGAACAAGTCCTGACTATCCTCATCCAAGGGGCAACTCCAAAAGGCATCCTTCAAATCTACCACACTGAACCACTCGTGATCTGGGGAAATTTGATTCAGTATGGTATAGGGGTTTGGGATCACAGGTTGTCGGATCTGGACAATCTTGTTTAACTCTCGAAGGTCCTAGACCAAACGGAAAGTCCCATCTGCTTTCCGTACAGGGAGGACTGGGATGTTATAGGACATGCAGCTATCTAACACTCCATCCCGCAGCAATCTTCAATGACTGGCTGGAGGCCCCTTCGTCCTTCCACAGGGTTATTTTGAGTGGGGTTATCTGTAATCCCCCCTGTTCCCTTCTCCAGCCCAGACACGGTCCTCAATGTCCCGGATATCCTCTTCCTTCAACTGGTACAGCCGCACCATTATGCATCCTCTTACTGGGGTGGTTCCTATTCCCAGTCGGATCTGCAGGTCCCATTCCATCAAATTCAATCCGGCTTGGGGAACCAAAATCAGAACCTTGACTGCCTCCCTGTCCTTGTACTTTACACATATTCCCTTGATCAGAGGTGTTTCCATGACTCTCCCTCCTATTCCTGATATTCTAATATTTTCTTTCCCCACCGACATGTCTCATGGGGTTTGAATTTCACTGGATCTCTCCACTCATGAGTCAACCATAAATACTACTACTTCTTCTTAGGGTCCTAATTTCAGGTTTACCAGGGGTTCCTGTTGATATCCAATTGACCCCAAGGAGGGGAACCCCTGACACCCCTATTCCTCGTCCTCCATCAGAGCATAAGCCGAGGCTCCCTTCTCCGCTTCGGGCATTCTCGCTTCAGATGCCCTTCCTCATTACAGTAGTAATACCTCAGGGGTCCCATCTTCCAAGCTCTCCCCTTTCCTGCTCTCTTCTTCCTCCTCTCGCTGGGCCGCTTCCTCCCCTCGGGGCTATCTGTCTCTCACGATCCCACTTCTTTTCATTAACTTTCTCTACAGCCTGCATCATCATTTTTGCCTTTCCCTTCGGTTTCTCATCATCCCTCTGGACGTATACCTTCTGTGCCTCTCTTAACAACTGATCCAGAGTCTTCTTATTCCAGTCCTCCATTTTTTTTCCAGTTTTCTTTTAATATCGGGCCAGGATTTTGTCACAAAGTTTGCTCAAAGGAGTTGCTGCCCTGCCTCCGAATCTGGATTTACACCCGAATATTGTTGCATATTCCTCTGTAACCTTTGCTGGAAAGCTGCTGGTGCCTCGTCCTTTGCCTTCTGGTTCTCAAAAGCCCGTTCAAACTTTTGACCTCCTCGGCACTGATTCTCTTATTCCTTTTACTATCAAATCCCTCAAATCCTTCATGTTCCTTCTCCCCTCCTCCTGTTACTTGTCCCAGTTTGGTAGGACAATAGGGAATTTAGTTTCTGCCGCAGCATTCTGTTGGTCTCTGGGAGGATGTTCCCTCTCCCAAATTTTAATTTCTGCCTGCCAAATCATCTGCCTCTCTTCTGCGGTAAATAAGGTCCCCATTATCGACTGCATCTCATCCCAGGTGTAGGTATTAGGTCCCAGGAATTGGTCGAATTGTTCTGCCAAGCCTAGGGGTCTTCCAGAAGACTTTTCATCTCCTTCTTGAAGTTTCTTATTTCCACACTAGTGAGGGGAACACAAATCCCAAAGTCCCATTCCCTATCGGACCTTCCTGAAGGGGAAACATCTGTAGGTTTGATTGTGCCATCTCCTCTCTCTTTTCCAAGGGGAACGATTTTATATCATCCTTCAATATCTCAACCTCACCCCTCCTCTTTCTTTAGAGTTTTTCCTGACTGTCGGGACTTTCCTGTTCTGCTCTCTTTGGTTCCGTGGCGGGTGCCTCAACCACCTCATTCAACATACTTGCTTGTTGGCGGTCATCGGGAAGAGTGTCCCCGTCCAGGTGATTCTCACCTGCCCCCCCCCCCCCCCCCCCGCTCTGGCAGTCGTATAGCGGAGACAGGTGGCCTAGGGGGTGCAATTTCCTTTCTACCTCCTGTTGAGACCTTAAACAATTCAGCTACTTGGATCCAAAATGCAGCATAATCTGATTCTTCCTGATCAAAAGGAGCCCTTGAATTCACAAAAACATTTTAATTTTTGGCCTATCCAATCTTCATCCGACCCCAGTCGTGGCCACCAAACTGAGGATCCCATAATTGGGGTCTGAGGCCACTTGTAATAACAGAATTTTATCATGGTTTCTTTGTTTTTCTCTTTTGTTTTCCCCCACTCCCAGTTTCCTAACATTCGCCCCAACAAACTATTCAGCGGTATGTAATTCCGGGGTCCCTTCTTCTCCCGGGACTCATTAGTTCTGGTACACTGATTACCCATTTTCTTTTCCTGTCAGATCACAAATCCCTGACAAATTATCCCCAGTCACCTGAGTAATACTTAATCATTAATTTTCTTACCCGGGTCCCATGCACGAGAATCTCCCGACCGAACTACCCCTCCTGCTGGAGTTCCTTCTGTTCTCCAGAGTCTCCTGTCCGGATATCACTTGCTCAAACCACTGACAGCAGGCAAGGAAATCGGAGACCACTGAAATCAGCGGGGTGCACCTTCCCGTCCTTCGATAGCCAGTTGCCAAGCGGTGGGAGTTGCGATCCCAGACAATCCCCCAAGTTTGTGAAATACAACGTGTTTTGCTCTATATAGGAGACAAAGTCTTGGAGAACAAGTTCTGTTTTATTTTGGGTCTGCAGAGTTGGGTGTCTCTTAGTCCCAAGACACACCGGAGATTTGAAATCATCTCTTTTCTACAATTCCACATTTAGCAAAGACACCTCCACTTACAGCTTCTTCCAGTCAGGACCCCAATATTTCACAGTCTTCCCATTTCTCTTCCCATCCTCCCTGATTCTACAGGGTTCCTGCTTGCTCATACATCGCAAGTTATGTTAATCAGGCAGCCTTGTCATTGGAGGCGTCCAGGTTAATATTTATATTCTCATTAAGCAAATAGAGTAGTGACTCCAGGTTACCCTAGGTGTTTTGCCAGTTCAAACCAGAGCTCATTGTCCTTAAAGATTCTGATACACAAGGGGTCCACTAACTGTTAGTTAACTGTTCTCAAGTGCTAATCTAATCACGTTCCACTACTTCTCACAGTGGTGTTAGTTTAATCACATTCCATCACTATTCACAGTTTCCTAAAGGGAAAATTTTGCTTAACAAATCTATTGGAATTCTTTAAAGAAGTGACAAGCAGGCTGGATAAGGGAGATGCAATGGATGTTGTGTATTTGGATTTTCAGAAGGCCTTTGACAAGGTAATAAGATAAGAGCCTGTGGTACAACAAGAAACATAAAAGCATAGGTAGAGCATTGGCTGATTGGCAGGAAGCAGAAAGTCAGAATACAGGTATGGTATGATCTTCTGGATGGTTGCTAGGGTGTTCCACGGGTTGGTGTTGAGGCCACTCTTTTTGTGTTGTTTGTTAATAATTTGGATTATAGAATGAATGGCTTTGTGCCAAGTTTGCAGATGATATGAAGATAGGTGGAGGAGCTGGTAGTGTTGAGGAAATGAAGGGTGCAGAAAGACTTAGGCAGATTAGGAGAATGGGTAGAGAAGTGCCAAATGTTTGAAAGTGTACAATCATGCACTTTGGTGGGAAAAATAAATGAACAGATTTTTTTTTAAATGGGGAGAAAATTGAAAATACCTAGATGCAAAGGGATCTAAGAGTTTTCAGGTAGAATAGCCTAAACTTGCATGTTGAGTCAGTGGTGAAGAAGGTAAATGCAATGCTGGCATTCACTTCAAGAGAAATAGAGTACAAGAGCAGGGATGTGATGTTGAGGCTTAATAAGGCACTGGTAAGACCTCACTTGGAGTATTGTAAGCATTTTTGGGCATTTAAGAATGGGTGTGCTGATGTTGGAGAAGGTCCAAAGGAGGTTCACAACGATAATTCTGGGAATGAAAGGGTTACCATATGAGGAGTGTTTGACAGTTCTTGGCCTGTACTCGTTGAAATTTAGGAGAATGAGAGGGGGGGATCTCATTGAAACATTTCAAACGTTGAAAGGTGTGGTCAGAGTAGATGCAGAAAGGTTGTTTCCCATGGTGGGAGATTCTAGGACAAGAGGACATAACTTCGTGATTGAAAGGTATCTGCTTAGAACAGAAATGCATAAGAATTACTTCAGCAAGAGAGTGGTAAATCTACAGAATCTGTTGCCACAGGCGGTTGTGAAGGGCAGGTCATTGGATGTGTCTAAGGCAGAGATTGATAGGTTCTTGATTAGCTAACGCATCAAAGTTTATGGGGAGAAGGCTGTGCAGTAAGGCTGAGTGGGAAATGGATCAGTTTGTGATTAAATGCAGCGCAGACTTAATAGGCTTAATAGGTTATTTCTGTTCATGTGTCTTATGATAGAATGGCTTCAATTCTTTAGCTTCCTTGTTCTCCACAATAAGGACTAATGTGAAATATTTATTTAAAACCTCAAAAAGACATCCATGTGGATCTTTAATGTGTTAATGTTTAATTGATTCTCTAGCCTCTTATTTTAAATATACCTGTAGAATCTTTTGGGATTTTCTCATCCTACCTGCCAACTCCATTTCATGTCCTCTGTTTGCCTTTCTGATTTCCCCTTTAGGTATCCTCCCTCACTACGCTCACCAAGGCATTCACTTGATCTGGACCTCATAATTCTGATATATGCCTCCTTTGTTTTCCTGACTCCTTTATCCTTTGAGTAGCTGGTGGAAAGGTATTTGGAGTCAGAAAATGAGTCACCACTGAATATTGAAAATCTATCTGTTTATATAAATATAGTATATAGAGCAAGTGATAATGAAGAAACAAAATTCGGCCCAAGAGTCTGTGCCGCCCATTTACACTCAATTAACCTACACCCTAGTACATTTTGAACAGGACCCCCTGGGGAAAATCTACGCAGACACAGGGAGAGCGTTCAAACTCCTTACAGACAGTGCAGGATTCGAACTGCTGTCCCCATCAGTGATGCGTAAAGGCATTGTGCTAACAACTGTGCCTCCCCATAACTTGTATTGAAATAACCTGTATGTTATTTTAGTCTTCCTGATACAGGCATTGGCTGTTTTACTAACAGGGAAGTTGTAGTGAATTGAACATTGTGCAACAATCAGCATCTCCAGTTCCACCCTTCTAAAGAAGCAGTTGAAGATAGATGAGGCTAAGGAATTCCTGTGACAATCTCCAGAAGCAATACCAATTGACTATATCCGCCTTTCTTTGTACTTCTGATGACATTTTTCTTTGATGCTCACTGGCTCATGCTCAGTACTGCTTTGGAGTGTTGTCTTAGATTAGTGGTTTTGAAACTTTTTCTTTCCACTCACATACCATTTTAAGTGATTCCTATGCCATAGGTGCTCTGTGATTAGTCAGGGATTGCTTAAAGAGGTATGTGAGTGGAAAGAAAAGGTTTGAAAACCAGTTTTAATCGTACCTAATTGACTCGTTATGTACACAGTTTCGTAACTCCAAAGGAAATTTTTCTCAAGCAAAATATTTCAGTTGCAGTTGGGTCTAGAGCAGAGGTTCTCAACCTTCTTTTTCCAATTCATATACTACTTTAAGTAATCCCTTGCTAATCACAGAGCACCTGTCGGATAGGGATTACTTAAGATGGTATGTGAGTGGAGATGTTGGTTTGAGTTAAACCAGTCATACTATCAACAGATGAAAACTGTTTTGAATGTTACATAAAATAAAAGAGACAGGGATTGAGCATTGGCATTTGTGGTCAAAGGTAGGTTTTGAGGATAAGACATTATGGGTTTAAATTCCTTTCACAGAATATCTGAAGTACAATAGTGCAGATTCTCCTAGTACTTCTTACAGTAATTATTGCCATATGCTTACTTTAATGAGAAAAGCTTCCATTATTTGCAGATAATATCACAATTTTCTCTTTTCAAAAGAAATATATTTTAATTAAATACAGACTGAAAAAATATCTTTAATGATAAACATTTTTTTAGTGTCACTTTAAGTTTGCTTATCCTCTATTTTCAGTCATCATGAATTTATTATTAGGGTTGAGAATAAAAATGCTTATCCTTATCAGAAGAATTAGAGGCACTTGCAACGTCTTAGCACTGGATTAACAAGAAAAGAAACTGGTGATAACCCAGAACCGATTTTTATTCTTGAGCTTTTTTTGTTTATTTTTGTTGATAACTTTCTAAAAATTGAGAATCAGAAGAAAATATTCTATTTCAAAGAACTGTGAATATTTCACCTGCCTTTTAAAGACATAATTAACACTTCACTATGTTCATTGAAGCACAATACAAAAGAATTTTCTGTTTTTTTGATGGGTATTGTCATACTATAAATTGGAAATATTTGAAAACATGATATGTCTTTTTTTTGTTGTAAATAATGGTTGAATGAATCAAAACTTTTGTTTATATACTTGAATGAATATGTCTATTAATCTCCAACAAGTGAGATTTGTAGCAGACTTCAACAGGGACTTTACCTGAAGGCTGCACACCTGACAATTGGAGTCAGGTAACTCAGCCAGTTGGATTTGAAAAGCTCAGATCAGGAGGAAGCTGATTGTGCAATAAATGTAAAGTGATCCAGGGATCTTGTGTCACAGGATGGTATTAATTCACTTCAACTCAGCAGTCTGTAGAGTTGACCAGAGTTCCATACAGTACATGCAGCAGTGAGTAGGAAATTTACAACTAACTAGTTTTTTTCTTTGCTAAAACCTCATCACGAGAGATCACCATTAAACAAAATCTTAGTGAATGTTTCTAAGCTGAGTATCCTGTTTGTGATTTATTTCCTATCAACCCCAAGGCCTTTCTATAGGTCCAAGATCTAACACAGGGATTCATTGAATACCCTTCATTTCAAGCTTACAACTGCCTGAGACAGCACAGCACACTTGATTAGTACTCCATCCAATTCCCTCCATCATAGATTCACGATGATTGGTGAATGTACCATTTACATTTTCTCAAATTATTTCAAAATAATTAATTTATGGTTACACTAGAAACAATGAATAGATTTGCTGTATTATCACCTTGCAATCAGAGAAATAATTTCTTAATATCAGTGCAGATATTAAAGGAACAAACTTAAGTACTTCATAAAAATAAAAATCAGTGAAGAGGAAACAAACATTGCATGTGCAGATCTTCAAAGGACAGATGACCAAAAGAATCCAGAGTAAACTCAAAATTAAAAAAAGGAGAAAACAGGAAACATGAAATAACAGGAAAGGCATCTGAAAAATGAACAACAGAAAAAAAATTCCAAGAAACAGATGGGTGCAAGAATTCTGACAATTTGAAAGATTCTTTATACGAAGTAGTTGGCCTTATTTCTCAACAGCTGTAGTCATTGTGACTTCATTTAGCTCCAGAACTTGGTTTGAAGGGAGAAAAAGGCCATCCTGTTTTCTTTTCCACTCTTGTGAAGATGCATAGCATTCGATTGTGATGTTTCTTTTTATTGTAAAACAAAAACTTGGGTTCTTTTAAAACAACTATCTTTATTAGCAATCGACTCAAAATCGGGTGGAGGCATCCATCTTGAATTCAATACAAGCTGCATCAAGCTAGGCTCTGACTCCCTCTAGTGGTCAGAAGGATCACTCTAACATTACATCTCCTTTCCTTGAGATGTTTAATCTAACAACATGACACACTAATACAGTATTCTTTCAATTTAAAGTTCAACACAAATGTAACACAACATCTGCAACACAAACATTTAAGTGTGCAGTTCCTTTTCAGTGAGTCATTTTGTCAGGTGCTTTGGCAACACATGTGGATCTTCTTAACACAGATTGGGCTCTCCTGATCCACAACTGTCTCACACTGTTGGTGATTCCTCTGTTGCTGTGCAGGCTGGATCTTCTGCATTTGTCTGTGCCTGCAGTGTCTCTGCATTTTTAGCAGCCTCTTTCGATTCCTCCTCAGTATTTGACCATCCTCTGTTCTGACCACGTAGATTTACTTCCTCCAGAAAAGTAGCCATTTTGTCCTAAGTGCTGGAATTTCTGACTCTCACTGTGTCATGTTGTGGCCCAAAGCTTCTTGCTGACGTCATCATTTGCTTTTTGTCGCTATTGCAGACACTTGTTTCCATTCAACATCTTCAACATCTCTGTCCTTGTGTGGTTCTCTAGAGTAGGGAAGTGTGGTGTGTAGACTATGTTTTATCAGCAGCTCAGCGGGTGACATGGCCATGTTCAAGTGGCGAAGTTCTATAACTCAGTAGAGCTAGATAAGGATCTGAGCCACTGTCTGTGATTTCTTGAGCACTGGTTAACTATGTAAATTCTTTTCTCTGTTTTACTGTTTCACTGTGAATGAAGAGGACTTGTCAAAAATCATATTCTTCTGCAAAGTTCTAGAATTCTCTACAGCTGTAGCATAGTCCATTACCACTATAGACAATTTGAGGAATTCCATGTCTTGCAAAGATTGATTTCATATATTTGATCACACAAGTAGCAGAAGTGTTAGGAAGCAGCACAATTTCCAGATAGTTCAATAGATAATCAATAACCAGCAAGTAATTATTTCCATCTATGTGGAACAGATCAGTCTCAAATTTCTGCCATGGTTCTGCTGGTACGTCAGTTATTCATCAAGGATTCCTTTGTCTGCTTTGTATAATGTTTCAAACTGGGCTCATAACTGGAAACCATCCTGTCAATGTCAGCAATTCTGACCCTCCTCTTGCATTTTCCATTTCAAGGGGCCTCTCATGCACCCTTTTCAGCATCTTTTGCCTAGGGATTGAGGAATTAGTATTCTGCTCTATCTGATCAGATCAGCTCTGATGTTGTAGTATGGCTGACATACATCTTTTGTCCATCTTTCATTCAGATTCTTGATTACCTTCTGTAGAGCTGTATCCTTCTTTGTTTCAGCTGTGATCTGCTTGGATTTCATGTTAGATAAGGGAAACGATTCAGTGATCAGTTTCATGTGGAGATTCACATTTGTCTCTGTAGAACTCTCATTGTGTCATTGTGTGCTTCACTCTGCGTCATGGCCCTGGATAGTGCATCAGCTACCACAATAGGTTTCCTGGTGTATATACTTTCTTGACTAGGCTTAAGCTTTCATATGCTTTGTCACCCAGCAGTGATTCATGTCCATCTGGGACTGCTGTGAACCTGAGGTGATGCTCTTTATCTTTAACTTTCACCTTGAGTTTACATGTACCTTAAGTGTTGATGCTCTGTTAATTATAGGCTTTGAGCTGTACAGGACTGGCATGGATTTATGGCTTTATCTTCATTGCCCTGATGTTGTGCTCACAGATCAAATTGACCTTTTCACCTGTGTCCAGCTTGAAAGGAATATTTGCTCCAGTTGTATGTAATGACACTTATCATGTTCAACTCTGTTCATGCTTGGCTGTGTAGTGCCTGTTGGTTTAGAATCTTTCAGTGCTACCATGCCCACGAAGAGTGAAACACTGAGAGCAGTTTCTTCTATAGTGTGTTTTATAATGTGCAAGCTTTCACTTCTGTTTAGTTTCCCTTTGGAAAAATATTGCATAATGATTCTGCTCTTTGCACTTATTACAGACTTTTCCATAGGCTGGACATTGTTTTGGTGCATGTTGAGAGCCACATTATTTGCACTTGACTGTCTCTCCATCTTTTTGTTGTTTTCTATATCTCGTTTTTGTTATGTGTGTGGACACACACTGTGGCTATGGCAATACCTTCTTTGTCACTGGCTTTTGCACTCTCACTGAACTTTCTCGTGAACTTTTTCGTGTGCTGCAGAGCTAATTCACTGGCATGGCATTTCTTCGCAACTCCAGCTAAAGTAAGCTCTGTCTCTCACAGCAACCTCTCTCTCTCACTTTATTATCAGTAATCCTGAACACAATTTGATCATGGATCATTGAATCTTTCAGCAATCCAAAATTAAAATTTCTGGCTTTTAATTTCAAGTATCAAAGATCTCTCCCTGCAGCTGTGTGTGCGAACAAAACATAAATCTCTTGAATGTTTCATTTTTCTTTAGTGAACAGTGTTCATCAAACATTTCAATAACCTTGTCAAACTTGCTTGGTCTTCTGCCTTGGCAAAAACAAATATATTGAAAACCTTTAGTGCTTAAGGTCCCACCTCAGTAAGTAGCAGTGCAATCTTCCATGCATCAGGTATGTAGGTACAGCATGAGTCTTTGTTTGAACAACCTCCACTCATGGTTGACATTTCCAGTGCAACTTGCAGCATCAAGAGCCTTCACACTTTCCATTTCTCTGCTGCTATCAACTGATCCTCACTCCTGGTGTTTCTTCCACTCCAAGTACCATGTGATGTTTCTTTTATTGTAATATACAAACTTGGGTTCTTTTAAAACAACTATCTTTATTAGCTATCAGCTCAAGACCGTTTGGAGGCATCCATCTTGAATCCAGCACAAGCTGCAACAAACTAGTCTCTGACTCCCTCTTAGTGGTCAGGAGAATTACTAGCACTCTATCATCACAACAATAACAAAAGGAAATCAAGATGAAATGAATAAAACTAATCCAGAGGAAATAATCAAGTTTGAGTGACAGTGAAATCTTACATCATCATGAGAACATTTTAAATGAACCTTTAAATTCTAATAGAGTATTTTTCAATTTTTTTAACTTACTTTTCGTCCCAATATCATTGCATTCAACTGAACAAAGCAGAAGAGATGATGCATAGCTTGTATACCTGTTCAATCCTCTGTTATATTCATTAACTAAATATTTTAAAGAATTTTTCTTCAATTCTGGCAAGCTTCCTTAAAGCTCAAAATCTGACAGAAGAAATTTAGTTCAAGCTACTTACCAAAATTATATTTTTTCAAGATCCATAGAAAATTACTAAAGTAGTTGAAGTATATATTTTGGGAGAAATATTACAAAACTTTTTTTTCAACAGATCATGGCATATTACCAGAATATGGTTCTTTGGAATGATGCTGGAAGCACATTCCCATTAGATATATCTCACCTTGATAAAAGTTTGAAAACCCTAGCAGGATTACTGATTAGGGCCAAGTCATAAAGTTGATCTGATGGACTGCTCAATTCTGCTTGAATCTGTCAGTTAATGAACCTTTGTCTGATTCTGTGAAACAGCTATGATACAAAATAATATAAGCTGGCCTGCTTTCTAGTGCCAGCATTCAATAAGTTCCCAAGGGAAGAACTTGAAGTGTATGAAGTCTCCAGCCAAGAACTGATTCCATGATGACCAATTCTGCATCACAACATCGGCATGTCTCCAACCATTAGTTTCTAGCAGATCAGGCTGAACAAATTGCACTGGTCCCTGAATAATCCATGTTGGCACTATGTTTTCCTTTTCTAGTTAGATGAAAAAACCCCTCATATTTCAAAAGGAATAATGCGAGGTGAGCAAGGAAGGTAAAAAATAATGGTACCACTACAACACTTGTTCTGTGTACACTGTCATTCTTTTTTGAAATTTAAATTCATATTCCATCAGTCTTTGTTTCTTCAGAACTTGTAATTTTATGTTTTTTTCTTTCTTTGGCTTGGCTTCGCGGACCAAGATTAATGGAGGGGTAATGTCCACGTCAGCTGCAGGCTCATTTGTGGCTGACAAGTCCAATGCGGGACGGGCAGACATGGTTGCAGCAGTTGCAAGGGAAAATTGGTTGGTTGGGGTTGGGTGTTGGGTTTTCCTCCTTTGTCTTTTGTCAGTGAGGTGGGCTCTACGGTCTTCTTCAAAGGAGGTTGCTGCCCGCCAAACTGTAAGGCGCCAAGATGCACGGTTTGAGGCGATATTGGCCCACTGGCGGTGGTGAATGTGGCAGGCACCAGGAGATTTCTTTAGGCAGTCCTTGTACCTCTTCTTTGGTGCACCTCTGTCTCAGTGGCCAGTGGAGAGCTCGCCATATAACACGATCTTGGGAAGGCGATGGTCCTCCATTCTGGAGACGTGACCTACCCAGCGCAGTTGGATCTACAGCAGCGTGGATTTGATGCTGTCGGCCTCTGCCATCTCGAGTACTTCGATGTTGGTGATGAAGTTGCTCCAATGAATGTTGAGGATGGAGTGGAGACAACACTGGTGGAAGCGTTCTAGGAGCCGTAGGTGATGCCGGTAGAGGACTCATGATTCGGAGCC
Organism: Narcine bancroftii; assembly: GCF_036971445.1. Taxonomy (NCBI): domain Eukaryota; kingdom Metazoa; phylum Chordata; class Chondrichthyes; order Torpediniformes; family Narcinidae; genus Narcine; species Narcine bancroftii. Next base: position 57,792,669 of record NC_091470.1, on the reverse strand, counting down.
GAAGAGGAGTGTGGGTATGACAACGGCTCTGTATACGCTAATCTTTGTGAGATTTTTCAGTTGGTTGTTTTTCCAGACTCTTTTGTGTAGTCTTCCAAAGGCGCTATTTGCCTTGGAAAGTCTGTTGTATATCTCGTTGTCGATCCTTGCATCTGATGAAATGGTGCAGCCGAGATAGGTAAACTGGTTGACCGTTTTGAGTTTTGAGTGCCCGATGGAGATGTGGGGGGGCTGATAGTCATGGTGGGGAGCTGGCTGATGGAGGACCTCAGTTTTCTTCAGGCTGACTTCCAGGCCAAACATTTTGGCAGTTTCCGCAAAGCAGGACGTCAAGCTCTGAAGAGCTGGCTCTGAATGGGCAACTAAAACGGCATCGTCTGCAAAGAGTAGTTCACGGACAAGTGTCTAAGTTGGGCTTTTCGCTCTTGTAGAAACCTATTAATGAATTTGTTATTTTGTTTCCTATTAAGTTTCTGTGCTTTGAATTATATTACTATTTTTACAGCCATTACATGAAGGATTCAATAGCTTATTCACTGTACTCAGACTGACATGATGATGTTGATCACCACTTTTAAAACAATCGTTAAAATCATATTTTACTTTATTACAGATAGAACCGTGCTCACTAGCTCAATGATACAGTCATCACTCCATTGACATCACTTTGCTGGAAATTTGAAATGTGCAGCCCATTTAAAAAAAGACCAGGGCTTGTGTAGGGAAAAGAAATTTCCTCAGAGTTGCGTTAGCTCTGCCAACACCAAGCTGATATTTTCTATGGTGGAATTTGCATCCACTGTTATGGGAGAAGTTAAGAGTCATAATCTTTGTGTTGTACAGCATGGAAATAGGTCTTTCTGCTCTGCCCAACTTGTCCATGTCTATGTAGGTTAGTCAGTTAGTTATATTTTCCTACAAGTGGCCTTTATCCTTAAAAATCTTCTAATCTATGTACCTATCAAAATGTCTTTTAAACATTGTCATTGTACATTGTACCTGACTTTTCCACTTCCTTTGACAGCTCATTCCATATGCCCACCACCCTCTGTCCCTTAAAACCTTCCCCTCCTAATCTTAAAGCAATGCCATCTAGTTTTATCCTCTCCAATCTTGTGAAAAAGACTGTGATTATCCAACCTATCTATACCCTTTATAATATTTCAAATCTCTGTAAGGTCAACCTCAGCCTCCTTCATTTTATGGGGAAAAAAAAAGTCCCAGCTCATCCAATCTTCCAGTATCTCATCTCTGGCTATCAAAGGTATTTAATTCTTTTCCATGGCTCTGGCAACTTGTCTTGTTTCCCACAATGTCCTAGGGGCCTGGAAAGTCTGAAATCTGGTGCAACTACTCCAGGAAACTTATGGTTGTTTTTTCACCTTGCTCAAAAACTAGTCTGATTGACAGATTTGGTTGCATTTGCCAAATGACACAGAAGAGGCTGAAGCCCAGGAAAACGTCTGTTTGCACTGCTGGATATAGAAATTTAGAAGTGTGGTGGGTGAGCTGCAGTTTGGATGATCAAAGAGTAACTGTAAAATCGTTAAGTAAGACTGAAGTGGAAGAAGTGATATTCAAGATGGTAGTAAATGGATCAGTGAAAACAGGGATATTTTTGATTGCGTGGATTTGTGAATAAACTGATCATTGCTGAAAAGGTTGATTATTGTACATTCCAAAGTTCTGATAACTTCAGTGTTTAGTAGGTTTTCTTTTGTTTTGAATATTTTATTTATGTTTTAACCACCAAATAAAATTTGCAATACAAATCTTTAAAATAGTCTAATTCATTTCTTCTTTGGCTTGGCTTCGTGGACGAAGATTTATGGAGGGATAATGTCCACGTCAGCTGCAGGCTCGTTTGTGGCTGACAAGTCCGATGCGGGACTTTATACATTATACATGTGCTATTTGTGTGTGTGTGTGTGTGTGTGTGTGTGTGTATATTTACCACTTCCCTACGCCCTCCCCCAAAGCCCAAGAAAGAAGGAAGATTGAAAAGATACAAGAAGAAAGACCGGAGATTGTCGAGAGAGTCCCTTTCCTGAGATCGTATTTACCATCAAATAAAGGAGGTCACCAAGGATTGAGGTTACCAGAGAAATGATTAAACATTCATTCTAACACAAATATGGGTGCCATATTTTCCAAAATATATGGTATCTATTTCTTAAGCGATATGTAATTTTTTCAAGTGGTATACAACTATGAATTTCCGCATCCCATCGCTTCATTCCTAAGTCTGTATCTGATTTACAAGTTATAGCAATATATTTCCTAGATATTACTAAGGCAATTTTTACAAATTTTATTTGATACATATTTAATTTTAATTTGTGTAATCCCTTTAATATTGCCTAATAAAAATAACATTGGATCCTGGCAGAATTTGATCCCTGTTATTCGTTATAATAAACTACTCACATCAAGCCAAAAAGGTTTTACCTTAGGACACTGCCAAGTAGAATGCAAATATGTACCAACCTCTTGTCCTCATTTAAAACATAAATTTGGTAATGTACAGTTCAATCTGTGTAACCTTTGCAGAGTAAGATATAACTGATGTAAAAAATTATATTGTACCAACCTATATTTTACATCAATTGTATTTGTCATACTATCTCTACACAACTCCATCCAATTTCGCTCATCTTGCCTATTCAGATCAACTTCCCACCTCTCTCCTTACTTGTGTATTCCTTCTTTAGAAGATCCCTTTTGTTTATATACGAACCCAATTGCTAGGGTGGTGATAAATGGACAGATTTCATTCAACTTGACAGGGCTGCCCATTGTCACCAGCCTTATTTGCATTGGTTATTGAATCGTTAGCTCAGGCTATTAGATAAAATGAAGAAATTAGAGGGATGAGGGTTAAGAATGAAGAATATAAAATTAACTTATTTGTGGATGACATGTTGGTATACTTGACAGAACCGGAACAGTTGTTGAAACAACCGCAAGAGTGTTTGTTGAAATTTGGAGAATTATCAGGATATAAAGTTAATTGGGATAAAGTTAGTTGGAGTGGGAGATTATTCAGAATTTAAAACAATTACAAAATTAAGGTGGACAAGTAAAATTAAATATTTAGGTGTGTTTATGGATGTGAATTATCAATCAGAGTCCGACAAAAGGTAGATTAGCTCAAATGGCATTGCATAGACTTACATGGAAGTATACATTGGGCAGACTACAACTACCACATTTTCAAAATTATTATGAAGCAGCCCAGTTGAAGTTGATTAGAAGATTGATGGATTTAGATCAGTCTCCTAGCTGGGCTAAAGTGGAGATGGCGTGTATTCCTAGGGTTGAAATACATGAATTTATATTTTGTTGGAATTCGAATTTGTTACAGCAATATGATATGCTGATATTGAAACATTTATTAAAGATTTGGTTAAAAAAATAGGGTGTTAGGGTTGAAAGATAAATTATCTATTTTAATTCCATTGTATAACAATCAGCTTATTCCTTTTTCAATGTTTAACAATCATTTAAAGATTTGGGATTCTAAGGGTATAAAGACAATACAAGATTGTTTTGTAGAGGGGCAATTTCTTTCTTTTAACCAATTGAGAGAAAGATTTGATATATCTGTAAATTCTTCGTTTGTGTAAATCAACTTAGGGCTTTGATAAAAGATAATATGGTAGAGAGATGATTTTACCTACTTTGTTGAGATTTGAATCTTTGATTTCCTCTATACCAAAAATGGTTATATTTCAGTTATGTATGATTTGTTACAAGATAGTATGGATAAACCAGATTGGGAGAAATCTAAACTTAAATGGAAGAGTGATTTAGTATTTCTTTTTCCTGAAGAAGATTGGGCGAATATGTGTCAAGGCAATGTAATTAAATTGACTAATGTACGATATGGAATGGTTAATTATAATTTTTTATATCAATTATATTTGACCCTGGAAAATTTAAAAAAAAATATGGGTTTAGTAATTCGGATTCTTGTTTTAGATGTGGTTCATGTATTGGTACTTTTTAACATGCTGTATGGAATTGTGTTAAAGTTCAATCATTTTGGCAAGGAATTAAAGTAGTTTTGGAGAAATTATATAATTTTATACTACCGTTAGATCCAACAATTTTCTTGTTGGGAAATTTATATTCATTAAGGGGAATGGGATTGGATAAAATTCAAATTGCTTTTATAAGTTTGGTGTTATCAGTAGCGCGTAAATGTGTTGCTAGTACTTGGAAAGATGATACTGAGATTAATATAGCTCATTGGCATAATGAATTGAAAGTATGTATTGTTATGGAAAAAAATTACTTATACTTTACATGATAATTATTCTTCCTTTGTTAGTAAGTGGTCTCCGTATTTGAAATATATGCATTTAGATATACTTTGAAATGTTGTTAACATTTATAATTTTATATATATTTAAAATCAATATTTTTTTTGCCCCCCTTAAGGGAGCTGGCTGTAAGGATGGGGGGGGGGGATGGATATTAATGAAAAATTTTCTTTGACTATTTTTATATTGTATGCTATGTTTCTGTTATCTTTTAAATAAAGTTTGAAAAAATATCCCTTTTATAACAAAACATACATTCCAGAGATAAATTTACATATATTACTATTGTGAATCAACAATTCAGCCTCACTACTATTTGATAATGTCAAATTTGTTCCCAGTTTTTCATTCAGTAACAGAAAAAGGTATAATTAGATATATTAATTTTATTCTTCATTTGTTCAAAGATCAAAAATTGATCTCTTTCAAAACAATCTTCAATATTTTTAATACTCCGTTGTGACATAATCCTTAAAGATTGGTTATCTATAGAAAATGGAATATATCTATTTTATACTAAAGGCAAATAAACAATAAACCTCTTGAACCTATTTCTTTATCAATCAAATGTTTCACAATAGGGGTCTTTATAAATTGGGTTAAGGCATTATATAAAAACCCCAGAGCAAAAATCGTGATAGAAGGACAAGTTTCTGCACCTTTTCAATTGACTAGGTCAAGTAGACAAGGCTGCCCTTTATCACCAACTATTTATTTTAGCGATAGAACCCTTAGCTGAATTAATATGATCAGATCCTGATATTAAGGGTATTAAAACTAATTGAGAGGAGTATAAAATAAATTTATTTGCAGATTATTTCTTGATATATTTAACTGATTCCTTGCGTCAATTACATTTAAGGTTGGAGGAATATGGTGAAGTATCAAGTTATAAAATTAACTGCGATTAAAGTGAAATTATGCCTTTAGTGACTAGAAATTATACAAACTGTAAAACAGTTACTCAGTTTAAATGGCCAGACACAGGAATTAAATATTTACATATTTGAGTGGACAAATATTTAAATAATTTGTACAAGTTAAATTATTTGCCTTTACTTTAGAAAATTATAGACGATTTGAATAGCTGGAGTATGTTACCAATAACTTTAATTGGTTGAGTAAACTGTATTAAGATTAATATTTTAAATTCCTCAAAAAAAATTTCAGGATTTAAATATGAATATAAGGAAATTTTTATGGCAAGGTAATATAGCGAAGGTTTCTTTGGAAAAATTAATTTTGAAGTTTGATTTGGGAGCTTTGTAATTCCTGAATTAAAAAATTATTATAGGGCTGCTCAGTTGAGATTTATTAATGTATTATTTGACTTGGATAAAAAACCCGCTTGGGTGTATATTGAACTAAATAAAATAGGAGAAATGAATTCACAAGATTTTATTTATAAATGGAATTCTAAATTGTTGACTGGCATTAGAGATAGATCTATTTTGAAAAATTTGATTGAGGCAGTAGATTTTCTTGATAGTGAGGGAATCTTTGCTTTTCCAATTCACAATCTGTGCTGTTATGCTTCTGTTATACATAACAGTAGTCCTTGTCTTCCTTTAGCCAGATTTTCTGGGACACTTGGCCAACATTAAGAACTTAAAAACAAGCAACTCACATTCAGATAGCAAGTTGGTCATCGCAAACATCTTCATGAGGCGCTGCCTAAAGAAGGCAACCAACATCATAAAGGACCTTCACCACTCTGGTCACAACCACTTAGGGGAGAAGGTACAAAAGCCTTAAAATCAGCAACTCTAGGGTTCAAGAACAGCTTCTTTCCAACAACTATCAGACTCTTGAACCTCTTCTTCATACACAGAGATCCCACTAAATTTGCACTTCAACAGCCCGTGTTTAAAGCCAGGTCAGGTCGGATTGGAGCGTTCACACTCAAACAAAAAAATCTGGTTCAGTACGACCTTTTACATAGGGACCCAGCATCCTGATGCAAAAGGAGGCAGGACCTGCAGCATTATAGCGTTGGTGTCCCAGGAAGACGGGTAAGCCTTTTACACAGGAGCCAATGCAAAACGTTTTGGCTCTGACACTATCCACCTTGGAGGGTAAGTACCAGGATAAAAATGATCCCATATCCCTGTTTCATCGTGTTCACACAGGTAAGTGAAGTGGCATCCAATCAAAATGGATAAATTAGGCGAGTGATCTCAGATGCCTTGTGCTACTTGAAACTGTTATCTAACTGTGATGAACTGATGTCAATGACTAGCTTTATCAAGACTCAATATTATTTTTATTGTCATGTAATAAATCAGAAAATGTGATATTGCACAAAATTTCCTTTAGTTTACCATAGGCAGGCAAATATTCACCAACAGCAGAAATTGCCTGGCGCCTCTTACAGTCAGAGAAAGAGAGTTTACCAAGAGTCACTGAATATCCATGGATTCACCTCCAGCTCTCCTGCAGGCTCCACAGCCACACAACCTTCAGTCCTGACCATCAGTAACCTGAGCTCAAGATGTACACCTTTGACATGATCAGGAAGCCTCCAGCACCCTTGGCATCTTTCACATCCTTGTTATGATATCTGTCATCTCTTCATCTAGTCTCAAGCACTCTCCAGATGTCTGCAGCTTGGTGCAAGTCCTTTAACTATAGTTGCCAGCAGCCCACAGCCTGTTGGGGTTCCTCACCTCAAGTCACAATCGGCCTGCTGCCTGTGTGATCTTCAGCCTCAGAGCCTCACTGGTCCACCGCAGTGGTACCATTCCATGGGTTGCCTCCTGCTTCTTCTCAAACAGGGTGTGGTCTCCCCATTTGCTGGTGCCCTGTGCCAGTCCTCTGCTTCCCCGGAGTTTCGGACCCATTGCAGCTGCTGCCTATCATAGGTGCCACCATCTTGAGCCCAGGCCGCACAATCGCACGATTTTAAAATGAAATCACTTTGGCTCCTTTAATAGGCCATTTACTCAGAGCAGATAACAGTCGGACCCAATAGGGAAGTGCTGTGTCTCTACTCTCCGCTCTCCACAGACCACACCAGCCATTTTTTTTTAAATATAAGACAAATCCACTAAATAGTTCAGCAAACATTTTTCAACTGGTGGGCAAGAAAGCTTATAGGTATTGCAGTCATTTCTCACAGAGACAAAAACAAAAACAGTTTTAGGTAAGATTCTGGAAAACAGTGACCAAATACCAACAAAATATAAATTCTTGTAATTCTTTGTTCTGTGAAAGTTCTCCTCAAATCACAGTCTTCAAAAAACATCAGCCAAGTACCAACTGACGCCTCAAGCAGTTTGCTATTTTTTTTTTAAATGGACCCACTAAGCACATGGTGGTTCACAAGATGAGACATTTCATTCCAATCGATGTTTGTGCTTGCCAGACACAATGCAATTAGTACTTGCACTATTAGAATTGAATGTGTTAACTGGAAACAAAGTTCCAGCTCAGTCTTGCCTTAACAGAGATAAAAGGATCTTCCAATTGTTTCCTGAGAGTGAGAACTAAGTAGTCCAAGAAAAGAAATCAATGTTTGAAGGAGTGCTGGAAATCTTTTAAGTTCTATGTATACTTCAAGGCAAGTTGTCAAATTTGTTCAAAGATACCCTTCAACTCAATGTAAGAAAATGATTGAAGCACTCAAAGAAGTAAGACAGCAACTGCTAAGAAAATTTTTTAAAAGTTTGGGAATTTCATGAATAACCTTTTAGAAATAGAAGAGGAAATGGGGACAGCCAGGTAATTAAGTTATGGAATAGTACATTCTGGTGCCGAGTTTCCTCATTCTCAATTTATTTGCCTAACTTCATCATTCTCATCAATACATCAGTCATTTATCTGACATACATCAGATAACATTTTATCTGTTAACCTGGATTGAACTGGAGGCGGAAATGACAAGATCAGGGATCTTGTTCAAAACTGCAGTTATTTGTTCCCTTCTGACTTCTGTGAAAGCAATTAGCCTTCTTGGCAGATTTGGGTGCTGAAGCCTTCAGCCTTGATCAACTCACTCAAACTTTCTCTATAAGAGATGTTTTCCAATCCAGGCAGCATTGTGGTAAATTTTCCCTGCACCATCTCCAAAACTTGCACATCTTTCCTGCAATGATGCAACCAGAACTGAACACCATACTCTTAAATGTGGTCTAAACAGAGTTTTATAGAGCTGCAGCATTACCTCATGGCTTTTGAACTCCATCCCTGACTAATGAAGACCATCCATCTAATCCATCTAATTAATCATCCTATCAACTTGCGTAGAAACCTTGAGATATAGACTTGAACCCCACACTGCTAAGAATCCATTAACCATGTATTCTGTGTTCATTTTCTAAAGTGAATGACTTCATCCTTTTCTAAATTAAAGTTCATCTGCCACTTCTCCTCTCAACTGCATGCTGAATATCAACCTTCTACACTATCCACAACACCCTCAACCTTTGTTTCATCTAAATAAATCATGGCTTTATTTAGGCCTCTCTCTAATATCCGGATGACTTCCCTTCATTTGTTTGGCCTGCTTCCAAAGATTATTACCAGCTATTGGGAAAGCAGACAGCTGTCAAAGTTTATGGAATTTTTCAAAAGTCATTCACTGTGGCAATGCCTTCATTGAACCATGAATGCCAAAAGCTCACAGTACGTGAAGAATTGCAGGTGGAAAATATGTCTTGCCCATTAAGCAATACTCTGCTGCATTTTAAGGGGTAGGTAAATAGAACAACAAAAAGAATTTATCAGAAATAGAGGTGTCTGACAGCTAGAGACAGGGCAATCTAGCTTTTTATAAAATCACAATCAACTGATTTTTTTCAAAGGAATTTTAACAGAAAATATTCTATGTATTGACTGAAAATTATTTCTGAAACTGACAAGATTGCAAGTGAATTTTTAGAATTGGAGAATTCTTGTATTGGGAGGATATTTTTACACATGATCATTATTACTTGATTTCACATTCCAAATGATTACTGCAAGAGCACAAAATCATGAATTCTATTTGAATATAATTCTATTCTATTTAAGTTGCTCTGGCAACTTATCCCACACCTATAGTTGGCTCAGGAGTGGCTGAAAGGGTACTAGGTGTCAGAGCTTGTATGCGATAGGGTGCTGAGAGCACTGAAGGGTTCCTGATCATGTAGGAGGTTTGGATCTAGAGCTTGGGCTGCTGATGGTTTGGACTGGATTCTCTTTTCAGGAGCGCTGGAGGCGAATCCATGGACACACAGTGACTCTGAGGGGACTCTCTTTCTCTGACTGTAAGAGGAGCTTCAGGCAATTTCTGCTGATGGTGAATCTGTCTGTCTTACGGCAGATGAAAACAATTTTTTTGTAACACTGCACTGTCTTTATTACATGACAATAAATTGAATCTTGAATAATATCAATGTTTCAAGGCTAAGTCCTTCTTTTAGCTATTGTGTTTCCTTCCCCTTCATAAATCTATGTTAAATTTACCCAGTCCTATAATTATTTTCTGTTTCCTGAGAGTGGTTCCTTAATAATAGATTCCAGCATTTTTGAGCTTTATTTCCATTTTCTCTCTCCTTTTTTTCTTAGATAGTGGGATTAGATGTGTTACCTGGCAGTTAGTAGGAACCTTTCTACAATTTGTAAAATGTTGTAAGATTACAACCATCTCCTGCATCCATATTCCTGCATTCATCTCCTTCGAACTCTAGAAGGTCATCTAGTGCTGGGGACATATTGTATTTCAGGTGCATTAATTTCTCCAGTATTTATTCATATAAATTTCTTCAAGCTCCTAATTTACTCTAGAGACTGTATCTCTGTACTATTTCTAGCAGTTTTTCAGTGTCTTCATGAAGGCAGACACAAAATATTTATTTAAGTTCTCTGTTTACATAAGAATTCACCAATACAATTTCTCCTGTCTTTGTTTATAAAAGGTCCACATTACATTTAGCTCATATTTTTCTTTTATATATTTACAGAAGTTATTATATGTCTGATTTTATGTTTCTCACAAGACAACTCTTGTATTCCATTTTCCCTTTCCTTATTTATCAATCTCTTGGCCTTCCTTTACTAAATTCTGCTATTTTTAAACCAAGCATCAGGTTTAATCATGGTGGTAAGGTCGAGGGTGAAGGTCCCTGACAATCCACCAAGTCCTCAATGGTGGGGGAACAGGCAGACGAAGTTACTCTGAACACAATGGCTGTGAAGGAAGACGAAGGCTGCAACAAATCCATCAGCTCCAATCATCATGATTTTCATGCCATAGGAATTAGTTGGTTGATTTGTGAAGTATCATGTGCTTCTTGGAGTGCAATATCAAGTACACGTTAAACAAATACACAAACAGGCCTCTTCGTTTGGTGGATCAATGGAAAAAAGGCCATCATCCTCGATTATGAGGGATAGCCATGACATCAGGTTTAAGATTTCTTTGGCAACATTTTAATGATTTTCCTTTAATTTTCCTTTAACATTCCATATAGTAAAAATAGAACCACTTCTGTTTATTTGTCTTAAAGGTATTTTTTAATGATTGAGCATTGCTTGTTTATTGCCATACGTTGTTCATGTAGTTTTTTCAGTTTACCTTTACTAACTCATGCCTGATACCTACCTTCCTTGAGTTTTAATATTCTGCTTTCAAATTGAACTAAATCCCATGCAACTCTTATATAAAAATGTATCATATTATCAATGCTTTTTAAAGGCCCCTTAATCACCAGATCATTTGTCAGATCACACTAAAACAGCCTGTTCCCTCATGAATTAACCAATATTCTAAACATAGAAACATAGAAGATAGGAGCAGGAGTAGGTCATTTGACCCTTCGAGCCTGCTCCTCCATTCAACGAGATCATGGCTGATCTTAAAGTTCAGTACCCCGTCCCCGCCTTCTCTCCGTAACCTTTAATACCCTTTTACTGAAGAAATAGATCTAATTCCCTCTTAAATATATTTAATGAACCTGCCTCTACTGCCCTCTGTGGCAATGAATTCCACAGATTCACCACCCTCTGGGTAAAGAAATTCCTCCTCATCTCGGTCCTAAATGGTTTGCCTATTATCCTCAAACCATGGCCCCGGGTTCTGGATTTTCCCATCATTGGAAACATCCCATCTGCATCCATTCTGTCCAGTCCTGCTAGAATTTTATAGGTCTCTATGAGATCCTCTCTCAATCTTCTAAACTCCAGCAAGTACAATCCCAATTTGCGCAATCTTTCCTCATAAGTCATTCCAGGTATCAGCCTGGTGAATCGCCTCTGCACTCCCTCCATTGCAAGAACATCCTTCCTTAGATAAGGTGACCAAAACTGCACACAATACTCCAAGTGGGGTCTCACCAAGGCCCTGTACAGCTGCAGTAAGGTATCCTTGTTCCTATACTCAAACCCTCTTGATATGAAGGCCAACATACCATTTGCCTTTTTAACCGCCTGCTGTACCTGCATGCTCGCCTTCAGAGACTGGTGTACAAGTACCCCTAGGTCTCTCTGCACTTTCTCATCTAGAAAACCTTCTCATGCATTGTACTAATTTATCCCCCATCTGATCACTATTAATTTTGTTTCCTCAGTAATTGTACATGATTATTGTATTACTTTTGTTAGACCTTGTGACCCATATGCAGTGATTTCATAAAGTCACCAGTTGTGAAAAGAGAAAATACAAAATTTATAAACTAGGTAATGAGAATTAGCTGACCGATGAATACAATTAATAACATGGAAAAAGTTATGGAGAGTAAATAGTTAATCAAGTTATTCTGTGGTAATGCATTCTCCAATTCATTTTAATCCATTTGGGTCGTTGCATTGATTTCTTCATTTATCTTCTGATAGGAATTGCACATTTTGTATTCATTGAACAGCAGCAACTGTATTCCTCCTACATTTCATCATGAGAAACCAACTCATTCCAAGTGACCCAGGAAAGGGACGTATCCAGATTCAATCAAGTTATGCACTCAGTGGGGAAATGAAACAAGCAAAGACTCACTTTTTTATCCATTTTACGAGAACGATGTGTAAGCAAATTACTTTGAATTGTTACAATTCTTGTAGCTGAAGTGTTGTCAAAGAAGCAGAAGTTATCACTAGGAATGAGTTTTATTGCTGCATAGTTTTTTTCTCTCCAAACACTTCATGGTTATTTCCAGGAATCTGCAACCCTAGACCTATATGGAAATTTAGGACACAGGACATAAATCACACCATGTGATTTTGGTATGATATGTGTAGCCAAATATGATCTCACCCTGTATCTCCTTTTACAACAAATATTTCGGCACTTAGATGACACAGCACCAAAATAAAAGTAAGTGATATCAATTAATGAAGCATGCTGTTGGAAAGTTTCCAGTAAGGACATGACAGCCCCAAGAACAAAAAAAAAGTTAGTTGAATGGACCTTGATCTTGTAATTGGGGGAAAAAAATGCCATATGTGAAAAAAAATTGTAAGCAAGAAAATGTAAGCAAGTACATTATTTAAAATAACCAATTGCAATCTGATTATAACATGGCTTTATAGGATTGTTGGAATCAGTTAACAAAATAAATTTTAATTTATTTAAAAAAATCTCTTCAGAGATTAAACTTTTGGGCTTTAAATTATCCTTAGTAAAAACCTTAAAACATTATCCAATCAGAGAATTTCTTGAAATCACAATATTGTTATAATTCTCCTCACAATTCTTTTCCATCTGGCACATGATGATAGCACCAAGTATATCTGAAGATTTTTTTCTCTCATTTCTTCTAAGCAGGGTTTAAAATGAATTCTTAACGGAGCATCTAGAAATGGGTCAAAACTACAAACCACTTTAAATTTTTTTAAAATCAGAACATGGCACTTTTTACTTGGCTGTTCAGCCAGGCACAGACAAATAAAATTGAGTGTTTATGATTTGATCAGAAGATAGATCCTAAATTCGGCTTCCACTTCATATGACAGATACTGTACATTAAGTATACACAATTTGGTGTTAGCTCTCTAGTGCAGATACAGAGAGCAATGATGTTCCACTTGAAGGTTGCTTAATGCACTGAGAGCCAGACAGATGCAACCTGCTATAACTGTCCAGCACTGCATCAATAAAGATACCAGTCTACATCATTTTGTGAACTAGTATGGGACAACCTTACTCCAAAAGCACAAAGGAAATTTGGAATTTTCTAGAAATCTCATGATAACCAAAGCAGGGCAGAGAATGAACTCAATGAGCCACTAGGGTAAAACAAACGCACATTTGTTTTCATATCATGTTTCTCATTTCCTGTCCACCCTGTCTTGGGAATTCCCAAGTATTTTCTATAGATCAGCTGACTTTTTGGAGTCTGTTTAGTCTTGCTTTCTCAAATTTTTGTACAACAATAAGAGACAGGGGTAGCAGTAGGGCATCTAGCCCTTCAAGCCTGTTCTATCAGCTACCAAGATTATTGGCAATTTCCTACTTTGTGCCATTTTACTGCATGATCCTTAAATCCAATACTTTATTTAATGCCCAGATATCCACCAATCTCCATTTCAAGTGAAAATAATGATTTGGCTATCATGGGGCTCTAGGATAAAATATTATAAAGATTCACCATCTTCCAAGTGGTTTTGTTTCTCCTCAGCTTGGAACTGAATAGCTTATTGAGAAATTGCGACTGTTAAATTAAAAATTTTAAATTTAGAAATACAGCACAGTAACAGGCCATTTTGGCCCTACGAGTCCATGGTGCCCAATTTACACCCCATTAACCTACATTCTGGTACATTTTTGAAGGATGGGAGGAAAGCAGAGGCCCCAGAGAAAACCCATGTAGACACAGGGAGAATGTACAAACTCATTAGTTCTAGGCACATCGGCTAGAGAAAATGTCAAATGCTGTAAGAATTTTGTAAGTATCAATGAGATCTCATCTCATTCTCATAAACTATTGAAGAAAGCATAATCAATTCAATCTTTCCTCATATGGCAATCCCACCATCTATGAAATCAATTGAATGACTCTTTGCAACATTCTCTGTAAATTAAGTTCTCTTTAGGGTAAGGGGATTAAAACTGTACAGAATATGCTAAATGTGGACTTACCAAGACCTATTACAATTGCAAAAAGACTTCCTTACTCTTTTATTCAAATCCTTTCATAACAAAGACTATCATATTTCTTGCCTTCCTAATCATTTTATATACTTCCATGTTCACTTGTTTGTAGGCACACTGAGGTCCCTTTGAACTTCATCACTACTCATTCTCTCACTGTTAAAAAATACTTTTTTTTGTGCACCAAAAACTGCAAATGGCCCCACATTTTTCACCATCAAATTGCATCTGCCATGTTCTTCCCTCTTGAAATCTCTTCACAACCTCTATCCTCATATCCCATCTAGTTCTGTATTACCTTAAAAATCTAAAAGGTCCCCTCAACTGAATTGTTCTTGCACATGATCATCTCAATGCTCTTTTTTATGTGCTACACCATCCTGCTTCCCTCCCTCAGACTGATAGATTGCTACAAGCTGAAATTTGTATTGTAAAGCACCAGAGACACGTTAATGAATTTTAATCGATCTGGTAGGTTAACAGAATGTTACTGGGACTGGATAGACTGGGACTCTTTTCCCTAAGGCGCACCATTGTAGAGTTATATAATTCCACGTGAAGCACACATAAATTGAATTGTCAGTCTTTAAACCCTAGGTAGGGAAATAAAAACTGAGAGGGGCAGAGAATTAATATGAATATTGAAAGCGGACCTGAGGGACAACTTTTTCATACAGGGGTTGGTGGGTATATGGGACAAGCTACCAGATAAAGCAGTAGAATAAAAAATGTTTAGATAGGTACATGTATAAATGAGGTTTGGCTGGATATGGGCTAAAAGTAAAAAAATGGACTAGCTTAGGTTAGCATCTTCATTGGCGGGAATGAAATAGGCCACTTCCAATGCTGAGTCATTTGAAGCAGTACTGAAATGTAACAACTGGGTTTAAGCTAATGTAAAATCAGCTGGGATTCTTGTTTTTGAGTGTAAATTCTATGAGGAGTTTAGTGCATGGGTATCAGTGATTTTCTGCTATGGTAAAATATCCTGCCACCTTTTTTGGTCTGTGTATAAGTATGGACAATGGTCATTTATCATAGTGTAATAAAGCTGACACCATACACTCGTGTTTCATTTAGTATAGATACAGGTGACTTCTCAGCCTCCTTTACTCAAGGGAAAGCAAACCCAGCCTGTTAAATCTTTCATACAAGTCAAATGCTCTAATCCAGTGAGGTAACGAAAGCTGGGTCATGATCATTTGAAAGGATCATAAGAGGAGGATGGCAAAGAATTAGGAAATAAATCCTAAAAAAATTGGTTAGTGTTGGAAATCATGGTGATGAAATTGGGGAAAAAGAGGTTAAAAGTTTTAGTTCTTAACTTCAAGGTGAAGAACAGAAAATAGACTGTGAAAATGAGGTTGGCACTGGATCCCAAGAGAATGAACTTGTAGAAGGCCAACAAGGTGGATTTTTAGAGAACCTTGTGGTCAAGTCCCCTAGGGAAAAGGCAATTCTGGGTATGGTGTTATGCAATGAGCCAGATTTAATTAGGGATCTTAAAGTAAAGGAATCCTTGGGCGGCAGTGATCATAATATGATAAAATTCACCCTGTAGTTTGGAAGGAGAAACTAAAATTAGATATATCAGTATTACAGTTGACTAAAGGTAACTGTAGAGGTATGAGAGAAGAGCTGGCCAAAGATGATAAAAAGGGAACCCTAGCAGGGATGCCAGTAGAGTTGTAATGGCAGGAGTTTCTGGGAGTAATTCAAAAGACACAGGATTGTTTCATCCCAAAGATGAAGCATTCTAAAGGGAGGAGGAAGCAACTGTGGCTGACAGTAAAGAAGTAAAAGAGAGAGCATCAATATTGTAAAAATTAGCAGAAAGCTAATTTTTGAATTTTTGAAGTGTCAATGAACCCTCCCTTCCTGACTGGTTGTGTACCTTCTACACATAGTTTGATGAGGAAAACATGGTGGCATCAAAGAAAGCCTCATCTCTCCTGAAGGACAGGCATCCTACATAGCCATGGCTGAGGTGAGAAAGATCCTATCAAGGGTGAATCCACACAAAGTAGCAGGTCCAGATAACCTATGTGGTTGGGTACAGAAGGACTGTGTGGCCCAGTTGATGGAGGTCCCAATGGACATCTTCAACATCTCATTGCAGCAGCCTACTGGCCCCACAGGTTTCAAGACAATCACATTGGACTCATTTCAATTGGCCTCCCATCCAAACCAGTCCACAGATGATCAATAGCCTTGACCCTCCACTCCATCCTGACCCACTTAGAGAATGATGCCTCATACTCTAGGCTGTTGTACGTTGACTTCAGCTCGGCATTAAACATAATAATACCTCAGAAGCTGGTGGATAAACTGTCCTCAGTCGGATTCAACACCACTCTCAACTGGATTCTAGACTTCTTGACAGAAAGACTGTAGTCTGTCAGGGTTGCTCACACTGAGCACTGGCTGTTTTTGTAATCTCCTATTACAGTAACATATTAACCATTTTCCAATGTTCTTTTTTCAAGGATTTATCTTCTTTCGTCTTTCTTTTTCTTCTTTGGCTTGGCTTCGCGGACGAAGATTTATGGAGGGGTATGTCCACGTCTACTGCAGGCTCGTTGGTGACTGACAAGTCCGATGCGGGACAGGCAGGTACAGTTGCAGCGGTTGCAAGGGAAAATTGGTTGGTTGGGGTTGGGTGTTGGGATTTTCCTCCTTTGTCTTCTGTCAGTGAGGTGGGCTCTGCGGTCTTCTTCAAAGGAGGTTGCTGCCCGCCGAACTGTGAAGCGCCAAGATGCACGTTTGGAGGCAATATCAGCCCACTGGCGGTGGTCAATGTAGCAGGCACCAAGAGATTTCTTTAAGCAGTCCTTGTACCTCTTCTTTGGTGCACCTCTGTCTCGGTGACCAGTGGAGAGCTCACCATATAACATGATCTTGGGAAGGCGATGGTCCTTCATTCTGGAGACGTGACTCACCCAGCGCAGTTGGGTCTTCAGCAGCGTGGATTTGATGCTTGTGGACTCTGCCAGCTCAAGTACTTTGATGTTGGTGATGAAGTCACTCCAATGAATGTTGAGGATGGACCGGAGACAGCGCTGATGGAAGCGTTCTAGGAGCCGTAGGTGATGCCGGTAGAGGACCCATGATTCGGAGCCGAACAGGAGCATGGGTATGACAACGGCTCTGTACACACTGATCTTTGTGTGTTTCTTCAGGTGGTTGTTTTTCCAGACTCTTGTTTAGTCTTCCAAAGGCGTTATATTGCCTTGGCGAGTCTGTTGTCTATCTCGTTGTCGATCCTTGCATCAGATGAAATGGTGCAGCTGAGGTAGGTAAACTGGTTGACCATTTTGAGTTCTGTGTGCCCGATGGAGATGTGGGGGGCTGGTAGTCATGGTGGGGAGCTGGCTGATGGAGGACCTCAGTTTTTTTCAGGCTGTCTTTTAGGCCAAACATTTTGGCAGTTTCCGCAAAACAGGACGTCATGCGCTGGAGAGCTGGTTCTGAATGGGCAACTAAAGCGGCATCGTCTGCAAAGAGTAGTTCACGGACAGGTTGCTCTTGTGTCTTGGTGTGAGCTTGCAGGCGCCTCAGATTGAAGAGACTGACATCCGTGCGGTACTGGATATAAACAGCATCTTCATTGTTGAGGTCTTTCATGGCTTGTTTCAGCATCATGCTGAAGAAGATAGTAAAGAGGGTTGGTGCAAGGACGCAGCCTTGCTTCACGCCGTTGTCAATGGAGAAGGGTTTGGAGAGCTCAAGCATCAATCCCTTTATTTCGGCACTTCTTTTGGAATTTTGTCATTTAGTCTATATTGCCTCTTTTGTTCTTTCTGCCATACTGAAAAAACAGCCATTACACATTCGAAAGACTATTAAATGCTTTGTTATTGGAAATTTTACTTGTATGTGGAAAGCGTGCAGATGAGGAACAT
The DNA here is from genome assembly GCF_036971445.1 of Narcine bancroftii. Classification (NCBI taxonomy): domain Eukaryota; kingdom Metazoa; phylum Chordata; class Chondrichthyes; order Torpediniformes; family Narcinidae; genus Narcine; species Narcine bancroftii. The sequence goes on along the minus strand of NC_091470.1, from coordinate 57,774,379 downwards.
TGCTTTCCCTCCAGTGAACCAACAGCACAATCCCAACTATCCAAACATGTTAGAATTCACTGGTCGGTACTGTTGATTCAATAATACTGGATGAGAAAGTGCACAAAGTTATAAACACTTGAAATAGCATGTGACATTGCAAATTTGATAACTTATTTGCTAGTAGACATTAAAAATCTGTGTGATTCATACCATGGGAATATGACATTTTATATGACCAAATGGAACAGGAGTAGCAGAGCAATAATATATTCCTCATATTTCTTTGATCTCTTTTTCATAAACGTTTTACAATGCTTTATGAAGGAAATTAGATTAATGAGATGATCCAGTCCAAGTCTTGATTTTTTCAGTTTGAAGTATTTATCTATTCCTTTTATGCTTGATGACTTACAATGGCTCTTGCTGAACAAAGCCTTGATCTTAAAATACTGTTCTATACTCTCAAGTTCATCTGTGGTTTTGTCCTTTCCTTTTCTTTTTGCTTCAGGTACACATTCTTCAGAGATAGATATCTGAGATTCTCCATTTCTGGCCTTTACGTCATCTCAGAATTAATCACTCCAGCAATCTCAGGAATTCCTTCCAAAAAGATCTGTGGCTATCTAGCTCTTACCCTCTATAATTTCCAAAACCCTATCTAAATATAGATTTAGGAAATTAAAGAAGAAAAAAGCTATATATTTATAGATATATATATATCTATAAATATATAGATATATATATCTATATATATATATATATAGATACATATAGATATATATATATCTATATATATAAATATATAGATATATATATCTATATAGATATATAGATATATATCTATATATATATAGATATATATCTATATATATATATATATATATATATATATATGTATATATATGAAAGCTATAACACACACGCACACAAAATGTTTGGGATAAAGACACTTGGTCTTTTATTTTGCCCCTGTGCTCCACAATTCACATGTGATTAAAGTGCACATTCCAGATTTTATTCAAGATTATTTGTATACATTTTGGTTCGACCATGTAGAAATTACAGTGCTTTCATACATAGTTCTGCCATTTCAGGGTGTCTTTGTCCCAAATATAATGGCGTGCAGTGTATGTAATCTATATTTTTTTCTCCAGACATATATAACTTGATATCAAAATATTATTGAATATACTCCTGTAAACATTATGTTTAATTACATTAAATTATTAATTATTTGCCAGATTAAATATATTAGTGGAAGATAATGGAAAATGTGCAAAAAAAAGATTCATTGGGATTACAGGGCTTTAGTTATAAAAGCTCATTTGGATAGGCTAGAATTTTTTTTCCCTGGAGAATAGGAGTGAGGGGTAACCTTATAAAGGGCATAAATAAGATGAATTATCATAGTGTTTTCCAAAAGGTAGGAGAGGCTAAAATTAGAAAGTATCAGTTTAAGGTAAAGGGAAAAAGTTTTAAAAGAGAACTGAGAGGCTACTTTTTCTCACAAATGGTGCATATTTCGAGCAAGTTGTCAGAGGAAGTGGTAGCGATGCATTCAGTTATTGCATTTAAAAGACAAAAGGGCAGGTACATGTAGCAAGGGTCCAATTGCAGGGAAACAGCACTAGCTTAGATGGACAACTTGGTTGTCATGGATGAGTTGGGCAGAAGGACCTGTTCTGTGCTCTATTATATTATTATTGTTCTTTTTAAAAATTGTTTTCTCTTTAATGATTTTTGTAGGCAGATTTATAATTTCATATTTTTTTCACACTTCAAAGGAAAATGTTAAAATATCTTGCTTAAATCTGTTGATATAATTAGCTGAATGAAAACTAAACTGCATAAAAAACCAAACACATCATAGAAGCAGTTACAAGATATGACCTGGAGATGGTGGTGTAATGTGCTAAAATGACTGCACTGCAATAAAATTGTGTTGTACAGGTCTTCCTGGGGTATGAAATATGAATGTCCATCTCATGGACACTCTGTTTTTAGGAGACTGGCGGGATGGTTTAGGATAGATTTGCCGGCTGTTGTGGGGCTGCAAGCATTTTCTGATGGATGAGAAGAGAGCATTTCGACGTGTCATCTCTCCCCATCCACCCATCAAACAAGTTCGTCTGACTTTAGATTAAGCAGTATTGGGCTAGAGTTAGATTTTAATTTATTGTCATGTGTACCAAGATCTGGTGAGAATCTTGGTTTTTGGATGTTATCCAGGCTTTGAAAAATAGTCCACCACTCTCTGGTGCCAACCTGGATTTAAAAATTCACAGAAAATCACATGGAAAAGCACAGTATTAGATTAATCGTGACAGTGGACAAACTTGATTTCTATCATTTTAACATAACATGCAAATCAGATCCATTTACAATGGATTTTTGCCATTCCTGGAGCCACTTGTTGATTGGCACAATGTGGTAAGTCTCAGTGGAGTTTTCAAAAGTGAAAGGTGGTCTTATTCTGAAGGGAACAGACAGGATAGTGTTGGAAGGATGAAAGTGTGATTACTTAGATCAAGGGGCACCATTTCAGAATAAATGATTGACCTTTTAAGCCTGAGATGAGGAGGGACTTCTCCACTATATTGGGTTGTGAATTTTTGAAATTCTCTACACTGGAATTTTGGACACAGTTATTGAATATACTCAAAGCTGAGATTGATGAAAATTAAATTTCAAGAGAATCAAGAGGAATGGGAAGAGGAATTATACTAATGATGTAATTGGAGTAGCCATGATTTTATTGAATAAAACCATAGACCATTATAGCACAGAACAGGCCCTACAACCCTCCTACTCTGTGCCAAACTTTTATTCTGCCTAGACCCACTGATTTGCAGCCAGTCCATATCCCTTGCATCAATGTACCTATTCAAATGTTTTCTTGAATGCAAAAATTAAGCCCACATTCACCACTGGCAGCTTGTTCCATACTCCCACCACTCTCTGTGTGAAGAAATTCCCTCAAATGTTCCCCCTAATCTTCTCCCATTTAACCCTTAACCCATGTCCTCTAGTTTGCAGCTCACCTAACCTCAGTGGAAAAATACTTTCCATATCCATTATAATTTTATATACTTCTATCAAATCTCCCATCATTCTTTTATGCTCCAGGGAATAAAGTCCTAACCTGTTTAACCTTTCCCTGTAGCTCAGTTCCTGAAGTCTGGGCAATATCCCGGGATGTTTGCAGAGGTTTGGTATGATATCAGAAACCCTGGCAAATTTCTATAGAGGTGTGCAAAGTGTGATGACCGGCTGCATCACGGTCTGGTATGGAAACACCAATATCCCTGAGTGTAAATCCCTCCAAAAGGTAGTGGACATAGCCCAGGACATTACAGGCAAAACCCTCCCCACTATTAAGAACATCTATAGGCAACGCTGTCGTTGGAGAGCAGCAACAATCATCAAAGACCTTCACCATCCAACACACGCTTTGTTCTTGCTGCTGCCATCAGGTAAGGTATAGGTGCCACAACTCACACCATTAGGTTCAGGAACAGCTGCTACCCCTCCACCATCAGACTTTTCAACAACAAACTCAATCAGGGACTCATTTAAGGACTCCTACTTGTAAACTTTATTGATTTTCTTTCTGTTCTCTCTGTACTGCACAGTTAGTTTGTTTACATTTGTTATCTGTTTAAAATTCTTTGTTTGCTTACATATTTTATGCTGTGTACAGTTTATTTTTTGCACCACCAATCAGTGCTAATTCTGCCACGTCTCCAGGAAAAAGGAATCTCAGGGTTTTAATGTGATGTCATATATGTACTCTGACAATAAATCTGAAATCTAAATCTATCCTAGTAAGTCTTCCCTGTGCTCTTTCAATCTTATTGATATCTTTTCTGTAGGTAGTTGACCAAAACTGCGCACAATGTCTTTTCCAACTTTACCATAACGTCCCAACTCCTGTACTCATTACTTTAATTTATGAAGGCCAATATGCCAAAAGCTCTTTTTATGACCCTATCTACCTGTGACTCCACTTAGTGAATAGATCACTTTGTTCAACTGCACTCCTCAGTGCCTTATTATTTATTAAGTATGTCCTATCTTGGTTTGTCCTTCCAAAATCCAACACCTCATATTTATCTGCATTAAATTCCATCAGCAATTCACAGCCCATTTTTCCACCTGATCAAGACCCCTCTGCAAGTTTTGAAAGCCTTCCTTGATGTCCACTAAACCTCAAATCTTAGTGTCATCTGCAAACTTGCTGATCCATGTACCACATTATCATCTAGATGAGGCATAGCCAACCTTTTAATTTTTAATTTAGACATACAGCATGGTAACAGGCCGTTTTGGCCATGAGTCCATTCTGCTCAATTAACCTACACCCCAGTATATACTCATGGGCTAAAATAGCCTGTTACCATGCTTTATGTCTAAATTAAAAATTAAAAGGTTGGCCACCCCTGATCTAGATCATCAATATGGATGACAAATAACAATGGATCATTAACCACTCCTTGAGGCAAATCAGTAGTCACAGGCCTCCAGAGAGGCAATCATCCACTACCACTCTCAGGCTTCTTCCTTAAAGGCAATGTCAAATCTAGTTTACTACCGCACCATGAATACCGAGCAACTGAACCTTTCTGACTAACCTCCCATGTGGGACCTTGTCACTGGCCTTACAAAAGTTCATGTAACAACGCCCACAGCCTTTCCTTTATCAACTCAACTTTCCTGGTAACATCCTTGAAAATTGCAATAAGATTTGTTAAACATAACCTACCATGCACAAAGTCATGTTTATGTGTGTCACATGATCCTACTAGCGAATGCCAAGTCTGAAGTTACCTCACCTGCCAATCAAGGTCAAGCTATGCCCATTAGTGGACACTTGACCACTGACTACTGTAATAACTTAACCCATATCTAGGCCAGACTCTTCAGCTGATTGCACTATTAAACCCACCACTTGTGGACCATCTGCCACTTTTCTTCCCCGGGACGAATCCTCAATTTACTCCAAGTTGCAAACCTTGGGCAAGGTTTGTGCTGACAAAGGGTTGGGAGCTGTAGCTTACACATAGAGATCACTGTTATTGTAAACCTAGTTTCGTCTGCACTGTATCAAGGAGTAGTGGGCATTGTTTTGTACTCTTTAACTGTAAAGTATCTACTCCATGGGTGATTGTGAGCATCAGGTAACTGTTGCATTCAAGGCGATTGTATTTTGTGATCCTTGTGTGAGCATGTGTGAATGTTTATTATCCCTGTTGCAATATCCCTATGTGTGTGTAGACTTGTTGCCCTTTGGATCTGTTGAATTTGTTTTTTCCCTCACATAACACTTCCAATCCTTGGCACCTCATCTGTGGCTAAGAGGGGACCATGTAAATTCTGTACAAGCTGCCCTCAAGATCTGTGGGAATACCTTGTCAGGCCCTGGAGATTTATCCACCTATATTTGCTTTAAGACAGCAAGAACCCCCTCCTCTTTAGTTTGTATGGATTTCAAGACCTCACTGCTTGTTTGCCTCACTTCCCTGGACACTGCTACTTTCTTGTATAAATACGGATGCAAAAAAATTTAAGATTTCCCACATCTCTTCTGATTCCTTATATTGCAAGCCATTCTGATCTACACGAGGACTAATTTTATCCTTTGCTATCCTTTTGCTCTTAATATACATGTGAAAGCCCTTAGGATTTTCCTCACCTTATCTGCCAAAGCAACCTCACATCTTCTTTTAGCCCTGCTAATTTCTCTTGTGTTTTTCCTGCATTTTTTCTTTCTTGTTAAAATATTTTTAAGTTTAATATATAAGCATAAATACAGAATTGACAATTGCATAATAATTCATTTGTATATGAGTAAGTATTCACAAAAAAAAGCCAATGAGAAAAAAATTACATCAATAATTGCTTATATTACCTCAAAAATATTAAATTTGAATGATCTATGTGACCATTTTAATCCCTTTTTATTGAAATGTCGTATAAAATAAAGGAGAAAAAAAGAAAAAGAACCTAAAAACTAAAGCTAACTCTAATCCATCCTCTCCCTCTAATCAAGGTTACCTTTTAAATTAATAAAGGAAAAATCAATAAATGTGGAACCAGTGGCAACTCCTGGTCAACAGGCAATGAACAACTGTAATATACAATAATTGTTAATTTTTCCAGTTATAAAAAAATTCTAAGAATGGGCCTCACAATTTCCTAAATTGGAACTTTCTATCTTTAATATTATATCTAATTTTCTCTAAACTTAAACAGAACATTACATCATATAATGACTGTGTATGAGTAGGGGATGAGTCGTCTTTCCATTTCAATAACATTGCTCGTCTGGCCATCAATGTAGTAAAAGCTAAAGCTTTTTCCTGAGATGCCAATATGTTTATCTGAATCATGAGGAAAAAAAACAAACAAAGCAATTAATGGGCAAGATTCGTTGATAAAGTTTTGAATATTTCTTTCCAAAATCTTTTTAAATTTGCACTCCCAAAATATATGGATCAGAGATGCTTCAAAAATATTATATTTCTCACATAATGGATCAATATCTGCATAAAAACAACATAATTTAAGTTTGGGCATACGAGTTCTGTGTACCACCTGTTAGGTAAAAACATCATGAGCTGGGAATGTAGAAGGAGTCACCCAGTGCTGGGCCGTAACAAGATGCAGTTGTGACCTTGTACTCTCAAGATAAGAGTGGGGATGACAAATTGATGTGCAGGAAACTAGCAGAGAAGGATAGCAACAGTTTATTCATTGGACAATGTCATGGTATGATAATTTACTAAGTACGTATCCTAAGGTATATAAAAAAACACCATATGCTGATAACGGGGCGGGGAAATCAAAAATATGTACCCTGGTCACGAATGGAATTAGAGAGTCTAAATGTCTCGCACAAAACCACGTATAAGTAAAGCTCATATTCAAAGGACCACATTAAGTGGAGGATTATCACTTCCAGATTTTAGATTAACACATATAATTTACTTTTATTATTACATTTGGATAAGTCAGTGAATTTCCCCTCTTGGGTAGAAATGGAATTGCAGTTCTCCAAAAAAAAACTTTGATGTTGGCAATTTTACCATTTTTTAAAACCATTTTCCTTTTCCAAATTAACACATAATCCATTAAAGAGAAATAGGTTGAGAATTTGGGCTCAATTTAGGAAATTATTTGGAATTAATGGTTTTTAACTGGTTATTCCAATTATAAATAACCATTTTTCAACTGTCTTTGTTGGATGCAAGTTTTAAGGAGTGGCATAGTATAGGCATTCAAAGTCACTTTATTCAAGATAATTTAATCTTTCCAGTAGACAATTTTTTAGATATTTACAAATTAGACATTTTGTTCAGTCTAAGCTTTTGGATTTTCTGCTAATTTCCATTAATATTCTTGATCTGTTTTTTAAAAATTTACAGTTTTATTTTCATGATGGATTAACATCATATATCTATATAATTTATTGGATTTAAATTCAACCCACCTGGCTGGGATTAAAAACAATTGGGAATGAGATTTGAATGTAACATTTTCGGAAGAAGATTGGCACTCTCAGTTTGATTAATGATTCCTCATTTTGGGCAAGATACTGCTTCCTGCACTTTTTAATACTCAAGTACATCATTTTCTTTTTGTTGCCTGTAGCTGCCATACATCTCTTCCTTATTCTTAACGAGATCCCCAATATCCATTTAAGACCAAGGTTCCTTATGCCTGTTAAGTTGCCTATAATCCTTGCAGGAACATAAAATCTCTGTGCTCTCAAAATTTCACCTTTGAAGGCATCCCACTTACCAAGCTCATCTTTGCCAGAAAGCAGCCTAGCCCACTCCACGTTTTGTAGATCCTTTCTCAGTTCCTCAAAATTGGCCTTTCTCTAATTTAGAATTTCAACCAAGGACCAGATCTAACCTTATCCATAATTATCTTGAAACTAATGGCATTATGATTCCCCTACACATACTTATATCACCTGTTCTGTCTTGCTTGCTATTAGGAGATCCTGTATTGCACTCTCGCTAGTTGATAGCTCCATACATTGATTTAGAAAACTTTCATGAACACATTTGACAAACTCTAAGCCATCCAGCCCTTTTATAGTATGGGAGTTAGTCAATATATGGAAAGTTAAAATCACCTACTATCATAACTTTCTGTCTCCTGCAGCTGCCTGCTATTTCCCTGGAGATTTGCTCCTCCAATTCTCTCTGACTTTTGGGTAGTCTACAATTCAACCCTATTAATGTGGTCCTATCTTACCCATTCCTTAGCTCCACCGATTTAGTCTCAGTAGACGAGCCCTCTGGTATGTCCTATTTGAGCACAGCTATGATATTTTCCCTGATGAGCAATGCTATTCCTCCCTCTTTCATCACTTTTGCTCTATCATGTTTGAAACAACGCAACTCTAGAACATTGAGCTGCCAGTCGTGCCCCTCCTGCAACCAAGTTTCACCAATGGGAACAATGTTATAATTTTATGTGTCAATCACGCTCTAAGCTCATCTGCCTTTCCTACAATACTCTTGCATTGAAATAGATGCAACTGAGTGCTGAAGTCGACCCACACTGTTATAAAATTAACAACAGCAGAATCAAAGAGCATACAATCACTTCTTTATTGTATTACACTAGCAGGAGTGAGGGGTACAAAGAGTAAACTGTATCTTGTACTTTGCACTGATCCTCATTCAAAGTACACAGCATCCTTGTACAGCTTATACAGTCATTTAAACAGATGCCTACGTGCAGTTTTACATGCTTTTTTTCTATTGGCAATCTTATGTTTTTGCTACTTGTGTTCTTTGTAGTTTCTGTGATTTACAACCCAGCAACTTTTAGATATGCCATATCTCTTAATACTCCTACCCAATTCCAGTCATGCTATGTTTTGCAGCTGTGGACTGTTTAATCTATTAAACCAGTAACTCTTTGTTGTCCTATTTATCACAGCAGAAGCCCCCTTTCCATAATTCTTTACATGAGAACATTATTCTGCCGTACACAACCCTTTGATTTCTGTTTTTATATGCAGTCTTAACCTGATCTTATTCCTCCTGTACTCCACTATCTGCTCTGGGACCTAGGTCCCCATCCTTCTGCAAATCTGGTTTAAACCCTCCCAGAGCAGCACTAACAAACCTTCCCACAAGGATATCAGTCCTCCTCCAGTTCAGATACAACTATCCCACTTTCTCCCCATGACTACCAGCCCCCCCACATCTCCATCGGGCACACAAAATTCAAAACGGTCAACCAGTTTACCTATCTCGGCTGCACCATTTTATCGGATGCAAGGATCGACAATGAGATAGACAACACACTTGCCAAGGCAAATAGCACCTTTGGAAGACTACACAAAAGAGTCTGGAAAAACAACCAACTGAAAAACCTCACAAAGATTAGCGTATACAGAGCCATTGTCATACCCACACTCCTGTTCGGCTCCGAATCATGGGTCCTCTACCGGCATCACCTACGGCTCCTAGAATGCTTCCACCAGCGTTGTCTCCGCTCCATCCTCAACATTCATTGGAGCGACTTCATCTCCAACATTGAAGTACTCGAGATGGCAGAGGCCGACAGCATCGAATCCACGCTGCTGAAGATCCAACTGCGCTGGGTGGGTCACGTCTCCAGAATGGAGGACCATCGCCTTCCCAAGATCGTGTTATATGGCGAGCTCTCCACTGGCCAACGAGACAGAGGTGCGCCAAAGAAGAGGTACAAGGACTGCCTAAAGAAATCTCTTGGTGCCTGCCACATTGACCACCGCCAGTGGGCTGATATCGCCTCAAACCGTGCATCTTGGCGCCTCACAGTTCGGCGGGCAGCAACCTCCTTTGAAGAAGACCGCAGAGCCCACCTCACTGACAAAAGACAAAGGAGGAAAAACCCAACACCCAACCCCAACCAACCAATTTTCCCTTGCAACCGCTGCAACCGTGTCTGCCTGTCCCGCATCGGACTTGTCAGCCACAAACAAGCCTGCAGCTGACGTGGACATTACCCCTCCATAAATCTTCATCTGCGAAGCCAAGCCAAAGAAAAAAAAAGCATGTTATGAATGTTCAGTGATAGCTGTTAAACAGAGTGTCGATTAATTAATGATCTTGGAGACAATTTTTAAACATAGTAAGATGATTAAGATCATATTTTAAGATTGGCTCAATATTACATTCCTTGGTGCAATAACATGCTTAAAATTGGAAATGTTCCCAAATATATACATCTGTGAAAGTGTAAATTAAGATTTAGAGCAAGCATGATTTAATTAAACAAGGGAACAAAAATACATAGCTGAATTGCTTACTACTGTTACAATAGTCCTATGTTACACAAGATTAATACAATATAATTAGTGGGAAAAGCAAGATTCTAAGAAAGTTTCCAAAAAATGACTTTTAGATAAGTATAATTTGAAATTTGCAAAGCATAATTACTGTGCCATTTTACAGGAAACCTCCATTTACATTTATGCAGGCATTAGGAATTAAATCAGTGAACCAATCTGGTCCAAGGTCAAAAAAATGCAGTTTGTTTCTTTAATCTAAAAAAATCTATTCCAGATTAATGATAATTGCATTGCAAGACAACCTCCAACTCCCCCTGTCAATTTAATTCTTAGAGGTATTAAATGATGAATTCTCAAAATTACATGACCTTGTCGGCGCAATAACAATTTTTGCATTTAAAAGTTGCAGTACATTAAGTTTAACTGTTCCCTACTTAATTTTTTGCATTGAATGATGGACCCATTTCCATTTTAAGTAAAGTGGCATCACCATCCTCCGGAAATACTCATTTGAGAAGTTTAAGCATATTCATCATTATTTTCCATTACAAATTGTACAGAGAATATTTATGCTTCTTTTTCAACTGAGGTGAAGAAATGTTCCTTTTCATATTATGTTTAATTTGAACCATCTGCTGCAATTAATATAAATCTCACAACAGTTGATCTCGTTAGATATCACTTAATGATTTTATCCAAACAAGCATCAGTTACTTTAATAAAATCAAAATGATGATGAAAACTAATACTTCAGAGTACCTTACATTTAGGCCTATCTACTGCTGACCAACCAATATGCACATACTTGTATATAACTAAGGAAAAATTATTTTGCAAAGTGCATAAATGTTGGGAGTAATACCAAAAGATGTGATGAACTTTGCATTATGGTGAATGCATATCTTTGAGACAATCTTACAAATATATATGAGTAGCTGGAAAAATTCAACAGGTCTGGCAGCATCCATGGAGAGAAATAGTTAATCAAAGTTTTGAGTCAGGACCATTTATTAAGTCTCAATAAGGATCCTGGCTCGATATGTTGAAAGACCATTTTTCTCCATGAAAGCTGCTTGACCCACTGACTTTGTACAGCTTCTACCTATTTGCTCAAGATTACAATATCTGGATTTTTTGGTATGTGGTTTTTTGTGATTTTATTTAATACCTGATTTAGATCTTCCCAAAACTTTTCCACTTTCTCACATGCCCAAATTGCATGTACTGTTGTTCCCGTTTCCTTCTTACAGCGAAAACATCTATCTGATACTGTTGGGTCCTATTTATTTAACTTTTGGGGCGTGATATATAGCCTGTGTAACCAATTATATTGTATGATGCGTAACCTCATGTTTATTGTATTTCTCATAGTTCCGGAGCATAGCTTTTCCCATATTTCATTTATTATCTTTATGTTTAGATCTTGTTCCCACTCTTGATTGGGTTTACAGCTTATTTCATCATTTTCTTTCTTTTGCAGCTTGTTTGTTATAAATCTTTTAATTATAATTGTGTCTGTAATCACATATTAAGTAATATAAGAAGTAAAGAATTAGGCCTCAAACTGGATGAAGCACAAAAAAGATTTATTATGATAGCCTTAGCTGTAGCAAAAAAATGTATGTCAACTTGGAAATCAGAAGAGAGCCTGAGAGTAAAGCAATGGTACATGGAAATGAATAAATGTATTCCATTGGAAAAAATAACATACAATTTAAAAAAATAAAGTCACATTATTTGAACAAATTTGGGAACTATACATGGAACACAACAGAGAGGGCCTACCACGGATCTCCACCCCCTAAAATGATAGAATGAGAAGAAGATGAAATGAACTGACCCAGTGTGTAAAAGTAGATGACACAATTTTCTTGTTTATTTTCATTGTGTGATGACATTGTTTAATGGGTTTATTGTATTGGATATAATGAACGTTTAATGGGTTTGGAGGGGGGTGGGAAGGAGGGAGGGAAGGGAGGGGGAAAAAGGGGAGAGAATGACACTGTGTATATTCAAGAGGGAAATGTTTGTGTGTATTTTGGTTAATATGGTTTATAGTGTGAAAAATAAAAAATTATAAGAAATAAGATTACAACATCTGCAATCTTGTGTTTCCCAATATACAATTTTGGATCCACATCGGCACTGTCACTGTCAAACCCCAGCAACACACTTGAGTAGACTTAGGCAGTAATATCTCCACAATTATACCTTTATAGTTCAGTTTTAAAGGGAAAAGAGACAGCAGTAATCCTTACGAGCATCCATTGCATGATATCTCCACAACTTGGAGAATGAAAAAGTTATGACCAAATAGTGTTGGCTCAAGTAAACAAATGGCTTAATGTTTCAAGTCTCAGGACTTGTTTGCTGGGACACAGAATTGAAAGGCAAGCCAAGAAGACAATAGTGTTTTAGACAGCAATATTGGAAAAATCTGTCAAAAATTTAACATAAATTAACAAAATTACTCACCTTGTGGTCATTTACACTGCATGCCTTAAGCTCCCGTGCACATTTAGTCCTGATACTTTTACGTGGAGCAGCGTGGCCTGAGTGATCAGCTGGAAGTTGAATTCATGAGGTGAGTTTTGCGTGGCAATTTAGACTGCAGACTTCCCCAAAAAAGTAGTAAGGGTCCTGCAGGAATTGACTAAACAATTCCTGCGCTTTCCTTTTTAGACTGACCATGCAACAGAAAATTTCATTGATTGTGCCATTACATGCCTGCAGTCTAAAAACACTAATTGATTCATTGATGTTACAGTGACATGAAGGTAGGTGTTGAGTTCGTCATAATTGATTAATCACTTCCCAAAACTTACTGCTGTGACCTGTACTGTGACCGTCAAGTACCTCTTTTCGGTGTTGCAGGTTCCACCACTAGACACTACAGCCCCTCTCCTCACTGCATTTTCAAAGTTCTGATTCCTTCACAACTCCCTGGCTCCCTCTACTGTTTCTCTACAGTTACTCTCCCTAATTGCAATGCCCCCCCCCCCCCATTAACTCATCAATGAAATGATCTCACAGCTTGTTCCCAGGGAATCCCTGGCCTCATTTTATCAGGTATTTTCCTTTTGTCCTATCCATCCCTTTTCCACTCTCTCTGTTGCTGGAACTAACTTTTCTCTCCTTCCTAGTTCTGACAAAAGATCTTTGACCTGAAATATTAATGCTGATCCTCTTTCTACAATAAATGCAAATATTTAAGGAACAATTTCTAACATATTTGACCATCATTATATGCACGTTTGCTCTGAAAAGAACACTGAAGAAACTGGAACTGGCCTTTGGGGCTTTCCATGTTTGCTGTATATTATACCCTACAAGTTATCACAATGGAAACACACATTATATAGTATTGTGGCATTACACATATTTGCAGCAGCAAACAGGTTCCACTTGTCATACGCAGTCAGCAGAGCAGCCGCGGCAACGATGCTGTTGCGGGCCCTTCTCTTCCGGTACAGATCAGAACATGTGAGATCCAGAACACAAGGGGCAGGCTCCAGATCGCCTTAAAGGCCGCGGCGCGAACTTCAAAATAAATCAGTCGCGTTATCGAGCTCACAGCCTGCTGCCTCAGTTCTCTCATTGTGCTTGCGCACAACCCACTACAGTATAAGGGTTACAATGATACCCCTGCAGAAAATCTGTCTAGATTTGAATAAATATGAATAATTATAGCTCTACCTGTAAAACACTTAAAATCTTTGTACAGCTCCTTTTCTGGATGCATTACTCCTCAGCGAGCTAGAGATAAGAAAGTAACACCTGATATACTCTTGTTTGATAGGGCTGACAAACATAAGTCCTTCTTCCCATCTCTCTATGGGAATCTCCAGGCATGTTTGCCCTGTGTACAGCACCTTGTCTATAACTCCAGCTCATGCAGGACAAGACAGTAGTCGAAGAAATGTCAAGAAAACTTGGGCTTTCCTCTTGTAATGCCTGGCAGCCTCAAAATTATTATGATGAAGAACATAAAACAAAGAAATCCACATCAAAGAACATGTTCTTTGGCCCACAGCCAACATAATAACTTACCTACCAACTGTCTAGAATTTCCTTGCTGCAAAACCCTGCATTTTTCTCAGTTCCATATACCTATCTAACAATCTCTTCAAAAATCCCATTGTACTTGTCTTCAATTGTCCCTATCTGCATAAATAATTAACTTGTAATTAACCATTTATCATTTATTTAAATACCAGAAGGGGTTTGTACATTTTGACATGGCTTACTTAATGCAGTGACATGGCCTACTTTATATAATGTTCACATGCATCAAGTAAGCCATGTCTTTGTCTTCCTGTTGAAATGAAACTCCAGACAGGAGATAATATGCAGCAAACCAGTGTTTGTGGTTCTCAAGACTGAACCTGTTTGGAGAACAGATCTCCCCTTTCAGTGGACATTAAGTTCCAAGTTTGCAGGGCTAGCCTACGCTTCTTCTTGATCACTCAGTCCTTTATACAAATGATCAAGGTTCTAAAAAAATCTGAAAGGTCACCAGACACTTTCTAAAATGACACTGCATGGAATAGTGACACCATACTGCTGTTTGTGCCCTTATCACTGCAAGCTTACCAGTGAGAAACATCTCCATTCAATTTTTCCAGAGGAAAAGATCATTTATATTCTGGCATTTCTTATTTATTCTCATTAAGGATGAATGTAACATAAATTTCCTTTCAGTGCAGTTGTAACAATTAACAGCAGGGGTGCAGTGCTGCTGGAGCTCACCAGAGCGTGGCTCCGGCAACTTAGGGGCAGCTTCGGCTCCTCAGGGGCAACTCTGGCACCTCATGGGGCAGCTCCAGCACCTCCTTTGGTGAGCTCCAGCATCTAAAAAATTTGCACTCCACCTGTTAACTTACTCATTTGTACTGATTACCTAAGCTATTTTCTTACTGATAAGAAGTCCTATAATATTGGTTCTGGATATTTGCAGTGATTAAATCTCAGAATTAATGGTCCACGTTAATTGGTTTAACTTCTAATGTGGTTTCACCCTCAGAACCTTCTCCTTGCAGAATGATCAGGCACTTAGATATCAGTATTGAATGTTCCCTCTTGTGAGTAGACCCATTGAAAGATCACTTTTAAATACAGCCTTGTTCAGCACAAAAGTTTAGTCTATTTCTCCTTGTTTAACAATCCTTCTGTGTCTCGTCATCTGATGCAAACATGCAAATTACAATTCTGAAAGGAAAGAATTGAATCAAAAGAACTATTATTATTTTATTTACTACATATATCTCTTATACCATATGGAAAATGCAGTTTTCTTACTATTAATCCAACAAAATCCAGGTATGCTTAATACATAACATACACTATAATTGTATATCCACTGAATATAGTTGAAAATCCTTTAATTTTTCAGTATCAAATAAAATTGCTATGACAGGTTGAGAATATAAAGGCTTTAAATGTTCCATTATTGGAATGGTAATACTACATTTAGAATGCAATATACATGAAATTATTTAACTTTTTTCTGCCATAAGCCAGTCTGAGAGTCACCTTTGTCCTTCACAGAAACCTACAGCACCTGTACAATTCCTAGGCAGTCTCCCCTCCAAGTACTGACCAGTCCTGTGCTTGCTTAGGTTCCAAGATCAGATAATCCCAGGCATATGCAGGCTATATAAGATGCATTTGAGTATATACCAGATATATGCAAATGATTTGCTCCAATTAATATAATTGTACAACTTTAGTATTTACACAACAGCTCCTTATATAATAACAGTGGGTTTTATTGTTTGATGAGATATCAAAAGTGATGAGGGATTTCAAGCTTCACTGCAATCTAGGTTTAACAGAACTAAAACATATTTATATTCTGTCTACATAAGAACAGCAAAATCAAATGAACAAATTAACATAAACTCACATCAAAGTATGTCGTCATTTCTGACGTTCACTGCAATAGAAAGAAAGTGAAGCAGAGACATTTTTTCTGGGTAACAGCTCAACCTCCACAGATGGTGGATTAGAAATGCGTCATTCAGACCAAGACTGCACATTGTATCCGAACATTTCCAAGCAATATTGACATGCTTCCAATAGTGACTTCACTAGGGTTATGTAACCCAGTGAGATAACTCATGGTGTCACCCCCCCACCCCCCCCCATGGACCTCCTCCTGTACCAGACCATAAAGAATCCTTAGTAATGTTTTTTATTACTTGCAAGTCATAATTTCTGTATATCACTGAATGCAATGGTAATAGTAGGAAAATTAAAATTACACCTTTAAATTATAGTATCATTTGCACAGCCTAAATGTTTAAATTTATATAGTGAAAATTCTCCTTCTTTTCCTTTAATTACTACTTCATTCTCAAAAAAATTATTGATATAGGTTCACAACTACTAATTACCACAATATTGTAGGTAAAACACCAGCAAATTTGACAAAAGCAGCGACTATAAAAACACTAAGAGCAACGAAAGCAACAACGCGTGGTTGTAGCGCGTGCAGACGAAATTGTAATTAGGTAATAAATGACAGCTCTGACTGGAGCAAATTAGAAGTTTCAAAAAGTAAATTAACATAGAGTTTTAGCCTTGTAGGTATATTGAGACATTTAAGATGGCCTTATGAAAAATGTTTTTGTTTGTTATAACTAACTACAGGGATAACTTGGTTAAAAAAAATACATTTTTGCTGAAACACTGCACAAAAATTTTATAGATGGTCATTTTGGTGTCATCCCCTCTGATGGTGTCATCTGGTGCAGTCCATACCCCCAACCACCCCACCCCACCACACCCCCTTAATAATGCCTGTGGCTTCCATGAATCACTTTAAGGATATTGTTTATAATTTTATATCCTGAAGCTTAACTTTATTTGATTACATCATGGATTTTATTTTCTTTAGGATCAGAAACTGGAAAACAAAGGCTGTTGAGGTTGTTTTCAATATCTTCTTCTTCTTTGGCTTGGCTTTGCGGACGAAGATTTATGGAAGGGGTAAATGTCCACGTCAGCTGCAGGCTCGTTTGTGGCTGACAAGTCCGATGCGGGACAGGCAGACACTGTTGCAACAGTTGCAGGGGAAAATTGGTTGGTTGGGGTTGGGTGTTGGGTTTTTCCTCCTTTGTCTTTTGTCAGTGAGGTGGGCTCTGCAGTCTTCTTCAAAGGAGGTTGCTGCCCGCCGAACTGTGAGGTGCCAAGATGCACGGTTTGAGGCAATATCAGCCCACTGGCGGTGGTCAATGTGGCAGGCACCAAGAGATTTCTTTAGGCAGTCCTTGTACCTCTTCTTTGGTGCACCTCTGTCACGGTGGCCAGTGGAGAGCACGCCATATAACACGATCTTGGGAAGGTGATGGTCCTCCATTCTGGAGACGTGACCCACCCAGCGCAGCTGGATCTTCAGCAGCGTGGACTCGATGCTGTTGGCCTCTGCCATCTCGAGTACTTTGACGTTAGGGATGAAGGCGCTCCAATGAATGTTGAAGATGGAGCGGAGACAACGCTGGTGGAAGCGTTCTAGGAGCCGTAGGTGATGCCGGTAGAGGACCCATGATTCGGAGCCGAACAGGAGTGTGGGTATGACAACGGCTCTGTATACGCTTATCTTTGTGAGGTTTTTCAGTTGGTTGTTTTTCCAGACTCTTTTGTGTAGTCTTCCAAAGGCACTATTTGCCTTGGCGAGTCTGTTGTCTATCTCGTTGTCGATCCTTGCATCTGATGAAATGGTGCAGCCGAGATAGGTAAACTGGTTGACCGTTTTGAGTTTTGTGTGCCCGATGGAGATGTGGGGGGGCTGGTAGTCATGGTGGGGAGCTGGCTGATGGAGGACCTCAGTTTTCTTCAGGCTGACTTCCAGGCCAAACATTTTGGCAGTTTCCGCAAAACAGGACGTCAAGCACTGAAGAGCTGGCTCTGAATGGGCAACTAAAGCGGCATCGTCTGCAAAGAGTAGTTCACGGACAAGTTTCTCTTGTGTCTTGGTGTGAACTTGCAGGCGCCTCAGATTGAAGAGACTGCCATCCATGCGGTACCGGATGTAAACAGCATCTTCATTGTTTAGGTCTTTCATGGCTTGGTTGAGCATCATGCTGAAGAAGATTGAAAAGAGGGTTGGTGCCAGAACACAGCCTTGCTTCACGCCATTGTTAATGGAGAAGGGTTCAGAGAGCTCATTGCTGTATCTGACCCGACCTTGTTGGTTTTCGTGCAGTTGGATAACCATGTTGAGGAACTTTGGGGGGCATCCGATGCGCTCTAGTATTTGCCAAAGCCCTTTCCTGCTCACGGTGTCGAAAGCTTTGGTGAGGTCAACAAAGGTGATGTAGAGTCCTTTGTTTTGTTCTCTGCACTTTTCTTGGAGCTGTCTGAGGGCAAAGATCATGTCAGTAGTTCCTCTGTTTGCGCGAAAGCCGCACTGTGATTCTGGGAGAATATTCTCGGCGACACTAGGTATTATTCTATTTAGGAGAATCCTAGCAAAGATTTTGCCTGCATTGGAGAGCAGCGTGATTCCCCTGTAGTTTGAGCAGTCTGATTTCTCGCCTTTGTTTTTGTACCATAGGAAAATAACATGTTTTACAGCAGATTTCTACTTTATTTGAAGCCTTTTACAAAATAACAACATTATAGCAGCATAAAAGTAGAAAAACACCTTAATCTCTAGGAAGGTTGACTGAAATTTAATATTTTGTAATGTATTCACAAAGACATACTAAGTTTTAAATCAATCTGAAGTCATAAAGGCAGAATAAATTATGCATTTATGATTACATTGTTCACATTTCTGTATGCAAATAGAACCTTGCCAGACAATTGCAATAAGCCTCCTTCAGTAAAATCTCTTAATCTCTTTCAAATTTGATTCGTGAAAAGAGACAGTTTTTCCGAGCATATGCATTGTTCTTTCAGCTTTCAGCATGTGGAGTTAAAATGCATTAAAGGTGCACATTGTCTATGTATGAGAATTCATCATCAAGCCACTTTATTAAATTATTCACTTAATATCAATGACAATAAATGCATATTTAAATGCAGGGGTATGCTGTAATCACGGCTCATGCAGGGATGTACAAAGGAATTCATGCTATTTGTACTGATTTACATGGGGGAAATCAACTGTAATATATATCATGTTTGCTAATCTGAATGACATATGGGAAATGAGAAAGATGCAAAGGGGCTTCAGGGAGATTGTTGGTTTACATTTTATTCATCAAAATATATTTTCAAATAAAATTATTTTACATTGAAGTTATTTAAAGAATTTTACCAACTGGAACATTTGTCCTCATGGAAAAGGTCAAAGACAATCATATACAATTTAAAAGAGTGTAAATTTACCACGCTTTAGTTCGGATGCATCAAACAAATTTGACTACAAACTGTTCTAGTTCTTATTTTCTTTTAACAATCTGGATGACAATAAAAGTTTACTATCAGGTTAAAAAATCTAAATTGCAATGTTAATTTCTTCAAATGATCATGAAAAATCGTCTCAGTGAAAAGCTTTTTGGGATTTTTTGCAGGCAATACAAATTTTGATCATTTTGAATTAACTGGAAAAATAATATAAGCTGATATGGAAGGTATATGAAATTGAATGTGACATAGCAAATTGCATATAAAATTGGCTTGGTGGTAGAAGACAGTTGTTTTTCAAATTGGAATCCTATAGCCTGTAATGTGCTGCATGGATTGGTGCTGGGTTGTTTAGTGCTTGCCAAATATATCAATGATTTGGAAGAGATAGAGATGGCATGAATAGTAAGACGGCAGATGGTATAGTGGATGGTCTAAGGTTTCAACAGGATCTAGGAAAGTGGGCAAGGGAAAGGCGACAACGGAAAGGCTGATGGGATTTAATTTAGGCAAGTGCAAAGTGATACATTTTGCCAAGTTAAACCAGATCATAAAGCACACAATGAATGGCAAGCCCCTTGAAACTGTTATTGAACAGCAAGACCTTGGGTTATGAACATTAAACACTGACAGTTGTGACACTGGAAGATAGAAAAGTGAAGAAGGCATGTAGTAAGTTGCCTTCATCAGTTGAAGCGTTAAGAGTCTGAATTGGAGTGTAATGTTACAGATGTACAAATCATTGGTTGGGTTACATTTGGAGGTCTGTGTGCCATTCTGATTGGCATACTGTAGAAACATGTGATAAAGCTAGAGAGGGTGCATAAAAGATTTAGAATATTGCCTGAACTGGAGAGCATGAGTTATGAACTATATGCAGATGATTTATTGTTATATATTTCCAATCCTGAAAATTCTATTCCTGCAGTTTTATCTTTATTAGCCCAATTTAGTAATTTTTCGGGATATAAACTGAACTTAAATAAAAGTGAATTATTCCCTTTTAATGGATGGGTTCCTATTTATGATAGTTTGCCTTTTAAAATAGCTAGAGACCATTTTATATATTTAGGGATTAAGATTACTAAAAAACATAAAGATTTGTTTAGGACTAACTTTTTCCCTCTATTGGACCTGATCGGCAGTTTACTTACCAATTGGTCACCATTATCCCTATCCATGATAGGCCGAATTAATGCTATTAAGATGATGATCTTACCTAAATTTTTATATATATTCCAAGCTATACCTATTTTTGTTCCTAAATCTTTTTTTGATAAGGTCGATTCTAAATTGTCCTCGTATATCTGGCAAAACAAGAATCCTAGATTGGGGAAAAATTATTTACAGAAATCTAAACTAGAGGGAGGGTTGGCATTACCCAACTTTAGAATTTATTACTGGGCAATTAATATTAGTTACTTAAGGTATTGGTTGAATTATTCAGAATTATCTCTAAATCCCCATTGGGTAAATTTAGAAATTAAACCGATACAAAATTTTTCAATTAGCTCTATTTTGGGAGCTGCTCTCCCTTTTACTCTTACTAAATTATATAAACAAATTGATAATCCAATGGCTAAACATACACTACGTATATGGTTTCAATTCCGGAGATTTTTTGGCCTAAGTCATTTTATCTTGGAAACTCCTATTGTACTAAATTTCCTTTTTCATCCCTCTCTAATTGATCAAGCTTATTTACTCTGGAAAGTTAAAGGTATAACATGCTTTTCGGATTTATTCTTGGATAACTCTTTCATGTCATTTGAACAATTATCCATGAAATATGATTTACCTCGATCTCATTTCTTTCGATATTTGCAGATTAGGAGTTTCTTAGTTTCGACTTTACCCTCTTTTCCCAATCGGGAGACTACGACTGTTTTAGAGGATATACTATATTCAAAATTCCCTCCAAAAGGTGTGATATCTAAATTATATAATATAATTACAAAAATAAATTCTGGGACTTTTGAAAAGTTTAAAAATGATTGGGAAAGAGAACTCAACCTTCATATTTCCAATGAAAATTGGAATAAAATTCTGCGACTGGTAAACTCTTCTTCTCTATGTACAAAACATTCACTAATACAGTTTAAAGTTGTTCATAGAGCTCATATGTCTAAAGATAAACTCCATCGCTTTTATTCTCATATCGATCCTATATGTGATAAATGTCAATTGGAAATAGCTTCCCTTACACATATGTTTTGGTCCTGTCCCTCTTTACAGATTTATTGGAAGGAAATTTTTTCCATTATATCTACTGTTTTGAATATTGATTTACAACCACATCCCATTACTGCAATTTTTGGATTACCTATGATAGATTTGACTTATTTATCTCTTCCTGCGGATCGTATGATTGCTTTTCTTACACTAATGGCTAGAAGATCTATACTATTGAATTGGAAAGAGGTTAATCCTCCCACTGTTTTCCAATGGTTTACCCAAACTATACTATGTTTAAATTTAGAGAAAATTAGAAACTCTGTCTATGAATCCCCTTCTATGTTTGAGTTAACCTGGCGACCATTTATTCAATATTTTCATTTGTGGTGAGTTGATCTGGCTCTGTTTTCTTTCTATGATTATGTATGATAATTGGGCTGTAAGATGAGATCGGAGTGATCGGCGTGGTTTAGCTATATCTTTAGGTTTTTTTTAAAAGTTTTTTTAAAGATTTTTTAATTCAGATTTGTTTTTTCTTCTTTTTTGGGTTTTTTTTTCTCTTTTTTCATATATTGTTATCAATTATATCTTTTTTTTAGAGATAGTTCACACCCTAAACTGATCTAAAACATTTTTTTTATGATATATTTTTATTCTATAATATTATTGTTTAATATCTCTGTATTAATTCATTACTTACTATGTATTTTTAATATCTCTTTGAACTGTATGTGTTTATAAATTATAATAATAATAAAAAGATTGAAAAAGAAAGAGTTTTAATGAGAGATCTGATAGATTGGAATTGTTTTTCCTGGAGCAAAGGAGGCTGAGAAATGATCTTATACAGCAGCTTTTCCTAAACTGGGTTATGCAGAAAGACTTAGGGGTCCTGCAGAAGAAATGACAGGGAGTAGAATTAAATTACTTTTTACCTCTGTCTTTTCAGTTTGTTTTGGAGGGTAAGACAAGATGACGGCTGCAGGGGAGGGGGAGATGCGCGCAACCCTCTGCTGATGCTCACTTTAGCCATTCATTTGTATAATACCTGCCCACCACCCCCCCCCCCCCCCCCACCGTTCCAATCGATGCCCAGGCTCAGCCTGTCCATCAAAGGGTCTGGGAGAGGGGTTCTGGACAAATTATCTGGCGGAATGTTGGGGGGGATTGTGACGTCTCTTCTCCCCATGCACGCAACCAATCACCGGGCCGTGGCCCCATTGTGATGTTGGTGGGCAGACGGCTCGATGGGGGGGGTGGGGAGGAGGGTGGTTACTGATCAAGTCTGGATGAAGATAACAAATCTGACTAAGAAGTTGATCTGTGTTCTGTGGGCAAAAATGGGCATAAAAGACTCAGAGGTACGTAAGTACTCTGGAAAGATGAAATAATTTTGGTAAACCACTGTTGTATGTATTTATTTTGTTGGGCACACCCATTGGATGTCTGTACGAACCCTCAGAAAGACCTGTGAATGTAAGGTCATGACTGCTGCTGAGTACATTGAGGACCTGATCAGGGATACCTACATTGCCGGGATCAGTTCGAATTACATCCACCAGAGACTTTTGGAACAAGGGGAGCTCAGTCTGCGGAGAGTAGTTGAGCTGGCAAGTATGCTGGAGGTGGCCCTCTAGAATATGGAGGCCTAATCAACGGATAACATGGCTTCCTTATGTTTACCCCGGGTGCCATCATCTTGCCACCCCTTCACTCCACTAACAAGTCGACCACAGCAGCAGTGCTCTACGAATACCTCCCATTGCTTTTGTCTGGTTCTGTCAGCGACCTGACCATAGCATGGTACTCTGGGACCACTCAAAATGCTACTTCTATGGTCTGGGTAAGCACGAGAGGAAACACTGCCCAGCGAAGGATTCGACTTGCTCCAGCTGCAGGAAGAAGGGACACTACACCAAAGTGTGTAAGTCAAAACCCCTTTCTAGCAGCGCTGCATGTGGATCGTGGTGGGGGGGGGGGGCGCTATACTGATTGCTGTCATGACCAGGAGCCAGCAACTCCATGCAAACCATGGGGTTCTCCATTTTGGGTGCCATTTTTGGGATCCAGCAGTGCCACATGCGGGCCCTGGGGGCTGCCACCTTGGACACTGTTGCCCTCTGTAACAGCAATTAGTAGCAACCCGACACTGGCTTCCATCACACTCTACCAGGATAGCTTGCATCAGCTTACCAGATCAAAGATGGACATTAAGGTAAATGACCACGAGACAAGTTGCCTATTCAATATTGGAAGCAGAGAGAGCTCATACAGTGCAGCACTTCTCCCTCGCAATAATGTTGGTGAATGAGAAGGTCAACTTGGCCTCCAGGTCGCATCAGGGGGTACTGCATAATGACTCTAACTGTGGGGGGTACAGACTATAAAAACAGCTCTGCACTGCTGTGCTATTTGGGCTTGATTTTCAATGTCACCTTTAAAGCATGATGATGGAGTTTGAAAGGTCCCATCTGCTCCTCACTGTCTCTAACAAGCAATTATGAAACAGAATGCTATGTTCCACCTATACTCCAGCACTACCCCCCCCCCACCCCCCAACCCATAGTACATGACCAACAACTCAGTCGCCTACCATGCTCAAACCTGCAGGCTCTCCACACTTAAAATTACCAACTTCACCCCCGACTGTAAACCTGTCACCACTAAAAGTTGACAGTACAGTGCTGGGGACAGGTCTTTCATTTGGGCAGAGGTGCAGCATTAACTTCAGGAGGGGATCATTGAAGCCAACACCAGCCCTTGGAGAGAGCAGGAAGTGGTAGTGAGGAATGGGTAAAAGAATGGGTAAAATAGGTAGTCATTGACTACAGTTAGACCATCAACAGGTATACACAGTTAGATGTGTACACCTCCCCCGCATAACCATGAACCAAACTGCAGAGAATTGGGTCTTTTCTAACATCAACCTGAAGTTGGCATATCACCAGGTCCCTATCTGCCCAGAAGACCACCAATACACTGGGTTCGAGGCGGATGGCCACCTCTACCATTTCCTGCGGGTCCCCTTCGACATTACAAATGGACTCTTGGTTTTCCAACAGGAGATGGACTGCATGGTGGACAAGCTGTAGGGAAAGTGGACTGCTGCAGTGAGATGTTGAAGATTTCCATTAGGACCTTTATCAGCTGGGCCGCACAGTCCTTCAGCACTCAAACAGGTATGCTAGCTGGACCTGATACTTGGTGTGGGTTCACCCAGGATAGGATCTTCCTCACCTCAGCTGCAGTTATGCAGGGTGCCTGTTCTTCAGAGAGAGAGACAAGGCTTTCTTTCATGTCACCTTGTTTTCCTCATCAAACTGTGTGGGGAAGGTATTCAACCTGTCAGGAAGGGAGGCATCATTGTCGCTGACCTTGCAGGATTGACTTACAGTCAGTTATGGTTTGAATACCCTGTCACATGCAATACATGTTGCCAGTGTCAGACAGTGTCTGTGGCTTCTCTGTGCATACCGATTCTTTGTCTTCCTGATTGCACGGGAAACTTCAGCCATTTCACATCTTAATGCCATTTTTTCTCTCAACCTGAAAGCAGTGTCACAAGCTCTGAGTGTTGCACGAATCTCCGAGTCTAGCCTTGGTTTTTGGTTGACTCTTGCTGTGCAGCATTTGATCCCATTGTGACAACCTCAATAGATTTAATTATGTAACTAATCACTCTGCACGTATATTTGTCAATGTTGATGTGGTTGCTGTAGGTGGCCATCTCACTTTTTTTAAATTTTTTTTTTTCACACCATAAATCACATTAGCCATGATATACACTATTTCTTTTTCACACATATACAGTGACTTTTTCTCCCCCCCCCCTTTCCTCCCAAACCACCCCCCCACCCCCCCCTCTCATCCATTTTAGGTATACAATCTAGGTTGCATTAAGCCAGTCAGACAATGTTGTCATTCAACAAAATTACACCAGAAATTCTACTGAGTCCATTCTTTTCTTTCCTTCTCCTTCCATCAACTTAGGTAATGTTTGTCCCCGGTAGGTTTTCGCTATTGTATTTAATGTAAGGCTCCTATACTTGTTCGAATATTTCAATATTATTTCTTAACCTATATGTTATTTTTTCTAATGGAATACATTTATTCATTTAAATTTAGTAGTTTCTTCCTTTTAATTTGGTTATGTATTCCATTAATATTTAAAGACATATAGTTCAGCGTAGCCCTTTTATATTTTGTTTATCTTCTCTTTCCGTTTTTCCATCATTACCTTTCCTCCTTTTCCATTTCTGTTTTCTTATTTTCAACTCTTTATAAGACAACTTTCCTACAACATCCAACATTTTCCTTATTCCCCTATTTCTATCTTATTTATCCCCAATCTCCCCTTCACCTCCTGAGTTGTCCTTTATCCCTTGTCGGACAACCACATCTCCCCTCTCCATTTGGATTTGCGAATCCACTCGCAAGCGTCAACTGATTTTGCAGTGACCGCTATTTCCCCCCACCCCGCCTCCCCCAGAAAAGATTTCACTTTTCATATGTCACCAAGGTCACTCTTTTAATTCCCTCCTTATTCTCTCTATTCCATTACCTTCCCTTATTAATTCTTGTCTATACTATCTATATTTTCCTCTAAGTACAGATACATTCATGTATGCTCATTGTCTCTATTCACTCTTATACCTCTTTACCCGCATACATATCAATCGTGATCATTTTTACTCTCATTACCCGTCTTCATCCCTCAGTCTATTTTTGTCTTTACCCACATACATATCAATCGTGATCATTTTAACTCTCATTACCCGTCTTCCTCCCTCAGTCTATTTTTGTAATTGTTCTGCAAATTTTTGTGCTTCTTCTGGATCCGAGAATAGTCTGTTTTGTTGTCCTGGAATAAATATTTTCAATACCGCTGGATGCTTTAGTATAAATTTATACCCTTTCTTCCATAAAATCGCCTTTGCTGTATTGAACTCTTTTCTCTTCTTTAGGAGTTCAAAACTTATATCTGGATAAATGAAGATTTTTTGCCCTTTATACTCCAGTGGTTTGTTGCCCTCTCTTACTTTTTCCATTGTCTTCTCCAGTACCTTTTCTCTTGTAGTATATCTTAGGAATTTTACTACAATAGATCTTGGTTTTTGTTGTGGTTGTGGTTTAGAGGCCAATACTCTATGTGCCCTTTCTATTTCCATTTCTTGCTGTAGTTCTGGACATCCTAGGGTCTTAGGGATCCACTCTTTTATAAACTCCCTCATATTCTTGCCTTCTTCATCTTCCTTAAGGCCCACTATCTTTATGTTATTTCTTCTGTTATGGTTTTCCATTGTATCTATTTTTTGAGCTAGTAGTTCTTGTGTCTCTTTAGTTTTTTTATTAGATTTCTCCAATTTCTTTTTTAAATCTTCTACCTCCATTTCTGCTGCTACTGCCCGCTCTTCCATCTTGTCCATTTTCTTTCCCATTTCTGTTAAGGTCATCTCCATTTTATTTATTTTCTCTTCTGTGTTGTTTATTCTTTTTCTTAAATCCTTAAATTCCTGTGTTTGCCATTCTTTAAATGACTCCATGTATCCTTTAATAAGAGCAAGTATATCCTTTACCTTGCCTTTCTTTTCTTCTTCTATTTCACTGTACTCTTCCTCTTCCTCTTCTTCTTCCTCTGGGTTGACCATCTGTTGTTTCTTTGGTGCCCTTTCCTCCTCTTCTTTCTTGTTTCTATTGTCTTCTGTGGTCTCTTCTTGCTGCAGGTGTTCTGCAGCTGTCGTTGCCGGCTGTGGAGATCGACTCCCCAGCTGGTCCCCCCTCCCGTCGGTGTGTTTTTTTTCATTCGCATCGCGCATGCGCGAAGTATCGCGCATGCGCGGTTGCGCACTTTTACTCGGCTCTGCGAGCCATTTTTGTAGTCCATTATTTACCAACCTGAGGGAGCGGGTTTCTCTCTCCACAGCGGGCCTCTTCGGACAGGTAAGGCCTTCACCTTTTTCCTCCTTTGTCTTCTCTTCCTCTCTTCTTACCGTTGCTTTCGATTTTTCTTTTTTTGTCGCCATCTTCTTTCCACCTTTATACTCACTTTTCTGTAACTTTTATTTCTGTGCCTTTGTGTTTTCCTTTGTTTTTCCCGACTTTTCTGGAGAGGGCTGGAGTTCACCGTCCGGCCACTACTCCATCACGTGACTCCGGTGGCCATCTCACTTAATGCATTCCAGTCCTGCAACGTTGCTGTGGCTTCTTCTGGCAATTTGTTTGACTACTACAGAAGACAGCACAATTTTGGAAATTATTTTAATCCATAATATAGATAGGTGTGTGAAAACAATGCCTTGTGCTTGTCAATCAAAAAACATTGTCTTATTCGTTTACATTAATTAGATGGTATCATTGTTGCCCTTGAAAATTCAACATACAAATCTTGAAATGTAGGTAGAGAACCTCATGTGTGGCACGTTGTCACGGGCCTTCTGAAAATCAAATACGCAACATCCACTCTCATAGGCATACGAGCCGGAGGAGGGCAACTGCCCTCCCAAATCCAGGCAAAACAAGAAGAAAAAAATGGACGGAGAAAGCATCTGATGTTTTCCGGGGAGAGTTACTGGAATCTGCTGTTGTCCTTGGCTCACTTCAGACTATTGCCAGATATATCTGACGTTCCCCAGAGTGACTGACTCTCCTGGTTGTGCCCAGGCCCAGCGCTACCATTAGGCAAACTAAGCAGCTACCTAGGGGGCAGACCACGGTGGGGTGGTGTGGGGAGGGGGTGCTGTCAGGGTTGGACAGGTTCAGCTCAAGTGTGGTATGTGTTTGCGGAGTGCCTCGACCAACACACAGTGATCAGGTAAGACTAATTTTTTGGGGGGAGGTGTTGTCCGGTGAATGAGGGATTCGGGGAGGGCAATGGGATAGCGGCTCCCCAAGGGAGGGGGCAGGGGGAAGGTGCAAATGCCCTTGCTTGGCTCTGGCCACATTGGCTCAGTGCTGGGTCGCTGGAGGGCAGTGCGCCCCTCCCTCTCTCCCCCCCCTCCTTATGGTCTCTGCTCTGCTTCCCCCCCTTCCTGGACCCTACTCCCCAGTCCCCATTCCCCACTTCCCTCTCCCTGTTCCCTTCTTCTCACTCCTCAATCCCCACTTCTCTCTCCCTCCCCAGTCCCTGATCCCCCCCCCCAATCCCCACTTCTCCCTCCCCCCCAGATCCCTACTCCGTCCCATCCCTGGTCCCTGGGCACAGTGTAAAATTTCGGGCAAATCAACCCCTTTGGCCCCCCCCAACCAAAATGTCCCCATTTTCCTATGTCCACTGCATCTCCTTGATCTAACCTTTTTGTCACTTCTTCAATGAATTCCAATTGGTCTGTCAAGCAAGATTTTTCCTTAAGGAAACCATGGTGGCTTTGGTTTATCTTGGTCATAAGCCTCCAAGTACTACATAACCTCATCCTTTACAATCGATTCCAACATCTTCTCAAACACTGACATCAGGCTAACCAGTCTATAATTTCCTTTCTGCTGCCTTTCTCCTTTCTTGAATAGTGAGGTGATTTTCCAGTCCTCTGGGAACATGCCAAAATCTATTGATTCCTGAAAGATCATTACCAATGCCTTTACAATCTCTACTGCTACTTCTTTCAGAACCCGAGGGTTAACCCATCTGGTCTGGAAAACTTATCTACCCTTAGACCTTAGCTTTCTGAGCACCTTCTCCCTTGAAATAGTAACTGCACTCACTTCCCTTCCATGATACCCTTCAACGTCTTACACCCTGCTGTTTTCCACAGTGAAGACTGATGCAACATACTCATTTAGGTCCTTTGTCATCTCTTTGTCTCCCATTATTATCTCACCAATGTCATTCTCTAGTGGTCCTGTGTCTACTCTCACCTCTGAGACTCCGATAGCTCAGTGGTTAGAGCAATGGCCTTGCAAACCAGGTTCGTTCATTTCTGTGAGGGGTGCTGGACAAAGTGGTGATTCTCTGTCTTCCTTACAGTGGACGAAGTTAAAGAATTTCATGTTACATTCTAAATGTAGTATTACCTGACAATAATGGAACCTTTACCATTTACTCATATATTTGAAGAAGCTTTTCAAAGGTTATCAAGGAAGTATCCTCTTTGATATTATTTGTGTGTAATTCCTGTTTAAAAAGAGTCCTTGCATTAGGGGATACACCTCATTTTGAATTTCTTGTGTCTCATGCCTCTTTGCACTCTCCATATAGAATTAGTTTAATATTAGGAATGTGCAGAGAAAGCTTAGTGACATTCGGCAAATGGGACACACTGATTTAAGAATGAAGAATAAAGTACTGGCAAAACTCACCATTATCTATAAAATATGTGTGGGTTAAACATTTATTAATGTTGTAAGAGATGGTTATGCAATGTTCGATGAAAGTAAAGAATCAAAACCCACCGTCATTGTCAGAAGTACAAATTCTCACACATGAGTCTCTTTAAAGTCGGTGACACGACAAGCTTTATTTACAAGTCTGCAGAGTTGGACTCAACTGGCTTCTCGCCAAGTCAAGCCCCGATACATACAGTGCATTGATTTTTATACCTTTTTTGCTTGTCCTTCCCCTCCTCTTTAACACTGTTTTAATTGGTTAGTTTGTGCAAAATCATTCTAAGTACACTTGCATTTGTAATTATCATGTTTGTCACGTACACGACGAACTCAACACACACTAAATTCTGTTTTTCACTCTTTTATCAATCTTTGGCTCCTACATGTCTCTTTGTGACCATGAAAGATTTCTGATTGTTATAACATTGTCCAGCTAAACTTTTATGGTAAGCTCCCTGTCTATTCTGGCTTCCCCTTTTATGATTAATCATCACATTTTAACTTAAGCCCTTTTTAACCTAAATTCTCTATCTATAACAATCATCGACTTGATCAATCTTTTGGCCAGTGTTGTCTGCAGGTGCCTTTGTATTCGTTGGTACATATTTAAGTACTGGGTTGTGTTTATCCTAAATCTTAAGAGCGAGTTTCTCTAGCAAGGCCAGAACTGCAAATAGGATGTATTGCATAATAGAGATGAGGCAATCCATCTCTGTGTTTCTCTGTTCTCCGTTTTGTTTTCTTTCCTCTTGCATCATTTCAGCCTTGAAATATCTTGTGGACTTTAATAGTAATATTCACATTAATTTTCACTAGAAATTATTGCCTTGTGTCTTAAGCTCTTGTTAACATCACTATTCCTTTTTTAGGTTTTTGACATTTTCCTGCTCTGCTGTAGATTGTAATAAAACTTATTACTGCTGTTGCTCTTGGACCTCCGACTAGTAGCAACTGAAAATATTTGTCAAATCCCACTTAGGATTAAAACTAGTGAAAAATTATTGATGAGATTTTGGATCTTAACTTGAAACATTTATAATTCCTTTACCCCCACAGATGCTGCTCAACTTGCTGAGTTCCTCAAGCAGTTTTTTTTCTCCAAAATCACATTCTTTCAATAATTTTTTTTTAATACTTTAATCTTATTGAGAAAGTTCCACTTGGAGAATGCAGTGCTGATCATGTTTAATAATATGCTGCTGTTTTGGAACATGGAAATTGGGAAATGAATATTGAGCAAGGTCAATCTACCTTGACTTTTACCATCCTAGTAGTCAAATGTAATAAAATAATGTGACTTTGGGTGGTAAAAGGGAAGGCAGATTGACCTTGCACAATAATAATTTCCCAATAAATATTAAGGCCTATATATGCTGTGTTTGTAATAAAAAAAACCACAAAATTACTGGAGGAGCTCAGCAGTAATGTCCATAAGAGGTAAAAATATATAACCTATGTTTCGGGCCTGAGCTCTTCCTTAAGATATGAGCAAAAAGAAGGTGGGGGTGGGGAAGGAAGAAAGGGCAGGGGGAGGAGAACAGGCTAACTGGCAAAAGGCCATAATTGGCATGGGTAAGAGGACAGGAGAGGAAAGGTGAGAATTGGGGAGTGGCTCTGTGAATGCAGAGCTGAAGGTGAAAAAGGGGAGTGGCTTTGTGAATGCAGACTTGAAGGAAAGGAGACAGAAGGAAAGGGGGAATGAGGGAGAGAGAGAGCAAGAGGAAAGGGATGGGGAAGGGGAGAGATGGGGGCAGGGACAAACAGACACTGAAGTCAATGTAAATGCCATCTGGTTGGAGGGTGCCCAGATGGAATATTAAGTGTTGTTCCTCCAATTTGAGGGTGGTCTCAGTCTGGCAGCGCATGAGACCATGGACAAATATGTTTGCATGAGAATGGGTCGGGGTATTGAAATGGGTTATTGCTGGGAAATCCCCACTATTTCGGTGAACAGAGCGAATGTGCTCAACAAAGCAATCTCTAAGTCTGCGTTCAGTCTCTCTGTTGTAGAGGAGGCCACAATGGGAGTACTGGATGCAGTAAATCTCCTCTGCAAATTCACAACTGAAGTTTTGCTTCACTAGGAAGGACTATTTGTGTCCCAAATGGTGGTGAGAGAGGAGATGTGGTAAATGATGATATGTTGGAAGTGGAACCTGGTGGGGTGGTAGATAAGGACAAGGGGAATCCTCTTCTTATTGCGTGTGGGGGTGAAGGGGGCCAGGGTAGATGAGTGGGTAATGGAGGATATGTGTGTGAGGGCTGAGTTGATGGTAATAGAGGGGAAGCTACATATTTTTGAAGCCAGTGTGAAAGTTTATGACAGAGGCTCAGTCCTGTGGGCTGTTGAGGCCAGGCTGAGTGTTCGTAATGGAGGCTCACTTTCAGGATTGAGGTGGAGATCCATGTCAGATGTCACTGAGGCAGTAGTCTCCAGGGAGGTGGGCTTCCAATGCTTGATAGACAACAGCTGAGTGTAGAACTGTCGGTTGAATGCGTAGATTTATCAGGGGATGGTGTAGGGGAAGTCCATGATGGGTCATGGTAAGTGATGTTTGGAGCTATGGTAGTGAAAAAGCAAGGGTCCGCTGGTATCTGGGCATGGAGGCAAGGGTGGTCCTTAGGATACAGTGAGAGAAGCAAAGAGAGCATAGAGTACCTGAGATCCTTGTGGGGAACAAATTAGAAGGCCTAGAAATGGAGCGGGAAACCATGTGGCACAGGATGGAGGTGGAGGCAAGTAACCAAGAAGAACACGTAGCTGCAGAAGCAAGTCTGAGTGCAAACATGGCCTTACTGGTTGATAATAGCAGGGAGTGCAGAGATAGAGTAGTGAGAGAGAAAATAATTAGGGTTGGCTAATCACATCAATATTTCCTTCCATTAGTCTTCCACAACACTGGAAATGGTGTAAGGTAATGCCAACTGGTGTCGAGCTTTCGAGACCATGGCACAAAAATAATCTATTCATCCCACAACCAATGACTACCACAACAATCCTGCCATAATTCAAACTAATTATATATCTCAAAATTGCTATTGTCTGAAAGAAATATAATTACCAATCTTTAGTCACTCTATGACTTTAAAGACATACTCTTCTTGGTTGCCAGATAACAACCCACACTTTGACAAAACTAGAGAAAAGTAACATAGCTCTCAGATTTTCAGAAAACAACATGGTTGTAGCTGGGGGAATGGAAAGAAGGTGTAAAGCCACACTTCATCTGACAGGAGTATTTTAAAAAAAATTCTGTGTATATATATTGATGGTCTGTATAAGTGTGTTATGACTGTACGTGTGTTTGCACTGTTTGGTACCATAAACTGGAAAACATTATTTCATCGGATTGTACAGGTACAATTGGATGACAAATCATCTTGAACTTTGTCAATGTCAGTTACAGTCCATTAAAATACTGCACTCCCATACAAACAAATAACCAAAGTCAAAACCACATTTATGCCCACATGGCCACACAACTTTTACCCACCTAAATTTACTGCAAGCTTCATCCACTCATGCCAATTCCCCAGCCTCACCCCGCTATTGACATTTTAATCTCACAGAAGCCTATGAGGCACAGCTCCAAATGTGAAACTATGAAAAGTTTGAGGCAAACCAAGAAGGAATAGGACAGGGGCA
The DNA here is from genome assembly GCF_036971445.1 of Narcine bancroftii. Taxonomy (NCBI): domain Eukaryota; kingdom Metazoa; phylum Chordata; class Chondrichthyes; order Torpediniformes; family Narcinidae; genus Narcine; species Narcine bancroftii. The sequence goes on along the minus strand of NC_091470.1, from coordinate 57,740,603 downwards.
GCCAAATATTTTTGGTTGCGGGCCACATACAGAAAAATATAAGGAGTCATGGGCCAAACAATGTTCTCGACAGTTTTCAACCAGTTACACTGCAACAAAAATAATGTTTTTAGACCAGAAATCCCTGTACCATCAAAAATTAATTTCTATCAAAATAATTATATGACACTTCTGAACAGTTTAACTGTTGACATTACAGTAGTTTATTGATGTGCTCACATATTACAGTAGGCATTTATGTATCTGTTTCTCTTAAATTTAATTGAAATTAATAAAATAAAACTCTTTAAAACTCTCATTTAAAAAGCAGTGCATAATAAAAAGCTGGGTAGAGAATAAGAACAGGAGAAAAGATCAAGAAAGGGACAAGGCAGTCTCCAACATTCTTCATGACTCTCAATGAATACAGTTTATGGCACAAGTGTTCACCTTAATGATTATGATGCAATGTGTAAATCTGTAGAAAGGCTATTAAAGATTTCTTGCAAATAAAACAAACACATTTCCATTGTCCTCTAAGGAAAAGTATTCATTTCCCACCAACTGAAATTTTCAGCATCACTTACTATTTTCTGTCTTTTTGGTTCCCCCATGTTTAATCAACTGAGGTAAACATTTTTAAAACTGATTAGGTCCACAAACTTAAGGAGATATGAAGAAAAACTTATGATCTGTAAAGCTACAACTTCAACTTATTTCATCATTAACAGAGTTCTATTCTGATTATGCAGATTCCTGTTTCTGAATGGAGCAACAAAGACAGCAGGGCACAGCCATGTAGTTGTCTGAATCTGTCTACCTGTTCAGCCTTGGGTCTTGAAGCAGAAACAATAATAGCATCTTCATGCACAGAGAAATATGGTCTGGCAACTACATAACTAATGGTGCTTTAATTGGTAAAGATATTAATATCATGACTTTCAGATAAGTTGGCTTAGTCATATTTCATTGCTGGTTGGTGAGAAATTATTTTTAAAAATAAAAATAATTGCTTCACTGCAGCATCGCAGGTGTAAGAGTGGCCGATAACACAGCTGCCATATAATTCCAGGCAATGAATGAGCATAGCATTGTTGGAAAGTCAATTCTAAGCAGGATTAAATACAACTTTGTTCTATGTGCATGGGTTCACATACGCCTGCATTTTTGAGATGTATGGTGGATGACTAAATACTGAACAAGTATGAGTGGAGCCTGGAACAGATGTTTAAGATAAAAGGCGTAAATGAAATCAGTTTGTCTTAATTCACTTCAATAATTTTACTAGATTGTGGGGGGGGGGGGGGGGGGAAGCAGCATCTGAATATTTTCATTACTATTTTGCTCCTGAGCAAAATATGTAAAATCTATTTTGAAAAACAAACATGCACTTTTCTTATATTGGATTCTCTTTTTGATATACTCGGGTTTCAATAATGGATTTATAGTAATGAGGCAGAAGTGTTTTGTGACCAAAAAAAGAACATAACATTTAAACAATGTAGCAATTTTAGGTGATAAATTTGAGTTTTAAAAATGAGTTTATTTAGAAATTAGATATTTGAAAAAATTGCATGTTTTGTTTGGTACAATTCAACATGCATGGAATATAGTATCATTTTATGCTCCCCTTTTAACAATTTATTGAGAATGGAACCACTACACTTAAACTGTTCAATTATTCTAAGTAATTGAATAATACAATTCATAAGCAACTTTTATAAGTAGAAAATTATACAAGTAAAAAACATAAACATTCACAAAATGAAAACAGATTAATTGGAATAATATAAAACCAATCTGGTTTGATTCAATAAAAACAAAATGCTGGAATCATAAAGCAGATCAGGCAGCATCAATGGAGAGAGAACAGGGGTTGATAGTCCTCCGTTAGAATGAAAAAGAAAAAAATGTTATTTATTTTGTGGAGAGTGTGGTTAAAATTGATAGAACTAAAGAACAAAGGGGAAATCTCTGATTGTGTGATTATAGGGCTTCTGTGATGATAAGCAGCTAAAGTCATGAGAGAAAGACAGAGAGACAGAAAGAGAAAGAGAGGGGGGGGAGAAAGAGAGAGAGAGAGAGAGAGAGAGAGAGAGAGAGAATATCAAAAGAGGCACTTTAATTCTCCAATTGACTCCCACTTTGATATATGTATTTATGGGCTCCTGCACTACTTTTCTACATCCCAGCTCTGATCTGCACTTCACAGCTTTAACATGATCCTAACTTCACCCACTAACCTATCAACCACATGGTTTCATCAGCTTCTTATCACCTCACCAACCCTGCGCTCACACAGAGATATTCTGTTTGTCTTATCCATTCCTTTCTCCTCCCACACTGTGCAATTTTTTTTTTTTTTAATTTTTTATTTTTCACACCATAAATCACAATAGCCATGATATACACTTTTTCTTTTCCACACATTTACAGTGACTTTTTCTCCCTCCCCCCTCCCTCCTCCCAAGCCACCCCCCCCTCATCCATTTTAGGTATACAATCTAGGTTGCATTAATTCAGTTAGACAATGTTGTCATTCAACAAAAATACACCAGAAATTCTACTGAGTCCATTCTTTTCTTTTCTTCTCCTTCCATCAACTTAGGTAATGTTTGATCCCGGTAGGTTTTCGCTATTGTATTTAATGTAAGGCTCCCATACTTGTTCGAATATTTCAATATTATTTCTTAAACTATATGTTATTTTTTCTAATGGAATACATTTATTCATTTCTATATAGCATTGTTGTATTTTCAAATTATCTTCCAATTTCCAGGTTGACATAATACATTTTTTTGCTACGGCTAGGGCTATCTTGACAAATCTTTTTTGTGCATCTTCCAAGTCAATTCCAAATTCTTTATTTTTTATGTTACTTAGGAGAAAGATCTCTGGATTCTTTGGTATATTGTTTTCTGTTATTTTATTTAATATCTGATTGAGATCATCCCAAAATTTTTCTACTCTCTCACATGTCCAGATTGCATGAATTGTTGTTCCCCTTTCTTTTTTACATCGAAAACATCTATCAGATACTGTTGGGTCCCATTTATTTAACTTTTGCGGTGTAATGTATAGTCTGTGTAACCAATTATATTGTATCATACGTAGCCTCGTATTTATTGTATTTCTCATCGTTCCAGAGCATAACTTCTCCCATGTTTCCTTTTTTATCTTTATATTTAAATCTTGTTCCCATTTTTGTCTAGTTTTACCATTTGTTTCCTCATTTTCCTTTTCTTGCAGTTTAATATACATATTTTTTATAAATCTTTTGATTAACATTGTATCTGTAATCACATATTCAAGGTTACTTCCCTCTGGTAAACTCAAGTTGCTTCCTAATTTATCTTTCAAGTAGGATCTCAGTTGGTAATATGCCAGCGCTGTATCTCCAGTTATATTGTACTTATCTCTCATTTGTTCAAAGGATAAGAATCTACTTCCTGAAAAACAATTTTCTATTCTTTTAATCCCTTTTTTTTCCCATTTTCTAAAGGCAAGGTTGTCTATTGTAAAAGGGAGTAGCTTATTTTGCGTCAATATTAGTTTTGGTATTTGGTAATTTATTTTATTTCTTTCTACATGAATCTTCTTCCATATATTGAGGAGATGGTGTAATACTGGAGAAGTTCTATGTTGTACCAATTTTTCGTCCCATTTATATAATATGTGTTCAGGTATCTTTTCCCCTATTTTATCTAATTCTAGTCTCGTCCAGTCTGGTTTTTCCCTTGTTTGGTAAAAATCTGATAGGTACCTTAATTGTGCGGCTCTATAATAATTTTTGAAGTTTGGCAATTGTAAGCCTCCTTGTTTATACCATTCTGTTAATTTATCTAGTGCTATCCTCGGTTTCCCCCCTCTCCATAAAAATCTCCTTATTATTTTCTTTAACTCTTTGAAGAATTTTTCTGTCAGTTGTATTGGCAATGCCTGAAATAAGTATAGTATCCTTGGAAAAATGTTCATTTTAATACAGTTTATCCTTCCTATCAGTGTTAGTGGTAGCTCTTTCCAATGCTCTAAATCGTCCTGTAATTTTTTCATTAGTGGATTGTAATTGAGTTTATATAATTGGCCTAGATTTTTGTTTATTTGCACACCTAGGTATCTTATTGCCTGCGTTTGCCATCTGAATGGGGATTCCTCCTTAAATTTTGAGAAATCCGCGTTATTCATAGGCATTGCTTCACTTTTATTTACGTTTATCTTGTATCCCGACACTTCTCCATATTCCTTCAATTTCTTATATAGTTCTTTTATTGATAGTTCTGGTTCTGTTAAGTACACTATCACATCATCCGCAAACAGACTGATTTTATATTCCCTGTCTTTTATTTTTATTCCTTTTATATTATTATCTCTTCTTATCGATTCTGCTAGTGGTTCTATAGCTAGCGCAAACAATAATGGTGATAGTGGGCATCCCTGCCGCGTTGACCTGCTTAAGTTAAATTGCTTTGATACATGTCCATTTACTGTCACTTTCGCTAACGGTCCCTTATATAATGCTTTAATCCAATTAATATACTTCTCCGGTAAACTGAATTTTTGCAATACTTTGAACAAGTAATTCCATTCTACTCTGTCGAAGGCCTTCTCTGCGTCTAAAGCAACTGCTACTGCCGGTGCTTTATTTCCTTCTACTGCATGAATTAAGTTAATAAATTTACAAATATTGTCTGTTGTGCGTCTTTTTTTGATAAATCCAGTTTGGTCTAAATTTACCATTTTCGGTACCTGTTCTGCTAATCTGTTCGCTAATAGTTTAGCTATTATCTTATAATCTGTGTTTAGCAGAGATATTGGTCTATATGACGCTGGTGAGAGTGGATCTTTCCCTTGTTTTAGTATCACTGTAATTATTGCTGTTTTACATGAATCTGGTAAGTTTTGTGTCTCATCAATCTGGTTGATTACATCCAGGAGGGGCGGTATTATTAGGTCTTTAAATGTTTTGTATAATTCTATTGGGAGTCCATCCTCTCCTGGTGTCTTATTATTTGGTAAATTTTTTATTATCTCTTGTATTTCTACTGTTCCAAATGGTTCTGTTAATTTATTTTGTTCCTCTATTTGTAGTTTTGGTAGTTCAATTTTAGTCAAAAATTCATCTATTTTCCCTTCTTTCCCTTCGTTTTCGGTTCGGTATAATTGTTCATAGAATTCTCTGAAGTTTTCCTTAATTTCTTTTGGATTATATGTAATTTGTTTGTCTTTTTTCCTTGTTGCCAATACCATTTTCTTAGTTTGCTCTGTCTTAAGCTGCCATGCTAGGATTTTGTGTGTTTTTTTCCCCTAGTTCATAATATTTCTGTTTTGTCTTCATTATATTCTTCTCCACCTTATATGTTTGTAATGTTTCATATTTTATTTTTTTATCCGCCAATTCTCTTCTTTTGGTTGTATCTTCCTTTATTGCTAATTTTTTTTCTATGTTTATTATTTCCCTTTCCAACTGCTCTGTTTCCTGATTATAGTCCTTCTTCATCTTGGTTGCATAACTTATTATTTGCCCTCTAATGAATGCTTTCATTGCGTCCCATAGTATAAACTTATCTTCCACTGATTCCGTATTTACTTCAAAGTACATTTTTAATTGTTTTTCAATAAATTCTCTAAAATCCTGTCTTTTAAGTAGCATGGGGTTTAATCTCCATCTATACATTCTTGGAGGGATGTCCTCTAGCTCTATTGCCAATAACAGGGGTGAGTGGTCCGATAATAGTCTAGCTTTATATTCCGTTTTCCTAACTCTCCCTTGAACGTGGGCTGATAACAGGAATAGGTCTATCCTTGAGTATGTTTTATGTCTAGTCGAGTAGTATGAGTATTCCTTTTCTTTTGGGTTTTGTTTCCTCCATATGTCCACAAGTTTCATTTCTTGCATTGATTTAATTATAAATTTGGTTACTTTGTTCTTCCTGTTAATTTTTTTCCCCGTTTTATCCATATTTGGATCCAAATTCAGATTGAAATCCCCTCCTATTAGTATGTTCCCTTGCGTATTAGCTACCTTCAAAAAGATAGCTTGCATAAACTTTTGATCTTCTTCGTTAGGTGAATATATATTAAGTAGATTCCAAAGCTCTGAATATATCTGACATTTTATCATAACATATCTCCCTGCTGGATCTATTATTTCCTCTTCTATTTTAAATGGCACATTTTTGCTAATTAATATAGCCACTCCTCTTGCTTTTGAATTATACGATGCTGCTGTTACATGTCCTACCCAATCTCTCTTTAATTTCTTGTGCTCCAATTCAGTTAAGTGTGTTTCTTGGACAAATGCTATATCTATTTTTTCCTTTTTCAGTAAATTTAGTAGTTTCTTCCTTTTAATTTGGTTATGTATTCCATTAATATTTAGAGTCATATAGTTCAGCGTAGCCATTTTATATTTTGTTTATCTTCTCTTTCCGTTTTTCCATCATTACCTTTCCTCCTTTTCCATTTCTGTTTTCTTATTTTCAACTCTTTACCAGACAACATTCCTACAACATCCAACATTTTCCTTATTCTCCTATTTCTATCTTCTTTATCCCCAATCTCCCCTTCCCCTCCTGAGTTGCCCTTTATCCCTTGTCGGACAACCACATCTCCCCTCTCCATTTGGATTTGCGAATCCACTCGCAAGCGTCAACTGATTTTGCAGTGACCGCTCTTTTCCCCCACCCAGCCCCCCCCAGAAAAGATTTCGCTTTTTATATGTCACAAAGGTCACTCTTTTAATTCCCTCCTTATTCTCTCTATTCCATTACCTTCCCTTATTAATTCTTGTCTATACTCTCTATGTTTTCCTCTAATTACAGATACTTTCACATATGCCCATTGTCTCTATTCACTCTTATACCTCTTTACCCGCATACATATCAATCGTGGTCATTTTTACCCTCCTTACCCGTCTTCATCCCTCAGTCTATTTTTGTCTTTACCCACATACATATCAATCGTGATAATTTTTGCTCTCATTACCCGTCTTCATCCCTCAGTCTATTTTTGTAATTGTTCTGCAAATTTTCGTGCTTCTTCTGGATCCGAGAATAGTCTGTTTTGTTGTCCTGGAATAAATATTTTCAATACCGCAGGATGCTTCAGTGTAAATTTATATCCTTTCTTCCATAAAATCGCTTTTGCTGCATTGAACTCTTTTCTCTTCTTTAGGAGTTCAAAGCTTATATCTGGATAAATGAAGATTTTTTGCCCTTTATACTCCAGTGGTTTGTTGCCCTCTCTTACTTTTTCCATTGTCTTCTCCAGTACCTTTTCTCTTGTAGTATATCTTAGGAATTTTACTACAATAGATCTTGGTTTTTGTTGTGGTTGTGGTTTAGGGGCCAATGCTCTATGTGCCCTTTCTATTTCCATTTCTTGCTGTAGTTCTGGACATCCTAGGGCCTTAGGGATCCATTCTTTTATAAACTCCCTCATATTCTTGCCTTCTACATCTTCCTTAAGGCCCACTATCTTTATGTTATTTCTTCTGTTATAATTTTCCATTATATCTATTTTTTGGGCTAGTAATTCTTGTGTCTCTTTAGTTTTTTTATTAGATTCCTCCAATTTCTTTTTTAAGTCTTCTACCTCCATTTCTGCTGCTATTGCCCGTTCTTCCATCTTGTCCATTTTTTCCCCCATTTCTGTTAAGGTCATATCCATTTTATTTATTTTCTTTTCTGTGTTGTTTATTCTTCTTCTTAAATCATTGAATTCCTGTGTTTGCCATTCTTTAAATGACTCCATGTATCCTCTAACAAGAGCAAGTATATCCTTTACCTTGCCTTTCCCTTTATCTATTTCACTGTATTCTTCCTCTTCTTCTTCCTCTAGGTTGACCATCTGTTGTTTCTTTGGTGCCCTTTCCTCCTCTTCTTTCTTGTTTCCATTGTCTTCTGTGGTCTCTTCTTGCTGCAGGTGTTCTGCAGCTGTCGTTGCCGGCTGTGGAGATCGACTCCCCAGCTGGTCCCCCCTCCCGTCGGTGTGTTTTTTTTCATGCGCGGTTGCGCACTTTTACTCGGCTCTGTGAGCCATTGTTGTAGTTCTCTTTCTACCGACCTGAGGTAGTGGGGTCTTCTCTCCACAGCGGGCCTCTTCGGACAGGTAAGGCCTTCACCTTTTTCCTCCGTTGTCTTCTCTTCCTCTCTTCTTTCCGTTGATTTTGATTTTTCTCCTTTTGTCTCCATCTTCTTTCCACCTTTATACTCACTTTTCTTTAACTTGTATTTCTGTGCCTTTGTATTTTCTCTTGTTTTTCCCGACTTTTCTGGAGAGGGCTGGAGTTCACCGTCCGGCCACTACTCCATCACGTGACTCCTCCCCACACTGTGCAATTTAAAGCTCACTTGTTTTCTCCCTTTTCCAATTTCCAACTACAGCAATCTTTTTATTCAACTGTAAATATAACCTTGTAAACTGTATCATTGAAGATGAAATTCACATTACAGCTTTTTTCTCAAAATTCTGCAGACAACAGATTATTCAAAAATGTAGTCATAGATCCAGTACCTCATCCCTATTTTGATGTTTCTTTTATTGTAATAAACGTGTTATTTTATAATAACAATACTTTATTAGTACTCATGACCTCGAGGTGGCATCCATTTTGAATCCACTCCTAGCTGCAACAACTCATCTCCGACTCCCTCTAGTGGTCAGGATTATCACTACCATTCTATCATTACACCCGTGTCAGAGTTCAGATTCAGAGTTCAGTTTTATTGTCAGAGAACATATATGATATCACATACAACCCCAAGATTCTTTTTTTTCCTGCAAGCAAGGCAGAAATACTACTTTTTGGCAGTGAAAAAAAAAACCTGACTCAAAGTATACTTGTAAACAAATAAAGAAATATAAACAAACCGATTGTGCAATACAGATACAGAAAAAAAAGAGCAAAAGTAAGACACTTTAAATAAGTCCCTGATTGACTTTGTTGATGAGAAGTTTGATGGTGGAGGGGAGGCAGCTGTTCCTGAACCTGGTGGTGTAAGTCTTGCAGCACTTATACCTCTTTCCTGATGGTAGCAGCAAGAACATAGCATGTGCTAGGTGGTATGGGTCCTTGATGATTGCTGTTGCTCTCTGATGGCAGCGTTCCCTGTAGATGTTTTTGATGGTGGGGAGGGTTTTACCTGTGATAACCCCACTACCTTTGGCAGGGCTTTATGCTCAAAGTATTGATGTCCCATACCAGACTGCGATGCACACTTTCCACCACACATCAGTAGAAATTTGCCAGGGTTTTTGGTGAATATTCTACCTAAATTTTTGTATCTTTTTCAAGCTTTACAAATTTTTATTCATAAATCCTTTTTTAATTCATTTGATTTGGATATTTCTTCATATATATGGCAGGGGAAATGACCTGTATAAGTAAATCCCATCTTCAGAAAACTATTAGGAATGGGGGAATGTAACTTCCAAATTTTCAATTTTATTACTGGGTGATTAATTTATGCAGTTTATTTTTATTATTAAAATTTGATAAATTAGCAAATCGACTTTCTTGGGCAGAAATGGAACTGAACTTTTCTAGAAATTGTCTATGTTGGCAATTTTAGGTTCTGCTTTACCTTTATCATTTTTCAAACTGACACATAATCCAATGATGAGAATAAGATTGAGAATATGGGTTCAATTGAGGAAATTTTTTGGTTATAATAATTTTTTTCTGGCTAGATCTATGATAGATAACCATTCATTCCTGCCTTCAGTTTAGATGAAGGCTTTAAGGAATGTTACAGATTAAACATTTTAAATATTTATTTATTTGAAATAACTTTGCTTCTTTTAAACAATTGTCAATTAAATTTAATATTTCTAACAGACATTTTTTTTAGATATTTGCAAGTTAGGAATTTTGTTCAGTCTAAATTGAACACTTTTTCTCAAATCGCAGATTCTAATATACTTGACATACTTTTTGATCTACAATTTGTTCAAATTGCTATCATGTATTTATAGTGATCTATTGGATTTAAGACTAGGCTCAGTGGCTAAGATTAAAAATGATTGGGAACATGATCTTAATATAACTTTTTCAGATGAGGATTGGTATTCCACTCTTAGTTTGATCAATGAATCTTCATTTTATGCTAGATACTGTTTATTACAATTTAAAGTGATACACAGAATACATATGACTAAACTTAAATGATCCTTTTTCTATGCGGATGTTGATCCATTTTGTAAAATTGTAAAAATTTTTGAAGTCTCACTGATTCATATGTTTTGGGAGTGTCTTAAATTAAGAATATTGGCAGAATATTTTTCTTTCTTTGTCAACAATTTTTAAGATTAAATTAGATCCATGCCATTTAACTGCTCTGCTTGGTTTTTCACGTGAACCAGATAAACTTTTATTGGCATCTCAAGAGAAAGTTTTAGCTTTTAGCACATTGATAAACCAGACAAGCAGTTTTAATGAAATGGAAAGATGAACTCTCACCGACTCATGCACAGTCTTTACATGATGTAATGACATATCTAAGCTATAGGTATAATATTAAAGATAAAGAGTTACAATTTGAAAAAGTATGGGGCCCATTTATAGAATACTATCATAATTGACAGTTTTAGATGATTTGGATGTTCTAGTGCTGATTTGTCTGTCTTCTGGAGATCCTGACTTGATCAAACTTTGTATTTTTCTTGTAACCTTGATTAGAGGGAGGGGTTAGATTAGTATTTCTTTTTTTTCTTTTAGATAAGTGAATTTATGAGGTTTAATTATGATTATCCTGGATAATATCCATTTTTTAGATTTTATTAAGGTATAATACATTTGTTATTATACTATTTAACTGATTTATATATATAATTATTTTAATAGACAATCATATTTAATAATAAGGGATGGAATTTAAAATTTATCATATTGTGCATTTACTTTAATTTTGTTATGTTTATGTTGAACTCAATAAAAATATTTTAAAAAGAAAAAAGAATAAATTTGCCAGGGTTTCTAATTTAATACCAAACTTCCCCAAACCCCTGAGGAAGTAAGGACACTGATGTGCTTTCTTCAAGATGTCGTTAGTTGGTTGGGTCCAAGAAACATCCTCCGAGATAGTGACTCCCAAGAACGTATATTTGCTCACCTTCTCCACCTCTGATCTCCCAATGATCACGGGATCGTACACCTCGTTTCCCTTCCTGAAGTCAACAATAAGCTCCTTGGTTTTGGTGACATTGAGTGCTTTCATGAAAGGCTCAAGCCCAAAATGACGGTTATGTATCTAATCCTAATGTTTGACCTGCTGAGCTTCTCCAGCCTTTTGTGTTTTTACTTAAGTACGAGGTTGTTGATGTTTGCACCATTCAATTAAGTTTTCAATCTCTTTCTTGTATGCTGATTCATTGCCCCTTTTTATAGTGGTATCATCAGTGAATTTGTAGATGGTGTGGTTGTACCAAGCCATACATTCATGGATGTATAGTGAGTAGTGCAGGGAATTAAGAATGCAACCCTATGGTGCACCGGGATTGATGGAAATTGTGGAGGAGATGTTCTTACCAATCCTCACTGATTGTGGACTGAAAGTGAGAAAATCCAGAATCCAATTGCACATTAAGTTGTTGAGTCCCAGGTGTGAAGTTTGCTGATAAATTTTGAGGGAATGATGGTGTTAAATGCCAAAATGTTGTTGATAAAGAGCATTCTGATGTATGCATCTTTGCTCTCCAGAGTTTTGTGTCGAGCCTGTTGCTATGTTAGGTAAATTGAAACAGACCCATGTTGCCACTTAGACAAGAGCTGATATGCCTCAACACTAGCTTTTTAAAACTCTTCATCATTGTTGATCATGTGCCACTGGTCGATAGCCATTAAGGCAAGTTACCAGACTTGATTCCAGTGGACTAGTGGCACTTGGGTGGATACTTGGGTATCAGTATGATTGATGTCTGTTTGAAACAGGTGGGTACCACGCCCTGCTGAAGTGAGTTGTTGAAGATATATGTGTGGTGGAACACGGTACTGTGGGCATTCCTCACTGGGCTAGGCAGGCTGGCCCACCTTCTGTACCAGTAGCCCCTCCCCGTAAGATCTCCTTATAAAGGCTGAGAACCCTAGTCTCCTCCCTCCCTCATACCTGTGTTAGACATGAGCCAGCAGGGTGTAGGGACATGCCTGGGTTTTCTGATTAATAAAACTTTTGTTTGCTTGCTTGCTTTGTGTCTGCGGATGGTCATTGATTGAGCTTGTGGTGATATGACCACTACTATAGTCACACTCCTACTGGCCTACTGCAGGGGGAAACCATTGTACCTGCAGGTAGGTAATCTGGGAGGCTGGACCCACCTTGCTGACTGTCATATCACCTGCCCATATAAAGACTTGAGCCAGCCCTTTCCAAAACCAGTCAGGCTACACACATATCCAGTGCTTTCTACTTTAAGCTGATTAAAGCCTGTTGTACAGTCTTTCGAATTTTGTGTTGTGCAATCTGACTGGAGATGCTGGAGATCGATCCAAAGGAACCCGAGGCCTCCGTAAAGTTTGATATGTGGCTACACTGTTTGAAGGCCTACCTGAGGTGCCATGAAATCACAGTTGATAGTGATTGGTACAACTTGCTTTTTGCTGTGGTGGGCACCCATGTGTTCCAGTGACTGCACTAGATATGAAGAGGCAATGGCCCTACTCCAACAGCAATATAGAACCCTGATGAATGCGATGTACATGTGCATCCAGCTGGGATCCTGACGCCAGGGCCCAGGTGAGTCGGTCGATGAATAATTGTTATCCTTCCCTAGATGATTGGCGTCGGGAACCTCATTGCTGGTCTAACCGATGACCCTAGGGCCGGTGCTTCTCCGGAAGCATATTAGAATGCACAAGGCAGACCTCCTGGTCGAGGAAGTGCATCTCCTGCATGTGAACCCCCAATATGCACTGGTAAATACCTTGACGGACAGGACGATACAGTGTCCATCTGGGACCTGGAGTGAACGGGGTGCCCCAGCACAGGAGGTGCACCCAATATCCCCGGGCAGTGACCAGTTAGCACCAGGGATCACCCTGACAAACAACATAGTGATCCCACCACCAACGCAGCCCCCTGAGTGTCTCCCTTCCACTTGAGTGTCCCCCTCCACTATTACAAACAAATTCCCCACCCCTATGGACCCGGTATATACAAGCCGCTTTCAGGTGCTTGGACACAGATAAAGCACCGGCAGACGCAGCTAGGGGAGTGCAGCTGGGACGTTCAGGTAGCCGTGGAGAAGATGCCTTTCTGTCACCTGAATGTGCCAGCTGAAGGAGACCCGCATCCAAGTGAATGCCGGCTCCTGTGAACTGTGGCTGTAGTCCCACTGCTACTTTCAGAACCGGAGATTATACCTACAAGAGGAGGGTTAGGTAAGTGCTCCTCCTGGCCGGGATCTCCACTTTCAGGTGGCCTCCCGAGAGCTGCATAGGGGTAGTGTGAAAAATGGTGAAAAGTGATTAAACTCGCACCATTCTGTGAAAAGTGATGGAATGCAAAGTATGTAGATTAGAGCTTGAGAGTAGACAGTACTAGCTAGTGGGCCCCTTCTTATCATGAGCCCCAAGGATGCAAGGATCTGGTTCAGGCTGGTACACTGATGTAAGGAAGTTTATAGCTAGTACTGCGCTTGCTTAAGAGACATGAATATTAACTTCGACGCCTCTATGGAGGGTATGAACTAATTAACATAATATGCGATGTATGAAGAGGGAGGAACTGATTGATACCTGGATTGATGGAAGGGAGAAGAAGAATGTTGTAATGTATTGGGATTCTGATTGGAAGAAGGTAAATGAAGGTAGGGTGATGTTGAGCGTGGGACTGTACAAAGGAGTGATGATTCTGAACCTCCGGTGTGTCTCCAGACCAGGGACACCCGACTCTGCAGACTCAAAATAAAGCTGAATCTGTTCCCCAAGACTTTGTCTCCAGAGTAGTGATTGTGAACACTTTATATTTCACAGGTAGAATATGCGGTTTTACTTCAGGGTATTTTGGCCGCCTGAAAGTGCCCTCTGACACAGTTCAGCCCTCCATATCTAGCTGGTCGAATAAGCCACTATTCCACTGGAACCGACAATACAGCCAGCAGTACTTCGGAGATCTCAGATATGAATACACTGTCGGAATGGCTGAACCTATGAACTGTATGGACTGCAAGATCTGTGCTGATGGACATTGCCTTGAATCACCCCGCCGGACTTCATTAAAAAAAAAATGGAGGGTGAATGTGGTGGAACACGGTACTGCGGGCATGTCCCCTCTAGGCTGGGCAGGCTGGCTCACCTTCTGTACCTGTAGCTCCTTCCCACAAGATCCCCTAATAAAGGTTGAGAACCCAGTCTCCTCCCTCATACCTGCCTTGGACGTGACCCAGTAACATGTAGAGGCATGCCTGGGTTTTCTGATTAATAAAGCTTTGACTGCCTGCTTTGTGTCTGTGGCTGGTCATTGATCGCACTACAATCTGTGAATACTTTGGCAAGATGGTCAGCACAGATTTTTAATACTCAGCTGGGTACTCCATCCAGACTGGAAGCTTTGCTCGGATTCACTCTCCTGAAGGCAGTCCGCATATCATCCTCAGATACAAAGAGGAGAGGATCATCAGGTGACATGGGAGTAAGCAGTGGTGGTTATTCCTTGTTCTTATGGTTGAATTGGGTGTAGAAGGCATTGAGTTCATCTAGGAGTGAAGCTTTGCCATCTCCTACTGCTCTGGATTTGGGTTTGCAGTAGGTTATGTCATTTAGACCCTGCCACAGCTGTTGGGTATCCTTTGCTGTTTCCATTCTTGTCTAGAAACTCCACTTTGCCTGGGAGATGGCTTTCCAAAGGTCACACCTGCTCCTTCTGTAGTGATCTGGCTCTCATCAGGTTCATTGTTCAACCAGGGCTTCTGGCTGGGGAAAACCCTATGTGACCTTTCAATTTCGCTCAATAGCAAGAATTATCAAATGAACTAATTCTGGAGATTTCATATACAAGGATGATCATGTGCTCAACAAATATTCATGCCTTTCCATTTTTCAGCAGGGATCCTTATTTAGTAAGGCTGCCATTGAAGAAATTCATTCTGTAGACTAGACATCAAGGAATAAAGACTTTTATTAAAAACATGATATCATGGAGAGTCTGCAATGATGTACAGAACTCTCTCCTAAAACAACAGTCATCATATATTTATACCCAGCAGTGAACAGGTATACGTGACCAAACTCGCATAAGAACATTAGTTACACAAAAGCTTGTGACAGATAAGAAGTGGCAGACCCTCAAACTTAAAATCACCCATCTAGCACCTGTATCCTATTTAAAAAAGGTTATCTATTAACAGCAGAGAGGCAGCTAATGCTTCAAGCTGACCAATTAGTCTACAAGCTGAGAAAGACAAATACAGACCAAACAATTAATTAACCCTTTGGATATTTTTTCTTCCACAACTGCTGAGTAAGAACCCTCCTTCCCTCGACCAAATTGTTTACACCAATGCTGGTATGAGATCATATAAGTATAAAACTATTAAATAACAATTAAAATGGAACTGTGCTTATTTTTACAGTTTATTAGTAAAATTGATGCCCCAATTATCTAAAGAACTATTGGGAAGCTGTCATTAAAATATTTATCCAACCACAGAATTTTATCTCTAAAGTAGCAATCTAATCAAATTGGACTTGTAGATGAGATACTGCAGGATCTGGAACTCCCTATTTAGCATCCTTTTGAAATACAAATTATCTTTGCAATACTGTTCCTAACATTGTTGTTCTGTATTTTTTTCTATATATTTGTGTTGTACACCTATGACAGATCTTGTTGGGTGTTTTATATAATTTGAAGATGCAGAAAAGGTGGTTCTGGTGGAGGCAGTGTTGGTGTTGATGGTAGTCAATTGTTGTTCTTATGCAATTCACAAGATTGCAAGGTTGGCTGGCTTTAAAGTAAATTGGGCAGGGGATAGGATAGTTAGAGTGCTCACAGAGGATAAGGATTCTTTGTAGTAGAGCACATTTCCAAGGCAACAAAAATAATGTTTGATTTTTTCGTGTCTCTGGACGTGGCCATGCAAATAGCCTAGGTAGATGTAGGTTGGAAGAGTTCTCTGTGAGGATTGATTAAAAGGATGATTTTGAGCTAAAAACAAAAGAAAGATGGGTAAGAAATGTAAGACCCCCCCCAAAAAATCAAAGAAGCTCAAAAGTCGGCAAGATCATTGGCACAAGAGAGTGGTGAAGAAGGTGTCACCATGATGTCAGAAGAAACTCAGAGACTGGGGGTTGACACAAGATCTTCAAAAAGTGCTGGAAAATATGGAGATTTTGAGTGGATGATTCTCTAGTGGAAAATGTACTGAGAGAGAAAAAAATAGTTATGAAGTCGACAGCAATCTAACACCTAATAAGTTGGGTAGACCAGGTCGAAAATGACCTGATAACAACCCATGACAAACTAAAGACCCTGGAGGAAAATGCAAAGAAATGGAGATTGGATAAACAACTGCTGCTAGACAAAATCGACCATATGGAAAACTTCAGTAGAAGAAATAATGCCTGAATCATCAGATTCATTGGAAAGCCAATGAGGCTGTCTGGTGGTGGGGGGGCAGACTTGCAGCCAGGTCACGCGGGCAGGAATACTAGCAGGTGCGTGGGACCAAACAGAAGGGACTGAAGAAAATGATCCAGTTAGCTTCTTTAAGGAATGGCTCCCACGAATGCTGGGAGCAGGAAGATTCAAAGAAAGCCTGCTTGTGGAGAGATCTCACTGGGCCCTCAGCCCCAGAAGACAGGAGGATCAAAGACCACGAATGGTCCTGGTAAGATTTTTAAGTTACTGAGATCAGTACGCAACATTAAAAGTAGTAGCAGAATATGCCAGGGAAAATAATGGCCCAATCGATTCGGAATGCGAAAAAGTACTACTCTTTCAAGATTTAAGTGCAAACATGATTAAACAAAGAAAATAATTTGATTGCATTAAAAGACAATTGAGAATGCAGTATATAAAGAACTCGATGCTAAACCCAGTGATGCTGAGGATTGATGTGTCAGAGGGACCCCAAAGATTTTAGAAAAACCAAAGGAAGTAGAGAAGTTTCCATAAGAACTATAAGGGGGACCCAAGAATGGACTCCAGAAAGAAGAACAGGAAAAAGTCAAAGTGAACTGTAAATGTTGAAGTCTGGATAAAAGTAGTTATATTTTTAATTGTTTTGAGTGGTTAACTAAAGTAATATGGAAATTTATACTGGCAAGCTGAAAAGAGGATTAATATTTAGGAAAATAATAGTAAGGCAGATACTCCGATTTAATAATAGTAAGGCACCAGAGAAGGAGAGTTTTTACAAAATGGCATTGAAGTTAACAGGAATGGTTCTTTCTCAGATGGCACCACAGGCTTTATTTGCAAGTTTATATCAGCATGATGCTGAACCAAGCCATGAAAGACCCCAACAATGAAGACGCTGTTTACATCCGGTACCGCACGGATGGCAGTCTCTTCAATCTGAGGCGCCTGCAAGCTCACACCAAGACACAAGAGAAACTTGTCCGTGAACTACTCTTTGCAGACGATGCCGCTTTAGTTGCCCATTCAGAGCCAGCTCTTCAGCGCTTGACGTCCTGTTTTGCGGAAACTGCCAAAATGTTTGGCCTGGAAGTCAGCCTGAAGATAACTGAGGTCCTCCATCAGCCAGCTCCCCACCATGACTACCAGCCCCCCCACATCTCCATCGGGCACACAAAACTCAAAACGGTCAACCAGTTTACCTATCTCGGCTGCACCATTTCATCAGATGCAAGGATCGACAATGAGATAGACAACAGACTCGCCAAGGCAAATAGCGCCTTTGGAAGACTACACAAAAGTGTCTGGAAAAACAACCAACTGAAAAACCTCACAAAGATAAGCGTATACAGAACCGTTGTCATACCCACACTCCTGTTCGGCTCCGAATCATGGGTCCTCTACCGGCATCACCTACGGCTCCTAGAACGCTTCCACCAGCGTTGTCTCCGCTCCATCCTCAACATCCATTGGAGCGCTTTCATCCCTAACGTCGAAGTACTCGTGATGGCAGAGGTCGACAGCATCAAGTCCACGCTGCTGAAGATCCAGCTGCGCTGGGTGGGTCACGTCTCCAGAATGGAGGACCATCGCCTTCCCAAGATCGTGTTATATGGCGAGCTCTCCACTGGCCACCGTGACAGAGGTGCACCAAAGAAAAGGTACAAGGACTGCCTAAAGAAATCTCTTGGTGCCTGCCACATTGACCACCGCCAGTGGGCTGATATCGCCTCAAACCGTGCATCTTGGCGCCTCACAGTTTGGCGGGCAGCAACCTCCTTTGAAGAAGACCGCAGAGCCCACCTCACTGACAAAAGGCAAAGGAGGAAAAACCCAACACCCAACCCCAACCAACCAATTTTCCCCTGCAACCGCTGCAACCGTCTCTGCCTGTCCCGCATCGGACTTGTCAGCCACAAACGAGCCTGCAGCTGACGTGGACTTTTACCCCCTCCATAAATCTTCGTCCGCGAAGCCAAGCCAAAGAGAGAGAAGAAAGAAAAAGATGATATATGTCACTGTCAGAGCAGGGGCATTGCACATTGTTTTTTAAAAGAGAAAACCAATATACTATATGGATAATCAAAAGGGTCATATTAAAGAGCTGGATATATGTAAATATGAATATGGGTAAAATGTAAATATTTATTAGCTATAATATTAACAGTTTAAATAGGGCCATAAAAAGGAAAAGTCTTGGAATACTTAAAAAAATTAAAGGCAGATATAGTTTTCCTACCGGAAACTCATCTTACAAAACTGGAACATAATAAATTACAAAGGGATTGGATGGGTCAAGTATTAATTTCAAAGTGAGGGGATAGTATTTTTAATTAATAAAAATATACCGGAGTTCATTGAAGATACTTCCATTGATCCAGCTGGAAGGTTTGTAATGGTACATTGTCAAATATATGCAGAATCTGCATACTTATGAATATTTATGCTCTGAATTTTTGATGATGAATCCTTTATACAAAATGCCTTTTTAAAAACAGTCGCAGGAAGACAAAATGAACTGGTTAGGGGAGATCCCATCCATGATAAAACAGCAAAGATAGTGATAATGGCAAAAGCTGCAAAAGTTACCTTATCTTTTATGAAGGATTTAAACCTGATAGCTGTATGAAGACAGTCACACCCCAGGGCAAGAGATTATTCATTCAACTCAAAAGTTCATGATTCTTATAAGAGTATTAATCTTTTTCTAGCGAATGCATAATTGAAAAACAGAGTGGTTGAAACAGAATACCTAGGCAGCCTATTATCTGACCATAGTCCGCTGACTTTAATGACAACGATGTCAGAAAGGCAAGAAAGTGTTTTATAGGTGGCCTCTGCTGAGAAGGTAATATTAATGTAATTTTATTAGGGACAAATAGAATTCTTTGGTGAAATGAATCGACCCTCTACAAATGATATTTTATTTAATATGGGATGCTCTCAAGATTTATTTAAGAGGTCAATTAATTTCATATACCAAAAAACTAAAAAAGGAACATATATATGAGGTCAATGGTCTGGAGAATGATATCACAGAGTTGGAAAAAGAATACCAGAGAACAGATTTGAAAGATAAATACAAACTTTCTGAAAATAAAAAATAGGAATATAATACAAAATAGAAAAAAATCAAAGCAGAAGGATTATTAATTGAGAGATATAGCACATAAAGTTTTGTCATGGCAATTAAAGGTGGAGGAGACATCAATGATGATCAATGCAATTCAACAGTGACTGACAAATTAACATACAATCAGAACAAAATCAATGAAACATAAAAAAATTATACAAAACTGTATAAATCAGAATTTCTGGGGGATTCTAAAGAGATAGATGTATTTCTCTCGGCAATTGAGCTGCCAAAATTGGAAAATAAGAGATCAGATGGAATTGGATGCCCCCTTTACTAGAGAGGAGATTGAAAAAAAAAACCTGAATATATTGCAGGTAAATAAATCATTGAGAGAAGATGGTTTCCCGCCCAAATTTTACAGACAATTTAAATATCTTTTGATTCCTCTTATGAAAGTGTTAGTCTGGGCAGCAGAGACTCAGACTCTCCCAGAATCCTTCTCAACAACTATTATTACGGTGATACCGAAAAAGAATAGAGACCCATTAAAATTATCCTCTTATAGACCTCTTATAGACTTCCTTGTTAAATGTGAATTACAAGGTTTTGGCCAAAGCACTAGCTAATAGACTAGGGAGTTACCTACCTAAATTGATAAATCCAGATCAGGTAGACTTTGATTATAAAAGACACTCTGCAGACAATTTGGGTAAACTACTTAATATAATTTATTTGGGTAAGTCCAAAGTGAACCCAGGTATAACTGTATCTCTAGATGCAGAAAAGGCATTTGACTAGCTAAAGTGGCTGTTCTTTTGTAAAGGATTAGAAAAGTTTAGAATAGGCCAAGTATTTATTGATGGATAAAAACTCTTTACCATAAGCCACAGGCCAAAATTATAACTAATGGACAGATGTCATCAATATTTCCTTTGAGTAGATCTAGCAGGCAGGGGTGCTCACTGTCTCCAGGTCTCTTTTTTTTTCTGGCGATTGAACCACAAGCAGAAATTATAAGAGGGACTCAGACATAAAGGGATTCAGAGTTGGCCAGGAAGAGCATAAAATTAATTTATTTGCAGATGATGTGCTGTTATATTTATCTGACCCAGTCGAGTCTTTGGCCAAACTACAGGCCACACTGGAGAAATGTGGGAGATTTTCAGGTTACAAAATTAATTTGGAAACATTAACAAATTTTGGTCATGAAAGATATCAAAAAAGATGCTGGTTGAAATGGAAACTGGAAGGAATTAAATATTTAGGAATAACGGTTGATAATAATCTACAAAACATATAATCTTAGCTATCTCCCTTTGCTTGGAAAGATTGAGGAGGATTTACAAAGATGAAAAGATCTGCCTATCACTTTTAATTGGGAGGGTTAACTGTGTGAAAATGAAAGTGATGCCGAGACTGCAATACCTTTTCCAGTTGTTGCCTATTTCTTTGCCTAAGAATTTTTAAAAGATACTTAATGGTCATATAAGACAATTTCTTTGGAAAAATAATGTATCTAGGATCTCCATGGAAAAATTGATGTGGGAATATAAATTGAGAGGATTAAGATAGACTCAAAGCACCAGCACCATCTTGCATCCCTGAACACTAGGAAGGCATTGGTGTAATACTCAACTTGCTCTGTAGGATCCTCTGCTGCTTCAGATTATCTCCAATCGACTTCCGAGGATCTTTCTGGAAAGTAGGCCTTCATTCTTCTGCACTTTCTGCACGTTTAAAAGTCAGTTTCTTCACTAGTTGACCTTTTGTTTACTTCACTCGCCTCCATGCATCGGGTGAGCTGGGCATGTGCGAAGACTCACGCATGCAAACTACCCTCAACCGGGTCTGGGCTGCGGGTGGGATCAGCCTCCGCTGAGCCAATGAGGCCGTCTGGTGTGGGGTGGTGGGCAGACTTGCAGCCAGGTCATTTGGGCAGGAATACTAGCAGGTGAAGAGGAGGAAGAAAATCCTGCAATGTTGGAAGAAGAAGAAGAGGCAATCCTTATGGAAGCAGCTAGAATTATGGAAGGTAGGCCTCAAACGTTTAAAACTATGCCTTTACAAACTTTTAAAATTACTTATGCTGGAGCTGAAGCTGTTAACCTTTTATTGGAAGATATTGCTAAGCAAATGGAAAATATGGTTTTTCAAATGAATCAAGGGTTTCTTTTGGTGACAATGCCCAATTTGATGATATTAAAGAAAAAATGAACAAGATATGTGAAGAAATTTCAACTGTAAAGATGGTTGTTTCCACAGTAAAAATTGATATCAGTAAATGTTCGAAAGCAGTTGACACTGTACAAGATAAGTTTAAGAAGATTGAACAGGCTTTTACTGACTGTAATGATAAAGTGGAGCGATATACAAAAATGATGGATTATATTGAGCATTCTATTTATTTTTTGAAGAAAATTGATTCGTTGGAAAATCAAAGTCAATGTAATAATATTAAGATAGTAGGTCTTCCAGAAAATATTGAAGGAACGGATCTGGTAAACTTTTTTGGAAATGGATTCTGGAAATGTTGGGCGAAGAGTCTTTCCCAGATGGATTGGAATTAGATTGAGTGCATAGAGCGATAAGGAAAAAAAACCTTTTCCAGTCAACTTCCATGGGCAATTCTTGTTCGTTGTTTGCGGTACCAGGATCGAGAGATGATCTTGTGTCTTGTGGTATAAAATGCTCATCAAAATCAGAGCACTTTGGGAGGAGTCACGCGATGGAGTAGTGGCCGGACGGTGAACTCCAGCCCTCTCCAGAAAAGTCGGGAAAAACAAGAGAAAACACAAAGGCACAGAAATAAAAGTTACAGAAAAGTGAGTATAAAGGTGGAAAGAAGATGGCGACAAAAAAAGAAAAGTCGAAAGCAACGGTAAGAAGAGAGGAAGAGAAGACAAAGGAGGAAAAAGGTGAAGGCCTTACCTGTCCGAAGAGGCCCGCTGCGGAGAGAGAAACCCGCTCCCTCAGGTCGGTAAATAATGGACTACAAAAATGGCTCGCAGAGCCGAACAAAAGTGCGCAACCGCGCATGCGCGAAGTTTCGCGCATGCGCGATGCGAATGAAAAAAAACACACCGACGGGAGGGGGGACCAGCTGGGGAGTCGATCTCCACAGCCGGCAACGACAGCTGCAGAACACCTGCAGCAAGAAGAGACCACAGAAGACAATAGAAACAAGATAGAAGAGGAGGAAAGGGCAGCAAAGAAACAACAGATGGCCAACCCAGAGGAAGAAGAAGAGGAAGAGTATGGTGAAATAGAAGAAGAAAAGAGAGGCAAGGTAAAGGATATACTTGCTCTTATTAGAGGATACATGGAATCATTTAGAGAATGGCAAACACAGGAATTTAAGGATTTAAGAAAAAGAATAAACAACACAGAAGAGAAAATAAATAAAATGGAGATGACCTTAACAGAAATGGGAAAGAAAATGGACAAGATGGAAGAGCGGGCAGTAGCAGCAGAAATGGAGGTAGAAGACTTAAAAAAGAAATTGGAGGAATCTAATAAAAAAACTAAAGAGACACAAGAACTACTAGCTCAAAAAATAGATACAATGGAAAACCATAACAGAAGAAATAACATAAAGATAGTGGGCCTTAAGGAAGATGAAGAAGGCAAGAATATGAGGGAGTTTATAAAAGAGTGGATCCCTAAGACCCTAGGATGTCCAGAACTACAGCATGAAATGGAAATAGAAAGGGCACATAGAGTATTGGCCTCTAAACCACAACCACAACAAAAACCAAGATCTATTGTAGTAAAATTCCTAAGATATACTACAAGAGAAAAGGTACTGGAGAAGACAATGGAAAAAGTAAGAGAGGGCAACAAACCACTGGAGTATAAAGGGCAAAAAATCTTCATTTATCCAGATATAAGTTTTGAACTCCTAAAGAAGAGAAAAGAGTTCAATACAGCAAAGGCGATTTTATGGAAGAAAGGGTATAAATTTATACTAAAGCATCCAGCGGTATTGAAAATATTTATTCCAGGACAACAAAACAGACTATTCGCGGATCCAGAAGAAGCACGAAAATTTGCAGAACAATTACAAAAATAGACTGAGGGAGGAAGACGGGTAATGAGAGTTAAAATGATCACGACTGATATGTATGTGGGTAAAGACAAAAATAGACTGAGGGATGAAGACGGGTAATGAGAGTAAAAATGATCACGATTGATATGTATGCAGGTAAAGAGGTATAAGAGTGAATAGAGACAATGAGCATACATGAATGTATCTGTACTTAGAGGAAAATATGGATAGTATAGACAAGAATTAATAAGGGAAGGTAATGGAATAGAGAGAATAAGGAGGGAATTAAAAGAGGGACCTTTGTGACATATGAAAAGTGAAATCTTTTCTGGGGGAGGCGGGGTGGGGGGAAATAGCGGTCACTGCAAAATCAGTTGACGCTTGCGAGTGGATTCGCAAATCCAAATGGAGAGGGGAGATGTGGTTGTCCGACAAGGGATAAAGGACAACTCAGGAGGTGAAGGGGAGATTGGGGATAAATAAGATAGAAATAGGAGAATAAGGAAAATGTTAGATGTTGTAGGAATGTTGTCTTATAAAGAGTTGAAAATAAGAAAACAGAAATGGAAAAGGAGGAAAGGTAATGATGGAAAAACGGAAAGAGAAGATAAACAAAATATAAAAGGGCTACGCTGAACTATATGTCTTTAAATATTAATGGAATACATAACCAAATTAAAAGGAAGAAACTACCAAATTTAAATGAATAAATGTATTCCATTAGAAAAAATAACATATAGGTTAAGAAATAACATTGAAATATTCGAACAAGTATAGGAGCCTTACATTAAATACAATAGCAAAAACCTACCGGGGACAAACATTACCTAAGTTGATGGAAGGAGAAGGAAAGAAAAGAATGGACTCAGTAGAATTTCTGGTGTAATTTGGTTGAATGACAACATTGTCTGACTGGCTTAATGCAACCTAGATTGTATACCTAAAATGGATGAGAGGGGGGGGTGGGGGGGTGGTTTGGGAGGAAAGGGGGGGGGGGAGAAAAAGTCACTGTATATGTGTGAAAAGAAATAGTGTATATCATGGCTAATGTGATTTATGGTGTGAAAAATAAAAAAATTTATTAAAAAAAAAAAAAAAAAAAAAAAAAAAATCAGAGCACTTTAATGATTCAGGGGAATAGGGTTTTCTTCTATGCTGATTTAAGCCAAGATATTATTAGGAGGCGTAAAGAATTTAATCCTGCAAAAGCAGTACTGTGGAAGAAGGGGTATAGATTTGCTTTTCAATATTGCCCGGCAATATTGAAGGTGTTCTATGGGAATTTTCAGGCTCAATTTTTTGAGAATGATTGTGATGCTTTAACTTTTGCCAATTCTCTGCCAGATAATGTCAAGTTATGAATTGCAGAAGCAATCAATGGTGAAGGTTTTTCAAAAGAATGAAATGGGAATGGGAAGAAGGTGCCAAAAACTCAACGATTGATTGACATAGAAGGAGAGGACCAAGTTGATCGTGGACTGGAATCTGTGGGCTAAATGTCACAAATTGCATATTTTTCATGGAGATCAGTTGGCGGGGGGGGGGGGGGGGGGTGGGGGGTGCAGGTGGATGACTCTGAAACTTCCAAAGTCATCCGCCACTAGTGGTATTGACCACACCTGGAGGGGGGCACCACTAAGGTGGTAGTGTTTTTAATTTTTTTTCCTTTTTTAATTTGTTGAGTTTAATTTTTTGATGATTATTTTAGTTGTTAGTGTTTTAAAGGGGTTTTTTTGAAGGAGTTGTTTTATTTATATTAGGCTTGACTGTGCAAGGTGCCATTCTTAGGGGATAAAATGAATAATATGAATTTTGCAACTTTTAATGTTAAAGGCCTTAACCACCTGATTAAAATGAAATGAGTATTGAATTACATCAAAAAGATGAAAGCTGATATTGTTTTTTTACAAGAGACACATTTGACTGAGAAAGAAAATTCAAAGTTGAAGAGAGATTGGGTAGGACATGTTATTGCATCGTCTTTCAATTCTAAGGCTAGAGGGGTAGTTATTTTAGTACATAAAAAGTTACCTTTTATGTTGGAATCATTCTATGCTAATGCTGGTAGAGTATTTATTGTTAATTGTAAAAATATTTTAGAAGTTTGGACTTTGATGAATGTGTATGCTCCAAATGTAGATGATGAAGAATTTGTAGTGGAAACATTTTTGAAATTGAATCAGGCAAATGAAAATATATTAGAAGATGGAGATTTCAATTGTTTGGATCCTTTATTGAATAAATCTTCAAAAACTTTGAAGAAAATAAAAATGGCTAAACGATTGACTGTATTAATGAAAGATTTGAATTTGGTTGAAATTTGGAGATGATTGAATCCGACTGAGAAAGATTTTTCATTTCATTCCTCAAGACTTGATTCCTTTTCTAGAATTGATTTATTTCTAGTATCGGCACAATTACAAGATAGAATTATGCATATGAATATAAGAGTAGGATTTTGTCCAATCATTCTTTATTATTAATTTCTTGCACGGGTTATGAGGTGGTAGAAACTCCTTATCATTGGAGATTTAATGAGATGCTACTATAAAAACCTGAGTTAATTGACTATGTTAGGGACCATATTACATTCTTTTTACAATCAAATTAGGGATTAGTACAAAGTAAGTTTATTTTATGGGATGCATTGAAAACGTATTTATTCATTGAAAGTTAAGAAGCAATATTTGGCAGAGAGTCAAAATTTGGAAAAGGAGATAGAGGTTTTAGAGAAGAGATTACAAAGGAATTTGACAGAAGATAAGAAGGCACAGTTATCTAGATTGAAATTACGTTATAATACTTTGCAAACCTATAAATATGAGAAAATGATATAAAGATCTAAACAATGTTATTATTAGGAGAAAGAGCCCCATAAAGTTTTTGCCTGGCAGTTAAAGACTGAACAAACATCTAGGACAATAAATGCAGTAAGGAGAAATTTGACAGTTACCTATAAGCCCCAGGAGATTAATGATGAATTTCATTCATTTTATCAAGAATTATACACCTAGGTTGTTTCAGGATAATGATCGAATTGAATCCTTTTTAGCTAATTTAGATTTACCTTTTTTGTATGATAAAGATGTAAATGAATTAGATAGTTTTATTTTACCAATCTAAAGCTTAAGGAGGTATTACAAACTATGCCTAGTGGGAAATCTCCAGGAGAAGATGGATTTACAATAGAGTTTTATAAAGAATTTTATGATTTATTACTTCCGGTATTCATGGATGTGTTGAAGTAAACTACAGAAACAAGTTTGTTCTCAGAGTCTTTTTCTAGTGTGTTAATTACAGTTATTCCAAAGAAAGACCGAGATCCTTTGAAAATGGCCTCATATAGACTGATTTCTTTATTGAGTGTGGACTACAAAATTGAAGCTAAGGTATTAGCCAATAGACTTGCCAAATATTTACCACAATTAGTACATGTAGAACAAGCGGGTTTTATTAAGAATAGATATTCAGCCAATAATATTGCTAAATTGATTACAATAATTAATGCATCAAGAAAGCAACTCAACCAACCAATGATAGTAACACTAGATGCTGAAAAGGCTTTTGATCATGTTGAGTGGATTTTTTAATTTATTTAATACTTAATAGATGGTATAATGAGATGAAAACTTGTTTGGTAATGGAAAAAATTATGTATGTTTTACATGATAATTATTCATTTTTTCTTAATAAGTGGTCTTTATATTTAGAATATTTACACTTAGATTTACCTTGATGAGATTTTAGTTAATATATTTCGGTTTTCTTTTCTCTTTCTTTGGCTCTCCTAAAGAGAGCTGGCTGAGAGAGGGGAGGGGGGGGGGGTTCTTTTCTTTTTTTTTCTTCTCTTTTTTTATTGTTCATAATATGTATTTTTCTTATTGTATGTAATAACTTTGTTGAATGAATAAATAAAGTTATTAAAAAAAAGGAAAAGTAAATTATCGAGAGTTTACAAAAATTGACATGGAGATTTGAGGACTTCAATTATCAAATTTTCAGAATTATTACGAAGCAGCACAATTAAAATTTATTAATAGGATGTTTGATATTGACCAACCTCCAATATGGGCTAAAGTGGAATTAGTTCAGATTTCTGAAACTAACGTACATCAATTCATATGTATATATGGAATCCTTATCTTTTACAAAAGTATAAATTGCCAGTATTGAGACACTTAATGGAGATCTAGTATAAAAGGGATCAAAATATAGGAACCAAAGGTAAAATTTCAGCTAAGACACCATTATATCAGAATAAAATAATTCCTTTTACAATGAATAACCCCTATTTGAAAGTTTGGGAACTGAAGGTATTAAATTGGTAGAGGATTGTTTTGAACCTGCTATGTTTCTTTCTTTCACTAGATTTAGAGAAAAATTTGCGATATTACCAAGTTCTTCATTTGCTTATTATCAAATTCGTGCATAATTTTATTTATTTATTTTTCACACTATGAACCACATCAATCAAAATACATACAAACATTTCCCTCTTAAATATACACAGTGGCATTTTCTCCTCTTTTTATCCCCCCTATCTTCCCTCCCTCCTTCCCACCCCCCTCCAAACCCATTAAACGTTCAACATATACAATACAATAAAACCATTAAACAATGTCATCACACAATGAAAATAAACAAGAAAATTGTGTCATCTACTTTTACACTCTGGATCAGGTCATTTCGTCTTCTTCTCATTTTATCATTTTAGGGGGTGGAGGTCCACGGTAAGTCCTTTCTGTTGTGTTCCACGTACAGTTCCCAAATTTGTTCAAATAATGTGACTTTATTTTTTAAATTATATGTTATTTTTTCCAATGGAATACATTTATTCATTTCCAGGTACCATTGCTGTACTCTCAGGCTCTCTTCCGATTTCCAGGTTGACATTATACATTTTTTTGCTACAGCTAAGGCTATCATAATAAATATTTTTTGTGCTTCATCCAGTTTGAGGCCTAATTCTTTACTTCTTGTATTACTTAGAAGAAAGATCTCTGGATTTTTTGGTATGTTGCTTTTTTGTGAATTTATTTAATACCTGATTTAGATCTTCCCAAAACTTTTCACTTTCTCACATGCCCAAATTGCATGTCCTGTTGTTCCTGTTTCCTTCTTACAGCAAAAACATCTATCTGATAATGTTGGATCCCATTTATTTAACTTTTGGGGCATGATATATAGCCTGTGTAACCAATTATATTGTACCATGCGTAACCTCATGTTTATTATATTTCTCATAGTTCCAGAGCATAACTTTTCCCATGTTTCATTTTTTATCCTTATGTTTAAATCTTTTTCTAATCTTTTTCCAACCTTTGTTTGGGTTTATAGGTTATTTCATCATTTTCCTTCTCTTGCAGCTATAAATCTTTTTATTATCGTTGTTTTTGTAATCACATATTCAAAGCTACTTCCTTCTGGTAATCTCAGTCTGCTTCCCAATTTGTCCTTTAAGTAGATTTTCAGTTGGTGGTATGCAAACATTGTACCATGAGTTATTCCATATTTGTACTTCATTTGTTCAAATGTTAATAAATTATTTTCCAAAAAACAATTTTCTATTCTTTTAATTCCTTTTCTCTCCCATTCTCTAAAGGAAAGGTTATCTATTGTGAAAGGGAACAGTTGATTTTGTGTCAATAATAATTTTGGTAGTTGGTAATTTGTTTTTTTCCTTTCCACATGAATCTTCTTCCATATGTTGAGTAAATGGTGCAGTACTGGTGAACTTCTATAATGCACCAGTTTTTCGTCCAACTTATAAAGTATATGTTCTGGTACCTTCTCCCCTATTTTATCTAGCTCTATTTTGGTTCAATCTGGTTTTCCCCTTGTTTGATAAAAATCTGATAGATATCTTAATTGTGCTGCTCTATAATAATTCTTAAAGTTTGGTAGCTGTAAGCCCCCTTGTTTGTACCATTCTGTTAATTTATCTAGCACTATCCTCCGTTTTCCCCCCTTTTCATAAAAATTTCCTTATTATTCTCTTTAGTTCATTGAAGAATTTCTCTGTTAAGGGAACGATTGAAATAGGTATTGTATTCTTGGGAAGATATTCATTTTAATGCAATTTACCCTTCCTATCAATGTTAGTGGCAATTCTTTCCAATGTTCTAAGTCATCCTGTAATTTCTTCATTAATGACTGATAATTTAATTTGTATAGGTAGCCTAAATTATTATCTAATCTAATACCTAGGTATCGGATTGCTTATGTTTGCCATTTAAATGGTGATTCTCTTTTAAACTCTGTGTAATCCACATTATTCATTGGCATCGCTTCACTTTTATTTGCTTTGATCTTGTACCCCGATATTTCTCCATATTCCTTCAATTTCTTATGTAGTTCTTTTATTGATATTTCTGGTTCTGTTAAGTATACTATGATGTCATCTGCAAAAAGACTGATTTTATATTCCTTCTCCTTTATTTTTATCCCTTTTATTTTATTTTCTGTTCTTATCAGTTCTGCCAATAGTTCTATTGCTAAAATGAACTGTGAGGGAGATAGTGGACATTCCTGCCTAGTTTTTTTAAAAACTTTATTTATTCGTTCAAAATACAGATAATAAGTTACATACATAACAATAAACTTAAACATGAATGATATATTTTATATATATATAAAAGAAAAAAGAAAGAACAAAAAAGAAAAAAAAATAAGAAAAAAAAGAGAACCCCCTCTTTCAGCCAACTCTCCTAAGGAGAGCCATAAAAAGAGAAGAAAAAAATAAAGAAAAATTAAGCATACATATTAAGATCTAATCAATGTAAATCAAAATGTAAATATTCTGAATATAACAACCACTTATTAATAAAAAAACTATAATTATCACATAAAACATATGTGATTTTTTTTCATTATTAAATAATATTTCATCTCATTATGCCATCTATTAATATCAATCATATTCGTATCTTTCCATGTACTAGCAATACATTTTTTTGCTACAGATAATGCTAAATATACAAAACCAAGTTGAAATTTATATCCTGTAATATTTAATACATAACTGAAATATAACCCTTCAGGTAAAATCATATCTCTACAAAACACATGCTTTACCAAAGATCAAATTTGATAATAAAGAAACAAAGAATTCTTTTCAATACCATAACTGTCCCTCATCTGATCAAAAGATAAAAAAATTACCTTCTTTAACACAATCTCCCAAATTTTCCACATCTTTAAATCTCCAATGTAATAAACTTTGATTATGTATTGAGAAAGAAATAAGTTGATTATTATACAATGGAGTCAAGGCTGACAATTCACCACTAATATCTATCATTTTCTTTTTCTTTGTCCATAACTTCATTAAATGTTTTAATATAGGCACATTATATTGCTGTAACAAATTTACATTCCATCTAAACAAAAATTGATGTATTTAAACCTCGAACTTTGACATAACTACTAATATTACTAAGAACTAATAATATATATATATATATATATATATAAACTCAAAACAACATAAATAGGCCCTCCAATAGGAGAAAAAGAAAACACAAATTAAAGGCTAAATAAAATAAAAATGAAAAAAAAATAGAAAAAAAGATAAAGTAAAAAAAAAAACCCAAAAAAACTAGGCAGAGGCCTTCTTCTTAAGGCTCTATGAGCTCTTTCCAATATCAAGCTTCCAGAGAAAAATTCTTGCCCCAATATTTGTGGGATCCATTCTGTAAAAAAACGAAGAGGATCTTGTTCTTCCATACCTTCCGGCAAACCAATAATCTTCACATTGTTCCTTCTACTTTGATTCTCCAAATAATCTATTTTCCTCTCTAACTCCTTCTCACGTTCTCGCAATTCTTTAACAGATTTTTCCACTTCCATCACTTTTTTGGTTTTAGAGGCCACTTGCTGTTTACATTCCAAAAAACAGACTGAAATTTTTTAAAATCTTCAGAAAATACTTCTACATGTGAATTAATCGTATTGAATTCTGACCTCATACTCTCTTTCATTTGAGTCAATTCTTGCATAATCAGCTGAGTAACAGTTCTTAACAGGTTAAGTTGTAATTCAGAAAGACTCAACCCTGTTTTCTTTAACGTAGTGTCAGAACCAGATAACTGTAGCTCCTGCTGTAGCTCAACAGCAGGCATTCCAACAGATTTTTTAACAGATTTACTGCGAGTTTGAACTCCGAGCAATGGCACCCCGGCCTCCTCAGGAGGTTGATGCTGATCTCCCCTCACAAATCGCTGTTGTTTCAAGAACTCACGGACAAATTTAAGGTCTTCAGGTTGGAGTACTGCCTGAGTGGTTTCAAACAATGGAGTTATTTTCCTATGAGTTCTCTCTATTAAAGTTGACAGGCTGCCAGAATCAGAATCCACTTCTTGGGAACACGCACCTGCCTCTTGAGAACGAGTAATTCCAGCGATATCCTTCTCCTGGTGAGTAGTAGTCATTTTTTTTCCAAGTCCCATAGGCAATAAATCTGAAGCTGTAGCAGATTTTTTAGGCTTTAAATTTTCAACACTCCGAAAATGTAATTTCTTCTGCACTTGAAGTTTAATCTTTTTACCATTAATGGCCATAACAGTTCCTTGATACTTTAAACTAAGTTTTAAAAAAGTTTAAACTTAAAAACAAATAGTTAAAAACGGGTTCTTAAAAGTCTGGCCAGAGAGGACGAGATTACACGTCTAGACTCTATGCCATCTTGCCACGCCCCTCGACATCCCTGCCTAGTTGACCTGCTTAATTTAAATTGGTTCGATATATATCCATTTACTGTCACCTTTGCCACTGGTCCCTTATATAATGCTTTAGTCCAATTAATATATTTTTTCTGGTAGGTTGAACCTCTGTAATACTTTGAATAAATAATTCCATTCTACCCTGTCAAAGGCTTTCTCTGCATCTAAAGCAACAGCCACTGTTGGTATCTTATTTTGTTGTACTGCATGGATTAAATTAATGAACTTACAAACATTGTCCGTTGTTCGTCTTTTCTTAATAAATCCAGTTTGATCTTGCTTTACTATTTTTGGTACACAGTTGGCCAATCTGTTTGCTAATAGTTTATCTATTATCTTATAATCTGAGTTAAGTAGAGATATTGGTCTATACGATGCTGGTGTTAGTGGATCTTTCCCTGTCTTTGGTATTTCTGTAATTATTGCTGTTTTACATGAATTTGGCATGTTTTGTGTTTCTTCAATCTGGTTCATTACTTCCAAGAGAGGAGGAATTAATAAGTCTTTAAATGTTTTATAGAATTCTATTGGGAGTCCATCCTCTCCAGGCGTTTTATTCTTCAGCAGCTTTTTTAATATATCCTGTATTTCCTCTATTTCAAATGGTTTTATCAATTTGTTTTGCTCCTCTTCTTGCAATTTCGGTAGTTCAATTTTAGCTAAAAACTCATCTATTTTGTCTTCTTTTCCTTCATTCTCAATTTGGTATAATTGATCATAGAATTCCTTAAAGTTTTCGTTGATCTCTGTTGGGTTATATGTAATTTGTTTTCCTTTTTCCATGATGCCAATACAGTTCTTTTAACTTGTTCCGTTTTAAGTTGCCAGGCTAACATTTGTGTGTTTTTTTTTCTCCTAGCTCAT
This sequence comes from Narcine bancroftii, assembly GCF_036971445.1. Lineage (NCBI taxonomy): Eukaryota > Metazoa > Chordata > Chondrichthyes > Torpediniformes > Narcinidae > Narcine > Narcine bancroftii. Next base: position 57,707,345 of record NC_091470.1, on the reverse strand, counting down.
AGTACTTCTGCTTTATTTTCATTATATTCTTCTCCATCTTATACATTTGTAATGTTTCATATTTTATTTTTTTGTCTGCCAATTTGGGTGTTGCCTCCTCCATATATCCAAAAGTTGCATTTCCTGCATTGATTTAACCATAAATTTGGCCACTTTATTCATTTTGCTAGTCTTTTGTCCAGTTTTATTCCCTACTATCAATATATTCCCCTGCATATCTACAATCTTCAAAAAAATATCTTTCATAAACTTTTAATCCTCTTCATTAGGTGCATATATATTTACCAAATTCCAGAATTCTTAATATATCTGACACTTTATCATTACATATCTCCCTGCTGGATCTATTATTTCCTCCTCTATTTTGATTGGTACAATTTTATTGATTAATATAGCTACACCTCTGGCTTTTGAATTATATGATGCTGCCGTTACGTGCCCTATCCAGTCTCTCCTTAATTTATTATGTTCCACTTCAGTTAGATGCATTTCCTGCACGAATGCTATATCTATTTTTTCTTTTTTCAATAAATTTAATAGCCTCTTCCCTTTGATTTGGTTATGTATTGCATTAATATTTATAGTCATATAGTTCAACATGGCCATCTCATACTCAGTTTACACCTCATTTCTTCTTCCTCACCACCACCTTTCCCCTTTTCCCCATTTTCATCTCTCAGTTTTCCCTTTTTGAACTCAATGTATGACAACACTTCTAAAACATAAAATATTTCAAGAACTCCCACATCTAAAATTCCCTTAACCCCAAGTGTTCTCCCCCCTCTCTGAACTGCCCCTTGTCCCTTGCCGGGCAACCACAACTCCCCTCTCCATTCGGATTGTGAACCCGCTCGCAAGCGTCAACTGATTTCGCAGTGACTGTTATTCTCTCCCACCCAACCCCCTCCAGAAAAGACTTTTATCATCACATTTAACAAAGCTCACCCTTCTTTAGTTCTTACTTATACATTATTTTTACATCTTTATATGTAGTTTGTCATCATTCTTCTTTCTTGTTACATCTCTTCATCTCTCTTTCTGTCCTGCAGGCATTCTGCAAATTCTCGTGCTTTCTCTGGAACCGAGAACAGTCTGTTTTGCTCCCCCGGGATAACTATTTTAAGCACAGCTGGATATCTTAACATAAATTTATAGCCTTTTTTCCATAAGATCGATTTTGCTGTGTTAAACTCCTTCCTCTTCTTTAGGAGCTCAAAACTTATGTCTGGGTAAAATATATTTTTTGACCCTTGTATTCCAATGGTTTTTTGTCTTCTCTAATTTTCTTCCTTGCCTTCTCCAATATATTTTCTCTTGTCGTGTATCCCATAAATTCTACTAAAATGGATCTTGGTTTTTGTTGTGACTGTGGTTTCGGGGCTAGTGTTCTGTGTGCCCTTTCTATTTCCATTCCTTCTTGTATTTCTGGCATTCCCAGGACCTTTGTGATCCATTCCTTTATAAATTCTTTCATATTTTTGCCTTCATCTTCCTTTAGGCCCACTATCTTTATATTGTTTTGCCTACTATACTTTTCCATTATATCCATCTTCTGAGCTAACAACTCTTGTGACTCTAACTTTTTTGTCACTGTCTTCCAATTTTCTTCTTGAGTCATTCACTTCCATTTCTATAGCCATTTCTCATTCTTCCACATTTTCTAATCTTTTCCCTATTTCTGTCATGACCAGCTCTATTCTACTCACTTTTTCTTCTGTACTTTTCATTTTTCTTTTCATTTCACTAAATTCTAATGAAATGTTTTCATTTGTTCTTGAAATTTTTAAAAAATCAATATACTGTCCATCTATTTTACCTTCTATTCCTCTGTGCAGAGCTTGGTCTTCTTCTTCTGTGTCTGCACCTGTGTTTGTGTCTTCTACTTCTCTTCCTTGTATCTGTGTCTCTTCTGACTTTCTTGTTGAGCTGCTTGCCTCAGTTTGTTGGGTGTTTTTTTGCATAGCTTCTTGTTGTTGGTCCTCTTCTTCTGGGCTAGTTATCTGTTGGGCTTCCTGTTGCTGTTTTTCTTTCTTATCACTCCCTTTCCCGTTGCTTTCCTTTTCTTCCAGCTGAGAGCCCTGCTGTTGGGCATCTCTCAGCTGGTCATGTTGTGTAAGTTCATTCCACAGCTGGGCCCCCCACACATTGGTGTTATCCTTTTCCTTGGTGTGCGCATTGCGCACTTCTGTTTGGGTCAGAGAGCCATTTTTGCAGTCCCGTGGTCAGGAGGTCGCGTCCCTGCGGGGTCGCCACTAACTTTGGGGAGCAGGCTCCTCTCTCCACAGTGTCTCCCTGCCTCTTCATGCAGGTAAGGCCTTCTCCTTTCTCTTCCGGTAACTTTCCTTCTTTTTTCCCCATTGTTTTTGCTTTTTCTTTTTGGGTGCCATTTTCTTTCTTTTCTCCAACTTTTATCTTTTATTTGTTGTGTTTTGTGTTTCTTGAGCTTTATGTTTTCTTCACTTTATTTCTTCTTTTCTGAAGGGCTGGTATTCTCCTATCGGCCACTACTCCATCACGTGACACCCCACCCCCCAAATTCGTGCATTATTGATGGAAAATTTTGGATGGGATTTGGTATTACCTGGACAATCTAAGGTTGAGATTTTAATTGTTGATAGTGGGAAAAAGTGTTTATTTCTGAAATGTATGCTTTGTTACAAGAGAAGACGGTTAAGGTTGATTTATATAAAATGAAGAATAAGTGGGAGAAGGATTTATCTATTTTACTATCTCAGGAGGAATGGATGACTATGTGTGCAGATAGTGTTATGAAATTAATTAATGTGAGATATAGTTTAGTTAATTATAACTTTTTACATCAGTTGTATTTAACTCCTGAGAAGTTGAAAAAATACAGTTTTAGTTCTTCAGATTTGTGTTTTCATTGTGGAACACAGGTACTTTCTTACACTCAGTATGAAATTGTGAAAAAGTTAAACCTTTTTGGGAAAAATTTATGAAGTTTTTGGAAGATTTATTTAAGATCAAATTAACACTGGATCCATTAATTTTTTTAAGGGTTATACTGTAACATTAACAACTGGTTTATGGTTGGATAAATTTCAAATTGCATTCGTTTGGCATTAGCTGTAGCTAGAAATGTATTGCTGTTATGTGGAAGAATCATGTTGAATTGAATATACAAAGATGGCATAATGAACTAAAATCGTGTCTTTATTTAGAGAAGATAACATATAATTTACAGAATAACTATTCTTTTTTGTTAAAATCTGGACTCATATTTAAAATATATGTGTTTGGATATATTTTAAGTGTTTTTTTTTAAGATGTAAAAGGTTGGCACACTCCACAGCAACTGATAACTACCCGAAATATGTATTTGGCTCCTGCATGGGGGGGAGGGATGTAGGGGGAGGGGTGGGAGGGGAGGGGGGGTTATAAGGGGTATAGTTTTTTGTATGTATTTTAAAAATCTATAAATAAAGATTAAAAAAACATTAAAAGTAGCACAATTTAAACTAGCCATAAAATATCTCTATAACCATCCCACCATAAATGGCGAAGCCCCTCCCTAAGGGATCAATACAAAAAAAAACTAAAGATCTCATTCAAGAAAAGAAAGAAACAAAAAGAATCCGCATTAAAAAAACACACCAAAAAAAAACTCAATAGTATTACCTCCTTCAATTATACGGGAGTGACAAATGCCACAAAATGGCTGATGACTTCGGAAGAATCAGCAGTTGAACTACACCCCCTGAACAGAACAATCAAAATTAAAACAGAAGATCATCTCAAGTATGAAACGCCTCTTCCAAATCTCGGTTAACTTGATCATCATCAATCCCAATATCAATCAACTATTGAGATTCCATCTCTCATTTACCATTCTTCCCTTTCTGAATTACAACAAGCTGCTGAGGAAGCTTATCTGGATTTTGACCCCTCTTATTATCGGGAAAAGAATGAGCAAAAACGAGCTTCAGCATCATCAGAAAAAAATTGAGACTTTCCATAAAAAACTAAGTACATCAGGGTAATGAAAGGCAAATTTATAACTCTTTTTCCACAGGAAAGCTTTAAATGAATTAAATTCTTTACAATGTTTAATCACTGCTTGACTCAAATCAGCATTAAAAAATACCCTGTTATTATTAACAAGCAATGGACCCTGATTATTTCTCACATTCTGTACCACAAGTCTCAAAATCAGTTCTCTGTCCTGATAATGCAAACAATGGATCAAGATAGAACGTGTGCTTGACCAGGAAGTGGCTTCCTTCATATTGCTCAATGAGCCCTGTCCAACTCCAGACTGTTCAGAAAATGCATTATTCCCAAAACCTTGGGAATCCACTTTTGAAAAAACTGGATTGGGTCTGGACCTTCAAAATCTTCCAGAAGGCCAACTATCTTAACACTATTCCTCCAACTTTGGTTCTTCAAAGCATCAATTTTCTTCAACAAATCAGTCTCTGAATTTCCCAACTGCTAAATGAATCCTCCATCTGTCCCACCTTCACTTTGCAATGATCAACATAATCTTTACAGCCAATAAATTCTTCTTAAATTTGTCCTGAACCTCATCCACAGCCTTCAAACATTTGGCCACATCCATTTTAAATGAAGCTATTTCCCCCTTCACAGTTTGAGTCTTAGTTTTTCTCAAAGTTGCTAGTAAAATACTTCAGCAATACAATCAACAGTTCTTAAGATAATTTTAAAATGTTTATATGGGTTTTAAAAGTTCTGCCAGGGGGAGGTATTTTCCCATGTCTTATTCCTATGCCATCACGCCTCGCCCACCCCCCCCCCCCAATTGATGGGGTTAAGGAAATTTTTAAACCATTTGTGACCGAAGGATCAGTGTCAATCTGAGAAGGGTCAAAGCCAGTGCCTATGAAGATCTTAAGGGATACGATGGCAGCTCAGTCACTCGTGCTATATAGCATCTTAGATTTTGATAAGGAAACTGACACAGGGGAGATCAACTTAATTTGAGGTATCAGAAGCTATATGGAACCTATTCCTTTACACCGAATAGTGCAAAGATCGGACTTAGTCAATTATCATAAGGGAAAGAACAACCTCGGAGTGGCCTTCTCCTATGCAGGTTTCTTACTCGGGCTGGAGGGGTCTGCCTCCCCTCCTAGGTCGGTCCATACTGCCCGGACAGTGGCCGAGGCCGCCTCTGCCCGGACCGGGGCCGCCGCTGCTTTCCCTGTGCCCAGACTGGGGCCGCCGCCTCCTACTTTCTTCCCGGACCGGGGCCTCCGCCAGCCTCACTCGACCGAGGCCAGGACCACCGCCTCCCCATAGCTCTTGCCCGGATCGGGGCCGCCGCCGTCTACCCTCTGCCCGGACCGGGGCTGGGGCCGCCGCTGCTTTCCCTGTGCCCGGACTGGGGCCGCCGCCTCCTACTTTCTGCCCAGACCGGGGCCTCCACCAGCCTCACTCGACCGAGGCCGGGGCCGCCGCCTCCCCTTTGCTCTTGCCTGGATCGGGGCTGCCGCCGCCTATCCTCTGCCCGGACCGGGGCCGGGGCCGCCGCCGCTTTCCCTGTGCCCGGACCGGGGCCGCCGCCTCCTACGACCTCGCTGCCACGTCCCAGCTTGCTTGGCCACGGCACATGAACCATGGGTGTAAAGGGTGGGGTCAGTACTGCGCGCACTGCACTCCACCTAAAAGCTCCTTTGCACAGGCCCGAGGACAGGTCCACATCCTCCCCCTCCACGTCCTCCCCCTCCACGTCCTCCCCCACCACGTCCTCCCCCACCACGTCCTCCCCCGCCACGTCCTCCCCCTCAAAAGTTGCTCACAAACTCAAACTAGCATGCTGGAACATCAGAACCATGCTAGACAAGGCTGACCGACCTGAACGTTGGTCTGCCCTCATTGCACATGAACTCCTCAGACTTGACATCGACATAGCCGCTCTCAGTGAAGTCCGCCTTGCAAATGTAGGCAGCCTCCAAGAACGCGGCACAGGCTACACACTCTACTGGTCTGGCAAGCCTATGGATGAACGACGCCTATCTGGTGTAGGCTTCATGGTCAAGAACTCCATTGCCTCCAAATTCGAAAACCTCCCGACAGGCCACTCAGACCGGATCATGTCCATGCGACTCCCCCTTCAAAACAAGCGTCGCATTACCCTCATCAGTGTCTATGCTCCAACCCTCCAGGCGGAACCAGCAGAAAAGGACAAGTTCTACACTGACCTGCGCAACCTCATTCAACGCACCCCTACAGCCGACAAGGTTGTCATCCTTGGCGACTTCAACGCTCGCGTCGGCAAAGACTCAGAAACCTGGCCAGGAATCCTGGGCAAGCATGGTGTCGGCAAGTGCAACGACAATGGGTGCCTCCTGTTGGAGCTCTGCGCAGAACAGTGGTTTGTCATTACAAACACCCTTTTTCAGCAGAGGGCCAGCCTGAAGACTACCTGGATGCATCCCTGATCCAAACACTGGCACCTCCTGGACTACGTCCTGGTGCGAGAAAGAGACAAACGAGATGTGCTCCACACCAGGGTCATGCCCAGCGCGGAATGCCACACTGACCACCGGCTGGTTCGCTGCAAGCTCAACCTTCACTTCAAGCCAAAGCCCAGGAACAGTAAAGCCCCCAGAAAGAGGTTCAATGTTGGAAACCTGCAGTCAGACGAAGTGAGAGGAAACTTCCAGGCAAACCTCAAAGCAAAGCTCGACGATGCAATCCGCCTCACGGACTCGTCCCCTGAAACCCATTGGGATCAGCTGAAGACTACCATACTGCAATCCACTGAAGAGGTACTGGGCTTATCCTCCAGGAAAAACAAGGACTGGTTCGACGAAAACAGCCAGGAAATCCAGGAGCTGCTGGCAAAGAAGCGAGCTGCCCACCAGGCTCACCTTACAAAGCCGTCCTGGCCAGAGAAGAAACAAGCCTTCCGTTGCGCATGCAGCCATCTTCAGCGCAAACTCCGGGAGATCCAAAATGAGTGGTGGACTAGCCTTGCCAAGCGAACCCAGCTCAGCGCGGACAGTGGCTACTTCAGGGGTTTTTACGAGGCTCTAAAGGATGTGTACGGCCCCTCATCCCAAGTCCAAAGCCCACTGCGCAGCTCAGACGGCAAAGTCCTCCTCAGCGACAAGATCTCCATCCTCAACCGATGGTCAGAACACTTCCAATCTCTTTTCAGTGCCAACCGCTCAGTCCAAGATTCCGCCCTGCTCCAGCTCCCTCAACAGCCCCTAAGGATAGAGCTGGATGAGGTCCTCACCCAGGAAGAGACATATAAGGCAATTGAACAACTGAAAAGTGGCAAAGCAGCAGGTATGGATGGAATCCCCCCAGAGGTCTGGAAGGCTGGCGGAAAAACTCTGCATGTCAAACTGCATGAGTTTTTCAAGCTTTGTTGGGACCAAGGAAAACTGCCTCAGGACCTTCGTGATCCATCATCATCACCCTGTACAAAAACAAAGGCGAGAAATCAGACTGCTCAAACTACAGGGGAATCACGCTGCTCTCCATTGCAGGTAAAATCTTCGCTAAGATTCTCCTAAATAGAATAATACCTAGTGTCGCCGAGAATGTTCTCCCAGAATCTCAGTGCGGCTTTCGCGCAAACAGAGGAACTACTGACATGGTCTTTGCCCTCAGACAGCTCCAAGAAAAGTGCAGGGAACAAAACAAAGGACTCTACATCACCTTTGTTGACCTCACCAAAGCCTTCGACACCATGAGCAGGAAAGGGCTTTGGCAAATACTAGAGCGCATCGGATGCCCCCAAAGTTCCTCAACATGGTTATCCAACTGCACGAAAACCAACAAGGTCGGGTCAGATACAGCAATGAGCTCTCTGAACCCTTCTCCATTAACAATGGCGTGAAGCAAGGCTGCGTTCTCGCACCAACCCTCTTTTCAATCTTCTTCAGCATGATGCTGAACCAAGCCATGAAAGACCTCAACAATGAAGACGCTGTTTACATCCGGTACCGCACGGATGGCAGTCTCTTCAATCTGAGGCGCCTGCAAGCTCACACCAAGACACAAGAGCAACTTGTCCGTGAACTACTCTTTGCAGACAATGCTGCTTTAGTTGCCCATTCAGAGCCAGCTCTTCAGCGCTTGACGTCCTGTTTTGCGTAAACTGCCAAAATGTTTGGCCTGGAAGTCAGCCTGAAGAAAACTGAGGTCCTCCATCAGCCAGCCCCCCTCCATGACTACCAGCCCCCCCACATCTCCATCGGGCACACAAAACTCAAAACAGTCAACCAGTTTACCTATCTCGGCTGCACCATTTTATCGGATGCAAGGATCGACAACGAGATAGACAACAGACTCGCCAAGGCAAATAGCACCTTTGGAAGACTACACAAAAGAGTCTGGAAAAACAACCAACTGAAAAACCTCAGAAAGATAAGCGTTTACAGAGCCGTTGTCATACCCACACTCCTGTTCGGCTCCGAATCATGGGTCCTCTACCGGCTCCTAGAACGCTTCCACCAGCGTTGTCTCCGCTCCATCCTCAACATTCATTGGAGCGACTTCATCCCTAACATTGAAGTACTCGAGATGGCAGAGGCCGACAGCATCGAATCCACGCTGCTGAAGATTCAACTGCGCTGGGTAGGTCACATCTCCAGAATGGAGGACCATCGCCTTCCCAAGATCGTGTTATATGGCGAGCTCTACACTGGCCACCATGACGGAGGTGCACCAAAGAAGAGGTACAAGAACTGCCTAAAGAAATCTCTTGGTGCCTGCCACATTGACCACCGCCAGTAGGCTGATATCGCCTCAAACCGTGCATCTTGGCGCCTCACAGTTCGGCGGGCAGCAACCTCCTTTGAAGAAGTCTGCAGAGCCCACCTCACTGACAAAAGACAAAGGAGGAAAAATCCAACACCCAACCCCAACCAACCAATTTTCCCCTGCAACCGCTGCAACCGTGTCTGCCTGTCCCGCATCGGACTTGTTAGCCACAAACGAGCCTGCAGCTGACGTGGACATTTTACCTCCTCCATAAATCTTCCTCCGCGAAGCCAAGCCAAAGAAAGAAAGAACAACCTTAACAGTGGACAGACTTTCACTATTACTGGGGAATAACTTGGTGGAAGGAAAGGTTGTTTCTGCAGTACAATTGCTAGCTAAGCCAGTAAATAAGGTGTCCAATAAGGATTTAGATATTTACCCCACCTGGGTGATATCTAGGAAGATAGTGAACCTAGAAAAGGCAGTGGAAAAGAATGTGGACCAAAACAAAAAAGGTAATGGGTTAGAACTAGTTTTGAGTAAAATAGACCTGGTTCAAACTGAGAAATCATCATTAGCCAATCCCAGTCCTGATAGTGGTGTGAAGGATCTGGAACTGTCATTATCTACACAAGAATTGATCATATAACAAAAGGAGGATCCAGAACTTGCAGAGGTAAGGGGGAAGGCCTTCTCCGAGGAAGAACTGAAAAATGTGCTATTAGGATGATGTGCTCATGAGAAAATGGAGATCACCTGATATTCCTGCCAGTGAAGACTGGGCAGTGGTGCAGCAGGTCATGGTACCTAGAGCTTACAGAAACAAAATCATGACTTTCGCTCATAACACCCCTTTTGGAGGTCATCTTGGGGTAAATAAAACTGTCAATATGATCACCAAACAATTTTATTGGATGACTATAAGGAAAGATGTTGTGCATTTTTATAGAGTCTGTCACATCTGTCAGATGGGTGGTAAATCCAACCAAGGCCCTCTAGTGGCACCATAACAGCCAATCCCAGCTTTTAGAGAACCATTTTCCAAGGTAATTGTGGACTCTGTGGGCCCATTACCTAGAACAAAGGCAGGAAATCAATACTTACTGACAATTATGTGAGCTGCTACAAGGTTTCCAGAGGCCATTGCTCTGAGGAATATTAAAGCCAAGAGTGGAAAAAGCTTTGTTAAGGGTTTTCACTCTAGTGGGCCAGCCCAAGGAGATACAGTCAAACCAGGGGAGCAATTTCATTTCAGGCTTATTTCAACAAGTAATTTATGAGTTGAGGGTTAAACAGATCGTGCCATCTGCCTACAACCCAGAGAGCAGGGAGCATCAGAAAAGTTCCATTTAACCTTAAAGAATATTATGAGAACTTACTGCTTCGAACGTGATAAGATTGGGGTGAAGGAGTTCATTTACTTTTATTTGCCGTAAGATAATCAGTCCAGGAATCACAGTTTTAGTCCATTAGGGCTAGTTTTCAGACATGAGGTGAGAGGTCCTTTAATGTTACTAAAAGAGCTACGGACTAATCAGGATATACAGTTGAACTTATTGGATTATGTCTCTAAATTTAAAGAAAGATTACAGAAAGCCTGTGAAATGGCAAAAGAAAATCTGAAAGCCACTCAACAGAGAATTAAAGTCTGGTATGATCGTAAGGCAAAGGTAAGGAGTTTCAAGCCTGGTAACAGGGTATTAGTATTGTTCCCTACCCAATCGAATCCCCTTATGGCTAAGTTTTCTGGACCATATGAGATTCAATCTAAAATAAATGAGGTTACATGTGTAATTAAAACACCTGATCACAGACAGGAGAGTCAAGTCTGCCATGTAAATATGATCAAGTCACATTTCAAACAGGTGCCTCCTAATGAGATTAAGGCCTCACTATAGGTGTGTAGAGCTCGTCGAAAGAATCAAAGACTTGTTGATCCAAACCAAGGCTTTTATTAGCAAAAGACAGGAGCTCTTCACAGGTGGCCGACCAGTCCGGAATGATCTGACCTGGCTAGGGACACAACCCTTTAAGGCCCAGATAGTAGGCGTGGCTTAGCTCTCAGCCAATCGCTGTAAGCACAGTTTAGATACTGTAACTATATACACTATATACATTGGTGATAGATCTGTACTATCACATTCACCCCTTCTTGGAGAACTGACCCTGGAAAAAAAAACAAAAAAAAAACGAGGGAGAGAATGAAAGGAAGGGGTAGGTTAAGGACTGTAGCGGTCAGGGGGTCTGACCATCCAGCGTGACCGCCGTGGTGCCGGGATTGGGGTCGCTGGAGTGGTGTTGCCAGTGGGCTCATCAGGTGCGACTGCTCCTTCGCTTAATTCCCCAGTCATGTTGTCGGCAGGGTGGCCCGGGTCGTTGGGGTGCTGTTGGTACTTCTGTTGCGGCACGGGGCCTGGGGAATAAAGAGTTGGGGAAGGTTGGGTTGGGGGGTTTGCTGGGTCTACCGCGTCCTGAGCTAAGTCCCGCACCGAAACAGCCAGGGGTGAGGTTTGCGAAGAGTGCTGGCGGGGCAATCCGGAGTGTGGAAAGGCCGCAGGATTGGCCTCGGGGCACGAGGGTGGGTTGCTCGGGTGCTTCGGGGGTGGCAGACCGAGAGGGGGGCATGGGGTCCCCCAAAGTGTAGGGACACCGTTCGGAACCGACACTGAAAGTCTAATCCCAGCAACACAAGGGCGCACAATTGGGGAAGGACGAATAATTTGAAGTGGGTGACCTTTACGCCCTGTACTTCCAGCGTGGCGATGCAATACCCCTTTATCCTGGTTGAGTGCAACCTCATCGCTAATAAGATCCTCTGGGTAGTGGGGATAATGTCAAGTCCCCAACGGAGGGCCAGATCTGGCTGGATAAAACTGTCAGTTGACCCAGAGTCAAATAAGCAATTGGTGTAGTGTCCATGCACTTTAATCAGTTCCATTGCTCTGGTGAGAGGATGAGAGCATTGCTGGTTTAGTGTTATTAAAGCAGCCACTGATCCAGTTGACAGGGGAGTTCCGCAACGGGATGTCGTCACGCATCGGGATGACGTAATAGACTTAGTCAATGCTGGAGGAGCAGGTTGGAGGACCTCCCGGAAATGCTGTTGTGGCAGCGTCGGCGGATGAAAGGTAAATAGTGGGGTTTGTAGTTGCTCGCGGTTGGTGGTGGGTAGGTCGTCGGTCGCGGTGGTCGGACCCTGACGGTCGTCAGCGATGGACGCTAGGGTGAGTACCTGGTTAGCCGTGGCGGATCCCAAGTCGGTCATGGTGGCCGCATCGGCGGCGGCGTAGGCAGCGGCAGAGGGGGAGCGGGCAGCAGCAGCAGTAGTGTTGGCCACGGGGGCGGTTGTGGCGGCGGCAGCAGCAGCGGTAGCGTCGGCCCCCGGGGTGGCTGTGGCGGCGGCAGCAGCAGCGGTAGCGTCGGCCCTGTGGGTGGCTGTGGCGGCGGCAGCAGCAGCGGTAGCGTCGGCCCCGGGGGTGTCTGTGGCGGCGGCAGCAGCAGCGGTAGCGTCGGCCCTGTGGGTGGCTGTGGCGGCGGCAGCAGCAGCGGTAGCGTCGGCCCCGGGGGTGTCTGTGGTGGCGGCAGCAGCAGCGGTAGCGTCGGCCCCGGGGGTGGCTGTGGTGGCGGCAGCAGCAGCGGTTGCCACAGTCAGGACCAAGGCTGGGTCAAGTGTTCCGCACGGGGGTGAGAGGCGGGCCAACACCATGGTTGCAAGGGTGGGCTGCCCCTTCCGGGTTCGGCGTCTCCGTGACGTCAGGCGTTGCCGTGCAGGGGAGCCCTCGCTCTCAATGGACGAGAGCTCTGGGGAAGAAGAGTTTGAATGGGATAGTTGCGGTTGGGCTTCACACGAGGCACTGTGTTTGCCGGTGGCCATTTTAGACCTACAGACTGCAGCAAAGTGGCCGTTTTTAAGGCACTTCTGGCACCTGGTTTTTCTTGCTGGGCACTGGGACCTGCTGTGCTTGTCCCTCCCGCAGAAATAACATTTTGGGTTTGCAGGGGGCAGTGTAGCAGCAGCCGACAGGCCGTCAGTATCTCGGGGGGTGGTAGGGTAGAAGGGCACTTTACTCACATCAGAACGAGGGGTCCAGTCCCTAGAGAACTCGTTGGACTTTAAGGCTGCATCCTCCATTGTGATCGCAATCCGGGCCACGTCCTCTAGTTTTTCTACCCCTTGTTCGAGCAAGCGCAGCCTCACTTCGTTCGATCGGAGCCCGGCCACATAGGCATCCCGGACGAGATCGTTTGTGATCTCGGCAGCAGTTTTGTCCACACAGTTACAGTCCTTGCCCAATGCCTTTAATACTTGTAAATGTGCCCTGCTGGATTCGCCGGGCTGTTGCTTCCTCGACGCAAGCACGTGCCGGGCATGAACTCTGTTCATATAGTTCTTTCAGTACCTTTATGGCTGCGGTGTAAGTGGTCTCATCCTGGATGTTCTCGTAGACTCTCAAGGACACCATAGACAGCAATGCTGTTAGACGCTGGTTATCCTCCTCTACCTGAATGAATCTCAGGAAGTTTTCAAAGTTCAGCAGCCAGAACTTAAAGGCTTTGAAGGCTGTAGCTGACTGTGGGTCGATATCAAGTTTTTCTGGCCGAGTTAAACGCTCCATCCCTTTCAAAAAATTTCTTTTTTCTTTTTGCTAATAAAATTGTAGAGCTCGTCGAAAGAATCAAAGACTTGTTGATCCAAACCAAGGCTTTTATTAGCAAAAGACAGGAGCTCTTCACAGGTGGCCGACCAGTCCGGAATGATCTGACCTGGCTAGGGACACAACCCTTTAAGGCCCAGACAGTAGGCGTGGCTTAGCTCTCAGCCAATCGCTGTAAGCACAGTCTAGATACTGTAACTATATACATTGGTGATAGATCTGTACTATCACAAGGTGTCAGTGATTAACCCGGAAGAAGCAGATAAATTTAATTTCAAGGAAGATCGCGGGACACTGAAAATGATAAGTCTGAGATTGGACAATTCTCTGGTTTTACGGAACCTGGAAATAAAATTGGTTCATCTTGAAATTGTGGAAATTGAAGAAATGAAACAATTGTTTCTAAAATTCAAGAATTTGTTTCCAGGTGTAATTCAACTAACTTCCACAGCATGCCATGATACTAAGCCCATTAAGGAATATCCTTACCAGATGAATGTGGAAAAGAGTAAGTTAATGAATTATAAACTTGATTATTTGCTAAAAAATGAAATCATCTGTAAATCAACTTCAGATTGGAGTTCACCTTGTGTGTTTGTACCTAAGGCAGATGGCGCAGTTAGATTTTATACTGATTACGGAAAGGTTAATGCGATGACAAAAACAGATGCCTATCCGATTCCTAGAATCAATGACTGTATTGACAAAGTTGGAGGACCTAAGTTTGTGAGAAGATATTTGCTAAAGGGATATTGGTGTGTGCCATTAAGAGAAAGAGGCAGAGAGGTTTCAGCATTTGTAACCCCAACAAGTATAATGTGATGCCCTATGGGGTGAAAAATTGTCCAGGGACTTTCCAGAGAATGATGAATTTGGTAATTCAGGCATTGAGGTACACGGATGTTTTCCTTGATGATTTGATTATAGGAACTCACACCTGGAAGGAGCATATGGTGGATTGAAAGAATTATTTACTTGTTTGTCAGAAGCTAATCTCACTGTTAATTTGAGCAAGAGCAAGTTTGGGCATGTGACAGTCATGTACCTGGGTTATATCGTAGGACAGGGACAATTCGCGCCAGTGGAGGTGAAAGTTGCAATAATTTCTAAGTTCTCTGCCCAAACTAATAGGAAAAGCCTGCGAAGAATTTTAGGAATGATAGGCTATTATTGAAAATTTTGTAAAAATTGGAGCTATTGCACTTCCTCTCATAAAATTGTTAAGGGAGAGTAATATATTTGGTCGGAGGATTGCCAAGAGGCATTTATAAAATTAAAAGCCATCTTATGCCACTTAAGTCCCCAGACTTGGGGAAACCTTTTTCTCTAGCTGTGGATGCCAGTGACAAAGCTGTGGGTGCCGTGTTGCTGCAGAAGAAGGAAGGTGACGAGGTTGACCATCTTGTGGCATACTTTTCAAAGTTCAATGAACACTAGAAGAACAACTTGGCAGTTGAAAAAGAACTGTTGGCTCTTGTGTTGGTTTTGCAACATTTTGATGTCTAAATTGGTACAGCACAATGACCAATGATTGTATATATGGATCACAATCCTTTAGTTTTTCTATGTAGAAGGAAGAATAAGATTGGACGGTTATTGAATTGGAGTTTGATTTTACAGGAAATATGACCTAATGATAACCCATATTAAGGGAAAAGATAATGTAGTTGCTGATTGTCTCTCGTTATTAAATTTTGTAAATGAAGAAATTCTTGTGTGTGCTTAGAATGGAAAATTGTACTTGCCTTGTATTATAGCTTTGTAGTTTCACTAACTGTTAAAATTTTGTTCCTGCAGACCAAAGCTTTTTTTATTGGTGGGAGGTGTTATGGACCTTGGACAATTTTATTTTTGACTGAGGACAGGATAAACCTACAGTGGGCCATTTGACAGCTGCTAGGAGCTATAATAGCACTGGGCTGCCACTAGGGAACTTTGACAGCTGTCAAAAGCATGGAAACCAAGTGATGGATGTCCGTGGGCTCACAGGAGAGTGAGCCTGCAGCTGTTAACCTCTCTCCACCAATGGGGAGAGCTGGAGGCACACACTAGGTGGTTTAAAATGCCCAGAGCACTTGTTTTCAATAGGTTAGTCAGTGGATTGGACTGCAGGCAGTCAGCCTGACTGTGTGTGCTCACCCAGGAGCTTCAGCAAGCCACATGCTGAGTTGCTTTGTTCACAGGTGCTAGCACTGCTGTCTGGAGCTGTATGTCAGTGTGCTCACCCAGTAGTTTCAGTGGAAAAAGGAAGACTGAGCTACTTTGTCCATGAGTGCCAGCACTGTTCTGACAGCAGTTTTGCGAACTCTGATACTCTGAGTGCGTGTGGGACTGACCAGTGCCTCTCCTGTCCCCTTTCAAGAGGAGGACTTCAAGTGGCAGGAGTCACTCAAACCAGGGTGTCCAAAGGAGACGGCTCGCTTGACAGAAGATCACTTGTTAACCCTAAAGAGGGCTTTGAAAGACTCGTGTGACAGAAGGTAATTTGATATCCCTAATGAAGGCTTTGGAAGCTCATGGTGGCCAGGATATCACTGTGAAAATTTGCTGGGTGAAAGAAGTAAAGGTAGTTGTTGCCACATTTGAAAATCAAGCAAGTTTTGTGTTCCCCTACAGCCTCAAACTAAAAAGGCAGTGGGCAAGGAAACAAATAATCCCAACCCTGGAGGCTAGGTCAGACTTGATGTGACTGACCTGGGGGTTTTGTTTTGTGAATTTTATAGATTTTTTTCGGACTATTTGAGC
The DNA here is from genome assembly GCF_036971445.1 of Narcine bancroftii. NCBI lineage: Eukaryota > Metazoa > Chordata > Chondrichthyes > Torpediniformes > Narcinidae > Narcine > Narcine bancroftii. Next base: position 57,691,245 of record NC_091470.1, on the reverse strand, counting down.
TTGGACTGTAATGGTCTGGATTTTTCCCACATATGCCATATAATAATCTGTTGTTCGTATAGAGTTGCCATTAAGGCTGGTGTTCGGATGCTAAGTTTAGCGTGTTATTTCTATTATTGTTAGTTTGTTAATAAATATTGTGTTAAAATTAACCCATTTTCTTTTTATGTCTCTTAATTGCTGCTGGGGAGTGTAACAGTATGTAAAGATGTGATATCCCAGAAAGAGAGTTCTGATGGTGTGTGAAGTTATATTTTTGTATTTGTGGGAGGGGAGGGGGAGGAAAAAGGGGTGATTTTTTGTTTTGCTTTGAAAACATTTAATATATTTGATGTGTATAAAAGTTTAAAGATTGTATGTATATATTTATGGAAAATGGAAAAATAAAATATTTTAAAGTAGGAGCACCTCCAGAGGTGATTCTTCAAGTTGTTTATTGTCACCTGATTGTATAAGTACAAGCTGATGAAACAGCGTTCTCAGATCCTTGGTGCAAAAACATGGACACACAAAACAGACATACAGAGAAATAATACATGTGCAGGACAAGTATTGTATCTATAAAGATAAATAAATAAATAAATTCTGTTTTGTACAAATTAGCGCCTCAGATGTTTAGTGTGGGCATTCAGCATTCTCACTGCCTGTGGGAAGAAACTGTTCCTCAGCCTGGTGGAGCTGGCTCTGATACTCCTGTATCTCTTCCCGATGGGAGCAGCTGAAATATGCTATGTGCAGGGAGGAAGAGGTCCTTGATGATTTTGCGGCCTTCTTCAGACAACAATCCCAGTAGATCACGTCGATGGATAGGGGAGGGAAACTCCAGTGATCCTCTCTGTCACTCTTATGGTCCTGTGGATTGACCTCCGATCCATTTCTCTGCAGCATCCGTACCACATGCAGTCAGCCAGAACGCTCTCAATAGAGCTCCTATAGAAAGTTGACGTTCTAGTAGTTGGTAGCCTTATCCACATCAGTCTTCTCAAGGAGTGCAGTTGCTGTTGTGTACAGTTGACCCACGCTGCAATTAAAAAATAAACAGCAGAACCAATGAATATACAACTAACTTTATTGTATTACGCTAGCGGGAGTAAAGGGTACAAAGAATGAGTAGACAGTGCCACTCGTTCTCTGCACTTACAGCATTTTATTTAATCTTATATTGTCCTTTATATGAGTGCTATGTGCAATTTTACATATTTCTTTTAGCTGATTTGTTCCTGTTTATATTACCATCAATCCTTGTGGTGTCTTGAGACATACAATCTCAACAATTTTAGATAGGATAATCTTGCACAGCTCCAGTTATACTATAATTGTCCTCGTGGATTTGTTTTCAGACTTAACATGAGACCTTGGGTTTATGCAACCTTGCTTGTATATGACCTAATTGTGTTCTTTATCTGCAAGGCTATTAAGTCTTCACTAGCCTACACACACATTCTTTTACAGTTGTGCCTTCCTGACAAGTGAATTCACCTATGGTGAATGACCACCATAGGTCACTAGTTGTGAACTCCAAAGAACTTTGTACTTCCACTCTCTCCACTACAGAGTTGTTGTTGTGTAGTGGAGGGTGGTCATTCCTGGCCCTCCTGACATCCACAATCATCTCCTTCATCTTGTCCACGTTGAGACACAGGTTGTTATTCTCGCAACATTTTACAAAGTTTTTCACCTCTTCTCTGTAGTGCAACTCAATGTTGTTGCTGATGAGGCCAACTTCTGTTATGTCATCTGCAAACTTGATGACACAGTTGGAGCTGGATCTGGCGAAGTAGTCATGGACCAGTAGCATGAACAGGAGCAAAATGAGCACACAGCCCTGAGGTGTGCCAGTCCTCAGTGCGACAGTGCTCGATATTCTGCTATTGACCTGGACAGACTGTGGTCTTTCTGTTAGGAAGTCCTGGATCCAGTTCCAGAGAGGGGTATTAATTCCCAGCGAGGTCAGCTTCTTTACCTGCTCTGGGGAATGATCGTATTAAATGCTGAGCTGAAGTCAATGAGGCATAGTTATCCAGGTGAGCTAGGATGAAATGGTTTCTTCTATAGGCAAATTGATATGGATCCAGTGTCCCTAGGAGGTGTGCTTTGATGGGTTCCATCACCAGATGCTCAAAGCATTTCATAATGGTGGAGGTCAGTGCCACAGGTTGGTAGTCATTGAGGATGTTATTGTTGCCCTCTTGGGTACTGGGATGATGGTGGCTGACTTGAATCCTACAGGAGTGATGGACTGCTGCTGTGAGGTGTTGAAGGTGTCTGTGAAGACCTCTGCCAATTGGTCTGCACCATCCTTCAGTTCCTGACCAGGTATGTTGTCTGGTCCCATCACCTTCTCCTCACCTCGGCTGCGGCTATTTGGGGCTGGGGGCCCGGTTCATCATGGTGACGTGGAGTTTTCTTTGGCATTATCCTGTTCTTCTCATCAAACCATGCGTAGAAGGTGTTCAGTCTGTCCAGAAGGGAGGTGTCATTGTCCTTAATTCATAAGGTTGATTTGTGATCCAAAATAGACTTGATCCCTTGCCACATGTGCCTCATGTCGCTGGTGTCACACAGCTGTCTGTGAATCTTCTGTGCGTACCCTCACTTTGCCTTCTGTATTGCATGGGAGTATTCAGCCCTGGCTGATCTTAGTGCCATCCTATCCCTTGAAGGCAGCTCTGAGAAGGGCCTGGACCTCTGCATCCAACCATGGTTTCTAGTTAACACTAGTTGTGAAGCATTTGATCTCAGTGACATCTTCAATGCACTTACTAATGTAGCCAGTCACTGAGCTCCTTCACTCCTCTATGCTTACAGGACTACTGTAGGTGGCCGCCTCCCTGAAACAGCTCCAGTCTATGGTCTCAAAGCAGTCTTGATGTGCTGCTATGGCCCCCTACACACCCCCCTCCCCGTCATATCCTGATCTTCCTGCGAACTGATCTAGTTTGCTTTGCCAGTGGTCTGTACGCTGGGGTTAGCAGGACAGATATGTGATACAAGTAACCAAGATGGGGGTGAGTTACAGCTTTGTACGCACCAGGGATGTGGGTGTACACCCGATCCAGGTATTCTCTCCTCTGATGTGATGTTCACATGCTGTTAAAATTGTGGTAAGACCGTTTTCAGGGTTGGCATGATTGAAGTTACCACAAAAAATCATGGTACCATCAGGGTGGGAAGTCTGGGCTTCGCAGATGGCACCATAAAGCTCCATTGTGGCTTCCCCCTCATTAACCGAAGGCAGAACGAAGACTGCAGCAATCAGAGTGGCCATGAATTTCCTGGGCAGGTAGAAGGGTCTGCATTTCACCAGGAGGTACTCAATCTCTGCTGAGTAGAAGGTTTTCAAACAGCAACATTGGTGCACCAGTTCTCATTGATGTAAAAGCACAGAACCCCTCCTCGAATCTTTTCAGAAGCAGCAATGTGTGCCCTGAAGGAGATAAGGCCATTGTACAAACTTTGATTGTAGCAATGTCAAAGTTGAGGTTCTATTTATACCTTATAATCCAAAACATTGCATTACCAGTATTAGTGGGACAGTCTATCAGCCAACTTCTATTTTAAGGCTAGTGTAGTCACATTAATAACAGTAAAATACAACAAAAATCAACCTAAATTAATCCCAAGAAAAATATTTATAAAACAAATAAGATGCAATTGCCAAAATATTTGACTTGGGATTAATTTAGGTTGATTTTTGTTGTATTTTACTGTTGTTAATGTGACTACACTGGCCTTAAAATAGAAGTTGGGGAATGATCGTATTAAATGCTGAGCTGAAGTCAATGAGGCATAGTTATCCAGGTGAGCTAGGATGAAATGGTTTCTTCTATAGGCAAATTGATATGGATCCAGTGTCCCTAGGAGGTGTGCTTTGATGGGCTCCATCATCAGATGCTCAAAGCATTTCATAATATATCTGCTTTCAAAATATTCTACTTATTTTTACTTATGTTACTTATTTCCTAAAATTCACCTTCATAGTCATTATTTAATGGCAGAGATTATATTAATGGAATGAAGTTTGAAACCAAATACGAATTCTGTTTATAATTCCAAAAAATATTGGTATTTGCATATTTTTAATATGCAGATTATACTTTCATTTTTGTATTTTAAATGTGCCCTCTAATTATTAATCCTCTTCCATATTAATTGATAGTTCAACCTGAAACCTAGAACTGAATGTGTAACAAGCTATCCTTCTATTTCCTTGCTTCTTAGTTTTCTCCTGCTTACTCAGATTATGTTTCAAAGTAAAAATGGACCAACTTAAAGTTGGAACAACCAGTACTTCAAATTTTAATTCTTTGTAAATGCCAACATTCAAATTAATCACCAGTCAGAAGGTATTCCAGGTTAGAAATATAAAGGAATTGCAAAGGAATATTATGGATGAATTCCATGCAAACTATTTGGCTATAATTAATATGAAGGCACAGAGAGATGGAGTTATTTATTAACCTAATATTGACAAGGAAGTAGACGATATAGCCAGTAGATTTAGTGATTAAGAGTGAAGAACACAAACTCCTAAACCATTACCTTAAAAGTTGAAGTGATCTACAGGACAGTTCTAGTGCTCTATACTGAGTGTAGTAAAAAGGGAGTTAGCAATCTCTTGTCAGAAAATATTCAGAGTAACAAATAGTAAAGCATGTGGGATGTTGTACTTCTGCGAAACCCATGATAGGGGAGTAGTGATCTATTTTTTCCATATGTGTCTTTACAAAGAAGTCATATCAAACAAAATTCTACCTATATTTATAATATAGACGTTTTTCAGAATAAGAAACTGATTTTATTATATAAAAATTGTCAATCTTGTAACTTTTTCTGACTTCCCAGTTATCTATAGTTTAAAAGAAGAAAATAGATCAATATAATAGGGAAATGTTTGTGTGTATTTTGGTTAATATGGTTCATAGTGTGAAAAATAAAAATTTTTAAAAAAAGTAGTATGTCATCCTGATTGTACAAAGCCATATCCCTTGCAAATCTTTTCTATTGTTGCTTGGTGTGATGATTTTCCCCCATATGGCAGCCTGCTATCAGGTTAAGCCTTTGTTCATTTCAATTGTCAAAAATCATTGAGTTTTTTCTTCAACATCTCGTTGGGAATAAGTGTGCAATGGAATCAGTTTAGTGAAGCCTTTTGATCTCACTAAACCAGTAAATTTTAATACTTAGCAAAGCATATTGCTCATTGGTACAACCGTACTAAAGGTAATTATACAATCCATACAGAGCCAGTTTTATTGTCCTTAGATACTATGCATATCAATTACTCATTCTGTTCCACTATCATCAATATTTTTTGTCAATTATGTTTAGTTCTTTTCCAGAATCTGAATTTATTGTCGTGATCAAGTCATGAAATTCTGTGTTTTGCCACAGCATCTTTGTGCAAACATTAATATTATAACCATCTTACAACATTACAATAAATTAAAGGGGGCGTGGCAAGATGGCGTAGAGTCTAGACGTGTAATCTCGACCTCTCTGGCCAGATACATTTTCGAAGTGCTGAAGATTTGGGCCTAGACAACTTGATACAGCCCCAGGCTTAATCTCTTCAGTGTCTAAACCTCAAAGATTGCCTGTGGGAGCTGAATAAAAAAGTCTATTACTCACCAAGTGCTGGAATTACCCGTTCTCTGGAAGAAGGTGCGTGTTCCCAAGAAGTGGATCCCGATTTGGAAAGTCTTTCGATTTCAATGGAGGGAGCACGCAGGAAGACGACTCCATTGTTGGAAATGCATCAGGAAGCACTTCAACCTGAAGAAATTGCTTTTCTTCGTGATTTCATGAAAAAACGAGATGTGGGGGGAGATTAGCGGCGACCCCCTGAGGAAGTCGGGGTGCCGTCGCTGGGAGTCCAGACCCACAGTAAAACTTTTAAAATGCCTTCTGTTGAGTTGCAGCAGGAGCTGCAGTTACCTTGTTCTGCCACTATGTCAGAGAGAGCAGGGCTGAGCTTTTCTGATCTACAGTGTATGCAACTAAATGATATTGTTCAAGCTGTTATAAAACCTTTGACATATCAAATGAATGAAATGGCTCAAATGAATGCTGGTATAAGTTCAGAATTAAATATGGTTAAGACACATGTGGATGCATCTTACGAAGAATTTAAAAAAATTCAGACTGCTTTTTTGGACTGTAAACAACAAGTGGATTCTATCACAGAAAAAGTGTTGAAGGTTGAAAAATCAGTAATAGAATTGGGAGAACACGAGAAGGAGCTAGAGAGGAAAATAGACTACTTGGAGAATCAAAGCAGAAGGAATAATGTGAAAATTGTTGGTTTGCCAGAAGGTATAGGACAAGATCCTCTTCGTTTCTTTAAAGACTGGATCCCGCAAGTATTAGGGTAAGATTTTTTTTTCTGGGGGATTGGTACTGGAAAGAGCCCATAGAGCTCTAAGAAGAACACCCTCAGCTGGTCAACCACCGAGACCGGTAATAATTCGATGTTTGAATTATTTGGACAGAGAAGCAATACTTCGACTAGCAGTGCAGTATGTGAGACAACGACAAACTCCGTTATTGATTCAGAATAGCAGAGTTCTTTTTTACCCTGATTTGAGTAAAAAAGGTCATTCAACATCGACATTGATTTAATCCAGTTAAAGAAGTCTTGTGGCGTAAAGGATACAAGTCTACTTTTCGCTACCCTGCAGTGTTGAAGGTGTTTTATGGAGACTATCAATTTTGGTTTTTTGAAAATGATCGCGAAGCAATGATTTTTGCTGATTCATTGCCAGATATAAGAGGACAAAGACGTAGTCCACCATTATCTCCTAAAGAAAAATCTGGTTGTTCTGGAAACGGAAGAAATGGCAGAAATGGGAAAAACGGGAATGGAAAGACTCCAACTTCTTCTGAAATGCGATCTTCGAGATTGGAATCTCTTGGATGAAAAGAAGAATTTTCTTATTTTAATTCTTTTTTTTGTTATTATGATATTTTGATGTCATTGATTGTTTGGCTGGGGAGGGAGAGATTTGCTCTAAGTTCTTCACTAGTCATCAGCCACTGGTGGGTGACCCACACCCAATTTTTGCTTAGGGGATTACTACCTTTTGGTAGTTTTTTTGGGGGGGTTTTCTTTTTTTCCTTTATTTTTTTATTTTCATTTGTTAATTTTTAATTTGTGATTTTTTTTCCTATTGGAGGGCCTATATACGTTGATTTGAGTTTTTATATAAAGATATTATTGGTATTTAGTAATAATAGTAGATATGTCAAAAGTTGAGGTTTGCTACTTTTAATGTTCGAGGATTAAACAGTACGATTAAGTGTAAGCGAGTTTTGGCGTATATTAAGAAAATGAAAATTCATATTGCTTTTTTACAAGAAACACATTTGAATGTGAAGGAAAGTATGAAATTAAAGAGGGACTGGGTTGGGCATGTATATTCTTCATTTAATTCTAGGGCTAAAGGTGTAGCAATTTGATACATAAAAATTTATCCTTTGAATTACAATCAATGGAGGAAAAGGCAGGATGTATTCTTAAATTGAATTGTAAGATTTTTAGTGAATTTTGGACTTTACTTAACATTTATGCCCCAAATGCAGATGATGAAATATTTATTTCAGATGCATTTTTATGTTTGGGTCAGGCTAATGATAATATTTTAGTTGGTGGTGATTTTAATTGTGTTTTGGAACCTTTATTAGATAAATCTCTGAAGAAAGTTAAGAAATCCAAGATGGCAGGTCAGGTTCAAGCGTTAATGAAAGATCTTAGTTTAGTAGATATTTAGAGACGTCTTAATCTGACAGAGAAAGATTTCTCCTTTTATTCATCTAGACATGAATCGTTTTCAAGGATTGACTTCTTTTTAGTATCGGCACATTTGCAAGGGAAAATACAGCAAGCGGAATGTAAAAGTAGGGTGATTTCAGATCATTCTTTGTTATATTTTACATATGCAACTTCTGAGAAAATCCAAGTGGCCTATCGTTGGAGGTTTAATACAATGTTGTTAAAAATATGGAATTTATTCATTTTTTGAAAAAACAAATTAATTTTTTTGAAAGAAAATTCTAATTCTGTTCAAAGTAAGTTTGTATTATGGGATGCTATGAAAGCCTATTTGAGCCTAATTAGTTATACTTCTAAAATAAAAAAAAGATTCGATTAAATCAGAGTTTTGAATTAGAGAAACAGATTGATGAGTTAGAAAAGGAATTTCAGAAAGATGCTACAGAAGATCAGAAAATAGAATTATCTAGGTTGAAATTGGAATACAATACTTTGCAATCAATGTTTTAGTCATGTATATCAGGTCCAATTTGGTGAAAGACACTAAATCTTTTTAAGATCTTTCGGATACATAAATTGCACTCCAGCAACTTACCAATTTATTTGCAGTTCATGGACTCAAATTTTCTATCACCTACAAAGATAAAGATAGTATATGCATTGAAATACTACCAGAGTCACAAGGCCCCAACTCAAAACGTTAACTGTGTATTTCTCTCCATGGATGCTGACCTGCTGAGATCCTCCAGCTTTTTATTGTTTGCATTTCATTATTGTTTTTGTTTCCTGTCAACAGCCATTTTTCTATCATGCTACTAAATTATATTGCATATTATTACTGTAAATGCCTTTTAAGAATCCATATATATATATATATATATTATATCAACCTCCATGTTACCTCATTAAACTCAAATTTCCTTTTAACAAATTCATGCTGCAGTCCCCTATAATCAGTCAATTGATTGATCAATCTAATCTTGAATTTAATTTCTAAAAGTTAAATTGACACTCATTTGAGTTGGATTTATCCTTAGCACTTTGTCATCTGTGCAATTTTCATGACTTCAAGCTCCAATCTCCCCTCCCTCTTTTAACAGATGTTTACGAAATGATGGCCAATTTCACTACAATTTCAATCCTTTTTGCTCTCACCAACCTTGGATGCATCCCATCTGGGCAGGGCAATTTAGAACCTCCATTTTATTAATCGATATATTTTCATAAACTATTTGCTTAATATATTTTCCATTCTCTTCCTACTGCTTATACATCTATGGAAGAAAATGGCAGAGAGACAGAGAAAAGTGAAAACAAAAATCTTCCATAGCAGGAGGAAAGGATGAGCTGATTAGTCCTCAGTAAGCAGGAGGAAAGGATGAGCTGATTAGTCCTCAGTAATACTTTCAGTACCCTTTCTTTCTACCCTCCTAATGTTTCTGGAACATTTGTATTCTAGAACATTTAGAATCACTATTTTTAGCCTGGTGTCTATTATTGTCATGTCATCATGTCTTCTGACTAATTGCACAATTGGTTAACATTGTTTTGTACTGTTTGTATGTTTACATGCACGCATAATAACCCAATCATGGCCTAGACTGAAACAGGATACAAGGTCTTATCTGAAACATAATCATCTTTGTTCTCCTTTTGGTTCCCAATCCTATTTGCATCATTTTTCTCCTACAGTTGATAACCATCCAGTTCCAACTGCACCGGTGAACCTCTGCAAGAGAACTATGGTCCCAGCTCAGTTAACGAAGTACAAACAAGACCTCTCTCCAACTTCAGTGAATTCCCTTGTTGACCCAAGTTGGTACACAAGCTATGACACTTGGTAGAAACTATAATCTGTGATTTTCTCCAAGTCATATGCCATCCAGACATGTCAATACCTATCACCAGGCTCTGATGGTCTAAATTCAGGAGATCTCACCCTAATAACACTTGGGGAGTAGCTGGATCCTACAATTTTGATTGCTCCTCACCTTTTCAAGAGAGTCAGATATGGAGGTGGGGGTGGGCGTGGGGGGGGGGGGGGGTCCTGATAGGTGACGCTCATACCCAGTACACCTCTTTCAAAAAGTGAACGATTCATTTCGCCAAGGAGAAAAAGTTGGTCCAAACCCGGCCAATAATGCATGTCTTTCCGCAGTCAGTTGGAGAACTTCGTGAACTCGTTTCCTATCGTTCGGGCAATGGGAAACGGAGAGAAAGTGTTTCAGGAGGCGAAGGTTGGGTCAGCTAATCGGCGGAACTTTCCAGCCGGTGCCGGGGAAGAGCTGAACACGATGACACGGTGCGGGCGGGGTGTGGACAAAGCAACACAGCCGCGGCTGGGACCCGAACGGCACCTCGGTTGCTCCGCGCCAGAGACGGCTGCGTGCACGCGCACCAGGTTCGAGGAAGAGAAAGCAGCGCAGGATCGCGAGGGATTGAAGAGCAGCGCCAATACACTTCACTTTGGTGGCTCGAACTCGACCAGGGAAACGGAACGACACAATGCAAACAAGGGAGGGCGAGCAAGTTTATCCGCGACTTGTTAACATGCTCCAGAATTGAAAGCGGAGAGAGAGAGAGAAAACGCACCATGGAAAACGTATCCGAGCCCGGAGTTCACGAAGCTGGCACCACGCGCCGACGGAGGCAGGTCGCGGCAGGACCCGCCAGCGGGGCGACTGGGCTTCCACAGCGTGGGCAAAGTGACAGCGCAGCCGGCCTGGGTCGGGAAGCTGAGCGCGCGGCTGGGCTCGAACGGCCGTTGGTGCGACCTGACAGCTCGAGCGGGCCGGGGGCTCCTGGCAGCTCGTGCGCGAAAGCGTCGGGGGAGCAGGACCAATGCGAAGGTTGGCGCGCACCCCCGGCGAACTGGGACTGCGCGGAACCACCCCGCAAACGCCTCTGTTCCCAAGCAGTCAAGAAACACGCGGACATGTCGTTCGACACGTACAACACGAGCTCGCAACATGCCAGCACGGTTCGCAGTGTTCCACTGGTGCCAAGCCAAATGCCAGCACTGCACGGAGATCCTTCTTTGGACCCCTTGAACCAAGGGGTCGCACAGTATTCAAATAGTTTCGAAAGCGACAAACCGAGAAGAGATTCCGAGGATGAATCGCCAAAAAGCTCCAAGGAAATGGCTAATAATCAAGGAAAATATGATTCGTGGATGGTATCTGATACTCGCAATAAACATCGTTGTCCCAAAACTACAAACAATAAGAGAATCAATTTATCGAGGCTGGTGTTAGAGCATATAGCACCTTGCATGAATCAATACGGCTTATGTTTTGTGGATGACTTCTTGGGGCATAAAATCGGGGACAAAATATTGCAAGAAGTCGTTGCCCTTCATGAAAGTGGCATTTTTGAGGATGGAGCACTGGCAGGTCAGAGTACCAACTCAGATAAAGAATTAACGGTTTCAACCAATAAAACTATTCGTGGAGACAAAATAATGTGGGTGCAGGGGACCGAGCCCGGCTGTGTATCTATCGGGCAACTTCTGCAGAGAATGGATAAACTCATATTGCATGCAGATGGGAAACTTGGCCACTACAAAATTAGAGGAAGACACAAGGTTAGTAGTTAAAATCATGTCATTCATTGTGAAAACATTTTTAGTTTCAATTATGCTGCGAAAAATTCTTTTGCTCTTTTGATTGCATTAGAACGCTTCAAGTCCATGTCTGCTTATTCAAAGGCCCAATTGAATTGAATAAAACTATTTATTTGGGCCAAAAGAGAGTAAGTGTTAAAAACAGGATGTAAGCTATTAAGTTATGAAATAAGTAGACCCAAATCAGACATAGCAGAAGAACACTTGTTCTTCTCATCATGCAGAAGGTCAAACTGATATTGACAGGTGCTCATTTGGTTTGAGCTCCTACAACATTTATGATGTTTCCATGTGCATGGCCCTATGTGCATTAAAAAGGATGACAATCTGTATGCTCATTTTATCTCTTATATTTTGATCAAGGGGAAAAAAAAACATGGTGGGAATTCCACAATAATAATTAAAGAAAAAGAAATCCCAGCACAGCAAAATTATTGTATGAATCCCACATATGCAGAGTTTCAAGAATCAAGAGCAGAATTATGAGGGTAAAAGTGGAAGAGTTCCGTATTGAACAGTAACCATGCAAAAACAAAATACTGTGAATACTGGAAATCTGAAATAAAATCAACAAACAATGGAAGTACTCAGAGACGTTGGAGAGAGAAATCAAATCAAGGTTTCAATCATCCTTCATTAGATGAAAAGTGATGAAAGATTTTAGTGAAGACTAAAAGAAACAGGGTGAAAAGTCTTAGTAGGAACAGAAATTGAGGATGTAAACTCCCACCATGAACTCAAGAAAGAATAAATAAGTAGATGGGATCCACCATGAGATGGTGAGGGAAGAGTGCAATCATAAATTCAACGAGAGGAAAATTAGAGGAATACTTTTTTATCTTGCTAGCCATCACAGGAACATAACACTGGACAACATTTTTTCAAAAGGTTTATTTCCTGAAAAAAATGGGAATTATGATAAACAACTTCAAGTTTAACACAAAGATAATTTCAGATTTTTTACTATGTCACGTAGGAAGTTGGAGAAACATTAAATTAACTGTTCTTGAATTTAGTATGTTTTATCACATAATGATAACTGACATATTGTGTTAGTTCAACGGACCTAAAAATTTTTGTTTGTACTCAGCATCTGATGCCTCTTGTGACAGTGTCCAACAATAATGGTCAGCATTAATGGATTCCAGTTACCTTGATACTGCTTTCCCATGGTCACAATGTCCTGGTGAAACCTTTCACCATGTGCATCACTGACTGCACCAAGGTCAGCAAGGAAGATGTACAAGGGTGAATGTAGAAAATTAATTTTCAATCCACTTCATGGTTTTTAAAGCTTGAAATAGACAGAATATGACAGGAAATAACAAAAATATGTTATATCTAAAAAACAGTAAGCGATAGGAAAAAGTTAAGGTGATTTTCATGATAATCAGCCCAAAATCCATAAAGTAAACTCAAAAGTGGTTCAGGAAGCAAAATTTTCATTGTCCAATGTAATCAGTGCAAGTTTGATATTGGGTTGTGCACTGGTCAAACTTTTCAAGGAGTGTTGTAAAAGAAGAGATAAAGATGAGAGAGAAAGTGGTTAAGGAAAAAGGAATAACAGAGTTTAGGTAGTTGAAGGTAAGTTTTGAATAGTGGGTGAAGCAAATCAAAGACACAAGAAGCTATGTCATGGAGGAACCATAATTCTCAGAGCATTATCTGAGTTGAAGATACTACACAATTTTTACAGCACAGAAAGAGGTTATTCAGAATGTTTGGTCCATGTCGGCTGCTAGAGGAGCAATCCCATCATAACCCCTATGTGTAAATCTGTGTCTGATGCTCTCCCATCAAGGATCCTTATATTTATTTGCCTTTAAGCTGTATCAAAGGGTAAATTACTATGGCTAATTTACCCAACAACCCACAGATCTTTTGGTCATAGGAGAAAACCAGAAATAACACCTGCTCACAGGAAGAACGTAAAAATGACACATAGGTAGTACCTGAGGTTGAAATCAAACCCAAGTCACTGAAGCTGTGCGGCAGTAGTGCTAATATTTGTGGCACAGCATTCCCCAAATGCAAGCTTGGGGGAGTGATGTGGATGTAACACATTAGCCACTTTCAGGTGGCCAGAATATCCCAACGTAAAGCTGCCTAAAATACCTGAATGCGGCTGTTGGGAGGCCACCTGAAAGTGGAGAACCCTGAACCAAGGAGTACTTACCCAACCCTCCTTGGGTAGGTGTATTCTCCGCTTCTGAGCGCTCCTCCTAGGCACCTGAAAGCGTGCAGGACTACAGCCACCGTCGACAGGAGCTGGCATTTACTCTGCAGCACCTCTTCCCGCTGCGGACCTTTCAGGTGCCAGAAGAGCACCTCGCTGCCACCTGAATGTCGCTTCGCACACACCCGCAGCCGGCTCCAGAGCCTCATTCTCCTAGCTATTCCACCTGAAAGCAGCTCTAAGGAAAAGATTTAAATATAAAAGTGAAAGATGAAATGTGAGGTCCTGCTGAATGGGAACCAATGTAAGTAAAGCAAAGAAGAATGGATAAGCAACAATGTCAGAGGAGCTTTGGATGAGCTGATGTTTTATGGAAATTTTAAGATGAGAAGGGTAAGGAGCTATTAGAGGCATAGGTGAAGATGGCGAGATTAGAGGGTAGGAGTTATGTGTTCTTATAGTGGAGGAGTCAAACAACTATGTATCTATCTTCACAGAAGACACAAAAATTCTGTCTGAAATATTGAAAAACCAAGTATGTATCAAGAATATCAGGGCAGAGGTATGCAGGATGTTATCCTATAACTAAGGGTTGTGTCACAGAATAAGGATTAGACAATTTAGGATTGTAATGAAGAAAAAGTTCTTCACTCAAAAAGGGTAGTGAATATTTGAAAAAAATTCTCCCATGGAGCAATGTTGTTCAGTTCATTTTCAAAATAGAGATTGATAGATTTCTGTATTTGAGGGAATCAAGGGATATGGAAATTGGCAGTCTGATCCTGATGAAGAGTGAAATAGGTTTGAAGGACCAGATGGAGAACTCCTCCTCTTCCTATGTTCTCATGTGAGTGTAACATAAGAATGTGGTTTCCTCTATATTTGGGGAGACTGGACAAGGATTGGGAGATAGCCTGTCTGCTGCAACAGCAAGCTCATCCTAATGGCCAACTACTTCAATTCTACACCCTACTGCCACACTGACATGTCCATCCATTGCCTCATGTTCTGCCAAGTTCTTCCCAAATTGGAGGAACAACACCTTGTATTGCCAGTCTCCAACAATAAAGCATCAATATCAACTTCTCCAATTTCTGTTAACCCCCTCCCTTGGTCTATCCCTCTGTCTCCCTTCCTCCAGTTTCACACCACCTTCTCCTACCAGATAATTATTTTTCTTAGCCTCCTGCAGCTCCCCCTATCACTTCTCAGCTTCTTTCTCTACTACCCTCCCACCTGTATCTCTTTGGCTTGGCTTTGCGGACGAAGATTTATGGAGGGGGTAAAAGTCCACGTCAGCTTCAGGCTCGTTTGTGGCTGACAAGTCCGATGCGGGACAGGCAGACACGGTTGCAGCGGCTGCAGGGGAAAATTGGTTGGTTGGGGTTGGGTGTTGGGTTTTTCCTCCTTTGCCTTTTGTCAGTGAGGTGGGCTTTGCGGTCTTCTTCAAAGGAGGTTGCTGCCCGCCAAACTGTGAGGCGCCAAGATGCACGGTTTGAGGCGATATCAGCCCACTGGCGGTGGTCAATGTGGCAGGCACCAAGAGATTTCTTTAGGCAGTCCTTGTACCTCTTCTTTGGTGCACCTCTGTCACGGTGGCCAGTGGAGAGCTCGCCATATAACACGATCTTGGGAAGGCGATGGTCCTCCACTCTGGAGACGTGACCCACCCAGCGCAGCTGGATCTTCAGCAGCGTGGACTCAATGCTGTCGACCTCTGCCATCTCGAGTACTTCGACGTTAGGGATGAAAGCGCTCCAATGGATGTTGAGGATGGAGCGGAGACAACGCTGGTGGAAGCGTTCTAGGAGCCGTAGGTGATGCCGGTAGAGGACCCATGATTCGGAGCCGAACAGGAGTGTGGGTATGACAACGGCTCTGTATACGCTTATCTTTGTGAGGTTTTTCAGTTGGTTGTTTTTCCAGACTCTTTTGTGTAGTCTTCCAAAGGCGCTATTTGCCTTGGCGAGTCTGTTGTCTATCTCATTGTCGATCCTTGCATCTGATGAAATGGTGCAGCCGAGATAGGTAAACTGGTTGACCGTTTTGAGTTTTGTGTGCCTGATGGAGATGTGGGGGGGCTGGTAGTCATGGTGGGGAGCTGGCTGATGGAATTGTTAGTCTATGTTCCTTCCCCTCACATTTTTCTTCAGGAATCTACTTGATTTTCAACATTGCAGAAGAAGGGCTCAGTTTCTATGGATGCTGTGTAACCTTCTGAATTTCTCCAGCACTTTTGTGCACTGCACTGCTCCACAATGCAATTATCTTGGGAGCTTTGTACTTTATTTACACCAAACAAAAACTGGAGCAACAAATGATATGATATGTTAAGGAGTTCCATAGGAATATCTTCTTTCTTCTTTGGCTTGGCTTCGCGGAGAAGATTTATGGAGGGGTAATGTCCACGTCAGCTGCAGGCTCGTTTGTGGCTCACAACTCCGATGCGGGACAGGCAGACACGGTTGCAGTGGTTGCAAGGGAAAATTGGTTGGTTGGGGTTGGGTGTTGGGTTTTTCCTCCTTTGTCTTTTGACAGTGAGGAATATAATTAAATAGAGATATGATGCCCAAGCCAAAGATAGCTGACTAAAAGCATAGACTTCTGGATTATTTGAAGGAAGCTAGATGGATAAGAAGTGAGGCATAAACATGGACGAGTTAATGCTGGTGCTAAAAATAGGGCTTAAAAGCACAGCCAAATAATGATAATGTACCTATAATATTGTGCCTATATTGTTGCACCACACAGACTTTGAAAAACATGAAAGGACTCCTTTGACACATAAGCACCTAATTTTACCAAAAAAATGCACATTACTGTTCATAAAGTAAGGTGATCTTTGACTAATATTCTACACATTGCTACTTTTTAAGTCAATGATAGCCATTGTTTTCCAGATGTTCCATATTTGTTGCTTGTTACCTTATTGCCCAAAAGTCTGTTACTTTTTGAATGCCATTTTATAGAAGAAAACTTGGTCCCATAAGCCTGCACTGTAATATAAAGGCTGTTTTTTTAAATCTCAAAATTAATTTTCCTGTGCTATCCCACTATCTAATAACTTGCTTATGTTCAAAAAACTATCATTCGCTATTCGGAATGCAGTCAATGAATTAACCTTTAAAGTTCTCCACAGTAGTCATTCACCAATCTGAGTGAAGAAATTTCTCCTTACTTCAACCACGCATGGCCTACCGCTTACTTTGAGACTTGTGAGGCTGGTGGAGAAGCTGTTCTCATTGAGACACAATACCCCTCTCTATAACTGCATTCTGGACTACCTAATGGAAAGACCACAGACTGTCCGCAGAATGTTGAGCACTGCCTCAGCTCAGTGCTGAGTGCTTAGCCTACTCCTGTTCACACTACTGACCCACAACTGCATCCCAGATCCAGCTCAAACGATGTCATCAAGTTTGCAGATGACACACCTCATCAGCAACTTCGATGAGTCACACTACAGAGAAGAAGTGGAAAATTTCGTGAGATGGTATGAGAGTAACAACCTGAGTCTCAACTTGGACAAGATAAAGGAGATGATTGTGAACTTCAGGAGGACCAGGATCAACCCTCCACTACACATCAGCAACTCTAGTGGAGACAGTGGAGAGAACTAAGTTCCTTGGAATTCACTTAACTAATGACCTATCGTGGATGGCTGCATCACAGTGTTGTATGGTTGCTGCAGAGAAGTGGCTCAGAGGTCAATCCACAGGATCATAAGTGGCAAAATCACCCCGCACACAGCATCTTTCAGCTGTTTCCAACTGGAAAGAGATACAAGAGTATCAGAGCCAGCATCACCAGGCTTCTTCCCATGGGCAGTGAGAATGCTGAATGACCAAAGGAACTGCTCACACTAACCATATGAGTCTCAGATAGAGATGGGAGGGGGAAGAAATAGAAAAAATTGAGTCAGGAGGTGATAGGAGGAAGAGGCTGAGGAAGATGTATTCTGATAGAAGGATAGGAAAGGGTGTGGGGAGCTGGAGGTAGGAACATGTGAATGACAGGCGGGCAGGGGAAAGAGGAAAAGAGAAGGTGAAATTGGGCCACAGAGATGAGGGGAAGCAAAAGTGGGGGGTGTCAGAATGGGAGAGGTTACCAAAAATTAGAGAATTCCATGATGATGCTGTCTAGTTGGAAACTGCCAAGATGGAATATAACGTGCTGTTCCAAATATTTGCGTGTCCTATCCATGTCTCTTCATCCTATCACCTCCTAAATTCTTAATTTTTCTCCCATTTCTTCCCCCCTATCTGTACTCACATATCACCTGCCTGCCTATGCTCCTCCCCCTCACCCCACCATTTTATTCAGGCTTCTGCTCCTTTCTTGCTATTCCCAATGAAGGATAATGGCTCGAAACATTGACCATCTATTGCCTTCCATGGATGCTGCCTTATCCACTGAGTTCTTCCAGCATTTTGTGTGTTGCTCCAGTTTTCTTGAATTTATGCATCTCCATTCTGATGTTTAATTCTATTACATCAAATTATAATTTGCTTTCACTATACACCAAGACCTAGTTTATCATTTAATTTCTTTTGCTTTGCACAGCATCATGAAACTTTCCTTTTATATTTTCCTCCCTTCATAGAAACATAGGAAGTAGGAACAGGAGTAGGCCAAAAATGGCCCATCGACCCTGCTCCACCATTCAATACGATCATGACCTAACTCCACCTACCTGCCTTCTCCCATATCCCCTAATTCCTCTATCATGCAAAAATTTATCTAACCGAATTTTAAATATGTTTAATGAGGCAGCCTCAACCACTTCCCTGGTTAGAGAATTCCAAACATTCACTACTCTCTGGGAAAAACTATTTTTCCTCATCTCTATCCTAAATCTACTCCCCCGAATCTTGAGACTGTGTCCTCTCGTTTTATTTTCTCCGGCCAGCTCAAAAAACCTTCCTATATCTATCCTATCCATACCCTTCATAATCCTATATGTTCCTATAAGATCTCCTCTCATTCTTCTGAACTCGAGTGAATACAATCCAGGAAAGTTTCATGATACCTTTGATCTATATGTGAATTTAATTTATTATTTAAAGTTCCATAGACTTTCAAATCTGACCTCTTGAATATGAATAAGCTTGATTATCAAATTATTTTATTACTTCATGCTATTTAACCTATCATTCAATCTGTTATATTTTAAATGGTACTAAATGCAGATTTGTTTTACACCTTACTGTAGCAGCAGCTACACTGCTACAGAAAGAACACATAACCAGACAGGTTGAGCTCAGTGAGCAGAAAACTGGTTTATTGCTGGCTGCTGGGCTGGACTTATACTCCCAGCACAGAAATGGTTGAGAACCGCGCTGGGGGGCGCCGACGTCACTCAGGCGTCACCTAGTCCCCCAGCGCGGGCTTCTGAGCCCGGTGCTGAGAAGAAGGGGAAACCCCCAATGACACCATTTTGGCCGTCTGCCCCGCCGCGTGGATTACAAGTGGGGCCGGTTCGCCTGCCTACTGGCATGCCGCCATACAGCACCACCCCCCCCCCCCCAGAACTGGTGCCAATGTCCTTTTTAGCTGGGCGACCTCGCTTCTTGGGCTGGGCCACAATCACTGATTCGGTGGGGACTAGGTGAGCTGGCTTCAGCCTGTCCACAGTAAACAGCTCCTGCCTGCCGCCAATGTCCAGCGTGAACGTAGACCCTGAACGCTGGACAACCCTGTACGGCCCCTCGTAAGGTCTCTGTGGAGTGCAGCTCGCTGGGGATGTAAGATGGCTGTGTGCCGTGTCTGGATGGCGGAGGGGGTGCTAAGGAGTCCAAGTGGGCCCGGGCCCAGAGCGCAGAGGTGAACTGGGTGCCCTGATCGCTGGAGAGGTGATTCGGAACGCCGAACCGGGCGACCCAACCGTGCAACAGCCCTCGGGAGCAGGAGTCCATGGAGGCGTCCTGCATCGGGATCGCCTCGGGCCAAGTGGTGGTGCGGTCTACCACCATGAACAGGTAACGGTTGCCCTGGGAAACTGGTAAGGGCCTGACTATTTCCACGTGAATGTGGCTGAACTGTTACCGGATGTGCTCAAACTCTTGCACGGGCGCCCTGGTTTGCCTATGTACCTTGGACATCTGGCAATGGATGCATGTTCTGGCCCAGCCCGTGATCTGCTTCCGCAGCTCATGCCAGACGAACCACTCTGCCACCATACGGACCGTGGACCTGATCGATGGGTACGAAAGATTGTGGATGTGATGGAAGACTTGCCTGCGCCACTGCTGGGGAACCACTGGCCGTGGGGTGCCCATGGAGACATCACACAGGACGGAGCCTTTGCCACTAGGAATCGGGAGGTCTCGGAACCACAGGCCCATGATGGCAGTCCTGAAGGCTCGCGTCTCCTCGTCGGACTTCTGGTCCCAGGCAAGCTGGTTGAAGTTGAGGCCGGTGTCAGCGCGCAGATGGCCGGTCATGAGAATGCATCGGCGACCATGTTGTCCTTCCCCGCCTTGTGCTGAATGTCGGTGGTAAACTCCGACACGAAGGAGAGGTGACGCTGCTGGCGGGCCGACCAGGGATCCTTTGATATCGCGAGCACCTGAGTAAGGGGTTTATGGTCAGTGAAGATGGTAAAAGTCCTCCCCTGAAAGAAAGAGCGGAAATGCCGCACCGCCAGGTACATGCCCAGTAACTCACGGTCGAAGGCGCTATACTTGCACTCTGGTAGGCTGAGAAGCTGGCTGAAGAATGCCAGCGGCTTCCATTGTCCATTCATCTGATGCTCCAGGACGGCGCCGACGGCTGTGGCAGAGGCATCGATAGAGAGTGCCATATGCAGGTCGGTGTGCGGGTGGGCAAGCATGGTAGCCTTCGCGAGGGCATCCTTGGTGGCCTCAAATGCACTGCAGGCCTCTGGGGTCCAGGTGAGTGTTTTGTGTTTGGCTGTGATGAGGGCGAATAGCGACTGCATGATGCGCGCAGCTCCTGGGATGAATCAGTTATAGAAGTTGACCATACCTGCGAACTCCTGCAGCCCCTTGAGGTTGTCCGGGGTGGGAACTCCTTGATAGCGGCGACCTTCGTAGCAACGGGTGTGGCTCCTTCGGCTGTGATGGTATGGTCCAGGAACTGCATGGACTCTTTCCCGAACTGGCCCTTGGCTGGGTTGATGGTGAGGCCGAAGTCGGCCAGCCGGTAGAAGAGGGTGCGCAGGTGGGCCTTGTGTTGCGCCCGATACCTGCTGTCAACGAGGATGTTGTCCAAGTAACTGAAGACGAAATCCAGGTCCATGCCCACTGAGTCCATGAGGTTCTGGAAGGTCTGCGCGGCGTTCTTTAGCCCGAACGGCATGCAAAGAAATTCGAACAAGCCAAAAGGGGTGATAATGGCCATCTTGGGTATGTCCTCAGGGTGCACCGGGATTTGGTGATACCTGCTCACCACGTCAATCTTGGAGAAAACCCTTGTACCATGCAGGTTATCCGTAAAGTCCTGGATGTGAGGGATGGGGTAATGGTCAGGAACTGTAGCCTCGTTAAGCCATCGATAGTCTCCGCAGGGGCGCCAGCCACTGGAGGCTTTCGGGACCATGTGGAGCGGCAAGGCCCATGGGCTGTCGGATCGCCGAATGATTCCCCAGCTCCAGTAGATGCGAAAACTCTTCCTTCACCACCTGGAGCTTGTCAGGCAGGAGCCGGCGTGCCTTGGCGTGAACTGGCGGACCCTGGGTGGGGATGTGGTGGAACACCCAGTGGCACGGTGAGGCAGCAGAGAAATGTGGCCTGAGGAGGGCCGGGAACTCGTCCAGGATTCACTGGAACTCATCTCTGGGTGTGCTGATCGTGGCCATCTGAAGCTGCTCTGTGCGTGAGGCGTCAAGGCGAATGGCCTGGAAAGTCTGGGCGTCTACCAGGCGCCTACCTCGAATGTCCACCAGAAGGCCGTGGGTGAGGAGGAAGTTGGCACCCAGGATGGCGTTTGGAAGGGATGAGACGGTGAACCTCCACGAGAACTTTTGCCGGCCGATCTGGAAATGGAATGTCTTGTTCCCATACATCCAGATCTCTGTTGCGTTGGCCGCATGGAGGGGAGGTTCTCGAGGTCGGTTCCTGGACTCGATGGCTGTGGCCGGGATGACACTGATCTGGGCACCAGTGTTGACGAGGAAGCGCCGGTCGAAGACTGAGTCCTTGGCCAGCCGCCACAGCCGGTAACAGCGGCCAGCCTGCTCATTTCCCTGGAACGAGCAGGGCTGACGACACTTCCGAACCTTGGCTCCCCAGCGCTGGTGATAGAAGCAGAGGCCTAGAGCGGATGCCGTGACCCTGATTATGCTCTTGGTGGCCCCTGCAGGGGCCGGGTGTTCTACCGCAGTGCTAGGGGCAGGCTTGGCATGGTCATGCCCGTGCCGCATGACCTGTTGGACCGCCGAGCCCTCCGGGAATCACTCGAGGCATAGCACTTGGCCCTTCTAAGCAACCTTCCTCGGGTCAGTAAAGCTCTCTTGGGCCAGTAACAGCCGGATGTCGTCGGGCAGATGGTCAAGGAAAATTCGCTCAAAGAGTGGGAAGTTGGTTGATTACTCATGAACGCGTGCATCTCGTCCATCAGCTCCACCAGGGACCTGTCCCTCAAGGGTTCGAGGTGCAGCATCTGAGCGGCTCACTGATGCCTGGATAGTTCAAGGGATCCGGTGAGCACTTGCTTGATGATCCCGTATTTGTCTTCAGCGGGTGGGTACCGAACAAGGTGCAGCACACGTTTGGCAGTGGCCTGGTCCAAGGCGGCGACCACATGGTAGAATTTGGTTGTGTCGGACGAAGTCTGGCGGAGGTGAAACTGGACCTCTGCGTGGCCAAACCAGGTCTCCAGCTCCTGAACCCAGAAGTCAGGCAGCTTGACGGCTATAGCACTGATCCCAGGTTCGCTCATGTTGGGTTCAAAGATGTTTGAACCAGCCAGGGTCACCAATTGTAGTGGCAGCTGCGCTGCTACTGAAAGAACACACACCCAGATGGGTTGAGCTCAGTGAGCAGAAAACTGATTTATTGCTGGCTGCCAGGCTGGACTTATACTCCCAGGCCGGACCTGGCTGAGAACCGCACTAGGGTGTGCTGACGTCACTCGAACATCATGTGGTCCCCCAACGCGGCCTTCTGAGCCCGGTGCTGAGAAGAAGGGGAAACCCCTGATGGCGCCACTTTGGCCGGCTGCCCCGCCACGTGGATTACAAACGGGGCCGGTTTGCCTACCTAGTGGGATGCTGCCACATTACATTGTTTTACTCTTACCTAAATTTTTTCTCATTAGCAATTCATCCCAAAACCATCTCTGCTTTAACTCACTTAAAACATATCATTTTGAATAATGATGTTCCAATCAAATGGAAAGTCAAAGCAGCATCACAATCTATGATCATAAAAACAGAAAAAGGAGCAGAAGTAGGATGTACAGCCACTCTGAAACATGGTGATTTTCACCTTAGCTCCATTTCCCCACTCTATCAGAACATCCCCTGATTCCTTTAATCTAGAAATTTATCAATCTCTATTTTGAAAAAGAACAACAGAGCCCTGAATATTTCAGGGGAGAAATGTATTTAGATTCATCTTTCTCATGTAAATTAATTTGCCAAGTACATCTTTTCTTATATAAGGAAAGCCAAATTCCTGGTATATTCTGAATAAAGGCTCATATATTTCGTTTTTGTAACTTTATATTGCAGCCACAGAAACATTATATGACAACTTCTCTAACATCAGATAGCTTACAGCCCAAACATTCACTCCTGATGTTCATAATTACATTAATATTTCAAATTTCCATCACCCATCTAAAATTACTCAGGTAAATTTAGATAATTATTTTGCATTTATGTATCTCCATTCTGATCTTTAGTTCTATTACATCAAATTATAAGTTGCTTTCTCTTTACAGCAATACCTAGTTTATCATTTAATTTCTTCTGCCTTGCACATCATGAAACTTTCCTTTTATATTTTCCTACCTTCAGGAGTGTAGGAAAAATATAAAAGGAAAGTTTCATGATACAATGCAAGTTGCTTTTCAAGTCCTGGTGAACTGTCATTGATTTGAAACGTTAAATCTGCTGCCCTCTCCAGAGATTAATTATTTATTGTCACTTGTACTGTTGTGCATGCCATCTGGGGAATGGAACCTATTATTAAGTAAAGCACAGTATGCAATAATAAAACAAAAGTGCAGGGTATATTGTTACTGTTATGAGCCCAGAGGACCCCAAAACCCAGCAGCAATAGATATTCACCAAGATAAATGGTTTCTTAAACAAAAGTTGCTTTTAATGATCTTAAAACATGCAAACAGAATCACACTTATCACTATTGACTTAACTAATCTAACTTAACCCCTTCTAATTCTAAGCGCACATGTATGTAATATATGTGTAAGTTCATAAAAGTTCTTTGATTCACAGTCCAATTTCACTTCTCATTCATCCAAGTTCATTGGTTGCAGGCAATTCATATCCTGGGCACAGAATTTAACATGTATAAAGTTCACCAGGCTTTGGTGCTTGAAAGGTAAATGGTTACCGCTCAGGAAAATTCTTGTGGGTTTTCAGAGAGAGATTTGTTGTATGCTGGACACCCATAAATAATTCCTTTTTAATCAGCCACTTCAGTGTCTTGCTGAAGAAACTTGGCCCCTCAGGGTTCTCCAGATGATAATCTCTTTCTTTCAGGTCTCCATAGAGTTCCTTTTTGTTTCCCTGATTTCAAGTGAAATATTAGGCAGTCAGTCCTCTCCTCTCGCATGAATCACAAGGAATTTGACCACACTGAACCAAGTACTCACAACCTGTCTTCCAAATGGGGTTTTTCTACAAGCTTTCCAGCTTGTCCTGATCCAGTCCCAGCTGCTGCTGCTGACTGTAGCACTGCAAAACTGATCTTTCTCTCTCTGAAAAAAACCTGTTTGACTCTCTCTGCTTGCAAAACCACATGATCCTCCTAGAACAGCACGTTCTACTCCAGACAATCTGCTTCTCTGACAAGTTCTTTCATCTGTTACCTTTTTGTAAAGAACAATCCATGAGTGAAGCCTCTTGGGCACTCTCCAAGATTCTGCAAAGGCTCTGGAGCCGATATGTCTAGCACTAGCAGTGCTCCAGTATTTTAAATAAGATCTGTTTTAAAGTGTTTGTATGTGACCTACACTAAAAAACCTGCCCCAATTTATCTCCCAAAAACATATCTATATACAATACAAACACAACATAATCTGTCACATTACAATCAATCAAATATACTTTTTACACTGAAAATGTGCATTATTGCCGTGTACACGACCCGTCTCAAGAAGCCGGCTTGTCTGTTCACATAGAACAGAAGAAGCCAGGTCAGTGATTCTTTTACACAGCAAGCTGGCTCCCTGAAGCAAAAGAGGCAAGACATGTAGCATAGCAGTATGACACTTCGCCCCGTTTTGCCTCTGACACTACTTATCCTGATAGATAAAAGCTGGGTAAGTTCAGACCCTCCCAATCTGCCTTCAATGCATTCTCACAGCTAGATGAAGCATTCGAAAGGTGGATAATACTGGGCTTGAATCCTGTGTAAAGGGGTAAAAGACTGCACATACAGTGTTACAAAGGCATACGGAGAAACATACAATTAAAACAATGCAGAGGTATCACCTTTTACCAATGGGAGATCCATTTAAGAGTCTGATGCTGCAAGGAAGAAACCGTCTTTGAATCTGGAGTTTCGTGTTTTCAAACTCATGTATCTTCTGTTCTACAGACTACAGAAGGAAGAGAGGGTTACTGGGGTGGAATGGGTCCTTTAACATATTGGTACAGATGGAGCAGAGGTTGATTTGGATGATGGCCTGAGCTGCGGTCACAACTCATTGTGGTTTCTTGAACCGACAGTTCCATACCAAACTGATACTAAGCAACATTTGTCGACTGGCAAGAGACCTCGGGAGATGCTGCCTGACTAACTGAATAATTTCAACAATTTTGTTTTATAGTTTTAATTAATTTGAAACCTAATTATTAATTTTATGCAAGTTAAAACACAATGCTGGATAAACTCAGCCATTCAAACAGTGTGCTTTATCTGCAGACTTTCGTGTTTTACTTCTATTAATTTAACGACGCCTTTTCCTAATTACTCAGGGAGGAATATTGCACCTTGAATCATATTTCTGCTTAGAGAACTTAGATGATGTTTCCTTTACCTTTCAATGCCAGTCAGAATAACCAATAATTCCTTTATTTTGATCTCAGAAAAATGACAGACGCGGGAATTCTGGCGTCACGTGGTTGTTGGGTGGCGCGATATTGTTTTCATTCCCCCGTTCATTTACATTGATGTCCTGCTCCACAAGATATTGCCTACATGTTATGCTGGGATTCCTCAATGGCGGCGAGGGCTGGGCCTACCCACAAATTGCTCTCGGCTCCTCCTATTCGCATACTCGGCACGTCGCCTCTAGTGAGTAATGGCACGTCGTTTGTTCTCTATAGTTGGAAGCAGCGAAAGTAAAAAAGTGGGCCGGCACGCTGGGGCGGAGAAGCCCGCATTGAGGTGCGTGGTGGAGGGTTTCTGCAACTTGCTTATTTGAGTAAGTGGTTTACGAGTTCAGATATTAAACAGAATCCTTGGTCAAAAATTTCTTCAGTGGTGCCACATCGTAAAATTGCATCTGGTGAGAGTCAATTTATGCTTTGGTAAGATGCTCTCAGACCTTGAAAAATTAGCGAGAGAGTACGTAGTGCCTTGTTTAAATGAACATGGTTATTATTATGTTGACAATTTTTTGGGAACTGTTAACGGCGATTGTATCTTTGAAGAAGTTCGTAATTTGCATTTTGTTGGAGAGTTACGGGATGGACAGTTAGCTGGTCAGAGAACTGGTTACTCCAAAAGACACCTTCGGGGTGACCAGATCGCTTGGATCAGAGGCATCAATGACAATTGCAAAGCAATAGACTTCCTTCTTTCATCACTTGATAAACTTGTAAGGTTTTGTGGAAGAAAGTTGGGACATTACAACATAAAAGACAGATCCCAGGTAAGTTGTCATTTAGCATTTTCAGTCTTCCACTTTGTGTAAATTAATAAGTATGGGTCATATTATTGAGTTCTAAGAAGTGGTTCAAATACCATCAGTAGATCTGTTGGCTCCAGGTTCTGAAGTTGTACAAGTTCAAATTTAGTGTCAGAGTTCATACAACCCTGAGATTATTTTTCCTGCAGGCCAGGCAGAATTTTTCTTGTCAGTAATGCAAAAAGCTACTTGAGAAAAGATGCATATACAAAAGAGAGAAATGTAAACAAAGTACAATGCAAAATAAATATTCAGTAATAAATAATGTGCAAAGTAAAAGTTGTTAAATGAGTCTCTATGTATTGTTTTAATTTAGAGTCTGATCGTGCAGGGATAGCAACTGTTCCTGAACCTGGTAGTACAAGTCTTGTCATACCTATAATGTATCTCTTTTTTGATGGCAGCAGCAAGAACAGAGCATGTCCTGGGTGGTGTGGAACATTGATGATTGCTGGTGCTCTCCAATTGCAAAATTATATGTAAATTTTCAGGATGGTGGGAAGAGTTTTGCCTGAGATGTCAGAACGATGTCTACTACCTTTTGCAGGGCTTTCTGCCTCCATACTAGGATGTGATGAATTAAGATATTTTGTGTAGATAATTGACTACTATCATACTATTTTTCTAAGAATTGCCAGTGTTCTCATTCATGAATACAGTTTACTTTGAAGTCACTTGATTGCTGGTTTTGGTTAAGTAGAATTAATGTTCTGTTTATATCACAGCATTACTTACAAAGTTAGTATTAACATGAGGCACAAAAATCTTCAGTTAACATTTCTATATCAATGTACTGCCAACTATTTTAGAACTACTGCTGGGTTCAATGATTGTTGTATTCCAGATTGCTGTCGGATTTTTTTTAAATAGTAGGGTGAGTTCTAGGAAAGAGATACTGCTATTTATGAATCGATCCCAAGTAGCTTAAAGGAAGTAAGGATAGTGAGCCAAATATCGTAGTAAACAGTCTAGGAAAGGAATAATCTGAAAGAATAAAAATATAGTGTGCGAGTATCAGAATTGCCAATCAGAATTTTATTTTGAACAAGATAAAATATTCATGTATGTAGTTGCAGAAAGATAATACTTGAATATCTGAAGTATTCAGTGATATTGGTTGTTGTACCATGCAAATATGGAGTAAAGAAAGAGAGTAGGGAAACCCAGTTTGTAGTGAAGTGCATTACAATACTAAGAGATATTGTATTACTTGAGAATAAGTCAGCTTGTGTTGAAATGAAATTAGACAGCAGAATAGAACACACAGCAAAATATCACTTTAAAGCATACAGATCTTCATTTTAATAATAATCAATTTGTATATGGGTAGTGAGTAAGACTAATTAGGAGAGGTCAATTTCTGACTCCTGTCTGAAGCCTTTAGCTCTCACTCCAAAGATAGAGATTTCATTCTATATTTATACAATTCCCCCCGACCACCTTTGCATTACATCATTTTATCATTAAAAAACGTTTCCAGCTTGAATAGCCTGTTTTCTGGTGCTTATCATACACAAAAGAATGGTATGTTTTTTTGTTTGGTAAATAATCAACATTGCATTGAAGGATACAGTTTTAATGATGTTTATTCCAGCTTTATTTCAATTTTAATGATGTTTATGCAAGCCATCTCTTATCTCTGTCTTAGCAAGGTCTACAACCTGTTTTTTGCAGAGTTTGCAAAATGAGTTCAGCCATTTTATGGCACATAATATGATTTCAGCCATTTTACAATTATAAGCTAGCTTCTAAAGCTTTAGGCATTGAGATATAAACAATACTTACAACATTGGAGAACTTTTGAACCAGAAATCTGTGGTCAGTTAAACTGCAGCAATGGGACAAATTTCTGTATTTGTTTTGTGACTTCTCTCTTTCCTCCTCCCCCCCGCCACCCCCAGATTTAAGCAAATGGTTCATCCATTAGGAAAGCTTTACATTCTTTATGAATGCATTTTTGTAAATTTGTACCAAATCTTACTTACCTATTGCTTTGTATGTAATTTTAAAAAAAAAATAGACATACAGGCCAATTCTGCCCTGTAAGTCCGTGTCACCCAATTTAGACCCCATTAATCTCCACCCCGATACGTTTTTGAAGGGTGGGAAGAAACTGGAACCCCTGGAGAAAAACCAGGCAGACACAGGAGAACGTACAAACTCGTCACAGACTGTGGGATTTGAACTCCGGTCCGGTCCCAATTGCTGATCATTACACCAACCTTGTAGTTGCTGATTTTTAAATTTAAGATATTCCTTGCTCTTCTAGTTGAGTGCCTTAATTTTAAAAAATCTTGTTCTCAATTTCAATACTATTCATAACCTTTATGCCCCCCGCCGTCACTACACTAATTTGTACTACATTAACTCATGACTCATTTTGATTGAGTTGTGCTTTTTTAAATTCTTGTTTCTTGCAGACTTGTATTAGTTGCTCAACCATTTTGGCCTTCAGCTACATTGAGCCTACAGATTTAGTGATCCTTTCCACCAATCTCTCAACTACATTTGCCTCATTTTGGTGTTTAACATCTTCCCACCTGACCAAGCCTTTTTAGTCTTCCATCTGAATAGCTCATTTTGTAACCTGATGTCAGATTTTGCTTGTGCCTTGATCTGTTTGCAGCCTTAATTGTAGAAGGTAAACAATCCTTATTGGTTGTTCTTGGATGGGTTAAGATTGCAGAAAGCTGTTAGATCAGTTTTGTGTTTTATTTTAGGTTGGGGAAGTTGGATTTTTATGAAACTAATTTTTGGTTTGATACATAGCCAAAAAGGGTCGCAAAGCAAAATGTTCACTGTCCAATTCTCTTCATGTTTGTTGTCTTGCTTATTGAGTTCATCCAGCTTGCTGAGTGAAACACAAGTCTGCAGATGCTTTGATTGTAGTAAAAACATACTGAAATGGTGGAGGAACTCAGCTGGTCTTGTAATGTCTATAGATGTTTGCTCACTTGCTTAGATTGTCTTTTAAAAATAATCTTGGATACCGAGTGACTGAATTCAACTACAGGTATATGTAGAATCTTGAGAGTTGAGTACAGTAGGTGGTTTTTTTTGTGAATGGCTGCTCAAGAATCCTTTCTCATCAGATATGTTGACATAATTTTGGCATTGTTGAGTTCAGGGTGCAAAATTACATACAATTATCAATTTTCGTTCATTTTTTTTCAAGGTGAAGGAATATTTTAGGCACTCAATTTTTTTAAGATCCCTTTCCTACTGTTGTGATCACCTTGGTAAGTTATCAATTGTTCTATGTGTGTGTTATCCAAAATATTTGTGCAACTCTTTGTAAGTCACTTAAATCAGGTTTTGCATTTTGCTGGCCTTGTTCTTTGTGATGATGTTTTCAGGGTATGTCAGATCAGTTTCTGTGGGTCATGTTTGTTCATTTCTGTGTTGGGGTGAAATTTGGATTATCATTGCCATCTAGAAATCCACTTGTTTGATGCTGTAAGTGCATCATATATGCTCATGTAATGTTTTCAGTGGCTCATTTAAATCATGCTGAATGGCATTTAAGGTGGCATAACTGTAATTCCAGAATTCCTGTGTTGGCCTCTGGATACTCTCATAGCACAAAAATGAAATTTCTTCCTGGTTGTGGCTGTAGTGATCAGACAGATTTGTATTGTATATGAGATCCATACTTTGGAAAGTGGCAGCATGAATTTATTAAGGTAAAAACGTGATGCTGGAGAAAATCAGAAGGTCAAGCAGCATTCTTTATTTTCTCTTTGGCTTGGCTTCGCGGACGAAGATTTATGGAGGGGTAATGTCCACGTCAGCTGCAGGCTCGTTTGTGGCTGACAAGTCCAATGCGGGACAGGCAGACACGGTTGCAGCGGTTGCAGGGGAAAATTGGTTGGTTGGGGTTGGGTGTTGGGTTTTTCCTCCTTTGCCTTTTGTCAGTGAGGTGGGCTCTGCGGTCTTCTTCAAAGGAGGTTGCTGCCCGCCGAACTGTGAGGCGCCAAGATGCACGGTTTGAGGTGATATCAGCCCACTGGCGGTGGTTAATGTGGTAGGCACCGAGATATCTTTAGGCAGTCCTTGTACTTCTTCTTGGTGGCCAGAGGAGAGCTCGCCATATTACACGGTCTTGGGAAGGCGATGGTCCTCCATTCTGGAGACGTGACCTACCCAGCGTAGTTGGATCTTCAGCAGCGAGAATTCGATGCTGTCGGCCTCTGCCATCAATACATAAGTGACATTTCAGGCTTGAACCCTTCATCAAGGTATGGAAAAATGAATTTACAGGATTTTATCTATAAATGGAACTCTAAATTGTTGGTAAGAAGTAGGGAAACACCTATTTTGAAACACTTGAGTTATGGAATAAGATTGATTTATGAAATAAATATGAAAGGTTTACTTCCAGGAAAAAATACCCCTTTGTCAAAATAGACATTCCATTTTCTATAGATCATCAAATTTTGATGACTTGGATGTGGATGGGCATTGAGAGGATAGAGGATTGTTTTGAAGCTGGAAGATTTATAACATTTGAGTGAATGAAGAATAAATTTATTGTGCTTAATAATACTTTGCTATTATCAAGTTAAGGCATTTTTGAATGATAAAATAGGTCCGAGTTTGATGATACCTAGCTGGAGCAAATTGGAATTATTGATTCAAAATAGTAATATAAGTAAATTTGTTTCTGTAGTATATAATTTACTTCAAAGGAAAACCCCCAAAATAGGGTGTGTAGCACTGCTAAAGGCAGAGCTGTTGAAATAAATGCTGTCCACATCAAGCAAGTAAACCAGTAAGTAACTGCCTTTTAAACAAACCACGCATGTTCCTTTTAAGGGAATGATGCCATAATGCTGCTGTGAAGCCTGGCCGATTTCCCCTGACAACGTGCTCCTGCAGCTGGAAATTCTGCACAGTGGGCGAAAGACCCTGTGTCCTGCCAGGCTGGCTGTTCGCTACGTGTACGGGGTTGACCTGGCCTGCTACAGGTGTATAAATTGAGATTAAGATGGGAAGTGGATTAAACAGACAAATAAATGAGAAGGATTGGATGGAATTATGTAAGGATAATATGACAAAAATTATAAATGTTAGGTATAGGTTAGTTCAATATAATTTTTGTATCAGTTATATTTGACTCCACAAAAAGCAAACAGATTGAGTCCTGCATTATCAGATTTATGTTTTAGGTGTGGAAGTGAGGTTGGATTTATTTTATTTGCATTCTTCTTGGCAGTGTCCTAAAGTTAAATGTCTGGTTGGAAGTTGGCAACTTGTTGAAATGAATTACTGAAGTTAATTTCCCACAGGATCAGATGTTATTCTTATTGAGTAATATCAAGTTTGTAAGACCTACATTAAAATTAACTATATTTCAAATTGAATTTGTACAAATTGCCATAGCAATTTCTAGGAAATGTATAGCAATATCATGGAAGTCGGATACAGCTTTAGGCATGAAAGGATAACATGCAGAACTCTGTAGCTGTGTACCACTTGAGAAAATTACTTACAGTTTATGAAATGCATATCATGTATTTTGAAAAATATGGTGCCCATATTTACAAAATGCTGGTTTATATGTTTAATAGACTCTCTGAAGACCTCCTTTCTTGGTAACCTCCATTATTAGACTTTATGATACCCATTATTAGACTCTATTCCCTTGGCATTCTCCGGTCCTTTTTTTTATTATCTTTCTCTTTTTCTTTCGAGAGGTTTTGGGGTGGGAAGGGAGGGTGGGGTTTATATACTGCATGTATAACTTTTAGAAATATTTTTTGAATTGTATATAATGTAATTATTGTGGTTTAAAATTTGTAAATAAAATATTTTCAAAGTATGGAAAAATGTCAGCAGGCATCTGAATAAGAATGGAGAAGAAGGCATGGTCGCAAAGGCAGGAGGGAGGGGACTGCAGCAAGCAAAGGAAGGAGGGATGCCTGGGTGAATAGAGAGGGAAGGAGAGCTGGAAGGGAAGGGGGGAAAGAAGAGCAGGTTAGCAGAAGTGGTTACCTACTGGGAGGTGACTGTCACTGGTGTGGACGGAGCAAAGGTGCTCAGTGAAGCAATCTCTCAGTCTGCACCCTGGCTCTCTGATGTAGAGAAGGCCACAAAGGGAGCACCGGATGCAGTAAATTAATCCTGCGGATACACAAGTGTTGCTTTACTTGAAATCCCTGTTTAGGGCTCCGGGTGAGGGAGGAGGTGTGGGTACAAGTGTGACACCTCTTGTGGCCACAGGAGAAGATGCTGGGGTGGGGGAAGGGATGAGTGCACAAGGGAAGGGAATCACAGAGGGAGTGGTTCCTATGGAAGGCAGAAAGGGGAAGATATGTCTGCTAGTGGTAAGTTTTGGAAATTCCAAAAGATAATGTGTTGGATGCAGAGGCTGGTGGGGTGGTAGGTTAGGATAAGGGGATTTTGTGTTTGTTGTATCTGAGGGCAGATGGTGTCAATGCAGATGAGAGGGAAATGGAGGAGGTGCCGGTGAGGGCTGAATTGATGGAAGTGGTGGGGAGCCATGTTTGTGGAAGAAGGCAGACTTTTCGAAAGATCTGGACTGGAAGACCTCATCAACAGATGTGGTGGAGATGGAGAAACTGAGAGAAGGGAATAGAATTTTGTCAGGGGACAGGGTGTGAGGCAGGGTAGTCAAGGTAGTTGTGGGAGTTAGTGGGTTTGTAATATACAGTACGTCAGTGAAAAGCTTGTCTCCCGATATCGAGACAGAGATCCAGAAAGGGAGAGTGTTGTCGGAGATGGACCAGGTGAGTTTGAGATCAGGGTGGAGGTTGACAACGAAGTGAATGAAGTTGAGCAGCTCATTGCAAGTACATGAGACAACCCCAATGTAGTCCTCAATATAAACAGAGGAAGAGTTAAGGGGTCTAGCCTGTGTAGGCTTGCAACATGGATTGTTCCACAAAACTCACAAATAGGCAGGTGTAGCTGGGACCATGCAGGTACCCATGGCTACTCCTTTGATTTGGAGGAAGTGAGAAGTTGCATTAATTTAATTGCTTGTTATATGGATCAAAGAACTGTCTAAGGTAGTTCCACATTCACACTCACTCCCAGGCAGGAACGGGACCCTTGGTCTCCTGACACCAGTGGGGCCTTGGTGGGGAAATGTTGGTGATTGGCAGTGCCCAGCATTTTTTTTTGGTGAAAATTAAACATTATTTCAATGCTTAAAAAGCCTTGCCTTGTTGTTTATTGTTGCTTAAACACTGTTACAAGTGATATGCTGTTGTTACTGGGCTGCTTCTCCTATGTTTGTCTTTGTGATGATGATGATGACTGGTCATGTGTTTTCCCAAAAATTTTGTATGAAAGTTTATATGTTAATAAAAATTTTAAAAAAAAAATGAAAGGGAGAAGTTGTTTAGAATGAGGACAAGTTCTGTCAGGTGGTAGAAGGTGGCTGGTCGGGACTGTGATTCAGAAAGAAGCAAAGTGTTTTAAGGCCTTCTTTATGGGGGATAGAGGTATAAAGGGATTGGACATCCATCGTGAAGATGAGGTGGTCTAGTTTGGGGAATCTGAAGTAATTGAAGAGATCAAGGGCATATGAAGTATTGCAGATGTAGGTAGGGAGGGACCAGGGGCAAAAGGATAGAGTCAAGGTAAAATGAAACTAGTTCAGAGGGGCAAGAGCAGCAGAAACTGGGTCCACCCAGATGGTTGGGTTTGTGTATCTTGGGTAGAAGGTAGAAACAAGCAGTACAGAGATGGGAGACAATGACATTGGCAGTTGTGGGAGAGAGGTTGAGTTGGAAATGGTGTTGGAGACAGTGACTTGATGAGATGTGGTGGGGTGCTGTGGGAGGGCAGGTAGCATGAATTATTGTTGTTTTGCTGCCTAAATCTTGCTAAGTGTCTGTAAAGGCACATTAGTGGTTGATCAAAAGACATTTTGTTTTAAGGACAAAGTTTAAACATAAACTGCAAAGGCATGGATAAAGTATAAAAGATTAGGAAAGTCTGGTGAGATTTGCTTGTGTGGGGAAGGGTCCCTCCAAAAGATGTTTTTGAATTTAGACATGCTGTATGGTAACAGGCCCTTTGGCCCATGAACCTGTGCCACCAAAAAACCTACAAACCCTATATATTTTGGAGGGTGGGAGGAAACTGGAGCACCTGTAGGAAATGCATGGGGAGAACGTACAAACTCCTTGTAAGCAGAGCTGGATGTGAACCCAGATTGCTGGCACTGTAATAGCATTGTGCTGTGCTGCCCTTCAATTGTATTAGATTTTTCATTGCAGTTAAGTTGCAGAATCATGCTAATGTATAGCATTGTATTTTGCATTGTATTTTGCATTGTGATACAGTGGAAAACTTGTTTTATATGCTTTAGCCACCTATATAAAGTATAGGTTTCCAGCACATGAGAACTAGAGCAAGAATGCAAGAGATTGGGACAATTTAATAAGGTGAGAGGTATTAGCAGAACAGCCATTGTGTGAGTGGGCTAGAGTTAGTGATAAGTTGGGGCTTTGACTTGGGGCTTCGGTGGAAAGATGCAGGTGAGATTTTATTGTCATTTATTCTTTGATCTTCTATTACTGCCAAGGTAGAATAATCAGACTAGCAACAGGGTTAATAGAGTATTCATCTTGTGAGATGTGTGGATTCTAGAATAATTGCTGATAACTACAACTGCATGAGGTGCATTAAGTTGTGCTCCTTACAGTTTTAGGGAACTGGAGTTACAGTTTGATAATCTTCAGCTCGTATGGCAGAATGACGAGATGATAGACAAGAGCTACAGGGAGGCAGACACCCCAGAGTTGCAGGAGGCAGGTAGCTGGATGACTGGAGATGAAAGCAAAAGCATGCAAGTAGTATAAGGAACTCCTGCGACTGTTCCCCTCAATTTTAGCATATCACTTTAGATACTGTTGGGGTGGTTTCTGGTACTGAGTGTGGCCCAGTGGCTCAGAAGGAAAGGAGGGTGAAAAAGAAATCAGCAGTGAT
The DNA here is from genome assembly GCF_036971445.1 of Narcine bancroftii. Lineage (NCBI taxonomy): Eukaryota > Metazoa > Chordata > Chondrichthyes > Torpediniformes > Narcinidae > Narcine > Narcine bancroftii. The sequence goes on along the minus strand of NC_091470.1, from coordinate 57,655,650 downwards.
AGAGGATTTAATAGAGGAGGATATAGGAGGATCTAGGACACAAAAGAGACACCTGGAGGGTTTGTTGCCTCCCATGTTCCAAGGACAGGGACATCTATGATGAGATCCATGACATTCTGAAAAGGATGAGGAGCCAGAAGTTGTATGTGTTGGTATCAATGATGTAGGTCAGAAAAAGGATGAGGTTCTAAATAGATAATTCAGGGAGCTAGGTAGAGAGCTGAAAGATAGGCAATAATTTCAGGATTGCTATGAAACATTAAAATCTCTAGATTCTGTGATTGTAGTAAAAACAGACATACTGGAGGAACTCAGCAGGTCTTGCAGTGTCCCATAGGATATAAAGATGCATTACTGACGTTTCATGCCTGAGCCCTTAGCTTGGGTTATGTCTGAAAATGAGGGGCATGGGCAATGGTCTTTGTGTCCTCCCTGGCCACAGGGGAGGTACCAGAGAATTGTAAAATGGCAAATGTAGTCCTCTTGCTGAAAAGGTAATAGGGAGAATCCAGAGAATTGCAGAGCAGCAAGTCTTGCATCAGTGGTGGACAAACTATTGGAGAGGATTCTTAGGGACAGGATTTACAAGCATGGAGAGAAGTATAGTCTTTTCTGATAGCATGGTTTTGTGAGGAATGGGTTGTGCCTCACAAACCTAAGTGAGTTTTTTTTTTTGGAGAAAAAAATAAATTAAAGATAGGGCAGTAGATATGGTGCATATGCAGTTTTAGTGAGGCATTTGACAAGGTCCCCCATGGTAGATTCATTCAGAAAGATATGAGGCTTGGGATCCATGGAACTAAGCTGTGTAGATTCAGAATTGGCTTGCCTGTAGAAAGCCGAGGGTAGTAGTAGATGGAATGTATTCTGCCTGGTGGTCAGTGGCTAGTGAAGATCTGAAAGGATCTGTTCTTGGACCTCTTGTCTTTATGAATTTTATAAATGACCTGGACAAAGAAGTGGAATGACAAGTCAATACATTTGGGGATGACATGAAGTTTGGAGGTGTTGTGGATAGCGTAGGTTGTTGCTCATTATAGCAGGATATAGACAAGTTCCAGAGTTGGGTAGAGAAGTGGCAGATGGAGTACAATTCAGATAAGTGGGGATTTTGCATTTTGGAAGGTTGAAGTTGGGGTACATGGTTAATGGTAGGATTCTTAACTGTGTGGAAGATCTTGGGGACCAAATCCATAGATTTCTCAAAGTTAGTGTACAGGTTGATGGGGTAGTTTAGAAGGCTTGTGGTATGCTGGCCTTCATTAGTCAGAAGATGGAGTTCAAGAGCCATGAGGTAATGTGTAGCTCTATCAAACTGGAATATTTGGAATATTTTGTTCAGTTCTGGTTGCCTAATTACAGAAAGGATGTGGAAGTTTTAGAGAGGGAGCAGTGGATATTTTCCAGGGCTTTTCTCTTTGGAGAGATGAAGTTATGAAAGGTGACTTAATAGAAGTTTACAGATTATGAGAGGCATAGATAGGGTGGACAGGTGGCACCTTTTTTCCAGGGCAACAATAGCAAATACATTACTTGCCACTCTTTTTGGGAAAAAGGTCTCTCTCAGTTCCTCTCCAGATCTATTATCAGGGGTCCCAAAACTTTTTAGACCATCAACCCCTTTGTGGAATCCTTGAGCCCCCAAGGTATGGAATCCCAAAGGTGGTGGCAGTGCTAGAAGGAGGGTGAGGGATGGTGGCACCACTGGACAGTGGGGTGGGGGTGAAGGTGGCAGCACTGTATACATACCTCCTCTGCCAGTCCTTTGCTCTCTACTTATTAAGAGGCTGAAGCCAAATGTAACATGGCGGCCACTAAGGCCAACTCTCGCAAGAGGTTGGCCACCCCTGCCATAGATGCTCTTTTCCATGGACACCCCTACTTTCAACCATAAGAATTCAATTGACCCTCCTCCCCCCCCCCAACATTTATCAACCCTCTTCCACCCCCCACCACCTTGGATTGTCCCATCGACCCCTTTGGAGACCCCTGTCCTAAATCCAGTTTTCTCTCCCCTTCCTAAACCCTTCAAAATGTTCTCAATTATAACCCCATTTGCTCCAGAGAAAACAGATGTAATTTCATATCATTAAAACATTTGTTCACAGACAACATCCTTATGAATCTCCTCTGTACTGTCCATCTCTATCACCTCTTTCATACAGTGTGGTGATTAGAACTGCATTCGTAATGGCAGTGGAAGTCTGATCTAACTTTTATAAAGTTGGAGAATAACCTCCCTGCTCTTGTGTTCAGTACTCTGGCCAATGAAGTATTGCCATATGCCTTCTTAACCATGTTATCCACCTGCACTTCCACCTTTAAGGCTATTTAGACTGGCACACCAGTTCCCCCTGGAAATGATCACCATCAAGTTAAAGGTTCTTGTGGGCTTCTGATGAGCAATATCTTCATTTGCCATTATCAGGCGCTTCACACTAAGGATACTGTATTTGCTACAGGGTAATAGACACATTGTCTAATTATAATATGCTCTATATTACAATTTGGGAAGGATCAAGTGAGTAAAGTCCATGTCATACAAGGTTCCAGTATCATCATTTGTCTTCTGCAGAAATTTTAGCAAGGAAGAAGAGCAAGAGAACTTGGAGTGAATTGATGTCGCTGAATAGAAAGTAAAGGAGAAATTAATGTTGACAGATCTTTGAATAGTATATGGCCTTTTTTTTCCAGATCCAATGCACTAAATCATTGTGATTGGAAAATATATGATATTCTTCTCTTGGGAATAAACATGAGCTTTATTGGTCCATTTGCAATCTCCTGATGACTTATTTCCTCCTTTGGGGGAAATAAAAGGTTTAAAAATAAACAAGCAGGTGTGAAACATCCATGTAGTAAAAGAATAAATAGATAGATTTTGTATAAGTAGTTATTTTGGAAGTACTGGTAATTGTGAGTAGCACATTTACTAAATAGGTGCACTTCAAAGCATGGTTCTCTCTTTATCTTGATAAGAAACTAAAGGCTAAAATTATTTCTTGTGTGCAAGATGATTGGGATTGTACTTTCACATCATCTTCTTTGGCTTGGCTTCGCGGACGAAGATTTATGGAGGGGGTAAAAAGTCCACGTCAGCTGCAGGCTCGTTTGTGGCTGACAAGTCCGATGCGGGACAGGCAGACACGATTGCAGCGGTTGCAGGGGAAAATTGGTGGGTTGGGGTTGGGTGTTGGGTTTTTCCTCCTTTGCCTTTTGTCAGTGAGGTAGGCTCTGCGGTCTTCTTCAAAGGAGGTTGCTGCCCGCCAAACTGTGAGGCGCCAAGATGCACGGTTTGAGGCGATATCAGCCCACTGGCGGTGGTCAATGTGGCAGGCACCAAGAGATTTCTTTAGGCAGTCCTTGTACCTTTTCTTTGGTGCACCTCTGTCACGGTGGCCAGTGGAGAGCTCGCCATATAACACGATCTTGGGAAGGCGATGGTCCTCCATTCTGGAGACGTGACCCATCCAGCGCAGCTGGATCTTCAGCAGCGTGGACTCGATGCTGTCGACCTCTGCCATCTCGAGTACTTCGACGTTAGGGATGTAAGCGCTCCAATGGATGTTGAGGATGGAGCGGAGACAACGCTGGTGGAAGCGTTCTAGGAGCCGTAGGTGGTGCCGGTAGAGAACCCATGATTCGGAGCCGAACAGGAGTGTGGGTATGACAACGGCTCTGTATACGCTTATCTTTGTGAGGTTTTTCAGTTGGTTGTTTTTCCAGACTCTTTTGTGTAGTCTTCCAAAGGCGCTATTTGCCTTGGCGAGTCTGTTGTCTATCTCATTGTCGATCCTTGCATCTGATGAAATGGTGCAGCCGAGATAGGTAAACTGGTTGACCGTTTTGAGTTTTGTGTGCCCGATGGAGATGTGGGGGGGCTGGTAATCATGGTGGGGAGCTGGCTGATGGAGGACCTCAGTTTTCTTCAGGCTGACTTCCAGGCCAAACATTTTGGCAGTTTCCGCAAAGCAGGACGTCAAGCGCTGAAGAGCTGGCTCTGAATGGGCAACTAAAGCGGCATCGTCTGCAAAGAGTAGTTCACGGACAAGTTTCTCTTGTGTCTTGGTGTGAGCTTGCAGGCGCCTCAGATTGAAGAGACTGCCATCTGTGCGGTACCGGATGTAAACAGCGTCTTCATTGTTGGGGTCTTTCATGGCTTGGTTCAGCATCATGCTGAAGAAGATTGAAAAGAGGGTTGGTGCCAGAACACAGCCTTGCTTCACGCCATTGTTAATGGAGAAGGGTTCAGAGAGCTCATTGCTGTATCTGACCCGACCTTGTTGGTTTTCGTGCAGTTGGATAATCATGTTGAGGAACTTTGGGGGACATCCGATGCGCTCTAGTATTTGCCAAAGCCCTTTCCTGCTCACAGTGTCGAAGGCTTTGGTGAGGTCAACAAAGGTGATGTAGAGTCCTTTGTTTTGTTCTCTGCATTTTTCTTGGAGCTGTCTGAGGGCAAAGACCATGTCAGTAGTTCCTCTGTTTGCGCGAAAGCCGCACGGTGATTCTGGGAGAATATTCTCGGCGACACTAGGTATTATTCTATTTAGTAGAATCCTAGCGAAGATTTTGCCTGCAATGGAGAGCAATGTGATTCCCCTGTAGTTTGAGCAGTCTGATTTCTCGCCTTTGTTTTTGTACAGGGTGATGATGGTGGCATCACGAAGATCCTGAGGCAGTTTACCTTGGTCCCAACAAAGCTTGAAAAACTCATGCAGTTTGGCATGCAGAGTTTTGCCGCCAGCTTTCCAGACTTCTGGGGGGGATTCCATCCATACCTGCTGCTTTGCCACTTTTCAGTTGTTCGATTGCCTTATATGTCTCATCCAGGGTTGGAACCTCATCCAGCTCTAGCCTTAGGGGCTGTTGAGGGAGCTGGAGCAGGGCGGAATCTTGGACTGAGCGGTTGGCACTGAAAAGAGATTGGAAGTGTTCTGACCATCGGTTGAGGATGGAGATCTTGTCGCTGAGGAGGACTTTGCCGTCTGAGCTGCGCAGCGGGCTTTGGACTTGGGGTGAGGGGCCGTACACAGCCTTTAGAGCCTCGTAGAAACCCCTGAAGTCGCCAATGTCCGCGCTGAGCTGGGTTCGTTTGGTGAGGCTAGTCCACCACTCATTTTGGATCTCCTGGAGTTTGCGCTGAAGATGGCTGCATGCGCGACGGAAGGCTTGTTTCTTCTCTGGACAGGACGGCTTTGTAAGGTGAGCCTGGTGGGCAGCTCGCTTCTTTGCCAGCAGCTCCTGGATTTCCTGGCTGTTTTCGTCAAACCAGTCCTTGTTTTTCCTGGAGGAGAAGCCCAGTACCTCTTCAGTGGATTGCAGTATGGTAGTCTTCAACTGATCCCAGAGGGTTTCAGGGGACGGGTCCGTGAGGCGGATTGCATCGTCGAGCTTTGCTTTGAGGTTTGCCTGGAAGTTTCTTCTCGCTTCGTCTGACTGCAGGTTTCCAACATTGAACCTCTTTCTGGGGGCTTTATTGTTCCTGGGCTTTGGTGTAGGCAGCCTCCAAGAACGCGGCGCGGGCTACACACTCTACTGGTCTGGCAAGCCTTCGGATGAACGACGCCTATCTGGTGTAGGCTTCATGGTCAAGAGCTTCATTGCCTCCAAACTCGAAAACCTTCCGACAGGCCTCTCGGACCGAATCATGTCCATGCGACTCCCCCTTCAGAACAAGCATCACATCACCCTCATCAGTGTCTATGCTCCAACCCTCCAGGCGGAACCAGCAGAAAAGGACAAGTTCTACACCGACCTGCGCAACCTCATCCAACGCACCCCTACAGCCGACAAGGTTGTCATCCTGGGCGACTTCAACGCTCGTGTCGGCAAAGACTCAGAAACCTGGCCAGGAATCCTGGGCAAGCATGGCGTCGGCAAGTGCAACGACAATGGGCGCCTCCTGTTGGAGCTCTGCGCAGAACAGCGGCTTGTCATTACAAACACCCTTTTTCAGCAGAGGGACAGCCTTAAGACCACCTGGATGCATCCCCGATCCAAACACTGGCACCTCCTGGACTACATCCTGGTGCGAGAAAGTGACAAACGAGATGTGCTCCACATCAGGGTCATGCCTAGCGCGGAATGCCACACTGACCACCGGCTGGTTCGCTGCAAGCTCAACCTTCACTTTCACATCATAATTCACCCTGAATTACCTTCCTCGGTACCTTCATTTCATAGCAATAAATACTGTACCTCCACCTATTCCTGTCTTTCTATTGAAATATTTCTACACCTGCATAATATAACCCAAGTATTAATGCTATGTAGTAGATGTTTTGGCAAGCCAATGCAGTGGAATTTTATGATGCTAGTAAATGCATATGAGGGATGGTGTTTAAATCCTTATAAAATAGTTTTTTTGCCTTTGAATGAGCTTTTATTCATTCAGAAATATTCCCCATAGTAATTTTGTTTAAATTATAAAAATCATACTGCCGGTGGAATGCAAGGGTAGTTAATAATTGTATTGCACAAATGTGGATGATCTTTTTGTGACTTGCTTATCATGTTCACACCATTGTTATATTGAAAACCTGAAAAATCAGCCCAGGGCAGATGTTGATTTCTTCCCCCTTTAGCAACAAAATATGACTCTCAAAAGAAGCATTCTGTGTTTTCTAATCACAGGGCTCCAGGGTATAGTTATAGAATTGTGCAGCACAAAAGCAGATCCTTCAGCTCATCATGTCCTTGTCAATCATCATGTACCCATGCATACAAATCACATTTGCCAGTATTCGGTCCTTTGGAAAATCAAGTGCTCAATTAGATATAGTTAAATATTGTTAGAACAGTTGCCTCCACCATCCATTCAGGCACTGTATTTTAGATTCCATCTACCCTCTGGATGAAAAAGCATTTTGTCAGATTCCCTTAATTCTTTGCTCGTTATGCAGTCTAGTTTTAAAAATCCAGTCTCTTCTGGAAAACAAATGCTGCTCATCGAGTCTCTAAAGAGGATCGTGTTAATTTTGGCTGGACCCCTTTCTGTGCCAGTAACATTCCATTGAGAACAGGCTTCCCTTCTGTAATGGTACACAGTGTTAATTCTGAACTGGTATTTTGATATTCAGTTGAAATACACTCCACAGGCACAAGGTACCTCAGTCCAATGTGCACTTTCTGATGTACTCCAATCAGAGACAATGTGAATGAGTTTATTGTCATATACATTATACAGTGTACATGCATTCCATAATTTTTGCTGCAGCTGAACAGGCACTTAGTTGTTTTTGTAGTTTAAATAAAACTACAAAAACAACTACAATAGCATACTTTATGAATTAAAAATAATAAATACAAAAATAGATAGATAATACATAATCACATATATACTAATGCAAAAATATGACAGCCATAGTACAGACAATTCTTTTGTGGTATTAGTGCGACAGGGGAGGTTCAAGAGCACTGATTGCTGTTAGAAAGAAATTGTTCTTTGTTAACCTAGGCTCCCCTAACCACCTTTTATATTTCAGTGTCTGTCTGATATTTGCCCTCCGAAGGGCATAGGCCTTAAACAGAACTCCTATGGATGTTGTGTGGCCTACAGGGTTTCTCCAGCACTTTTGTGGCCTGTTCTTGAACCTAGAGGGATGGAGACTTTTGTGTTTTTTATCTTCAACCTGAAGTTGGCAGTGAGATAGGTTGTGACTAGGGTGATGTTGGCTGTCTTAAGGTAGTGCCTCACATCGATGCATTCAGTGAATAGGAGGTCAGAACATATGACGGACTTGGTTTAGTTTGTTACCTTCCGGATCCTTCTGCGATTTTAGGCAGACGCACTCCCACATCAGGCAGTCAGTATATTTACACAGTGCACCTTGGAGGTTTGATAGTATTCAACAACATGTCGTATCTCCTCAGATGCCTTGGGAAAGTAGGGGTGTTGCCTTGATGTGCTGGTTTCAGGAGACATCTGAAGTATGGATTCCCAGGAACTCATCACGTCCATCCCATGAATGCGGACAGGTGTGGGTTCCTTGGCCTCTCCATTCTTTAAAAAAAAATCAACAAGTTTCTTGGTCATGTGATATTGAGAGCAAGATTGTTATATGTACACCTCCCAATTAGGTTTTCAAACTCCATTCTGTATCCTGATTCATTATTTCTAATTATTTGACTATCAACTGTGGTGATGTTAGTGGAATTGTGGATCAAATTGGAGTTGAATTTGGCTGCGCAGTCATGAATGTACAGAGTTTGAAATTCCAGAAAAACTAAAATCCCAAATGTATTGGGTATTCCTTGCTGATTGCACTTTGAGATTGTACTCCAGTGGTGGTGTACAAACTTATTGCAGTTCTTAAGTATTTATGTTTTGGAATCTGTAAGCTGAAAATGTACCAGATTAGACCTTTGCATCATCAGTAAGGCCATTCTTTTCCATGGAGTGAAACAAGTACAGGAATAACTGTTAGTTCATTTACATTTTTATTTTTTAATTAATTTTTAAATATATCTCATACTTTTGATTTTTAAAAACTTTATTTAAATGATAACAGAAACATAACATGCAATATATAAAGTCAAAGAAAAATTTCATTAATACCCATCCCCCTCCCACCCCTACAGCCAGCAAAAAAAAATTGATTATATTGTGTTAACATTTCTAAATCTAAATGGATATATTTCAAATACGGAGACCACTTACTAACAAAAGAAGAATAATTATCATGTAAATTATAAGTAATTTTTTCCATAACAATACATACTTTCAATTCATTATGCCAACGTGCTATATTAATCTCAGTATCATCTTTCCAAGTAATAGCAACACATTTACGCGCTACTGGTAACACCAAACATACAAAAGCAATTTGAATTTTATCCAATCCCATTCCCCTTAACAAATATAAATTTCCCAACAAGAAAATCGTTGGATCTAACGGTAGTATAAAATTATATAATTTCTCCAAAACTACTTTAATTCCTTGTCAAAATGATTGAACTTTAACACAATTCCATACAGCATGTAAAAAAAAGTTCCAATACATGAACCACATCTAAAACAAGAATCCGAATTACTAAACCCATATTTTTTTTAACTTTTCCATGGTCAAATATAATTGATGTAAAAAATTATAATTAACCATTCCATATCGCACATTAGTCAATTTAATTACATTGTCTTGACACATATTCGCCCAATCTTCTTCAGGGAAAATAAATACTAAATCACTCTCCCATTTAAGTTTAGATTTCTCCCAATCTGGTTTATCCATACTATCTTGTAATAAATTATACAAAACTGAAATATAACTCTTTTTTTGTATAGAGAAAATCAAAGATTCAAATCTCGACAAAGTAGGTACCATAATTATCTACCATAATTATCTTTTATCAAAGCCCTAAGTTGATAATACACAAACAAAGAATTTATAGGTATATCAAATCTTTCTCTCAATTGGTTAAAAGAAAGAAATTGCCCCTCTACAAAACAATCTTGTATTGTCTTTATACCCTTAGAATCCCAAATCTTTAAATGATTGTTAAACATTGAAAAAGGAATAAGCTGAGGTACAATGGGGTTAAAATAGATAATTTCTCTTTCGACCCTAACACCCTATTTTTTTAAACCAGATCTTTAATCAATGCTTCATATCTGCATATCATATTGCTGTAACAAATTCAAATTTCAACAAAATATAAATTCATGTATTTCAACCTAGGAATGCATGCCATCTCCACTTTAGCCCAGCAAGGAGGCTGATCTAACTCCATCAATCTACTAATGAACTTCAACTGGGCCGCTTCATAATAATTTTGAAAATGTTGTAGTCTGCCCAATGTATACTTCCATGTAAGTCTATGCAACGCCATTTGAGCCAATCTACCTTTCCATAAAAACTCTCACACTGCTTTATTCAAAATTCGAGGGAAAAAAATTCATTTTAATACAATTAACCCGACCAATCAAAGTTGAGGAAGATCTTTCCATTTAATCAAATCTGCTTTAATCTGTCTTAATATAGGTACATAATTTAATTGATATAAATGATTGATAATTCATATCCATAAACCCCCCCCAAATATTTAATTTTACTTGTCTACCTTAATTTTGTAATTGTTTTAAATTCAGACTGGTAAAATTTCACTTTTATCCCAATTAACTTTATATCCCGATAATTCTCCAAATTTCAACAGACACTCTTGCAATTGTTTCAACGACCGTTCCTGTTCCGTCAAATATACCAACACATCATCCACAAACAAATTAATTTTATATTCTTCATTCTTAACCGTCATCCCTCTAATTTCATCATTTTATCTAATAACTTGAGCCAACGGTTCAATAACCAACGCAAGTAAGGCTGGTGACAATGGGCAGCCCTGTCGAGTTGAACGAATCAATTTAAATGGTAAAGAAATCTGTCTATTTGTCACCACCTAAGCAATCGGGTTCGTATATAAAGCCTTAACCCAACCAATAAAAAAAGGGCTGAATTCCCTCTCAACCTTATCATAAGCTTTTTCTGCATCTAATGTTGCTTTCGATATGCGTTGACCAAAGTAAGTAATTGAAATATATTGTCTGATGAATTTCTATCCTTAATAAAACCAGTTTGATCAATATGTACCAATTTAGGCAGATATTTAGCAAGTCTATTAGCTAATACTTTCACTATAATTTTATAATCCACATTTAATAAAGACATAGGTCTATATGAAAACACTTTTAATGGATCTCTATCTTATTTTGGAATTACAGCTATTAAAGCACTAGAACATGACTCTGGTAACTTCTGATCTTCAATAACTTGATTCAACATTTCTCCAAAATCATTAGAAAAATCATCATAAAGTTTATAAAATTCCACAGGGAATCCATTGTCCCCTTGGGACTTTTCATTTGGCATTTTCTGAATATCTTCCTTAATTTCAAAATCCGTCAATGGAGATTCCAATTCATGAACATCATTTCCATCTAATACCGGTAACTTTAATTTAGATAAGTAAGAATCAATAGAACCATTATCCTGTTTCCCCTCAGAAGTATATAATTTTTGATAAAATGAATAAAACTGGTCATTAATTTCCTGAGGCTTATAAGTTATTATTTGAATTCTTAACAGCATTAATGGTCTGAGACACCTGTTCAGCTTTCAATTGCCAAGCAAGTACCTTATGATTTCTTTCCCCCAACTCATAATAACATTGTTTAGTTTGATTAATTAAGCACTCAAATTGATAAGTTTGTAAAGTATTATAATGCAATTTCAACCTCTAATGCAACTTTTTTTATCTTATGTTACACCTTTCTGAAAATCCTTCTCTAACTCAGCAATCTTATTTTCTAACTCTAAACTTTCTGCCATATATTGTTTAACTTTTGTAGAATAACTAATGATCTGCCCTCTCAAATAAGCTTTTAAAGCATCCCATGTTACAAAATGACTATCCACAGAATTAATATTTTCAGTCAAAAATAAAGAAATCTGCTCTTTAACAAAAGTAACAAACTCTTGTTTCTTAAATAACATTACATTAAACCTCCATCTAAATGACGAACGTACTACCTCCGAACTTTCACAAGAAAAAAGTAATAGTGAATGATCTGATATAACTCTACTTTTATATTCAGCTCGTAATACTCTACCTTGTAAATGTGCTGATACCAAAAATGAGACATGATTAGTTTTCTAGAATTGATTTAAAGAATAAAAAGAAAAATCTTTCTCTGTAGGGTTAAATTTTTTCCAAATATCCACCAAATTTAAATCTTTCATTAACGCATTAATTTGTGTTGCCATCTTTGATTTCCTTATACTTTTTGGATTTCTATCCAATAAAGGGTTGAGAACACAGTTAAAATCACCACCAACTAAAACATTTTCATTAGCTTGAGTTAACAATAAAAAAGCTTCTGAAATAAACTGCTCATCATCTATATTAGGGGCATAAAGATTCAACAAAGTCCACAATTCAGCAAAAATTTTACAATTCACTCTTAATACTCTACCAGCATACCCCTCTGAAGATTCCACTTCAAAGGGTAATTTTTTATGAATCAAAATCGCTACTCCTTTTGCCTTAGAATTAAAAGAAGAAGAAAAGGCATGACCAACCCAATTCCTTTTCAATTTCAAATATTTTTTCTCAGTCAAATGTGTTTCTTGTAAAAGAGCAATATCAATTTTCTTTTTTTTTTAAAAAAATAAGCCAATATTCTTTCTCTTAATTGGATTATTTAACCCCTGCACATTAAAAGTTGCAAAATTCAATTGAGCTATCTTTTTTAACTACTAATATATTTACACACTATAAAATAATGCTCCCCTCTACAATTCTTCCAATGAAGAAAAACCCCCTCAAAAAAGAAAAATTTAAAAAAAAACACCCGAAGATAGTAATACCCTAAAAAAACTGGGTGTGGTGAACCCACAAGTGGCAGATGACTGTCAAAGTCATTATATTCAGCCCAATGATTCCAAGCCCAGCGACTGCTCTGGATCTTAAACATCAAGAAGACTTTGTATCATCTCTTCTTTCTTTCCATTTCCATTCCCATTTCCGTTTACTCTCCTCTTAGGAGATAACGGAGGAGAAGATCAATTTCTTCGCAATTCCGGCAAAAAATTAGCAAAAACCAAAGCATCATGATCATTCTCAAAATATTGAGATTGAAAATTTAAAAACCTTCAAAATTGTAGTATAACGAAAAGCAATCGTAACCTTTTCGCCACAAAATGTCTTTAGCCGTATTAAATTCTCATTGTCTTCTAATAACCTCTTGACTCAAATCAGCATTAAAAAACACCCTATTATGTTGAACCATTAATGGTCTTGCGTTCTGCACTGCCATGCGTAAAATAATTTCATGATCTTGATATTTTAAACAACGAATCAAGACTGCCCTCAGTGCTTATCCTGGAAGTGGTGGTCTTCTCAGATCTCTGAGCCCTATCCAATTCCAAATCTTCAGGGAAAAGCTCTTTACCCAGCACCTCTGGGATCCAGTGCTTAAAATTTTTTATAGGGTCAGCACCTTCAATATCCTCTGGGAGACCAACTATTTTCACATTACTCCTCCGACTGATTTTCCAACGAATCAATCTTCTTCATTAAATCTCTTTTCTGAATCCCCCCAATCTACAAAGAACCTTCCATTTTTTCTCTATTAGGTTCTACCTGAGTTTGACACTCAGAGAAAGCTGTTTCAATTTTCTTAAAATTATCTTGCACAATATCAACTGATTTTATACATTTATTAATGTCACTTTTAACTACAGTCATTTCCTGTTTCACAGTTGATAGTTCATCACACAAAGTATTCATTTTTATTTTCATCTCCATAAATCCTTGATTCATTTGAATTGATATTTGTTTTGACGTAATATGCATTTGTTGTATTTGACAAGCAATCCCTTCCAAAACAGTGAACACTGAATCCAGTCCAGATTCCATTTCCTTTTTGAGATTCACCTTCTTTAACTGCAAGCTCTTCATCCTGGATGAATTCCAATAAGGTAAGTTCCTCTTCTTCCTCAGTCATCGTAGGTCCTTTGACTGAACGGCTGCGGGTCTGGGACGCCGGCCTTCGGGCTCCCCCACAGCACCGATTTTCTCCAACAGCTCTCGGGCCCGCGATGCCACATGCAGGCCAGGCAAAGCCTGACGTGCAGAGGTGTCTTCCGACGCAACCCTGCGCGCCACTGGGCCGCCTAACGGTTTCACGGGTCCCCTTATCGGCCATGCCACCCATGTGCACGACTTCATGTGAACGCGGGTCGGCAACGGCCAAACTCACCGATATGTCAGCGCCATCTTGCGGATGCAGGATCGGCACCGGAGTCAAACTTGAATGGGCTGGAGTCCTCTGAGGCTTGGAGACTCCCAGCAACGACTCCGTGGATTCAGCTATGTAGGTAGGCCTCAATTCTTCTGCACTTTTATATGGTAGTTTTTTCTGAAGCTGAGGTTTAAACTTTTTCACATTAGATGCCATCATAAAGCACTGTTATTTAAATAACTGTAAATTTTATCTTTAATCACTTTTATACTATTGAAAAACCAGGTATTTAATGATCCAGCTGGGGAGAGGTGGAACACACGTCTTTCTTCTACGCCATCTTGCCACGCCCCCCCACTTTTGATTGTTTCTGAACATAAGTGGCTTGACTGACTGTCAAAGTTCATTCAGCTGGCATTAGGCTTGTACTAGCCTGCTCCTGGACAGTGCTATATCGTGCAAGGCTTAGAGCCAGGATAGTGCATAACAGAAAATTGGTAGTAGTAGTTCTGCAGAAGATAAATAACTAATTGCAGTACCATGGACAACAGTGTTGCATGTGAATGGTTCAGAGGTAGAAGCAAGTTCTGGCCATTTTATTTTGTCAAATTGTTAAAGTTTGGTACAGTGTTCTAATTAGTGCATTGGTTCAATGATCATAGAACTTTTGGTATGGCATTGCTCTTGTGTGAGGCATTGGGAAATTATAAGTCCATAGTTTTTGACCCTAAATTTTTCTTTACATTTAAAAACTGAACAAAAGGCTGCTAATTTTTTTTAAAGCTGTGGTCATTTTGCAGTATGTATACTGTGATTTTAAGATTAGAAGTGGGGGGGGGGTCGGTAAGATGTTTGGCTGATTTCACTGCTAAGGCTTTAAAAAATACTGTTAACTCGTTTCAGAATAAACATTTATTTGCAGGACTGCAGTATAAGGTTCTGCTTGGATTGTGTGTTTACTTGTACAATAACTAACTTCACGAGAGTTTCACTATTAGTGAGTGTTTCCACGTTCTGCACGTAGCAATGTCATTAAACCATCAAGCAGTTGGTTAGGAGCCAAACCTTGCTGGAGCAGCCATCCTGCTCCAAAACATTTCTGTTCATGATTACCTTGTAGATTATAATTGTTTTTTGTCAGCAAACAACTGCACTATATTAATACTTCCATGTACTTTTATTTTTTATTTAATTGACTGATTATATATTTTTAGGTTTGTACCCAAGCTAACTGGGCAACTGCTCCAAGCAGTCTCAAATCTAATGCTGATTATGTTTAATTCTTTTTTTTGAATATTTTATTTAAAATTTTTTAGACCATAAATATAATCAAATACAAAATTAAAAAATACGAATACATAAGTAGACAAATTTATGCTGTATGATGGTTGTAACCCAATCCCCCACCCGCCCAAAAGACCCTGAAGGAAAATGTGTGAGAAGAGAAAAAGAAAGAAGGAAGAAAGATGGAGTGGAAAAATAGGAAAGGTTGCTGGAAAGCGCCATTCTCTCCATGGATTTCAATTCGTTATTTAACTAGATTTGGTTTAATTCTTGAGCTTGTTTGTGGTATTTATAGTGAGAAGTTGTTTGTTGATAAGAATTTCTGTGATAAGAAGTAGAAGTGCATTTCAGGCCTCCTATTGGAATCAAGGCCTTGCAATTGGTTCCTATCGTGGCATAAGTATGTGTTGTTTGTCATAGATCTGTGGAGAACTATTGAATACTGAATGTTAGGTGATTTGCCGCTGACCAACACAAGATGCAGAGAACACTTTTGCAACCATACCAGGTGAGTTTATTTGCCTCAGCACCAAACTGAAAATTTTGCAAACTTTTTATTTTGTATTAAATATTTTTGCTTTTTCCATCCCACTTTACACGCTCACTATAAATTGATTAGTTGAGAGTGTTGAAGTGAGTGAGATAGATCATCTGTATGTCATTGACTGTAAATTCTGTTTACCCTCAGAGACTTGTGTCTTCCTTACCCCCTTCATACTAGCATCCAACACTTTCAAAAAGGAAATCTAAACGTTCGTATCAACTGAAGTAATGATCTACATTGATCAACAATGGGCAACCAGGCTAATTTTTCCAGATCATTAACTAAATTAGAATTATGAGAGAAAAATATATTTATTTTAATTAGGGTTTTAAATGGATTGTCCTTTTGTCGATCGGTTTTTAAATGCAAGTCATAAAAAGTTTCTTGGGGAGATGAGAGGTGCATTTGGCATGCCAATGAATAGTGAGTGATCAGCCAAATTCATAATAATCACATTTTGTAAAATGGGTTGTGGACGGATGAAAAAAAAACTCCTACATGGATGTTCCACAGGCAACCACAGAGGAATCTTTGGTAAAATGCTGCTGAATGAGCATTCAAAAGCTTTCTGTTAAGTTCGATATTATGCCCAGTTCTAAAACTTTGATGCAGTACTCATCCTAAAATAGTTTCCAATAAAGTGAAACAAATAGCTCTGAGTAGGTGGTTAGCATGTTTTGTGATAGTCATAATGCCACAGGAAGAGGTCCTTCAGTCTATTAAACCCATATTGATTCTCTGTAGAGTAATCCAGTTAGTCCCATGCTATCCTTAAGGCTAGCATTTATTCCCATCATTTGCTATATTCTCTCCACCACTTTCCCCTCTCTGTACTTTTGACATGGCTGTTTTCTCACCTTTGCAGCCTGATGCAGGGTCTTTGATCTCAAACATTGAATCTGTTTCTTTCCCTATTAAAGACAATAACTTCACTGATTTATCCAAATGTAATAATAAAAGTAAATTACATATATTAATCGCCCCTTAGTATAATCTAAAATCTGGAAATGATAATCCTCCATTTAATGTTGTATTTTGAAGATAGGCTTTGTTTTTATGTGTTTTTTTTCCCTTGCCAAATATATGGAGAAATAGCTGAATCCACTGAGCTGAAAAAAATTTGGGGATAAAAATTGGTAACGCTTGAAAAAGATTTATCTAATGCAATAGCCACAGTTATATCATCCTACGAAATAGGTTTCTCCAAACTAGACCGTTTCTCTTGAGAAAGTACAGGTAAATTCAACTGATCCAAGAAATCCAACATTGAAACATAATAATTCTTAAATTCAGAGTATAAAGGTCTCATTTATTTTGGAATTGTCTGATGTCATATTGCCATTGCTCATACAAATCTTATTCATTTGGCTTTTTTTTTTAGCAATAATTCCTTTTAATTGTCCAGTTAGTAACTTGCTAGACCTCTCCCCATGACTATAAAAATGACTTCTATATCTTAACAATTGCTGTTCAATTTGATAAGTAGAAAGTAGATCAAATTTGGTTTTAAGTTCAACTCTTATAAAAATTAGAATTTTTGTTTTGAGCAAATTGTAGATCAATTTGTTTAATTATATCTAGTGTTTTCTTATTTTTTAAATGTTGGCCATATATGATATGATTTTCCCTCTTTAAATATGCTTTCATTGTATCCCAAACAATCAAGTTAGGACATCATTGGGGAAGAATTAGGAGCAAAAAAAGAACTGAATTTGTTACTCCATAAAATCTAAACATTCTGACAGCAAGAATGGTATTAAAACTCCATTGTTTTTAATCGAGGAATTATCATATTTATTCCAAGATATAGTAACTGGGACATGATCGGAAATAACTATTCCATGATATTTGCATGATTCAGTCAGAGAGATTAATTGATTATCAATTACAAAAATAATCAATCCTTGAATATGAATGATGTGGATAAGATTTTAAAAAGTACTCTTTTTAAAAAAAATTTAAAATTTTTCACACTATGAACCATACTGACCAAAATACAAACATTTCCCTCTTGAATATACACAGTGTCATTTTCTCCCCTTTTCCCCCCCTCCATTCCCTCCCTCCTTCACCCCCCTCCCCACTCACTCAACGTTCAACATATATGATACATTAAACCCATTAAACAATGTCGTCACACAATGAAAATAAACAAGAAATTTGTGTCTTCTACTTTTACATTCTGGGTCAGTTCATTTCGTCTTCTTCTGTCATTTTAGGCGGTGGAGGTCCGCGGTAGGACTTCTCTATTGTGTTCCATGTATGGTTCCCAAATTTGTTCGAATACTGTGAAGTTGTTTCTTAAATTGTATGTTATTTTTTCCAATGGAATACATTTATTCATTAAGAGTACTCTTCAAGTAGGATTTACAACGATGCCATCAATCAGACCTGTAAGAATTAATAAAATGAATCTAAACACAATTAAGCCGTTATCGCTATAAATAATATTAGCATGCACAGTCAAAATTTTATATCCACCAATGGCCATTTTCTACACATGAGCATAAAGAAAAGCATTCTTTTTAAAAAAAAAAGTGTCAGCTGCCATTATCCCGATTATCCAATACTAGTCTCAAATGTTCTTCTAAATGCCATATTTGATATTTTTTAGACAAAAAAACCTAACAAAAACTTAGCAAATCGCCATTTTATCAGATTATTTTGTTCAAAAAAGAACAGCAACATTACCTCAGATCACCATATTGTATTATGTCTATTTTGGCCAGCCCAAAGTAAAACATCTTTTCAAATAGCCTTATTTAATTTGTTTGAACTATTCTAAAGCTTTCTAATTTAAACTAATACAATCCATTATTAATTCATGTTTTCAATTCCAAACTATTCAATACTATTTGCAAATTTCTTAATTCATCAAAAACAAAGCTTTGAGTTGAAACCTCAAAATACCATCAGTTAGACAGCTCTTAACAAAAAGAAAAGAGGGGTTTTCCCCATCAATTTCAACAAAACCATTTAAGATCCAAGCCCCTTGGTTATCAGTTCCATAAAATATGGGGGGGGGGGGGGACTTGAGAGAAAAAATTGTCCCCTAACGATCTATACTTGAATTACAAACATATAGCCCTCTTGAAACTCAGATCAACAGAGAGGAAAAATAACAACAAACCCCTGGTAATCCGCAATGGTACCAGTTCCATAAAAATAGAAAAATGTTAACTCATTCATGACAAAGACAGACCAGAAGTGGCTGAAATCAGCTTTGGAATTGCTGTTTATGCTTGATTATCAGTATTAAAATACATTTTTTGGCCATCATTCTGAACGATTCTCAGGCGTGCTGGATACTGCATAAATGGTCTGAATCCTTCTTTGAAGAAAATATCCATAACTTCTTTCTCATCACAACCACTTTGTAGCACTACTCTTCAACCAACTTGATAGGTTTGCCCTGCTAATTCAAGTCCTTCTTTTTACGAGCCACTTGAATAATTTGTTCTTTTTGCTGGAAATAATGACAACATAAGATTACCACTCTTGGCCTATCTCCAATCTGCCGTTTTAGAAAGGGAATTTGATGAGCGTGATCCAGCAGAAGATCTTCAGTAAAAACTTTGTCATCAAATAATTCTGTAAGTATCTCGATGAAAACTTGTACTGGAGATTTCCTTTCTAGACATCTTTAAGTCCCAAAATACAAAGGTTGTTTCTTCTGTTCTAACCTTCAAGGTTGACCAGATGAGATCCTGCTCCTTTACAGTAGCTTTGAGCTTTTCCATTTTTTCTTCTAGCATACTTGTGTTGCCTTGAAGAGCTTCTTTCAAATCCTTTAAATGGCTTACAAACAGGGAAAGCTGCCATAGATCTGTCAAGTTTGTCCTCTAATTTCTGCGTAACATCTTGAGTTGTGCCATAATCATTCCAGCAACCACTACCAAGATGATAGATCCCTCAGCTTCAAATTTGGTAATATCCTTTATTTTAGGAACTTTTTGTGCCATTTTCTTGATGTAGTTGTTAATATCTTCAATAATAAACAATTCTTCCAAACTTTGAACACCTTCGTCCAAAAAAAAGAATCTGAAAGTGGAAGGGGTTAAGTGTTGGCAGGAGCTAATGCAAGTCCTGAAAAGGGAGATTACGATGCACAGAAAATCTGCCTGAGTTCTAAGATTGCTTGAACAGATCTCCACTAGTGTTCATTCCTGCTCCTTAGTTGTCATTTTTTTGTAAAATGGGTGCTTTCATTTCCTGGTGTGCATGATCCACATCACGGTGGTGGTGGGGGGGGGGAGCGGGGGGCGCTACTGCACTACATGCTCTGCCTCCTTCCCCTTCGGAAGCTGGCTCGGGAATCTCTTCTGCGTAAAAGGACCGCGTGATCTATGGCTCATGGCCTGAAAAGGCAGGGGAATGGTCACACCCTCTGACACCCCCCAAGCTTCGCCCCTGCTCAGGCTCCCTGGCAGGAGTGGGGACTTGGGGCTCCTGGGCAGGAGCACGACCTCAGTGGGGATGTCTGGGATCAGCAGTGGGATTTTTGGTGAGGATTAAACATTATTTTAATGCTTAAAAAGCCTTCACTTGTTTGTTGTTGTTTAAACATTGGTACAAGTGACTTGCTGTGGCTACTGGGCTGTTTTTTAAAACAAAAATGATCATTTATCCAAAAAATTCTGTCATCCAAAATTGGTCTGGTCCTCAATGTACACATGTACACATGTACACATGTAAACAAATAAACAAATGTAAACAACTGGGCAGTACAGAGAAGAAAAACAATAAAGTGCAAAATTAAGAAACCTTAAATGAGTCCCTGATTGAGTTGTAGTTGAGGAGTTTGATGGTGTAGGGGTAGCAGCTGTTCCTAAACCTGGTGGTGCAAGTCATGTGGCACCTATATCTTATTCCTGATAATAGCAGCGAGAACAGAGCATGTGCTGAGTGATGTAGATCCTTGATGATTGCTGCTGTTGAGATTTACAAGGACATTGCCTGAATAAGTTGTAAGGAGAGATTGGACAACTTTTTTTGTTTTTCTTGGAATGACACAACATGAGGGGGAGATCTGACAGAAGTTATGTTAAAGAGGTATTGATAGGATAGATAGGTGGTTGGAATTCCTTTCACAGGGTAAAAATGCTACATACTAAAGGAAGGGCTGGGGGGTGGGGGAGAGAAGTTGTGCAGGGCAGAGAGCAGTAGGTGCCTGCATTGGGATTCTAGTAGTCTAGTGGAAGTAGATGCAATAGTTTTTAAGAGGCTTTTCGATAGACTCATTAATATGTGGGGAATAGAGGGATATGTGCGAGCAGCAAATTTTAGTTTAATTTGGATCTTTTGTTTCGCATACACTTTTGTTCCTGATCTAATGCTTTATTCTTCTATGTACTAAGGAAGATTAGAAGATCTCCTGCTCCATTTCCCACTGGCATCAGAGATTCACTCATAAGCACAGCCAGCTTTTCCAGGACATTTTGCAATGATGCAACCCGTCCATTGCCTCTACTTTGTGTTGCATTGCTATTTTGTCCTCTTTCTTATTAAATTTTCTCACTTGCCCTGTACGCAAAGTACAAATCACCTTTTTCCTCTCCCATTTGTTCTAGCCTATCTCTTCCTATCTGTTTACAGCATACATTGCCTGAAAAATGATTTTTAGCTTCTTTTTGTGTAAGCTGCCATTTATTCCTTTTTGTTTTAAAGCAACCTTATTTTCAACTTCCTCTCTCAAATTTTTTCCCAATGTATTTACAAAATAATGATTTTTTAAAAATTCTTGATCAAGAGTGATTACATTTGATCTGGTTCTTAGTAATTCATCTGATATGCATCATACAGCCTTTTTCTTGTTTTATCATTTTCTTAATCTCTCTTGTCCGTGTTATACTCAGTTCTGGGATGAATCACTTAAAAGAAAATTTATGTAGTTTTATGTGAGATTTCCTTGTTACGTTAATGCACCATGAAAGGTGGTATCTGCATTGACTCCCTGATTCATTAAATCATTCCTAGGCTTCTTACTTCAGTGGTAAAATGTTGTTCTTGTTTAATATGGTGATATTAGATTCTTTGGTAGAACATTAATAGAATTGTAACTTTTTTATTCATGAAATTGGGATCTATGGCTCACTGGCAAGCCAGTGACAATTGTCTCAAAGTTGCTTGTGAATGGCTACGTAATTCATTTCAGACAGTTATTCTAGGAACCGTCACTGATGAAGCACTTGACAGAGTATGCCCATATTGTTCGAGCTAGATGCTCCCCTGACTCAAACAGCTAAAACCCAACAAAGCATCAGGGCCTGATGGTATTGCAGCCGAGATCTACCAGTATAGTGGTAGCACCCTGACATGCCTACACCAGCTGTTCACAAAGTTGTGTGGAATTGCAGAACTACTACAAAACTTCAAGGACGCATCAATCGTGACCATCTACAAAAACAAAGAACATTGCAACAATTATCTCTCTTCCGTCAGTTGTGGGAAAATGCCCCGCAAAGATTATCCTTGGATGTTTGGTGTCCAACATCAATGACCGCATCCTTCCAGAAAGTCAGTGTGGTTTTCGAACAGGCCATAGTACAGTGGATATGATCTTCTCACTGAGGCAGCTCCAAGAGAAATGCATTCAGCAGCAGCGAAGTCTCTGTCACATTTGTTGATCTAACCAAAGTGCTTGACAGTTGGCCTGTGAAAACTCTTACCGAGATTCGTTTGCCCCATGCATAACCAACATCATTCATCAGTTCCACTAAAGTATGGAAGGCCCCATCAACATGTGTGGTGAATTGTCAGACCCATTTCCCATCAGCATTGGAGTAAAGCAGGGTTGTGCTTTGGCTCCTACTCTGTACTATTCTTGGCTGTTCTTCAGGATGCCACATCAGACCCGAAGTTGGGGGTCTTCCTCCAATCTCGCAAGACTGAGAGCAAAAACAAAAGTGAAGGACATTGTGGTGCATGACCTACAGTTTGCTGATGACTGTGCACTGGTTGTCCACTTTCTCGAAGACTTACAGGAGAACACCATTTGCTTTGCCAGTGCTTCTAAGAGCTACAAATTGACAATCAGCCTGAAAAAGATAGGTTTTGTACCAACTAGCCCCTGGCTCAAGCTACGAAGAGTCAGTTGTCCTCGTTGATGACACTTGTCTCAATGCTGCCAATGGGTTTTGCTACCTGGGCAGCACAATAACATCTTAAGCTTCTCTAGATGAAGGGATTGAGTCAAGAACCAGAAAGGCCTGTTTTCCCTTCGGTCAGCTGAAAGAATGGATTTGGTCACAAAGTGTCAGGTTGGCCACTAAGGGCAAGGTGTCACATCAGGCTTGCAATATGGGTATGAGACATAGTCCCCATTATCAGATTCACTTACATCAGCTTGACCAACTACGTTCTCTGATGAAGGCCACCTGGCGAGATAAGGTCTCCAATATCGAGGTCCTTTCTTGAGCTGGATTGCCAGCAGTCTCAACCTTGGTGATATCCGTTCAACTGCACTGGGCAGGTCATGTTGGCAGAATGCCTGATCGAAGACTGCCACCCAAGAGCATCTTTTATGGCCAACTGTCCAGTGCTACCTGAAAATGAGAAAGCCAGTGACTACAGTTCCAAGATATTCTGCACAGGAGCCTCAAGAAAGCTGACATTGCCCCATCAACATGGGAGGATCTGGCTCAAGATTACTCGCAGGAGAGAGATGCCATCAGAAAAGGTGTGGACATTGCTGAGATAAAGCTCGGAGGTAACAGAGGAAAGCCACAGGAAGCGCCACAAGAGAGCTTCTGTCACTGTTGTCCCTCCAGACCTCACTTGCCAAGTATGTGGCAAGCAGAGCCTGTCAAGGATTGGCCTGTACAGCCACTCCAGGATGCACTTATCAAACCCCACAAATGGACAGATACCCAGAAGAAGAAATTCTTTGTAGGAAGTTTATAAAATTGCAACTTTTTTTATTCATGGTTGGCATCCATGGCTCACTGGCAAGCCAGTGATAATTGCCCCAAAGTTGCTTGTGAATGTCTACATAATTCATTTCAGACAATTGTTCATCAAGACTTTAATGTTGGGATGGAGTTGGATCTGATCGCAAAAGATCAATAATTAATTGTTTTGTTTTATTTAAACAATAGGATTGCCAAATTTTTAACTTTTTAAAAATTGGTAGATTATTTACTAACGCAATTAACGGTTGGCGTAGTGGTTTGCACAAAGCCAATGATTGGGACCTGGGTTCGAATCCCGTGTTGTCTGTAAGGAGTTGGTACACTCTTCCCATGTCTGCATGGGTTTTCCCTGAGGGCTCTGATTTTCTTCCACCATTGGAAGTTTGCTGGGGTTGTAGGTTAATTGGGTGGCATGGACTCATGGGCTGGATGGCCTGTTACCATGCAGTATGTCTAAATTTAAATGTAAAAGTTAGTTTTCAGTGATATTAGTAATGCACAGATAATAGTACATATGTATTGGGCATTACAAATATAGGTACACGATCCTTTATCCAAAACCCTTGGGGACAGTGTGTTCTGAATTTCGGATTTTTCTGGATTTTGGAAAGCCAGATTTAAGCCCACCCGAATTGTGCTGCCATCTCCCCCCACCTCCCTCGTCTGCCTGACTCGGGCTGCCGCCTCTCTCCCCACTTGCCGGATTTTGGAGCTTTCTGGATTTTAGATGTCCGGATAAAGGATCGTGTACCTGTATTATGAGAGATAACACGTACTTAAATATACACTTCTGGCATTAAATATTTGCAGGTCTGTGAAGTTGCTCTTTTTGTTTACAGACGATTTGATTGGAGCATTTGAGCTGTATCTAAATACTGCTTTTTTTTTGTGTGGAATAAATTATTTACAAGAAATGGTCAGTTTTTTCAATGATAGAGCAGTGCAGATCAGGAACCAGCCCTTCAGCTCACGTCTTTGATATAATCTGACAATGTCAAACTAAATCTCTGTTCCTTGCATCTGATAGCTATCCTTTCATCCCCTTTATATTCATGTATAGTATCCACAATCCTCTTAAATACTACTGTTGTATCTGCTTCCACCACCATGCCTGCTAACTAACCCATTCCAGACACCGAACACATTTGTGTAAAATATTTGCCACACATGTCTTACTTTAAATTTCCTCTTTAAATGCATATACTTTATTGTGTAATGCTTTTGCTCTGGGGAAAAAGAGTTTGCCTATCCACCATATAAATGCCTTGCATGATTTTATGCATCTCTATCAGGGCTTCGCTTAGTCTCCTGTGCTCTAGAAAAAACAACAGAAGTTGGTCACATCCCTATTACTCATACCTTCTAAACCAGGCAACATCCCGGAAAACCTCATCTGTATCTACAGAGCAATATAGCAGAAACAGGCCCTTCTAGTCCATGCCAAACTATTATTCTCACTTGTCCCACTGACCTGTACCCCCACCATGTCCCTCCGGTATTGGGAAGGGTTGTGGCTGTCATGTGACAGCACTGCCCCCTACCTAGTCGGAGGACACACCAGCTGCCAAACAAGGTTTGGCTCCGCCCCACCATTAGTGCACACCTTGCAGTGGTACTATGTTAATTACCTGGACTGCACTCTGCACCCTGCCTGTGCATGGTCTTGGGCCATTGGCTGTTGTAACTACATATACCCTCCTGGCACTGAGCCATTTAACCCTGTGAATGATCTGGGCTGGACCCTCCAGCACTATAAAGGTGCCATGTGCTCTTTGTTCTCTCTCTCTCGCTCTCTCTCGCTCTTTGTCAGCTTGGGACCACCCTGTTTTACTCCAGGTCTTAGAAATGTGGAAGGGTGCTGGAAAAACTATTGGTAAGATGTGCACTGTTAAAAGGGTTGGGAGCATTTAATTAGTTTCCCCTGTAGCATAGAGCTGTGCCTGCACTGAGTCAAGGGGGGGTGGGCCATCGTAGTGATTTTTCCTTCATCATTGTATGTACCAGTTCAGTGTGTGTGTGTGTTGTTCCCATGCTATTTTCCCCACGTTCATTATCAATTGCTACTATTTCTTTCCCAAGGCTGCTGTAAAGTGTGTGTGTATGCTGCATAGTTATACTTCTGTAAATAAAATCCTTCCCCATCAAAACTGTGTTCATAATCCTTGCCTTTGAGACCTTCCAAACCTGTTTCCTCACTCACAACACCTCCATGCCCCTCCAATCCATGTACCTGTCCAAATTCTTAAAAATTAAAATTGAACCCAAATTCACCACTTCACTTGGTAGCTCATTTCATACTTCCACCACTCTCTTTGTGAAGAGGTTCCCCCTCATTTTCCTTCTAAATCTTTCCCCTTTCACTCTTAATCCATGTCCTCTGGTTTGTATTTCACCTACCCTCAGTGGAAAAGCCTACCTATATTTACTCTGAGCCCTTCATAGTTTTAAATACCTCTATCAAATCTCCCCTTATTCTTCTATGCTCCAGGGAATAAAGTTCTAACCTGTTTAACCTTTCCCTGTAACTCGATTCCTAAAATCCAGGCAACATCCTAGTAAATCTTCTCTGCACTCTTTCAATCTTATTGTTATTTTTAAATTTAGACATAGTAACAGGTTATTTTGGCCCTCTAGTCCATGCTGCCCAATTTATACCCAATTAACATATTATCTCTGCTAAGTTTTGAACAGTGGAAGGAATCTGAAGCCCTCTGGGAAAACCCACGCAGGCATGGGAAAAACATACTGCGGGGGATTCAAATACTGGTCCCAATTGCTTGCACTATAACTGCTAAACCAACTGTGCTGCCCCAATATCTTTCCTGTAGTTATTCTTTTACAGAGCTATCACATTCTTCTTGTTGCAGGTTGATCAGAATTGCATACAGTATTCCAAGTGAAGCCTAACCAAAATTTTGTATAGCTACACTTTTGTATTCCCTGCTGAATGAAGCCAAGCATACCACATGCCTTTTTTTTAAACTGTCCTATCTACTTGCGAGGACAATTTGAATGAGTTGTGGACCTGGACCCTCCGATCTCTCTGCACATTAAAACTTCTAAGAGCCTTAACATTAACTATACATTCCCATTATATTTGACTCCCAAAGTGGAACATCTGACACTCCATCTACCATATTGTTGACTATAGCTGTAAATGATGTACAGTATATCCTGATGCATTCTTCATAACCCTCTCCACAATGCCACCAATATTTGTTTCATCTGCAACTTTCAACCACCTACTTTTTCATCAAAGGTTACTGCCTTGCCCTTATTAACCATCTTTGTCATCTCAAAAAAGCTCAAATAAATTGGTATTGGTATTACCTGCTCCTCACAAAGCCTATTGACTGTCCCCAATCTGACCTTGACTTTCCAAATGTGCATGTATCCTTTCTAATAGTTGCCCTGCCACTGATGAGAGTCTTGGTGCCCCCTAATTTCGTAGATTATTCTTTTTTCCCCTTGAATGAAATCCTCTGTGTGAGGATGCAAAGATCTTTGTCCAGGCCCCAACAATCTCTTCACTTGCTTCTTTCAAAAACTGGGGATCTATCCTGTTGGGTCCAGGGGACTCCACATTATTTTCCATTCACTGTCCATGTCCTTCTCCTTGTAAACACTGATGCAAAATACTTGTTTATACCTTGATCACTTCCTCTGACTCCAAGCATAAATTTCCTCCTTTGTTCTTGAGTGGTCCTATCCTCTCCCTAGTCATCCTCTTGCTTTTAATGCAAGCATAAAGTTCCTTGGAATTCTCTTTAATCTGCTTGCCAAGGATATTTCATATACTGTTTTAGCCTTCCTAATGCCCTGCATGGTATCTTTGTATTCCTCCAGGGTCCTGTCTAATCGTAGTTCCCTGAACCTTGCATGCTCCTCTTTATTGACTAATTTCTTGACTTCTCTCATCATCCAATGTTGACTTGCCTTGCCATCCTTGTCCTTCTTTTGCATTGAAACCTGGTGGTCCTTGTGTTGTTAGACTTAAACAACTGCTATATTTCAGTTGTGGGTTTGCCCAATAATGGCTGATTATAATTAATTCTCCCTAGCTCCACTCTAATTGTGTCACAATTTTGCCTCTCCCAATTCAGTACATGGCCCAAGCTTGTCCTTGCCTATAACACTCTTGACAGTTAAGGAAGAGTGATTTTGCTATTCCCAAAATATCTCCCACTGAAACTATGATCACTTGCCCAGGCTTATTTGCCAATACAAGGTTTAGTATGGCTACTCTCAGGGTTGGTCTATGTTTCAAGAAACTCTCCTGGACTGCTCCATCTAAACCTCTGGCACTAAGGATATCCCAGTCAAAATTGGGGAAATTGAAATTCCCTAATGCAGCAACACAAACTTTCCATTATTTAAAAAAAAATTATCTGTCTACATCAGGGCTTCCCAAACTTTTTTGCTTGTAGAATCCTTCTGGGGAGCACTCGGAAATCTCAGAACTCTGTAGTTATGAACCAGAAGCAGAATGGTGTCAACTTCCGGTACGAGCGTGGTGGAGTCTAATTTAAATTATTTTTTCTTAAACAGTAAGCAATATGAGGCAGTGTTTGCAAATGGCAAATACAAATATCACCAACCTTCCAGACTACAAATGCCCACCATCACCGACCTTTTGGAAGCGGGTTTCCAACTCGACCCCAGCTGCCTACAGACTGGATTTCCCAATGCCTCTGATGCCAATACCCACCTTGGTCCTGGCCACCTGGCCTGCCCACAGTTAAAGTTCCTGATGCCTCCCACATGGGTTTGCATCCTGGTCTCTGCTGCCGAAAGACCCGAGCTTCCAACGTCTCCATCGCTAACCCTTGTCGCCACTGACCCCTCTATCAACGCCAGTCCCAACCAGTCACTTCATCTCATTGTGATCATTCACCTGTCCCTTCTTGTTCTTGCTTGTCTGAGCATTCCTTCAACTCCTGCTCTTGCTTCAAGTTTTGAGATATTTTTCAACCCCCTTGGAACAACGAGCAAACCCATCTTGGAGAGTAGTTAAAGAGATTTAATATGACTTTCAAAACCTTGGTCTGAGTTACCAAATAAGATTTTAAAATTTTCCGAAGTTTGTCACTGACTTCTAACCGAAATGCTTTGGTAATATGAATACTTCTGATTAACAAATATTGATGGGCATCCAAACATAACCATGTGCAGATTGACATTCAGATTAAAAGATTTTTTAAATTATATACAATA
The DNA here is from genome assembly GCF_036971445.1 of Narcine bancroftii. NCBI lineage: Eukaryota > Metazoa > Chordata > Chondrichthyes > Torpediniformes > Narcinidae > Narcine > Narcine bancroftii. Next base: position 57,626,957 of record NC_091470.1, on the reverse strand, counting down.
TGTATTAAAATTAAATGCTACAATTTGATTTTACCAGAATGTATGATCTACTAGGTAGAATTTGTCTCTGCTTAGTAATGAAAAACAAAAGTATAATCTAAATATTGACTAGTCAGTTTTTTAGGATGAAAGTTCTTAATTGTTGCATTTTTCAGATCATTACAATCTCACTTGAGGTTGTTGACATAGACTCGTAGTTTTTTTTAGTGAAGGTAGAAAATACCTAAACAAGTTATTTCTTCTTTGGTCTACAAATAGTGGAAGAAAAGCTAACCATTTGCAACTCTGACATTCATCTAGGAATACAAGAATGAATTGGGTAGAGCAATACATGACTGCACATCTTGCATATAAGCAATTATTGAAAACAACTGTGCGTAGGATCCTATTTCAATTCAAATTTCTGAAGGTCTCCTTTTTAAAATTATATTTCTTGAAATTCATTTTCTTCAATTCAAAAATGAATTATTTGTTTCTCAAAGTTTATAAATGTTTCACCCACCTATAAGCTATTAACTCAAAGCATCCAAGATGTGTGAATTTTTAAAAATATTTGCATCAAAACAATAGTTTTGTAGCATTGAACAGATTGTGCCTTTAGGGATTGCTACTGTTGGGTACGTTCTGTTTAAATCTTAGAAACTGAAGCAGATGTTCAATGACTTGCCACTTCCTAGTATACATTTTTCTTGCATCCCATTTGAATGCTCCTGTTTTCCTGTGTACAGAGGCAGGAAACAAGCAGATGGAACTTAGTAGTTGCTGGAAATGAGGATTATGTTTCAAGTTGTCTTTGAAGTCACTTGTTGCAAACTACATTATTACTAAGTGGCAGCAAAAATATTTGAACAACTGCTGGTTTGTCATAACTATTCTGAAGTAGGTTATTTGAATGAGGCAGAACTGATTGTGATGACTTTAGTCTTATCAATGGTGGATAAAAAATATTTTTATTATTATGTTACTGAGGTTAGTAAAAAATGAGATTTCAGCATCAATTACAGGAAACCTCTAAATAGTATTTTAATACAAGGAAATTCAGTTCTTTAATTATCATTAGTTTGACTCAGTTGTTTCATGATTTAATTTCTGTTGCTGAGGACACAATACTGCAGATCTCTTCCAGGATTATCTTGTTCCTTAAAGAGAAATGATTTGTATTGTTCGAAAACAAGCAGAGCAAAAGTAATCAATTCAATGTGTATATAACAATTAAACCATAAAGCAATTGTTTTTGTGATACTGTAGCAGTAGCTACTAACTCTGAAACATACCACAAGGGGTTTCAGTTGAGCTCCGCCCCGTGCTGGTGGTGATGTCATCATGTTTGCCTGAGGCGTGCGCTTTGGCCTAAGCCACAAGGCACTGAAGTCCCCCGACAGCGCCATCTTCCTGCGGCTGCCCTGACGATAGAAGTAGGGCCAGTTCACCACGAGAGAGATGTGTGCCACCACAATACACTATTTACATAAAGTGTAAAATTATTGGCACTTTCTACCATTCATTCTATTAAAGCAACTTTGAATTGGATATTCCATTGGAGATGATTTGCATATATATAGATGACTGGGCGCTGTGCAATTGATACTTGGGTTTTAATTTGCATCAAGAATGAAGTTGCAACCTAGGGAGGTGGGGGTGGGGGGTGGCTTGGGAGGAGGGGGGGGGAGAAAAAGTCACTGTATATGGATGAGAGGGGGGTGGGGGGGTGGCTTGGGAGGAGGGAGGGGGGGAGAAAAAGTCACTGTATATGTGTGAAAAAGAAAAAGTGTATATCATGGCTAATGTGATTTATGGTGTGAAAAAAAAAATAAAAAAAAAAGAATGAAGTTGCAACCAGGAAGCATACTTAATGGAAGAAAGAATTTCCATGAGCACTCCTGAAGAGAACTGAGGTTCCTGCGTCATTGTGGTTGGAATATAGTGGGAAAGTTAACTTACTGAACTATTTGGTACTCTTAACCTTGGCTTTTGGAAAGCGAGTGGCAGTTTGAGGTAAAGGATGCCAGGGCAGGTGCAACTATCTTTGTAAAGAGTGCTGGAATAAGACTTGAGCACCACCCCCCACTTTTTTTTTAAAATTTATTAACTTCTAACTGGACATTGTGGCAGCAAAGATGAATACTAGAGAGAGAACTAGAAGTATTTGAGGCCTGCCTCTCTTAAAAATACTGAAAAATGTGTGTGTTGGTAAAGAATGTATTTTCTTTAATCTGTATTTACAATGCCAGTATTCATTGCCAATCGCAAAACTGAGCTCATTTGAGAGAGCAGTACAGTCAAACAGGAATCCTTGGGTCAGAAAATACATAGGCCATATTTAAAAATGTCTATAAAAGACATCACTAAATTCAATGGCTATTTAGGGCTATCTGGGAGTTTCATGGTGCCAACTATATATTCTAGATTTAGTTAATTAAATTTGGCTTCCTATCATGTCTCTGATTATTGGTTCAGCAGCAATGGGATGTTATTATCTGTTAAGTTAAAACTGATAATGGAAATTGTTGTAACTGTTGTTTTCCTCTTTTTAGGCAATGGTGGCCTGTTACCCAGGCAATGGAACACGGTATGTTCGACATGTTGATAACCCAACTGGTGATGGGCGTTGTGTGACGTGTATTTATTATCTGAATAAAAACTGGGATGCAAAGGTATGAACTTATTTAGACCCACTTTAATGACAGCATAGTTGTGGAATTACTTTGTTTCCCATCACTAAATGCAAAACATTTTCAATTCTACTGATTTCATCACCTATATCAATATCATGCAAGTACAGTACAACTCCAATTATTCAAAATCCTCAGTTATCCGAATTTTTTTGGACCCAGAAATGACATCACAAGTTGAAAAAAAAATTAATCTGACATGAAAATAGAATGACGGTTTTCTTAGGTTCAGGTAACTCCCTCCCCTCTCTCCATTTCTTTTACCTACCCCAATTGACTTTTCTCTCCAACTTCCCTCTCAAACTGCGTGCCACTATCTCCCAGCCGCAAGTGATCGGAAGAATCCCTTATCCTGATGGGCAACATGCAAGGGGAATCATATTTGATAAAACTGTTGGAGATTTTTAAGGTTGAAGCTAACAGAATAAATAAGCAAGACCTGATGGATTTAATTATTTGTCCTTTTACCTTTTAAAAAGATGCATCTTGGTGTTATAAGAATTCATAGGATTGGATGGGTGATTTGGTTAACATGATTGACAGATAGGAAATGCTGTTACACCTCTGTCAACTTTGAGGAGGATCTCAGCCTGGATGTGAACAAGCACCTGACAGGGTATGAGCTCCATGATGGCTACATCATCACGCTAGGCAAGGAGAGGTTCCACTGCCCGAAGGCGCTCAGTCAGAACCCTCTCCTTGGCCTCCACAGGAGCTCTGATGCTGACTCTGAACCCCCCCTTGGCTTAACACATGTTGGGAGCTCCGGTGCAGGTCGAGGGGAGGGTTTTGAGTCAGGATTCCCAACATCGGAAGCTCTGGTCACTGGACCTCCTAAGTCTGAACCTTCCTCTCGGTCTACCACACACGCACTGGCCGGGTGGCAGGAAATCTGGTGTAGGCAGATGGTGCAGATGTGGTTGTCTCACTCTTACACAGTTCAAATATATGCAATGTGAGAGGGCTATAGGGTTTTGGGTGCTGCTTAGCTGAAAATGGTTGCTCTCCTTTCCTCGCCCCCCCCCAACATTGAGAATTAATATGCGAAGCTGGATCAGCCCCTGCTGGAATGAGCCCACGGGGTGATAGGAGCCTGCCGACTTTCCATTGAGTGTCTAGCTGGCCTGGGAAGCCTCCCTGGGGATCAGTGGCAGAGGTGGGGACATGTTGGGGATTGATAGCGGCAGTTGAATGGCCTTGGTGATCGATGGCAGCATTGGGGATGTGTCGGGGATTGGCAGTGCCCAGCATTTTTTTTGGTGAGAATTAATGCTTAAAAACCCTTCCCTTTGTTGTTGTTTAAACATCGATAGGAGTAATTTGCTGTTGGTACTGGGCTGTTTTTTTTTAAATGACCAGTTATCCAACCATTTTGGATAATCAGAGTTGTACAGTAGCTGTTTTTTGAAGAAAAGCTTGAAAGCTGTGGAAACTTCATTTGGATATATTTTTAATTTGCATTATTTGATGAAATAATTTTAAGGTGATGACGTATTGGAATACCAACACGTAGTCATGGATTAATAAGATTTGGTTAAACCCCATTAATTTCCTCTAATATTTTCTGTTTAACTTCTGGTTTCCATCATGGTGCTATAAACCTTGCGGTGCAATCACTCCTTTACATCACATTGTAGGTACTTTCAGACTAGTGTAAATGAAGATCAAGGAATACACAGCTTCCTGAATAATACAAAGAGGGATAGCACAACATTATGAAAATCTATAGCTTCTGTTTATTAGCCCATAGGTTCATTTCAGAAGATGAGTTTTGATAAATGAAATACAGGTTTATACCTCTCTTACCTGGTGCTCTGTGGTCTGATAGCTCCCATGGTCCGGCAAGTTTGAACCTCTTACAGACAGCACAGGACTCGAACTCTGGCCCAGATCGTTGGTGCTGTAAAGGCGTTGTGCTAACCATATTGCCCCACTGTATTATTTCCTTTTTTAAGCTTTGTTCTACCTTTTGATCTGTTTACATAGGGGGTTCCCTTGGAGTTCTGCATTTTCTGTGGTTATGGCCAGGTCCCAACATCATTGGATTAAAGAGGTGCAATCTTTAGTTCATTGTGGGAGACTTTCAAGTGCTGGCCTCTCATCTCTGCTAATTGGTTACTGAACAGTTGAAAAAATTATGTTAAGCATTTGCACTCATTTGCTGACCTGAATCGACTTTCATAATGACTTCTTCATGGGTGGCCAGAATAACTGGACTTTTTAAAAAGTCTGTAAAGTAATACTTGTGGCTCTATACAATTGCAACTTTCAAAGTGAAACGTATGAACCATGCATGTTGGGCATTCTCCAACTTTTCTATGAACCCAGGAAACATTTTCACAGAATTCTTCTCAGTAGCTGCTTATTTCACACTCACTGCTTTTGTTCCAGATTCCAGCATCTGCAGTGTCTTCTCTCTGCTGAATACTTTGACCATCTGATTTAATGAAGTGGTCTTGCCAGTCTGCAGCTCACTTAGCAAATAATGAGTTCTGAACCTGTAAATGTTTTGAACTTTGTAATTTGTGTTGTCCAGGCACCATGACATGTATTATGCTTGACCCAAAAATCATCATATTTTAATAATCAAAAGAGATTTTTGAAAAACATAAAAACCTGCATATTGGCACTGTTTTAATTACCACACTATTGGTGCTGGATACTTCTGCTGGAAGAAGCTATTCAATGTCATTTTATGCTTTGAGGACATCTTTAGTCCTAATATATACTGTATTGAACAAGTGTTCTGCTCAACAGCATCTGTTATAAGTTTGTTTCACATTGACTTGATCTTTGACTTTAGACTGTTTATTGATATTGGATCAGTAGTCCTAAAAGTTCACACAAATTATATTTAGGTATTATTTTCTATCCAGATCATATGACTCTTATAAAGTTTGTTCTTTGCACTTTTTAGGTTGATGGTGGTATTCTTCGAATAGCTCCAGAAGGAAAGTCTTATGTGGTTGATGTGGAGCCTGTATTTGATAGATTATTGATGTTCTGGTCCGATCGAAGAAATCCCCATGAAGTACAACCAACATATTCTGTCAGGTATGTCCCTGGTTGCAATTCTTTGTAGCTAACTGTAATGAGCATACAAAGTTTCTTTGTATCCAAAAATACTATTTATCCAATTGTTGTCATTGTGGAGAACTTTAATCTTGAAGTAGAGTTTAAATGAGCAGCATTAGTCTTAATTTATATCTGGCAATCTAGTTTGCATGTAATGACATTAAATCTGTTATAAAAGAGATTCTTCATTGTTTGTGAAAGCAAAAATGTATACACACTGAAAAGATACCAAACCTGTTGAAATCAAATGTAATCAGGGTCCTGTTACAATATTGGTCACAATTTCAGGCTTTTCACTAAAAAAAATGTGTAGATCATTAACAATTGAAGAATGCCTTTGGTTTTTTACGTAATTCATGGGTAAGACATTTATTTGAAAGTACAGACACTTGTATTAGCAAACTTTGCATAAACAGCATGAAGTAAGTTGATATTGGAGAGATTCTATCCAGAACACTTGGAGAACTCTGTCTTTTGTTTAAAGTGATGAAAAAAAAATCGCATGTAATATTTTAGTGCTACCTCACTGAGCATCTCACCTTCCAGATGATGTGTTTGAGATCTGGAATCCCAAATTCAACTCTGAGGTAAGAGTGCTTGCAGTAGCAAATTCTAGAGTGTGTCTATGATTGTATCGTTTATTCAACAACAGAAAAACTGGCAGAGTTCCTCTTTCAAACGTGTACTAGAATTCAGCAGTACATGTTCCAGGGCAATGAAAGTTCATCATCTGAATCATAAAGTTTGTTCCCTATACAAAGAAATCTCAGTGGTTTCGTGCAAGCTGATATTTACTTGCAAAGAATTTGGGTTCTAGATAGGAAAGGAAATGTCACACAATGATAATACTGCTCTTGATATTATGTAATTTCATGATTTGTGGGGGGGTTTTTTTGGAAAAATTTGAAGTTTTACAAAATACAAGTATGTAAAAGCTAAAACTACCCCCAACCCCACCTCTTACAACCACCCCCCCTTGAAGCTTATTTAAAAAAAATACATAAAATCATAACAGGCTGTTGTGTGGTATGTCAACTGTTTACATTTTTAACCACAGGTAAAGATTTTACTTAACATCGAGACCAATACATTCCAGATGTATAATTATTTCGCAAACTATGCGTTATCTTTTCTAAATACATATATGATTGAATTTCATTATGCCATCTTTGTATACTCAATTCAACATTATTTTTCCAAGTTACAGCAATACATTTTCTAGCTACAGCCAATCTTAATCGTATAAGTGCAATTTGAGGTTTTTCCAATTGCAAATTAATCATAATATTCTTCATATAACCCACAGATCCAGATATAAATCTATTTGGAATGTCCCACAAAAATTTAATTACTTTTTCCCAAAAGGGCTTAACCTTTGTACAGTCCTACATCGGAAGCACATATCTGACTCACTAAAACCATATCTTTACAATTTTTCAGGAGTTATAATTAACTAAATTATAATGTATATGAATTAATTTTGTGACACCATCCAGACCATTCTTCCACAGATATAGGAATAAATAAATCCTTCTCCCATTTATCTCTTTTTCTGTAATAACAAATACATTTCAGAAATAATCCCTTTTTTCCCCTCATCAGCAATTAATTTCTCAAATTTCGTTTGACCCAGTAGTATTAAATCTCGACCAAAACTTTTTAATAACAAATCACATACTTGATAATAAGCAAATAAAGTGTTTTTTAATATGCCAAACTTCTCTCTAAATCTATTAAATGAAAGAAATGAACCTACTTCAAAACAATCTTCCACCAATATCAATCCTTTTGAATCCTAATCCCTCAAATAAGGGTTATGCATAGAAAATGGAATGAACTGATTCTGATATAATGGAGTTTTAGCTGAAATCACCTCTCAATCCTATAAGTTGATTCCACTTATGCCATATCCCTATCAAATGTTTCAATACAGGCAATTTATATTGTTGCAAAAGCAAAGGATTCCATTTGCATATAAAGTGATATTTTGATCCTTCCTGTATCTGATCCACCTCCACTTTTGCCCACAACAGAGACTGGTCAATATCAAACAGTCTATTAATAAGCTTTAATTACACTGCTTGATAATAATTTTGAAAATGTGGTAGCTGAAGATCTCCTAAGTCATATCTGTGTCAATTTTTGCATAGATACTCTGGATAGCTTACCTTTCCATAAAAACCAACGTACTACTTTATTTAATTCCTTAAAAAACATCCTGGTATAGCACTCGGAATAGATTGAAACAAATATTGAATACGAGGATATATATTCATTTTAATACAATTTACCCATCCAATCAATGTTAATGGTAGAGCCTTCCATCTATTTAAATCAAACTTAAACTATACAAATTTTGGTAGTCCTTATGCACAATTATACCCAAATACTTAATTTTATTTGTCCATTTAAACTTTGTAAGATGCTTACAATCTGAATAATCTCCATCTGATATTGGTAATATCTCAATTTTATCTCAATTTACTTTATAACCTGACATTACTCCATGTTGTTTCAACAAATCCTGTAATGGTTCTAAACAGTTTTTAGGTTGAGACAAATATATCAAACACATCATCAGCAAATAAATTGATTTTTATACTCATGCCAACCAATTGTAATTCCTTTAATATTCAATTCTTGCCTAATAATTTGGACTAATGGTTCTATAACTAATGCAAATAAGGCTGCCTGCCCATTCATCACCATCCGAGCAGAAGGATTAGTATATAATGCCCTACCAATAAAGAGTGGTCCAAATTTAAATCTTTCTAACATTTTGAATAAAAAATTCTACTCTACACGGTTGAAGGCCTTTTCCGCGAGTAGCGCTAGTACCATTGTTTGGTCGAGTTGCTGTCTTGAAGCATTAATTATAATAATTAATTTAGTAATATTATCCTCTGAATACCTGTTTTTAATACATCATGCTTGATCCACATGTACTAATTTTGGCAAAAAATTAGCCAAAATTTTATAGTTTACATTCAGTAAAGATATAGGTCTATACAATGCAACTTTTAATGGATCTCTGTCTTTTTTTTGGTATAACCGTTATCAATGCTCTTGGGAATGACTCTGGAAATAAACCTGTATCAGTGGCTTGTTTAAGTACTTCCGTATACACTGGAAATAACAACTCATGAAATTTTTTATAAAATTCTGTTGTACAACCATCTTCTCCAGGTGATTTTCCACTTGGCATAGATTTTAATGCCTCCTTAAGTTCCAAATCAGTAAATTAACCCTCTAACATCTTAATATCCCCTTCCTCCAATAAAGGTAAATCCAAATTTTACAAAAAAGAATCAATCTGCTCATCAGCAGTCCCTTCAGATGTATAGAAATCCCGATTTATTTTTTGTTAAGTATGAAATTCATCATTAATCTTCTGTGGTTTATAAGTAATTCCTGAACTTCTCCAAACTGCATTAATCGTTCTAGAAACTTGTTCAGTCTTCAACTGCCACGCTAAAACTTTGTGCTCTTTCACCCAACTCATAATAACGCTGTTTCGATCTTGATCATTCTTTCATAATTATAAGTTTGCTTTGTATTATAACAGCTTCAATTTAGTTAACTATATCTTATTTTCTTCTGTTGCATTTTTATGACATGTCTTCTCCAATACTTAATTTCTTTTTCTAAATCTTGAAGTTCTGCTTTATATCGCTTCTTCACTTTTGCTGTGTAACTAATAATTTGACTCTGTAAATATGCTTTTAAAGCATCCCATAATGTAAATTTACTTTGGACTGATCCTACATTTGTTTCTAAAAAGAACCTAATCTGATCTCTTGCATACAAAATAAATTCAGGCCTTTTTAACAACATCTCCAAAGATAATGAATACCTGAAGATTTGTGCTCTGAAATGGTAATGACTGCTACACGAGTGTAGCTGAAAGAGTGTAAGGCTATTTCTGATCCTGACCCATAATAAATTTAAAAATTGATAGGAAAACCAAGCAGCTATTTTAAAGGTCTCCTGAATCATCACCTGGTAAGAATTTCAATGTTTTCTTTAAACTCTGCCAGAAACACAGAGGATTTTTTTTTTAAATAAATTTTGAATCTAAATTAATTGTATTATAGATATGCCATAACAGTCTGGTACTTCGATGCAGAGGAGAGGGCTGAAGCAAGATCCAGGTACCAGAATCGAGCAGGTACAATCAACTTTATTAAGAAGTGACGCATTGTTGTTTTCTAAAAACCTTTATATATTATTAATGAAGAATTTTTGTACTTCAGCTTCTGAACAAGCCACGACTTTTTCTTCATGACAGTAACCAAGGAGAAACTTGACCAGTTATCCAAGCACCTGAATGTTGATAATTCATCTGATGTTTTCAGCATCTCTAAAGACATTTTTCCTGCACAATAACCCCATTTGTGGCTTTGCTTTTGAATGATCTTGACTTCCATTTGCATCTACAATGGAAATGGTACTGGCTGCTGTTTAACTTATTTTTAGCTGAATTAATCTGCAAAGTTGAATTGCACAAAATCAAATTCTGTATCAATTTTCTTAAACTTAACAACATGTATTCCATGTTTCTTGCAAGATTGACTGTGTTTAAATATTATGATTTAGTATAATATTGCACCTTATTCCAGATTGAAATGGTATTGATTAATGCAGTTGAATGAATTTTTCCTGTTTTAACATTTGACATTATCTACTGATTAGTTCCACATTTTTTGGGCTATATAAATAAATCTGGTGCCCTCAGCTTGATTTGAATGTTCTCTATTTGTATGGAAGCAAAATATGACTGTGCAAAACTCCGTAAAGTTGCAGTTTATTAAATCTTATTTCGATGCTCAAAACGTTCAGAATGTCGTGGTTAACTAAATTGAACACAATGACAGCAGCATGATTTTTTTTTCCCTCTCTGATGCTGTTGTTAATAGTAAAGCATAGTTCCATGGGAATTTACAAAATAAATTGAATATGATCATCAAAATTACTGTATTTATGCTACCTTGTTTGCTGGTCAACAATTTGATAATCTAGTAGAAGCAGTAAACAAGTGTGGGGGGTGGGGGTGGTGTATATCTGTTTAGTCTCCAGACAATAAACAGGTCTGTGCAGTTAAGACAAAGCATTTTAGGGTGTGGCCATGCAAAGGAGCTGGACAGATGCATCTAGTAAAACTAGATCAAACAGGATTTATTAAGAAAAGACTAACAACGGACAATATCTGTAAGTTCATTAACTTAATCCATGCAGTACAAGGAAATAAGACGCAGAGAAAGCCTTTGACAGGGTAGAATGGAATTATTTATTCAAAGTATTAGAGGTTCAACCTACCAGAAAAAAATATATTAATTGGACTAAAGCATTATATAAGGGACCATTGGCGAAGGTGACAGTAAATGGATATGTATCGAACCAATTTAAATTAAACAGGTCAACTAGGCAGGGATGTCCACTATCTCCCTCTAGCTATAGAATCCTTGGCAGAACTGATAAGAACAGAAAATAAAATAAAAGGGGAATATAAAATCAGTCTATTTGCAGATGACGTCATGGTATACTTAACAGAACCAGAATTATCAATAAAAATTACATAAGAAATTGAAGGAAATATGGAGAAGTATTGGGTACAAGATCAACGCAAATAAAAGTGAAGCGATGCCAATGAATAATGCGGATTTCAAAGTTTAAGAAAGAATCACCATTTAAATGGCAAACACAAGCAATTTGATACCTAGGTATTAGACTAGATAATAATCTAGGCCATCTATACAAATTAAATTATCAGCCATTAATGAAGAAATTACAAGATGACTTGGAAAGATTTACCACTGATAGGAAGGGTAAATTGCATTAAAATGAATACCTTCCCAAAGATACAATACCTATTTCAGAGAAATTCTTCAATGAGCTAAAGAAAATAATAAGGAAATTCTTATGGAAAGGGGGGGAAACCGAGGATAGTGCTAGATAAATTAACAGAATGGTACAAACAAGGGGGCTTACAGATACCAAACTTTAAGAATTATTATAGAGCAGCACAATTAAGATATCTATCAGATTTTTATCAAACAAGGGAAAAACCAGATTAGACCGGGTTAGAGCTAGATAAAATAGGGGAGAAGGTACCAGAACATATATTTTATAAGTTGGATGAAAAACTGGTGCAACATAGAAGTTCACCAGTACTGCACCATCTGCTTAACATTTGGAAGAAGATTCACGTAGAAAGGAAAAAAACAAATTACCAACTAATCCCTTTCACAATAGATAACCTTACCTTTAGAGAATGGGAGAGAAAAGAGATCAAATGAAGTACAAATATGGTATAACTCATGGCACAATGTTTGCATACCACCAACTGAAAACCTACTTAAAGGACAAATTGGGAAGCAGGCTGAGATTACCAGAAGGAAGTAGATTTGAATATGTGATTCCAGACAGAATGATAATTAAAAGATTTATAACAAACATGTACATCAAGCTGCAAGAGAAAGAGAACGATGAAATAAGCTGTAAACCCAAACAAAAGTGGGAACAAGATCTAAACATAAAGATAAAAAATGAAATATGGGAAAAGCTATGCTCCGGAACTATGAGAAATACAAAAGCATGATACAATATAATTGGTTTCATAGGCTATATATCATGCCCCAAAAGTTAGATGTTTTCTCTGTAAGAAGGAAATGGGAACAACAGTACATGCCATCTGAGTGTGTGAGAAAGTGGAAAAATCCTTCTTCTAAGTAATATAAGAAGTAAAGAATTAGGCCTCAAACTGGATGAAGCGCAAAAAAGATTTATTATGATGGAACACAACAGAGAGGGCCTACTGCGGACCTCCACCCCCTAAAATGACAGAATGAGAAGAAGACGAAATGAACTGACCCAGTGTGTAAAAGTAGATGACACAATTTTCTTGTTTATTTTCATTGTGTGATGACATTGTTTAATGGTTCTATTGTATATGTTGAACGTTTAGTGGGTAGGGAGGGAGGGAAGGTAGGGGGAAAAGGGGAGAAAATGACACTGTATATTGAAGAGGGAAATGTTTGTGTGTATTTTGGTTAATATGGTTCATAGTGTGAAAAATAAAAAAAATTAATAAAATACATTTTTTTTAAAAGAAAGAAAGAAAGAAAAAGGTTTAGAACCACTGGTTTCACAAAAAATATATCTCAGATTCTCTAAGCGTCTTTAACACATTACAAACATTTTAAAAACTAAACAAAAATATTATAGGAGAGCAAGCACATAGGATCTTGACCTGGCAAGTGAAATCATCAAGGATGATAAATGCAATTAAAACAGAAGCTGATATTTTAACATACAACCAAAAAGAGATTAGTGATATTTTTAGACAATACTATATCATTTCCTAATAATTCTGATTTATATAGTTTTGTAATGAGATGGACAAGCTCCTAGTGAGCATTGAGCTTCCAAACTTAGAGGTGAGGGAACAGAGTTAGATGACCCTTTTACAAGAGAAGACATTGAAAAGGCTCTGAGCATTCTGCAGGCTATTAGGTCTCTGGGGGAGGATGGGTTTCTGGCTGAGTCCGAAAGATATTTTAAAGATTTGTTGATACCTCTTATAATGGAAGTATTAAACCGGGCAGTGGAGACTCAGTGTTGCCTAAAAAAAATCAAGGACCCATTAAAAATCTCATCATATTGACCTATCTTGCTTTTAAATTATAAAATATTGGTGAAGGCATTAGCTGGTAGACTGGGACAATATGTACCTAAATTGATATTACATAGCAGGTAGGATTTGTTAAAGGAGGACACTTCAAATAACCTGGGTAGGCTATTCAATATAGAACATATGGCTAAATCAAAATTGAATTCCAGTATAATAGTCTCCATCGACGCAAAAAAAGTATCCAACCTCTTAGAATGGCCTTTCTTATATTGGAACCTTACATCATAAAATACAAGCCAAAATTATAACTAAATCAAATGTCCGCAGTTTTCCCTCTGAGTAGGGGTGTCCCAAGCACTTTTCATTCTTGTGATTGAACCACTGGCAGAGATTATAAGGAGAAATCTGGATATGAAAGGCTTCAAAGTTGGACAAGAAGAACATAAAATAAGTTTATTTGCTGATGATGGGCTGTTATATCTGATCTGGCTGAATCTTTTGAGAAATTCCAAACACTAGAAAAATATGGAATAGTTTCAGATTATAAAATTAATATGGATAAAAGTGAAATAATGCCATTGATTAATTTTGATAATGAAAGATATCAAAAAGGAAGTTGATTTAAGTGGAAAGTAGATGGAATTTGTGTAATATTACATCTTTGAACTATTACATGAAAATAAAGTAATCTTGAATAAATGCGAAAGTTGTGGTCAGTGCTCAGACATTGACTAACAAGCATTAGTATCATTCAAGTGCCAGGCAAAAGAGTCTTACCTTTTGGCATTAAATTTGTATTACTGTGTCTATTTATCACGCCAACATCATCTTGAGAGTCATTTCTGATCAAAAATTGGACTAGACTAACACACAAGGGTAGGTAAGAAATTTATGCTCTTGAGGACATCTCTCAAATCCTTCTCACCATTAACAAGGCATACATTAGGAGCATAATGGAATTATTTTGGTTGTTTCAATTAGTACCCCTCCAACAAAAGTATTTTGACACCATTCCAGACAAAACAATCTGCTTGATTTGCATCACCCTTCCACATACTTATTCAATTTATACAGTCTAAGTCTTGTGTATCAGTTTCCTACTAAGATTATTTTGACTGCACTTTGTAAAACCACCATCATTTTCATCGGAATTCCACACCTGCAGATTTCCTTTCAAGTTACAAATCATTCCACAACTTTTGGGCCAGAATCACCATAAAGACTTGCAAGTAGTAAACAAGATGGCACAATACCATCTTCTCAACATAATAACAATAGAAATAGGAGCAGGAATGGGTCATCTAGCTAATTAAGACTTCTGTTATTCAATAAGATCGTGACTGACGAAGTCATGGACAGCTCCACTTACCTGCCTTATCCCAATGATCTTTAATTTCTCTAATCTTCAAAAATTTATTAGTTGTGGCAGCTCACCCACACAACAGGCGAACTGCCTCATGGAGTCACAGGCAAGTCGGGCAGATCTGACTGCGAGAGCTCTGGATGCAGGACAAGCCCACAGCCTGGCAGTTGATATAAAGATCCCGGGAGTCACAAGCGCCATCAGGTTCCGAGGGATTTAAGCACGTGTGAGAGTTCTATTAAAGTCAGTTGGTTCAATTCACTTTAGACTCTGCATGGTTCTTTCGCTCACTGTGTGCCTAGTGTGACTACATTGGTGACCCCGACAGTCCAGATGGCATTTGGATGCAACGATGACCAACCCAAGCATGGAGAATGCAGTTTCACAGATCTGGTTTGAACAGGCTGAAGCCCAATTCCAGGTTAGGCAAATCATCTCGGACACCACAAACTACTACTACGTGGACGGTTCACTCGACCAGGAAACAGCAAGCTGCATTGTTGACTTCCAAAACCAGCCACTGGTTGTGGACAGGTATGAAACAATCAAGCCTCTCCAGCCATGAGCACATGGCATGATCGCTCCACACGGACAGTCTAGTCAACTGCTTGCCATTGGCCTTAACGAATGAGATGCTAGCACTAGCAGATGGCTATAAGCCATGTTTACTGTTCGAACAAGTCTTTCTTGAGCAGAGCCAGAGATAGCCACCTCCTCATAGCTGATGACTATTTTGGTGACACATGCAAAGTAGCGGTCTGTGCAAATATCCTGTGGCACACCAAGCAGCATGACAGGGCCTCCATCCTCCCAAGTTACTGTGTCCCGGGCCTTCTCCCACCAATGAAGCCAGTGATGCCCGCAGCAGGGAACGACCCAGTTCGGACCTTGGTGTTTTTACCACCAAAAGTGAGGTTCAGGAGCCC
The DNA here is from genome assembly GCF_036971445.1 of Narcine bancroftii. Taxonomy (NCBI): domain Eukaryota; kingdom Metazoa; phylum Chordata; class Chondrichthyes; order Torpediniformes; family Narcinidae; genus Narcine; species Narcine bancroftii. Next base: position 57,611,291 of record NC_091470.1, on the reverse strand, counting down.
ACCATTGCCTCCCATCTTGTTCTTTTCCGGGGAACACCAGGGCTGGCCTTCACTAATGGCGACTGGCCATCATGATGGCCTCCTTTTCTTATGGGACAAACGCTCCTGCCGAAGGTTAGCATCTTGCCCCCTCGAGCCATGACACTGCGCTGGAAAGTCAGGACTGGTGCTCACTGCTGCCAACAACAGCAGTATTCGCATATACAGCATGCGAACCATCCCATTAAAGTTTGGTTCCAGCCGTTGTACCTGCTCCTTTATGCTGGTTGCAGCCTTTTTTGGGTGCAGATTTCCTCCAGGCACACTGCATCCTAGGGGACCAAGGGATGGCGCCTAGTAAATGCCAAGACCTTCTCGCTTGGCGAAGCCCAGTTACCAGCCCCACATCCGGACTCTGACTTTGTCAGGCAACGAATTTGCCAAAGTACTAGTCAAGTTCCAGAGCATTATTGCGCTGCAGTTCTCCACAGATGCCCCTAAGCATGGTGTATAGCACCACATTCCCACCCAAGGACTACCACTACACACCTCGGCACGCAGGCGACCGCCTGACAAACTCCACCTCGCCAAAGAGGAGTTCAGGAAAATGGAGGAGATGGTCCGACACTCAGATATTCAAGGCAGAGATGGACAATCTCTTCTGCCTTTGAAAGAGATGCCCAGATTCCATAAAAATTGACAAAACTAAAACATTTTCTTGAATCAAAGATTGAGAACTCCGTTATCACTCGTTTCTCCCAACAGAATTCCCAATAATTGCCCTGAGGTTTGCATGCCCTGTTTAAACATGTGATTTTAATGTATTTATTCATCATTTTGAAACACATTAAACTCAGAATGGTGTTAAGTTAAGATTCAGTAATCCACCTGTTTATTTTCAGAGAAATGATTAAAGAATCATGGACCAAACAGAAATAGACTGAGCACTGAGTTATAGGACTTGTTTGAGCAATTGGTTCCAGAACTCAAGATATAAAGGAGAAAAATCAAATGCACCTTCAAGCATGGAATGGAACTGCCAACTTGAATAGTGAATATTTCAATTTATGCCCTTCGAATAAGACAAAACATTCCAGCTCTACGAATTACAGTATTTTGTAGGTTTAAACTTACAGATGAAAACTGTTGAGTTCCTTATGAAGAACAAAGGAACAATTCTGATATCTGCAAGATAATGTTTATTATTTTATAAAAACTGAATAAAACATTCCCCTTTAGTCTATCAGACTTTCATCACTCTGACCTCCTACCTGTATGCCCCCTTAACTTTCTCGCTTTAAGTTTGATAATTGCCTCAACATTTTCTTTTGCCTCAGTACTGCTTTGGGACCACAACCCCAGTCTGCGGATGATGTGGTCTAAAGCACAGAAATGCTGGAGAAACAGCAGATCATATCGCATCCATAGAAAGCAAAAGACAGTTGATGTTTCAAGCCTGTGCCCTTATTCATGAGTGCCGAAAATCAGACTCCCGAATAAGAAGGTGGGGGAGGAACACAGGTTAGCAGGAGATAGGTAGGAGGGAAAGGAGTTATGTTGGACAGAGGGCCAAGGAAGATAGCTCTCTGATAGAAGGGTTGGAGAGCTGAAGAAAGATCAGAAGGATGAGGAAAAGAGGGGTTTAATGGAAATTGGAGAGTGATATGGTTGGAGGCTGCCCAGATGGAATGTAAGATGGTGTTCAATTTTTGGGTGGACTCAACTTGGCTGTACATGAGACAATGGACAGACATTTTAGTGTGGCAATGGGGTGTGGAAATTGAAATGGTAGCCACTAAGAGGTCCTTGCTGTTGCAGCAGAGAAAGTAAAGGTGCTCGATGAAGTGATCGATATCAACCTCCAATCTCCTTTAACTCTTCCCCAGTCTCTCTTTCTCACATCCCTCTATCTCCTTTCTTCCTGCTCTCCAGGTTTTGTGCTTAGGTTCCTGAAAAGAATCAATGAGGTAATTTATAAAAGAAAAATGCTCATTTCAAGTAGTCAAATAACCATTTAGAAGCAAGATCTAAACACATACCTATGTGAGTCATTGCAGTCCAAAAATAAGTGGAACATTGAAGCTAAGAATATGGTTTCCGATAGCGACATGGCACTTGCACGATTCTAGCAATGCCAAATCTCAATATTCTACTTGTATTGCAGCCTCTGTAGGAAAAGAAATTAACAATTAATGTCTATACTGGTTCTACACAAGAACAATTTAAAAAAAATTAGACATACAGCATGATAACAGGCCATTTCGGACCACGTCAGGGCTGCCCATTTTCACCCAATTAACCTACACCCTTGGTATGTTTTGAACCCATGGTAAGTCTTCTACCTCCTATACCCCGCATTTTTTTTCCTTTGGCTATCCAGCTCCCTTTTAAGTGTCAAGATTGAATCTGCCTCCACTGTTGCCAGTACTTTCCAGACCGTAACATTTTCTGTAAAAAAAAATTACTTTCTTAATCTGTCCTCCACTTTCAATGATTTCTGCATTTATATCCACAGACATCTACCATTATAGAAATGTGTTCTTTAGTTATTTTTGCCACTTGTTCTTCCTACTGAAATATATCAATAACCATTTTCCTTTCTTAAATTTAGTCTACAATTCTTCCTGCTACCTGTACAGCCTCCTCAACTTTCAGATTTATTGTCAGAGTACATACATCATATACAAACCTGAAATTCTTTTTTCTGCAGGAAAGGCAGAATTGCCACTTATTGAAAGTGCAAAATAAAAAAAACACAGCATATACATGTAAAGAAATAGAGAATTGTAAACAGATAACAAATGTAAGCAAACTGACTGCAATAGAGAGAATTTTTTTTAAAAATCAATGAAGTGCACATGTTAAAATCCTTAAATGAGTCCCTGATTGAGTTTGCTGTTGAGGTGTCTGATGGGGGAGGGATAGCAATGGTATACCTATATTTGACCGCACTCACACACTATAAACAGGGACTCTTACACATGCTCCCAGATCCTGATCAACGGAGGTGCAGCTCCGCTGAAAGTATTGATCTATCGCAACATGACGGCTCAGCTTCAGTTTAGTGCACACCTTACCCGTGACCTGCCAGCCTGGCATGGAGTGGCGTTCGGGGCTTGGACCATGAGGCAGAGAGTGAGAATGTGCTCTGCATTGGTGCTAAATACAGTGCTAATCGGTGTTTAGCCAATAGTGACGCTGAGTGATTTTAATTAGCCAAGGCAGGGTGTGCACTAATTAGCAGCTGAGATCCAACCTTGATTGACAGGTAATGTGACTTCTGAATAAGTTCCAGATGGGGAGGATACGTGACCACCCACAATATACACATTCCAGACAGGCAGGGAGGCCATGCTACCTCCACACACAACAGCTACCATTGAGATAAAGGTACAGGAGCTTGAAGATGAGCACTCAGCGGTGCAAGGGCAACTTCTTCTCTGCCATCAGATTCCAGAATAAACAATGAACCATAGACATGGCCTTACTTTTTTCTTCCATTATTTTTATTTGTTTTGTAAAATGGTTTATCTAAATGTTTGGATTGTGACACGCTGCTGCAAAACAATGAACTTTGTGTCATGTTATGACAATAAATTCTGATTCTGATAATGCATTTGGATAAGTTAAATCAAGGCATGACTTGCACAGTAAATGGCAGAGACCTGGAGAGTGTTGTAGAACAGAGAGACATAGGGGTGTACGAACTTAGTACCCTGACTGATTTAGGTAAATATCTATCTCTACCTGTTTTGCCACTTTCAGAAAACGAAGTAGAAAAGTAGGGATATCTTGTTACAATTGTACAAGGTATTGGTGCGACCTCACAGGGCAGTATTTGCAGTTCTGGTTGCCTGGCTGAGGGAAGGATGCCATTAAGCTGAAAAGGGTGCAACAAAGATTTACAAGGATGTTAAGAGAAACAGAAAGCTTGAGTTATCGAGAGAGACTGTTGCTTTTTTTCCCCAGACAGGAGACTGAAGGATGAACCCACATGGGCTGCTGGAAACTGATTCATGGGAACCAGGAATCGAAGCTGGGACTGAGGGTGCTGAGGGCAAGAAGGGCCACAGGTGCTGAAGGCTTCATGATTGTATTGGAGGTTTGGACCTGGAGCTCGAACTGACGATAAATTGAACAGTCATCTGTGTGGCTACAGAGGCTTTTGGAATGCTGAAGGCGAATCCACAGGCATTCAGTGACTCTGAAGGGACACTTTTGCTTCTTATTGTCTCATACTGTAAGAGGCACTGGCCAATACTAATGATGACTGGCTTACAGCAGGCAAAATCTAAAGTATATCAGGAATGCTACATTTTTAATGTATTACATGATAATAAAATGAACCATGAAAATCATAAGCGACATAGATAAAATGAAGTCATTTTTTTTCCCCAGTAAAGTGCAGGTGAGTCTAAAACTAGAGAGCATATATTTAAAGTGAGAGGGGAAAGATTTTAAAGCTGATCTGAGGAGCAACTTTTTCCACTCAGAAGGTGGTTGTAATAATAATGTTCAAAAGACATTTAGACAGATCCATGGATATGAAAGGTTTAGAGGGATTTTGGGCCAAACAAAGGAAAATAGGAAAGTAGGTATCTTGGTTGGCATGGACTAGTTGTACAGAAGGTGCCTATTTCCCTGCTGCATTTCTTGGACTTAATTTCATCTGTGATATGTCTGGCTATTTCACTAATCTATCCATATTCTCAAGAGGTCGGTAACTACACCTCACAGATCAACATACTTACATGTTTTACATTGCAAATTATGGCTTATACATCCAAGAAGGCCACGAATGTACACAAATAAGCCATAGGTACACACATGGGCCCCAGCTATGCCTGACTTTTAGTTGGCTATATGGACCAATTCATGCTACAAGCTTACACAGACAAGGCCCCTCATCTTTTCCTCTGCTACATCGATGACTACTTTGGTGTTGCCTCATGTACCCATGATGAACTTATGGACTTTGCTGCCAACTTCCACTCTGATCTCATATTCATTTGGTCCATCTTGAGCAACTCTCCCTTTCCTCGATCTCTCTGCCTCCATCTTGAGAGACAAACACTTGACAGACATCTACAAATCTACTAACTCCCACAGCAACTTTGACTACACCTCTTCCCAGAGATGTCATCCTTCTTCAAACAACATGGCTTTCCCACTACCACCATCAACTCAGCGCTCACCCACATAATCTCTATTACCCACATATCTGCCCTGGCTCCTGCCCCCGCATACAAGGACAGGATTCCTCTTGTGCTCACCCACCAGCCTCCACATCCAACACATCCTCTTCCGCCATTTCTGCCACCTACTATGTGATTCCCACCTTTAAACATATATTCCCCTCTCTGCCAACCACTTCCTCCTCCCTCTCCACCAATGTCTCCTTGGGACCTACCCTGTGACGGGAAGATCGCTTTGGTGAGCAACTCAGTTCTGTCTGCCTTAATACTGTGGGTCTCCCAGTGGGCACCCATTTCAATTCTCCATCCCATTCCCTTCCTGACACAACTGACCATAGTCTCATGTACTGCTCTACTGAGACTACCCACAAATTGGAGAAACAACATCTTCTGACTGTGCACCCTCCAACCGGATGGCATTAATATCGACTTCTCTGGCTTTCATTAAAACCCCCACCCATCCCACTTCTTTCCTCATCACCTTCCCCCAGCTCTTTCTTCCTTTTCCCTGTCTCCTTTTGCACAAACATGACAAATTCTTACCTTGGCCTTTATCATAGCCAATTAACACCTTTTGTTGGACTTGATTCCTCCCCCAGCCAGCATGGTCTGAATTTTGAGACTTCCTGCTTCTGGCTCATTCTTCCTATTCCTTGAAGAAGGGCTTTGAAATGTTAGCAATAAATCTTTGCTTTTTTGGATACTGAAAAGACAGGCTGAGTTCCTCCAGCATTTTTTTTTACAAATAAAAAGAGTACCACTCCATGAGGAACACTTTGCTACCCTCTGCTTCTTGTCACCTTGCCAATTTTCTATCCTTGCTGCTACTGTCCATTTTATCACATGGGCTTTGATCTTGATCTCACGATCTCATGGTATTTTAAAGCACATTTCTGAAAATCATTCACATCATATCAACCAGATTTCATTTTCCTAAATTTGCCCTTTCCTAAATCAATCCATACTTTTTAAAAAGACTGCTCCTTCTCTCTCTGAACATTTCTTGACCATAAGTTTAAACTGACTGATGTTGAAAGCACACAATAGATAAAATTTGTAATTCTCAGCACATATCTATTTACATAAATGTATAAGATTATGATTAATGCCACCTTAATTTCCACTCAGCCACGTTAAATGCATTCCATCAGAAACAGACGATTTAGTCAGATGGCTTACTGTAGGAGGTGCTATTCTCATGTTCCCTTTTCAAAGACTTATATGCTGTGTTCTGCATCCTTCAGTAGTTAAATTTGGAACTGTCAAGTAGTTTCCCTTTCAGGTTCCCAAACTGTTACCAGGACCATCCTTTTCTCATTCTAATACATCAGTTATGTCATAAAATAAGGAATTAAATAATGTACTTTAAATACATAGTGGACTAGCAGGTTGTACTGCTACATCTCAGCTGTAATGATCCTAGTTTGATCCTGATATCCATGTGATTTGTGTGGAATTAGCATGTTCTCCCTGTGCCCACACGAGTTTCCCAACCCCCCACTTACCCCCAGTTTCCATGGCTTCCTCCCACATCATAAAGTTGTGTGGGTTTGCAGGCTACATGACTGTTGTAAGCTATCCCTAGTATAGTTGTTTGGAGAATTTGAGTGCAGTATGCAAGTCAGAATAGGTTCCAAGAAAGCAAATGGGATTGGTCTATGTGATCTGAATGGCCTTCCTCCATGTCATAAGAAAATATGAAATCAAGTTTCAAGGCAAAAAAAGAAATAAGAGTTGGAAAGGATCCCATCTCCTGCTAGCTTTGCCCTTCATTGAAGCACCTGATGCCACGATGGCAGACTTGCCTAGCCCCAGCTGCCAACCCACCTATCTGAGCTCCTGATGCCAACTGTAGACTCTCGTCTAGTCTCTGACTGCCCACCCATCTGAGCTCCTAATGCCTTGACTACTGTCTCTCACCCACCCACTGGAGCTTCATGACCGTGAACTCTTGTCTAACCCCTGGACACCCACACATTTATGGTCCCGATTCCCCAACTGTGAATCCTCGCCTGGCCCTGGCTGCCAAGCTCAACCATGCCCTGAACTCGGACTTGATACCTGGTCCCGGCCGCTCGCCCAACCATCTGAGCTTCCGACATCCTGAATGATGCAGGTAATTACCATAGTCAAAAGTAGGATGTGTGTAATAGTCGACCCCCTAAATTTTACCCTCAAAATTGGTGCACAAAATTTGATTATTACATGTACGGTAAATAAATGCAGCTGAGTCTGTCATATCTTATTTGCTCCCTGTCCTGATGCTGCCTTTGTTGTTCACTGAACCTTTGTGCTTTAACTTCACATTTGTTAAATCTTCTCATCATTCTATCATGTAAAGATATCCAATTATGTTCTGTACCTAGAATCTACACAACAGTGTTGAATACTTTGCCAATTGCTTTCAGTCTTAAATCAAGGCACAATTCAGTGTTACAGAGTCTCCACCAAGTGGTTTAAAAAGAAATTGGTACATAGGAGCAAGAAGAAAATTGTAAAACAATGTATTGGAATTATATCTGCAGCATCTGCAGTATTTAGTTTAACGGGGTATAAAATTGCATTTTTTGCACATTAAATAAACTGGCATTAGACCATGAAATAAATGGGAAGTAGTGTTCCTGATATGATATTAGCTATAATTTGTTGACAAAATAAGATGATTTCAATTAAAAATATACTAAATTGAATACTGTGTACAAAATAACACAAAGGATGGTAATTTTAATTGTGTAATTTTTCAATGAATATTTTTAAAATTTTGGACAGAGAAATCAGTGTTTGCGAACATAAGTTTCCTGCATGATAAGTGTGAGTGATAATATTTTCAAGTACTTGTATCACCCTCTTTCTTCATTTCTTTCCATGACATTTTCATGAAAATAATAACAGTAAAATAAATGGAATCAAAGAGAAAATAAAAGAAATTGACTAAAATAATTAACTATTGAGATATAGAGAGAAATTGGGTAACAGGGAGAACAAAAGGAAAAAGTATTTGAAGTAAATGGAAAAAAGAACTATTGGGAAGGCTATGTGGTGGTGGGGCTTGAAACTCAACATAGCTGTTTGTGCAGGTACTGTATGTAGTGAACTGGGAATTCACTATTGGTGTGATGTTCTAAGGATTGGCTCTGGCCCCACTTATCCCGATATAAACCCTGGATCCCTGCCAAAACCCCAGTTCAGTCCAAAGACTATTGTGTGCTAAATGAATAAAAGTGTGTTGTTCTCTCTCAGTCACACTGCAATTTTATTCAGTAAGAATAGGATGGAAGCTCTGTTGAAGCCCATGATGGTCCTAATCAACCCTTTGAATTTGCATACTGGCTGGAGTGCTTCCAAATGTACCTGACGGCCACACAAACGGTCTACTCAGTGGATGAGCTCAAGAGGTCGGGATTCCTCTCTCGTGTTGGACCGAAAGGATTCCCAATCATCAGGGACTGCGCAACTTGTGAGTCGGTAGTTGAAAGGCTGAAGGCTCGCAACATGAGGCCTCAGAATATCATCCTAGTGAGGCATCAGCTCTTGCAATGGAAACAAGCTCTTGCTCAATGAGAACATTATCGAGCACAGTACCATGGTGAGCACAGGTGGTTGTCATAAATGGGGAAGAAAAGTCCAGGCTAATAATTGACTATAACCAAACTATTAATGGTTTTACACTCCTGGATGCATACCCTCATATTTTGGACATGGTGAACAAAATTGCGCAGCATAAAATTTATTCGACCATTGACCTTAAGGCTGCTTACCACCAGTTGCCAATCTGTTCTGAGGATTGTCCCTGCACTGCTTTTGAGGCTAATGGGAGGGTTCCCTTTGGTATCACAAATGGGGTCTCAATCATCAAAGACAGATGGACTGAATGGTGGGTGAATTTAAGTTGAAGGCCACCTTCCCCTTCATTGACAACATTACCATTTGTGGCCACTCTCTGGAGGACCTTGACACCAACCTCCAGAATTTCCTCCATGCAGCTGAGGCTTGGAATTGCACTTACAACACCAGTAAGTGTGTGTTCAGGGCTAAATGACAAGCCATCTTGGTGGAGAATAGCATCATTGACCCTGACCCTGACAGGATGCGCCGCCTGTTAGAACTCCAATCCTGAGCACCATGAAAGCTTTGTGGAGGTGCCTGGGATTCTCATATTATGCCCAGTGGGTCCCTCAATATGCAGACAAGGTTTGTCCCCTCTTAAAAACTACTTCCTTCCCACTGACAGCTGAGACTCAAACTGCTTTCAACTATGTCAGAAGCCACATTGTAAAGGCCACCATGCATGCAGTGGACGAGAATGTACCTTTCCAGGTGGAAAGTGACGCTTCAGACATAGCCCTGGCTGCGACTCTTAATCAGGTGGGTAGGCCGGTTGCATTTTTTAAAAACGGGACCCCACAAGGTCACGAACTTCGGAATCCATCAGTGGAGAAAGAAGCTCAAGCCATTGTAGACGCCATCAGGCACTGGAGGCACTACCTGCTGGGCAGTAAATTCACACTTCTCATAGACCAGTGATCGGTGGGATTTATGTTCAACAATACAAAACGTAAAATTAAAAATGATAAAATCGCTCGGTGGAGGATTAAACTCTCCACCTACAACTACGATATAGTCTACCGACCTGGTTCCCTCAATGATTTTCCAGATGCCCTGTCCAGAGGAAGCAGTGCCTCTGCACACACTGGCCAGTTGCGGTCACTGCACAATGAGCTCTGCAATCCAGGCATCACTCGAATGGCTCATTTCGTCAAAGCACGCAATTTACTCTACTCATTTGAGTATGTCAGGGAAATGACCAGGTCCTGCCAGGTCTGCGCAGAGTACAAGCCACACTTCTACTGCCCCATCAAAGTGCACCTGATAAAGGCATCAGTGTCAATTTCAAGGGACCCCTCCATTCCACAAACGGGAATGTGTACTTTCTCACAGTCATTGATGTTTCCCATTTGCCATTCCCTGCCCGGACATGTCCACGCCATCTGTTATCAGGGCCCTAAAGTCCATTTTCACCCTGTTTGGGTATCTTGGGTATATCCACAGTGACCGGGGCTCATCATTTATGAGTGAGGAGCTACGTCAGTTCCTGCTGGTAAGGGTCATTGCATCTAGCAGGACAACCAGCTACAATCCCCGGGGGAATGGACAGGTTGAGAGAGAGAATGCTACAGTTTGGAAGGCTGTAAAATTGGCTCTCTGGTCCAAAGGAATTCCAGACTCATGCTGGCAGGATATCCCACCCATGGTGCTCCACTCCATTAGGTCGCTGCTCTGCACTGAGAACAATACAACTCCTCATGAGCTGATGTTTTCATTTGAGACAAAGTCAATGTCAGGGACCACCCTCCCAGCTTGTCTTACAGCATCAGGTCCAGTGCTGCTTCAAAAGCACATGAGGAGGAGCAAAAACCGACCCCTGTCAAGAAAGTTCACCTACTCCATGCCAACCCCACTTATGCCTACGTGGCATACCCAGATGGCAGGGAGGTCACTGTCTCGATCAGGGACCTGGCTCCCGCTGAAACTGAGGGTCCATCACCTCAAGGGAGCCAGGACCTACCCAGGGTTCCCTGAGGAACACCAAGGGGCTCAGGTGAGATGTCTCAGGAAGTGGCTTCAGCCACCCTCAACCAGAGCCAGATCACTCAAGCCCCGAGCCACAGGAGGAACCACAGGAGAATCAGGAAGTCCAGAGCCCACCTGCACTACGCACAGACCTCCTGACAGGTTGACTATAAACCCTGGATCCCCACCAAAACCCCAGTTCTTACTGAATAAAAGCATATTGTACTCTCGCTGGACTGTATGATATATAGGCATACTGTGAGATCTGGAGTACTGTGACTCAGGTCAGGTACTCAACAACACTGATTGACCAGTGCAGGAGTAATAACTTCATCCCAATAACTAGGCCATGGCACTAATATAGAAATCCAACAACATAAACCCAATGACAAGAGAAACAGTGAGTTCCCAATGTCAAATGTTTCCACATCTACTGTAAATTTGAAGCTTTTTTCTAACTGAAGCTTGACAGCAGGTTTTTTTGAACTTCAGCCAGCAGAAACAAGACTAAAAATACTTAAGATGCTGAAAGTCTAAATAATAAAATACAGTTGAGAGTCAGAAATAGAATTCCTTGGAAGGAGTTGGGGAGTCAGTGTTTTTGTTTAACAAATGCAGGAAAAAGAAAGGTAACCAAGCAGGAAATGGGAAGTATATGGTGGGTGGATGTCAGGTCTCATTAACTGACCAAAGGAACCACAGTGTAAAATAATAGGAGAGTAATGAGATAAATTCCAGCGAAGATCTGGAGATCAATGATCTGCAATTGGTGAGCTCAATTTTGAATACAAAGATTGCGAAGTACCAAACCAAAAATGGAAGTATTGTTCCTGAAACTTAGAACATAGGACAGTACAGAACAATACCAGGACCTTTGATCTACATTCCTGCGCTGGCAGGGCAGGATTAAGGCCAACTGATACCTTAAGCGCAGTCCAACAATGGACACTTTCAATTTTAACTGACAAGACATTAAGACTCAATAAGTGCTGAATGTGAAATAATAGATTAAAAATTCAGTTTTCTTCCAGGCCAGACCCCACAACTACATTAAATATAACCTGTATTTTTTTTTCAATTATTGTGGGGATTCCCTTTTTGTGGGGCCCAAGTTCAGCTGCACCATGGTAAATCCAGCACTGGAAAAAACTCTGTGGTGATCCCATCCTTGGTGTCCTAAGCACGTGCTTATTTTGCTTAATGGTTAATCCAGGCTTGTGTGCTGAACATGATGTCCAAATCAAATGAAAATTTCCATTGCATCTTATTGGTATTGTGGGAGGTTGAGGCTAGAAAACTCTGTGTGAAAGTGAGGCAGAGAATTAAAATGAGCCAGTAAGCTTAGTATTATGCTGGCATTCAATGAATCATCCTTCATTGAATCTGTCTTTGTTCTCTGCAGTGTAGAGGAAGCCATATCATGAATAGCAAACTGTAGCCCCTTTCACACTTGCGTTCCACTGAATACTTTCACACTTGCAAGGAGCCATCCCCAGGGTTAGGACTGTTCTACCTTCTACTGGTGTCATCAAGATGGAATGAGCACTAAATCCTGATCAATATATTATGATCTTATATTTGAACAAAATTAATCATGCCTAATTATAACATAATTAAGCTTTATGTACTGCACAGAATGAGCCCTTCAACCCCTGATGAGGTTGTGCCGACCTACATAAACCTTTTCAAGGGACCGTGGGAACGTGCTAGCAATAGCGGACAATTTTTAAACAGCGTAGGAAAGTTGGTAGCGCTATGGTGTATGTTTTATAAATTCCGTGGGGAAAAAGCGATGGTGGACCTTCCCTCCCAGAATTTCATGCGGCAGAAAAAGGGTTGTGTACACGGCTGCATGGAAAGAGCACTCATAGAGGGGTTTCTCCGCTGCACGGCTTTCTGGGAAGTCAGGTCCACTATCACTTTTTCCCATGGTCCTTATAAATTGTGTGCTATAGTGCTATCAATTTTCCCTCACTGTTTAAAAATTGTCCACTATTGCTATTTATTGATATTTATTTGCTCTCTCTCTCTCCCACTGTGACTTTCCTACAGGAAAGTTCATACCTTCATTTTAAGCTTTTCTTCATGTTCTTCTATTCATGCAAAAACTTGGGTAATTTCGATCCCACAGGGGGCATACATTGCAATTAATACAAATGGCAGGCAAGGTTGTTTCATTTTTTTGAGGTACTTAATAAAGCTGTATTGGTTTTTGGGCACAAGGCACATTTGCTATTAACACAATCTTAATTCTACACAGTATGAAGAATCCTGCTTCTTTTACTTCTTATGGTACAAAATGTTCAGCAGGACTTCCAGCAGTCCTTAAGAGAGTTGCTACAAGATATTCTGCGGTTGGCTTGTATGCTGAGATTTTCAAAAAATGTTCCTGCTAACCAAAAAACCTCCAAACCCAACAAATGGAGAAATTTCTCGAAATGACAAAGCCTCACAGTACAGCACTGGAATCCCAGCCCTTCTCCATCAACAGGTATCACATAGTGCAAGGCAGAAGCATGAATGCTGGAAACACTCACCAGGTCATGTGGCATCAGTGAAAGGAAACAGTGTTTGTGTTTCAGGTCAAACCTCCTTCACCAGAACTGCAAAAGAGGAAATCATGTTAGTTTGAATTTGCAGAAAGAGTTGGATGGGAAGGAGCACCTCCCTGATCTGCTGAAGCCAGAGTCGCATTGGCGGTAAGCTGTTGGTGGGTGGATAGGGAGTGAAGGCAGTTAGAGAAAGAGAAGTAACATATGAAACAGTGAAACAAAGCTACAGCAAATGCTGTTCTGTAGAAAGTAGAAAGAGCTAATATTAGAGATGGATGATATTTAGAAGTACTCACCATTTCTGACAGAAACAGAAAGTGAGCTAACTGAAATTGTCATTTTCTACATCAAACCAGAAGGCTCTACGTGATCCAGACCAACTAAAAATCCAAAACATGCAATAATACATTCTTATGAAACTTGTGTGAAAAAATAAAATTCTGAAGAAACATAAATTTTGTCCATTTATCTCATCCTGCATTTCTTTAAAAAAATTTTTTTTTCACACTGTGAACCATATCAATCAAAATACTTACAAACATTTCCCTCTTAAATATACTCAGTGGCATTTTCTCCCCTTTTTTCCCCCTATCTTCCCTTCCCCCCTTCCCACTCCCCCTCCAAACCCATTAAACGTTCAACATATACAATACAATAAAACCATTAAACAATGTCATCACACAATGAAAATAAACAAGAAAAATGTGTCATCTACTTTTACACACTGGATCAAGTCATTTTGTCTTCTTATCATTTTAGGGGGTGGAGGTCTGAGGCAAGCCCTCTCTGTTATGTTCCATGTACGGTTCCCAAATTTGTTCAAATAATGACTTTATTTTTTAAATTATATGTTATTTTTTCCAATGGAATACATTTATTCATTTCCATGTACCATTGCTGTATTCTTAGGCTCTCTTCTGATTTCCAAGTTGACATTATACATTTTTTTGCTATTTGAACAAATGAAGTACAAATATGGAATAACTCATGGTACAATGTTTGCATACCATCAACTGAAAGCCTACTTAAAGGATTACCAGAAGGAAGCAGCTTTGAATATGTGATTACAGACACAATGATAATTAAAAGATTTATAACGAACATATACATCAAGCTGCAAGAGAAGGAAAATGATGAAATAAGCTATAAAGCCAAACAAAAGTGGAAACAAGATTTAAACATAAAGATAAAAAATGAAACATGGGAAAAGTTATGCTCTGGATCTATGAAGAATATAAAATACACAAGGTTACCTATGATACAGTATAATTGATTACACAGGTTATATATCACGCCCCAAAAGTTAAAAAAATGGGATCCAACATTATCAGATAGATGTTTTTTTCTGTAGGAAGGAAACGGGGACAACAGTACATGCAATTTGGGCATATGAGAAAGTGAAAAAGTTTTGGGAAGATCTAAATCAGATATTAAATAAAATCACAAAAAGCAACATACCAAAAATCCAGAGATCTTTTTTCTAAGTAATAATAAGAAGTAAAGAATTAGGCCTCAAACTGGATGAAGCGCAAAAAAAAATTATGATAGCACCCTTCATTTCTTGATGCATGTGTTCATAATGTAATATTCTTTTTTGTGTGTGGTGTTATTTTTTGCTGTTAAGCCTTTTTTTTCTAAACCATGTTTTCCATGTAATTTAAACTCCAGGTTTAATCAGGGGCAGCAAGTTGTGAGTTATATCATTATCTTACACCTTTAAATGCATATTAGATTTGGTATGGTTCCATTCAAAGTGGAGGCTGAAGAAGCTGCTCCAGCTATGGACAGCAAGGACCCCAGCAACACCTGCCTTTTTTTGGCTATGTGGAGCAATCCATGCTACAAGCCTACACAGACAGGGCCCCTCAACCTTTCCTCCACTACATCAATGACTACTTTGGCGCTGCCTCATGTATCCATGATGAGCTCATTGACTTCATCCACTTTGCTGCTAACTTCCACCTGACCTCAAATTCACTTGGTCCAACTCTAGAAACACTCTCCCTTTCCTCAATCTCTCTGTCTCCATCTCAGGAGACAAAATTCTCAACAAACATTTTCTGTAAACCCACCAACTCCCACAGCTACCTTGACTACACCTCTTCCCACCCTGTAAGGATTCCATTCATTCTCTTAATTCCTCCGTCTTCATCACATCTGCACACAGGATGAGGACTTCCATGCCAGATCACCAGAGATGTCCTCCTTCTTCAAATAACATGGCTTTCCCTCTACCACTACCAACTGGCCACTCTGTTGAAGTTTGCATTTTTATGATGTCCAGACTATTGTTATGAGAAAAAAAATTACAGATTTATTTGTATTAAAACACCAGCCACCTGCTCTGAGCTGGGGCCAGGCAGGGAGAGAGAAAAACCCGAGGTTTCCAGATCGCATTCCAGATAAGCCAATAAATACCCACCATCAGCTTATGCAAAGCTTTCTGAATTAACTAATTCAGCCATTTCCTGGGTGAGCAACAAGCAGCCAAGCTTATGAAATATATAATACTTTTTAACACAGTAGCACTAACTGACTGCTGACCAAGTCAAATGATATGTCAACAGGCAGCCCATTCATAACAAGCTTCCCATGCATACACAGCTGTACAGGTTTCACAACCTGTCAGACACAATCTGCTTGTTAAATGCTGTAGGACGCAACAAGTGACTCTAACGACAACAGCCCAGTCCCAACTTAATTTTGTTTCTGCTCAGAAGTTTTTCTCTCCATTGTTAACTTTAATGGTTTAAAATGATGGTGAAACTATCCATCTGCATATGATGGTTGAAAACCAGATAACAAGCTAGTGGAAAAAAGGATGTCTGTGTATATTAGAAGTAACTCTCTCAGACTACTCTTAATTTTGTATTCAAGGATATCTTTTAATTATAACTTGTTCATGTGAATATGTGACTGAGATCAAACCATTTTCCTGCCTTTAGGAATGAGGTATGCAAGATGTAAATCATAAACTTGCAACAATGAGTTCAACAAAATGTCTATCAAATTTATATGCAAGAATAGGCCTTAAATATTGTGCCTTCTCACTGTACCTTCGAATGAGATTCACTAGTATTAGATAGGTGACTCTGTCTACCTAGTCTTAATATTACCCATTCTCATTGGCATGAATAAAATGTGTCTTGAATTCTGTGGTTCTGCTGTGTATCCTCCATTACCTGCACATCTGTGCTGGTCCCCTTCACCCCCATGCACAACAAGGACAGGATTCCCCTTGTCCTCACCTACCACCCCACCATCCTCCGCATCCAACCCTTCCTGCTCTGCCATTTCTGCCACCTACTACATGATCCCACCACTAGACACATAGTCCCCTATCCTCTCTCCGTCTTCCACAGGGACCGTTCTCTCTGTGACTCCCCTGTCCACTCCTCCCTCCCCACCAATTGTCCCCTTGGGACCTACCCCTGTGTCTGCAGGAGATGCTCCATTTGAGTGCACACCTCCTCCCCAAACAGTCCTTCCAAGTGAAGCAACATTTCCCTTGTGAATCTGCAGGGGTCATCTACTGCATCCGTTGCTCCCACTATGGTCTCTTCCACACCTGAGGGGCTGGACACAGACTGGGAGAATGCTTTGTTGAGCTCCTCGGCTCTGTCCACCACAATAGCGTGGATACCTCAGTGACAACCCATTTCCCTTGCTGAAATGTCTCTCCATGGTCTCATGTACTGCCAGATTGGGACCACCTGTAAATTGGAGGAACAACACCTCATCTTCGTACTGGGGACCCTCTAAGCAGATGATATTAATATTGACTTCTCTGGCTTTCATTTAACTACCCCCCCCCCACTTCCCCTGTCATCTCTCCATTCCCCGTCTCCTTTGCACACAGACATGATAAATTCTACCAAGTCCCTTATCACATCCAAATTAACACCATTTATTGGATTCCTCCCCCATTGTTTGAATTCTGAGACTTTCTGATATATCCTACTTCTGCCTTTTCTGATATTTTCTTGAAGAAAAAGTCGGCAATATATCTTTGTGTCCTATAGATGCTGAATAGACTAGTTGAGTTCTTCCAGCATTTCTGTGTGTTTGCTACAATCACTGCGTCTTCAGCCTATCATGCATCTCTCATGCACCTCCTCTTCCCACACATGGTTTGGTTTACATTTTGTTCCCTCCTTATTTGTCTCTACCTATCTCCATCACCTTCCAGCCTTTAGTTCATATTTTGCTGTAGATTATGAGTGCAGTCGCTTGTACCTCCAAACACTGATGCTGCCCACTTAAGAGATTAGCTTTGAAAACTGGGAAATTAATCTCTAAAATGGTCAACTGCTACAATATTATCATTACCACTGGGAGATAAATATCCCACAAGAATACATCTCCACTTACAACATGGGATTCAACTGGAAATAGGGGTTTACATTATGGAAAATTACACAACTGTAACCTGTAGGAATGAAATTTAGCTGAATCCATTTTGAAACAAAAACGTTTGTTTTTGCAAATTTACACTAAAGTTATACGACAGATGGGAGAAGTCCCAAGAAATTTGAAGCGAAGTATCTTGTTGCAACATTTCTGATTTACCTTGAGTATTTTGTTTTATATTGGATTTTCTAGATTCTGGTTTAATAGTTTAGGCAAACACAATATATGGTATAATGGGTATGATATTGGGCCCAATGGCACTTTCAAGATCTTTTTTGGAGTGTGATTTAGCAGTGATTAATTAATGCTGAATATTGCGATGCATTGGATGTTAACTTAGAGTGAAGTTCAAGCATCTAAACTTTGAAGTGCTGAAAGAATGGGTTGAAATATTTGAACAAGAAAAAAATGCTGCAAATGCCCATATGGCAACAAAGCTGATCAAAAATAATGCAAAAAAAAAAGGAAAATATTTTCTCCACTAGAGAGAGACCTGTGGAGAAAGTTGTAATCATGACACTGGGAGAAGCCACTAATTCTCAGAATGAAAAGGGATTCATAAGATATGGTCCTTGGCTATTCTAACTTCAAGATGGGAAGCTTTTAAGTAACCCAAGCATGTCATTTAAAATTTCAAATATCTTCCTCGCTTATTTGATTGACACTTCCCAGTTTCATTAATTCAAAAATACATACTTTAATTTACTGCAGTCATGACTTAAGAAGCATTTATTATCAAAGAGCAATACATTTGTTATTAAAGTGTTGCTTTCATATTTAATTTGGTCAGTAAATTATATTTTTCCTTGCTTTTAATTTGTCCTTGGTTCCCCAACAGTGAAAATGTACTGACAAAATATTCACAAAAAATGCAGATCAGCATTCATTCCAATTAGTATATTCCATTTTTCAGCTATCCATGGAGCTATAATTTTTATTTCCAGAGAATATAAAATAAAAAGGTACAACCTTCCCTGAAATTAAACCAATAGAGATAATTTATCCAGTAAAGCGACAAATCTATTTTAAAAACATTTAATCATTTTCCAAATATTAATGCATCAATGTATTTTCATAAAAAAAATTCAAAATGTTGCAGATCAATTTGAAATCATTCAACACTGAATATACAATATCAGAATTATGCATGATATGATGTGTTAGCTTAACTCTTAACTCATCATTTGCTGGGGAGCTCATACGTAACTGAGAGCTCAGAGGTAATCAAGTGTAAATAACCAAATATTACAAGAAGAATTTATAAACTCAGGATTTAGAAATTTGAACCTTATATTAGTTAGTGGATTCAAATTATTTCAAATGGATCAGAAAATTTTCTGAACTGCTTTCACAAGATCACACTTCATCACAGAACAAGTCTGCTATGGGAAAATACTCTTCAACGACAGTACTACAAAATGAGGATCTGTTGACCAGTAAAAAGCTGAGCTACGTGTGCACAAAGCACAATGGATCAATACAATTAGATTTTGCTGGGATTATAACCTATTTCTGTATCCCATTCCCCAGTAAACAGGGATGATATTGGGGAATGAGCAAAGTGAGGGAGAGATTGTGGAGTCTGGGAAGGGTTCTTATTAAACTTATTTTGCAATATTTTGTGGACAAAAATACAGAACACCCTTTGTTGGTCAAAGCAGAGTACTTTGCATAATTCCAGAAATTCAACTGGACATTTTCTCAGCTTGAGTAGTTCCTGGGTGAATGATGAACTTCCAATTCCATAAGTCCAAATAACACTGAACAACAAAGATTTTTCTTCCTGAACACTTCTGAGTGTATTTTATGGATTTGGGGCTGTTGATCACAAAACTCACCTTAAAATTGTCCTATCATGTACTGTATTTTAAGATATATCCTATTTTGTGATTTTCTGTTATATTTTAAGTCTACAAGTATATTGCCCACAAAATAAGCAGTTTTGGTCAGTCTAAGCATGCCTGGACACAGACTCAATGCAGGGACTATGCAAGTGTTGTTTTAGGCCTGGGCATGTTTCATAAGGATAGATTCAGACAAGCTATAAAAGCAGGTTACATATACAGATACTGTGCACTACATTGATATACATTGAATGCATATGTTCTTCAGGCAATTGCATATTGAGTGTACTCATCGATATGATTTATTATCTTCAGGAAGATTCAATATAGCAGTAATGTCTTGTCAATGACTGCACTTATTAAGAAAACCTTTGAACTCTGGTCATAAAATTGGTGACCAAGATAAGCCCTGGGCTCCTCACATTTATTGTACAGCATGTGCATTTAATCTGAGAGCTTGGCTGAGAGGTACAGCTCTTGGAAGTCAATGCAATTTGCAGTCCCAATGATATAGTGAAAACAGAACTAACATATTCTCCAACTTCCTATGGATGTGTTAATCTTAATATTTAAAGTTAAGTTATAGAATTATACATATATTTTTGGTAAGGTTATTGTAGGTTTGGAACAGGGTATCACACAGATACACAGTACACTCAGAAGTAAGGTCATTTTTGGAGTCAATGTGTCTTGGAAAGGCAGAGCTATAGAAGAATTGAAGTGGTCTTAATTGCAAACTCAAGTACTATGTGTGGTTCTTAAAGGCATTTTTGTGTACATTCAGCATTATGCTGGAAGCTGTTTCAACACTCAAGTACCATTTGAGTGACCTGTGCAGTCAATTCTGAGTCATCCACCTATAGTTTTGGACTAAGATGAGGTCAGGTGTTTTTTAAGAAATTAGACTGAATCTGTGATGTTGTCATGTCACATTATTTCAAGAAAGGGTATTACTGAAGAAATCAGACATTTTGAGTCAGTTGGAAGAAATTGTACCTCCTGTGAATACAGGTTTGTTTTCTCTGACAAGAGTTTTAAAAATCCTTTGAAAATGATCTGTTCTTAAAAAGGAATACAGATGTCTTAAAATAAAATAGCTACTCTAACTACTCTTTTAAGAAAAGAGAAGCAGCCTTATTTGTGTCCAGAGGAATGGTCACTTTTGATTAAAAAGTTTGAAATCATCATGAAAGATTCAGACTCTGCAACTCCTAAGGAAAATAGAAGGACATTTGTGGAAAATCCCTGGCATGGAGAATTGAAGAATTTTATTTGTTTGAAGGAACATTGTTTTTAAATTGACTCTACAAAAGAAATTTGTGAGATTTAAAGAAGTCTGGTGATTTATTGTTCCAAAATACTTCATTATTGCTTTTGAGCAACAATTTAAAGAAATTTGATGCTTCAGCCTTGCTTCGTAATTACTTCTGAACCACAATTTAAAAAGATCCTCAAGTTCAACAAGATGTTTGAAACTGGACTTTAAAATGGACTTTTTCAGAATCAAGCTTAAACTGTAATAGTTTGGGATTTAATCACACCCACATACATATAAATATATATTTGACACTGTGGGGTTAAGTTTAGAGTTAAGTAAGAAATGTTGTTATTAATAGTTTAATAAAATCTATTATTTTAAATTTACCATTGTCTGGTGAATTTCTCCATTGTTAGTTCATAACAATATTTGTTAGTTCATAACACTGCATGATACAGCAAATCACAATCCCTATCTTATTTTCAGGAAGAAAACAGTTTGAAAAAAATTATTGTCCACTGTAATGTCATTTCTTGTACAGTGTTTTTTTTCACCAATGTTGGGAGAAATTGTAACTTTTTCAAAGCTTGTGCATTGGTCACTCACAAACTGACCAGTTATTAGGTTGCTTGGTCAAGAACTGTGCGATTTGAAGTCACTCCCACAACACTCTACCATAGAACACACATAGAACACTGCTTGTTCAATAAAAAAAAACTACTTCTGCCATTTCAGAAGATGGAAACATCTCAAAAGGGTATATTCATTGTGGTCAAGCAGTCTTGCTGTAAAGTTTTTGTTGAGCCTCAAGGACCACATGGAAAGGAACCACAGGCAGGGTTACCATCTAAGGTCTCATAACCTATCAACTCTCCCTCTAACCCCACAGGGATCCAAAGACCTGCAAACATCCATCTTCCTATTTCATCCTCTCCAAGGATCAAAATCTTTGAGGGTAAAGTTTTCAAACACCATCTGTGGCCTGAACTGAAATCATTCTGTTCTGCCAGTTAAGCTCAAGTTTGCTGTTATAGCTGCAGTTTATCATTTGCCAGTTTTCTGCTGACAGTAGCATTACTGAGGTCACTAAAGTCTCCTCATACCAGGAAGAGCAATTCCTTGGCCTTTTAGCCAGAAGACGACACAGCGCAGCCATGCAGATCTGCATGCATTGCTGACTTCTCCCAGGTTCAGATTGTGACTGAAAGCACAGACAGTGTGCAGACTCCTTCCCTACCCAGCTCTCGAATCGCATGGATTCTCCAGCCAATACATTTGATTTCACAACTATGCCAGAAATGCAGGCTATTGCTGATCTCCACAAAATAAGATGTTGGTGTCTGTACCATTCTTATGTCCTCCTTACTCACAAGAAAAGGCATCTCAATTTGCCATTGTTTGCTGCCTTCTCCACAATTAAGGATAAAGGTGAGCATATAACCATATAACCATATAACCACTTACAGCACAGAACAGGCCAGTTCGGCCCTACTAGTCCATGCCGTAACAAATCCCCACCCTCCTAGTCCCACTGACCAGCACCCAGTCCATACCCCTCCAGTCCTCTCCTATCTATGTAACTATCTAGTCTTTCCTTAAATGTAACCAATGATCCCGCCTCGACCACGTCTGTCGGAAGCTCATTCCACATCCCCACCACCCTTTGTGTAAAGAAATTTCCCCTCATGTTCCCCTTATAATTTTCCCCCTTCAATCTTAAACCATGCCCTCTAGTTTGAATCTACCCCACTCTTAATTGAAAAAGCCTATCCACGTTTACTCTGTCTGTCCCTTTTAAAATCTTAAACACCTCTATCAAGTCCCCTCTCAATCTTCTACGCTCCAGAGAAAAAAGCCCCAGTCTGCACAACCTTTCCCTGTAACTCAAACCTTGAAATCCTGTCAACATTCTCGTGAACCTTCTCTGCACTCTCTCTATTTTGTTTATATCTTTCCTATAATTTGGTGACCAAAACTATACACAGTACTCCATATTTGGCCTCACCAATGCCTTGTACAATTTCATCATAACCTCCCTACTCTTGAATTCAATACTCCGATTTATGAAGGCCAACATTCCAAATGCCTTCTTCACCACACCATCTACCTGAGTATCAGCCTTGAGGGTACTATTTACCATCACTCCTAAAACCCTTTGTTGCTCTGCACATCTCAATAGCCTACCATTTAATGCATATGACCTATTTAGATTTGCCTTTTTAAAATGTAACACTTCACACTTATCTGTATTAAATTCCATCAGCCATTTCTCAGCCCACACCTCCAGCCTTCCTAAATCACCTTTTAATCTACGGTAATCTTCCTCACTGTCCACAACACTACCAATCTTTGTGTCATCCGCAAACTTGCTTATCCAATTCTCCACCCCTACTTCCAGATCGTTAATATATATAACAAACAATAGTGGTCCCAGGACCGATCCCTGAGGAACTCCACTAGTCACCGGCCTCCAATTGGACAAACAATTTTCTACCACTACTCTCTGACACCTCCCATCCAACCATTGCTGAATCCATTTCACTACCTCTTCATTTATACCTAATGCCTCCACCTTTTTTCCTAACCTCCTGTGGGGAACTTTGTCAAAAGCTTTACTAAAGTCTAAATAGACAACATCCACAGCTTTCCCTTCATCAACCTTTTTTGTAACCCCCTCGAAAAACTCAATCAGGTTTGTCAAGCATGATCTACCCCTGACAAAACCATGCTGATTACTCCCTAGCAATCCCTGTACCTCCAAATAATTGTAAATACCATCCCTCAGAACACTTTCCATTAACTTGCCCACCACAGATGTCAGACTCACAGCCCTATAATTCCCAGGTTTACATTTAGACCCTTTCTTAAACAGCAGAACCACATGCACCACCCTCCAATCCTTTGGCACTACCCCTGTGGCCAGTGACATCCTAAATATCTCTGTTAATGGCCCCACTATCTGTCCATTAGCCTCCCTGAGTGTCCTTGGGAATATTTTGCCCGGTCCTGGAGATTTATCCACCTTTATCTTTTTCAACACAGCCATCACTACCTCCTCGGTTATCCTTATATGCTTCATTACCTACCCACTATTTTTCTTTACCTCAACTGGTTCAATATTTTTTTCCCTAGTGAATACCGAGGCAAAGAAATCATTCAAAATTTCCCCCATTTCCTCTGACTTCTCACTCAGCCCACCCTCGCTATCTACAAGGGGTCCAATTTTATCCCTCACTAATCTTTTACTTTTAATGTACTTATAGAAACCCTTTGGATTTATTTTTACTCTGTCTGCCAAAGCCTCTTCATGCCTTTTTTTGAAAAGCTCCAGCAAGTGGAGGAGCAGCAGGTTTAACATGATGAGTCAAAGATCAGAATGTTAGGCAGAGCAGAAATACCGTCCTATCAGGATATACTATCAATAACCATACAAAAAGGTCATTGATTATCATGACTTGCACAGTAGACAGATCTATAACCTAGTCATGCCGATCAGCCAGAGTTAATAATTTTTTGCAATCATTAAAATGGTCTCTTTTAGTACAGACAATCTTGGATTCCTTTCCTGAGAACTATTTGCAAATTGATTTTTTGTACAAGTCAGAAATTAGCAACTTCCTCCCAAAATCAAGATGTAAACCCATTGCCTAAAATAGTAGTAAGGCCTCATCTTCTTGATTTAGAAATGCATAGTTTCCTCAAGATTTTCCTCACTCGGTTGGTCAAATGATAATACAATCAAATGAGCATACTATGTTCATTTGGTAAAGATTAGCTTGTTAGGATAAGAATTAAAAAGCTAAAGAGGGATTACTAAAGATTGAATCATTGATTCAGGGAGGTGCACTCAAGTAAAAGTTCACAATGCCAGTACCAAGTGGAATATTTGTACAAACTGAAAAGTTTTATTGAAATGATGAAGTGACCCACTGCCAGTACTTACAGCTGAGGCTCACATTAGACTCTACAACTGTTTGTAAGTATTTAATCTCAGGATGACTTGCATTTATGT
Organism: Narcine bancroftii; assembly: GCF_036971445.1. Taxonomy (NCBI): domain Eukaryota; kingdom Metazoa; phylum Chordata; class Chondrichthyes; order Torpediniformes; family Narcinidae; genus Narcine; species Narcine bancroftii. Next base: position 57,586,470 of record NC_091470.1, on the reverse strand, counting down.
TTGTTATGACTTACTATCAATTAAAACTGTTTTCGAGATATTACTGGATGTCACAGGTACAAATCACTAGCTCAGCCCAATTTTACTTGATTTGACCACCAAGCTCAATTCCCACTGTCTATAAGTTGAACACCAGCACAGAGAGAAACCTAAATATATCAAATAGTGGGGATTTTCTCTGGCAAAGGTGGCACATTTAGCGTAGTGTTAGCACAATTCTATTACAGCAACTGTGACCAGGGTTTGAATTCAGCACTGTCTGGAAGGAGTTTGTATCTTCTCCCATGTCTGTGTGGGTTTTCTCAAATAATTGGGTGGCAAGGGCTTGTGAGCCAAAAGGGTCTGTTACCATGTTGGATGTCTAAATTTAAATTTAAAATGTAAAATTAAAAAAAATTAAAGTCATAATTCATTTGAGCTTTGAAATTCAACAACACCTCAGAGTGAGAGGGAACCAGTAGGAGCTGCTGACCTCTTGCCCATGTGCTTTCAGTCTGTTTTCAACTCTACACTGCAAAACATTTTAATTTTATTTAGACCAACAAAACATTTACTTGTGAACGTCACCTGATTTAAGGGAGAATTTGCATGAAGTTGGATTTCCTTAAGTTAGGTCTCTATAACGTGGGAAGACCCTGCCCCAAAAAGAGCCTTGTGAATATCTGAAAGACTCCACAATCATCTAATATTGTCCTGCTCAAGCTACTTAAAATCTATGCTTAAAAATATAGAACTGTTCATTTTTGAACCAATATATAGTGCGTAGCTCACTTCTGGAAGCAAAATCACTGCCAGATAATCCAGTAATAGATCATAAAAAAGTATCATTTTTTTTGCATCATAATTTCATCTTCATTTAAAATTTCCGATGTGAAGGTTACTCAGAATAAACTAGATTACTACCCTCAGTACATTGCAACTATAGTGACTAATAATACTCCCCTGGCACAGTCATTCTTTTCATGGCAAACAGCTCCTTTCATTTAGCATTCGTGCATCATTTAAATTAAGTATAATGCTGAAAGAGGCTTGGAGTCAACTCAGCAGAAGATGTGTGGCTCAGATCAACTTCCCAAGCTGTAACCGACAAGAACATGACCATTAATCCTCTGTCCAATTCTTACCATCATGAACAACATTTGAGAACATGTACCATTGATACCTACATGAGTTGTTAATGTCAGACACTAGGTCATAAGACAAACTTCGATCAAAGCCCTTCTTTTCAGACTTGTAACTTGCATATATTCACCAGGAATCCAGCCATAGAACACCAACTTGAGTTCCTCCATACTGCATTTTAAGGTAACCTCTCAAAGGGTCCATCATCATGGAAGTACATTTAGGTGCCTAAACATGATCTGAGGATTTATCAGGCTGGGAATGAAGCTACTGTGGAGAGTCGAGATTCTGAGGTAATAACTCCAAAAATATATTGTTCAAATGGTAAGAGGCTTTGCAAATGGGATACGCGATACAACAACATGGATTCTCCATGAATAAAATGGCAATGACAAGCTTCAGGTCAGTCAGTCTTCTATGGTAATAAGATACTTTAAAATGATTATATTGAATTATAAATGTGCAATTCCTGCAGGCAATTTCACCAAGACAAAGGCTCAGGTTGAGTGTTTTTAAATATGCAAGTCTGAATTAGGCTTATTGTCATGAACATGTGTCATGAAATGTGTTGTTTTGCAGCAGTATTGTACAGAACAAGGTGCAAATAGTTCTATAAATTACAATTCATAAATACAAGATTTAAAAATAATTAGTTCAAAAAAAAGAGACAAAAGTGAGGTGTATCCATAGGTTAATTTCCTATTCAGAAAACTGATGCAGAGGGAAAGAAGCTGTTTTTATAATTAATTTCATGAATGAAATTAACCTTCTGTTGTACCCTGATGCAAGACAAGGAAATGCTGCCTCAATGGGTCACTAAGATGCTGATCACAAATACCTTCAAAATTGAGAAACTGCTTTACCATTTTTTATAATAAATGGAAAAGGATTAGTACCTGGATTTCAAATAATTGTCATTTATCTTTATATTGCGATGAGAACCTCAAGCACAATGTATTAGGGCCACTGATTCTCCTGCATAATTTCTTCATTTAACATGAAATTTCAACCTGAAGCAAAAATGCTCATTACAGCATAAAAATATAAATTAAATTCACAAAGATCTTAACATAAAATTCCCTTCATACAATCATAGTGCAAACAGCACAGAGACAGATTATTTGGCCTAACACATCCATGCTGACCAGCCTGCTTATCTGAGCTAGTCCCATTTGCTCACAATTGGCCTACATTCCTCCAAATCTTCCCTGTCCACATACCTGTCTAGATGTTTTTTCAATGCATCCACTGCCCTCTATGTGGAAAAAATTGTCCCTTTTCAACATTTCCCCTCTCATTGAGCCCTCCATTTCACCTGACATTCCAAGTCGTGTCAATCCCCTGAGCAGTGAAGGCAAATGGACCAAATGTCTTCTTCAGCACCCTGTCTTTCCATGTCACTAATTACTGTGTACAAATACTCATTTTTCCTTTTGGATAAGATTTAAAAAATGCTAAGAATTAAAAAATATTACCAGCTAACTCCTCGTCTATCAATGTGTCCTCACTGTGCATACCTATGCATTCCAACTATTGCATATTAGCCTTTCTCTTCCAATTGCTGCCCAGCTACAAGAGAATTGCCAGCTTTCCATGGTGGGAAGCAGACATCTGAGCGGATGCCCACATGAATCTATTGCCCAGATGGGGTTAGCTTCTGCTGCTGCATTTCAACGAGAATGATTTCAGACTTGGAATGCATTGTCTTGGAGCCAATATTTGGAGGGGAAAAAAAGTAAACAAAAGTCTGCAGACACCATGGTTGAAGTAAGAACACAAAGCTGGAGAAATTCAGCAGGTCAAACAGTGTACGTTATATAGCAAAGATAGAGATACATAACCAACATTTCGGACTTGAACCCTTCTTCAAGGTAAGTGGGAGGAGAAATACTGATATCCTCAGGGAGAGATAGAAATTGAAGAAGAAAATGGCAGTCCTACTGCTGGTCTGGACCTGGGAGAGTGGGAAGCAGAGACACAAAGGTCCTCTGTGGGATCCTCCTGTCTGGCCATCATGCATTAACTAGTACAGGCTTTAAGTAGCCAGTAAAAAGGCCAGTGGTGTTTTAAATTTTTTTCAAAACCACGGAGGTTCATCCCAAGATGGCAATGTCTCTGCTTGGCAACTGACCACTAAGGGTGCAAGCTCTGGGGAAATCAGAAAAGTGGAACAAGGCACCTGAAGTAGGAAAGCAACCCCCACTGAGGATAAAATGGGAGACAACCCTGTGAAGGTCATCACAGCAGAGGATCAGTGAAGGGCTCGGTGTGTGAGGGAGTCACACTAGGCTGTGGGCTGCTGGAGACTACCTTGTGGAAACCAAATAATGGGACTAAGGTTCATGAGGGTGTAGAGGGCAAGAAAGGGTCCTAAAGTACCAGAGATTCTGATCTGGGAATTCAGGTTCGCTAATGGATTAAACAGGAGGCTGTAGAGCTGCAGAGAAATGAGAGCACTGGAGGAGAATTCACAAACTCTCCATAGCTTTGAAGGGACTTTTCTTTGTTACTCTTTCTCTTATTGTTGGGGACACCTGGTGGTGTCTCTTTGTGTGTCATGATGGCAGGCAAAAGTTATTGAATTTCATATTGCATAATAATAAAGAAATCTTAACATATGTCAAACTCTACATGACACTAGGAGTTGCACAGAATCAGACAAACAACCATGTGCAGATCTCCTATGACCCAAAGAGCTTTACAGAATGTCAGAGGGCCCTTCTGCCCAACTCGCCCATGCTGGCCAAACAGCCTATGCTTGGCTCATTTCCTTTAAGTGTTTCCTCTCCTTTTCAAGTGTAGTAATTGTACCCATCTCTACCACCACCTCTGGCAGCCCATTCCATATACTTACCACTTTCTAGCTGAAAAAGTTATTACTTAGGTATCTTAAACCTATGTCCTCGAGCTTTAGACTCCCTTACTCTGAACATTCAACTTCTCTGATTTTAAACACCTCCATTAGGTCACTTAGCAGCCTTCTACAATCCAAAGAAAAAGGCTGCCCAGTCTCACCAGTCCCAGTAATTTCCTTGTGAATGTTTTCTGCTTCCTTTCCAGTTAAATGGCATCTTACTTTCAGCTCGGTGACTAGATCTGCCTACATTGTGTCACGTGAGCTCTCACCAACTTTTTACAGTTATATTGTGTGATATCTCAACACTTGTACTCAATGCCCTGACTGATGAAGACAAGCACGCCTGACGTTTTCTTCAGTACTCTTTTGACATGCGTTGCCACTGTCAGCCAACTGTATATCTGGACCCTTAAGTCACTCTGATCTATAACACTTTTGCCCTGATTCAACTTCACAAAATGTCATGACTTGCATTTGTCCAAGTTAAATTTGAACTGCCTCTTCCCCAGTTGATCTAGATCCTGCTGTAATCTTAGAAATGTCTTCAGTATCCAGAATACAACTAATTTTGATGTAATCTGCAAGGTTACTAACCATGCCAACTACGTTCTCATTCAAATTCTTAATGGATATCAGGAACAACAGTGGACTTAGCACAAATCCTTGCAGCACACTACTCAAAGACCTCCAATCTGAAAAACACCTGATTTAAAAAAAAATTAGAGATACATCATGGGAACAGGCCCTTTCGACCTATGAACTCATGCTGCCCAATCACACCCAATTGACCTACAATCCCAGTATGTTTTGAAGGGTGGGAGGAAACCGGAGAACCTGGAGGAAATCTATGCAGATACAGGGGGAATGTGCAAACTCCTTACAGACAGAGCTGGATTTCAACCTTGGTCACTGGTGCTGTAACAGCTTTGTGCTAACCTCTACACTAACCATGCTGCCTTAATGGACTTCCAAGCCTCCAGGCCAAATTTGTATCCAACTGGCTAGCTCACTATGGACCTCATGTGCTCTAACCCTCCAGACTAGCCTGCCATGCAGGACTTTATTAAAGTTCATAGGCCACTATCTTGCTATGGTCAGTCCTCTTGGTCATCAATGAGTTGTGAGACACAACATTAGCCACCCTCCAGTCTTCTGATAGCTAATCTGTGGCCAGAAATGATACAATTATCTTTGCCAGGGCCTCAGCAATTTTTTTCCCTGGCTTTTTACAATGTCTGAGGATATTGGCAGACACCAGGATGTATCCACCTTTATATGCTTTACAACTGCCAGTACCTTCTCTTTTTTAAATGTGGGTATGGTTTTAAAAAAAAATTTCACACTATGAACCATATTAATCAAAATACACACAAACATTTCCCTCTTGAATATACACAGCCCTTCCCTCCCTCCCCCCCACCCCCCTCCAAACCCATTAAACGTTCAACATATACAATACAATAAACCCAATTAAACAATGTCATCACACAATGAAAATAAACAAGAAAATTGTGTCATCTACTTTTACACACTGGGTCAGTTCATTTCGTCTTCTTCTCATTCTATCATTTTAGGGGGTGGAGGTCTGCGATAGGCCCTCTCTGTTGTGTTCCATGTACGGTTCCCAAATTTGTTCAAATAATGTGACCCCTTCTTTTTTTCTCTTTTTCTTTTTCTTTTTTTAACCCCTCCTCTTCCTCCCCTTCTCCCTTACTTCCCTTTTCTTCCCTCCTTTAGTTCTTACTTATACATCTTTATATGTACTTTGTTGTTCTTTGTTCTTGTTACATCTCTTCATCTCTCTTTCTGTCTTGCAGATGTTATGCAAATTCTCGTGCTTTCTCTGGATCCGAGAACAGTCTTTTTTGCTGCCCCGGGATAACTATTTTAAGCAACGCTGGATATCTTAACATAAATTTATAGCCATTTTTCCATAGGATCGATTTTGCTGCGTTAAACTCCTTCCTCTTCTTTTGAAGCTCAAAACTTATGTCTGGGTAGAAAATTTTTTTTTGACCTTTGTACTCCAGTGGTTTTTTGTCTTCTCTAATTTTATTCAATTTTATTTAATTCTCCAATATATTTCTCTTCCGGCATCTTTCCTTCTTTTTTTCCCATTGTTTTTGATTTTTCTCTTAGGTGCCATTTTCTCCACACCTTTATCTTTTATTTGTTGTGATTTGTGTATCTGGGGCTTTGCTTTTTCTTCACTTTTTTTCTTCTTTTCTGGAGAGGGCTGGTATTCTCCTACTGGCCACTACTCCATCACGTGACTCCTGTGGGTATGTTTCAAGACTTCTATTCTCTTCCCTGAATTCCCTCACTTCTGTGACATTCTCCACCGTTAACACAGATGAGAAATATTCCTTTCAAACCTCACCCTTCTCCTGGGCTCTACACTTGGATGACCACATTGATCCTCAAGGGAACCTATTCTCTGCCAACTTACACTTATGCTCTTAATATAATTACAAAACCTCTTTGAATTTCCCTTCACCTGATCAACCAAATCTATCTGATGTCCCGTTTTTGTCCTCCTGATTTGTCTCTTGTGTAGTTCTTCATCCCCTGTGCTTAAGGGATTCACTTGATTCCAGCTGCTTATGCCCACCATTATAGCATTCCCCTTTTTCTTGACATGTGCTTAAAAATCCCACACCAATCAGGGTTTGCCAAGCCTGCCAGCCTTACTCTTCACACTTGTCCAGTTCACACTACACTTGTAAAATACTCCCTCCAGACCTCTGGCAATTCTGATTGTTATCTCCAACAAAACAGAAGTCTGCTTGGAAATGTCATATTTATCGCCTGGTTGACACAGAACAGCTATTAGCTGACAATGGTCGGCTGCCAGCTCTGATTACTCTGAGTCTCCACAGTGGCATGAGGTCTTGAATGGCCTAATGAAAACAGCTGGCTTGCTGGTGGTGATGGTGGCTAACACAAAAGCACGTGACCTCCTGAGTAGAGGTGGTGCTGCCCTGCACCACAAAATATGCAAGAAATATTCTTCCATGTTACTAGCAATTTTGAGCATCCAATCAGAGAAGTCAGACAAAACACTGACTTCCCTTGGGAGCCCCATTTGAAAGGTTCCCTTCTGTGATCTTTATCTAATTTTTCTTGGCCTGTTTGGCTCTACAGAAGGAAGGCCAGGATCCAAACCAAACTGAAACACAGGGGACTGAGACCTCCCCAACTGTCCATACAATTGGCGAATGTCCAGTCATTAGAAAATAAAATTGATAACCTCAAGGCAAGGCTGCTTTATCAGAGGCAGGTGAGACAGAGGGTTTCACTGCTCACAGACTGGATTGGAACTTGGATTCTGGCAAAGGGAGAGGGGGCAATGTGTGCTTTTTATTTAATACTGGCTGTTGCCCTTACATTGGGGTCATGTTGACCTCCTGCTCCACTGCCTTAGAGTAAATCTTAAATACAGATCCTTCTATCTACTCTGAGAGTTCTCATCAGTGATTCTCACTGCTTATATCTCTCGCGATGCCAATTACAAACAGGTACTTGCAGAGCTGCATGGTGTGGTCAGCAAACAAGAGACAGATCACCCAACTCACTACAAATCATAGTCAATGACTTTAACCAGGTCTGTCTCAAGAAAACCCTGCCCAATTACCCCCAGCACATAACAGCACCAACTCAGATCTGGATCCAGAAGATCTGGATCACCTCGAAAACAGCAACTCATACATATGGCTGTTTTTCATAGATTACAGCTTAACCTTCAACACCATTATTCCCTCAGTGCTGATCAAGAAGCTCCAAACCCTGGGCCACTGCATCCCCCTCTACAACTGGATCCTTGACTTCCAAATCAGAAGATCACACTCAGTATGAACTGGAAACAATGACTCCTCCTCATGGACTATCAACACAGGTGCACCTCAAGGATTCATGCTTTGCTCACTGCTCTACTCACTATACACCCATGACTGTGTGGCACAATTCCAATGCTATCTATCTACAAATTTGCCGATGACACCATGGTTATTGACAGAATCACAAACGGCAATGAGGAAGTGTACTGGAGGGAGTTAGATCAGTGGCGTCACTCCAACTACCTTGCACTCATCATTAGCAAAACCAGGAGGAAGACAGAAGAACACAATCCAGTCTTCATCGACGGCACAGTAGTGGAGAAGTTCAAGAACTTCAAATTCCTGGGTGTCAACATCTCCAAGGATCTGTCCTGGAACCTCCATGCTGATGCAATCATGAGAATGCCGGCCAACGTCTATACTTTGTGAGGTGTTTGAGAAGATTTGGTCTGTCTTCGAAGACTCTTGAAAACTTCTACAGTATACCATGGAGAGCATTCTGGCTGGTTGCATCACTGTCTGATATGGAGGAGCCAACACTCAGGACAAGAAAAAACTCCAGAGGGTTGCCAACTCGGCCTGCGACATAACGGGCACCAGAATTTACTCCTTCAAGGCATCTACAAGAGGCAGTGTCTTAAGAAAGTAGCCTTAGTCCGCAAGGACCCCCACCACCCTCTTCACTCTGGTACCATTGGGTACAGGAGCCTAAAGACAGACCTAGTGGGTCAAGGACAGCTTCTTACCCCACCTTTAGATTCCTGAATAATTAATGAACCAAAGACACTGCCTTACTTGGACTTTTTGTGCCCTATTTTTTAGTTATTTTTGAAAGGTAGATTAATGTTTGCACAGTAATGCTGCTGCCAAACAATGAATTTTGTGACATGTTCATTACAATAAATTCTGATTCTGACCAGAGGTCCCAGCACTTTTGATCCCTGTTACAACAAGATAAGGAAGGACTACCCTTCTTTCCCAAGACTGCATTTTGGCAAGTCAGATCTCCTGGCTCTGCTCCTTCTGGTTTCATACAAACAGAGGCTCCAGAGATCAGGACAAACAGAAGGTGGCTGTGTGAGGCTGAAGAACAGTTTCAGGTCTTCCTTAAGTCAGTGGATTAGGCAGTGTTCAAGAACAGATGAGGATTTGAATGATTACAACAGGGCCATTATGAACTTTATCTAAACAATTGTGGACAAGTGTGTCCCCATCAAATCATTCAGGAGTTTCCCCAACCAGATGCTCTGGATGATCAATAAGTCCAGAACTTGCATTGGCATTTCAGTCCGGAGATTCAGAACACTACATAAGGAGCAGGTATGATCTATGAGAAGCCATCTCCTGGGCAAAGTGGATATTCTGGATGAGAATGGAAACAACAAAGGATACCCAACTGCTATGGCAGGGACTAAATGACAAAACCAGCTAAGCTTCATTCCCAGATGATCTCGATACCTTCTATGCCCAATTTGGTCACCAGAACAAAGGAGAGCCACTACATACCCCCATGTCCCCTGATGATCCTCTACCAAGGATGATATGTGGCTGCCTTCAGGAGAGTGAATCCAAGCAAAGCATCCAGTCCGACAGAGTAGTTGGGTGAGTACTGAAAGCCTGTAATGCCAATATATTCATAGATATCTTCACATTTCACTCCAGCAGGGCATGGATTCCACCTGTTTCAAACAGGCCTCAATTGAACTGTGCACAAGGAGAGTGTGATAACCTGCATAAGTGACTACCAATGTTTGGTACTCACATCACAGTGATGAAGTGTTTTGGGAGGCTGATGAAACATATCAGCTCTGTCTGAGTGGAGACATGGATCCATTCAAATTTGCCTATCACAGCAACAGGTCTATAGCAGATACCATTTCACTGCCTCCATACAAAGCCCTGGGTTACCTGGACAGCAAAGATTCATACATCAGAATGCTCTTTATCAACTACATTTTGGCATTTAACACCATCATCCCTTCAAAACTAATCAACAAACTCCAAAGCCTGGGTCTCAATACCCTTCTGTGTAATTGGTTCTGGGATTTCCTCACCCCCAAACCACAATCAGTAAGGATTGGTAAGAATATCTACTGCGCAATTTCCATCAGTACTGGAGCACCACTGGGCTGATTTCTTAGCCCCCTGTTCTACTTGATTTACACGCATTACTGCATAGTTCGATACGACAATAATACCAACTACAAATTAGCTGACAATACCATGGTAGAGGATTGTATAAAAAGGGGCATACAGGAGAAAGATTGAAAACTTGGCTGAATGTTGTACTAACAACAACTTCACACTCAATGTCACCAAAACCAAGGAATCAATTATGGACTTTAGGAGAGGAAAACTAAAAGTGTATGATTCAGTAAATCATTGGGGATCAGAGGTGGAGAGGGTGAACAAATTAAAATTTCTGGGAGTCACTATATCAGAGGACCATTCCTTGACCCATCGACATAAATGTCGTCATGAAGCAAGTACATCAGCGCCTCTACTTTCTCAGGAGTTTGTAGAATTATGGTATAATATCGAAAACCTTGGCGAATTTCTACAGATGTGGAGTGGAAAGTATGTTGATCAGCTGCATCGTGGCCTGGCATGGGGTACCAATACCTCTGAGCAGAAAGCTCAACAAAAGGTAATGAACATAGCCTAGTACATTACAGACAAAAATCCTCTCCACCATTGAGAATATCTACATGGAACTCTCCCGTCAGAGAGCAGCAGCAAAGATCAAGAATCCACAGCACCCAACACATGCTCTGTTCTTGCTGCTGCCATCAGGAAAGAGATCAAGGTGCCACAAGACTCATACCATCAGATTCAAGAAAAGTTGTTATCCCTCTACCATCAGACTCCTCAACAACAAACTCAATCAGAGACTTTCTTTATACATTATTTATTATTGAATATTTATTTTCTCCATTGCACTGTTTGCATTTCTTTCTTTGTTTACATTTCTCTTTTCTTAATTGCAGTTTTTTTTGCACTACCCCTAAGTAGAAATTCTGATTAGCCCACAGGAAAATGAACCTTATGGTTGTTTGTGATGTCATGTACACACTCTGACAATAAATCTGAACATTGATCATGCCAGTGGAACTTCTCCTTTGATTTTCAATTCTAGAACCAGTTAACCATCTCATGATTTTGTACTATGTTGTTCCAACTGTCTTACCAACACTTCTGAAGGACATTATCTAATTATATAAGTTTTGAGTACAGGAGTTGGAATGTTATGGTGAAATTGTATAAGACATCAGTGAGGCCAAATTTGGAGTATTGTGTGCAGTTCTGGTTGTCAAACTACAGGAAGGATATCAGTAAGATTAAAAAGTGCAGAGAAGATTATTAGGATGTGGCCGGGTCTTCAAAAGTTTAGTTACAGGGAAAGGTTAAACAGATTTGGACTTTATTCCTTGGAGTGTAGAAGAATGAGGGGAGATTTGAGAGAGGTATATAAAATTGAGAGGGGTATAGACAGAGTAAATAGAAATAGGCTCTTTTCACTTAGATTAGAAGAGATAAAAACAAGAGGACATGGCTTTAGGGTGAAAGGGGAAAGGTTTAGGGGGAAGATCTTCACAAAGAGTGGTGGGAGTGTGGACGGAGCTGCCATCTGATGCGGTAAATGTGGGCTCACTCTTAAGCTTTAAGAATAAATTGGGTAGATGCATGGATGGGAGAGGACTGGAGGGTAATAGAATGGGTGCAGATCAGTGCGACTAGCAAAATTATGTTTCAGCAGAGACTAGAAGGGCCAAATGGCCTGTTTTCTGTGCTGTAGCATTCTATGGTTCTATAAATCATGTATGAAAAAATTATTTCTGTGAAAGTAGAATCATCTTGCAATCCTGCCAGGTATGTTAGCGCAGGTGCTGAGGATCAGGGTGGAATTGATGACCATGTGAAAGAGAAAAGGTTTACAATGATCCAAGTGGGATAGAAAAGGCTAAATATACTCAACACATCAGACAATGTTAATAGAATTTTTTTTATTGTGGTTATCTCTTTTTGAGTGGAATACTGCAAGTTCAGAGGCTAGAAAGTTAATGAGAAAAAGCAGTGAAAGATTGAGACAGTCAATGTTACAAGACAGAGATAGAACTGAAGAAATGATCTCTGGTCTAAAACAAATAGAGAAACTGAAACAACAAAAGAAGAAGGTGAGAGAGATAAATGGGAATCCTTCTGGGGACAGGAGTAGAGCTTCAATTCCTGGAATAGGCTTGGCAGTGAATTAAACAGAGCAATAAAACTTCAAAAGATTTAGATTTTTAAATTTCACGTTTATTGTCACAGTACATACATGATATATAGAACACTGAGATTCCTTTTACCTGTGGGCATGGCAGAATTACCACTAATTGGTAGTGCAAAAATTAAACTGTTAAACACCGTAAAACATGTCAGAAAACAAAGAACTGTAAACAAACTGACTGCAATACAGAGAACAAAAAGAAAATTCATAAAGTGCACAAGTGAAAAACTACAGCATGCTGTTGTGCAGAGGGACTTGGGAATGCTTGTGCATGACTCGCAAAAATTTAGGTTGCAGGTGCAGCAGGTTATTAAGAAGGCAAATGGAATGTTGGCCTTCATCGCTAGAGGAATTGAATTCAGGAGTAGGGAGGTAATGTTGCAACTGTATAAGGTACTGGTGAAACCGCACCTGGAGTACTATGTCCAGTTCTGGTCTCCATATTTGAGGAAGGATATACTGGCTTTGGAGACGGTCCAGAGGAGGATTACTAGGTTAATCCCTGGGATGAAGGGGTTGACTTATGATGAAAGATTAAATCGTCTAGGATTGTATTCGCTCGAGTTCAGAAGAATGAGAGGAGATCTTTTAGAAACATATAGGATTATGAAGGATATGGATAGGATAGATGTAGGAAGGTTTTTTGAGCTGGCCGGGGAAACTAAAACGAGAGGACACAGTCTCAAGATTCGGGGGAGTAGATTTAGGACAGAGATGAGGAAAAATAGTTTTTCCCAGAGAGTAGTGAATGTTTGGAATTCTCTAACCAGGGAAGTGGTTGAGGCTGCCTCATTAAACATATTTAAAATTCGGTTAGATAAATTTTTACATGATAGAGGAATTAGGGGATATGGGGAGAAGGCAGGTAGGTGGAGTTAGGTCATAAATTAGATCAGCCATGATCGTATTGAATGGCGGAGCAGGCTCGATGGGCCATTTTTGGCCTACGCCTGTTCCTATTTCGTATGTTCCTAAGTGCCCTTAAATGAGTCTGATTGAGTTTGTCGTTGAGGAGTCTGATAGTGGAGAGGTAGCAGCTGTTCCTGAACCTGGTGGTATGAGTCTTGTGGTACCTATACCTCTTTCCTGATGGCAGCAGTGAGAACAGAGTGTGTGCTGGTGGTGAGGGTCTTTGCTGGTGGTGAGGGTCTTTGATGATTGCTGCTGCTCTCTGACAACCGTGCTCCCTTTAGATGTGCTCAATAGTGGGGTGTGTTTTGCCTGTGATGACTTTGGTTGTATTGGTGCTTCCATACCAGACCGTGATGCAGCCGGTCAACTCACTTTCTACCACACCTCTGTAGAAATTTGCCAGGTGTCATGCCAAACCTCGCAAATTCCTATGGAAGTAGAGGTGTTGACGTGCTTTCTTCATGATGCCATTGGTGTGTGGGTCTGGCACCCTCAAGATGTTGGTAGAGTCAAACTGGCAGATATTCCATACTGATGTACAGTACACCTATTATGACACCAACAGCCTTTAGATACATTCTTTTCTATGTTATCCAACAATATTGTAAGTTTTACAGTGAACCAGGTGGAATATGAGAAACAGGCCCCCAGCGAATTTAAAGGGAGTACGGGAAACTAATCCTGGTTGAGTTCAAAGGGATTTAAGGAAACAGTGCAGGAAAAGGGCGCAAGCATAAACTGATTCTCCAGTGAGTCTAAAGAGAGGATGGGAAATGGCATCAAGTAAGCCAGAACATGACTCATGGTTGGGGGAGAGGTTCTGAATAATTGGATAGTGGATTCTCAGTTTTACAATAAGTTAAGAATTGAACCAGTTGCTGCTTAATCCTGCTGAGTATTTCCAGCATTTCTACTTTTATTTGCTGATCTGATACTGCCCGATTACCTGATTCATACCAAGCTATAAAAAGACCCTCTTTACTTAACACATCACAAATAATTGAACACAAATATGTTACTCCTTCACAACATTCAAATCTATCCACAAGGTTCTCACCGTACAATACTGTCAACTCTTTCAGCCCATTTTATTGACAGTGGTTGGACAGCCCATGGGCTTCTCCCCTGCACATGGTACCGAAAGCAACTGGGGGCTGGAGACCATGCGGTGACTACCGCCGGCTCAACGAGGCCACACTGGATTGGTACCCTGTGCCGCACATCCAGGACTTCGTGGCTAACCGGCATGGGGTAAGGATCTTCTCCAAGGTGAACCTCATCAGATCCTGGTACACCCTAAAGGTATCTCTGAGAGTGCCATCATCACCCCTCTGAATGCTGTTTGGACTAAAGGTCGCCGCACAGACCTTCCAGCGATTCATGGACACAGTGGGCCGAGACTTGGACAGCATGTTTATGTACATGGATGACATCCTGGTGATGAGCAGGAAGCAACAGGAACATATGGCATACCTCTGCAACCTCTACACCCGAATGAGCGAGCTCAGCCTGATGACCAACCCACCCAAATGCCCATTCAGATTGGAGGCCATCGACTTCCTGGAGCACAGGATAACAGAGAAGGAGCCACACTGCTACCCAGTAAAGTGGAGGCCAGCCAGAAGTTCCCCAGACCCAACATGACCAAGGGACTACAGGTTTTCGTGGAAATAATCAATTTCTATCACAGGTTCATCCCCTCAGATCATGCGACCCTTGTTTGCCCAGATAGCAGGCAAGGCAAAGGAAATCACCTGGGATGAGGAGTCAGCAGAAGCCTTCATAAAGGCCAAAGAAGCCCTGGTGGATGCCGCTCTCCTGGCACATCCCAGGTCAGATGTTCCAATGGCCCTGACGGTGGATGCATCAGGAATGGCGATCAGGGGGGGCGTAAGGAACAGACGTGCCTTCCAGTCCTCTCCTGACTCTGAGTTATTGTTTTGTTAATGTGCCCGTTAAAACTCTTTAAAAAGTTTATAAATAGTAAGAGGTGCTGAATTAATATCTAATGGTACATTTGCTAAAAAAAAGTAAAAGAAAACGCCAACAGATCGTTAAAAAATTACATTTCCCGAAATTATCTGAGCCTACCTGTTTACAAGAAGCCAGGACTCAGCGTGGAATGGATCCAGGAGAAGAAGTGCAGGATTCAGCATTGGAACTTCGTTCTGTACCGGTAGGGCTCTTTAAAGATGACACCTGGCAGCCTTTGGAACAAAGGGCTGGCCGGGCGCATGTATTTCAAACAATGTCCGCTGTGAACGCTGTCACTGTGAGTTTGAGAGCTGAATCAGCTGGGATGCCACCAGCTGGAGAGTTAAAGAGCCGACCTCCGATTGATATAGCGGTGGCGCTGCGAAATGCACCACTAGTTATGACAGTTTCCCCAGGTTTAGATATAATGAAGGCTTTTGATGAGATATGGCTTAAAGATAACCCTGACTATCAGTCTCCTGATATTGCTGAGGGGGCTGTGGCAGGGGTTTCTACACGGAGCCATACTGCAAGAAAGGCTGCTAAACCAACGGAAGGGACAGAAGATCCTTTGGTCTCTCAGAAACAGCAGGATTCTACTATGTCTGAATCTACCTTTGCTGATATGCTTATCAAGACTCTTGAATTTAAGTTATATTCTTCAATGAAACAGCTAGGTAATTCTATGATCCAGGTCTATTCCAAGCTTAATACATTGGTGGATATTAATACTCAACAGATGGCTGACTATGGAGCTTTTAAACTTGAAACTAATGAAAGACTTGATATGTGTGATCAAGGTTTAGTTGACGTACAAGATCAATTGCAAGATGTAAACAAAACAATTGAAACATTGCAGATTCAGAATAAAAATTTAGCAAAAAAGGTTGATTATTTGGAGAATCAATCTAGACGGAACAACGTAAAAATTGTTGGTTTGCCAGAAGACATAGAAGGGCCAGATCCAAGAAAAATTTTTATTGAATGGATTCCACGAGTGTTAGGACAAGACAAGTTCCCCGAAGGTTTAATATTGGAATGTGCTCATAGAGCTTTGAGAAGGAAACCTTTTTCAGGACAGAATCCAAGACCTGTTCTGGTCCGTTGTTTAAACTACTGTGATAGAGAGACAATTTTACGTGTGGCTATTAGAAATGCACAGCAAAATAGATCTCCTTTGATGATTCAGAACAATCGTGTTTTTTTTTATCCGGATCTGAGTCAAGAAATTATGTTTCAACGACGTGAATTTAATTCCGTGAAAGAGTTGTTGTGGAAAAAAGGATATAAGGCAACATTTAGGTATCCTGCGGTATTGAAGATTTTTCAGGATGGATATCAGCCAAAGTTCTTTGATAATCCTAAAAAAGCTATGGACTTTGCTCAATCTTTACCGATTATGGAATTTCAGGAATGACGTAGTCCTCCACGGTCTCCAAAGAGAGTGGAGATACAAGATGGAAATCAAATTTCAAGAAGAAATGGAAGCAATGGTGGTCGAAGTGGCAAAGTGGCAAATCTTTTACTTTTCTTTGAGAAGATTTCAGATAATGATGATAGTTTAATACGAAATGGGAGTTGGGAGAGGGAATTGGGTGGGCATTATTTTCCAGAAGTCATCAGCTACGTGTGAGTTATCTCACACCCAGTATTTTGTGGGAGTTACCGCATTGTGCGGTTTAAACAGGAGGAGGTAGTTGACCTCTTGCTTGTTTTTTTTTCCTTAATTTTTGGGTTAAGGAGTGAAGTTTTTTTTATTACTTTTTAAAAAATAAATATTTTTTTTCTTTTTTTTGTTTTTGATTGTAGTTTTAAGAGGGAATAAGGGGAGGGGTTTTTCCTTTGTTTTCTCTTTTTTTTGGGGGGTTTCCTTTTTTTCCTTTCTTTTTTTTTGTTGTTGAATTGTTGTAAGGAATGTCTAAATTGAAGTTTGCTTCTTTTAATGTCCAGGGTTTAAATAATCCTATTAAGCGTAAGAAAGTACTTGCTTACTTAAAAAAATTAAATGTTGATGTGGCTTTTTTGCAGGAAACTCATTTAACAGATAAGGAACATTTGAAACTCAAACATGAATGGGTTGGACAAGTTTTTTATTCTTCATTTAATTCAAAGGCAAAAGGAGTGGCAATTTTGGTGCACAAGAATTTACCATTTCAGTTACAGAATGAAGTGAAAAATGGTGGAAGATTATTAAAATTGAACTGTACAATTTTTAATGAAGCTTGGACTTTGCTTGATGTTTATGCTCCAAATGTTGAGGATACAGCTTTTGTTGTGGATATGTCTTTATTACTTGGACAATCAAATTCTAATGTGATGATTGGGGGAGATTTAAACGTGGTATTGGAGCCTTTATTGGACAAGTATCCAAGAGTAATTAAGAAATCTAAGATGGCAGTTCAAGTAACTAATATGATGTCAGATTTGAATTTAGTTGATATTTGGCAAAGATTTAATCCTACAGAGAAAGATTTTTCTTTTTATTCTTCGCGCCATAATTCTTTTTATAGAACTGATTATTTTTTAATTTCAACACATTTGCAGGATAGGGTTATATCGGTGGATTATAAGGCAAGACTGGTTTCGGACCATTCTTTATTATTATTAGAATATCAGAGTTCACAAGATGTTCAGAGAGCTCCAAGATGGAGATTTAATACTATGTTATTACAAAAACCAAAATTTATTAGTTATTTAAAACAACAAGTTGAAGTTTTTATTAGTAATAATACTAATTCTGTTTCTAGTCATTTTGTTTTATGGGATGCAATGAAAGCTTTTTTACGAGATCAAATTATCAGTTATGCTTCTAAAGTAAAGAGACAGAGAATTAAAGAGATTGAAGATTTAGAGAAAAAGATAACTGCTACTGAAAAAGAATTTCAAAAAAGCGCTACTGAAATGCAAAAGAATCGGTTAACTAATTTAAAATTTAAATATAATGAATTACAAACTTATCGGCTTAAATGTTTAATGAACCGAACTAAACATAAGTTTTATCAATGGGGTGAGAAAGCTCATAAAGTTTTGTCATGGCAGTTAAAAAAGGAACAATTATCTAGGATTGTACCAGCAATTAGAAAGAAATCGGGCATTACTTTTAGCCAAAAGGAAATTAATGAGGAATTTTTAAATTTCTATAAAAAATTATATACTTCTGAATGTAAAGATGTAACTGAAGATGTTATAGATTCTTTTTTGAAAAATATTAAATTGCCACAATTGAATCAAGAAGACAGACAAGAGTTAGATAAATCCTTTACAGAAAATGAAATAGAAATGGCGATAAGAGATGTGCCAAATGGAAAGGCACCTGGTGAAGATGGGTTTTCTATAGAGTTTTATAAAACTTTTTATGCTGATATATCTTCTATTTATAAGGATGTATTACAACAAATTTATAATACTTTTCAATTACCTGAGTCATGCTCTAATGCAATAATTACAGTTATACCAAAAAAAGATAAAGATCCTTTACAGGTTTCTTCTTATAGACCAATATCGCTGTTAAATGTAGATTATAAAATTGTAGCTAAAGTTATGGCTAATCGATTAGCTCAATATTTGCCTAAAATAATACATAGTGACCAAACGGGATTTATAAAAAATAGATATGCGTCAGATAACATTTTGCATTTAATAACTTTGATAAACAAATCTAAATCTCAGATGAATTATCCAATAGTGGTTTCACTTGCTGCAGAGAAGGCTTTTGATAGAGTGGAATGGAAGTTTTTGTTTAAAGTACTTGAGAAATTTTGTTTTGGTTCTTCATTTATTGGATTGATAAAGGCTTTATATAATAATCCGAAGGCTAGAATTGCTGTCAATGGGCGGATTTCAGAATCTTTTAATTTAACAAGGTCTACTAGACAAGGATGCCCATTGTCGCCTGCTTTATTCGCTATAGTTATTGAACCTTTGGCACAATTAATACGCCAAAACGAAAATGTTAAAGGTATGAGAGTTTTGAATGAGGAATATAAGATTAATTTATTTGCTGATGATGTTTTATTATATTTGGTGGATCCGGGTATTTCTTTACCAGCATTTCAAGAATGTTTAGAAAATTATGGTCAATTATCTGGTTATAAAGTAAATTGGGCCAAAAGTGAAATTCTATCAATTTGTAAAGATGATTATTCAATATATAAAAGTATTACCAATTTGAAGTGGACTACACAAATTAAATATTTAGGAATTAATGTTAATACGGAATTTCAAGATTTATATTCAATTAATTATCTTCCTTTAATAAAAAAGATTAAATTAGATTTGATTAGGTGGAAGGATTTACTTTTGGGTTTATTAGGGAGGATTAATACTATAAAAATGAATATCTTTCCTCGAATACAATATTTGTTTCAATCAATTCCTTATTTTTTAAAGAAAAGTTTTTTTAAGGATTTATATAAAGCAATTAGAGACTTCTTATGGAAGGGAAAATTTCCGAGGGTAGCGATGAGAAAGTTGATGTGGGATTTCCAATTTGGATGTTTAAGATTACTGAATTTTCAGCATTATTATGAAGAGCTCAATTTAAATTTCTTAGCACATTAATGAATATGGATGATTCGCCCAGTTGGGCAAAGGTAGAAATGGCGGTTATTTTAGAAAAATTTCCTCATGAGTTTTTGTTTCGATGGAATAAAAATTTATTATGAACTTATGATGTACCAATATTGAAGCATTTAATGAATCTATGGACAAGTAAACTTAACAAATTGGGGCTCAAATAGAAATGGTCTGGACGATTGGCATTATATAATAATCAACTTGTTCCTTTTACAGTCTCCAATATCACCTTGAAACAATGGGAAAGGAAGGGAATAAAAAACTTATCTGATTGTTTTTCTGAGGGATGTTTTTGTTCCTTTGATGAATTACAAAGGAAATTTGGTATTAGTGGAAATTCTGTATTTGTGTATTATCAATTAAGATCTTTTGTAAAACAGATATGTGGTCATCATATGATCTTACTGCCTGATTCTAATTTTGAGGAATATGTACTTTCAATACCAAAAAAGGGATATATATATATCTGATTTGTATTGTATTTTACAAGAAACTGAAAGTAAAAAAGATTGGGATAAAGATAAGTTGAAATGGGAAAAAGATTTAGGTTTTACAATAGCTGAAGAAGCCTGGATGGAAATTTGCCAGAATAGTATTCGGAAATTGATTAATGCTAGATTAGCATTTTATACATAATTTTATACATCAGTTATATTTAACACCGGAGAAACTAAAAAAGTTTGGCCTTAGTAAGTCGGATTGCTGTTTTCGTTGTGACCAGACGGCTAATACTTTTTTGCACACTGTCTGGCTTTGTGACCGATTGCAACAGTTTTGGAAAGGTATTCAATCTATACTTAATAGTTTATATAATATCTGTCTTGAGGTAGATCCTGATATATTTTTATTAGGGAATATGCAATCACTAATTGATTTAGGTTTAAAGGATTATCAGATTTATTTTATCTATTAGCCTTAGCGGTGGCGAAGAAATGTATAGCACTTACTTGGAAAGACAGAAATATATTAACTTTAGATAGGTGGCATTTGGAGATGAAATCCTGTTTGACCATGGAAAGGATATCTTTTTCAATTCAGGATAGGATGTCTTTTTATAGGTTAAAGTGGACTCCGTTTGTTAAATATATGCATTTAAGTTTGCTTTAAATATGTCTTTAAGTGTGATATTTTAGTATTGATAACTTTTTTTTGTTAGTATCTTTACTTGTTATGTTTTATCTTTTTTTTGCAAGTGGGCTTTTTTTTCTTATATATAATATTGTTCACTTTATTAACTCTTCACTCTTTATTGGGGGGGTTAGACTAATTTTAAGTTAGGTTATTAATGTTGTGTAATAATTATTGGGGGGGGGTTAGTTTATTTAGTTTACCGATGTGGTACTGTAATTTTATTATCTTACTTTTATTCTTTTTAAATGTAATCTTCTATTTTATTCATGTTATAAAATCTTAAATAAAGTTTTAAAAAAAAAAGGAATGGCGATCAGCGGAGTTCTGGAGCAGCAGATCAAAGGAAGTTGGTGGTTGCTGGCTTTCTTCAGCAAGCATCTTCAGCCTTCAGTAGAACGCTTTTGACAGAGACCTATTGGCGCTGTACTTAGCCATCCGCCACTTCAGCTACTTCCTAGAAGGCAGGCCCTTCGTGGCTTTCACAAATCACATTCCCCTAACTTTTGCCTTGGCTAAGATCTTGGACCCCTAGGTGGCCCACTAGCAATGACACCTGTCTTACATCTTGGAATACACCACAGATGTAAGGCCTGTCTCCAAAAAGGACAAAATGGTGGCTGATACACTGTCCAGGCAAAGTATCCATGTGCTATAAAGGGGAGTGGACCTTGTGGCACTGGCGGAGGCGCAACAGAAAGATGAGGAGATATTCCAATAGAGGACTGCCATATCAGGACTACAGCTCCAGTACATCCAGGTAACACCACCCTCCTGTGCGACGTGGCCACTGGTCAGGTCAGACCCATCATCCTGGTGGCTTGGAGATGACAGGTTTTTGACTCCATCCATGGACTGGTTCACCCATCCTTCAGGACCACAATCCAGCTGATGGCCAGCAAATACATGTGGCATGGATTGTGGAAATAGGTCAGTGGGTGGGCAAAGACATCCACAGAGTGCCAAACAACTAAGGTACAGCAGCACACCAAGATCCCACCTCAGCACTTCGAGCCTGCAGAATGAAGTTTCGATCACATCCACGTGGACATAGTAGGATCCTTGCCGGTATCCCTGGGTTTCTGCTATCTGTTCACGTTGATCTACCGCTTCACCAGATGGCCAGAAGCAATTCCGCTGGCAGACGGATGAGGGCCCTCATCTTGTCCTGGGTGGCACAGTTCGGGTTATCATCCTACATCACATATGACAGAGGGCCCCAGTTCATGTCCAGTCTGTGGTCCGACCTTGCCAGCTGCATCACACAATAGCTTATCACCACAGTCCAAAGGGTTGGTGGAGTGTTTCCACAGGCACCTCAAAACCGCACTCATGACCAGACTCCAATGACCGAACTGGGTAGACGAGCTACCATGGGTGCTCTTGGGCTGAACTCATCTGCAGAACTCCACTGGTGGTCCCGGGAGAATTCATACCATCCCTAAGTGGACAGCAGGACGACTCTGCAGCGTTCCTCAACAGGCTAAGGAAAGAGTTGGCAACGTCCCCGATTCCAGGCATGGACACGTGAGGACCAATGTACCCAAAGACCAGCAGGACTGTGAGTATGTTTTCATTCACAGGGGTCCACATCGTCCACCACTTCAGAGACCATACGAGAGTCCGTTCTGGGTCATCTGCAACAACGGGACCACATTTGAACTGGAGGTCAGAGACAAGACGGAGGCCTTCACCGCAGACAGGCTGAAGTCAGCACACCTGGCTTGCCAAGCCCAGTCAAGACCAGCACCACGCCGAAGAGGCAGGCCACTGAACGCTGCAGAGACTTTGTTTCCGGGCACCAAGGACAATACCTCCGGTTCTGGGGAGAGGTCATGTGGCGGCCTGCTGCCATGGTGATCAAGCCGGCACTCTGGGCGGAAAAATGCAACCAAAGGCCAGCAGCCCGCACACCGGTACTGACCCCAATAAGCAAATTGGCGGGTGAATGGTAAGAGCAGCTTAAAGGCCAGCAACCCCAAAATGACCTGGCCTTGCTGCACTGTCAACAGACAGGGACAGAGTGCGGGGAAGAAGGGTATTGTAATGCAGGAAAGTATCCGTGTGCGGGAAATCCACTTTTGTTATGCATGTTATGATGTCAGCCAAGGGGGTCCTTGGAGGGAACAGTGCAAGTATAAAAGTTGGGCCTGAGCCCTAATAAAACTCAGAGCTTAACCTGACTATACTACGTGTGTGTGTGTGTGTGTGTGTGTGTGTGTGTGTGTGTGTGTGTGTGTGTGTGTGTGTGTGTGTGTGTGTGTGTGTGTGTGTCTGTGTGTCTGTGTGCTTTTGAATAGCACACAGCTATAATAGCAAAAAAAAATTGAATTCTGACCGATTTATTAAATGAAATTTGCAAAAAGTATTTTCTAACAATTTGCTCTGTTACAAAGATGATAACATTACAACTTAATGTAACCTAACATTATCAACATTTTAACAGTATTATACATATTAAGATTGTTACACAATTAAAAAAAATAACCATGCGATAATAATAATATTTGAGTGGGGTCTTTAACATGAAATAATAAGGGAAATATTTTGAATAGTGCTAAAGGAAATGTCCATCTGAAAGGAAGTGTAAGGTTAGAGCGGAGAGCAGACGGTGACATTAACAGAGCAGAAGTAGAGAGCAGGAGGGAGAGCTCCAAAACTAGGAGTGGTTTATATTAGGTTAGAAAGAATGGGAGGTAAAACAGAGAGGGTTGGCATGCGGAATGGGGGAGGGGGGGGTCGGAGAGAAACACATAATGGTGGGTGAGGAGGAGAGAGGGAGAAAGGGTTTAGAGAGTCGGAGCTGGAGAGACAGTTGAGGGGAATTAGCAGAGGTGAGGGAGAGGAATGGCATTGAAGAGAAGGAAGACAGAAGAAAGTAAATTGATGGGTGAGTTGCTGCTCTATCATGCAGAACATAGCAATTCAAACTGAGCCAGAGTAAATGATGTTAGTTAAACCTTTGCTTCAGACACAGCCTGCTTGCAGAAAAAAAATGCTTTGTTGTCAGAATTGCATTGAGGAATAAAGCACAAAACAGTGTTTAGCAATTTCATATTAGCAGAGAGTAGATTTAGACAGAATACCTTTGCTCCTCTATCATACCCATTAGAATGTTGCAATGAGCCTTGTGACACAAAATGATGACGTTCCTTGATTGCAACAAGCCTTTCCTAGTTATCATTAATTTGCTCATAGGTCTGTCAATGGGAGTACAGGACAAGAACAGAAGGGAAAACAGTTTTTTTTTTGTCCAACCATGATCAAAATGAAAACTGTCCTGTGGAATGAATAATTGCAACTACCAGTTTCAGTGAACAAGTCACCTTAAACCCCATGTTAAACAATTTCTAGCAGTGTCTATTTTGGCATTCAGTCTTTTTATTATCATAGTTAATACTCTCAAGAGCACAGCAAGATCTTTTACTTTAAATTATCTCCTATATTAGTTTTGAATGCCTGTGGAGTAGTTTTTAAACCCAATTCATAAATATATTAATTGTTTGCTGTCTCTCTGCTGCTCATTAAAGCTAAAACTCTTTATGGAAACATTGTTCTAACATGAGAGTACTTTTAACCTTGTTGCTATGCCCTTAGTTAATATTCTTCTTCTTCTTTGGCTTGGCTTCGCAGACGAAGATTTATGGAGGGGGTAAAAGTCCACGTCAGCTGTAGGCTCGTTTGTGGCTGACAAGTCCGATGCTGGACAGGCAGACATGGTTGCAGCGGCTGCAGGGGAAAATTGGTTGGTTGGGGTTGGGTGTTGGGTTTTTCCTCCTTTGCCTTTTGTCAGTGAGGTGGGCTCTGCAGTCTTCTTCAAAGGAGGTTGCTGCCCGCCAAACTGTGAGGCGCCAAGATGCACGGTTTGAGGCGATATCAGCCCACTGGCGGTGGTCAATGTGGCAGGCACCAAGAGATTTCTTTAGGCAGTCCTTGTACCTTTTCTTTGGTGCACCTCTGTCACGGTGGCCAGTGGAGAGCTCGCCATATAACACGATCTTGGGAAGGCGATGGTCCTCCATTCTAGAGACGTGACCCACCCAGCGCAGCTGGATCTTCAGCAGCGTGGACTCGATGCTGACGACCTCTGCCATCTCGAGTACTTCGACGTTAGGGATGAAAGTGCTCCAATGGATGTTGAGGATGGAGCGGAGACAACGCTGGTGGAAGCGTTCTAGGAGCCGTAGGTGATGCCGGTAGAGGACCCATGATTCGGAGCTGAACAGGAGTGTGGGTATGACAACGGCTCTGTATACGCTTATCTTTGTGAGGTTTTTCAGTTGGTTGTTTTTCCAGACTCTTTTGTGTAGTCTTCCAAAGGCGCTATTTGCCTTGGCGAGTCTGTTGTCTATCTCATTGTCGATCCTTGCATCTGATGAAATGGTGCAGCCGAGATAGGCTAAAAACAGACATCTTCAAACTTCAGCAATTGAATATCAACATTGAGGCAGAACTAACACCAGCTGATACTTGTCAATTGATAATTGAACTCTGGTGTAAGGCAAAACACACATTTTAACATTAACATGTTACAAAAACCTTGAAATCACTCTCCATGGAGAGGATTGAATCACTTGGTAAACATATGTTTGGACATACTGTAAATAATACTTGTTTACTTTCTTACTTCTATATAATTGATCACTGAGCAACAGACTGACCACTGTGTTTCAGCCAATGCACATCATAGATTCTATGAGGCATACCTCGCAGAGATTGGGAGAGTTTAAAAACATTTTTGTAAATACACTGGCACCATCAGGCTCTGATCCTTGGACCTCTTTTTCCAATGGCCAGGTTAGGCTCAAGTTATCCAATTTTCACTGGTCAGGGGATGTGTGGTGCAATTCATGATGGTGTAATCTTGAGAGCCTTCCATCAAAGTGCCAGGTTGACAGTCTTGCAGTAGTCTGATAGTTAAAACCTCTATGCACAACTGATCAAAGTGGAAAGCTACATCAGTAGTAAGTACAATGATGGCTTTTGATTCATCCAGTTTTTAGTTAAGTGCAGGAGAAAATCATTTTGATGAAATTACAAGACAAATAGCTTTGTGATTGTAAAAGCAGAAGGTCATCTAACACAAGACATTGTATGCTGTGAAATATCCTCAAAAATAGCTCAACTGCCTCAGTGGCTGAATACATATGGGAAACTGGACACTCCACCCATAATCATGGCTCACAGTCCCTGCATACTCTACTTTTGTAGATGTTTGGAGCCTTACCTTTCTGTCCCAATGCCCAAGTTTTGGCAGTGTCACAAGGACAATCTGACTGGATTGGCAGCAGATATTTGAGCACCATCATGCTGTGTACTGGCACACCTCAAGGGTGTGCGCTCATCCCGCACCTGTTTATGCTACTGACCCCTAACTGCAACTCCAGGTTCAGCTCCAGCAGAGTCATCAAATTTGCATCAGCAGCTATAATCTGTATCTCAAACATGAATAACACAAAGGAGATGCTTGTGGACTTCAGGAAACCTCAGCGAAGGAAGATTCAGCCCATGCCTACTTCAATGTTCTCACTGATTTGTGGATTCTAGAGCTGGTTTTGGTTGAACAGTTCAGAATCTTTTTGGGCTTATGCTTGTGAATAAGTTTCCCAAGAACCTTCTCTCTTGTCATCTTGACAGCACTCACTCATTTCACTTCCCAGAGATCCTTGAGAGTCCCTTAAGACTGTTAGAAAATGATGCTGAGACAAGGAGATGACAGAGGAACTGAAGAAATATTTTCCATCAGTCTTTACATTAGAAGACATTAAGAGCATACCAGACTCTTAAGAGTCTCTGGGAAGTGAAGTGAGTGCTGTCAAGATGACAAGAGCGAAGGTACTTGGGAAACTAAATGGTCTAAGGGTAAATAAGTCTCCTGGACCGCATGGAATACACCTTGAGTGCTGAAGGAGGATGCTGCAGAGATTGTGGAGGCATTGTTAATGATCTTCCAGGAATGAATGGATTCTGGCATGGCTCCAGAGGACTGGAGAATTGTGAATGTCACTCTGCTGTTTAAGAAGAGAAGGAGGCAGCAAAAAGGAAACTATAGACCTATTAGTCTGACGTTGATGGTTGGGAAGATGTTGGAATCAATTGTCAAAGATGAGGTTATGGGATACCTAGAGGAGCATCACAGGATAGGTCCAAGTCAGCAATGGTTTCCTTAAAGGAAAATCATGCCTGACAAATCTACAACAATTTTTTGAGAAGATTACAAACAGGATAGACAGGGGAGAAGCAGTGGATGTTGTGTACTTGAACTTTCAAAAGGCCTTTGACAAAGTGACATATCAGAATCAGGATTTATTGTCATGAACAAGCCCTGGTGATTTGCAGCTAACATCATAGTGCCAACATTCATATAAACCATTTTTACAACAATAAATAAAATAAAACAAAATAGGGCACATCTGATGGCAGCAGGGAAGAGGCTGACCTTGTTCTAGTTGAGTATTCATTTCCAGGCTCCTGTACCTTCTTTCCCCAATGGTAGCAGAGTGAGGAGGGCATGGCCTGGGTGATGGGGCCTTTGACGATAAAGGCTGGTTTATTAAGACACAGCTTCTTGTAGATGTCCTCAATGGAATGAAGGCTGGTGCCTGTGATGTTGCAGGCTGAGTTAACAACCCTCTGGAGTCAGCAGCTGACAGTGAAGAAGCCAGCTAGAATGCTCTCCATGGTACACTTGTAGAAGTTTTTGAGAGTCTTCAGTGACATACCAAATCTCCGAAACAACTCACAAAGTATAGCTGCTGGCGAGCCTTCTTTGTGATCGCATCGATATGGAGGCTCCAGGATAGATGTTAACATCCAGGAATTTGAAGTTCTTGACCCTCTCCACTACTGAGCCCTCGATGAGGACTGGGTCATGTTCCCCTGACTTCCACCTGAAGTCCACTATCATCTCCTTAGTTTTGCTAACATTGAGAGCAAGATTGTTGGCACGACACCACTCAACGAGTTGATCTCTCTCCCTCCTGTACACTTCTTCATTACTGTTTGTGATTCTGCTAACAACTGTGGTGTCATTGGCAAATTTGTAGATAGAATTGGAATTATGCCTGGCCACACAGTCATGGGTGTATGAGTAGAACAGTGGGCTAAACACACATCCTTGCAGACGCCCGTGTTGATAATCAGTGAAAACGAGGCATTGTTTCCAATTCATACTGACTGCAATCTTCCAATAAAGAAGTCAAGGATCCAGTTGCCGGGGTAGGTGGGGGTGGGGGGTGGTGGGGAGAGGCCCAGTGTTTGCAGCTTCTTTACCAGCACTGAGGGAATAGCAGTGTTGAAGGTTGAACTGTGGTTGATAAAGAGCAGCTGTATGTATGAGTTGCTGTTTTCGAGGTGATCCAGAGCTGAATGGAGAGCCATCGATATTGCATCTGCTGTGGAGCGATTGTGACAATAGACAAATTTCAGTAGGTCCAAACCTTTGCTTAGGTACATGTTAATTCTGACCATGACCAACCTCTCAAAGTATTTCATCACAGTAGAAGTGTACAGGAGGGAGATAGATCAATAGTGCTACTGGATGATAGTCATTGAAGCAGCTCATATTGCTCTCCTTGAACAACAGGATGATTGATGCCCTTTTGACTGCAGTAATGAGAGGTTGAAAATGTCCATGAACTCTCTGACTAGTTGGTTGGTGCAGATTTCCAGTACCCTGGTAGGCAGTAGGCACTATTTGGTTCTCCTTCTCAAAATGGCAATAGAAGGTGCTCAGCTGATTGGGTAATGAAGCATCACAGCCCTCATTTCATTGGCTGTAATGGTCTGCATTTCCTACCATAGCTGATGTATATCAGTCTCTGTCTTCAGCTTCCTCTGGAATTGTCACTTTGCTTCAGAGATATCCTTCTGCAGGTTGTACCTGGACTTATCTAGATCCCTGGCCTTAAACACCCTTGATCTTGCCCTCAGCAGGTTGCAAATCCTCTGATTCATCTAAGGCTTCTGGTTGGGGAACACCCGGTATGTCCTCATGGGCACACTCTCGTCCACGCAGGTCTTGATGAAGTCGATGACTCATGATGCATATGAGTTCTTGAATATGTACCAGTTCACCAATTCAAAATAGTCCTGCAGACACTTCTCTGCCTCCCTCAGCCATACTTTTGTCATCTTCACTACTGTGTCCTCAGTTTTTGGTTGTACGCTGGTAGTAGCAGTCTAGCCAGGTGATCAGACTTGCCAAAGTGCAGTCATGGTATGGCTCGGTAGGTGTTCTTCATGGTGGTGTAGCAGTGGTCAAGCATGATGGCTCCCCTGGTCTCGCATGTGATGTATTGGTGGTAGTTTGTCAGAGATTTCTTGAGATTGGCCTGATTGAAGCCCACTACAATGATCGGGAAGGCATCAGAATGTGCTGTCTCATGGCTGTTAACCACAGTGCTCAGTTCCTCCACTGACAGCCTGATGTTAGCCTGCGGCAGAATGCACACTGCAACCAGGATTATGGTGGTAAACTCCCTTGGCAGGTAGAATGGGTGGCACTTAATTGCCAGATATTCCAGGTTGGGGGGAGCAGGACTGGGAAACAACTGTGGACCATGATGACACAAATGTCACGTCACCCCCCCCCATTTTTCCTGACGCCGCTGACAGGTCAGTGTGGTGGAGGGTGCAGCCCATGGGCTGTAGCAAGTGTTCGCGTTTAACCATGTTTCTGTAAAGCACATCATACAGCACTCCCTGATGTCTCTCTGATGTTGACGTCTGGCTTGGAGTTCATCAAATTTGTTCTCTAAGGACTGGACATTGGCCAAGAGGGTGGCAGGGAATGGAAGGAAGCCTTGGGGTCTGGTATCTCAGCTTAACCTGTAGCCCCCTCTCTGCATCCACGTGGTGGGGTCTTCTTTTCATGGCCCGTGGGTCCGCTGTTGATAATTCCTGCTGTGTTTAAATGGTCCATGCAATGTTCCTTTAAATCTCCTGCAATGTCTATGTTTAAATGTACTGAGTGTCTGCTGTTTGCAGTTTCCGTGGTGTTTAAATGGTCCGATCGCTGACTGTTTAAAACTCCCGCGGTGTTGAACTTGCCTGAGTGTCATGCGGTCCAAGGGAGATGGTCAAGTCTTCCAATTCCGAGGTCTGCCAGCGATCTTAGGATATTTTTATTTACAGGTAAGTTTGATTTTATGATTCTGGATCTGGGTGCCAATTTAATAGTTCTGAATGGGAATATTTGATAATTCCCGTCAGAGCTGCATGTAAAAAGTCGCCACTGTAAGGTACCATCTTGAGAGAGAGGATGCTTAACAAGATGAGAGCTCATGGAATTACAGGAAGGATACTAACATGGGTAGAGAATTGGTTAATGGGCAGGAAACAGAGAGGGGGAATAAGAGGATCCAATTCAAATTGGTTGCCAGAAACTAGTGGTGTTCCGCAGGGGTCAACGTTGGGGCCGCTTCTTTTTACATTGTATATAAATGATTTGGATAATGGAATAAGATAACTTCGTGGCTGAATTTCCAGATGACACCGAAATAGATGGCAAAGCTGGTGGTGCTGAGGACACAGAAAGACTACAGAGACTTGGATAGATTAGGAAAATAGGCAAAGAGATAGCAGATGAAATACAATGTTAGGAAGTGTACATTCATATGCTTTGGTACAAGAAATAGATGGGCATTTTATTATTTAGATGGGGAGAAAATTCTAAATTCGGAGGTGCAAAGGGGTTTGGGAGTCCTCATAAAGGATACCCTAAAGGTGAACCTCCAGATTGAGTCAACAGTGAAGAAAGCATTCATTTCTGGAAGAATAGCATTCAAGAGCAGGGGTGTGATCATGAGACTCTATAAGGGACTGTTGAGTCCTCACTTGGAGTACTGTATACAGTTTTGGGTGTCTTTTTTTGAGAATGGATGTTGTAGCATTGGAGAGGATTCAGAGAAGATTTACTTGAATGATACCAAGAATGCCTAAGGTTAGCATATAAGGAACAATTGTCGGCTCTTGGACTGTACTCATTGGAGTACAGAAGGATGGGGGGTGGGGGGCGGGGGGGGGGGGGAGGGCCATGAGTCTGTGGAACTTTTGCCACAGATGGTGGTGGAAGCAAGGTCATTGTGTGTATTTAAGACAGAAATTGACACATATTTGTTTAGTCAGGGGATCAAGAGTTTTGGGGAGAAGGCCAGGGAGTGGGGCTGAGTTATTAAGATCAGCTCATGATTAGTCAAGTTCATTTTCATCTGATGTACAAGTACAACCTGACGAAACAGCATTCTCTGGTCTTCGGTGCAAATCACGCAGACACACAACCAGACATAATACACATACAGACAAATAATATATATGCATGGCAAGTATTTTATCAATAAAAATAAATAAATAAATATAGTTTTGTGCAAATGAGAGACTCGGATGATTAAATGGCAGAGCAGAACCCGATGGCCCGATTGGCCTACTTCTGCTCTTATATCTTATGATCTTGTCAAAAATGTCTTCTTATTCGGCTCCCATGCCTTGGTTACATGACTCAAATGTTAATAAATCAAATTTAAAAGCTTAAGTCTGCGACTAAACATAAATGCTTTAAAATTGCACATAGAATATGCATGTACTATTTAGATTTTTAACTTTATACTGCAAACCTGATATTTATTCTGATTTGTGCTCAACTATATTACAGAGCATTTTACAAATATAATAACCTTAAAAACAGAAATACATGACTTGTATTGTATGTAATGGCCCCATTATTTTGACTATTTAACTTCCACTGACAACTCAGAGCTACTCACATTCTTTCATTGTTGCAGTATGGAGGGTTGCTCTATAATTGTGCTGCAGAACTGTGCCACAAATGGTCACTAAACATTACATTAGATAGGAAGCGCTGCGAACCGAGCACTGCATTCCACAAGGGAGTTTTATGAAATAGGTGCATAATAAAGAAAATCTCTCCAATTTTATGTTAAAAATTAATTATTATTTCATGCATACCCTTTTAAAAGTCAGTAGTGACCAAAATAATACACTAATTTCATTACTGAATCTATTTTGAATTCAGAATTTACTTTATCTGTCTGCTTCAAAGAGCATGATTTTCTTGTTATCTCCCTTTTCAGAATATCTAAATACTCTGTTACCGAAAGGAAAAGATATTCACCTCTTTTTGCATTGAATGCCTGGAGGCAGAGTCTGACCTTGAGAATGAATGGGGAAAAACACCAAGAAAATATTGCCTTTCGCCTGTAGTGGTTCCATATATAAATATAATGTTGCAATATTGAAACTAAATCAGTACACACCATAATTAGAAATATTAGTCTGATGTCTTGCAGTAAATGTCAAACATGCCTGGGTGAATAAAAGCTCTTAAGATGTAACTATTTGTTTTGTTTGGGGTTGCATCCTTTCTGGTTTCACAATATTCAATTCGGTCATGACTGAATTGCTCTGTCCGGACACATGGATTCAACTCTGACTCTCTATCTCATACTGTGTCAGGTTGTCAGATTCTCAAGGTCTTTACCCTGACTACCTGAATTGTTAATAAGAAACTCATCTCTGCAGTCAGAAGATTGTCAGTTTTTTTTAAAGGGCAAGAAATAACACCATCAAGGAATGATTTCCAAACAATTTGCCCTCTTTCATTCTGGGCTCTTCTCAATTACTAGTTGAAGTGTTGGAACACTCACTCGAAATCCCCTTACATTTTCCAGTATCCACTGTACTGATGAAGGTTTGCTTAATATGCTGAATCCATACAGAAATGGATGAAAAATAAATGACAAAAGCAAAACAAAAGCAATTATTTACCTTTCAGATCCTATTCCCACATTTAATATCACAGTCACAAGTTCATTACTTGAATGTTTTAAGGGTGCAGAAAATAAAAGCAGATTCAGTTAAATAATGAAGTGAAGAGAAAAGACCTTGTTTGGGTACCTTTTTTGGCCTGTTGTTCTGTGATGGAGATATATTGCTAGCAACACTTTGAGGATTTCTTTTAACATCTCTGTGAACATTCAAGCCCCAAACGTTGGCAGCTTTTCATTGGACATGTGGCTGAAACCTGAAGCTGGATTCTTCATAGAGTGCAGAGGTGGAATCTGAAGCTGGGTCATTATGGGAGAAATTCTGAGAAATTGCCTTCATATTATTCCATGCATAGTTAGACCTGGCTCAAACAGTTTTCTTCCATTGATTTCAGTGAAAGCAAATGGCTGTGAGAGATTAAGGTTATTGTTAGTCTTTTATATTTACCTTAAATTACTTGATTATTTAAATATTTGGCCTTAAATGATTAAATGTGTTTTTATTTGAAAAAAAATTGTAATTTTAATTGTTTTATTAATTTTTAACAGTTCAGGATTTTTAACATTTTTAACCATTTTGATAAATTTGTCAGATGGCAAATCTAGGGGCAGATATTTGTCAAAGTATTTTTATCATTTTTATCAGCAGAACTTGTTCTGCACTCCACACTTCCCACTCCCCACTTATGATGAGATTTACAGCACAGAGGATCTTGCTAGGACAGATTTGTCATGGTAGGTGTCATGTATAAAATAATCTGAGTTTATCTAATCCCTGCTAATCCTAAATTCTGGGCTACTGCTTCACTGCAGGTTTTGAGGACTAAATTAAAATAATTGTGGTACTGGTAGCAACAACTCTCTGGAATTATCAGAGAGTAGAATTGTACATTGCTAAAACTTTCACAGCCCTTGACTTTCGCTGATTTGTTTTCTGTAGTCAGATTAGATTTTTTTTAGGCATCCTTCTGTCTCAGAAGACAATGGTAGTGTCATGAATAGTCAGTTGGTTTTAGAGCAGTGTCTGGAATAGATCATAAGGCCCACTCTGGCATGATAGTCTCTGCCACACTTGCTGCAGATGAAGTCGGAATGATGGGTTGTGGTCGACTGGCTCAATCATCTCTGCTTCGTCCATGTCCTCTTGTCCTCTAGCTTTTCCTCTTTTCCTCACCCCTCTTCATGCTCTCTCTGACAGTGCTTCTCCAGTGGCCACACTCATCAGCAAGGGGCTCCCAGTTGAGCACATCGATGTGAGTAAGTTTCGGGTCATGCTTGCAAACATCTTTGAACCACAGCTGCAGCCGACCGGTGGGTCAAGATCCTTCAGCCAGACAACTGTACAGCAAGTCTTTTGGGATGCGACCATCCCCCATATGGTGTACATGGCCAAGCCACCGAAGTTATCTCTGACACAGCAGAAGGTACATGCTGAGGGAACTGGCTTTATCCAAATCCTTAGTGTTGGTGAGTCTGTCCTGCCAGGATATATTCAGGATGCAATGAAGGCATCAGTGATGGAAGCTCTCAAGCCGGTTCTCCTGCTTGGCATATGTTGTCCATGATTTGCTGCCATAAAGAAGGGTGCTGAGGATGCATGCCTGATACATCTTGAGCTTAGGGTTCACTTTGAGGTGTTTGTTGCTCCACACTCTTTTGCTTAGTTTGGACATCACAGTGGCAGCCTTTGTGACGTCCTTGCTGATTTCAGCGTCAAGTGAGAAGTTGCTGGTGATGGTGGAGCCCTGGTATGTGAATCTGTCAGTGATATCAAGTTCTTCATCTCCAATGCGGATTGTTGGTGGGATTGCAACATCTTGCCCTATCATGTTGGTCTTTTTGATGCTGATCATCAGCCCGAACTTCTGGCAGGCCTTGGTGAAGTTGTCGATCAGCCTCTGTAGCTGCCCTTCTGTGTGGGAGGTCAGTGCTGCTTTATCAGTGAACAATAGCTCTCTGATGAGAACCTGCCAGGTCTTGCTCTTTGGTTTCAGACAGACCAGGTCAAAGAGCTTTCCATCACTTCTTGTGTGCAGGTGTATTCTGTCCTCAGAATCCTGAAATGCATGGGACAGCAGCAGGGAAAAGAAGAGGCCAAATAGTATTGGTGCTAGGACACAGCCCTGCTTAACTCCACTTAGAATCTTAAATGTTTCAGAGGTGGATCCATTAAAGCTAACTGTACCTTTCATATTGTCGTGGAAGGAAGCGATAATGCTGAGCAGCTTTGGAGGGCAGTGGATTTTCCCAAGTAGCTGGAACAGTCCATGCCCGCACACAAGGTCAAAAGCCTTGGTGAGGTCTATGAAGGTGATGTACAGGGGCATCTGCTGTTCTCGCCATTTCTCTTGGAGTTGGCAGACTGCGAAGATCATGTCAACTATTGATCTCTTCACCCTAAAGCCATATTGAGATTTGGGGTAGATGCGATCAGCAAGGGTTTGCAGTCGAGTTAGGACCACTCGGGCAAAGACCTTTCCCATGGTGCTTAACAGTGAGATGGCATGGTAGTTGTTGCAGTCACTATGATCACCTTTGTTTTTGTACAGGGTAACAATCTTGGCATCACACATATCTTTGTTTTCTTTTGTGGTTTGTCTGGTGTAATGTTAGCAATCTGCTGGACAAGCGCTGAGACTCTAAGCTCCAGACACTCAATGAAGCAGGCGAGTCAGCATCTTATTGACTGAGGGCTGCTCAGCTTAAGGTGAACAGTATCTGACCAGTGGGGCACGATGGCCTCTCCCACCGACAAAGACAACCCATGGCATCCAACTCTAAGCCAGTTGAGTCAGGACTTGTAACCCGTAACTGCTGTCTTCCGTGCTGTACTCTCGCTGCATGGTGAGACTGGAGTGACCTCTTCAGGGTGCATGCCAGCGCAAAGGGTAAGAAGGCCTTGTGTTGCCTGGACAACATAACCCTCCCCTTTTCGACCTCATCATCAAAATCCAAAGGAATGCATTGAATGCAGGACACCACGTTTGGGGATGACAACTATGTGACGTCCAACCACCTCCAGGGCTTCACTCCAGGTTTTCTGTAGGGGTTTGCTCCCTTACCCTACACAACTTCCGATGCTGACCCACTAGGCAATGGGGCTATTGTTCCATAGCTGGAACATGGCAGCTGAGAGCTTGCTGTATATGGTATATGGTATATATAATGCCCACCCGCATTTCTATCCATTCAAAAACACTTAAAACCATCTCCAGTAAGATTAGTAAGCCAAGGTTTACTTATCTAGTAAAACACAAAAGTCTGAGAGCCTCATTGGAGAGACTGGACACAGACAAGGAGATCACTTCGCTGAGCACCTTCACTCTGTCCGCATCAATGACTGGGATCTCCCAGAGGCTAACTGTTTCAATTCTGCACCCCACTCCTATGCCAGCAACGTGATTCCCTTGTAGTTTGAGCAGTCTGAATTCTCGCCTTTGTTTTTGTACAGGGTGATGATGGTGGCATCACGAAGATCCTGAGGCAGTTTACCTTGGTCCCAACAAAGCTTGAAAAACTCATGCAGTTTGGCATGCAGAGTTTTGCCGCCAGCCTTCCAGACTTCTGGGGGGATTCCATCCATGCCTGCTGCTTTGCCACTTTTCAGTTGTTCAATTGTCTTATATGTCTCTTCCCAGGTGAGGACCTCATCCAGCTGATATCACCTCAAACCGTGCATCTTGGCGCCTCACAGTTTGGCGGGCAGCAACCTCCTTTGAAGAAGACCGCAGAGCCCACCTCACTGACAAAAGGCAAAGGAGGAAAAACCCAACACCCAACCCCAACCAACCAATTTTCCCGTGCAACCGCTGCAATCATGTCTGCCTGTCCCGCATCGGACTTGTCAGCCACAAACGAGCCTGCAGCTGACGTGGACTTTTTACCCCCTCCATAAATCTTCGTCCGCGAAGCCAAGCCAAAGAAGAAAAGAATTTCAACCCTCTCTCCCCCAGTGCCACTGGCACAACCATCTCCAGTAAGATTAGTAAGCCAAGGTTTACTTATCTAGTAAAACACAAAAGTCTGAGAGCCTCATTGGAGAGACTGGACACAGACAAGGAGATCACTTCGCTGAGCACCTTCACTCTGTCCGCATCAATGACTGGGATCTCCCAGAGGCTAACTGCTTCAATTCTGCACCCCACTCCTATGCCAGTCCGTGGCCTCATGTATTGTAAAACCAAGACCACCTTCTAATTGGAGGAGCAACACCCAATTTTCCATCTGGAGACTTTCTAACTGGATGGCATTAACATTGACTTCTTCTGCTTCTGCTAGCCTACTCCCCATTCTCCCTCTCTTCTCTATTCCTGTCTCCACCCTCTAGCGCTCCACCCCTTTCCTCGACATTCACAGTCATTCCCCCTCCCCTTGTTTGCTGGTGTGCTCTCCCTCCCTTGTCCCCCTATTTTTCTCCTACCTGTGGGACTGTGCTCCTCCCCTCCTCTCTCCCCCAACCATTTTGTTTGGGCACCTGCCTACATTTTGTTCATACCTTGATGAAGGGGGTCAAGCCCAAAATGTTGGTTATGTATTTTTTATCTTTTTTACATAAAGTAAACTGTTTGACCTTGCCCGTTGCCATATACTTCTGGCAATTTGAACTTTGCCTGGATTACCCAATGAGGACTTTTGTAACTGATATTAAAGTTTCTTAATATTAGCCTTGTAGCAAAACACTTAATTTGGCTTTACAAAAGGGTGTTGAAGTGATAGGTAGGACAGAACCCATTACAAATACAGAACATGTCGATAACAATTCAACTGTTTAAAGCAAACATTGCCATAATCATCTCTGGGAGATGTGGTGGTGACTATATCACACACTTCTAAACTAATAGTTCAAAGGGAAATACTTTGGCCTGCAGGAACTGAGAATTGCTGAGATTTTACATTGATGGTGTAAATGTGGTGATCTTCCAGTGCTGTCATACAAACTTTGCATTTCAGTACATTGCATAGGTCTGGCTCAAGACCTGGTAGCTCCCATGCTCACTGCAGCAAACAGGAGAGTACTGGCATTAGCACCTCAGAGGAGAAATAGTGAAATAAATAGAGATCTGGGATAACAGAGGAATATGCTCAGTAAAAAGGATGCCTATGACAGTTTCACTTCTGTTTTCTTTTGCACTACATGGCACTTTTCAGTTGTTTGCAAAGTAGAAGAAAAATGGTTGTCTTTTTGTGCAGCTAATGAATGGTTGCGCAATTCAAACATCAACATTTTCTCTAGCAGGCCTTTTCCTTAAACATTTCATGCTAAGATAATCCTTGTAGCACTGACACCATCAGATATTTGTGAAAGATGATGATCCCCCCCTCCCCCTTTTACTTCAAAATGTCAGCAATCACCACAGTATAGGAATTGTGACTGATACTCAATCGTTCTACGTAGTCCACTCATTCTCCCCTTCCTGTCTCTCCTGGATGCATACTATGCTCTTGAAATAGCAAGAAGAAATTCTGGTTACAAAGTTAAGCTACATTGTTATATTTTGCTTGCAATATTTTTCATAAATGATAAATGTTGGGAAATTTGTTGTACCCACCTGTGAAAATTTGCAAACTGCACATCGAGCAAAGATAACCAGGCTCATCAACTGTCTGGAGGACATAAGTGCTGATGGCTCAAAACTTCCTGCAGTTAAATGAAGACAAATCTGAGATCATCCTATTTCGCTCCTCCAGCTCCACCAAAATTATCGTTAATACCCTTGGCAACTTAGCCGCCCTCATTTAACCTCATGTCAAATCCCTTGGTGTGATATTCAATTTCACCTTCAAGTTTGACAAACAAGTCAATGCTAGCTTTTTCCAGCTCCACACTATTGGCAAAAATCAAATCATTCCTGTCACTGAAAGACCTTGATAAAGTTATCCACACCCTCATTTTCTCCCTTTTAGACGACTCTAACTCTCTTCATACTGAATTAGTCAGTCATCATTATCCTGTCTGCAACTGGTTCAAAACGCGGCAGCAAGGCTCCTAACAGGAGCCAAAAAAAGGAACCACATCACCCCTTTTCTCACCTCCCTTCACTGGTTGCCAGTATGGCTCAGGATAGATTTTAAAGTTTTCCAGTTTTTTTTTACAAAGCCATCAATGAACTAGCCCCCTCCTATATCACCAATCTCCTAACGCCCTACTCCACTTCAAGACCCCTCAGATTGCTTGGTTGTTTCGCACTCAAATTGCAAACTCAGAGGAGATCGCACCTTCACGATAGCAGCTCCCAAACTGCCGAAGAATATTTCTCCTTCCATCAATCCAGCCCCTTCCTTTAACTCTTTTAAATCTACACTGAAGTTGTATTTTTACTTGCAAGGTTTTGAGGTGGTTGTTGATTGTTACAATGTTGTATTTACAATTCTCAACCTTGTGTACCTGTTTTGTACCTCAATTTGAATAGCTGCTTATGTTAAGATGTAATTTATGATCTGTATGGCACTTTGGTCAACGTGAGTTGTTTTAAATGTGCTATATAAATAAATAAACTAAACTAAATCATTTCTGTAAATGAATAAATGGACTAAATATTACCTTTCCTTTGAAAGGAACTTTGCAGATGGCCTTCTGCAAAGAAAATTAAATTTAAATCGCTTCTCTTGGAGATATTTCATAAATGGATATGTTAATTATGAGGTAATTGCAATTCTCAAGTCACACTATTAAAGAAAATAGGTGTTGAGGAAGCAGGAAGTCTGCAGAGTGACTTGGACAGTTGGGTGAATGGGCAAAGAAATGGCAGGTGGGATATGCAGCGTAGGGAAGTGCACAGTCATGACCTTTGGTGGAAGGATTATAGAAGTGGACTATTTTCTAAATTGGAGAGAATACAGAAAGCAGAGTTTCAAAGGGACTTGGGAGTTCTGGTGTAGGATTCCTTAAAGGTTAACTTGCAGTTTGAGACAGTAGTAAGGAAGGCAAATGCAATGTTGCCATTTATTTGAGATGACTAGAAGGGGAAAGATGTAATTCTGAGGCTTTACAAAACATTGGTCAGACCACATTTGGAGCATTGCGAGTAGTTGTGGTTCCATATTTAGGGAAGGATGTACTAGTGTTGGAAAGGATCCAGATAAGGTTTATGAGAATGATCCCAGGGATGAAAGGGTTAACATGTGAGAAGTGTTTAAAGGCTCTGGGCTTGTATTCTCTGAAGTTTTGAAGGATGAGGGTGATCTCATTGAAACATTCTGAATATTGAAAGGACGAGATATAGAGTGGATGGGGAGGATAATTCCTGTAGCAAAGGAGTCTAGGACCAGAGGGCACAGGATCAGAATATTAGGATGTCCCTTTGAGATAGAGAAGAAATTTCTTTTCAGTCAGAGGGTTGTGAATCTGTGGAGACCATTATTGATATATTTAAAGCAGAGGTTTATAATTTCTTGATCAGCAAGGACATCCAGGTTATGGGGAGAAGGC
The DNA here is from genome assembly GCF_036971445.1 of Narcine bancroftii. Taxonomy (NCBI): domain Eukaryota; kingdom Metazoa; phylum Chordata; class Chondrichthyes; order Torpediniformes; family Narcinidae; genus Narcine; species Narcine bancroftii. The sequence continues at coordinate 57,546,584 of NC_091470.1, read as the reverse complement.
AGGAAATGGGGTTGAATAGAAAAGTAGATAGCTTCGATTTGAGATTTGAATGGACTGAATGGCCTAATTCTGCTTCTAACTGTCACGGTATAACCATTTGATATACTGTCCTCTTGCTGATACCGAGGCAAAATATCACAAACTATGGGAGAAAAAAAAACCTTTACCTTCTGATGTAAGTAAGAATTTCCTTGCAAATGTACATCGTACAATGTGCATGACAATATTATTATTAATAGAAAGTTGAAATTCTGTCCAGGGTGACTCTATATGTCTGCCATATACCACTGGACCACTGAGTGGAAGAGAGTGTAAAAAAAATGCATGACTAAAGAATATTAACAAACTCGAGTGCCTCTATATTCAGCTACTGTATATTTTGCTAATAAATTAGTGTTTATTTTGAATTTTCAAAATTTGATGTTTTCACATTTAGCAAGATCACCTGAAACAGATTGGTGCTTGGGGGCTTATCAACAAGCCCCTATCACATTGGTGGCCATTTTATTGCATTTTGAGTCAATTGCTATCATATTAATCCAATAAGGTTAAGTTAAAATTAACTCCTTATTCTTGTTAGAGAAAAAAAACTTGCTGGTGGTGTGGCAAAATTTTGCAAGCTACTCCTGGCAGATCTTCTCTTGCCATAAAATACAATCACTGCGCTCTAATACATTCTATCTCTTTCATATTGTACAGTTGCATTCATGTTAGAGTTGACTTACTAGACTGCTCGCAAAAGAACACTTCTCATTTTACCAGGTATAATGTGACAATAAACTTGAACTTGAGAGTACAATTTTCAAGACTCTTGCCTAAATGTCACCACTAATTAAACATGTGGAATCTAACTGCTTAGCCTTCTGCATGAAACTTAAACCTAATGAAATATGAATGCAAATCCTTGAGGCATTTAAAGCACACAAGATAGATTTTTCAACTGATGTATGCACATATTTAAAGATATTGTGTGCAAATACAGTACTCAGTGAACTAATCTTTAAAACTATGAACCAGTATTTTTTTTGTCCTTCATGTACCTATAATGTCCTTCAATGTACCTATAATATTCTTCATTAGGAGCATAAATTCAATAAAAAGCAAACATAAAACCCATTTTAATTGGTAATACAATTAGCAAAGTTTCAGATGCATAGAAATTCATATTTAGTTTACATTTAAACTGAAATTCAATAAAATACTCCAAACCATTGGCAACAAGCTCCAAATCTGAACCTCTGACATGGTCAGGAACCCTTCAACACTTTTAGAACCCCCTCGCATCCTGGTACCCCATCAGTCAGTTTTGAGCTAATCTCCAGCAGTCCGCAGCCTGGCGCAAGTCTCCTGACAGCAGTCTCCAGCAGCCCACAACCTACGTGGGTTCCTCGCCATGAGTTACCAGCAGCTCACCACATGCATTGGTCATTCAGTGGCAGAGCCCCCTCACTGGTCTACCACCGTGGTTACCATCCTATGGGGCATCTTCTTGGCTTCTCCTTCTCAGACAGGAGATGGTTTCTCTATTTTATGGTGCCCTGCTCCAGTTCTCCCCTCTCCTGGAGTCTGCAACCCCTCGTGGCTGCTGCCGAACAGAGGTGCCACCATCTTGGGTGCAGACCCAGTGGTCACGGGATTTTAAATAGAACTGCTGTTGGCTCCTTTAGTGGGCTGTTCAAAGCCTGTGCGGAGCTGATGGTAGATGACTGTTGTGGTTGGACTCTGCAGGAGCACTGTATCTCTGCTCCTCACTCCCTCTGGGTCCACTCAAGTGGCAGCACTGCCATTACTGCAGCTCCAGCAGTGCCGCCATTTTCAGCAGAATTTTCATCTGAAACTTGTGTCAGATTATTGCATGGATTCTTGCCAGTCAGTATCAACAATGCACAAGACCCAAATGATCAGGCCAAACATTTATAAATGAGCACATAGCATATTCAATTGCAAGCTGATAGGAGGAGGGTGGAGAGTTAAGTGAATGATGAGAGAGGATCATAGAGAGAGTATGGGAGTGTAAGGGATTGGGTCTAGAAATGAAGGAATGAGAGATGGTGTAACATTAGAGGAAGAGATATTTGGAGTTAAGAAGCCATCACATGGAAGGGGGTGGACACATGATTGGATAGTGGTGGAGGGAAAGGAGTCAGCTAGAAGATCAGTAGTGGATTGGTATCACTAAGCAATCAGTGGAGGGGTAGGAGACATGGTAGGTCACGAGCCATGAGCAGGCATTCACATATGATTCAAAAAGACATTCTCAGTGATGGGATGGTGTGGACAGGAGGAGAAATGGGAACAATCATCAAATAAAATACTTTAAAAGATCCTACCTGCAAGACAATCAATGCATGGACCTCCCAGCAGGTGAGCTTGGTCCCCTTTATCTAAACATCAAACAGTTAAGGCTTACATTGGAATGGCTTCCACTGTTCCCTGACCATAAATATTATTTGAAATTACTGTCCATGTCCAGTGATCTTCATGCATGCATATAATTGTATACAATGAAAATTCAATAAATTTCTGGAAGTGTACCGAATGGATTTTAGATAAAACTTAGTTCCATAAAATATTTTGTGTTACATTGGGAACTTCTACACAAAACATTTGTGCATGAATTGCAAAACGTCACAGGTGCAACAGATAATCAAGGCAGCCAATGGAATGCTGGAGAATAGAATTTCAGAGCAGATAGACTATGCTGCAACAGTAGGCACTGGTGAGTCTGGTCTTGGAGTCTATGTGCAGTTTCAGTCTCCTTACCTGACAAAAGATGCCTTGGAGGCAGTGCAGAGGAGGTTGATTTATGGAGATGAGGTGGGTTAGACTTTGAGGAGAGATTGAGTCATCTAGGTCTACGTTCAGTGGAGTTGAGAAGAAAGATAGGCGATCGTATAGAAACATAGAGAATTACAAAAGAAATAGGCAAAATAGAAACAAGAAAGCCATTTCCCCTGGCAGGTGAAAATAGAACTGAGGGATAGCCTCATGATTTAGGGGAGTAGCTATAGGATAGAGATGAGGAGGAAGTGCTCCTCTTAGTGAGTGGTGAATCTTTAGAATTTTCTGTTCAAGAAAGCATTAAAAGTTTAAAACACAGATGGATAGATGTTTGCATAGGGGAATTAAGGGTTATGGGGAAAAAGGCAGGTAGACAGAGCTATGATCAGATCAGCTAAGATCTTGTTGAATGATGGAGTAGTCAAGACAGACCAAATAGCCTATTCTTGCTCCTATTTCTGAAAAATGGAGTCTGCAGATCCTGAATGTGATTCACTATGTTTGAAAGCACAATTGATATAATTTACAGATATTTGCTGTGCAATATTTTGGTGCCACAAGCTGGAAACCAAAATATAATCTCAATAGACGTTTCCATTCAGTATATTACATTTGTATGTTAAACAACTTAGATTCTTCCATTATCTGCTTTTCAGATGATCTTGTTAATGTAAGCACAGAGTTTCGACTTCGTTTCTTTGTAGATTTAATGCCTAGGGGCAAAAATTGACCTTGAGGAGAGTTATGTAAAACAAGGATCATCCTATGTATGGATTGACTAATCTGCATCATGGCAACAAACCAAAGCTGCAAACTAAGAACTTTAGAATTGAAACTTTCCTCCCTATCGATGTCCTCACTACATTTTTGATTTAAAAATGTAGGATCATATTAAAGTAATATTCTACTCAATAATTTGTATCTTATCTGAAACAGCATGCTTATAAATCAGTCTGAGTGTACTTCTGGTGGTCTTGCATACAGATTTCAAAACCAGGCATTGCATCAATAAAAATACTTAAGCAAAACCTCAGCTTTATCTATTCTATTAAGCTGTTCAATAGTGGCTCACTTTGAGTGAATGCAGTTCATTCAATTTCACAGAAGGTTAATTACAAGATGATCAATAATTTATAAACATATCATCCACTAGTCCAGAGGGATGCAGTGTAACTATTTTATGCAAATCTGTTAAAGAATAGGCTCTTTTTATGGCTTCAAGAAAAATCTCTTTCACTTGAATTTATTTCTGCATGGGAGAATATGTAGAATAAAACATCATTGTTAAGTTACACTAAGTTCACTTTATTAAGAATTAATTAAAATGGTTAAGTTAAATGTGAATACTCACCAGCTCAGAATATAATTAAGTTAACAAACTTCATTAAGGGAGATTTCAAGGTTACAGTTTAAAATGTGTCAGAAATGAACATTATTCTAGCTGGGCCAAATATAATACCTTTTTCATCTCTGCAAAATAAAAGGATTTTTCCAAAAAACAAATATCAAAAACCATTTAGTTCTCCAACAGTGTACGTAATGATTTTTGACACACATAATGAGAGATATATCTGCTTTTATTTTTATGTAAATGAACATATAACCAGAATATTCCCCAGGCTTAGGCTTGAATTTGTGTTGCAAACAGAATAAAAATGGTTGGATTTGACTCACTGTAAGAAAAAATGTAATGCTTCACTTTGAATAAGAACATGTCAAGAAAAAATAGCGTTCCTTTATTACAAATATATTTATTTCCAATTAGGTGAAAAACTAGTTTCAGTTTATATGATACTTTGGAATGAGTTATGAAGGTAAATATACAATAGAGGTAGCAGAGATATAAACAGTACATAACTCAGATTAAATTTTATATTGCTAGTGCCTTAATAACTTGGTTAAAGCTGCTGTATTCTGGAAGGGCTAAGTTTAATTTATCAAGCTAGATGTATAACTTAATTCATATCAGGAAGGGTTTCCAGGTACTAAAATGTTAATCATGAAAACATTCAATGGATCAGCAACTCCCATAGTACCTGATCATTCATTTAAAATGAATCAAAACATAAAGTTTTATTTTTTTCCCCCCAAAAATCAATTGAAGAGAACCTATTTTATTTTTAGTGAATATTTACACTCATCAGATTCGGTGAGCCTAGTGCCAAAGTATTCCATGTAAATGACAGCATCAAGCCATATTGATTAGTGTTGAATAATGTAGAATACAATGGCCTTGACCTAATGCACTTTTACCTCAACTTCAGAACACATTTTCTAAAGCAATCAGTAACATGAGCTTTCTGAATGAGAAGCTAAATGCATATTTTTTTTAATTTCTTCAAAATTATCGGCATGGACATGCACCACATAAAAGGGGGTCAGACAGTGGGTGCACCTGGCATCATTCTAGCCTTGAATAATAGAGGCAAGGAGAATTATTTTCCATGTCCAATGTGATATCAAGAGACCCTAATAAAATATAAATTGGTGGAATTCAATCATTTCAGGACAAGTGCCTTACTATTGAAGTTTCTCAGAACAGTGTCCTAGACCCAACGATCTTCAATAACTTGACTTACATAGGAACATAGGAAGTAGGAACAGGAGTAGGCCAAAAATGGCCCATCGAGCCTGCTCCGCCATTCAATACGATCATGGCTGATCTAATTTATGACCTAACTCCACCTACCTGCCTTCTCCCCATATCCCCTAATTCCTCTATCATGTTCAATCAGATTAGAATGGAGCAACCCATCCTTAACATTCAATGGCATTACCAATGCTGAATTCTCCACCATATCCATTGCCATCATGCTGCGGTTGGGAGTTGCTATCAGCCACAGAAAAGGGTCAAAGCCTAGGGTCAGTAGCTCTCCAAAGGCTTTCCTCCATTTATGAGGTATGATTCTGGAGTGTGGAGGAATACTTTCTACTTGCTTCAGAAAAACCTGACACCATCCAGACAAAGCAGTTCACTTGATTAGCATCATATTCACCATCCTAAATATCTATTCCCTCTCCACCACTAATGCAATGAGGCTCAATACCAGCAAAGTCATCAATGCTAACCAAACCTGTAATTTTAACAAAATATATTGTAATCGTTTAAAATTATTGCTGCATTTAAGTATTAGATGTCCCAACCCAGCCACATTATAGGAATAATTTTATCAGGACTACTGCTGTCAAATCCATCACATTCATAAGGGGAATTCGGAACAGATAATCAATGTTAGCCAAGGATCAATGCCCACAGCCCTATTAATGAATACAAAGAAGTCCAATCAGATTTTACTCCAGGCCTTTGTAGCTGGAAGGGTGCAAGGAGATGCTTATTTTGACATTCTCGATGAGGACAAATAAGATGAAAGAATAATAATGGACCAACCCACTTTGCTCGAACCTGCTTAACAAATATGAATGAACAAATACAATCACCCTTTCATTTTTGGCATTAAAAACTTGCCCATAAAAGTGCAGTGCAGAACATTTTCTGAGTGTAGTGATCATACTTGCCAGTATCAAAAAATGGAAATATCAGTAGATGCAGTCATCAATCTTCAGAGCTTCAGTGATCTTAAAAGAAAATGAGCGTGATAAAACAAAACATTTTAAACATTAGTCAGGGTGTTGGTTAATTTTTGAAGAGGTTGCTGTTGGATACTCCAATTTTAAATAAGTATGTGGGAAGCAGCAGCAAATCTTGAAACTCACAATGTAAACCTACAATGTTGAGGGTCCGATATTGTGGAGCGGAAGTTAGTTCATCACTATTGAACCTGCCAATGATCCAGGTGCAAATCTGGTTCTGTTTGTAAGGACTTTGTACATTCTTGTGAGCTTCCTCCAGGTGCTCCAGTTTCCTCGTAACCTTTAAAACATGTGGAGGTTATAGGTTAATTGGGCAGCATGGATTCGTGGGCTGGAAGGGCCTGTTACCTGTGCTGTACGATTAAATTTAATTAAAAAAAAATAATTATAAATCTCAGTGTTTCATTTTCCAATCCTTATCATTCTCATAAATCCCTTTCTATACTTTTGGTTCTCTGTCAACCCCAACATTCTCATCAAAACCAGTGGTGGAGTTTGTGTTATTGTGGTTTGGTAAACTTAAGATGTGCTTGTCATTTGTATGTTTATCCTCTGTGGTCCAGAAAAAGGCTGTTTTATTTGGTTGTATATGTACAGTCAGATGATAAACTTGAACTTGAAACTTGCCTCCATCATGCAGAGGCCAAATTCCATTCTCAGAGTGATCCTAAGATCTTCCAACTTAAATCATATCATCTCTGATACTTCTGCCACTTTTTATAGTTTCTAATTTTCTGGTGCCATCTGGCTCATCCCTCTATTTCTTCATTCCTGCATGGTCTAAGGACCCTTTACATGCTGTTTTCCTCAGTCATTCACCTGTCTGGACTCATCCTCACATTGAAGTAGTTTTTCAACTCAGATCAAATATATAGCTTAGGGAATCAAATGGGGCCAAACTCTGCAGAACACTCTTTAAATGTTCTTTTTTTTTTCCCTAGTATGCACAAAAAATGTATTGATGCTTCGTCCTGCATTGATACAGACCTAAACTGCTGTTACTTATGCTGCCAATATCCAGCTGTTCTCATTTTGAAAGGACCCATCTGTGTCCATCATAATGGATAGGTTAGCGACCAAAGTCATTGCAAGCCCAGTTATCTTGAATATTTGCTTCCTCCAAGTCCTGATGAAGGGTTACAATATTTACTTCTTCACCCCTTACCACTTCCCTCCCCCAATATCGCTTGATTGCTGAATTTCTCAGATTGTTTGTGCTCCATGCTTTTTCCCAACCTGCCTTTATCAAGGATCCTACTACATTCACCCAGTTCCTCGATCTATGTAGTTTCTGTTTTCAATGATAACACTTACCACAGAGATTTCTTTCTTTTCCATAAGCAGTGGCTTCCCCTTTGTCATGGATGTCAGAGCCCAAGACTGTCCCAACTGCTCTCTCTCATTTTAACTAGATTAAGGATAGAGTTCCCTTGGCCCTCACATTCCATCCCTCTGACCTTTGCATTCAACAGAGGATTCTTAACAAACTTTGAAAGAGAGTTCACCACTGGGCGCATCTTCACCACCTCTCTTCTTTCACCATACTTCTTTCCTTACTCTTTGGTCCATTACTTCCCCAGTTCCCTGGTCCAATCATTCATCTCAACCATTCACTTCTCTTCTTGCGGTACTTTCCCATTGTACCTCATTCCATCCCACCATACAGAAACCAAAACATAACAGCAATTCATTTGAACTTTCAAACTGGTGTAGGGCATTCAGTGCTCATGATATGGTCTCCTCTGCACGGGTAAAAACAAATCAGCACCACTTAGCAGAGCACTTAACTTAGGGGTGACCCAAGCTTCCAGTTGTTCATCACTTTAATTCACGATCCTTCTCCAACCTTTAAGTATATAGCACCCTTCATTGTTCCATCAATGCCAAATGTAGGCATGGAAAACGCCACCGGATCATCCATCTGAGCATGTGATAGCCTTCGAGACATAATTCAAATTTTTTAAAAAAGTAGATAAATGCTTTGCTTGCTTGTATCAGAACTAGCCATTTCTAATGAAAGGCTATCCATCTATAGTACTACTTCACTCACTGCACAGACACTGACTGATCTGTTGACCATTTCAAGCAGACTCCTTTTGGGTTCAGCTTGCAGTAACAGCCTGGCCTGTATTTCACAGCTTTAAGTTGTCCTTTTGATTGTTTTGCATTCTATTACTGTCCTCATTAATCTGTCAATGAGATAGTTCAGTTAACAGTAGAATCATCTCAGTAACCTGGGGCTCACCTTAGAGATAATCATTTTGCTCAAGTTATCCCTTGCCCAGCCTCTCTGCAACTTAAAGCAAACTCGTTTTATCTCCACTTTTCTAATTGTTTCATATCTCTCTCTGATTCATGCCATCAATATTAAGACTTGCTAGTGATGTCAATTTATAGGTCTTTAATGCTCTTTGTAAAATCTCCTTCACTATGAAATAGCTAAGATAGCTATTTCTTGAACAGTACATTAACCGAATACCGATCAACCAAAATTTTTTTTGTCATGAGTTACTGCAACTTTGTGACAAATTGCATTGAGGCATTCTCCGAATTTGAATTGAATACCGTGCTCTCTCCCTGCTCGCCCACCTGAGCCACACCCCGCTCGCCCATCCGAGCCATGCTCTCTCCCTGCTCGCCCACCTGAGCCACACCCCGCTCGCCCATCCGAGCCATGCTCTCTCCCTGCTCGCCCACCTGAGCAGTGCTCTATCCACACTCTCTCTCTCTGCCCACCTGCCCAATCTGTGCTGCTGCTCTCTCCCCGGTCGCCCGCCCGAGCCACACTCTCTCCCCGCTCACCCTGTCAAATACCCTTTCAGCAAGATTTGCTGAAATCCTGCCGGAGGGCAATCATTGTGCAATCTCCTACCTCAGGCTCCCGGGCAGAACTAGGGACCTTGGGCTCCTGGACAGGATTGGCAATGGCAGAGGAGAGTGCCAGGGATTGACCACAGCTGGTACGGATATTCTCCTGATGCTACTGGGCTGCTTTAGAGAAAATTCCCGAATATCCAGAAACTCCACTTAACCGGGATAAGTTCAGTCCCAAGCATTTTGGATAATCAGAAAACGTACTGTAAAAATAAGGTAAACTATATCATGTCAGGTCTCAAACTTCAGTATTTTTAGCCTTTGAATGAAAACAATATGTAAACAAGAAAATACTTTTTATAATAATATACATTCTCACTGACAAAAGGCAAAGGAGGAAAAACCCAACACCCAACCCCAACCAACCAATTTTCCCCTGCAACCGCTGCAATCGTGTCTGCCTGTCCCGCATCGGACTTGTCAGCCACAAACGAGCCTGCAGCTGACGTGGACTTTTTACCCCCTCCATAAATCTTCGTCCGCGAAGCCAAGCCAAAGAAAAAGACATTCTCTTGAAAAAAGTGCTCTTCCAAAATATGCAGGTACAATAGGGAAGAAGAAATAATGCTCATCATCTGTCACTTTCAAAATCTGTCGAGTGCTCTTTTGAGATAACTGCAGCATTCATTATTTTTACGAAGTGCAATGAAAGAATTCCCTCTTTTTTCAAAGGGCTATATACGTATAAACATGCCCCATGTGTTTTTAGCTGTTTGCTCAGAAAATGTATGGTCTTCATGCTATTTAAAACCAAGGGATTTCTTGCATCTACTAACAAGTAGTTTGACAAGTATTTTATAAGATCTTTATGTGGAAGAAAATTACTTTTGTTGAAAAAATATGAAAAGCTATCTTATTTCCCTTAAATTTCATTATCTGAAAATAATTATGTCAAAAATTTTCATCAATAAAAAAACTATTAAAAATAATGTTGGGTATTTTGCATGGGTATTAATGATGACCACGGACATTATGATTATTTTACAAAGAGCACTTTTTTAAGTGCACACACATTGCTTCCAAGATCTTTCATAGTCCTTGTTCACCAGACAAGTGAATAAAATAAATATTTTGTGGCTACTTGGGCATTTGTTCACGATTCAAAGAAAATTGCAAAACTGATACTGAAAGAGAGCAGTACAATTTATCAAGTTAAGAATTAATACACAGAATATTCCAGGCTCTATGTGAAATTATAAGAATATTGGGTGTTCCAACCTAGTCCTCAATAGATAAATTGAAAGGGCACTACTGCCTTCAATTCCCAAATGGGATTAGCTTTTAAAACAAGGTCATATATCACTCTGATTAAGGCAGACATTTAGATCAATACTAACACATCAGTAAATATTGACTGTACTTGCTTTGTAATGAATAGATTTTGGGCAGCTCTTTACCATAACTGACTTTTGTGTTATACATGTGTTAATAAACATCTTTTATAATTCCAGCAGACAGAAATATCCTTAAACCTGTGTTTTACAGTGTTTTACATACCTTCATAAATATATGATAATAAATACTGATTATGATAATATTATGTGCATGAGATGTTAAAGCTTCATTACTAGCTTTAATGTGTTAATAGTTTGGATACATGTGTAAAAGAAAGATGCCAGATAGTAACAAATCCAAGAAAAGTTTATTATGAATATGGCATTTGCAGGATGATAAAATCAAGTTACATAACCATGTATGACATGTTTCTTTGAATTGATGAAATAATCTACAAAAGTATAAAAGAATCCTGTTGTAAATGAAGTATGTACATTGCAGCATTATTTGTGATCAATGAAATGTTCGTTTAAATAACCTAGGCACTCAGAAGGTTAGCTTCAGTTAGCTTGAAGTTTGAACCACAAAAATAAATGTACCATAATTGTCTCTTTAAATTTACTTTTAATTGTTTTGATTTGTAGAGTTTGTAACACTGTTAACATTGATACTAACAGAACCCTCACCCCATTGTTTAGCTACTTGGCACCAATTCCTCATAAAATATTTTGTATACTTGTACAAGAAATAGTTAAAAACACAGACACAGCCTTCACAGGTGATGAAATTTTCATACTGTAATTTGAAACACTATGTGATTTGACAGCAGCTGTGATTATTGTTAGTTCAAATCACCAGAAACCATCCGACACCAACACAGACACATTTAAAAAAAACAGCTTTTTTTTTGCTGTTTTAGCTGTTGTTTGCAGTTAGAGCACAAGGGACTCTGGGAATGTTATAGCTGAGGCTCCATGGCGGCAATCTGTCACATACATATGAGCCTGGCTATTTAGTGCATTGTTTGGCAAGATGGAAGATGTCATACCCAGAATTCCTTCGTGAAAATGGTTCCATTAACCATGAGCTAGTTAAGAGTCTTTTATCTCTGAGAGAAGTCTGAAGAATACACAGCAAAGCAACAGCAGAAACAAAAGGTATACAGACAGTGGAAGCAGCACAAGGTGACACTACAGAGGAAGGCCATCACACAAAAACATCACCTCCCAAGAATCACGGGTTCACGAAGATTGCGGTAATGAAACTGACCATTACAGACTAGAGATAAAGCACAGTGAAGACAAAAGACAATATTGCCACATCAGCTGAGTATATAACAGCATATAGTAACACACATTAAATTTTGCAATGGAACTGACAGTCAAGGACACTTACACATTGTACACATTACTGATCTCACTCTCATTATTAGATGCCTTAATGAACAGCTGCCAAAGATGGAGTGAAAGAAGCATTTATACTGACAATAACAAATAGTGTCAAACACTAGAATGTGGTTTTTGGCAAAATGATGACAGAAAAATAGAATTATAAGTTTATGTGCAGTTTTGATTTGTGTACCGACTCCAAGCTTATAAACCCAATCTTGAATTTCTGTTACAGTACTACCTAAAGTACAATTACAACGTCCTCTATTCCAGTAAACAAAAGAATAAAGAAGCATAACATGTTAAATATTCTTCTTAAATTCTAAAACAATGTTATTTTTAAGTTGCAGATTAGTCTCAGTTATACTGAGAAAAAATATAGCTGAAAATAAATGGAAGTTTTTCGCCTCAACTCAATCTTATTGAGTTTCCTTAAAGCACTTTGAAAAAAGGCAGAGCGACTATAAAAACTGCATGAGGCTTTGTTTTTTTTAGTCTGGAGGTAAAATTTGCATGGCTGCACAAAATGCTACACAGATTCTGGTCGTAAGAAATGAGGAGACTGCAGCCGCAAGCTAGCAACTAACATTTGTCTAGTACAAAACAGCACTCTCCCATAAATTCCAGCCCATATGGTGCATATTTTATGAAGACAACATAGATTAATAATTGTAGCACCATGGTAGCAGAAGTGATGTCTACTTATGGTTCATTAACTACACATGGATTCCATCTTCCTACAGTTTTCAAGAGTTTAACATTCTAGTCACAGGCCAGAATCAAATTATGTAAGAACCCAAATTGCTTTATGTGCAAGTAAGAAAAATCTGAATCATAAAAAAGAATTAAACTCTGCATAAAATTTCAAAATACTATGCCCTATATTTAAAAAGAAAAAAAAGAATCCCTTTAAGTCTGACTTAGTCAAACAGGGTTATCTTTCTGTACTTACCTCCTTCAACCTTGATCATATCAAGATCATTATAGATTAAAATCTGTGATTCTTTCATTTTACAATCTCTTTACCATTACATTTGCATCTTATGGCAGAGACATGTACACATTAAAGGCATCTTCACAAAGATGCAAAGGAAAATACACCTTGGAAGGAACATTTACAATTAACTGGTAATTCAACTTTCTGAAGGCAAAAAAATAACTCTTTACATTACAGAATGATTAGTCATAGTTCGAGACATGAGAACTGTAGTACTGATAGCATGAGCTGACCTGCTCAAGTTCAAAGTGCTAGCACTAAAATTCAGCTGAAAGCATTGTCTATGCCTCAGAATTTAACACTGAACACAGTATACGGTCATTAATCCTCCTTACGTTCCAGCGTTTGTGTGGTGTGAATACCATTACTGTACACAGGAAACGGAAGTGTGGAAAAGAGTCCCTCTGCTGTTGTGAACACATTTCCGGCTGGCATTTGGGCCAGACTGGCCCCACTCACAGTGCTCCCGAATGGCCCTGACATATTGATTCGATGTACATGGTGATAAAGCATTTCCATTGGTGTTTTGGGTTCTAACCCAAAACTGGAACTATTAACATCCACAAAGTTGACAGCATGAGTGTTCGGCAGCAGGTTGCCTTGCATGGCAAAGGTCACCTCAGCTGGGGCATACCGAATGGTACCAGTGGTATACACCCTCTGAGGAGTAGTGCTGGTGGCAGCCAGGGTTCCTGTCACTCTATGAACTAGGGGAAGCACCACATTACCAGCTTGTAATCTCTGCAGTGTTTCCAGGTCACTGGTATACAGCACAGAACTGGTCGTACTGGCGCTGCTAATCTGCTTATCACGTGGGGAGGCTGATAGAGGAGGAGACAGAGGGTCTGTGGCAGGAGCTAAACTAGTACTGGATGAAGTGTTAAACTGAGTTTTACGACTGGCAGTGTTTTCTGTCCCTGGTGGGGTGAGAACAGAGTCTGGAATGGTGACATGTAAACTGGTGTTAGCTTGTGTAGAGGGGAATTGCTCAGAGCTTGGGGGCTTGGTCATACTATAAGGAGATTCATTCCTTGAAATCTCTCTGTTGGGAGGGTAATTCCAAATACTGCTATCATTATCAAAATTTATAGGTTCTGTTATTTCTGTTTTAATTTTAAGCACTGAGGCACTGTTTGGTGAAGACAGCAGTTGTGGCTGGTCAACTAAATTTGAGTCAAGTCCACTAGGGCTCGAAGCACTTGACAGCCTCCTACGTGTGACATTCCCTCCTTTTTGTTTTTTTCTCCTCTTCTTCCTCTTCTGGTGTTTGCTGGATGGCTGGATGTTCAACTCTCCGGCACTGTCCGAATCCTTGGCACTGTCTGACGTTACTGATTCACGGCTTGGCAAGCGCATCTCTGATTCACAGCCTGGATATCGTTCTACTTTGATCTGAATGGAACCAAAAGTGCCAAAACTGTCCTCAGCTACTTTCTGACTCTCATATTCGGAATTTTCAAAACTACCATCGCTATCCCTGCTGTCCTGGTTGCTGGAGCTGCTGTCATCATCTTTGCAGTTCATTTCATGGTCAGAGTGGCTCCCAGATTGTTTCTTCCGGTCTGATTCTGGATCATCACTGTTCTCAGACTGGTTTCCCTTCTCGTCTGACTTGGAATTCTCATTGTCCTCTGGAGGGGATGAGGAAGAAATTAATCAGTCCCTTGATGTTACAGACATTATTCATATACTTTTGTTAAAAAGAGTAGCTGAGCAATTCTTTCTGGGAAATAATACAGGAATTAGCAACTGCATAAATAAAATTCATGATTGTACACCATTTCATACTTTTTGTTGCGTGGGCATGTGAATTTTAAAGTTATATTGTTAGACAGTTACCTCAAATAAGATAGCCAAATTTACAGTTTGCAAATTCAAGGTATTCAATGTTGAAATGCAGAAGGGATCAGCATTTTTCAAAGAACCAGAGGCAAGTTGTTATTCTCAAAAGTATTTGTAAATTAAACCAGAAGAAAGGGTTTTTTTTAAAAATAAAAGTGCTGGGTGTAGATACAAATTCACCAAGAGAGAAGCAGCATTAGACATTCTAGAAAAGGTCCAGAAAGTAATCTTGGTGATGCTTGCCTCTAATGTGAGCCTCTATACCTTCCCCATTGCTCATTTCCAGTTTCCAATTATTTCTTCCCATTCGCTGTTTAGAAGTGGCAAGATTCAGCAGGCCTACACATGAAGCGCGCAACTATCTGGCAAAAGGGAAAAGGGGGCTAAGCTGCTTCAGGATTTGGCCATAAGAAAACATGGGTCATTGCCACAGTGCACTGCTGCTTGTCCATTCTCCAACTGTAATTGCTCTAGCATGATGTATTGCCTACTTGATTATAATCCAAAACAGTAATCATTTAGCAAAGCACAAAATATCAAATACAAAATGCTCTACAATCTTTAAAATGCTCATGTTGAATCAATCGATGACTGCAAAATTTACTGAAAATATTCATCCAAAATGAGAAACATTAAATTATACCTCTGCACCAGGTACTGCTGCTTCCATTAAAACCATTTTACATCATATTCTCCTTGCTGAAAGAAAACTGCTTGATTTTTATTTCAATAGCTCATTCTTTTTCTTTTATCCAGAAGTTTTGGCTGCATCGGGGCAAAAAGACTGATAGCCCCAATGCTTCCAAATATAATATCATTTTCACAGGTAGATAGATAAAAGACTGCATTTGGTAATACTTGCTCTCTTATTTAGCCTCCTTTTGCCTGTGAGATATCAACTTAAAGCTACAATAAGCCAAAATATAAATACTTACAGAACCAATAAAGAATACAGCAGAAACTTTACTAGTGAAAAAAAAATGTGGAACTCACAAGAAATATAAATAAACATATTGAAATATAAATTCTGGTAACCCCTTGCATTTTAACATGCCTGCAACATTTTTGACATGTGACCTCTGCTGACAATCTGTCTTCCTGTTATGGTAATGACAGCAATTGTGACAAGCTCACTATCTTGATATTAGTAACTCCATTTGGAGTATTCAGCATTTGCTATTATTTTTGGAAGATGGTCTCAGAAGTGAGTAATTGAAAAAAAGCTGGAAGAACAGCTTCTTGGTTATTTTTCCAGTATTGGTTGGATTGGGTGATACAACTTGCATTATCTGCTTGACTCTCATATGATCTTCATACTACAGCCATTAATGCCATTTTAATATTACACAAGTCATTCCAATGACAATAGTTTAAATAATTACACTCAGTACTTTCTGCTGCTCTGTGTCACTCCACACCATGTTCCAGAGAAATGCTATTTCGACAAATTGTCAGATGATAATAAACTTGAACTTATATTAGAAGATGGATTTGTCAATGGCACACAGGCAAGATGTTGCACAGCGATGCAATATTAGAAGGGTAATTTTAAGTCAGCTGCATACATACCCCTGGCTTGTGCAGTTAGTTTATAATTGTATTAGGGAATTTAATAATCTGGCTAGGATATTCCTCAACATCAGAAGACTTATACATATCATCCATGTTAACTAAATGCTGGTGGTCTGGGGAGCAGGCTGCTAGATGAGCTCATTGAGACCACAAACAAAATGATGTATCTGACAGCAAGTGCTGCAGGAAGGAATAACATGGATTTATGAAACTCTTAAATTGCACAATATTTAAATATCAAGGGCTTGATTTTCATCCAAGCATCCTAATGAAATCTCTGCAAGTCTGTGTTATGGTACCACCAATTATGTTGAGTTCCCAGGACCAAGCTCTTGGCGTGAAAAAGGGACATAAATATCACAATAAAAAGTGACAGTGGGCTGAATGTTGTTCGTTAATGCTGCCAGCTCCAAAGTGAATATATGGCATTTTCTTGGTATGTGCAAGCAAATTCAGGACTTTGCCATGTACCTATACAGCCCTAATCGGCTGGTGGACAAATCTATTAATGCACCCAGCCCAAGTCAGATTCCTGACACCAATTGTACAAATCCAATTATTTTAGTGGAGATTTTAAAGCACCAAGGAATAAAGAATTGGGTAAGTTATATATTTAAGATTAATAACATTACCAGTAAAGTTTTATTCTCTTGAAATGTTTAATTTAATTTTAAAAATTACTTCACGTTTAATTGTTTTGGAATGCTTCTGAATGTCAGGGATGATTCTCAGAAACATTTCAAACGCTTGACAGGTTTGATGGATGGTAAGGATGTTGGTGTGGTTATACCATTTATCACAGACTTTCTCTTCCAATCTGTGGCTGGGCCATTTTCTGGCTTTCTGGTCTAACCCAATCACTTTGCAAGGCCTCAACCATCGAGTCCAAGGGGCTCTCAAGCTGCATATTCAATCTCACAGGCATGAAGCTGGTATCGGCAGCAAGTAGAGGCAACAGGTACCAATTGGCAAACCCAGGCCACTAAGTTTATCTGCTTTTATTACTTGGAAGCCCACAAAGGTGGAGTCCAGGAGCTGGCATCCCAGTAATTTCACTACACAATTACATATACCCTGGGTCAAACTCAAAAACTGAGGAGAATTAAATTTACTTGTTTAAGGATAATCAAACTGGTTCGCAGACAACTGAAATAATAGTGAGCGCTGCCTGTAGGCAGCTGATGTCTTTACCAAAGATCTGCCATCCATGCAGCATCAACCTATTAATCCTTAATCTATTCCTGTCAATGTCATGACAGACATCCCAGACAGAGGATGCTGTAAAAGATGCTGTGCATCACCGGACACTCCAACGTTTGCTTCTGGTCAACAGAGCCCTGAGCAGTGCCCTTTGACTTGAATTCACATCTTTTGCATTATACAGTCATTAAATTGTTTTCAAATATTGGTCAGGTGTAAATAATGACAGTGCTAATAAAATGGAGGAAGAATACATGTCCAATAGATATTCACTGAAACATTCAGCAGAATTGGTTGAAGATGGATTTGATATTTACCACCAATACCGGAATTTTCCTTAGAATCAGATTCAGAGTCAGACGTCTCAGACGATTCCGAGGTTTTCTCAGGAAGATTAGGAAGCTGTGCAATGTCCATCGGGATGTCCTTATACTCAAAGTCACTAGGGAAATAACACTTACATTAGACTCTGCGTGTTTACACCTATTCAAAAATGCCCACTCGGGCTCTGAATGTTTATCATTCTCGAACATTAGAGTAGGACTCTTAAAACTCATTCTCCGTGACCTTAAAAATTCTCCTCTGGACAAAATGATTTCTCTGGACAATCTCAAAGTTAACATCATCAGTTTTTTACAATCAAGAATGTCAAAATTACACCAGAATGCTGCATACTGGAGTCTAATTCATGGGAAATAGCTGACGGGACCGGGATTCGTGAGGGTGCTAATGTTGAGCTGGCTTCCCGAAAGGCTTCAGTCATTGACAGCTTCCCAATCACATTGAGGATTCAGAACGAGGAGCCAAGGAGGGAGACAGTTGCCTCGAGCTTGGATTCATTGCAGAAATAGACAGTCGTGTGGCAACAGAGACTATGGGAGGGCTAGAGGCGGGTGGAATTGAAGGAGGAGGTGGGAACCACAGGCACATGATTTCTCTGAAGGGAACTCTCTTCTTTTTCTCTGGACTAGTAGCTCCTCTTTGAATGCTTTATATGCAAATAAAAGTAAACAAATTTTGTGAATATATGTACTTTAATTTGTTTTCAAATATTTGTCCTCTATAAAGGAACCTTGAATTTTTAAAAGCACAATTTCATTCATGTCACAAAATAGTGAAAGGTCATCGATCTGAAGCATTAACAGCTTCTGTCTCCATAGATGCCACTTGACCTGCTCAGCATTTTCATAATTTCCTGTTTTAAAGCCAGATTTCTAATAACTACTGTTTTTATGCTTTTTGTAATTTCATTCAGACATTCATTTTGTCACAATCTTCTCATTATTTGCTAGAAATAATTTCAAATTGTAACTGCTGTAGTTCATGGTAAAGTCAAAATGACTTGCCTTTTGAGCTACATTTTCCAGAAGCAATTTATATTCACTGTTTACATGGCAAACAAATAAGTGCTTGGTATTAACTTTGATCCAAGCCAAGTCAGGTTGGCACTAACTAGAATTTAAAAGCAAAACAATGCAAATGTTGGAAATCTGAAATAAAAGCATAACATGCTGGGAATGCACAACAAAGAGCACTTGAGGGGAGAAAAATAGAATTCATACTTCAGAACATTATTTGGAAAGATGTGGAGGAATGGTGAGCATAGGTTCATCAAAGCACCATTTGGTAGACTTAAGTAAATTGGTCAAGGAGTATCTGCAGAGATAACAGATACAAAATGATGGCTGGGGTCATTGAAAACTAATGATCATAACTAATGATCATAACAGTATTGAACTGCACACCTGCAGCTACTTCATCCATGACTAGCTTCCCAGCATGTCAGGTGCCATAATAATTACCCTGTTTAGCTTCAATGTAGCCAATAAATATGGCTGGACTGAAGCGCTGGCAAATGATATTCCCACTGCAAAAGTGCCAGCCAATAAAACATGTTGAAAAGAGTAGAATCTAAATATATTTGCCTGATATTCGACAACATTACCATTCTGAGTCCCCACCAGAGACTGGTATTCTGCCGTAAATGGATCACACTGATTCCTCAAATCACTTGTATCATTGACAAGGTATAAGCCAAGATTTCCTTTAATGGATGTAGTTGCAGAAAAAGTTAAGTAACTTAATATCATAAGGCCAAAGTCATCAAGCAAAATATCATACTGTCATGTGTGCCATCCATGAAATGCACTGTGTCAAATCATGAATTTTGTTTACAATCTTCCATGATGTCCAATTTCTACCAACTAGAAATTCAAAAACAAGTTCCCTCAAAATCACATACCACCTGCCTTGTGAAAGAAGCAGTGGAAATATTGGTAATGATCTTCAAGGATCAATAGATTCTGACATGGTCCTGGAGGACAGGAAAATTACAAATTTCACCTCTCTTTTCAAGAAGGGAAGAGGCAGCAGAAAGGAAATTATAGACGAGCTAATCGGAAGCCAGTGGTTGGAGAGATATTGGAGTGGATTATCAAGGATGAGGTTATGGTAATGATTGCTGAGGGAGGGATTCTACTAAGCCAATAGAGATTAATAGAGACAGTAACATTCTGCACTCTATTAATAGTCTCAGGGAGACTATTATACCTGGATAATTTTGCCATATGTATTATGTTAAATAGTCTGCCCAGACTATTTAATGAATTTCTTCCTTTAACAAATCCATATGTATTAATTTTGGCAGATACTGTCCCAATCTATTGGCTAGCGCCTTTGCCAATATCTTATAGTCAGCATTAAAAAGTAATATTTTAATGGGTCTCTATTTTTCTTTAGTAATTATAGCATTTGAAAAAGATTCTGGAAGACTCTGGGTCTCCACCGCCCGGTCCAGCACATCCATCATAAGAAGCATCAACAAATCTTTAAATTGTCTCTGGAACTCGGGCAGGAACCCATCCTCCCCCGGGGAATTGTTAGCTTGTAAAGTGCCCAAAGCCTTCTCAATTTCTTCTCTTGTGAAAGGGGCATCTAAATTGGTCTGTTATCTATCCTTTAATTTTAGAAGTTCAATATTCGCTAAAAGAAATCATCCATCTTATTTTTGTCTCCTAGTAATTCTGATTGTATAGTATTGTCTAAAATACTATTTATTTCATTTTGATTATATGTTAAAATATCAGCCTCTGTTTTGATTGCATTTATCAGCCTTGATAACTCCTCTGCCTTTACTTGCCAAGACAAGACTTTGTGTGGCCATTCTTCTAATTCATAGTATTTTTGTTTAGTTTTTAAATTTAGTTTTTTTTTCCATTCTATGCATTTGAAATGTATATCTTAGTTTTTTTGTTCTCCAATAGCCTATACTTTTCTTGCAACCCTGTTTTTTTTCCAGTTTTGGTATATCTTTCTACAAACCATCCAATTCTATAGTTTATTCTCTTTTGAGTTTTTTGTATAAGAAATAATTTGTCCACTTAAGTAAACTTTAAGCGAATCCCATATTAAAAAGCTATTTTCGGTGGAAGGGAGATTAAATTTACTAAACAGTTCTATCCATTTCTTAATGAACTCACAAAAATCTTTCCTTCTTAACAATGTGGCATTGAGATGCCATCTATACATATTTTCTTGTTTTCCATTATCACAATAGTTAAAATTAATAGTGAGTGATCTGATAGAAGACTTGCCGAATATTCCATTTTTTAATCACTCTACTTTTTAACTGGCAGACATTAAAAGCAAATCAATCCTTGTATGTGAATTATGTACCCTTGAGAAGAGTGAATAATCTCTTACTACAGGGTTAAGTTGCCTCCATATATCAATTAAATTTAAATCCTTCATAAATGATAGTGCTTTTGCCCTTGTTACCTTGTTCTTGCTGAATTATCCAATAATGGGTCCAAACAGAAATTAAAATCTTCCCCAACTAATATATTTTGTCTTCCCACTGCTGCTTTTAAAAAGATATCCTTCATAAAGGCTTCATCATTATAATTTGGTGCATAAATATCCATGATTTTGCATGAATTTTACAATATGCCATTACAAATCTTCTGGTTTTGTCTTCTATTATTACTGGCATATTCTTATTAAGATCACTACTCCAAATGAAGACGATAATACTTGTTCCTCTTTTTAATTTAGCATGTTCAGGTTTAGTAAGCTGTGTTTCTTGTAGAAAAACTATATCAGCCTTTAATTTTTTTAAGTATGCAAAGACCCACTTCCTTTCACCTGGCTGTTTAGCCCATTAACATTAAGACTAATAAACTTTAACATTCTATCCATACCAATTTTTAAACAAATATTATTTGCTTTTTTAAATAATAGTGATCTTTTCACTTTAAGAAACACATACAATATCCATGGCCTGATGGTGACTGTCACATTTGTGGCCCGAAATGTGAAGTTAATAAAACATTAAACACAAGTTTATCAGGTAAACTTCTGAGTGTCTTTATTCTCCCATTTCCTTTGTTCTCCTGCTTGTGTTCTTATCTCTCTCTCATACCACGTGACTTCCGGTACATCTCATACATATTCATTATCATGACATCCCTCCTTTAATCAGAAATAAACTTTACCTTCACTTACCAATATCCCTCGGAAACATACAAACATCATAACTAATGGTAATACTATAACTCAACTACATAAAATTTACTTCCTACAGCATTCATACATACACTTTATGATATAAGATTAAAATACTGTCCCAAAGTTCTTATCAAAACTATGGCACAAAGTCTTTGTATCGTTTGGGCACTTTCCGGTTTCGTTTCGGCCTGCCTGCGATATTGTCGTCGCTTCTCGGTTGTTCACTCTCGGCGTCGGAAATACTGCTCACCACGGCTTCGGGTGCTTCTGGCGCTCTAGTCACTTCATCAGGAGTGCTGGTAACTGCCTCTGGAACATCATCAGGTCTCTCAGTTTCAGCATCTCGTATTGGCCTTTCAACCTCTTCGCTCGATTTATCTCTGGACTGGTACCTTTTTACACTTGATACATTTCTCTTATACAGGACTCCAGTCGGAGACTTGACTGTCACCATACTGCCACTTCTGGATACGACAGTATAGGGTTGATGGTAATAAGGTGTGTCTAGCTTACCACCAGTTTCATGCCTCACTAGAACATTATCTCCTGGCATGATGTCTGAGTACTTGGCTCCACGTTTCGAATCTGTGTACAGCTTTGCTGCACCTTTCTTTTCAGCATCGTGGTCCCTCATCTCCTGGTCGTCTCGGATTTCCTTTATTTCTGGCATTTTTGTGCGGATTTTTCTCCCAAAAAATGCTTCTGCAGGACTTTTTCCAGTGGTTGCATGAGGTGTTGCTCGATAGACAGCCACATAAGATAGCAATGCTTCTCGCCAATTTTGTCCTTCTGCGTGTGCAATCCTCAATCGTTTTTCAATGGACTGATTTTGTCTCTCTACTTCTCCGTTGGCTTGCGGCCATTTCGGAGTTACTTTATGATGGTGGATACCTGTGGTCCTCATGTATTCCGCAAATGTCTCTGAAATGAATTGTGGACCATTGTCAGAGTATAATGTAACAGGTAATCCATATCTTGCGAATATCTCTGCTATCGCTTGTATTGTTTTTTTCAGTGGTTGTGGACTTCAACACCACGTACTCATAGTATCTGCTGTAGTAATCTATCACTACCATAATTGATTCACCCGTCGGTAAAGGTCCAAGAAAATCAACAGCTACGTCGATCCATGGTCCTGTCGGAAGTTGCGTACTCCGGATCGGTTCTGGCGGATTACTCCTACTTGTGATTTGACATCCGTGACAAGTTTTAACAAATCTCTCTGCGTCTTTATCACAACTTGGCCACCATACCTTGGTTCTGAGGTTTTGCTTGGTACCAACAATGCCTAGGTGTCCTTCATCCGCTAAGGATACGATCTTCGGTCTCAATCTTTGCGGTATCACCAATCTGCAACCACTCAATACACACTGTCCGATGCAACACAGTTGGTCTCTAATGGGAATGTAAGCCTTGTGAGTACACTTGTCCCATTGTCCACTCTGTATGCATTCTCTTACTTCCTTGAGTTCTGGATCACGTTCGGATTCTCTCTCGACCTCCTTCGTAGTCACAGCTTTCGGTGTCGCCTGAATAGCTACGAAGCGTACAAAGCTCTCTGTTTCTGTTCCCAATTCTGACTTGGAATGTGGACCACCATCCTTCACCAATCTGGACAGCGGATCAGCAATGTTTGCTTTCCCTGCAATGTGGATTACTTTATATTTGTAGGGTTGTAGTCTGAGTACCCATCTCTCTATTCTGGCACATGGTTTGGATCTAGGTGCATAGATCACCTCTAATGGCTTATGATCTGTGATGAGTTCAAATTCAATGCTGTATAAATATGCATGGAACCTCTCACAGGCCCATACAAGTCCGAGTGCTTCTTTCTCTGTCTGAGAGTATCTTCTTTCCACATCTGATAACGATCTGCTGGCATAGGCAATGATTCGTGGTCTTCCATCATGCATCTGGACCAACACGGCTCCTAAACCAACCGGGCTGGCATTCGCTATGACTTTGGTTGATGCCGCCGGATCGTAATATCCAAGAGTTTTTGCATCTGTCAGGCTTTGCTTCAGCGCTGTGAACGCTTTCTTCTGCTCAGATCCAAAATGAAATGGTACACCTTTCCTGGTTAGTTTCCTTAGTGGTTCTGCCACTGTAGCGAAATTAGGAATGAACTTTGCACAAAAATTGACCAATCCTAGGAAACTCCTCACCTCTGTTGCATTCTGAGGTGCACGTGCCTCTGCAATAGCTTTCACCTTGGCCTCTGCAGGGTTTAGTCCTTTCCGTGTAAGTCTGTGTCCCATGAAGTCCATTTCTGACACATCGAACAGGCACTTGTTTCCATTCACGGTAAGGCCTGCTTCCTGTAGTCTAGATAGTACACGCCTCAACCGTTTGTCATGCTCTTCTTTTGTTGGTGCATGGACTATGATGTCGTCAGAAATGTTGGCAACTCCAGGAATGCCTTGAATCACTCGATGGATGTCATACTGGTAGATCTCCGAAGCTGCATTAATTCCAAATGATAGTCTCTTGTAACGATACAATCCACAGTGAGTCACAAATGTAG
This sequence comes from Narcine bancroftii, assembly GCF_036971445.1. Taxonomy (NCBI): domain Eukaryota; kingdom Metazoa; phylum Chordata; class Chondrichthyes; order Torpediniformes; family Narcinidae; genus Narcine; species Narcine bancroftii. Next base: position 57,522,034 of record NC_091470.1, on the reverse strand, counting down.
TTACATCTCGGGAACCTGGATCCAGCTCTAATTGATGATAGCCCCATTTCAGATCAATTTTTGAGAATACTTTGCTGGTAGTTAGTTCTTGAAGTATTTCCTCCACCGTTGGTATAGGGTGTCGTTCTCTAATTATAGTTTCATTGGCCATTCTCATGTCAACACATAGTCTTATGTCACCCTTTAGTTTGGGCACAATCACTACTGGACTGACCCATTGTGTCGAATGTTCCACCAGTTCTATAATGTCTTGTTCGATCAATTCTTTAATTTTGGCTTCGACTTTCCCACGAAGTTCAAACGGAGTTCGGCGCATTGGTTGTGCCTTAGGTTTGACCGTTTCATCTACCGCTAGCTTCAATTGTCGACCTTTCAGCTTTCCTACTCCTTGGAAGACTGCGGGGAATTCTTGCTTCATATCCTCGTATGACTGAATTGAATTGACATAAGCTCCAATATGAAGTATTGCCAGGTCTTGCGCTGTGCTTCTACTCAGCACTGGTTCTCCCCTCTCTTCTATGACCATAAACTCTGCTTCGGTGTACTTACCTCCAGCTTCAACAGTTGCAGTAAAACATCCAATGGTCTGCAATGGCTTGGTTGCTGTGTATGGATACAGTTTTTTGGAACACTTCTTTGAGGTACAGATGATCTTTTTCCTTTTCAACTTCTCCCATAAATGTCGATCAATCACATTACTGTCACTGCCTGAGTCTACAATGACCTGCACTGTCACTCCACCAATGATCACTGGGACTTTCTCATGATGTACTTCATTCAACGTAAATTGGTAACAACTCTGTTCCTCCTGGGTATCATCATTGTCACCGTCTATCTGGCGAATGGTATCTTTCTTTCCAGGATACTTTCCTTACCCCCAGGCTTTGCCTTTGGAAGTTGTACTCTTCCTCTTCTGGACTGCATTGGACTTGCTTTTGCACTTCTTTGCAAAGCGGTCCTTACCTCCACACTTTCTGCAAACTTTGCCTTTGGCCGGGCAATATGGGTCTTTTCCAAAGTGACCTCGGTTTCCACATCTATAACACTCCATGTCCTGTGTCGACGTATATCTTGGCTGATTATGGCGATGTGAGAGCCTCTTAATTTGCTGGCTTGAGTTGTCTTTCAGGATCATGGTATGAAATTGCCCTTCAACAGCCTCTAATGCAGCAACAATGGTTAAAGCATCGGTGAGTTCCAACTCACTCCCTCTTTCCAGAAGACGAATTCTGAGTTTATCTGATCTGCAGTGCTTTACGACTTGATCCAATAATTGGTTGTCCAAATCAGCTGGCATGTAATTGCATCCAACAGCTAGCTAGTGTAGTCTCGTCACATACTGAGCAATTGTCTGGCCATCTTCTTGTCTTGTTCTCCAAAACAAATGGCGTTGAAATGTAGCATTCGGTGTCACTACATAGTGTGCATTTAATGCATCTACCGCTTTCCGGTACTCATCCTTTCTTCCAGTACTCAAAAGTGTCTTAAATGTTTCCCGAACTGAGGGTCCTGCAGTGAAAAGAAGTAACGCCCTTCTCTGCGCTTTTTGTTCAACTGTACCGGTATCTAGAAATAGGCCACGACTGTCGGCGTAGGATTCAAATTCTTCCAGCCATGCCTTCCACTTCACACTTACAGTGCTTGCATCACCCGTTGGGTCAAAATGAGCAATTCCACTATGTGTTAGAAAGTCACTGTCTGCACCAGCCATGAGGAAATATTCCAGCCCCAAAAGTACTGAGACAAGAGAAAATTCTTATCACCTTGAAGTTGTCTGTAATCCTCTGTAATCTTGTTTAGTCTTTAATTTTCTTCAAGCTTCTTTCATCCTCGTCGCCAATGTCACATTTGAGACCCGAAATGTGAAGTTAATAAAACATTAAACACAAGTTTATCAGGTAAACTTCTGAGTGTCTTTATTCTCCCGTTTCCTTTGTTCTCCTGCTTGTGTTCTTATCTCTCTCTCATATCACGTGACTTCCGGTACATCTCATACATATTCATTATCATGACAGTGACTTTAACAGAAAATCCTGAAAGCCTGTGAAATCTTACGAGGAAAAAGAACTCCTCCCTTTAGCGCCATCTTGTAAAAATGCTCCTCTCCAGGCACCATTATTCCCTTTAGGCCAGAGTTTCAACCCTACTACATTTTGATAATATTTCCTTTTTAACAGTAAATACAAGATAGTTTGAAAATACAACTTTTACTTATCCCATTATAAACATTTTTCTCAGTCTTCTTATTTGGTAACCTTTAATCTTTTCATAATATTTGTAAAAAATCTTCCACCTTGTTCTTAGTCTTGAAAAATCACTGATTACCTTCCACTACTTTGACCTTCAGAGTCACGGAGTACATCATCGAGAATTTCAAATTTTTAGAACACAGTTGTCTTTTTACATCGTCAAAATCCTCTCTTTGTTTAATCAAAGTACGACTAAAATCTTGAAAGAATAGCACTTGTTCCATGGTTAATCTCAGGTTGTCCATTGTTTTGTTTAGAGTATTCATATGCTGCTCCCAGAATCATCTCCCATTCCTGGTAACTCAAATGTCTTACCAGGTCTTGTAGTGGTCATTGATTGCTGGCTCTTCTGGATCCAAGGGTCTGGTGACCCCTTTCTATCTGTAATTTTTCTTTGAATTTATTTTCTCCCAGCACTTGTAGGATCCATGTTTCAAAGAAGTTCACTGGGTCTCTCCCTTTGATCCCCTCTTTCAACTTAATAATTTGGACATTGTTACATCTTGTGAAATTCTCCATATGGTCGACCTTGTCCAGCATACCTTGATTGTCTGAATCCCATTTCTATGCATCTTCTTCCATAGCTTTTAATTTTACTGTGTTTTTGCAAAATCATTTTCCATTTGGGTCATTCATTTGCATTAATTCTTCAACAATATCTTTAAATTCATTATTCCACTTTGACCTGTTTCTTGTTGCAGTTTCGAAGCCTGTAAATCTGTTACACAAATTTTCCATTTTCTCCAGGATAATACTTAGGTCTTGTCTCGACTCCCCTGCTCTTCTAGGATCCACTGGTCCCAAGGCCGTTCTTGTGCCAATCCTTTTTGGGCTTTTGTTCAATGTTCCTGGCTGAGTAAAAACGTGTTTTTTTTTGTTGCTTTGGTCTCATGGTACTGCTTTATCTTTTTTGGTGAAAAGATTCTTGGTTTTGAGATTTTAACTGTCTTCTTGATACTCTTGAAGGAGAGCTCAACAAAAAACGCTTGTCCAAGTCCTTCGCATGGCTACGGCCCCCTGGTTTTGCTAACATTGAGTGCAAGGTTGTGGTTGTGATATCACTCAACTAGCTAATCTATCTCCCTCCTGTATGCTTCCTCATTGCCGACTGTGATTCTGCAGACAACCGTGGTGTCATCGGCAAATTTGGAGATAGCATTTTATTGGGCCTAGCCACACAGTCATAGGTGTAGAGTTGGAAGAGCAGTAGATTAAGCACACATCCTTGAGGTGCACCTCTGTTGACCGTCAGTGAGAAGCAGTGGTGCAGTGCTAAATTTTTAGGAGGAGGGGCTCACCAAAAACAGCAACAAGGAGGTGCAGTACCTGCCCCATGAGATGCCTGGAGCAGCCTGCTGAGGTGAAGAAACTGCCTCCTGTGAGCTCCTGCAGCACTGCACCCCTGATCAGGAGGAGATGTTGTTTCCAATTCGTACTGACTATGGTCTTCAGATGAGAAAGTCAAGGATCCAGTTGCAGAGGGGGGTGGAGAGGCCCAGGGATTGGAGTTTGTTGATCAGCACTGAGGAAATAATGGTATTGAAGGCTAAACTGACATTTATGTATGAGTTGATGTTGTCTAGGTGTTCCAGAGCTGAGTTGAGAGCCAATGATATTGTGTCTGTGGTGGAGCGATTGTGGCGGTAGGTGAATTGCAGTGGCCATGATCAACCTCTCAAAGCATTAATCACAGTAGATATGAGTGCTACTGGATAATAGTTGTGGAGACAGCTCACCCTGCTCTTCTTGGGGGCCATTCCATTATAATAATTCAAAATTAAACTAGAAAAGAATCAATTCTTTAAATATCCATATGGGATTGCTCAGTCAGAACAAAATCAAACCACTGCTGCAGATTTGTATGTTACTCCCTCCCGTTTTACCCAACACAGTTTCTTTCAGACCTTCCTTTACCATCCTTATATAAATTGCTCCAAAGCTGTTCTAATCCAGGAGAGTTCTCTGATGTAGTTCATGGTCATTTCAAGGTTAAAATCCATTTCAAATGTATTCCCCAAATGGTTATTAATAAATAACAATAGTTTCCACATTTCAAAAGTAATTAATTTGCTGAGTGATTCAATTGGTGGTTTTTGGCTTACAATAGGTGACATATAAATGCAATGTTTTTTTGCTTTCTTTCCAAATTAGCAGAAACAAAAAATATATTTGAATATAAAATTATTTTCTGTATTTCTCCTATCAATTTGAAATATCTAAAAAAAAAAGCAGGGCTGCTGGAGCTTCTGTAATGGCACCACTGTCACTGGTATAGATCTGGGAGAACAGGAAGTGGAGACAGCAGGGTCCTTGTGCCCAGTCGTGATACAGGGCTCCATACAGGGTTTAAATGGCCTGTTAGTGGAGCTGACATTTTTTAAAAAAATGTCCAGCAACCACGGTCTGTGGCCAATGTGGCGTGCCTGTGCTGCGCAGCGTACCCCATGACAGGTAGCAGTGGTCAAGAGAAGGGCACCCAAAACAGGGAGACACACCCCATTGAGAAGGAGAAGCCTGGGAGACAACCCTACAGGAACGTGACACAGCAGAGGTCCAGTGAGGAGCTCAGTGCTTGAAGATCCCACACAGGCTGTGGGTTATTGATGACTTGCAGTCAAAAGACTTATATAGGCTGAAGTCTGTTGACGAACTGCAGTCGAAGGTCTCACACAAGGGGCTGTAGGCTGTTGCAGACTGGCTCATGGGAACTAATTATTGGAACTGGGATTCGAGAGGGTGTTCAAGGCAAGAAGGGGTCCTGAAGGGCTTCAGGCATTAAAAGCTTACTGATCACATAGAAGGTTTGGATCTGGACCTCAGGTGGCCATTCCTTTGGATGGGAGTCTGTGTGGCTGCAGAAGCATTAGAGGTGAATACACAGATATTTTGTGTCTCTGAAGGAACTCTCTTTTTCTTCTCTTCCTCTTATTATTGGAGGGTGCCGGACAATGCCAATGACGACTCTACTTGCCTTTACATCAGGCAAAAGTTCAAATATATTGTGTGTATTTCATTTTTTGTATTATTACATGAAAATAGCAGGAACCTAGAACCTTAATTTAGTTGTTTTAGTATAAATAATACAACAACAAAAAATTGCAGTAGAATTTGACCTGAATCTATCTTTTGGTTGCATGTAAAAGAAGGTCCCAGTAATATAACATGGTCACCAAAAGGACATTTGGGAGAAACCTCTTTCTCACTGGGGTTTGTGGTGAAAAATTACATTTAAGAGGAACCTACTTAAATACCAGAGAGTGAAATGAATGGGAGGATCAACTGATTGAGTTGCACGTTGTGTACTAGGAGGAGTCTTGTGTGATGCCTTAATACTAGCATCAATCAGTTTCAATGTTTTAATCCCTATGCATTTATAACACAGCATTTAAAAGTGTAAAGCATCAGACATGATATATTCTGACAACACCTTGGTTCAGGTCATTTTTGCAAGCTGCACTTTTTTGTGCATTTTATGAAGGAGTTCAATCTAAAGGCTGATTATTTCTGTACTAAATGTGCTAAGTTTATCCTGGGTGCTCAAAACATATGATGTAAAGATGCAAAGTGTGGCTTCAATTGGAAATAAATATGTATTCTTTTGTCATTCTCCCAATTTATATTAATGTTATTCTTTACTGGCAAATTTTAGCACGAGTGAACTTATTAGAATAATTTCAGATCAGCAGGTCCTTTCTGTTTAGAGATATGCCCAGCTTTCAAAATAAAATTAAGCAAAATGTGTTTAAGGTGGTGTGGGGCGGCTTAAAGGAGATGTTTGGGTTTTTTTTTCCACAGATACTGGTAGGTGCCTGGAATGAAAGCAAATGCAATAGAAGTGCTTAAAATGCTTCTAGATGGACATTCATATATGTAGAGAATAGAGGGAAGTGCAAGCAGCAGGATTTTAGTTCAATTTAGACATCATATTTGATGGAGACATGTGGGCTGAATGGCTTGCTCCTGTGCTGTACTGATTGATGCTTTGAAACAAATAAACGAGAAATATTCAGGTTTAGATTTCACTAGTTAAAGGAAAAGATTTAAATCTCCTAATAACTGTATGAAATAAAGCTTGATTTTGAATATACAATAAAACACATGGTATCTGGAATTCAAGTAACCAGCAAATCGAGGAAAATATAAAAAATTAAAATATAATAGATAAAATACAAAAGTTTAAAATTGTAAAAGTATACATTTTCTGAAGTAATACATAAAACTTTGGTGAAGATGGGAGCAAATATTCAGCCAGTGGAGTGCTTTGGTTGTACTTTGCTCGTAACAGCTGTTTGAATAAAGTGTGTGAAACAGCAATGATGCCACTCAGGATAAAGAGCTGGTTGGGGTGACTCTCCTTATCCTTGCTTAGTAAGAGTCATCCTGGTTAGAGGCTTTGTCTGTAAACTTGTAGAAGAGGGGTTTAATTATCCATAACAGTGGTTCTCAACCTTTTTCTTTCCACTCATATAACACTTTAAATAATCCCTATCCCATTGGTGCTTTGTGACTAGTAAAGGATTGCCTAAGGTGGTATGTGAGTGGGAAGGGAAGGTTGAGAATCACTTCTCAAGACCCAATTGTTACTGAAATATTTTGCTTGAGAAAAATTGTCATTGGCCCATTTTCTTTGGAATTATGAAACAGTGCACATAACAAGTCAATTAGGTACAATTAAAACAGTGTTTTTTCCACCCACATACCACCTTAAGCAATCCCTTACCAATCACAGAGCATCTATAGTATAGGGATTACTTAAAGTGGTATGTGAGTGGAAAGAAAAATGTTTAAACAACTGATCTATAATGTTTTTCTTTGTCTTTTGGGTTCCGCTGTGGAGGGGGATGAGCCTGCAGATGTAACAATAGTTAAATGTTTTCAAAGAAAGTGACTGAAAATAAAGTAAAATACTTTAAGGTTTATATATTCATGCAAATGAAGTTTGTTCAATGTAAGTACAGTATAGTATTTTTGTCTTGTCTTCTGAACTGTTTATTCCTAGTGCAGGTGTTTTACTTAGGCTTTGAAGGAGTATGTCTCAAGCCATTGGAAAAAACATTATCAGTCATCTATAGGTGCTGGAGACCAAGGCTTTTACTGTAATTTAGAGGAGGGAGCAGATGTGCATTTCCACCTGCTTTTAAGGTAAGATTAATGCTTGTGTGTATTCGCAATGCAGTTGCCATTTCGTTCCTTATTTTGATTAATTGGGAATAATCTTGCTGCTCAACATACCCTCATCAACTGCCTGACTTGTGGGAGGCATCCAGATTTCTGTATTTCTCAACAGGCAATGGTTTAGAACTAATTAAAAGCAAATTTTACATCCTCCCTTTTTCTTTTTGGAAAATGTATGACTTCTATTTCATAAGTTTTATGAATTTGATGACAATGAAGAACTTATTGCTCAATAACCAAGTATCCCACCTCACCATTAGATGTCAAGACACCTCATTATTTTCATTTGAACTCTAATAATTTGACAAGTAATAAAAATTTCAGTAGCTGAGTCTCCTTCACAATATTTATATGATCCACAGACTAACATATCATGAAGTATCATCCTTTTGAGTGCATAAGTTGATATGCACCATTTATATTCTCCTCTTCTATCACTTGATGAACCCAGATATAGTTCAACTCTCTGCTTGAGTGGGAAATAGTTGTGTACTTCTTGTTGCCCTCTGATTGGCAAACGAAAGACATTTTTATAATGACTAGCAAGTTTTCCCAATTTTCCTCTACCACTGAAATCAAATCACTTAATTAACCCCGAAAACTACATTTATTGATTTGGATTTAAAAAATGCATAAAAGTTTTATGCAAGATCAGATGAATTATAATCAAATCTGGAAATTGAAATTTGGTTTCCCAATTTGGGATTCAGATCACCATTGCAAGAATATGTAATATTCACAATTATTTTTCCCAAGATATGCAAAAGGAATTAGTATTAAGAATATAAGAAATAGGAGCAGGAGTAGGCCATGCAGCACATCGAGCCTGGTTCGCCATTCAATGAGATCATGGGTCATCTGATAATCGAATCAACTCTATCTACCTGCCTATTCCCCATATCGCTTAATTCCATTTTAATGTAAAAATATATCTAATTGAATCATAACTATGTTTAATGAAGTAGCCTCAACTGCTTCCCTGGGTAGAGGATTCCACAGATTCACTACTCTCTGGGAAAAACAGTTTTTCCTCATCTCCGTGTTAAATCTACTCCCCTGAATCTTGAGGCTGTGTCCTCTAGTTCTGGTCTCATCTATGAGTGAAAACAATTTTCCTGTCTCTATCTTATCTATCCCTTTCATAATTTTATACATTTTTATAAGATCTCCTCTTATTCTTCTGAATTCGAGTGAGTATAAGTCCAGATGATTTAGTCTCTCCTTGTAGGTCAATCCTCTTATCTCCGGGATCAACCTGGTGAACCTCCTCTGGAAGCCCAGTATATCCTTCCTCAAGTATGGAGACCAGAACTGCACACAGTACTCCAGGTGCAGCCTCACCGGTACCTTGTATAGTTCCAGCATAACCTCCCTGCTCTTGATTCAATTCCTCTAGCGATGAAGGCCAAAATTCCATTTTCCTTTTAATAACCTGTTTTATCTGCAACCCAACATTTTGCGATTCATGCACAAGCACTCCCAAATCCTTCTGCACTAGAGCATGCTGCAGTTTTTCACCATTTAAATAATAATCTGCTCTTCTATTTTTCCTACCAAAGTGGACGACCTCGCATCTACTAATGTACTCCATCTGCCAGACCTTTGTCCACTCATCTAACTATATCCTTCTGGATCTTTTCCATATCCTCTGTACAATGTGCTTTTCCATTCAATTTAGTATCATCCACAAACTTGGATACAATACACTCTGTCCCCTCTTCTAAATCAACAATTTAAATGCACCGACCCCTGCAGCACCCCACTTAACACTGTCTGCCAATCAGAAAAACACCCATTCATCCGCACTCTCTGCCTTCTGTCAGTTAACCAATCCTCAGTCCATACCAATATACTTCTCCCAACTCTATTTATCTGTATCTTATTGATAAGTCTCTTGTGCAGCACCTTACCAAACGCCTTCTGGAAATCCAAATATAAAACATCAACCTGTTCCCTTCTATCTACGCACCCATTATATCCTCAAAGAACTCCAGCAAGTTTGTGAAACAAGACCTGCCCTTTTTGAATCCATGCTGCTCCTGTCTGATGGAACCCCTTCATTCAAAATATCTCATTATTTCATCCTTAGTGACAGCTTCAAGCATTTCCCTGACTACAGACGATAAGCTAACTGGTCGATAATTACTCGTTGTATGCCTACATCCCTTCTTAAAAAGTGGCGTGACATTTGCTGTCTTCCAATCTGCCAGGACCTTCCCAGAATCCAGAGAATTTTGGTTAATGACTACCAACATATCGACAATAACTCCTGCCATCTCCTTCAGTACCCTGGGATGCATCCCATCAGGACCAGAGGATTTGTTCGCTTTTAGTCCCATTAGTTCATCACTATCTCTTTTGTAACAATTATTTTTATTGAGGCCCTCACCTCTCTCGCATCCCTATCACCACTTTAGCATGCTGGACAAGTCTACCGTGAAGACGTTTTTCCCAGGGGTTCAGGTTCCCTCCCACCGTTCAAAAATGTACTGGGAGTGTAGGTCAATCAGGTGTATTTGGATGCTACGGGCTTGTGGGATGAAATGGCCTGTTACTGAGCTGTATGACTAAATTTTTACAAAATAATGTAAAGATTTAAATGTAAAAAATAAATTTAATTTAAAATTTAAAGGGTACTGCATTCTTTACATTCATGCTAAACTGAAGCTTAAAATATAAATGTTTTATTTTTATATATAGAATGCATGCTCCTTTTCTTGATCAGAACCTGAGACACATAATGCATATAAAGTTTCCATTCAGGTGCATTATCATATATATATTTTTAATATGTCCTTTCCTTAACTACGCACATCAGCAATCAAACTAGCATTAACAAAATACTGCTAAGTAGCAGTGGATAGTAATTATTATGACATTATTAAGATTTTGTCAAATTTATATTTATATGAAATATTTACTCTAGATCACACATGTCAAACTCTGGCCCGTGGTCCAAATTTGGCCCGCGATATAATTATATTTGGCCCACAAGATCATTTCAAAAATGTATTAGAGGTGGCCCGCCCTGCAGCGAGAGCTGATGCTGTTTTTTGGTAATGTCACCCCCACCATCCTCCCCCTTCATTGCACATCCTTCCCCACCCCCTAACTATCCCCTCCCCCCTAAAACCACCCCCCTTAAAAGATGGCCAGAATATTCTCAAAAAGGAATCCAGAATGGTAAAGTTCCACAAACCTTCTGCTGGGAATCCTAACAAAACCCGGGCATCAGATCCATGGGACGCGGAGGGAGCAAGAGTGTTGCAGGTTGACCGTGCAAACTTTGAGAACGGGGAAAACAAAATTGTAACACGAGAAGTCTGTCGATGTCATCAGCCGGCAAGCCAGTTGGAAGGCTCCCCGCACAACAAGTCACTTCTCCCACCTGTCGAGCGGTGCAGCAGATTGGCGAGCGCCTGTGATTTCCTGTCGGTGTGACGGACATGGCAGGCTGCGCACGGCCCCCACTGTTCCGCAAAGGCTGATCGGCAACGTGCTGGGCCTGAGTGGGTGGGTAAGCAGGGGTGGGCAGAGGGTGTAGGTGAGGAGTAATGGGCAGGGGGAAGTTATGGTGGTGCGAGGGGCAATTAGAGGGAGGGATGAGTAGAAGGAGGGGTGGGTAGGGAAGAGGTAAAAGGGGAGGGGCAGAGCGAGTAGGGGAGGGGTGATTAGAGGGTGAGAGACGGGTAGAGGGAGGAACAGGTTGAGGGGAGAGGCAGTAGAGGGGCGTGTATAGGATGGGGTGGGTAGAGGCAGAGTGAGTGGAGTGAGGGGTGAGTAGAGGTTGGGTAAAGGACTGGTCAGGTAGAGGGATGGTGGGTCGAGGCCTAGAGCCTGAGGAGTGAGCAGGAAATGCTGAGTCCTGATGCAGGCCAAAATGGACACAGCCTGTGAATGCTGACTACATCTCCACAGGGACCAAATATGTTTCCCTCAGGTCAAGCAAAGGGTGAACTTGAGCTACCTACTCCTGACCTGAAACATTATCCTCCTAAAGTTATATCCTAAAGTTTAACATTACATATGTTGAAAGAAGAGAAAACATGCAGATGTTGTTGAAAATTTTCAATAAATATTTAGTTCGGCCCTCGACTTAGTCCAAGTTTTTAATTTTGGCCCTCCGTGAATTTGAGTTTGACACCCCTGCTCTAGATGTTGGCTGGGTTCTTCTTGTTTCTTATGTTATTTATGTTCTATGACTGAGCTATCAGTTTAACTTAATTTAAATTAGAAATATAAAGCTGAGAAACGAAACAAAGTCATAAAATAAAAATGTGAAATGTTTATGGCAGGGGCTTGTCAAGAAATTTATTAACCACATATACAGTAAAAGTCAGAAATCCAAACTGTTCAAGGGTTGGGTCGGTCTGGATTTTTGGATTTTCCAGATTCTTGGGCAGTACATCTGTGGCACTTTCACAATGAACACCCTCACACAATACACTCACACACGTATACAATGCATACACACAGTGCAGACCTGCACACATGCATGCATACAAAAGCCAAGAGTTTTTGAGAAGTCCAGATTCTCAGGTGGTTCAAAACATTGACAGATACTAAGTTTTTTGGACTGAACAATAATATTTGGCAAAATATAAATATTCAAGCTACTGAATTTTATTTAGTAATATCTGCTGTAGTGATTTTAATGTAACATTCCTGATGATGAATTGGCTGTATTTGTTACCTATTTTACTATCCACATAGCTTTTCCTTTCATTTACATCGATCCAATCTCCAGTTTCCCAAGGGAGGTTTCTGTTAAGTTTCATTTTGGTTTTGTAAAAATAATTTTGTTTTGTCCAGGTGGGAATATTAATGTAAATAAATTTCTTAATACATGAGCAATTTAACATTGTGTGAATTATATGTATAAAACATGAGCAATAAGAACAACAGAAAATATGTTAATATTGATGCCTGATGAATCCAAAAGTTACATTGAAGGCACCTGTTACAGGGAAAATTTAGATGCTGAACATCAAATATAAATACTTTGCATGACTCCATTTTCTTACCTCAGCACATAATTGACCCAGATAACATTTTTCTCATTGGCATTTTTTGCATTAAATGCAACAGTGGCACTGGACTGGATCCAAATATAGCCTCCATTTTTTTGCAGCCAGCGATAGTACTTTGTTGCACATTGGCCCTTATTCAATACTAAACAAAGGAGATTAATTTCTGTTAGCAAGGGAAGTCATGTAAAAAGGACAATAAAACTCAAAAGTAGACTCATATTCTTGTTTATAATGAATAAACACTTGCTATCATTCTACTTGTGAACAAAAGCAAACTGGCACCTTCTCCTCTGTTTTACCCACTCCATTTATTAGCAAAAGTCAGGTACCTTGCAATAGTTTTCAGGTCAAGAGATTCCTGTGTTAGAAATTAGACACCTGCATCTGTTGTAATCTTGCAACATGTTGGCACATAACAACATTGCATTAGCAAGCATACAGGCAACCAATCTTACATATAATAGAGAAACACAGCACAAAGATTTCTGCTCCTACTTAGAGTGAATATAGTCACAATGTGATTGATAAATATTTATCACCTCTTTTTGCTTTTCAAACCTGAGTATGTTTAACAAAAGTTGCAAATATTTATGCAAATAAAAACACTTGTGCAGTATTATAAATGTATGCATTATTATATGAAATAACAGTGCATTTTTTAAAGGAGGTTCCCACTTGGCTAAGTATAGTCACACAGCACTTAAAGGCAAAACGTAGAGAAGAATGTCACAATCAATTTTGATACATCCAGATCAAATTTTCAATAAGATAATTATATTTTACAAAACCTGACCACGAGGGGGTGCATTTCCCTCACTAACCACTTTAGATCTGTGGCCTATACAACTGCTAAAATGGAAAAACTCTAATTATGGTAATAAATCTGATCATCTTAGCTGTGAAATGGTTTTGTCAACTGATATATATTTTCATTAATCATTTGCGCCTATAAATTAGAACAAGATGGAATGTTTCAGAGCAACATATTTCATTTACCAGTAATGCTTAATCTGTCTGTTTAATTGCAACTAATAAGTGTCAAATGTATAAATTCTGAGCAAGGAAACTGAAAGGAACATATTCTTCTTTGGTAATAAATTTCAAGGAAAAAGTGGGTTAATCTTGTAGTTTGCTGGTCAATAAAAGTAATGTATAAATGACTACAAATGCAAAATTTGCATAAATGATAAATATTGTACCAGAAACAATTAACCATCATCTGACAATACTCCTTGTAAAATGATAAATGTCTTTGAAAAATTGAATCTTCTCAGTCTCAATAAACTGCTCTGCGTGTGCAGTCAGGCTTATCTTTAGCATTCCTGACTACACAGACAAATGACTAATCTTTCAAAAATAAAATTTCACCATAGTTATATTTAGATTATGATTTTGGTTTTCAAAGTATAAGATGGATCCCTATGCATCCCATAATTACTCTGATTCCACAGATGTTGGTGAACCAGCCTGATAACAGGCTTCACAGATTTGAAACTAACAGATTTTAAAAAAAATGAAAATGCATTCAGTCGTGACTCTTTTTTGGGTGCCACGGAGTCCTTGTGAGTCCACAATGTAGCCTGTCGTAATTAAATCTCTGAGGTGGGAAAGGCACTATGGGCTGTTTTGATGAGGACACACACTTATAACAATACTGACCTGCAATTTTGGAGAAGAATACTCCTGCTAATACTCCCTTATAAACACTCTTGCATTAATTACACAAAGAAACAATGATCCCCTCCAATCCCAGTTGCTGCTTGCATTGACTAGTTGGGGTATCTGTTTTCACTGCCTTCCGAGCAAGGAGCAAGATCAGAGCAAAGAGTAGAAGCAGTTTGCAGAAAGATGTAGTCTTGGATTTTGCTGTTTTTTATTGGTGGATATACATCTTTCTAAGATTCATCGGCACTTTAACTGGTGAATTTGTTTTTGAACCTTGCATGATTAGACTTGCTGAAGATTAATTACGTTGTAGATAATATTGCTATATTATAATCAAAGTAAAATAAGACAAATTACATTTTAATGAATTATTTATGTCTAAATATTTCAATTGCTTCTGTAATTTTTATGGTTTTAGAGTGATTTTATTTTTTATTATTCTTTATTGAAAAATCTTGATAACTTTGATGGATAACAAAAGTTCTGGCAGAGTTTTGTCATCTGACAAAGGTTTTCTGAAGAATTTTCATTGGTGGAGCTTGTTCTAATCCAACGACATCAAATGACAGAATAATTCAAGGATGCATACCACACAGGGCCCCATCACTCAGCTCTAGGACTGCGTCAGCCAGCAAGATTGGCTATATATGTTTGGGCCAGGTAAAATAAGACCTCTGGGGCAATGGGACTCTATCAGCAAAATGAGAACCATCAGTAGGGTGCCAGAGAGCAGTATGATGGCCCAACAGTTAACATTGCTATCTCACAACTCCAGGTACATTGGTTCAGTCTTGAGCTCATGCTCTTAGTGTGAAATTTACACATTATCACTGCAGGTTTGTGCCAGGTGCTTTGATTTCCTCTCACAACCCAAAGATGTGCTGAGAGGTTCACTGGCTACTCAAATTACTCTCAGTATTGGCAGGTAGTGAAAAAATACAGTTGAGTTGATAGATATTTGGCATAGAAAAAGTCACATGGGTTCTAGAAATAAGGAAAAGAAATGAGACTACACGACTTGGAGGTGGTGTGAACCTGTATGGATTGAATGGCCTCTTTCTGAAGCCCCCTTCACACTTGCATTGCAGTAACTCAGCCATTCAGTTTCCCGGGATAGGAATGGGGGTTTGACTTTTTACACTAGACCACTCCTAACTGGGACACTGAACGCTTTCACACTTGCAAGGGTTTATCACCAGCGTTTGGTCTGTTCTACCTTTAATAGGAAGTGCCTGCAATGCAATTGTTTGTTTCATATTTGCCTGATCTCAACGCTGGCATCCAAAGAAGCTGGGGACTGTACTAGGGGTGGAGGCTAGCAATCCCCGGTGATAGATGATGTCATCTGACGCCGGCGTTGAGCAGATTTTGCTTTCACACTTGCCACTTTAAAGGCTGATTGGGGTTTGATTCCTGGGATCACTGGCAAGTGTGAAAGGGGCTTGAGTTCTGAATTATAATTATGTATGCAATTGTATGTGCATACTATATGCACAGGTGTAAGTTATCCAACACAATAATCAATACAGAGTGGAAAGCAAGATTTCTTTATTTGCAGTTAACTAGTTAGAGCATCTTTAACTTATGTTTCAGGTCAAATGGCAATGAGGAAGCATAGAGAAGGGAGATAGATCAGCTCGTTGAATGGTGTAATGACAACAACCTTGCACCTAATGTTTGTAAAACAAAAGAGATGACTGAAGGCTTCAGGAGGAAGTTAGGGGAACACGACCCAGTCCTCATCAAGTGTTCAGTAGTGGAGAGGGTCAAGAACTTCAAATTCCTAGGTGCCAACATCTCTGAGGATCTGTCCTGGAACCTCCATGTTGATGCAAACATGAAGAAAGCTCATCAGCAGCTATATTTTGTGAGGTGTTTGAGGAGATTCAGTATGTAACCAAAGACTCACATCAACCTCTATGGGTGAACAGTGGAGAGCATTCTCTTTGTTGCATCACTGTCTGGTATGGAGGCACCAACTCTCAAGACAAGAGTAAACTCTGGAGGGTTGTTAACTCGGCCTGCGACACCACAGGCACTAGACTTCACTCCATCGAGGACATCTACATGAGGTGATGTCTTAAAAAAGCAGTCTTTAATCTCAAAGACCCCCCCACCACCCTGGCCTCACCCTCTTCACTCTGCTACCATTGGAAAAAAGGTACAGAAGTCTAAAGACAAGCACTCAGCAGCACAGGGACAGCTCTTCCCCTCTACCAACAGATTTCTGAATAATTAATGAATCAAAGACACTGCCTTACTTTTCGTGCACTTGTTACTTTTTCATGTAGTAAGGTTCTAAGATGGTTATAATATGAATGTTGGCTCTATGATGGTGCAGCAAAATACTGAATTTCATGACTTGTTCATGACAATAAATTCTGATTTTGTAGGGCACTGGCGAGACCAAATCTGCAATACTATACACAAAATTGGTCTCCTTATTTAAGGAAAATAATTAACACTTTGGAAGCAGAGAACTGTGTAGATTTTTTAGTCATGGATCTGCCAGCTGCACCAATTGCAGACCTGCAAAGAATATTCAGATTTGAATCCCTTGGAGAATTTCTGAGATAAATCAGTCTGCTCCTCAATGTTCAACTTAGCCCTGCAGTCAGTCTCTTCCATTGAAATTGATTGCTAGCTCTCGTATCAGGTCTGACTTTGCACAAGTGGAACCCCACTATAACTTGGAGCGATTTCTTCAAGAAGTCCAACTACTGGAACATATTTGTCAAAATTGCTGCAAACAATTGCCAGAAACTTTAGGACTTGCATTTATGGGAGTCAGGGATTGAGTTACAGGGAAAGGTTAAACAGGTTAGGACTTTATTCTCTGGAGTGTAGAAGAATGAGGGGTGATTTGATTGAGGTATTTAAAATTATGAGGATAGAGTAAATATAGGTAGACTTTTCCACTGAGGCTAGGTGAGATACAAACCAGAGGACATGGGTTAAGAGTGAAAGGGGAGAAGTTTAGGGGGAACCTTTAGAAGAGGTGGGAGTGTGGAACAAGCTGCCAGCTGAAGTGGCGAATGCTGGCTCAAATTTAACATTTAATTTCTTCTTCATTTAATTCCAGGGCTAAAGGTGTAGCAATTTTGATACATAAGAATTTATCTTTTGAATTACAATCAATGGAGGAAAAGGCAGGATGTATTCTTAAATTGAATTGTAAGATTTTTAGTGAATTTTGGACTTTATTTAATATTTATGCCCCCCAAAAAATTAACATTTAATAAGAATTTGGATGGGTATACATGAATGGACTGAGTGCAGGTCAGTGGAACTAGGCAGGAAAAAATGGTTCAGCACAGACTAGAGGGGGAAAAATGGCCTGTTTCTGTGTTGTAATTGTTCTATGGTTTTAAGTCCCAAAGTTGCTATCAGTTACATTAAGAAGTTTTGGAATTTACCTAGGTAACTGGCAATTATTCCTTGCAGAAACTTGTCCATAATGCCTCTGCAATATTTGTTTATGCATTCTCAAAATTGTGGGTCCATCAACACCAATTATATGCAGCTGTGCTAGAAGACATCTCAACACCATTGAAAACCATTAGGCTGAGTAGGCTGAAGCCTAGGGTCCTGGAAGGTAGGGATACAACAGAAATGTTACTTTAATGATGCCCAAGGGAACTAAGAGACAATATTAAAAATGTTTTAAAATTGCAACAACCTGTAACTTTCAAAGCTCCTGTCAACTGGTTTTCACCTTTACACTGAAATCAAAAAACAATGTTGGGGGGAGGGTTGGTTTAGGAGACATTGAGGGGTGCAGAGCTGCCAGAGCTCACTGAAGCACTGCTCTGGCACCTCATTGGACCACTTTGGGGCTGCTCCGACATCTCACGGGCTTGCTCAGGGTGGCAGTGGCAGATCAATACAGGATCAATGGCCATCTTCGTTACTTATAAATCCCATGCAGCTGGAACCACTCTGCTTGTGCCAGCACCATGGAAATATGCATGCCTGTTGTCACCAGACTTCTAACCGTAACTATGTACCCAATTGTCGTTATAGTGTTAACTCCAACAATGGTAATCATAAAGCAGGTAAGTATAAATAACCCATACACTTCAGGAAATGTTATTTTCTATTTAAATACACCCCAGTTGCACAGGGGTGGAATTTCGGAGCACTGGAAAAGTAATGTTAATAACATTGTTTGATCTGATTTGGCCTTCAGGTATCATGCTTCTTTGAAATAAATACAAGATAAAATCCATTCTTAATACATGGGTCAAGGACTTGAATATGTCCTGGCTCCTCTCTGTGCATGTGAATGTATTCTCTAAAATGGGCAGCAGATTATCGATGTGATGTTCCCTGTCAGCCTCCTCAGAAATTAAATTAAAGGCAATGTGTCACAGGCTGAAAAACAAAGCAATCTTTGACAGTCACAAAGCAACCGCTGATGGAATTCAATGATAGGACCAAAAAAAATCTAAATTGGTAATATTCATATAAATTAGCATGGACTTTGGTGAAATCTATATCCAATGGACTTTTAAAAAAACATGTAATTTTCATCTGATTATTTGCACTTTTTAATTTGAAGTTCATAAATGAAGTATTAATGGGGTGGAGAGTGTCATTTTTTTTGCTATTTACTTTCATAATTGTTGAGTGAATATTTAATCTAAACATCAGTGGTAACCTCCATGGAGATATATATTATAGTGTTGAAATAAAAACACCTATTATTCAAGTTGTTATTCTGTCATTATATTAAGGTAGCAAAATTGTCTGCTAAAATTAACGTTGAACTGCATTATCGATTGAACAGAGGCTGCCGTTATACGAGGCCAAAGTAAATGTCTCGATTCCAATCAGTGTGTGAACAGAAGAACCTGTGTTTTAGATCAGATGTGACTTGACAATGTGCTGCCACTGCTTACCAGCATCATCTGTTACTTTGTGACCCTGTGGCACAGGTTATAATATTGTGTAACTACAAAGTAAAAAAAAACAATGTCCCAAACACATGACGTTTCTAAATTTTAATCTGTTATTGCAAAAAGGTTTGTGGTTTAATAATGATGAAATAATTTGAACTTCAAACATAATTTGCATTGATGGAGACATTAAATTTGAGACAGGAATCGAAAACATAATAAAATGTGTAGTTGCTTTGGTGAGTGGGTGGGCATGGCCCACAAATGCCCCCTCCCCTTATGACGCTGACCCTGAGGGGCCTTACTAAAGCTCAGCCTATGGCCTGGGTGGTAGTTAATCCATCACTGCTCAACACAGTAGTGCAAATGAAAATGTTTGTAATCTGAACTGTGCAATAAATCATGAAAGGAATAAATACTCCCTTTAAATAATTCCAGAGCAGACTTCCTGCGCATGGTGGAGTATGAAATATCAACCAGAACTTTCAGATTATCTCTTCTACTTTTCAATTACCATACTGGTTAGATTGTATGGCTCTTTATTCTAAACATACCAGAAGCTACTGCCCTCTGCAAATTTTGAGGAGAGTCTGTGCCTTACCAAATGACACAATTCTAATTTTACTTTTGGAGATATCTGCACATAAAATTCCTCTCCAAGCTTCTCAGTTTGATACATGAAATGTGCAAATAGATGAAAATGGAATAACATAATTCCTTTTATATTTTTTCCATAGTTTTACTTAATCTTTCATTTTGTTATTGCATTATACAATATTATTGTAAAATAATACAATATTTAGTATTAAATAAAACATAATTGTTTTAAATACTCTTTGTAAGCTTAAAATTTTGTTGAAATATTTCCCCTCTGAAAGTAAAAACAACTTCATCATCAGAGTGTTGAAAAATATTTGCAACTTTTGCAGTGATTCTTAATTAATATAGTGTTGGTTAATTTGTTTTTCATACTATTTACAATATGGATAGGTTTCCTCTTACAATAAAGTTTTCTTTTAATTGAGATTTAACTGAACCTTTCTATTGATCATTTCTTGATATTATCTCATCAATGGCTAGTTTCCACCCACATTTTAATTAGTGTCGCACAAAACTCAAATTGACAGTGCATCTGAGTCAAGATTCTTGAACGGTTCACAAAAGCCATCAGTCTGTGTCAACTCTCAGAACATTCCAAATCCTTTCTTTATTATCCTATACTCCATTTTCTCACACACTAACTCCCCTTGATTTTGCTACCATCCAAGGATAATTAACTTCGTCAGTTAACATCTTTTGGATCAGGTACAAATTGGACCAGCCATATAGTCACAGAATGAGTGCAATATAGACACCATTGGAGATCAGGATTGCTCAGATTGCTAACTATGGCAGGTAACAGTTCTACCTGTTGTGCTACAGAGTCACCTGTAATAGCTAGAATCAACTGTTTCACAGACCTTTTATTCTGTAGCTCCCAAAGTAGCTGAAAAGATATGGTTCGAGTTTCACTTCAGATTTTAGTTGGCTGACTTTTCAATGCAAGTCCATTAAGCTATTGTGAAAGCAGATTTTAAGATGCCATGTAAATTAAGGCTGCATTTACTTCTCAGGTGTCACTTCAAAAATAAGTTGGCCACAAATCAGTTCAGATTATTCAAAAATGTTTCAAAAATGCAAACATTTCTTTCTGTTTTGTGGCTTTTTCCTTTGATTATAATCAAATGTGAATATGTCATTGGTTTAAACTGGAACCTTCCAAAAAATATTAATACTTTACACTCTGTATCACTCCACTGGATGAGAATGGAAACAATGAAGTATACCTGAAAGCTGTGGCAGGGCTTAAACTATAACCTGCTACAAAACCAAATCTTGCAGACCCATTCGTTGCAGCTTTTGATTATTCTGTGATTTTATTTGTGGATAATTAAAAAAACCAGCAGGAGTAGCAGTAACCAGTATATTTTGCATAAGTTCTGGTATTTTGCTTTTATCAAAAAGATCACCTATGGTGTAACATTCATTAGCTAATTCCCTTGTTCATCAAGCTGGAACTCCAACCAGTCCACCAAAGAGAACAGGTTAACACAAGCCACTATCCATTACTGTAACAGTGACTGGTAAAGATAGCATCAACTCATCTTCACCAACTTTAAAATCAATACTGGGCATATGATGAATGCAACACCAGCTCCAGTCATCAATGGCATGTTTAGGAGTCATGCATTAGATGAGACTTTTTATACAGATATAAAAGCTGTGGACACGTGTGTCCGCACCAATTGTTCAGGGGTTTCCCCAATCAGAAGCCCTGGATCAAGAATGAAATCCAGAACTTAGTGAGCACTAGATCACAGACATTTAAGTCTGGAGATCCAGAACATGTAGGTATAGCTTATGAAAAGCCATAGTCCATGCGAAGTGGAGGGTCTGGATGAGAATGGAAACAATGAAGTATACCTGAAAGCTGTGGCAGGGCCTAAACTATAACCTGCTACAAAACCAAATCTTGCACAGTAGGAGACAGCAAAGCTTCACTCCCAGATGAACTCAATGCCTTTTATGCCCAATTTGATGACCAGACCAAGGAACAACCAGTGTGTATCCCCATGTCACCTGATGATCTTCCACCGTCAGTATCCAAAGATGATGTGCGGGCTGTTCTCAGGGAGTAAATCGAAGGAAAGCATTTGGTCTGGATGGAGTACCCAGCCATGTACTGAAAACCTATATGATCACCTTGCCCATGTATTCATGAATATCTTCAACATCTCACTCCAACAGGGCATGGTACCCACCTGTTTCAAACAGGCCTCAATCATACCTGCGCCCAAGAAGAGTGTGGAAACCTGCCTAAATGATGACCTGCCAGTGGCACTTACATCCACAGTGATGCAGTGCTTTGAGAGGTTGATGTTAAAGCATATCAGCTCCTGTCTGTGGTGACATGGGCTGCATTCTTAGCCCCCTGCTCTACTTCCTTTATGCCTATGACTGTGTGGCTCGGTATAACAATAAAACCATCTACAAATTTGCCGAGGATACCACGATAGTGGGTTGTATAAAAAGGGGTGATGTGTCACCATACAGGAGGGAGACTGAAAACTTGGCTGATTGGTGCACCAACAATAACCTCACACTCTTCACCAAAATCAAGGAGCTGATTGTGGTCTTTAGGAAGAAGAAATTAGAGGTGTATGATCCAGTGATCATTGGGGATCAGATGTGGAGAGGGTGAGCAAATTTAAATTCCTGGGAGTCACTATCTCGGAGGACCTTTCCTGAATCCAACATACGAACGTCATTGAGATGAAAGCACATCAGCATTTTTACTTCCTCAGGAGTTTGCGGAGGTATGGTATGACATTAAAATCCTTGGTAAACCTCCTCAGATATGTAGTGCAAAGTGTGGATACCAACTGCATCACAGCCTGGTCTGGGGACACCAATACCTCTGAGTGGAAAGCCCTGAGTTGGGAGAGTGTCCTTTCTCAAACCCTTCTCATTGTACTTAGTAAATTTTATAAATAGACTCTAACTATAAAACCAAAGTTGAAACTCCAACCTAATCTGATAACTGACATGTCTATAGACCACAGGGAAAAAAAATTACTTCTGTGGTTAAAATATTTTGGTTTCAAACTGAAGTTTTGTGAAAAATGGTCAGCAATGCTATCCATGTCCTCCAAAGAATAATCACAAATGTTTTACACCTGGATGAAAACATTAAACAATGAGCACTGAAAAAGTATTTTTAATAACTTTTGTAAATCTCTAAATGGTGACATATTGTAACATTCATCTTTAATTTTATTGGCTGTTGGCCAATATCAGTCTTTTTATATATGTTAATAACACTGCACCCATATAGAGCATTAATTTAATTTACAAACAGGACCAAACATAAAAAGAACTGAGCAAAGCAATTTACCAGTCTTGGAAGTCAATATCTTTAAAGATTTGAAAATGATAGGGCGATGCGTTCCAGCTGAATTATTAAAAATAATCAAATTACAACAGAAAGTATAAGATTATGTACCTGATATTTCTTCAATCTTTTAAAATCTTACTAAAGCATGTCCCAAATTTCTCTAATTGGGCAAAAGCACCAACTTGCAAATCCTTCTCATCTGTTTTTATTGCTAACATTTGGAATCCATCACTGGGAATGGATGAGGGCAGATTTCAGAATCAGGATTTATTGTCATGAACAGGTCATGAAATTCAGAATTTTGTGGCAGCATCACAGTGCAAACATTTGTATTACAACCATCTTATGACATTACTATATATATATTATATATACAAAAATACTACCAATAATAGTGCAAAAAAATGAAGGCAGTGTCTTTGGTTCATTGATTATTCAGGAGACTGACATCAGCGGGGAAGAAGCCGTCCTTGTGCCACTGAGTGCTCGTCTTTATGCTCCTGTACCTTTGCCCCAATGATAGCAGAGTGAAGAGGGGATGGCCTGAGTGGTGGGGGTCTTTGAGGATAGAGGCTGCTTTTTTAAGACACCTCCTCATGTAGATGTCCTCGATGGAGTGAAGTCTGGTGCCTGTGATGTCACAGGCCGAGTTAACAACCATCCAGAGTTTACTCTTGTCCTGAGAGTTGGTGCCTCCATACCAGTCAGTGATACAATCAGTCAGAATGCTCCCCACGGTATACCTGTAGAAGTTTACGAGTCTTCGGTGACGTGCCAAAACTCTGCAGACACCTCACAAAGTATAGCCGCTGGTGAGCCTTCTTTGTGATTGCATCAACATGAAGGCTCCAGGACAGATCTTCGGAGATGTTGACACCCAGAAAAGTTCTTGACCCTCTCCACCATTGAGTCTGGGCCATGTTCCCTTGACTTCCTCCTGAAGTCCACAATCATCTCCTTGGTTTTGCTGATGTTAAGTGCAAGGTTGTTGTTGTTACACCATTCAATGAGCTGATCAATCTCCCTCCTCTATGCTTCATTATTGCCATCTGTGATTCCTGTGACAACTGTGGTGTCATCGGCAAACTTGTAGATGGCTTTGGAATTGTCCCTGGCCACAATCAGCTTCTGCTGATTAATGTAATTGCTATCATTAGGCCAATTGGGAGTTTATTCAAATCTACACATCAGAAGGGAGTTCTCTGGTAACTTTATTTGAATTTTCTTCTCTGTCTGCATTTCTGTCTAGCGAGGGTTGTGTAGGTATATAAATGGGGGAAAACCACATGTCTAACTCTGCATAGCAAGACATATCAATACACCAATAGATTGAATCATCATATTGCTATTCTGAGCTTTCATTTTTCTTTACCACCAGCAATATAATTTTTAATTGCTGTTGAAGCACATTTAGAATCCAATAAAACATTTCAGTTCAAAATCTGACCCATTTCAAAAACAATTTGCACTAACTATTAAAATATTGATTTTAAACAAATAAAAGATCTATTTTCAAACCTCCAGATTGTAGATCTCAATATTCAAGACGGCTGAGGAATGACCTGCTCTCAGGTGAATAAAACACCTCTTCCATTCAGCTTATTATCCCATTATCTTGGGTTCTGTTTTTTTTAAATCTTTATTTTTACAGGATGGATAGTTTCAGGATTTATAGCATTGTGTCTTGGGATTAAACTTTAATTAACCTTTCCCAGCCCAAAATGCTGGAATCTGATTATCAACCTCAGATGGACATCATAACATATTCTTGCGCAGCTGTTGTTAAACCCTGCCCTCAAAATGCTGCAGAGAGTTTCTGCGTGTACAACAGGCAGGAGTGTATCTAGTCAAAGACCTATTCGGATCATTCTTACATATATTCTTGAAGGACTACTTTGTACGGAACTCAACTCTCCCTGCCAAAAAATATTTTATGAAATTTATTTTTCAATGTTTGAATGTAGTAAATTATATACTCACAATCCAAGTGACTGTGTCTGATCCCTTCTACATCCTCAGCATGAATGAAGTAATAGCATCTTTTACCCACAATATCTACAGGAGTTAGATCCATGTAGTCACTAATCCTGCAAGTTTTAAGCATAAATGAATCAACACTAAATATTTGAAAGAATAAATTGAAATAACTTGAAAACAGTCTTGTGAAATTGTTAATTTATAACTATATTGTTGACTTCTCATGTTAACTCTGATTTACTCTCCACAGATGCCAGCATATTCTTGTTTTATTTAAATTTGAGATTTAAAGCACCTACAGTTTTATCAAGTTACTTCACATTTTGATTAACATCCTCAATGGAATCCAAAATATTTGCAATTGAAAAATAGACAGAACTGTGGTGGTGAATGTGTCAAAGCACGAGTATAAATTTATTGCATGTATAGAGAGAGGGTGGGGGAAGGGGGAGGGAGGGGCACAGTGCATTGATCATAAGGTTCTTGTCACAAAGGACTACTGAGTACTTTAGACTGTCATTCACTGTGATCAGCTGGCACCTGCAAGAATTGTGACATGATAATAAAGGAAAAGAAGTGCCAAAGAGAAATCTACATATCCTGATGTTATAATATAATGAAAAGCTGCTCACCGGTTTTCACAGAAAACAATACTGAGGTCCATATTTACTCTGGTCACAAACATCTGGCAGTCAATTCTAACTTCATTTATAGTTGGAGGAGGCAAGGCATGAGCCACAACTACGAGACCGATGATTTGAATGGGCAGGACACACCCTTGGGAATGAGAAACTCGCAACCTTAATCGTCCTGTTACATGAATTACCTGAAACAAAATAACATCATAAGAAGGTGTAAATGCTATCCTTGCTCAAGAATGTTGCTATAAGCATTTGATTCATTTTAATACAACTGATTTGAAAAAAATAGATTGAATTGCAAGTATAAAATGATGTCCATAAGCGATGATTAAAGCATTGATAGCAAAAACCACAAATCTAAGTGTCATAGATTTACCTTTGGTCAGACGGAGTAAAAAAGGTCTGCAGCCAGTTCAATACATGTATCAAAAAGTAAATTATATGGAGGTATTTATTTCAGAATAGGTTTATTGATGTTGAACCTTTCTTTGTCATTCTCAGGGAAATAATTGAAATGAACACATTTGTACTTATTAAGGTCTTGTTAACAAACAATCAATGAGATCATTCATGAGTATGCACCACTCGGTGCTTTTGAAAGGAATGCATTTAACTGCAGGTCATATCTAGGTTTTACAGACTAAACAAAGATCAATTGAAAAATCAACAGGCTTTAAATCCCAATTTATCTCTCTGTCACAGTTCTGTAACA
The DNA here is from genome assembly GCF_036971445.1 of Narcine bancroftii. Classification (NCBI taxonomy): domain Eukaryota; kingdom Metazoa; phylum Chordata; class Chondrichthyes; order Torpediniformes; family Narcinidae; genus Narcine; species Narcine bancroftii. The sequence continues at coordinate 57,495,753 of NC_091470.1, read as the reverse complement.
AATGTTATTATGTCCCTCCGGTTCTTATATTGCAATTTTACCTGAAAAGTTATTAACTTCCCAATACCTTTGCAAAAAAAATAGAACATTACAGCACATTTCAGGCCCTTCAGCCCACGATGTTGTGCCAATTTATATAAACCTACTCAACAAACTAAACAATTTGTATTTCTCACCCAGAACCCTTTATTTTTCTTACATCCATGCACCCAACTCTTCATCCTGTCTATATCCTGTTGTAACCTACGACAACTTTCTACACTACCTCCAACATTCATGTCATCTCCAAATATACTGACCTATCCCTCTACTTCTTTGTCCAGGTTATTTATTTAAAAAAATCACAAAGAGCAGGGGCCCCAGAATAGATCCCTGCGGAACTCCATTAGCCACCAACTTCCAGGCAGAGTACATTCCATCTACTATTACTCTCTGCTTTCTGCAGGCAAACCAATTCTGAATCCACACAGCCAAGGTTCCATGGATCCCATACCTCATGACTTTCTGAATGAGGGACCTTGTCAAATGCCTTACTAAAATCCCTATACACCACATCTACTGTCCTATCTTCATCAATTTCTTTTATTATTTCCTCAAAAAACTCAATTAGGCTTGTGATGCATGACCTACCCCTCACAAAGCCATGCTATACTTCTCAAAATGCTCATAAATCCTATCCAATAATATGCTCACCTCTGACTCACTAGTCCTTAATACTCTGGATTCTCTCTTTCTTTTTAAAATATTTTTATTCAGTTTAAAAAACCCTTTACACAAGGTAAACTAATGATAACATAAATAAAATCATATCACATCAATTGTGAATGAGAAGCATAACCACAATTAATACATAAAACATTTCATTCAAGACATCAAATTCTATAATTATAATAATTAAACAATTAAATCATAACTCGTACTATGCCCAAAAATAATACTGAATACACAAATTTTACAAATAATACACGTAAAATTCCCTTATATAAGGGATTCTTCCTATTATCCTTTTTAAACAATGGGACCACATTTGCCATTCTCCATCCTTTGGTACATTCTATATGGCCAGGGAGGGTTCAAAGATCATTGCCAAAGTCACAGCAATCTCTTACTTCATTTTCACAACTTGGGGAAGTCTGGTCCCAGAGACATCAATCATAATGCTTTAAAGATTCAGCACTTCTTCCTTCTAATCTCAACATGATCCACCACATAAGCTTGTTCTATAATGACCTCACATTGACCAAGGTCCCTCTCTCTGGTAAACACTGAAACAAAATATTAATTTCAGCCCTCCCCAATCTCAAGGCATAGTGTTGCCTCCTTATCCTTAAGCGGTCCTACCTTCACTCTTGTCATCCTTCACCTTAGGGGTTTCCTTAATCCTACTTGCCAAGGCCTTTTCATGCCCCTTTCTAGCTCTCCTCTTTCTTAAGTTCTTTCCTGACTGCCATATAATTCTCATAAGGCCTTCCTGTCTTACGCTCCCTAAACCTTCTGTATGATTCCTACTTCCTCTTAACTGCTCTCTCACCTCTTTTGTCAATCATTGGGACAAACCGATTCAGAAACGCATGCAGTGGTCCATAAACATCCTCCATATTACTTCTGTGCTATTACCTGAGAACATCTGTTCCCAATTTACTCTTTCCAGTTCCTGCAAATCCAATCATAATTAGCCCTTCCTCATTTAAACACTTTACCATTTTGTCTCCTCCTATCCTTGTCCATAGCTATATTAAAGGCCAGTTGTAGTCATTTACACTGAAATATTCTGCCATCGAGAGGTCTGCCACCTGACCAGGTTCATTAGCCAGAATTAGATCCAGAATGGCCTCTCCTCTACTCAACTTGAACACATTCTGTGTCAGGATCCTTCTTGGTCACACCCGACAAATTCTGCCTCTTGTAGTAAGGTGGCACTACAAGAAGTGAAGTGAAAGTCTCTCATAACAGCAACCCTGTTATTTCTGCAACATTTCAAATTTGCATACTTATCTGCTGTTCAGTGTCCCAAGGACTATTTGGGTGTTCTGTAGACTATTCCCAATTGAGTGATCACTTCCTTTCTGTTTTTTACTTCATTCCCACTAACTTTAGACAATCCCTCCACACATCCTCCCTTTCTGCAGCTGTTAAATTTTCCCTGATTAGTAATGCTATTCACTCCCCATTTTACTTCCCGTCCTATCCCTTTTAAAACACCTAAACCCTAGTACCTTCATCAGCCATTTCTGTCCTTGCATCAACCATGTTTATTTAACAGCCACAACATCGTAATTCCATGTACTGATCCATGTTCTAAGTTCATTTATCTAATTCCTAATACTCCTTACATTGAAATTAACACATTTCAAATTCTCCAGCTGACTACATTGATGCTCCCTCAACTGCCTGCTCTCCTTCACAAACTCACTACACATTGCATCAACCTTTCTACCATCTGCTCTATTCTCTGCTTTCTTATTCTGGTTCCCACTCCTCCCCACACCCAGCAAACTAGTTTACACCCTGCAGTGCAGCACTTTTAAACTTTCATGCTAGGATATTAGTCTCAGTTCATATGTAAACTGTCCCACCATCCCTGGGAAAAGAGCCCAATGATCCAGAAATCTGAAGCCCTCCCTCTTTAGCCATATGTTAAGCTGCATTATCCTCCTGGTTCTAACATCATTAGCACATAGCACAGGTAGAAATCTTGATATCACAACACCAAAGGTCCTGTCCTTCAATTTAGCTCCTAACTCACTGAATTCTCTTTGCAGGACCTCATCACCCTGGTCAAAATTGGTCAGACTTTTAGTCTGACACATAATTGTCATTTAGTATCACCAGAGTACAAGCATTGTTCAGAGGAGCTTGCAAGTCTTCCTATGTCAAGATGCATCATTCAGAGCAGAGTCAGGCTTAGATCTTCAGCTCTATCTTGGCTGCAGATTGAAAAATGCCTGCTAAACTCTTGCAGCCATGTGAATTATCTTTTGGCATTTTCAGGTTGGCTAATGGCTAGCAATCTCTGCTTTAGCTGATTCATTTTGATGGATGGTGGGTAATATTTAGCAGCTTGATCCCAATGGTGATCAACTGAGACTGAATAGTGGCTACAGTTGGTTGTTTGCAGATAATTCATGATATCTACAGTTACCTTCTGTTTATACTGTGATGGTTTCTCACACAGAGATGTTTCTGTCTGGCTGGAAGGTTTGATATGGCTTATTGCTGGGGGTCAGAAAAAGGTAATTGGCAAGTCAGAATTTATTGACCATTCCTAACTGCTAACTTCACCACAAGGTCTTTGGCTTTAAGAAGGTGCTGGCACTCACTGTTAGGTAAGTGGTTTTGTGAATTTTGACCCAATTATAATTTCCAAGATTAACAAGTTTACCAACAATCATAAAACAATAAAGAATTGGTCACAAGAGATAAGATAAAGTTAAAAAAAAACACATTCAAGGTGAGTCAGCCAGTCAGGTCTTGTCAAAAGTAAACTTAATTTTCATAAGTCTAATCTGGCCATAATTGGGAAGGTTGACCAAGAAGAGTGAAAATTGCTTAACAGTGTGGTGCTAATATTTGCGATTTAATAATAATTAGAACTCAGATATAAGATATACAAAGGTGACTAATTTGTGATTGGTATAAAATATTGCCCAATCATATTGAAACTCCACATCCAAAAAACTGTAATCTTTGTGAACAAATAAGGTCCATGTGGGAAGATGTTTCATGTTGCATTTTAATATGTATATAAAAATAAATTAAGTATAAATGTGAGGTTCTGTATATATAAAAGTACACACACAGATAAATAGCAATGAGTATTCGACCATTACCTGCCTCATTTTGACTAGTTGTTTATGCCTTTAAATTTACAGGCTATGTTATATTTCTGCCCATAATCTATGAATTTAGAGTTTCAAGGAAACAAATGTTAACCAAAAGAGCGTTTTTTTTTTAAATGGAACATGTGAGAGTAAAAAACTAATTGATAAAAAAAATCTTAGAAATCATACTTTTGCAAGAACCTCTCATTCACAACAAAAAGCTGTTCACTAAGTGAGATCAATGTCATTGCAGTTCTTTGAGCTATCTGCTTCAAATCTAGTGCTATGTAGAAACACTAGAGGCTCTGCAAAATCCATTGAGCACACTTGCGCAGGTTTTGGAGGATTGGTTTTCCAGAGTATTGTGAAGTCTGATCATAAAAAAAACTAGTCTTAGTACAAAAGCAGAAAAAGAAATTCTACAAAAGATCAATCCTGATTAATATGTGAAGAGACAATGGAATAGTTAAAAACTGCATTTTATTAAAAGTTCAGTTTTTAAGTAAACTTAATGGTAATATTATAGCCTTTCACTGATCCTGTCAATTTTATGTAATCTCTAACTTTGGCTTCAAATATCAACCTTTCAAAAATGAAATGAAATTAAAATTCCACACAAAATTTGTCTAAGAATACATTTGGGAAAAGAATAGTTTTGTATGCAATTCTACAAGAGTGTTCTTGGCAAAAACATCACAAGTGGTAGAAAAAAATTTAATATAACCAAGCAGCTAAATATAAACTGACATCAGGAACCCTACTGAGGCAACACACAGTTTAAAAAAAAATATCTCAATTTAATGTAAACCAACATACAAAGGAATTATTTTTTATAATTCATGGTTCAACACACTATATCAACCTCCTCAGAGTGAATAATGAGTAGACATACATAAGAAATAAGAATTAACAATTCCTCAGAATTCTCAAGAGTGCTCTTGATATATAATATAACCAGCATAATGACTGAAAACGTACATCAGTGCATTCAATAAGGTCAAGTTGAGATCTAGTTACAAAGGCAGGCATAAGCTAGTAAAGGAATCTCTTTGATATGAACCCTTGAGTAAAATGCTTGTGTAAGCATTTACCCATGATAATCTTATTTCATCTCAGATGTGTGTAAGTTTATGCCTTGGGGCCATTTTTAAAATGTCAAACCCAGAATGCATTTTTCTCTTTGGGTCAAAGTCAGAGGCATGGCTGAACAATGGTTCAGGTGCACTGTGGCATCACCTTCCTGCACCAGGACTTTTCCATAAAAGGCAGAAAAAAACTTTAGTGGCCTATAATATCTAATCAAAATACTATCAGTTTATCAGAAAAGGAAACGGTCACATTGATCCCTGTATTACTCTTGAGAACCTGCCACATATTTGAAAAAAAGAGTGAAAATAATGCACCTTTTATCATAGAGCCTTCTTTGAGCCCAATGAAAGAGGTTGTAAATGGTACATGCAATGTTTTACATGTAGGTTAATTTTGAAATGAGTAGCCTAAGGTATAATAATGGATTATAGTTTCAATTATGGGTTTTCAAGTAACCTAACATACCTGTTCAATTGTTCGAATTAACTCCAGTCATGAAACGATTTGAAAAATTGCCTGCCTTATGGAATAATGCCACTCTGCCATGCCCTCATACAGCCATCAAAATATCTCCTATTTTAATGTGACAGCTGTTGGTGAGCTAATGAAAGCTTCAGACAGTTAATGGGTCTTTTAACTATTGCCACTGGACTGGAACATTCAAATGCTTACACACAAATGAGTTATGCAAACAGAAGTTTAACAAAAAGCACAGTCAATGAAAAAATGTTCTTAAATCTGAAGTAAAATGGATGCTTTTCTTATTAAAAACCTGGAAAACAATTTATACTTTAAAGTGTTGAAATATATCAGAACAATGATATTCAAACAGCAAGAACATTGTCTCACTGCTTCAGGGACAAGAATTGTAAAAATGGAAGTTGATATTTCTACCTTTGTTCATGGGAAGGATGAACTTTGAAAATTTGTAGCCAAATTGGAAGTTTATTTTTTAAACAAATGTTCATAATTTTTAATTTTTTTGGACATACAGCACAATAACAGGCCCTTCCCACCCGCAAGGCTATGTCCCCCAAATAAACCAATTAATCTACAACCCCCATATGTTTTGAAGGGTGGGAAATTTGTGCCAAATTTGAACAGCATTGCACTAACCGCTATGCTAATAGTAATCTTTCAACAACAAAAACATAATTACATAATGTATCTTTCCATTTGTGAGTTCTGAACTTAGCATATTGTTTGGAGATACACAAATAAATAGAAAATTGAAGGAAAGCCTGAGATTGCACTCATGCATCATAATGTAGTGATGAAGTAATGGAAAATGTGGAAAACAAAAGTATAAAATAAATAAAACCATATTGTGAAAGTACTTCTCTACTATTATATCACTTACATTCTGAAACACAATACCTTGTAGAACAACTAATTGCCTTCATTATTGGAATGTCATTGATGTAAAACAATAATGGCCCTTAGGTAATGTTACTTGAGATAGCATCTGTCAAGATCAAGCTTGATTATGTAAATTTATTCATGCAAAAATAGTCAAGATATGGATCCCCAAGAACAAAGCTGGATGATGTTTGGAATAAAGTGTGGTTGTGCAAAGGGAACTTCCTTAAATGTAACTGTCAGTTGTGCTTCTATGACAAACAATATAAAAATGAGATATGATAGAGGTTAAATACACAACTATTGTTCTTTTGTCTAGAAAAAGTACTCGATTAATAGTTTTTAAAAATTTTGTTGAATGATGTGTTATTCAAATATTTCCATTTTTATACTACAGAACATCATTGTTCATAACATTACCTTGAGCTTGTATTCCGTTAAGAATGGAAGACATCTATTTGATAAATGCTAATGCTATTTTGTGAACATATTTCATTTTGTGCAATATCATTGCAAATTTACACAGAATTATTTCTTTCTTCTACAATCCCCAATGTAATGCAACTTTTCCAATCTCATGTTTATCTTTCATAAGCTTAGCAATTGAATAGTGATTAGCTACCATGCAATTTGTAATTGTCAATTAACTTTGCACTTGTACCAGATAGCAAGGTTAGTGAATTGAAGCATGGTAGATGTAGCGTGATTGATCTCTGATTAAAAAAGTACATAATCTATCCTTATATGAGCTCCAGCTCAAATACAAACTGGATGGCTATGGCAACAGAAAATGGAAAGGCCACCATAGCTAGTCAGCTGAGAAATTAAAGACAGGGACAACAAAAAAGATTGAGAATGTATATTCTTATTAAGCATCAGAGTATAAATGGGAAAAAGGTCTGACACCGGGTAATAAATCTGTGTCACAAAGATTTAAAGGCTGAATTAAGTTTCTTTGTGTGCTAACATTCTGCCAAGTAAATTTATAAGGATTGTTTGCATCAGGTCAGATTTAAGCCTTGGCCCAAACATGAAAGGACTGCACTGTTTTATTGATGTAGTCAATATGAAACTGATTCAACAGCAATCAAACTATTGTCAGGATAGATGGCTGAATTGCAAAGAGAGCAGCTTTTAATTTTTGCTGACGTCCCAGATGTTGTAATCAGTAAATATGTATTGCAAGATGACTTACATAGCAGCTGTAACAAATATGCATTCCATTTAAAATAGTCATCAAGTGGAAGACATGAGGAGGTTAAATATATATAGCTCATGAAAATAACCACGGAATCATAGAGCATGATACACCCACTCCTATTTAATGAGATGTCGGCAGCTCACTGAAGTCATGCTGTCCCCTTATCAAGATTTGAACATCAAATAATTGGCTTAATGTCCTCAAGTTGATCTAACTTTGTGAGTTACTAAAAACTATTTACGACTTAAAACTATTATATCTATTTAAAGGGGTGGAAGAAGAAGGCTATATGCAGTGGCAGTTATTACAAAGGTACTTATGGCATACTGAAAGATTCAGAGAAGTACAAGGTGAGAATAAACTCTCCATTTTAGCATGTATAACCAGCCTTGGTAATATTTCTATGGTGGGGGAAGGGGTAGAGGAAAAGAGGTACGGTTACTGAAAGGTCTCAAGAATCTACATATAGTGAGTCACATAGGTGCAAACCAATCCCCTTGTGAGGGCAACACAAACATGCGGTAAAACACCAAAGTCTGCAGATTGTAGTAAAAACAGAGAAATACTGGGAGAAATCAGCAGGTTTTGCAGCATCCATAGGATGTTAAAAATATATTACCAACGTTTCAGGCTCAGAGCCGAAACGTCGGTAATGTATCTTCACTTCCTGTGGACACTACGAGATCTGTTGAGTTCCTCCAGCATTTCTGTTTTTTTAACACAAACATGAGTTTGACACAGAGGCCTTGAGAGCCCTTTCATGAAGACTATGTGCAATATGACAATGGAGTATTCTGGCATCTACCTTGGGCAGAGTGAACTATATGACTATAAACATTAATGGAGTACATTACCAAATTAAAAGGAAGAGGCTATTAAATTTACTGAAAAAAAAATTGATATAGCATTTGTGCAGGAAAAGCATCTAACTGAAGTGGAACATAACAAATTAAAGAGAGAATGGGTAGGGCACATAGCAGCAGCATCCTATAATTCAAAAGCTAAAGGTGTAGCTATATTAATTAATTAAAATGTACCAATCAAAATAGAGGAGGAAATAATAGATCCAGCAGGGAGGTATGTAATGATAAAGTGTCAGATATATTCAGAATTTTGGAATTTGCTCAATATATATGCACCTAATGAAGAGGATCAAAAGTTTATGCAAGATATTTTTTTTGAAGATTGTAGCTACACAAAGAAATATATTGATAGGAGGGGATTTTAACCTTAATTTGGATCCAATGTTGGATAAAACTGGACAAAAGACTAGCAAAAAGAATAAAGTGGCCAAATTTATGGTTAAATCAATGCATGAAATGAAACTTATGGATATATGGAGGAAGCAGCACCCAAGAGAGAAGGAATACACATATTATTCAAGTAGACATAAAAAATACTCAAGGATTGATATGTTTTTGTTGTCGGCCCATATTCAAGGGAGAGTTAGGAAAACTGAATATAAAGCTAGATTACTATCTGATCATTCACCCCTGTTATTATCAATAGAACTGGAGAACATCCCACCAAGAACATATAGATGGAGGTTAAACTCCATGCTACTTAAAAGGCAGGAATTTAGAGAGTTTATTGAACACCAAATTAAAACATATTTTGAAATAAATACGGAATCAGTGGAAGATAAATTTATATTATAGGATGCAATGAAAGTCTTCATTAGAGGGCAGATAATAAGTTATGTAACTAAGATGAAAAAGGACTACAATCGGGAAATAAAGCAGTTGAAAAGGGAGATAGTAAGTACAGAAAAGGAACTAGTAAAAAGGGATGATATAACGAAAAGGAGAGAATTGGTGGACAAAACAAAATAAAATATGAAACATTACAAACGTACAAGGTGGAGAAAAGCATAATGAAAATAAAGCAAAAGTATTATGAACTAGGAGAAAAAACACATAAAATATTAGCCTGGCAACTTAAAACAGAACAATCTAAAAGAACTGTATTGGCATCAAGGAAAAAGGACAAAAAAATTACATATAATCCAATGGAGATTAATGAGAACTTTAAGGAATTTTATGAACAATTATACCAAACTGAGAACGAGGGGAAAGATGATAAAGTAGAAGAGCTTTAAGCTAAAATTGAACTGCCGAAATTGCAAGAAGAGGAACAAAACAAACTGATAAAACCATTTGAAATAGAGGAAGTACAGGATATATTAAAAAAGCTGCCGAACAATAAAATGCCTGCAGAGGATGGATTCCCAATAGAATTCTATAAAACATTTTAAGAGTTATTAATTCCTCCTCTCCTGGAAGTAATGAACCAGATTGAAGAAACATAAAACTTGCCAGATTCATGTAAGACAGCAATAATTACAGTAATACCAAAGACGGGGAAGGATCCAGTAACACCAGTATCATATAAACCAATATCTCTACCTTTTCAGATTATAAGATAATAGCAAAATTATTAGCAAACAGATTGGCTGATTGTGTACCAAAAATAGTAAAACAAGATCAAACTGGATTTATTCAGAAAAGACGAACAGCAGATAATGACTGTAAATTTATTAATCTAATTCATGCAGTTCAAGGAAATAAGAAGCCAAGAGTGGCTGTTGCTTTAGACGCAGAAAAAGCCTTTGACAGAGTAGAATGGAATTATTTATTCAAAGTATTACAGAGGTTCAATCTACCAGAAAAATATATAAATTGGATTAAAGCATTATATAATAGACCATTTGCGAAGGTAAATGGATATGTATCAAATCAACTTAAATTAAGTAGGTCAACTAGAAAGGGATGTCCATTATCCCCCTCACTGTTCGCTTTAGCAATAAAACCATTGGCAGAACTGATAAGAACAGAAAATAAAATAAAAGGGATAAAAATAAAGGAGGAGTATAAAATTAGTTTATTTGCAGATGACATCATAGTATACTTAACAGAACCAGAAATATCAATAAAAGAACTGCATAAGAAATTGAAGGAATATGGAGAAATATCGGGGTACAAGATCAACGCAAATAAAAGTGATGTGATGCCAATGAGTAATGTAGATTATACAGAATTTAACAAAGAATCACCATTTAAATGGCAAACACAAGCAATCCAATACCTAGGTATTAGGTTAGATAATAACTTAAGCCACCTGTACAAATTAAATTATCAGCCACTAATAAAGAAATTGTAGCAAGACTTAGAAGATTGGAAAGAATTACCGCTAATGTTGATAGGGAGGGTAAATTGCATTAAAATGAATGTCTTCCCAAGGATTTCAATTGTTACCAATTCCCTTAACAGAGAAATTCTTTAATGAACTAATGGGAATTAAAAGGAAATTCTTGTGGAAGGGGGGGAAACCGAGGATAGCGTTAGATAAATTAACAGAGAAGTACCACCAAGGTGGTTTGCAGTTACCAAACTTTAAAAATTATTATAGAGCAACACAATTAAGGTATTTATCAGATTTTTGTTGTCATACCCACACTCCTGTTCGGCTCCGAATCATGGGTCCTCTACCGGCATCACCTACGGCTCCTAGAACGCTTCCACCAGCGTTGTCTCCGCTCCATCCTCAACATCCATTGGAGCGCTTTCATCCCTAACGTCGAAGTACTCGAGATGGCAGAGGTCAACAGCATCGAGTCCACGCTGCTGAAGATCCAGCTGCGCTGGATGGGTCACGTCTCCAGAATGGAGGACCATCGCCTTCCCAAGATCGTGTTATATGGCGAGCTCTCCACTGGCCACCGTGACAGAGGTGCACCAAAGAAAAGGTACAAGGACTGCCTAAAGAAATCTCTTGGTGCCTGCCACATTGACCACCACCAGTGGGCTGATATCGCCTCAAACCGTGCATCTTGGCGCCTCACAGTTTGGCGGGCAGCAACCTCCTTTGAAGAAGACCGCAGAGCCTACCTCACTGACAAAAGGCAAAGGAGGAAAAACCCAACACCCAACCCCAACCAACCAATTTTCCCCTGCAGCCGCTGCAACCGTGTCTGCCTGTCCTGCATCGGACTTGTCAGCCACAAACGAGCCTGCAGCTGACGTGGACTTTTACCCCCTCCATAAATCTTCGTCCGCGAAGCCAAGCCAAAGAAAAGACCAGACAAGGGTAAAACCAGACAGGACTAAGAGAGAACTAGATAAAATAGGGGAGAAGGTACCAGAACATATATTTTATAAGTGGGGTGAAAAGCTGGTACAATATAAAAGCTCACCAGTACTGCATAATTTACTCAATATATTGTAGAAGATCCACTTAGAAAGGAAAAAAAACGAATTACCAAATACCAAAGTTACTATTGACGCAAAATCCGCTAATCCCTTTTACAATAGATAACCTTTCCTTTAGAGAATGGGAGAGAAAAGGAATCAAAAGAATAGAAAATTGTTTTTTGGGAAATAATTTATTAACATTTGAACAGTTGAAGTACAAATATGGAATAACTCATGGTACAATGTTTGCATATCATCAACTGAAAGTTTATTTAAAGGATAAATTGGGGAACAGACTGAGATTACCAGAAGGAAGCAGCTTTGAATATGTGATTACAGACACAATGATAATTAAAAGATTTATAACAAACAGGTACATTAAGCTGCAAAATAAGGAAAATGATGAAATAAGCTATAAACCCAAACAAAAGTGGGAAAAGGATTTAAACATAAAGATAAAAAATGAAATATGGGAAAAGTTATGTTCTGGAACTATGAAGAATATAATAAACACAAGGTTATACATGATACCGAATAATTGGTTACACAGGTTTTATATCATGCCCGAAAAGTTAAAAAAATTGGATCCAACATTATCAGATAGATGTTTTTGCTGTAAGAAGGAAAGGGGAACAACAGTACATGTAATTTGGGCATGTGAGAAAGTGAAAATGTTTTGGGAAGATCTAAATCAGATATTAAATAAAATCACAAAAAACAAATAATCAAAAAATCCAGAGATCTTTCCTCTAAGTAATATAAGAAGTAAGGAATTAAATTGGATCCTCAAATTGGATAAAGCGCAAAAAATATTTATTATGATAGCCTTAGCAGTAGCAAAAAAATGTATGTCAACTTGGAAAATGGAAGAGAGCATGAGAATACAGCAATGGTACATGGAAATGAATAAATGTATTCCATTGGAAAAAATAACATAATTTAAAAAATAAAATCACATTATTTGAACAAATTTGGGAACTATACATGGAACATAACAGAGAAGGCTTGCCTTGGACCTCCACTCCCAAAATGATAAGAAGACAAAATGACTTGATCCAGTACATGACACATTTTTCTTGTTTATTTTTCATTGTGTGATGACATTGTTTAATGGTTTTATTGTATTGTATATGTTGAATATTTATTGGTTTTGGAGGGGGGTGGGAAGGTAGGGGGGGAAAAATGGGAGAAAATGTCACTGTGTATATTTAAGATGGAAATGTTTGTAAGTATTTTGATTGATATGGTTCACAGTGTGAAAAATAAAAAAAATATTTTAAAAAAACCTTGCGCAGAGTTTGGAGCTTATCCTTTCCAGCTTGGTAAATGGCCACCACCACATTTGGAAGTTGACCATCATGCAGGGACAATGTCTCAATTTCCTTTGCTGTAAATCAGAACACAGTCTCAGTCTCAGTGCTGCTGCACAAGCCCAAATACTGTTCATGTAGGCTCATCTTAGCTGTGGAAACTTGTGACCTTTTAACATGTCACAGTCATTTAACAAACTACTCTCCAATGCACTTCTAGGTTAACTGAAATATCTATCCAGGAGATAGGCACCATGGAGCCATTTTCACTTATGGTGACAACATTATTCAACCTACCTCTGCTTCCTCACCAGTAACATTGCTGCTGCCAGAGAGCAAGTCAAAATACTGCCATTCATGGCAAAACAAAGATTCAACTGTAGCCAGAGGTATTGAAGTTATTCTCCAAAGGCCACTTGTAACTTTCTCAATTGAAAGTCAGTGACTGTCTACTATAATAAGACAGCCACACCAGCCATCAATGGGGGGGGGGGGGGGGGGGGGGAGGGGGGGGGGCGTGCAAGGCAAAGACATTAGAAAAGTATGCTCAGGAGAATGAAAGACAATTTGATTCTTTTATGGTATTTGACATGGCCTAAAAATTATTTTAGAATTATTAATTTCTAGATTCAAGATTCCTTTACTGTTATGTAATTAAACAGCTGAGATATTACACAACATTTGCTTTGTAAGTCTGTTGTAAGGTAGACAGGTTAGCCATTAACAGAAATTGCCAGGCACCTCTTGCAGTCGGAGAAAAAGAAGCAAAAGCGAGTCTCTTCAGAGCCACTAAGTGTCTGTGGATTCACCTCCAGTGCTCCTGCAGCCTCCGCAGCCACATTGACCTCAGTCTAAACCATCGGCAACCTGAGCTCCAGATCCAAACCTCGTGCAATCAGGAAGCCTTTAGCATCCTTGGCACTCTCTCCCATCCTGGTTCCGATACCTGGTACCCCTTCAGCCAGTCTCAAGTCAGTTACCCACAGCCTGATTGTATTTCTTGCTTTGATTCCCCAACAACCCGCTGCCTATGTGCTCTTCAGCTGCAGAGTCCCTCATTGGTCTGATGCTATAGTCACCATCCACTGCTTCTCCTTCTTAAATCGGTGGTGGGGGGGGGGGGGTTGGGGGGGGGTCTCCCTGTTTTCTGGTGTACTCCGCCAGTTCTTTGCTTCCACAGAGTCTGTAACCCCTTGAGGCTGCTGCCGAACACAGGCACTGTCATCTTTGGCCCAGACACTGCAGTCTCAGAATTTTAAAATAAACCATCATTAACAGGCTGTTTAAAGCCTGTACGGAGCTTTCAGTAGTTGAATTAGGTAGTAGAATCCTGTAGAGGAGCACTGTGTTTTGTCTCCTCCCTGCGATTTTTTTCCCTTTAAAAAAAATTCTGTGATTTTATTCTAGCATTGCATTCAGCAGACCAAGCAATAGAGGGGAACTAAATTCGAGTCTGAAATAACCCAGTGAAGGAGGGCTTTTATGGTTTTCTTCCTCCTCTTCATCATTTGCTGTTCATGCTTCCCCATCTGCTCAATATAGGGAACAGGAATTCTCCATCTTTTTGACTACAGAAGCCCCTCTTATTTACCCAGTAAGATAAGCACCCCTTCAAAACATCCTGTGATACCACATTCCATTCCTTTTAAGAACTCAGAGGTGTTCCCAGAATTCCCAATGGCTGCTTGCAGCACAAAGGATGTTATAATGATTACAAATATTTTATTTAACTATTCTTTTTAAACTTCCAAACTAAATTGTTGTAATAGAGCCTCACTTATTTCTGCAATTTTTGCCAAATCTTTGGGCCCAAACCCCAATCCCAAATGGTTCATGCTGAGTAGAATAGGGATAGGTAAAGTAACAGCAGATGAGCTCCCTTGTTGACAAGATCATGACAGGAAATGGCCACAAATCTTCCCAGATGCATCGGTGATTACATACAAAGAAGTATTTTTGCAATAAGATGATTATCAGGCCCACAGTTTGAAATTTTCTAAAAGACAAGGCTACACCCTGATGGGCACACCCTAATCTAAATATTATGATGCAAACAGCCACACATGACATGTCCTTTAAGATGTGGAGGATTCTCTTTGATTCTTTAGAGTTCTCTGCCAATGTAGAGCATACCTTTAGCTTAAACGAGGATTGGAACAGCTGCCAAAAGTCTTTTAAGCCTCAAACTTTACAAAAATGTTCCTAATGTAAGAGGAAATGTTGAAAGCAGAAAATGCTGGAAATATACAGCAGGTTAGACAGCAAGTGTGGAGGGAGAAAAAAAGTGAATGTTTCAGAATAATGACCTTTCCTTAAAACATTGGAGATTCTGTAACACTGACTCAATGAAATGTAAGGTGTTCCAACCTCTGTGCTTTCTCGGCTAAATTTTTTCCTTTAGGTAACGCTATCCATTTTATTAATCAGGTTGGAGAAATAAAATTATTCACCTCAAGTTGTCCTCTCTTGCAATTTGAGATTTAATAAATATTTTCATTTTCAATTTCAGAAGCCTATCTTTCACATTTGATCTGGAAGCATCCTCGTTTATAGAATGATAGTTTGATACTTCTCCTTTGTAGAACTGAATCACTAATTTTATACAGCCAAATAGTAAGCCAGATCAGGATTTACAGGCTAACAAATTAATCTCCTTTAATTCTCCCAATCTTCTACCTTCACTTTGGTGGGAAGTCAAGATGAGCCCCTGCAGAACTGATGCAAACAACAAGCGATTTATAACATTTCTCCTCAGAAGCATCTGAAGTAACAGTAGCAGATCAAGAGAATCCCTGTGGAAATTCGGGCAAATGTGTTGATTTAGAACTTAATTAGTGATTTAGTCAAAACTGTGAACAAATGGAAAAATGAGTGAGATCTTTTTCAGGAAAGCATTGTTAAATAAAATCAGACGTCAGAATAACAAGCATCACTTAATTTTGAACACTCATATAATTTTATATGACAATAGTCTCAGAATGCTATCATGTAATGTATATTTTTGTGCTATACAACTGAATTAATATGGAAAGGATTTTTATTTAGCCAAATTCTGGAATGCATGTGGATTGTAGTCTATAGTTTCCCTTTATTGGAGTAATGCACTGATCAGTTTGGTCTTGGGCAATAGCTTTCCATTGATGTGCAGCCCACAGCCTGATGCACCTTTTCTGATTTTCCAACACATTTGCAGGCTTCATAGGTGGCACAGGAGGTTATCACAGCACACGAGACCTGGTTTGGTGTAAGCTAATGGTAGCCTAGGCTGTCAAGAATTAATCTGAAAATCAGAGACCGGGCATCGATGGCAAAGCTATTATTTAGTGCCCATTTTTATTTGTTCCTGAGAAAATGTTACATGTGAACAAGGTAGTTCCAGAAATCTGATGGGAAAGCAGTTCTAGGATTTAGTAAAGACACACGAAATTGCTGGAGGAACTCAGCCAGTATTGCAGTGTCTAAAGGAGATAAAGATATACTGTATTGCTGATATTTTGGGCCTGAGGCTTTCTTCGTGTAGCAAAGTGAATGAAGTCAATGCGCTCATCATGGATGCATGAGGCAGCACCAACACAGCAGAGAGAGAATTGAGGGGACTTGCCTGAGTAAGCTTGTCGCATGGATTTCTTCATGTAGCTAACAAAAAGGGAGGCATAGTTGGGGCCCATGTGGGTACCCATAGCTACCACTTTGACCTGGAGAAAATGGGATAAGTCAAAGGAAAAAATTATTGAGGGTGAGGACAAGTTCTGCCAGCTGAGTGAGGATAGTGGTGGATGGGGTATGGTTGGATCTATTGTCCAGAAAGAAAGAGGCCTTCATTATTGGAGATGGAGGTGTATAGGAATTGGATGCTCAGATTTTCATTCAGTTCCTGGATTTAGACCCAGCAACAATTACCTACCTGGTAATGATGATGTACCATGCACTTTTTGCTCTTCTTTTTTGTTGTAGAAATTACAGTTTGTAAGTTACTGTTAGAGTAGCCTGGGCAAGTAATTGCCGCACATCTTTTTTTAAGGTGATACCATAAAAGCTATTATGTGATTGCAGTGGTGGGAAAGAATAGTTAGTATGGTTTATAGGATGTAAATCAAGTAGCTTCCTTTGTCCTTTATTATTTCAAGTTTTTAAAGAGTTGTTGGTACAGCATTCAACAAGGTAAGTGGAGAGTATTCCAGTACACTCGTGATTCATACCTTGTAGATGATGAAAAGTACTTGGGGTGGCAGGAGGTAAGATGTTCACTACAGATTAAATATTCTGCTCCGGGGACTGCTTAACCAGGCTAGCATTAAATTCCCAAATGCCAGCGTCTGGTTGCCCATAATTAACTTTAGCCAGGCACTCCCAGAGAGAGAACGGGCAACCTTGGAAGGGCTAAACAAGTTCATTAAAACTAGACAGCATCTCCCAGCAGTCCCTGATAACCAGTTCAGGGTAGGCCCGGACAACATCCACTGGACTGAGCAAACGGCCCAGGTGATGCTCATGGGATGGATGAAGTCTTTAAACTAAATGAGACCACAAGCCCAGAGCGGCACACACCTAAACTAGGAAGAACCATTGTGAATCTTTCAGGCATTCTTTCCCAGTAAAACGCAAGAGAGGGTATTGAACAAGGGTCTCACCTTCGTCCCCTCAGCCAAAATTCAAAAACAGCAGATCCAGGCAGACATGAGACAATTCTATAGGAAAATTAAATTAATACACCACTTTAGTGACTCAGAGTCCACCAGGACACCCTTCTGCCCACCCTCAAGGTGGGAACCCAAACCAGAAGAAATCCCGGGGGCCATCCTGGAGTTTATATTAGAAACAGAGGAGGCCATACGGCAGATAGACATGCAGAAGGAGGGATCTAACTTGACTAGGAAAGAGAGACAGGCACTGACAGAGTTGAGGAAGAACAAGGAAATAGTTATAAAACCAGCAGACAAGGGGAGTAGCATTGTCATCATGGACAGACAGCAACACTTGTTGGAAGCACACAGACAACTCAACAACACAGAACACTACACCAAACAGACAGAGCCCATCTTCAGACAAATACAAGAGGAAATTGTTGAAATCCTACAAGGCCAAACGCATCACCAAAAAACAACTAGAGTACCTTAAGGGAACACAACCATGAGAAAGAAAATTCTACATCCTCCCCAAAATACACCAGAACCCAAATACCTGGACAATACTGGGTCAGGTTCTGCCAGGCAGACCCATTGTATCAGACTGTGGCAGTGAATCCTATCAGGTAGCAGAATACATCGACTCCTTCCTGAATCCCCTAGCACAGAAACACCCCAGTTACATTAAGGACACATACCACTTCACACATACCACTTCATACAAATAGTGAACTCATTAACGGTCCTGGAAGGAGCCATCCTCTTTACTATGGACATTGAGAGCCTATACACAAACATAGAAACAGATAGGGGCATACAGGCAGTCAGGAACATCTTAGAGAAATACCCGGACCCAGACAGACCGGACGAGGCCCTGGTCCAGCTACTCCGGCTGGGACTGACCAAAAACGACTTTGAATTCAATGACAAATTCTACCTCCAAATAAAGGGGACAGCCATGGGGAAAAAGTTTGCCCTGGCCTATACCAACATATACATGGCAGAGTGGGAGGAAACAGCATTTGAGAGGTGCCCCAAACTACCCATGCAATACTACAGATACTTAGATGACATTTGGGGAGTGTGGACACACACGGAGAGGGAGCTGACAGAGTTTAGAGATATTTTAAACAGCCATCATCCCTCTATCAGAGTAAAGGCAGTCACAGACACACAGAAAGTTGACTTTCTAGACACCACAGTCTTCAAACAACCACTGGAGCAGGGGGGACAGAAACTGGCCACCTAAGTCTACTTCAAGACTACAGACACACACACACTCCTACATATGACCTGCCACCACCCAAAACACACCTTCAGAGGGATTGTCAAGTCCCAGCTAACCTGCTTCCACCGTATTTGCACAAGGACTTTAACCAGGCCACAACCATCCTCTTCACGCCCTGAGACAGAGAGGGTACACTAGACGCAGACTCAGACACACCAAATCAGACTTCTTGAAGGGACTCAGGGAACCTCAGGCCTAGGGATGAGATGACCCTCAAACTCCCCATCATAACAGGCTACAGCCAGACAGCCCTCAAGGTACACACAGCAGTCAAATCTAAATTTGAGCCACTCAAACAAAATTTAAACACCCTCAGCCAATACAAGATTGTATTAGCCTTCAAAAGGGCTAGAAATTTGAAAGACCTCCTGGTCAGCACTAAACTACACACTGCCCCAAACTGCGGCCGGAGCCAATGTGGGGCCTGCAAACATTTGAGGACACACAGAAACTTACAGAATAAAAAGACCAACAAATGGGCCCAGATAGAACAAAGGATCACTTGTGAGCAAAAGAACCTAGTCTATGCAATCAGATGCAGGAGATGCCGCATCCTACACATAGGAGAAACAGGGAATAGTCTAGGAACCCACCTTAATGGGCACCTGAGCAACATTAGAGCCAGGGACCAAGATAGGCCAGTAAGCAGACACTTCCTGCAACATGGAGTGGAGTTACTAGAAATCCGAGACTTAAAGACAGACATGAACTGGACAACTTTGCAGAGAAAGAGAGCAGAATGAAGTTGGATAGAACTACTAGAAACCACAAAACCAAATGGATTAAATGAAACTTAGGTAGATGAGTGAGGTGATCAAATTAACCGAGCTTAGCCACATGTACACCAGAGCCCACTCTAAAGGGTTAAAATACTGAATCCCAACTAACCAGGTACTAAACTAGGGACCCTCGAACACTCCACCATCCACCCCACTATAGCTCCAGACACCAAACATCACACACCATATCAGCACACACCCGGGCGAAGACCTCTACCAATAGCCGGGGTACCAAACACCAGACACCAGTAAACAACCGGGAAGAGGGAGACCCACAGGTCTACAGGAGAGAACTGAGGAAATCAGGCCCAAGACAAACAACCAATACTCACCACAATACAAACAAATTCCCCCCCTTCTCTCTCCTCTCTTTTCTCTACATCTTTCCACTTTCCTCTTCTTCCTCCCCCTAGCCCTCCATCACCACCCCAATCCCTGACCCAAACCCTCCCCACGGTCCACTACCCAAGTACTAACCCACTGGATGACAATGACGAGACTAAAGTGTGCCTGGGGGTGTGAGGCAATTGAACGAGTAGGGCCGACGATTATCCAGAAAGGGATTCACCAACTGAGCCATCCAGTGGACCCCCCAAAAATTCCCAAACACCCCCAACTACCCAAACCCACCCCCTCTTCTTTAAAAAAAAACCCAACCCAAACCCCACCCCCCGCCACCACAATCCCTCCCCAGCTGTATCCCAACAGAATAACCCAAAACACAAATCCTGTCATATCACCCTATCTACACAACCCCAAACACCTGGAGGACACCCTAACCCAGACCTCAACCTAAAAACACCAACTCCAAACACATCATGATCAACCTTACCCAGACTCCACCTTATCATAAAGCCCCAACAACCCAAAACCAATCCCACAAGGGCCTTAAGGCCTAACAGCAAACTCAAACAGGCACTGCCTGATGTAGAGTCTAGGTCAGGACACAACCAGGAACATAAAGGCACCCTTACCTAGACCTATCCCTAACCCTAACCCACCCCAAATAACCCAATATAATCCAAAATGGGCCTTGTCCATCTGGTTACCCCAGCTAGGCAAGGATTAAGACAGACCCCTATGGCAGAACACAATCAGTTATCATAGAGGCAGTCTTAGCCAGACTTCACCTAATCCTAGATACCCTGCAACACAAAATCAGTCCCACAAAGGCCTTAAGACCTGATAGCAAACTCAAACAGGCACTGCCTGAGGTAGACTCTAGGCCAGGACACAATCAGAGAGCATAAAGGTACCCTTACCCAGACTTAACCCTAATCCTAAAAAAACCCCAAATAACCCAATGTAATCTCACATGGGCCTTAAGTCCATCTGGCTAACCCTGCCAGACACTGATGAGGCCAGACCCCCAGGCCAGAACACAATCAGAAATCACAGAGGCAACCTTACCCAGACTCCACCTATCGACATCCTTACCCAGTCTCAACCCCATCCAAAGACAACACAAATCGAAGTCCCACAACAACACCAATTCCCACCACAGACTCCCTGGGCCAGAACACTTATTACTAATTACAGAAACACTCTATCATAGACCCAAGCTTACAACCTAATTCTAACCCTAACCCTAACCCTGATCCTAAACCTAATGTGGCAGTACAGAGTGAAGCAGAACCCCAGAGAGGGGAAACAAGTGAACACTAGGGGGATGATGATCCCACTGTCCACATATTAACACCCTAACTCTCACTCTTACCCAGATTCAACCTTTTTCAAATACAACTCAAATAGAAGCCCCACAACAACAGTAATCTCCACAACAGACTCCATGGGCCAGCACACTCGACAAATTACAGGGACACCCTAACATAGACCCGAGCTTACCAAGAAACACCACCAATAACCCCAACACTAACTCTAACCCTAACACCATACAAATTGTAAAAACCTTTGAATGAATGATACGGAGATCTACCGGAGAAGATACGAGGCCAACAGAGACTAGAAACAGACACAGTGTAATGAAAACATGGGCCAGCACAAAGTGGCAGTTCAGAGTGACACAGAACCCCAAAGAGGGGAAACATGTGAACACAAGGGGAAGATTATCCCGCTGCCCGCATATTGACAACCATACATGAATCTCAAGAGTGCTCTTTGCTGAAAGCTCAACTGTTGCCTTGGCCCAATCTGGTCACTAGCCTGACCATTTCTCCAACAGCCAATTTTAATTTCTTAGTATGGTTCTAAGAAAAGCCCCTCAACCCCAGTAATGCCACAATCCTTCTCTCACATCTTCCTTTTCAGATCTTCTTGTTTTCAAATTTCACTCCTTCTCCCCTGTAACCTCAACATGGACTTTCTTGCTTTGCTTTATGCTTTTTTCATTGGGGAAGTGTGGCAGAAAACATTTTTCATACGAAAGGTGCAAAGGTTATCTACAGTCTGCCATGCCTTGGATTTTGTTTGCTATAAAATAAGGGAACATCATGCTTTTTGCATCCCATCTATTTGATGCACCTTATTCTATTTAATGTACCTTATTCTGCAAGTGTGAAATTCAATAGTATTCAACTCAATGACTATCATCTGTAACTAAAATCTGCCTTTACAAGGTCACATCAAAAATGTGAATGCTTCCTGATTAGTACAGAACAAAAGGTAAAAATTATGTCCAATAATACAAGTATAGAAGTTTGGACAGCATTCACAATTTTAACAGGAACACTTCTTTTTATCTGGAAAGATTGCTCACTCATATCAGTAGATAAGACCAAATGGATCAGATACTTAGGTCATAACAGAATTATTCAAGGGACAAGTTATAAGAAGAGCTTAGCAACTTCTGGTAGGAAGCCAAGATGACCTATGATTATGATTTAAAAGAATATGAAGATCATGAAAAATCCTTGTCATGTTATTTATGAGGATTAGAAAATTGCCCAAAAGGTTTGTCAGAGTTGAAGAAGGCAAAAAGCTTAAATATACTGATTTAAAAAAAAACAATTAATGCTAATAGAATATGCATGATTACTTCAAATATAACTGAATTGAACAATGATAAAATAGAAAGCAATTACATTTTTCACAGAACAGTCAGAAAGCAATATAAATGTTATTTCAACTTCAGCATGAAAACACAAGATACAGGATTGGGCTACGTATCCCCAAGTCTGATCTGCCATTTTACAAGACAATGTGAGGTATCTGCCATACCTCATATCCTTTGGTTCTTTTTTCCAAGAATCAATCCATCTCAGTTTCGAATGCAATCAATAAAAATTACCGCAGAACATGTACAAATTGTAATGTATCAAGAAATCATTAAATGCATTGTTTTGGTACTTAAAATCTTCCCTTCATTGATGCCTAACAGGCTAATGTCTCTGTTCAGCTCTATTGCCAGATTTGATATTGGATTCAATTGCTTTTTTTGGATGCCAGGCAAATTGGAGTTCACTGTCTCAATGCAAATAAATGTTGTAGCATTGGGAACCCATCAAAGTCCAAACTGCACCACAATGGTTGTGAAAATGTTCAGTCCAGTTTCTATCCTCATCTCTTGTCTTCAATACTCTGATGGTGGACTTGGTACTGCTTCCCACTTTTGTAGAGAACTCAAACATTTCAATACTTTTACTAGAAACTTTCGCCTTTCCCTCACTTTTGCTGATTGCACCCTTCTTCATCTGTAGCTTGTGGTCAATGATCAGAATGCACTTCAAGAACATAGCCCAAAAACAAATTGCTGGTATCCTGAGTCAGGATAATTCCTCCCCTGCCTAAAGATACAGTTTGACTCACTGAGTTCCTCTAATAGTTTGTTTTTGCTCCAAACTGCACTATCCACAGTTTCTGGTGTCTCCAAGTGTACAGACTACCTTGACTACATTTCCACACTCTGTGCTCTGTTCCATTCTTCCAGTTTCTGTGACTCTATCGTATTTGTTCGAAAGACAACCTTTATGCAGTTCTTCCATTTTCATTTGGTTTGTTAACCCCTCCCCCCACCATTACAAACAACCCCCACCATCATCCTCACCAAGGCTCGCATCCACATGTTCTCAAATTTTTATTAAGAGATACAACATGGTCAAATTCCTTCGGGCACACGTGTGCGTGCTACCAAATTCCCAAATCGATTTTCACATCCTCTCCCCCAGCCAGAATAAAGATAAAGTTACCTTTATCCTCATCTTACTGTGCACAAACCTTCATGTTCAATGGTTCATACTTCATAATTAAACACATACACACACGCATACACACATATATATCTATTATGGTAATCCCAATTGGTATCCTACCTTCCTTGTCTGGCTGTGAATGACTTCGCTCCTGACATGCATCTCATTAGGTGCTTTTAAGCTGAAGCACCCGGGTAGCCCTCCTGGGACCCAGGTGTGATTAGTGGGGCAAAGGTGTTACCAGCACCTTTTAAGCTGAGGTGGGATAGCCCCAGTAAATCGCCAACCCAGCAATTTAAGGGGATCCTGCCCCCGCGATGACACGGTGAGTGATGCGTCACGCAAACTAGTCTACCCCGCCCCCCCCCATCAGCAGTCAGTATCCCTCCCACCATCAATTGCACTCACCCCCAATCTGCGGCACCCACCCCTCTGCCCCTGCGGCAGATGACCCCTCTCCTCTCACTCCCGCAGCAGCGACCCCTCTACCGCTGATTGTGGTGACCCCGCTCCTGCTTATTGTTGCCCCCCCCCCCACGACATCAACCTCACTCTCCACGATTCTAGCCCCCGTCTCTCCCCCTCACGGCAGTGACCTCTCAACCCCCACTTCTCCACCCTGGGCCATGGCAGCAAACCCTCTCTTCCCCCCCCATCACCGCAGACAGTTCACCCAGGGATTTCCCTGTGACACCAACACGCAAGTGCTGACGTCACAGGAGTAACCGGGTCTGCCATTTTGCTGTTCAAGCTGCTGGTCGACGCGTCCTGGGTAAGTTTAACTGGGTTCCCTGACTACCTCCAAGGTAGGGAAGGGACCCAGTTGACTTTTGATGATGCTGACCAGGTCAGACCCTTTCAAGCTGCCTTATGAGTGGGGTGCTAACCAGGCAAATTGCCCGGTTAACCCCATTTTAAAAGGCATTTTGAAAGTACCTATTGATTAAACATTTCATGTCCCTTGGTTCTGGAAACTCTCTGTTCACCTTACAGCCTCTCCCTTCATTTCATATATATTGCTGCTGTCTGCGTACCATCGTAACATACGTTTATGGGCTACTGTCTTTCTTTGCTCCACAACTATCATGAATCAGAAACTGTGTTCAAATGAAGCAGACATTTCAGCACTTCTGTCTGTGTAAAGTACTCAACAGATGTGCATTATGCAGATTGTTTTGATTGTATTGTGAGCCCACCTCTCAAAATGTTAATAAAGGATATGTTAGCCCTATTGCTATGTGAATATGATGTGATGCTTTGAAAAATTAATATTGCAATATTTAGCATGCTACCCCAATTGTAGATTAACAGGGGGAGAGAAAATGCACTACGGCATTCATAATTTAGTACACAAAAACCAACCAATTGTAACTTGGCAAACTTCTATGGGCTATTAAACTTTTGTCCATTTGCTAATGCATCCTCAGGTTGATTAAAAAAAAACAACAGAATTTTTTCCCCAGCTTGAGCCAAGAATTATTTTATTTAGTTTGTTTTAGGAAAAGTAGATATATGTCTAGATATATAAAAAAATCTTTATATTTGCAAGATAGCTCAGCAATAATTTAATGGAGAAATACAAAAATTGCTGATGCTGAGATCTTGAGCAAACAATTAAGAGAAGTGGAGAGGCAGCTACTGGGAGTGACCACTGGGAAGGAGAGAGGAGTTGATTTCAGAAGAAAGTAAAAACAGAAGAAGGCATAAAGAAGAGATGGATACAGAGGAACAGAGAGGTGGATGTTAACTCAAATTAGTAAAATCGCTGCCTATGCCATTGGGTTTGAGGCTGTCTTGGAGGAGTATGACATGCGTTCCTCAAATTTACACTTGATCTATATTCAAGAGGGAAATGTTTGTGTGTATTTTGGTCAGTATGGTTCATAGCGTGAAAAAAAAAAATTGCACTTGATCTCACCCTGCCATTGAATGAGGCCAAGGATAGAGATATCTGTGTAGGAATGGTTGGGGGAATTGAAATAGTTGGCTGCAGAAAGTTGTAGCTAAGAGCCACACACATTCGGTGTGGCAGTTACCAATCCTATGTTTTGTTCTACTGATATAGAGGCGCCCTTGGGAATCTTGAAAAGACTGATCACTGGGAACAGTGGATAGGGGTGGGGAAGGAAAGATATGGCTGGTGCTAGGATCATGGTGAAGTAGCAGAAATCTCAGAATGTATTGGATGTTGATACTGGTGGGGTGAGAACTGAGGACTAAAGGGAGTATCCTTGTTCTGCCTGAGCGAGGAGGAGTGAGGGTGGAAGTATGAGAAATGGAGGAATTAAGGGTATGGACATCATCAATGACCATAAGAGAATCCACATTCATTAAAGAAATAGGGCATGTTGAATATACTCGAGTGGAAGAATTGTCCTGGGAATTGATGCAATGAAGACAGAGAAACTAGAAGAAAATGCATCTTTACAAGAGAAGAGTGGGAGGAAGTATAATCCAAATAGCTCTGGGAGTCTAAGGGTTTGTAATGGATGTCCACGAATAGTTTGTCTCCTGAGACAAATGCAGAAATGCAGAGAGGTCAAGGAAGGGAAGAGAGGTGTCAGAAGCAGCCTTGGTAAATTTAAGGGTAGGGTGAAAGAAGGCAGTGACGTTAATTAAATTGTTCAGTTTTGCATGGGTACAGGATGGAGCATCAATGCAGTCATTGATGTAGTAAAGGTAGAGTTGGGGAGTAGTACCTGAGTAGGATTGGAATAGGGACTATTCCACATACCCAACAAAAAAGCAGGTATAGCTGGGGCCCCATGTACCCCATGGCTACATCCTGAATCTGGAGGAAACAGGATGGTCAAAGGGGAAGTTGTTCAGGGTAAGGATAAGTTTCATGAAGTACAGAAACCATTTAATGGAGATGAAAAAACTTTCAGGAGTAAATACTGGAAATAGTTTCTCAGATATGATTTTCATAATTTCCTTTTCTACTTTAACATGAAACACAGGCATAGTAGAGATTGAATCAAGATATATAAATATAGCATGGATATAACATCTGGATACTCAAAAATGCAGGCCTGGACTGCCTAAAATTTTTGCTTGGAGAAAGTAGGAAGCAAGAGAAATATAGCTGGGAACAGACCCGGTGACATTTTCTTACACTAGTAGAATTTTTTACTGGATGTAGCAATGGGTATTCTGTTCCAGTACATTTGCAACATAAAAAGTGTATATGCTGATAAATTCAATGCTAAAGTATGTAATCTGGCGTAATTTCCATCATTAATCCTTTGTACAGCTAAGTAGATAGGAATGTCAAATTGTTGCTATTGTACATCATTTTAAAGGTTGGCAGGAGTTAATAATTAAAAGACTGCCTTGCCAGGTACATTTAATTGCATTGGGCAATAAATTATTTTCCTCAATGACATTTCAGGGTTTTTTTTGGGTGAAATTGCGTACAAGGCGAGGGTACACAAATTTTCTCTAAAAGCCTGAGATCAATTACCACAAAAAGCTGATCCTGATAATCTTCTGGAAACAACATTTAAGAAAACTGACAGGTACAAAACCAATAATGACAAGCGCCAAGCCTCTCACTGCCACTGGAACTGTATCAGTTTCAAATATGATTTTCAAACCTGATATACTCTGAGAGCCTCAGCACTGAGCAAGTTTACATATGGAGGATCTGAATTAGAAATAATAATGAGAGAAAATTGTATATATCTTTGGCTTGGCTTCGCGGACGAAGATTTATGGAGGGGGTAAAAAGTCCACGTCAGCTGCAGGCTCGTTTGTGGCTGACAAGTCCGATGCGGGACAGGCAGACACGGTTGCAGCGGTTGCAGGGGAAAATTGGTTGGTTGGGGTTGGGTGTTGGGTTTTTCCTCCTTTGTCTTTTGTCAGTGAGGTGGGCTCTGCGGTCTTCTTCAAAGGAGGTTGCTGCCCGCCAAACTGTGAGGCACCAAGATGCACGGTTTGAGGCGTTATCAGCCCACTGGCGGTGGTCAATGTGGCAGGCACCAAGAGATTTCTTTAGGCAGTCCTTGTACCTTTTCTTTGGTGCACCTCTGTCACGGTGGCCAGTGGAGAGCTCGCCATATAACACGATCTTGGGAAGGCGATGGTCCTCCATTCTGGAGACGTGACCCATCCAGCGCAGCTGGATCTTCAGCAGCGTGGACTCAATGCTGTCGACCTCTGCCATCTCGAGTACTTCGACGTTAGGGATGAAAGCGCTCCAATGGATGTTGAGGATGGAGCGGAGACAACGCTGGTGGAAGCGTTCTAGGAGCCGTAGGTGGTGCCGGTAGAGGACCCATGATTCGGAGCCGAACAGGAGTGTGGGTATGACAACGGCTCTGTATACGCTTATCTTTGTGAGGTTTTTCAGTTGGTTGTTTTTCCAGACTCGTTTGTGTAGTCTTCCAAAGGCGCTATTTGCCTTGGCGAGTCTGTTGTCTATCTCATTGTTGATCCTTGCATCTGATGAAATGGTGCAGCCGAGATAGGTAAACTGGTTGACCGTTTTGAGTTTTGTGTGCCCGATGGAGATGTGGGGGGGCTGGTAGTCATGGTGGGGAGCTGGCTGATGGAGGACCTCAGTTTTCTTCAGGCTGACTTCCAGGCCAAACATTTTGGCAGTTTCCGCAAAGCAGGAAATAACAAGGAACTGTTTTACAAACTAAATACTTTCGTGTAACTCATTTTTGATTTGTGAGAAAAAAGAATTTGTTTTTAAAACAGAAATTGTTGGTAATTCCAAGTGTGCAGTGTAGTTCTCTTCTCTTTTAGTGAAGCATGTTTTGCTGCGCTCCACTTTTTAAAACTCAATCCTCATTTTCAGTAGCATGAACAGTAATGATAACATCTGTTTTTATCCACAGCATGTCACAAAAAACGAAGGTAGCCAAAAGGTAATAGGCCTGTGAGCTTAATGTTCATGTTCAGGAAAATGCTTGAAACTATCATTAAGAAGAACTAGCAAGACATCCAGATAGAAATACTATATCAGGTAGTCAGAGTTTTAGTCATGCAGTGTGGAAACAACACAACTAGCCCAACCCACACTAGTCCGGCAGCCTGCGTTTGGAGCATATCCGTTTAAATCTAACTTATATATGCATTCAAATGTTTTAAACATTGCAATAGTAACTGCCTCAACCACCTCCTCTGGAAGCCTGTTCCACACACTCAACACACTCTGTGTAAAAAAAAATTATGCCTCAGGTTCCTATTAAATCTCTGCCCTATCACCTTAGGTTACTGATTCCCCTAACCTGGGCAAAATACCTTGTATTCACAATCAATTCCTCTCATGAAATTGTATCCCTCTGTGAAATCACCCTTCATACTCCTACAATCCAAGAAATAAAGCACTAATCTGCTCAATCTCTCCTGATAGTTCACTGTTTAATTTCATCCATGAAGCCTTCCAATCTATTCTGTTATCTCTCCTTGGATCCTATGCTAACCCCCTTGAGCAGGCTACCTTGTGGAATCTGATCAAATACATTGCTGAAATCCATACATACAATCTCTAGAGCTCTTCCCTCATCAACCTTTCAAGCAACTTCATGCAGCATGGATACAGTCAGGATAGGCCATGTTTAACTGATCTACCAGTTATTTGAAAATATAGCTTGCACAATGGATAGAGGGGAATTGGTGAATTTTGTTTAACTAATTTCCAGAAGGCATTCAATTAGGTGACAGTTTTGCATAAGACAAACCAGTCCTCATCGAAGAGTCAGCAGTGGAAAGGTTAAGGAAGTTCAAATTCCTGGGTGTCAACATCTCTGAAGATCTGCATCAGCAGGCTGTATTTCATTTGAGGAGATTGGTATGTCATCAAAACTCTTGCAAATTTCTACAGGTGTAACGTGGAGAGCATTCAGACTGGTTGCACCACTGTCTGGTGGTGTCAATGAAGAGGACAGGAAAAGGCTACAGCAGGTTGAGAACTCAGCCAGTGACATCAGGGGCACCAGACTTAACTTCATTAAAGACATCTTTAAGAGGCAGTGTCTCAAGAAAGCAGCCTCATCAAGGATCTTTCTCACTGCTACCATCAAGAAGGAGGTACAGGAGCCTGGAGACTCACACCCAATGTTACAAAAACAGTTTCTTTCCCATCTCCATCAGATTTCTGAGTGGACAATGAACCTATTGATATTACCTCACTTTTTACTTTTTTTTTGCACTCACTATTTATTTAAAAAAAATCTTGTACTGTATTTATGGAATTGTAATTTATAGCAATTTTGCTCCTGATGCCACAAAACAACAAATTTCATGACCCATGTTCATAACAATAAAACTGATTTTGATTCTGAGTAATGCACTGAGATGAGGACAATGTTTAAGCATGGATAGAAAGCAGAGAGTTGGAATAAATGGATGGTTCTCTGGTTGGAAATCTGTGGTTAGTGTGAAGGGGCATAGTGGAGCTGGGCCCACAAATGTTGGCAATGTGTAAACATATGATTTGGAGGAGGACAGTAGTGTTTCTAATTTTGATGGATGACACTAAATTGAGTGGAAATGCAAAAAGCATAAAGGATGCCGAGAGATAAAGAGAGGTGAAATGAGTGGCCAAGGGTCTGGAAGATGGAACACAATGTTGGTAAATATGAGGACATTCACTTTGGAAAGAAAAAAAACTCTAGTAAAAAGAAATTGGTCTATTTTTTTAAAATGGAGAAAAATCGCAGGGTGCTGTTGTGGCAGAGTGATTGTATATGAATTGCAAAAGTTTAGTTTGTAGGTGCAGCAGGTAATTTAGAAGGCAAATGAGATGCTGTCCTTCATTGCCAGAGGGATTGAATGTATGAGCAGGGAGATTCTGCTGGAATTGTAAGGTACTTGTGAGGCTGCTTCTGGAGCACTGCATGCAGTTCTGGTTTCCTTCATTGAGAAAGATGTACATGTTTTGGAGGTGATGCAGAGGGGATTCACTAGGCTGATTCCTGAAATGAAGGAGTCAGCATATGAAGAGAAATTGGGTAGCCTAGACTGTATTCATTGGAGCTTAAGACGATGAGGGGGGTGGGGGTGGGGGGGGGGTGAGGGGGGTGGGGGTGGGGGGGGTGGGGTGGTGAAAGGAATAGATAAGATTGAAACTAGGGAAGTTGCCTTAGGATTCAGGGGAGTAAATTTAAGACAGAAATGAGTATAAACTACTTCTGCCAGAACCATAGAACACTACAGCACAGAAACAGGGCCCTTCAGCCCTTCTAGTCTGTGCCAAATGATTTTTTTCGCCTAGTCCCACAAACTTGCACCCTGTCCATAGCCCTCCATACCTCTCTCATCCATGTACCTCTCCAAATTCTTCTTAAATGTTAAAATTGAGCCTACATTCACCACTTCGGATGGCAGCTTGTTCCTCACTCCCACCATTCTCTGTGTGAAAAAGTTCCCCCCCCCCCCCCCTTACATTCCTCCTAAACTTCCCCCTTTCACTCTTAACCCATGTCCTCTGGTCTATATCTCACCTACCCTCAGTGATAAAAGCCTATCTATATTTACTCTGTCTATTCCCCTCCTAATTTTAAATACCTCTATCAAATCTCCCCTCATTCTTCCATGTTCTAGGGAATAAAGTCCTTACCTGTTTAACCTTTCCCTGTAACTCAATTCCTGAAGTCTAGGCAACATCCTATTAAATCTTCTGTGCACTCTTTCCATTTTATTGATATCTTTCCTGTAGTTAGGTGAATAAAACTGCACACAGTATTCCAAATTTGGTCTAATCAATGTCTTATACAACTTTACAACATCCCAGCTCCTATTCTCAATCTTTTTTCTTCTTTCTTTGGCTTGGCTTCACAGACGAAGATTTATGGAGGGGTATGTCCACGTCTGCTGCAGGCTCGTTGGTGACTGACAAGTCCGATGCGGGACAGGCAGGCACGGTTGCAGCGGTTGCAAGGGAAAATTGGTTGGTTGGGGTTGGGTGTTGGGTTTTTCCTCCTTTGTCTTTTGTCAGTGAGGTGGGCTCTGCGGTCTTCTTCAAAGGAGGTTGCTGCCCGCCGAACTGTGAGGCACCAAGATGCACGGTTGGAGGCAATATCAGCCCACTGGTGGTGGTCAATGTGGCAGGCACCAAGAGATTTCTTTAAGCAGTCCTTGTACCTGTTCTTTGATGCACCTCTGACTCAGTGGCCAGTGGAGAGCTTGCCATATAACACGATCTTGGGAAGGCGATGGTCCTCCATTCTGGAGACGTGACCCACCCAGCGCAGTTGGGTCTTCAGCAGCGTGGATTCAATGCTAGCGGACTCTGCCAGCTCGAGTACTTCGATGTTGGTGATGAAGTCACTCCAATGAATGTTGAGGATGGAGCGGAGACAGCGCTGATGGAAGCGTTCTAGGAGCTGTAGGTGATGCCTGTAGAGTACCCATGATTCGGAGCCGAACAGGAGCGTGGGTATGACAACGGCTCTGTATACACTAATCTTTGTGAGGTTTTTCAGTTGGTTGTTTTTCCAGACTCTTTTGTGTAGTCTTCCAAAGGCGCTATTTGCCTTGGCGAGTCTGTTGTCTATCTCGTTGTCGATCCTTGCATCAGATGAAATGGTGCAGCCGAGGTAGGTAAATATTCTCTACTTTTGGCCAATATGCCAAAAGCTCTCTTTACAACTCCATCCACCTGTGACACCACTTTCAGGGAATTATGTATCTGTATTCCCAGGTCCCTCTGTTCTACCACACTCCTCGGTGCCCTATTAATTACCGTGCACATCCTTTCTTGGTTTGTCCTTCCAAAATGCAACATCTCAGACTTGTCTGCATTAAATTCTATCTGCCATTTTTCAACCCATTTTTACAACTGGTCCTGAAGCTTTGAAAACCTTCTTCACTGTCCACAACGCCTCCAATTTTAGTGTCATCTACAAACTTAATGATCTAATTGACCACATTATCATCCAGATAACTGATATAGATGACAAACAACATTGGTTCCTGCACTGATCCCTGAGGCACACCATTAGTCACAGGCCTGCAGTATAAGAAGCAATCATCCATGATTATTCTCTGGCTTCTCTCATCCAGCCATTGCCAAATCCAGTTTACAATTTCACCATGAATACCAAGCATCTCAACATTCTAATCTCCCATTTGGGTCCTTGTCAAAGGACAACATCCACACTCTTTCCTTCATCAATTTTCCTGGTAACCTCCTTGAAAAACTCTATACAATTGGTTAAACACAATGACCTACCATGCTCAAAATCATGTTGACTATCCCTAATCAATCCTTGGCTTTCCAAATATTTGTATATCCAATCTCTTAGAACACCTTCCAATAATTTCCCTACTACTGACATCAGGATCACCAGTCTATAATTTTCAGGGTTATTTTTACAGCACCACACCCATGGTTAAGGACATTTTAAATATTTCTGCCAGAACCTCTGTAATTTCTACACTAGCTTCCTTCAAAGTCTGAGAGAATATTTTGTCAGGCCCTAGGGATTTATTCATCCTTACTTGCTTTAAGACAGCAAGCACTTCTTCCTCCTTAATCTTTATAGCTTCCATGTCCTCACTGCTTATTTTCCTTATCTCCCACAAATTTGTGCCTTTTACCTGGGTGAATAATGATGGAAAAAAAACATTTAAGATCTCTCCCATCTCTTTTGGCTCCATACAAAGCCGACCACTCTGGTCTTCAAGCAGACTGATTTTGTCCCTTACTATCTTTATGGTCTTAATATACCTGTAGAAATCCTTAGTACTTTCCTTCACATTGTCTGCCAAAGCAGCCTCATGTCTTCTTTTTGCCTTCCTGATTTCTTTCTTGAGGTTTTTCTTGCATTTTTATACTCCTCAAGTACCTCATTTGCTCCTTGCTATACACCTCTCTCTTCTTCTGAACCAGATCCCCAATATCCCTCAAAAACCAAGGTTCCCTATGTCTGCTAACCTTGCCTTTAAACCTAACAGGAACATACAAACTCTCAAAATTTCACCTTTGAAGGTGAGTAGTGAATCTGTGGATTCTGCCCAATGAAGTAATGGAGGATGCTTAATTCAATTTATTTAACACACATAAATACACACTTTTGAATTGTAGGGGAATTAAGGGTTATGGGGACCAGGGAACTGAAGTTGAGTCCATGACCAGGTTAGCCATGATCTTATTGAATGGTAGTGCAGATTTGATGAGCCAAATAGCTCACTCCTGTTCCCATTTCTTATGTTTATGTAAAATTGAATGTTCTCTTTCCAATGAACAAAATTTCTAGTACCTAAATAAAGAGCACACAGCTGAAGGAAAGTGACAAAATGCAACATATCATACATTCAACAGCAAACATCAAAGATTCCTGGCAATTGGAATTTAATCTCTCTGAGCGATGATTAGGAGGTTATTTACCTTATAGCCTGATGATTTGATATGAACTCCCCGCTTGGTCAGTGTTGACTTCATTCTGATAAAAAATGATCGTTCCAAGCTGTTGTCAATATTCAGTAAGGTTGGACTAGTGGATTCTATAGTGGGATTAAAGAAAAACTATTAATATCATGAATTTGTTTGAAATATACTTGTATTTCTTGTTTTCAATTAAGGGTTCAATCACTACAAGTCACCAGAAAAGGATACATGTTCACTGGGTTTTCAGTTAAATGTAAACTTGATTCTAAAAGTATGTATTTAACAGGCCAATCATTAAATTTGAAAAACTGCCCTGAAAGGAAGAGGAATGTTTATATAAAAAGGATGAGAACACATTTAGCTTGCACCATACATTCTTCATATAGATCAGTGCCTTGATGACACTTTACTTTCCTGATGGAAAGCTCAATTTCACAGTCCTAATCTTTCTCTTTTGTGGTAAAATTTCACAGCTGTGACAGAAATTAGTCAACGTGTTCCATGTAATATTGAAAGCCTAAAGAATAGTTCACAATAAAGCAGACTTGTGCTGACATCTTCATATAGTAGGTAGTATTATTTTGTGATAGTTGAGACTCAATGACAACTAGTCATCTTTGAATAAATCAAATATGAGAGGACAATTATATAAAATAATGCAGTTTATGCATGGAATTCATGCTACAAAATTCCAGAATGATTTAAAGACTCTTTTGATATGCAATAATACGTTACATTCTGGATAATTTTTTTGAAAATTCTTGTCTTAAGAAAGTAGTCATTTTGACTTTCTAAAGTCTGAATCATTTTCCCTTATTCAAAACTGGAGTGGTGCAAAGCTAAAAAAATTGTGCGTTCACTTCTAGTGATTACAAAAATGAATTACCATAAAATTCTTCTCATTATCTTGCATACTATAACATGCCAACAGCTTCTTAATTTTATTTCATATAGCTTGCAATGCAGTATCTAGGCAAAAATTTCAACTGTAAGAGTTTAATTCATCCCTCTAATCCTATCACATCAACCTTATTTTTCTTATCAGAGATTCTCATTTTGAATTAAATGAGCTCATTAGTTTTAATCAAAGCTAGAAAGATCAAAACTTACATTTAAATGCTTCAGATCAGAACTGTCACTCAGCCGTGTAGTTCTATTTTGTGAAAGCATAAGATCAGAGCTCCTTGGAGCTGTATATTTTTCCCACGGAATGATTATAGTATGAGAATGACAAATATCTCTGGCATTCAATCAGTTCTCCCCAGTTTGGTATGTAGAAAGCTCAGTGACCTATCCAGTAAAACCACAGCTTTGGTGTTTTAGTGAAAATTGAGAATTAATGACATCTACTTGTGAAACAGGAGAATCTAATGACTTGCCAATGTGGAAATCAGGAAGCAAGATTTATAATATTTGCTCAGTTATGGTGTAAACATAAATATATCCTTTATTCACACATTTGCTGTAAATAGTGAATGCATTTTTTCCTCAACCCCTTACACCTGCTAAAGTGAAGATTAGCTGCATATGACGAAGCTGCTGCCAGCAATTCAATAATGTGCCAACATTATACTGGATTGCTTCCTGCAAGTTCCTACGCAATATTTCATCTTGTTTTGATTTTACCACGAGTAAATCAAGCTTGCGTTCTTTTTTAAGTGAAATTGTTCTGGGCACTTCTAGTTGTTCATGCTCACTTCTAAGTCTGAAATGAAATAGAACTGAAAGTGACTGGAGCATCAAATAATGACACCAAAATATGTCCAAACTAATACAAGTTAGGTTTCTAAGTTCCACCATAAGCATTGTAGAATAGTTACATTCAAATTATGCACACGTCAAACGAGTTTGTTGCTTTTTTGCACTATTTAGAGAGAGGCACCAAGAAATCCCCATGCCCAATGATGCATGTGGGCTCTCAAGGCAAAGTTGTGCATTCATAATCATGCTAAGCCACACGTGGTTTTGTTCTGAGGTTCCCACCAGCACAGCCACCTAATTCACTCCATATGATATAATATGGGATAAGATAAGGCTTTGAAACCTTCAGAACGTATTGTGTCTCCAGCTAAGCTGTTCCTACACCAACTCTGTCTAATTATGTGGACTATTGACCTGGTATGTTCCATTTAATCTAGCTAAAATCAACCCATACAGTCTATCTCAATCCTCAGCTAAATTATGTGAAGCACTTGGGGAAGAATCATTTATTCCCTAATGCCCAGATCCAATTTCACCAAGAAATACTTATTATAAACTTAGCCCATAAATAGCTCAGTTCTAGAGGTGAGGCAAAAGTGACTGCTATTGACAACCTGGCAGCAACTTAAGGAGAATTTGGTAAAAATTAGAAGTCAATAGGATTAAAAGTGAAATACTCCAGTTGTTGGAGTCTTACCATAAACAAAGGAAAATGGCTGTGGTTGTCAGGTCAATCATTCCAAGGCCCACAACATAAAAGCAGGAATTCTTTAGCATGATGTTCTTGGACCAACTATCATTAAAAGTAACTTGATATTTATTGAAGTCCTTCTTTCTCTCATTATGTCAGAAGTGTGCAGATGACTAAGCAAAGTTCAATACTTCAGGAGATGAAGCAGGCAATGTAATAAATTCTAGTCAATATTCAAGCATGAGCTCTACCATATAAGTGCCAAACTATGATTATCTCTAACAAAAAGTCTAACTATTTACTTTCATTTTCAATGTTTTACCAGGTCACCCACCTTCAACATCCTGCAATTTACCAATGATCAGGAAGTCAAATTGACCAGCTATATACAATGACTATAAGACCAGCTCAGAGGCTAGGCTTCCTGTGATGAGGGCTCATGTCCTGAGAACTGAGAGTTTCCCCACTGTGAGCAAAGCATGGCATACTTTCTTGTGTGTGTGAGTGGAGCTCCAACAATTCTCAAGATGATTGACAAGATCCAGAAGAAAGTATTCATCTATTAATTCATCTAGCACTGTTGCGCCATGGCTACAATGTATGCTGCCTAAAAATGAACTGTAATTACTCTCTGAGACTTCCCAAATATGTGCCTTCAACCACAAGAAGATGCTCGGGTCTGTCTCCCTGGACTGTGAGGTTAAGAGACATTAAAAACAGAGTAAGCAAATCTGAGGGAACCCAGAGTGTTGTGATATCTGGAATGCACTGCCGGAGAGAGTAGTGGAAGCAGAATCATGAATTACATTTCTGAATATTTATTTATCTATCTATCCTTTTTTATTCATAATCTCTTTTTCTATCTTGACACATTGTGACCATTTAATTTATGCCATTGTATTTGTTGCATCTTACCTACCCATTTGGCCGTAGCAACTACAAATGTTGATGCATCTGTACATTGTACTGGCGTATATGACATTAAACTCTCGTTATCTCTTTTAAGTAATGTCTAGCTGAGCACTTGAATCACTTAGGGCCAAATGCTGGAGGACCCACTGGTCAGCATGGACATGGTTGGTTGAACAGCTTTTCATTTCCATGCAGTATGACTATGACAGCAGTTATGTGGAACAAGTTCCCCTCTAAATCGCACACAATCTTTTTTTTTTTTAAATTTTTTTATTTTTCACACCATAAATCACATTAGCCATGATATACACTATTTCATTTTCACACATATACAGTGACTTTTTCTCCCCCCCCCCTTTCCTCCCAAACCACCCCCCCACCCCCCCCTCTCATCCATTTTAGGTATACAATCTAGGTTGCATTAAGCCAGTCAGACAATGTTGTCATTCAACAAAATTACACCAGAAATTCTACTGAGTCCATTCTTTTCTTTCCTTCTCCTTCCATCAACTTAGGTAATGTTTGTCCCCGGTAGGTTTTCGCTATTGTATTTAATGTAAGGCTCCTATACTTGTTCGAATATTTCAATATTATTTCTTAACCAATATGTTATTTTTTCTAATGGAATACATTTATTCATTTAAATTTGGTAGTTTCTTCCTTTTAATTTGGTTATGTATTCCATTAATATTTAAAGACATATAGTTCAGCGTAGCCCTTTTATATTTTGTTTATCTTCTCTTTCCGTTTTTCCATCATTACCTTTCCTCCTTTTCCATTTCTGTTTTCTTATTTTCAACTCTTTCTAAGACAACATTCCTACAACATCTAACATTTTCCTTATTCTCCTATTTCTATCTTATTTATCCCCAATCTCCCCTTCACCTCCTGAGTTGTCCTTTATCCCTTGTCGGACAACCACATCTCCCCTCTCCATTTGGATTTGCGAATCCACTCGCAAGCGTCAACTGATTTTGCAGTGACCGCTATTTCCCCCCACCCCGCCTCCCCCAGAAAAGATTTCACTTTTCATATGTCACAAAGGTCCCTCTTTTAATTCCCTCCTTATTCTCTCTATTCCATTACCTTCCCTTATTAATTCTTGTCTATACTATATATATTTTCCTCTAAGTACAGATACATTCACGTATGCACATTGTCTCTATTCACTCTTATACCTCTTTACCTGCATACATATCAATCGTGATCATTTTTACTCTCATTACCCGTCTTCATCCCTCAGTCTATTTTTGTCTTTACCCACATACATATCAGTCGTGATCATTTTAGCTCTCATTACCCGTCTTCCTCCCTCAGTCTATTTTTGTAATTGTTCTGCAAATTTTCGTGCTTCTTCTGGATCCGAGAATAGTCTGTTTTGTTGTCCTGGAATAAATATTTTCAATACCGCTGGATGCTTTAGTATAAATTTATACCCTTTCTTCCATAAAATCGCCTTTGCTGTATTGAACTCTTTTCTCTTCTTTAGGAGTTCAAAACTTATATCTGGATAAATGAAGATTTTTTGCCCTTTATACTCCAGTGGTTTGTTGCCCTCTCTTACTTTTTCCATTGTCTTCTCCAGTACCTTTTCTCTTGTAGTATATCTTAGGAATTTTACTACAATAGATCTTGGTTTTTGTTGTGGTTGTGGTTTAGAGGCCAATACTCTATGTGCCCTTTCTATTTCCATTTCATGCCGTAGTTCTGGACATCCTAGGGTCTTAGGGATCCACTCTTTTATAAACTCCCTCATATTCTTGCCTTCTTCATCTTCCTTAAGGCCCACTATCTTTATGTTATTTCTTCTGTTATGGTTTTCCATTGTATCTATTTTTTGAGCTAGTAGTTCTTGTGTCTCTTTAGTTTTTTTATTAGATTTCTCCAATTTCTTTTTTAAGTCTTCTACCTCCATTTCTGCTGCTACTGCCCGCTCTTCCATCTTGTCCATTTTTTTTCCCATTTCTGTTAAGGTCATCTCCATTTTAATTATTTTCTCTTCTGTGTTGTTTATTCTTTTTCTTAAATCCTTAAATTCCTGTGTTTGCCATTCTTTAAATGACTCCATGTATCCTTTAATAAGAGCAAGTATATCCTTTACCTTGCCTATCTTTTCTTCTTCTATTTCCCCATACTCTTCCTCTTCTTCTTCCTCTGGGTTGACCATCTGTTGTTTCTTTGTTGCCCTTTCCTCCTCTTCTTTCTTGTTTCTATTGTCTTCTGTGGTCTCTTCTTGCTGCAGGTGTTCTGCAGCTGTCGTTGCCGGCTGTGGAGATCGACTCCCCAGCTGGTCCCCCCTCCCGTCGGTGTGTTTTTTTTCATTCGCATCGCGCATGCGCGAAACTTCGCGCATGCGCGGTTGCGCACTTTTGCTCGGCTCTGCGAGCCATTTTTGTAGTCCATTATTTACCGACCTGAGGGAGCGGGTTTCTCTCTCCGCAGCGGGCCTCTTCGGACAGGTAAGGCCTTCACCTTTTTCCTCCTTTGTCTTCTCTTCCTCTCTTCTTACCGTTGCTTTCGACTTTTCTTTTTTTGTCGCCATCTTCTTTCCACCTTTATACTCACTTTTCTGTAACTTTTATTTCTGTGCCTTTGTGTTTTCTCTTGTTTTTCCCGACTTTTCTGGAGAGGGCTGGAGTTCACCGTCCGGCCACTACTCCATCACGTGACTCCTCCTAATCGCACACAATCTTGAAATAGAT
This sequence comes from Narcine bancroftii, assembly GCF_036971445.1. Taxonomy (NCBI): domain Eukaryota; kingdom Metazoa; phylum Chordata; class Chondrichthyes; order Torpediniformes; family Narcinidae; genus Narcine; species Narcine bancroftii. The sequence goes on along the minus strand of NC_091470.1, from coordinate 57,455,595 downwards.
TGCCATTCCTTCATTGTCACTAGGTCTCAATACTCAAACGCTCATCAACTGACCTCTCCCCCCCAATTACACTGCAGATCACATCATCAGCAGAACTCTAGGGTACAAGATTGCTCTTGTAGCCACAGTATTCATGTCGCTGGCCCAGTTGTCTTCCTGGTTATTGGTGATGTGCGGGATGATGGAAGGGGAAATCGGGCAATAGTAATGCCATTGAAATTGAAGTAGAAGATTCGGCTTTCTTTTGTTGGAGATGATCATTAATAATGGTCCCTCGTCTTCTCAAGGATAAATGGTAATGGACCACATTTACAGAGATATTAACATCTTGAAATATTTTTGAAAAACAAATAAATGGGTGCCTCTGCATTGAGAGAGCTATTATTGGTGGTATTGTTACAGTCATGACTTGGCCTTTTGAGTGGGTCAGGGAGGCAAGGACACGTCCATCAGCAAAGAAATGGTGAATGTCATATTTTCAGGATGCACACCTAACTCCTTCGTCCTGAGAGAGCCCATAATGCTCCGAGAGACGTATCTTGGATGACGAGCTCTTTCCCTCAACTTCTGTAGCTGTTCACTCTCATATGCTCTCAGGTGCACAATGATGAAAAACTGAAATATCAGTGGGAGAAACGCCATATTAACTTAGCTCATAAAAAATGGATATGATTAATGTCGTGTCATGCTCTCATGCACAGAGTATTATTTTTTAACTATTCCTGAAACATTTAATTGTACATTAAGGAGGATGATCAATACATTATTAGGGCACCAAGGCAGAGCCAATGCATCATTTGTTTATACTGTAGAATTGAATCTTTAGAGGAATGCTGCAGTTTATGTTCCACATTTGGCTAATGAGGCTTCCTTTCCTTTCCTTGGACCCTCCAATCAAGAATATATTGTAAGTTTCTATTCACATCTCCACTCACTCTTTCTACATTCTAGGAATGACCTCTGAAACATGAACTGCATTCATTCCATTTTATTAGTCTATTACTTCGCTGGTCATTACATGTTTTACTCCACAAGGTGGACTAAAAGCAGATTGGGGAATACAGCTAACATACAGAATACTGAATTCCAAATACGACCAATTTGAAAAATAAAAGAAAACTTTCTCAAACATTGAGCAGATCCAAAAGCATTTGAAGAAAGAAAACCAAACTTAATATGTAAAGTTGGCAATGTTTCATCTCCATTCTTTAATGGATCTTGTGAATAACGTCGAATTATAATAATAAGGCCGAAGGAACAATTTAAGATGATCTTCAAATTTTGTGTTCTGGTTAGTGTGAAGTCTGGAATCAGTTATCCATTTGAAAATGGGCCATGTATGTTGGCTGGTAGGATATACAACAGGTACATTAAATTCAGAGTACGATTAGGATGCCTGGTTATTGAGTTATTATCCGTCTTTTAATTTTATTTAATGGAATCCAGAACTTCATTTAAATTTCTGTCAGATGTTCATAGCTTTCTGATGGAAAGTATAATTAATTTAAAAATCAATCTGATGATGCATTAAAATATTCACATTTTCCCTCTTTTAGTATGTACAGAAGGAAGCAGTTATTTGGTAAACATTACATGCAATTGATGTAATAACCAGACTTAGCAGTTTTCATTCAAAATATCTGATGAACTATGTTCAGAGTTGCTAACCAGTAAAAGTCTAAATCACTTTAAGATACCTTTCTGGGACAAAAAGAACTGATAACTTTAGTTGCAGTTCCAATGATACATTGAATCATTGAAATGGGAAAACCAGTTAACTGTTTCAATAAAAATAAGATAGATTAAAATATAAAGATGAATATATAATGGTGAAAATGTAATTCAATGATTTTAGCATTGTAACTCCACAACCAGAATGGTTTTGTAAATGATTTAGTATAACATATCTGAATTTCAAGTATAGAAGCAAAATGAGAACAGTTTACATTTTACTTATTACCAGTTCAGTTGCCACACCATTTAAGTTTATTGTCATGTTATACCTCACACAATGAGAAGAATTCTTCTGTGAGCAGTCTCACAGGTTATTTCTAACATTCAAACAGCAATATAAAGAGCACAATTTATAGTGCATAGAGTCGCAATAAAAAGAAATATCAATTAATACCAAGCAAGGGCAGGATAATAGAACTGTTGTAGGGTTCATTCAAGAATGATTGCAGGGAAGAAACCTGTTGGCATTTGATTTCATGCTCTTGAGGCTTCTCTCCAATGGGACGAGGGTGAAGAGTGTGAGTCCAGGGTGTAATGTTTCTTTCAGTATATTGGCTGTCTTTCCTAAGAAGTGGGAGGTGTAGATGGATACATGCAGGAGAGGGAAGTTTAAATTATAGGTATGCCCTGAGCAGCATTCACTAGCTTCTGTAGCTTTTTCCAATCTTGAGCTGTGATGTATCCAGCAAGTATGCTTAGGAAAGTAGTGGAAACTGTTTCCAAAGTCCTAAGGATGTAGGGGTGTTTGTATGCTTTTTTGACTATTGTGTCAATTACATTGGAGATGCTTATTCCTAAGAACTTGAAGGTATCGGCTTTTTCTACTTCAACACAATTTACTTGGACAGATGTATGGTTTCTATCCCCTATCCTGAAGTTATGGATCATCCTCTTTGTCTAATTGACATGAGAGAGAGGTTGGTGTCTTGGCACCATGGTATTACACTTTAACCTCTCGTCTATTGTCTTGTTATTTGACAGCTGGCCCACTGCTCTGGCAAATGTGAAGATGGAGTTAGAACAGTATTTGGCTGTACAGTGGTGGGTGCTGAATATCGCAGGGAACTAAATACACAGCCTTGAAGAAAATGTTTGAAAACCACTGTTTTCATTGTATCTAATTGACTCGTTATGTGCATGGTTTCATAACTCCAAAGGAAATAGGCCAATGACAATTTTTCTCAAGCAAAATATTTCAGTAACAATTGGGTCTAGAGCAATGGTTCCCAACCCTCCCTTCCCGCTCACATACCATCTTAAATAATCCCTTACTAATCACAGAGCACTTATGGCATAGGGATTACTTAAAGTGGTATGTGAGTGGAAAGAGAAAAGTTGAGAACAACTGCTCTATATATTGATTCAGAAAACTTTACTCATTTGACAAACTCCAAGCCATCCAGCCATTTACAGCATGGGAGTACCAATCAATATGTGGCCCACCTGGATGCCTCATATGGCAGGCTGCTGTTCAGTGACTTCAGCTCAGCATTTAATACGATCACTCCCCAGAGGCTGGTAGAAAAGTTGTCCTCACTGGGACTCAACACCCCTCTCTGTAACTGGATTCTGAACTTCCTAACAGAAAGACCACATTCTATCTGGGTCGGTAGCAGAATATTGAGCACTGTCACATGACCACTGGCGCTACTTAGGGCTAGGTGTTCATGCTACTGATCCAGCTCCAACAGCGTCATCAAGTTTACAGATCACACAACAGTAGCAACAATGATGAGTTGCACAACAGAGATGAGGTGGAAAATCTCATGAAATGATGCAAGAGTAACCTGATTCTCAACATGGACAAGACAGGAGATGATCATGGACTTTAGGAGGTCCAGGAACAACCACCTTCACTACACATCAAAAATTCTGTAGTAGAGAGAGTGGAGAGCACCAAGTTGCTCTATCATGGACCTATTATGGACACTCAACATCTTCTCGCTTGTCAGGAAGGCACAACAGTGACTGGACTTCCTGATAAGATTGAAAGTGGGCGAGGTTATCAGCCACCATTATGTCAACCTTCTACAGGAGTTCTATCAAAAGTGGCCTGGCAAGCTGCATCACAGTGTGGTACAGTTTCTGCAGAGAAATAGATTGGAGGTCAATCGACAGGACTGCAAGAGTGACAGAGAGGATCATTAGAGTCTCCCTCCTCCCCATCGAAGTGATCTACCAAGATTGTTGTCTGAAGAGAACGTGCAAAATCATTTAAGACCCATTCCACCCCATGCACAGCATCTTTCGCTGCTCCTGTCGGGGAAGAGATACAGGAGTATGAGCCAGCACCACCAGGCTGGGGAACAGCTTCTTCCTATGAGCAGTGAGACTGCTGTATGACCAAAGGAACTGCTCACATTAATCATCCGAGACTCTTGTTTTTATAGATATAATACTTGTCCTGCATATGTGCTATGTCTGGTTGTGTGTCTGCATGTTTTGCACCAATGATTGGAGAACGCTGTTTCATCAGGTTGTACTTGTACAATAAGATGGCAATAAACTTGATTTGACTATCAGCTCAGCAGAGATAAGGTAATCTTTAACAAAATGGTGGATGAACAACATGGGGAACTAAGACTATCTTAGATAGGCAACCTGGCTTACAAAGACAAGTGAATTTAAAAGGACTGTTTCCATGCTCTAAAACTACATGTATCTATGAACACATGGATGGTCTGCATGAAGACAAAACCATTTCAGCAAAGAATCTGAGTTGTTACCATCAGTTGCAAAATAAGATTATGATAGAACTTTATGCAAGACTCTTGGGCATAGTGAATATGAAGACAGTTGTGAAGAATCTGACAATTGCCTAAACATAGACAAATCCATAGAAGCAGCACTAGTCAGCAGATGTACAGCATGTCAGGAACGCAGAATTGCTTTGCCAGGCATGGAATTGGCCTGTTCAAGACAGATTATTGTGAAAAAGGGTGATGACAACTTTTTATTGTGAATTACTAACCATTCAAAATGTTAAAAGTCTGGTATTGTAGGGTCTTGCATCACCACAGAACCTACAACAAAGGAAGAAGGCATAACCTTTGCTATATATGGACTTCTTTTGTTTGTCGATCCTTGCATCCGATGAAATGGTGCAGCCGAGATAGGAAAACTGGTTGACCGTTTTGAGTTTTGTGTGCCCGATGGAGATGTGGGGGGGCTGGTAATCATGGTGGGGAGCTGGCTGATGGAGGACCTCAGTTTTCTTCAGGCTGACTTCCAGGCCAAACATTTTGGCAGTTTCCGCAAAGCAGGACGTCAAGCGCTGAAGAGCTGGCTCTGAATGGGCAACTAAAGCGGCATCGTCTGCAAAGAGTAGTTCACGGACAAGTTTCTCTTGTGTCTTGGTGTGAGCTTGCAGGCGCCTCAGATTGAAGAGACTGCCATCCGTGCGGTACCGGATGTAAACAGCGTCTTCATTGTTGGGGTCTTTCATGGCTTGGTTCAGCATCATGCTGAAGAAGATTGAAAAGAGGGTTGGTGCCAGAACACAGCCTTGCTTCACGCCATTGTTAATGGAGAAGGGTTCAGAGAGCTCATTGCTGTATCTGACCCGACCTTGTTGGTTTTCGTGCAGTTGGATAGTCATGTTGAGGAACTTTGGGGGACATCCGATGCGCTCTAGTATTTGCCAAAGCCCTTTCCTGCTCACGGTGTCGAAGGCTTTGGTGAGGTCAACAAAGGTGATGTAGAGTCCTTTGTTTTGTTCTCTGCATTTTTCTTGGAGCTGTCTGAGGGCAAAGACCATGTCAGTAGTTCCTCTGTTTGCGCGAAAGCCGCACTGTGATTCGCCTTTGGAAGACTACACAAAAGAGTCTGGAAAAACAACCAACTGAAAAACCTCACAAAGATAAGCGTATACAGAGTCGTTGTCATACCCACACTCCTGTTCGGCTCCGAATCATGGGTCCTCTACCGGCACCACCTACGGCTCCTAGAACGCTTCCACCAGCGTTGTCTCCGCTCCATCCTCAACATCCATTGGAGCGCTTACATCCCTAACGTCGAAGTACTCGAGATGGCAGAGGTCGACAGCATCGAGTCCACGCTGCTGAAGATCCAGCTGCGCTGGATGGGTCACGTCTCCAGAATGGAGGACCATCGCCTTCCCAAGATCGTGTTATATGGCGAGCTCTCCACTGGCCACCGTGACAGAGGTGCACCAAAGAAAAGGTACAAGGACTGCCTAAAGAAATCTCTTGGTGCCTGCCACATTGACCACCGCCAGTGGGCTGATAACGCCTCAAACCGTGCATCTTGGCGCCTCACAGTTTGGCGGGCAGCAACCTCCTTTGAAGAAGACCGCAGAGCCTACCTCACTGACAAAAGGCAAAGGAGGAAAAACCCAACACCCAACCCCAACCAACCAATTTTCCCCTGCAACCGCTGCAATCGTGTCTGCCTGTCCCGCATCGGACTTGTCAGCCACAAACGAGCCTGCAGCTGACGTGGACTTTTTACCCCCTCCATAAATCTTCGTCCGCGAAGCCAAGCCAAAGAAAAAATATGGACTTCTGGAAGAGATGGTCTCAGGTTAAAGTCCACAAGTTAGATTTTTCCTGTTTGAAAAATTTTAAGAAAAGCAAATGAAAAATCCACATTGTAAAGGAGTCATTGGAAAAACAACCATGGGATGTCCATCAAATATCGCCGAACCTCCTTCACCCCATTTGGAATGAAGTGGTTGGGAGGAGAGGGGAGCCAGTCAAAAGCATTTGGGCATCAGTAAGCACTATAGAACTGATGTGGAGGTCAAAGATGAGGAGATGGTATTTGGAACTGTAGATATAAATGGTTTGAAGACTTAATTCACTGGTGAGAGATTCAGAAATGCTGACAAGTGAATACTGACCCAGGCACCTGCACTAGCCAGCTGTTAAGGATAAAATGAGGTCCCTTAATGATTGAGGAACCATTTTCTTTTCGCAGAGAATGATCAACTCATCCAACTATATTTCAAAAGCAAAACCCAAATGATGCACTCACCCGAGGTTACATTCCTTCTGCTGTTTGTTGATCATCAAAGCAACTTTTGGATCACAGTATCAACATACAAACCGACACAACATTTGTAATTCAAATCAAAGCTTATAATTTAAAGGCAAGCTTGGAAAACTGCCACAAAGTCTGCTGAACACTTTGGTTTTCTCCCAGAGTGGTATCCATAATATTACCCATGATGATAAAAAGGGGGATGAATTGGTGTACTTGGTGATTTTTTATCTTCAGTTTGTGGGAATGGACTGCCAGGTGATTGGGAGAAATGTACACAATGTAGTATAATTAGGGAAGAATCATCTGACTGGACTGCATTTAGAAAAGGAATATAAATTGCACTCCAATGTATTTGGAGTGACACAACAAAGTCTGCAGATGCTGTGAGTGTCATGAAAACAGGAGGAACTCAGAAGGTCTTGTTGCATTCATAGGAGGGAAAGATTTGCAACCGAAGTTTTGGGCCTAAGCCCTTCTTCAAGGTTTGAGTAAAAAGCAAGCAGGTACCTGAATTAAAAGGCCGGGGAAAAGGAAAGAAAATGCAATAGGAGGAGTATAGACCAACAGAAAATTTATAGATAATTGGACACGGATAAGACAGAAAAGTAAAGTGAAAATTGATTATGGGAGGGGGTGGCTCTGTGAATGCAGAACTAGAGGAAAGGAGAAATAGGGATGGATGGAGAGGCTAACAGAAACTGGGGAAGTCAGTGTTAGTGCCATCTGGGTTGGGGGGGGGGGGGGTGCCCAGATAGGAAATGAGGTGTTGTTCCTCCAATTTGCAGGTGGTTTCAGTCTGGCATGAGACCACGGAGAAAGATTCTACAAATCCTCAAAGTACGTATTCTACCAACCCACCATCTCCCACAGCTACCTTGACCACAATTCTTCACACCCTGTCCCCTGTAAGGATTCCTTTCCTTCCTCTCAATTCGTCTGCACCGTCGCATCTACTTCTAGGACGATGCCAGATCATCTGAGATGTCCTCCTTCTTAAAAAAACATGGCTTCCCCTCTACTACCACCAACTGGGCCCTCACCAACATATCCTCCATTACCTGGATATCTGTCCTAGTCCCCTTTTTCTCCCAGCACAACAAGGACAGGATTTCTCTTTGTCCTTATCTACTGCACCACTAATCTCTACCTAATATCTTCCATCATTTCCACCACGTACTACATGATCCCACCACCAGACACACATTTCCTTCTCCTCCCTGCCTTCCACAGGGCTGCTCCCTCCTTGACCCCCTCATCCACTCCACCCTTCCCACCAATTACCCCCTTGGCATCTACCCCTGTGATCGCAGCAAGTGATACGCTGCACAAACACTTCCTCCGTCATCACCAATCAGGGCCCCAGACCTTCCAAATGAAGCAACACTAACGTGAATCTGTGGGGTGGGGGGGGGTTCATTGACTGCATCTGGTACTTCCATTGTGGACTTGTCTAATCGGAGAGACTAGAGGGAGACTGGGAGATCACTTTGTTGATCACCTACGCAATATTTTCTGCAGAGTTCTTCCAGTGGCCACCCATTCCCTGCCTCATTCCAATGCCGATATATCTGTTCATGGTCTCATGCACTGTCAGACTTGAGACCACCCACAAATTGAAGCTATAACACTTCATATTCCATCTGGTCACCCTCCAACTGGATGGCATTAACATAGATTTTCTCAGTTTCTGTTAGCCCTATCCATATCCAATTATCACCTTTTGTCTGTCGGTCTGAGGTCATTCCCCTGTCCTTTCTTTCCTTCTCTGCAGCCTTTTAATTCAGCCACCTGGCTGCTTTTTGATCATACCTTGAAGGGCTCAAGTTGCCACTCCTAAATTGTTGCTGTCAGATTATCAATTTAAATTTGTTAAGCTGGTTTTAGTAATGTTTAGTAATGTAATGGTTTTAGCAAGGAAATGTGTTGCTGTAACATGGAAATCTGATGTTTCATTAACATTAGATAGATAGCATGCTGAGATTCAAAGTTGTATTTCATTAGAAAAAATTACATATAATTTAAGGGATAAATATTCCTTTTTTTTTTCAAATTTGTGGTCCGTATGCTAGAATAATGAAATTAAAATTATAACATTTTTCCTGATCAGTGAAGTTTTCCCTGAAGGTATAATAATTTTATAATGTCTGTCTCAACTGATGCAGTCCAAATTAATCAATTGTAATGGTTTGATAATTAAATATTATATATTTTAGTTTTGGGATTAGATTAGTTTCAGGAGGGAGGGTGGGTTAATAGGGGTTTTAGTTTTTTTTATAGTAGGTAGTTTTTTTAGTTTTTAGATTTTAGTTTTTTCTTATATATAAGCTTCAACATATATTTGTTAACATTCCATTATTTTGGTATATTATTGTCAATTATTTGGTCTTACATATGTTGATTAAATAAAATATTTGAAAAAAGGGATCAGATCCAAAACGTTGTTTGTATATCTTTACCTCCTATGGGTGCTGAGAGATTGGCTGAGTTCCTCTAGCATTTCTGTTTTCACTCCAACGTATTCATTTAAAACTTATATTATTCACATTTAAATCTTTAAAAATGTTTCAGAGCTATCTTAAAACTTTGAGTTTATCACACACTCATTGCACTTAATCTATTCGATTAAATCACTCAGCATACAACTTTTAAAGCATTGAGTGGAACACTTTAATGACTCAATATTTCAAGAATACAATTACCTGCATCTCTGAAGAGTTACTATCTGGCCTTAATTGATCTCATATCAGCCAAGGTGGGGACAATAATGCCAATTTATGAGCAGGTCACTCTTGCCAGCTGAATGGTGGGGATTTATAAAGGAATTAATCTGTGGTTTACTTTCTTAAGCTTTTTGAAAAGAAAGGATTAACAACAGGAGGTCCTAAGACACCATAGTTGGGGATAGATTTAGTGTTAAGTATAATTTAAGAGTTAAGACTACAGTTTAAGAGTAAGAAATAAAGTTAGCGGTTTAAAATTAAACATTGCCTATTGCTGCTCATTAGGTGCGGTTCATAACAAGGCAAAGAATACTAATTTGGATTACTTCATGATCAAAGAGAGAAAGATAGGTCAAACTGATGAACTATCTTTGCCACAGCCAGAAAGAATATTGGTTATTTAAAAGTAAATAAACCAAAAAGATTGGTACTCCTAGAAAACTTGTCACACCCATGATTCCAATTTTCTGAGCTCTCAATAAACAAGTGCAGAATTTGTCCTCTGATCAGTTCTATTCAGTACCTCAAGAAATGAGACATGACAAATTAACTAGCAACCATACTTGGATACAAGTCAGTGGCATCTGAAGAGATCCACTGATCTTTACCATCTTGAAATTTACTATGTGCTGATTTTACCCAGATTCCCTTTGGTAGTGGTGCAAAGTGGGGATAGAAATGGCAAAATCTGTCATATCACAGATTGAGATACTTGAGGGTTTTAGAACGAACTCTGAGGTTTGTGAAGTTTCCAAACTATAATTTTAAACTATGGACAATCATTCATTGATTGACTAAAAAAATCCACAATGATCTTCTGATCTTTATCCATTACATTATGTGTGGTTTATATTTTTTTAAAAAATGGCTACTGAAGCTTCTTTCTTTCTTGCTCTAAAAGTAGCGAGTCATACTGTGATATGATGGTTCGCCAAATGGTCATTCCCCATCAATTAATCAAGGTGGTCAATGTTAGGAGGCTATTTCACCAAAAAAAATTCAGTTAAAATTTACCTAGCCTTCATTTTGCATCAATAACACTAGATGATCATTTTTACTCTTTAGCCCTGTGAGCATTAATTACAGTATTTTTCAAGCATCCCATGAGATCAGTAAACACTTCTCAGATCAGATCTCTCTTTGGTGCATTGGACTATGAACACTAAACATTTTAAGAATATTAACATATGCTATATCTATAAAATTTTATAGAAACAGAAGCATTCCCCACCAATTTTGGTGATGAAAACAGCTTTCATAAGCATCAACATGTCAAAGTTATTCAGAATGTAAATAGTAAGATAACAATTAATTCATCTGGAAATATATTGCACATGATACACAAAAGATTCCTTGCAGGATTATGTGGAATCTGTGAAAAAAATGTGGATTGGAATTAAGTTGTCTGTGAATCAAAATTAGAGGAAAAAACACCTTTAAGTAACTTGTGTTGGTTGAAAAGTCTCCCTGCAAACCAACTTGCTGTGGGAGTCCACAGGAATTGAATACAGTTTACAGTGAGGAACCTTCATGTGACTTGGAACCTGCTTTGAAGTGCTGCATTTACTCTTTGCACATGAACGAAGCTATTCCAACATTATAGGGCGGCATGGCTGGTATAGCGGTTAGCGCAATGCCTTTACAGCGCCAGTGGTCGGGACTTAGGTTCGAATCCTGAGCTGTCTTTAAGGGGTTTGTACATTCACCCTGTGTCTGTGTGGGTTTTCCCCAGCAGTCCAGACTTGTGGGCCAAAATGGCCTATTTCCGTGCTGTATATCTACATTTAAAAAAAATTAATTAAAAAAATATATTGATTTGGATCATGTCTTCCAGACCAGATTAATATTTTAATATTTAAATTAATATTTGCTTTGTAAAGGAGGAAATTTTTCTTTTCCCCATGTATATTGACAAAGTGAGGTACATTGTTTGACAATAGCACAGAATTAATCTTAGTGGTCGTACTGTGATTTGAATTGTAGCACTTTTTGAAATACAGGACCTTCCACAGGAAGTCATTAACATCAGTATGTAATTTTTGCAATAAATTTATTTCAGAATAACCAGCATGTATCGTCCCTAAAAGCTTCAACAAACAAAATGTTTATCAAGATAAATATTGCACTATTGTTGTAGACCTACTGTCTTCACATATTTGAAATTAATTTATAATGTAACAACTCAGTAGTAAAAGCTGCTTGTCTAAATTTTGGATTGTGATGTACATTTTTAGGCATTTTATATGACAAATATATCACACTCATTCTTAAATATTTTTTTCTTTTAACCCTTTGGACTTGGCATTGACCTTTCATAATACATATTCCAAACTTGGTCCATGGGTAAAATTCAGTGCGAATATTAGTATGAGGGTATACAATCAGTCCCAGAAAACAGGGACATGGAGTCTATGCATTTGTTGGTAGTATACAGAGTCCAAAGGGTGAACCCTGGTATATTCTGAACTTTAGTTGTGGAGGTTTGAGATTAATCTATGTATTTCAGAAGCTCCATATAAAATAGTAAATTGGAATGAAATTGATCTTGGGGAAATTAATACAATTGACATTAAAAGAAACCAGGAAGTAGGCTGGTTAGATTTATTGACCTGCAACCCTAAGTCTCTGGGGAGGTAGAAGCAGCCTGCCTTTGAGCTCTTTCCCATGTTGTCATATCCCTTACAATGAAGAGGTTTAAGAGACATACAGGTAATAATACAAATGGAAGATTCCGGCAGTGTGCCAGAAGTTAGAGTGTCAAGAGGAAGAAGTGTGTGTAGTTAGTATTACTGAGGAGTTGAAAGGTCTGATGGTGGATAAATCACCTGCACCAGATGAACTACACTCCAGGGTTTGGAAAGAGGTAGCTGCAGGGAGGCATTGGTAGTGATCTTGCAGGAATTGCTAGATACTGGAATGGATCTGCAGGATTGGAAAATTGTAAATGCCACACCACTCTTTAAGAAAGAAGGGAGGCAAAGACAGGAAATGATCGACCAGTTAGGCTGGTTAACATTAAAAGCACAAAAATGCTGGAGGAACTCAGCAGGTCACGCAGCATCTATAGGAGGAAACTATACATCTCCAATGTTTTGAGCCAGAGCCCTTCTTCAAGGTATGAGAATAAAGCAGGCAGGTGCCTGAATAAAAAAAACTGGGAAGAGTAGAAAGGGAAGGGTGGGGGGTGGGGAGGGAAGCACAGGTCAATAGACAAAAGATCTATTGGACATGGATAGGAGGGAGAAAGGTGAGAATTGATCAAGGGAGGCTCTGTGAATACAGAGGTGGAGGAAAAGGGACAGAGAGAAATGGAAAGAGTGAGAGACAGATCTAGAGGAAAGGATAAATGGGGGAAGGGGAAAGATGGAGGGGGCTAACAGAAACTGGATAAGTCGATGTTAATGCATTCCATTTGGAGGGTGCCCAGATGGAATGTGTTGTTCCTCTAATTTGAGGGTGGTCTCAGTCTGGCAGTGCATGAGACCATGGACAGATGTCAGCATTGGCATAGGGAGGGGAATTGAATTGGGTTGCCACTAAGAGATCTCTGCTATTGTGGTGGAGAGCGGAAGATTTGTCTGGTGGTGGCAGAAATGACAGACGATGATATGTAGGATGCTGAGGATAGTGGACTGGTAGGTGAGGACAATGGGCACCTTGTGCTTGTTGTGATGGGAGTGGAGGAGGCCAGGGCAGATGTGCAGGGAATGGAGGATAGGTGGGTGAGAGTTGAGTTGATGGTAGTAGAGGGCAAACTATGTTTTTTGAAGAAAGAGGACATCTCAGATGACCTCACATGGAAAACCTAATCCTAAGGATAGATATGATGGAGACAAGGGAATTGTGAGAAAGGAATGGAATCCTTACGAGGGTCAGCGTGTGAAGAGGCATAGTCGAGGTTTACTCCAACAATCTCCACCTTCGCAGGGTTTGCTCTTTACATGACATTTTATTCTACTCTTCCATTCCCACAATTTGCCCCTTGATATCTACCCGAGTGACCACAGGAAGAGCTACATATGTGCCCACACCTCCTCCCCTAAACAGTCGGTTCAAGAGAAGCAAAGCTTCACATGTATCTGCAGTGGTCATCTACTGCACGGTGCTCCTGTTGTGGTATCCTCTACATCAGATAAAATGGACACAGGCTGGGAGCTCGGTTTGTTGAACATCTCGGCTCTGCTTGCTGCAATAGCGGGGTTCTCCCAGCCTTCATCCATTTCAATTCCCCACTCCATTCCCATGCTTACCTGTCTGACCATAGTCTCTTGAATTAGCAGACTGAGACCACCTGCAAATTGGAGGAGTAACACCTTATGTTCCATCTGGGCATCCTACAATCCTCCAACCTGATGACATTAACATAGACCTCCAGTTGCTGTTTGCATTCCCCTTCTTATCTCCTTCCTCTAGCCTGTCTCTCTCTCTCTCTCCCTCTGACTCCTTTCCTCCAGCTCTGCATTCACAGAGCTAGCCCCCTCCCTCAATCAATTCTCACCTTTCTTCTGCCCTCCTATCCATGTCAAATCATCACCTCGTGTCTGTTGGCCTGTGCACCTCACCCTGACTTTCTTTCCCTTCTCCCCAGATTTTTAATGTAAGTGGCTGCCTGCTTTTTGTTCATACCTCAAAGAAGGGTTCAGGCTTGAAATGGTAGGCACACACTAAAATAAATCAAGGTCAGCATGGTTTTCTGAAGGGGAACTATTGCCTAACAAACCTGTTAGAATTCTTTGAGGAAATAACAGGAAAGACAGATAAAGGAGTGTCAATGGATGTGGTTTACCTGGATTTTCAGAAGGCTTTTGACAAGGTGCCCCATATGAGGCTAAACAAAAGGAGAGCCCATGGTATTACAAGATAAATACTAGCCCAGATAGAAGATTGCCTGACCAGCAGGAAGCAGAGAGTGGGGATAAAAGGGAGCTTTTCTGGTTAGCTCCTGGTGACCAGTGGCATTCCACAGGGCTCGGTGCTGGGATAATTTCTTTTTATGTTTTATATCAATGATTTAGATGATAGATTAGATAGCTTTGTGGCCAAGTTTGTGGATGATAAAAAAAATTGAAGGAGGGGCAGGCACTGATGAGGAAGTACCGAGTCTGCAGAAGGACAGATTAGGATCGTGGTTTTCAAACTGCCCTCTAAACTCACATTCCAGTTTAAGCAATCCCTATGCCATAAATGCTCTGTGATTAGTAAGGGATTATTTAAGGTGGTATGTGAGTGGAAAAAAAGTTTGAAAATCACTGTTTTAATCGTACCTAAGGAAATGGGCCAATGACAATTTTTCTCAAGAAAATATTTCAGTAACAATTGGGTCTGGAGCAGTGGTTCTCAGTCTTCCCTTCCCACTCATATGTATGATCATGCACTTTGGTGGGAGGAATAAAGGCATAGACTATTTTCTAATGGGCAATGAGTTCAGAAATCAGGCAAAGAGGGACTTGGGAATCCTCATTCAAGACTCCCTAAAGGTCAACTTACATGCAGAGTCACTGATAAGGAAGGCAAATGGAATGCAAGCATTTATTTTGAGAGAGATTGAATATAAAAGCAGATATATGATGTTGAGGTTTTAAAAGGCATTGGTCAGACCACTCTTGGACTATTATGTGCAGTTCTGGGCTCCATATCAAAGGAAGGATGTGTTGGCATTGGAGAGGGTCCAGATTAGGTTCACAATGATGATTTCCAGAGTGAAACTGTTTTCATGAGGAGTGTTTGAAGGTTCTGGGATTGTACTCAGTGGAGTTTAGAAGAATGAGGGGGATCGCATCAAAACGTATCGAACATTGAAAGGTCTGGATAGAGTGAATGTAGAAAAGATGTTTCCTATGGTGGAAGAGTCTGGGACCAGAGTGCACAGCCTCAGAATATATAAACGTCATTTAGAAGAGAAATTAGGAGGAATTTCTTTACCCAGAGGGTGGGGAATTTGTGTAATTCGTTGGCGGGAATAGCTGTGGAGGTCAAGTCTTTGGGGATATTTAAGGTGGAGTAAATATGTTCTTAAACTGATAAGCCATTATTTGTGTTTATATTCTATCATGTTTGACCTTAAACAAACATTTCACCGGAATTTGCTTTGAGTACCTCTCAACATCTCTGTACATAATCATTAAACACTTTTGCCCTTGGTTCTCATAGAATATCATCCAAATCAATCAAACCAAATATTAGTCTTAATAATGTTGCAATACTTTGAGCCTACTGTAATGTTGAGATTTTGTTTAATTCTTAATAATTATGCAGGTGTCAAAAATTAAGATTAACTTTGAATAATAGATGTTTATATATATATATATATATATATATATATATATATATATATATAAATATATAAATAAGTACTTCCTCAGGAGTTTGCGGAGGAGCTAGTGGAGTTGTTCAAGTGAACCGGTACGGATTTGAAGGGCTGACATGGCCTGTTTCCGTGCTGTAAACGGTTATATGGTTGAGCAGGAAATAAATCAAGGGTTACAGGTTAAAGACTAAAGTTTTGTGGTCGCACACTTAAGTGGGTTGGGAGTAGAGATGGGTGCTGCTGGTGACATAGTTGGAGTGACGTGTGAGAAAATAACGCTTGTGGGTCAGAATGGGGGAGTGTGAATAGGGTGATGGACCACACATAAGCACAGGGTTGGATGAGGAGGCGAGTAGGAACATTGTGGTCACCCATGTGGCAGAGAGCCAATAAAAAGGGCAGGGGAGATATGGTGAGAAGTATTTTAATGAAAGAAGAAGAGTGTGTTTTGGAGAAGAATAAAGAAGGTCGATGGTCTTTTTGTGCTATGAGTGTGTTTATTTTTTTAAATGCGTGTATATTGAATAAATTAAAATCCCCACAAGAGAATTGGTTTGAAAATAATAGTAATTCAGCCATGATGGAATGGCAGGGTGGATTCAATGGGCCAAATGGCCCAACTCTGCCCCAATATTCTTATGGACTTCCCATTGGATTTGGATTTCCAATCAGAGATTTGTCAAAATAGAAAATAAATTGAGTTTCTGGTGGGCTCCTCTTGCCTCCTTTTGGTGGGCACGGGTAGCATAGTGGTTAGAACAATGCTGTTACAGTTTCAGCAAAGCAGAGTAGTCTTCAAGGAGTTTGTACGTTCTCCGTGTGGGTTTCTGCCTGGTGTTCCTCGCATCCTCTAAAATGTATGGGGCTGTAGGTTAATTTGGGTGAAATTGGGTAGCGTGGGTTTAAATGGTCAGAATTAACTTCTACTATGTTGTAAGTAAATTAAAAATTTTAAATTCCAGGCTTCTCCTTTAAGTTGACCTCCCCTGAGTTCGATGTCATAATGATAAATGGCAAAGTCTATATGGATAGGAAAGGTTTAGAAGGTTATGGACCAAATGTAGGCAAATGAGATGAGCACAGAACAATCACATTGCCAGAATGTCTAGGTTGGCATGGACAAGTCTAGCCAAAGGGCTTGTTCCATGTGGGTTGTTTTATGGCTCTAAATTGATGAGGTTACAGAAATCTCTGTGGACTTTTTGTCTGCAAAGACTATAAATGTAATCTAAGGAGAAGAATAAATAACAGTGATACCAACTCTCCATCAGCTAATGTAGGAGTTATAAATTGCAATAATGCATTGCATTGATTTAAGTTGTATTGTTGAAATCTAGGTTAATATTATATTTCCTTTTCTTGTGATTTTGGTGGTGTCTTACAAAATCAAGATGGCAGTACACTACAACCTGAAACACCTACACAGAAGGAGCCATATAAATGAGCTCTCCAAGAGGATGATGGGTTTGATAGTCATTAGAATTTTTAGAAAAACAGTTCATACAGCAGCATATAAATAAATTGAAACCATTTACAGATACGAATCACCAAATTAGCCATGATTTGATGAAATACAAACAATGCAAAAAATATTGTGCTATTTTCAAATTTTGGAAATCATGCTTAATATTTCAAAAAGATTATTTATTTCAGTATTTCACTGCAAATGATATTAGAATACACCGAAAGAAGCGGGTGGCAGCTGTTCAAATTTTCAGTGTTACGAATATATTCCAAAGAAAATGGAACTTGAAATATGAGGGAGGCTAATACGATGCACAAAGCTTAATGGATATGTAGTTACTGATACTCATTCTCTTCATTCTAATGGGAATCCTTCTCATTTATAAGAGCAATTTACACATGGTTCTTAAATGGAATTGAAATTGATCCAATATTTGATTAAAAGATGTAGAAACACTAAGGAAACTCAATAGATGGATTATAATTTGTGCATAGTTAAATGAATGAACAGATTTTAAATAAACTCCTCCTGCAGGCACACAATCACTTATGCCGTACTGACATCCAGGGGATTTCAGAGGCCCAAGTTATTATAGGTACAGGGTATCCCAAGGAGTTTATGCAAAGCACAATGTTACCGTGCAATTCATGATGTGACTTACCTCTGTCACACAAAAGGAATCTTTTTTTATATATTTAATAATATAAAGACACAAAATTAAAGCAGAATAAAAACATATCAACCACCGAGCAGAAGCATTTGGTAACTAAATTTGGCAGTTTAGTATTGCTATGCAACAAAATTCAAAATATAGAGCCCTTTGGGTATTTAATACTACTGTACAATGTAAGTAAAGTAAGAAATACAGTAGAGCAGTGTAGCAAAATTATAGAATTTATAGAAGGTAGTTTTGAGGGGCCACCTAGTTCACAATTTTACTTTTATGATAAATTGTATATTTTAGGAAATTAGGATGTTAAATTCATGCACCTTGTGATTGTGCAGGTGAATCAGCAAAAGAAACCCAACAATTTTATGAATTGATTATTGTCATAATCATCATCTTTGGAGATGGACCCTCATTCTCTACTAATTTTGCTAGAAGTTGAGTCTTTCATAAGTGGCGGAGGTTGGTGTGGTAAACCACCGTTAAGCCATGGTTGATTGGCTGCTGTCGGCTGGACATGCCTCCTGAGACCAATCCTACCCATAGCCCCGTTCATGCTCCCCCTTTCACTTTGCTTTGATCAGTCAATGAGGTAGATGGCTGTTTCAGTCTTTAGTTAATAAAAGCCTGTTAATTTTCACAATTCCAGTCTTTCGTGATTATTGACGGTACATCAGCTGGTGAGGAGAAACTTTCTGCCAGAAAATTAGTGAAATTATGGTCATTTTTAAGTACCATCCAATCGTCCCTTTAAGGACTTTTGCTTAATTGGTTTATCACATAAAATCTTAGTTGGAATCTGTGTTGAATAGTTTAAAAGCTCAGTGGGGCCTATCAATTACATTTCCCAACCCCCACCCTTGTCTCATGCTTTCCAGATTCAGATTGCTAAAAGACTCCTGCACTGAAAAGACATTGCATGACACCACTGCTATGTGCAATGTGACTGGGTTACATTTGACAGACAGCAATGATTTGGCTTCTGACAAATCTATTAAGCCTTTGGAATGCTTTTGATTGTTACTGATATTCTAACATAATGGAGATCTGTGAACAGATTCCCTCACCCCTTTCTGCAACTGGATTCTGGACTTCTCTACCAAAAAACAACAGTCAGTCCGAGTTGGTAACAAAATCTCAAGTCCCATCGCACTGGTGCATCTCAGGGCTTTGTGGTTAGGCCACTACTGTTCATGCTGCTGATGCATGACTGCACTGCTAGATTCTGTTCAAACAGAATCATAACGTTTGCAGATGATGCAACAGTAGCCGATGATGAGTCAGCTTTCAGAGAGGATGCTGGGAACCTCATAAAATGGTGCAAAAAACAATCTGAGTCTCAATATGGACATGACCAAGGAGATAACTGTGGATTTCAGGAAGATGAAAATTGACCGCACATCAACGGTTACATCATAGAGAGGAGAGCATGAAGTTCCTTGGTGTACATATAAAGGATGACTTATCCTGGACTCCAACATCTCTTCATCAGTCAGGAAGGTGCAGTAGTGCCTATATTTCCAAAGAAGTTGAGGAAGGCTAGGCTCCTGACCCCCATCTTGACAACATTTTACAGAAGCACAAATGAGTGTGTTTTGTCTGGCTGCATCATTGTGTGGTATGGTAGCTGCAAAGCATTGGAACGGAAGTCAGTACAGAGGATCATTAAAACATCCAAGAAGATTGCTGGGGCCTCCCTTTCCTCTGTTGAAGGCATTTACTGGGAGCATTGATTAAACAAGACTAAAAGAATTATTGATGACCCCTTCCATCCAGCACACAATATCTTTGACCAACTACCATAGTAAGGAGGTACAGGAGCATCAATATCAGGACTGCAGGCTGTGAGATTGATGAACCGTATCCTGTATTTGAGTAAATCATCCCAAAATAATTATATTTATTTTAAAATGTATTGAAACGTTGACAATGTATCTTTGTCTCCTATAGATGCTGAAAAGCTGAGTTCCTCCAGCATTTCGGTGTGTTTACTACAATCACAGCGTCTGCAGCCTTTCGTGGTTCATTCATGCATGTTTTATTGTTACTTGATAGATTTTGTTCTTTTGTCACATTTCCTACATGTAACCACGACTATAAAGTACTTTGGCTATTAAAATAAACAATATTAATCCAATACTTCATTCTGCTTTAAAATACAATTTGAAATTATGGTAAAAGGATTGGTGAGCATACTTGATGTGGATACGTTTATACAATCCACAGTAAATATTAACTTGGGACAACTGTTAATTTGGTATATTTACATAACAGAATTCACAGTAATGGTCTCAATAGTGAAAATAAGATGTGTTGTATTAAACTGGATTCATTCATGCAGAGGAATAAGGAACTCAGTTGCCTCGGATATAACTTAATGTAATAATACTCATTGCAGGTGTTCAGCATTTCACATAAAGCCAAAGGTTAGTTCTGGATCCTTATTCTGCCTATTAGATAATAACTATTTCCAGTTCACTTTTGGAATATGTAATTGGAAAAAAAAGGAAAGCAAATAAAATTTTGGATAAAACTGGCTTCTTTTTCCATTTCTTTGAGCTGCTGCTATTAACAAGCTTCAACCATACATAACGTGAAATGTCACAGTGCTGTACTCTACCATTAGAGCTCAGAGGCAGAATTGGAACTTTCCTTTTTCATCAATGAGACTTATTTAATTTAAATTTGATGCTCAATAATATAACAGAATGATTGAAAAAAAATCAATTTGGTGCTTCCCCAAAGTAATACAATTTTTTTTTCTGTCTTGCTGATTTTTAATAAATTAAAGACCAGAATTCAAGATCTAGATTCTGGCAAGAATTAACAGAAACAGATGCAATTTATTTCATATCCTATTCACTGAGGCACTAATCTAATGTGAATATATCATGTAGAAATGCGTGATCTCCTGACCCATATGACAATCAAACAACTGGTGGAACATATTTTGTCTTTTTGCTCCAACCATTACCATTATATGTTACTATGTTACAAACCATTTATAATAAGCAACATTTTGGTCAAATATGTGGCAATTTGACCTTTAGGGTCCTTGAAATAAACTGAGATCATTTCAATCACAATTCTATTTTTTAAAATGCATGTGCCTCTCTTACATATGGCTATACGTTTTTGGATTGTTATAAATAATGCACTACCATGCCAGAGAGTTTGAAAACAAAATACTTAGTTTTACAAATTGCATTAAAATTATCCCACAATAGTTTCCCATGAAGATTAATTGTTAAAACAATTTTCCTATCTATAAATATGGGTTTCTTGCCTTGAAGCAAATACAAAATGTCCTTTGAGATATTTTAATCATATCCAGAGAGGGTAATGTCAAGCATTCCACAATGAGGCATTAATTATGTGTTAGCTCTGTTGGTGCGACAAAGCACAAAACTGGAAATGATATTAGTATGGAAAACTATCAAGGATTTGAGGAACAGTAAGCAGAAATAAAACACAATAGCAATTAATTTCTTGAAAGATATGAGATAAATAAACTTAAAAGAAGAGAAAATCGCCAACTATTTTGTGTGGTAAGCATGTAGAAACACTTGCAGCCCTGACCAACACTGATTTTCCTCTAACTCCAATTTTTAGCCCAGGTTTTCCTGAGATTTGTAATAATCCTTGAGTTGCTTTTCTATATTAAAGATGATAATTTTTTTTTCAGTTGTTGACTTTTTGTGTAATAGTCAAGGTAAAAAAAAAAGTGAACCAAAGACATCAGCCATCTGCTACCCTTGTGAAGCCAATGGGGGAGCTGGTGGGAGCTCCTGATCAGAAGTGACTGAATCAAGTATTTCTTGGCCTGTTGGATCTATTGAGAGTATAAATTTTGTTGATGGGGATAATCAGTGGATTTGATCCATTTTATAGAGCAATATTTAAGAGTATCAGGAACGACAATTAAATTCTCCTGCTCTGCTTGCATGACCTGGTGCTGATTTTTGTTCTGACAATAAATAAAAAATAACAGCTTTTGCAATTCTTGATTTTTTTTTCCATTTCATCTGTCAAAAAAAAAAATCAGTAGGACTTTTCCTCTGTTTCATTCTGGGAATCATTATTCTTGGATGAATAAGAGCAAAGAAAATGATGACTAATGTTAGGTCTGCTTTGTTCATGAATGAGTGAGTCAAAATCAAGGTTCTTTGTTCTTTATTACCGGATTGTAACACTTGCAACTAACAGTGTTAGTTGGAGAAGGCGCATTCTGCCGTTATCAGCAAGTGGTGTTTTTTTTATACCTCAGGATACGTACTTAGTAAATTATCATACCATGACATTGCCCAATGAATAAACTGTTGCTATCCTTCTCTGTTAGTCTGCTGCACACCATTCTTGTTAGTGCAAAGCTTATCTTGAGTGTACAAGGTCACATCTGCATTCTGTTACTCCTTAGGACTGGGTGACTCCTTCTCCGGTCCCATCTCATGATGTTTTTACCTTACACTAATGCAACAACATCTGATGCCAGACTGAGATCACTGTGAAAGAATAAGTTTAACAAAGGTTTAATGAATTAGGTGAGAAAATACAGTAGCTGCTTGTAACATGGTGGGAATATAATTGCCTTCTAAACATGATCTTCTTTGTGATGTAGTAGGCCCTTTCAAACTGCCATGTAAAATGGAGCGACGCAGTTACATGGTGATTTGAAAGAGTCTAACCGGGTCAACCCAATCAAAACCTAACCGGGTCCCTGACTTCAGAGATGGTCAGGGAACCCAGTGAAACATCCTGGTCCGGTGGCTTGAAAATGGGAAATTGCCAACATGGTTACTCTGATGACATCAGCACTTGCATCACAGAGAAACCCCAGGGAGAGAGAGGTCGCTGCCGTGATGGGGGGGGGGGGGGGGGGGGAGAGGTCGCTGCCGTGACGGGTGGGGGGGAGGAGAGAGGTCGCTGCCGTGACTGGTGGGAGAGAGAGGTCGCTGCCGTGACTGGGGGGAGAGAGAGGTCACTGCCGTGGGGACTTCTCCAACAACTGGCAGCAAAAGTTTCATTTATGTCATTGGATTTTCTGCTTTATTCGGTAGATTTTTAGCATATATTTGAGACAACTTGTGGCCTTGTATTTTAAATAAAGTTAATTCAACATGTTCACACCCCTTTTTGTTTTTGGAGGCATCATTCTGTGACTACCTGGTCTGTTCTTTGCCCACATACGCTTCCACCCTCTGATAATTTTGGCTGAAACTGTATGAGGTACAATACCTATCATAGAGTAATTGAGAAAGAGGCCATTGGCCCATCTTGTCCATGCCTCCTTGTTTACTCCTACTTGCCCACATTGGGTTCACACCCCTCCCAACCTCTCCAATCGTGACTTGAAAGGAAGCTATTGTACCTGCCTCTACTATTTGTGTCTGGCAGCTCGTTCAATTTTCCCACCATCCTCTGAGTTTGTCAGATATTCCTACATTTCTCACCTCACCTTCATCCAGAGACACAAACAGATCTTCCAGGAGAGGTGAAGTTTCACATCCATTCTAAATCCTCTCCCTCCCCCACCCCTGCTTGACCTCGCATTCTTTGAGTTGAACTGTCTCTGCCATTTCTTAGCCTGTATCCCGTGCGATCTAAATCCCATCACAAACCGAGGTAACCTTCTCTGTTCACCATAGAACATATTTTGTCACCAGTAAACTTTGCGATAAACATCCTTGTTCAAATCATTGCTATATTTTATAAAGAGCAAGAGTCCTAGTACTGAACCTTGAGGCACTCCACTGGTCACAATGCTTCATTCTGAAAAACTGCCCTCTATAATCCCTCTCTAACTCCTATCACTGAGGCTACATTTTATCCAGTTAGTCTCCTATCCTGTGTGCTGTAACCTTCAACACCAACATTATCTGGGACCTTTTCAAATGCTTAATTTTATGAGTGGCAGCATGGTTGGTGTAATTAGCACAAAGCTGTTACAGTGCCAGCAACAGGGGTTCTGTAACGAGTTTGTAGTTTCTCACCATGTCTGCGTGGTCTTCTCCATGTGCTCCAGTTTCTTCCCATATTTAAAATGTGCTGGGATGTAGGTCAATTGGGTGTAATTGGGCAAAATGGGCTTGTGGGCTGAAAGGCGCTGTTATCGTGCAATATGTTTAATTTTTTTAAAAATTAAATGGATTTACTAAAATCCATATAAATAACATTGACTCTCTTGTCCTTGTCTATTCTTTTAAATTACCTCTTCAAAAAATTCTTTCAAGGTCACGAAACAAGATCTCCCACGCACAAATCCATGCTGGCTCTCCCTAATTTTCTTGTGTTCATCCAAATGTTGATAGATATTTGTCAGATATTCCTACATTTCTCACCTCACCTTCATCCAGAGACACAAACAGATCTTCCAGGAGAGGTGAAGTTTCATATGCAGCTCACCCAGTTGATCTACTGTATTTGAGGTGGCCTCCTCTAGTAGATTAGGTGATCACCTCACCAAGCACCTGAGCTCTGCTTGTAGATCTAAACTGCAATTTCCAGTACTCAGGCATTTTGATTCCTGCATGGATAGGTCCATTCTCAGGCGTATCCATAGCCAGAGTGAGGCCAAACATAAATTTAAGGAACAACGTCATATTCTGTCGGGGAAATCTAAAGCCCTTTTCACACTGGCTAACCTGTAAAATGGCCGTTCAACAAACTGGTTAAAGAAGCCATTTTTTTTTCTGTTCGCACTGATCTCTGCACCCTTTCACACTTAAGAAGCCCCTCACAACCACATCCCATTACTGCAATTTTTGGATTACCTATGATAGATTTGACTTATTTATCTCTTCCTGCGGATCGTATGATTGCTTTTCTTACACTAATGGCTAGAAGATCTATACTATTAAATTGGAAAGAGGTAAATCCTCCCACTGTTTTCCAATGGTTTACCCAAACCATACTATGTTTAAATTTAGAGAAAATTAGAAACGCTGTCTATGAATCCCCTTCTAAGTTTGAGTTAACCTGGCGACCATTTATTCAATATTTTCATTTGTGGTGAGCTGATCTGGCTCTGTTTTCTTTCTATGATTATGTATGATAATTGGGCTGTAAGATGAGATCGGAGTGATCGGCGTGGTTTAGCTATATCTGTAGGTTTTTTTAAAAGTTTTTTTAAAATTCAGATTTGTTTTTTCTTCTTTTTTGGGGTTTTTTTTTCTCTTTTTTCATATATTGTTATTAATTATATCTTTTTTTTTAGAGATAGTTCACACCCTAAACTGATCAAAAAAAATTTTTTTAATGATATATTTTTATTCTGTAATATTATTGTTTAATATCTCTGTATTAATTCATTACTTACTATGTATTTTTTTTATATCTCTTTGAACTGTACGTGTTTATAAATTATAATAATAATAATAATAAAAAGATTGAAAAAGAAAAGAAAGAAGCCCCTCCATGAGTGCTCCATGCATACAACCCTTTCTCTGTCGCACAAAATTCTGAGAGGTCAGGTCCACCATCACGCGCATGCTTTCTCTCTCTCTCTCTCTCTCTCTGCGATTTTCTCACGGTCTTTATATATTGTGCACTATGTGTTTTATTGCTGTTACAGCTTTCCCATGGTCCTTTATAAATTTATAAAGGTTTATATATGTCGGCACAACAACAAGGGCTGAAGGGCTCATACTGTGCTGTACATAATGCTTAATTATGTAATAATTAGACATGATTAATTTTGTTTAAACACAAGATTATAATACATTAAAACACTCTGGTGATCCAAGCAAAAATATTACAAGTTAGGTGAAAAAAATGCATAAAGTTTTGGCATAGCAATTGAAAGCAGAAGAAACCTCAAGGATGATCAATGGAGTTCAATCAGGCCCAGACTTGATATCATATAACCCAAAAGAAATTAATGATACCGTTAAACTTTATTATGAGGGTTTGTATAAAGCTGACGCACCAAGGGACTTGGATAAAGTTGATGAGTTCCTGTCTGGGTTTGAGTTGCCGGAGTTGGCCCAAGAGGATTGGATGGAATCAGATGCCCCCTACTCCAGTGAGGAAATAGAGTAGGCCTTGGGGTTGTTACAAACAAATAAGTCTCTGGGAGAGGATGGCTTTCCCCCTGAGTGCTATAAAGAATTCAAAGATCTATTAATGTGCTTGATAATGGATGTAGTGAACTAGGCAGTAGAGACATAGACTCTCCTGGAATCTTTTTCAACAGCTATTATTACAGTGATACCAAAAAAAGAACAGGGACCAATTGAAACCATCTTCATATAGACCCATCTCATTGTTAAATGCAGATTATAAAATAATAGCCAAGGCACTGGGCAACAGGATGGGAGAGTACCTTCCCAAACTGATAAAACCTGATCAAGTGGCCTTCATTAGGAAGAGGCACTTTGCTAACAACCTGAGTAGACTGTTTAATATTATACATTTGGCACAATCAAAACAAGACTCAAGTATAAATAGTCTCACTAGATTCAGAGAAGGCCTTTGGCTAGAATGGCCATTTCTGTTTAAAGTGTTGGAAAAATTCAGACCAGGACAAATGTTTATTAATTGGGTAAGAACCTTGGGCAAAAATTATTACAAATGGACAAATGTCATCAATATTTCCTCTTAGTAGGTCCAGCAGGCAGGGTTGACCTTTGTCTTCAGGGTTGTTCAGCCTAGCAATTGAACCATTGGTGGAGGCCATTAGGAAAGATCCAAAGATAAAGGGATTCAGAGTGGGCTAGCTAGAGCATAAAATAAATTTAATGGCAG
This sequence comes from Narcine bancroftii, assembly GCF_036971445.1. Taxonomy (NCBI): domain Eukaryota; kingdom Metazoa; phylum Chordata; class Chondrichthyes; order Torpediniformes; family Narcinidae; genus Narcine; species Narcine bancroftii. The sequence goes on along the minus strand of NC_091470.1, from coordinate 57,428,956 downwards.
ATGACATGTTGCTGTATCTTATGTACCCCGCCGGGTGTCTGTCAGAACTACGAACCACACTGGAGGATTATGGTACAATATTGGGCTACAAAGTCAATATAGAAAAAAGTAAGATCATGTCACTGAATAAATTCAACTATAAAGAATACAAAAGATATAGTAAATTCAGAAAGTGTTAAATAGCTAGATTGACAGTAACCTAAAGAACTTATACAAACTTTACTACCTCCTTATGCTGGAAAAGATTGAAAGTGACAATAAGATAGAGGCACCTACCTATCACCTTAATGGGGAGGCTTAATGGTGTAAAAATTAAGGTGATGCCAAGACTCCAATAACTCTTCCAATCTCTACCCATTCTATTACCATTCTTTAAAAATCTAAACAGTAATATAAGGACATTTATTTGGAGTGGTAAAGTACCCAGGATATCTTTAGAAAAATTACATGGAACTGCAGCTGAGGGAGTGGGGGGGGGGGGTGGTTTAAGATTACCTGATATTAAAAAATATTATCTAGCAGGTCAGTCGAGGTTTCTCTCATCCTTCTTTGAGGCGGGGGAACCATCCACTTTGGTACCAATGAGAATGCATACAATGGAGGAGAGGATGCGAAGGATTTTATATACAAATGACATACCAAGTTAATAGCAGAAAAAACAGACAACCCCATATTAAGGCATATGATTAAGATCTGTCACAAGATCAATGAGTATGTTGGAGAGAAAATGGGAATATCATCAAAGGTGTCACTGCCCCATAATGAAATGATACCCATGAATTTGGGCAATAAAATCTTGGAGATCTGGCATCGGCAGGGGATCTGATACATTGAGAACTGCTATGAATGGAGACAGCTAATGTCCTTCGAACAGCTAAAAGGTAAATATAATTTGTCTATGGGACCTTTCACTGTTATCTCCAGTCCCACAATGACCCCGTCTACACCTAATGAGGCAGAGGAGATGCTGTAACTGGGAAATGCACTTAAATTTATTTTAAATTTATACTCCAAGGTGAGATCACCAAGCAGGGGCTACACAGGTCAAGGGAAAAATGAGAGTTGGACTTGGGCATCACAATTAATGAGAGATGCTGGTCGGACTGGTGTAAAAACAATGTGACACCAGTGATTAATTCTAGATACAGATATGGGGTGAAGATGGGAACTTTTGTTCTCACAACTTGGTCCTGTGTAAAGGTGGGCCCATTTTGGCAGGATTTATCTAATATACTAACCAAGATAACAGGAGTTGCCTTCCCACCAGACCTAATGTTTTATCTTTTGTGGAACCTTATGGACATAAGCTATAAACTATCTAAATTCCAAATTCAAATTGTATTAGTTGCTTTGTCCATAGCAAAATAATGTATAGTGATGGCCTGGAAGTCTGACTCCCCTCTCCTTATCAGTTGGTGGACTACAGAGATGCATAGCTGTATTCACGTGGAAAAAAAACATGTATAATGTTAGAAACTGACACAACACCCTCGTCAGAATATGGCAACCATATTTAATGCAAATGGGAGCGCAATTGTAGCCATACCTGATGGAAATACCAATAGGTGGATTAATTAAAGAATTATATAAGGAAGTAGCTCCACTACTTATCCTGATGTCCAATGGAAGCACTGACACTGCATCCAAATTTTCTTTTGATGCTGTGGCTGGTCCAATCATACAGGATCGGACCAGTGGTTGGTTTAAAATTTTTATTTCAGTGTTTTTCTTAATGGGGGAAGGAGGTGGGAGAGGGAGGGAAGAAACATCACATGTTTGCAATTAGTTGGTGGATATCTGTGTGTGTATATTCACACAATATATATTTATTATATTATATAAATGTGTGATGTTTCTTTTTTATTGACGGAAAATGAAAAATAAAATATTCAAAAAAATTTATAATACATTGATCAGGATTTAGTAAATTGAATACAAAGTTTATACATTCTTTTTAACCTTTTGTTTCCTTCACTTTCTATCACTCACACAAAAATGTCATCAATGCATCACTACTTTGTCCCTGAATAGTCCATGTCCTTTACATACTGGGTTAATCAGCATGCAGATGTCAGATGACCCCGGGGTAGGTACACCCTACCTAGGCAGTGATTTGACACCTGCATGCCGATTCACGAGCCTTTTAATTGGTATATTGGTCTTTAATTACTTGCAAAAGGGGCTTAAAACTCCATGCTTGAATACTGAATTTACCAATTTTAGGTAACTCCCACCCTGATCCCATTCCACTCTTTCCAAATATCCTTTCCCTGCTTCTGTTCTCACTTTTCTCCCTCCTTCCCAAGTAGTCTCCTCCCTCCACCTCTCCCTACTTCATTTATCTAGTACCCATCACTTCCTCATCCTATTTTTATGCTTGCTATCTCCCATTGAGAAGGGGATCTGATCTGAAACACTGACTGACCATTTATCTCAATGGATACTGCCAGATCTGCCGAGTCCCTCCAGTTTCTCATAATTTGCTCAATAGTGTAGCATCTGGAGTTTAATTTTTAATTAAAAAATATAATTTAATTTAGACTTATAGCACAGCAACAGGCCCTTCTGGTGTTTATTTTGGAGAAGCATAAAAATTTCAAATTGTGTACAAAGTTACTAAACCATCATTGGTTTTCCGGCCTGCCTTGGGCCAAGACTTTGAGGAGGAGGTAGAACACCGTGCAAAGAAATACAGTAATAATTGCTGAGGAGGTAGGATGTTCAGGACCTCACTTATGGGAATTCAGGATTTAGCAGGTGATGTGCATTGTTTCAATAAGCAAGTGAAACGTGCACTTTTTGCTGAGCATTACAAATGGTAACAAAGCAGGAACATTGCTTTCTGGGCCTTGCCAGGAAAACAAGCTTTCCCTAGCTGCAGGGCATAATTGACTGCACTCACAGAACCTTCCATACTGCACAGCATCAACAGGAAAGGCTTTCACTCATTAAAAGCTCAAATGGTGACTCAGAGCCAGTGCCATGAATATTTCTGTTGTGTTCTGCATTTATCTCAATTCTTGTTGTTGTGCCAATTCTAAATACACATTTCTCCTAGTCCACAGAGGCTGGCAAAGAATATCCTGAACTCAATTACATTTTTTTTTCACACAGCCACTGTGTTCCAGGAAATGATTCCCATTTTCCCAGAACATGTGCTGTGTAAAAAATAAACTCAGTTTGAACAGGAATGAGGGTGCCATTCCCATTCTGACATTTTACTCCACGACCCCTTGTCAATTTCCCAGAACACCTGCAGTCTAAACTGAACTGCGGGCATTCCAATGACCAAAGGCTAATTAATACGATGTAGCAATGCTGCACTGCTGGTATGCTATCTAAATTCGCAGACAGAAACAAAGTTTTGCAGTTTTGGTCATTCATGTGTGAATGATCATTGCCAGGATGTCGGGAGACTCTTCCTAATGGTAAAATCCTATGAAGTCTATGTACAAAGCACTATTGTTAACTTTATTTCATTCTGTTTTAATGCTTTAAATTAGTTGCTACTTTTATTGTACCTTTGATCAATTTTATTTTATTTTATACTAGCCTGCAGCTGACGTGGACTTTTTACCCCCTCCATAAATCTTCGTCCGCGAAGCCAAGCCAAAGATACTAGCAGGATACCCGGCATTGCCCAGGGAAAAAAAAAACACTCAGTTGTTGACTATATGATTGAAACAAAAATACCCAAAATAAATCATGGTAATTCTACATACCATTTATATTCTTTGTAACAGAGATATATAATTTAAAGCTGACCTTTGGCACGACTCTTATCTGCTCATGGAATGCTACCTGGTCCTTGTTTATCTGGAGGCCTAAGCAATGAGGTGGGCCTGGTGTTGCTGTTTTGTTTCCTGCTGCCTGCCCCTTGCCTGTCTGGAGGCCTGAGCACTAAGACGGGCACATCGCTGCTGCTTTTTTTTCCTGTTGCTTCTCTGGAGGCATCAACAGTGAGGGGCAAGACTGATGCTCCTCTGCTGCCTCTTGATTTCTCCTTTGTCTGACTCTACAGGCTTGTGAAGAGCTTCTGCCAATGTTGCTTTGCTTTTTTGGGCTACATTGAACTATTTTTGGACACTTGTTTTTATTCTGAATGTACATTGATGCACACTACTGTAACTAATTGAGGTGTCGCTGGTGCAAGTTTAATTTAAAAAAAAACTTTTGAAAAACTTATAACCTTAAAAGTTAAATTCAATGTGGTCATGACATTCAGCATCAAATTTACCAATATTTTAGTAAACAGTAATGCAAGTCAGTGCTGGTAAATGCTTGTATAATAAACAGTAATGCAAGTTAGTGTCTTCTCTCTTTGGCTTGGCTTCGCGGACGAAGATTTATGGAGGGGGTAAAAGTCCACGTCAGCTGCAGGCTCGTTTGTGGCTGACAAGTCCGATGCGGGACAGGCAGACACGGTTGCAGCGGCTGCAGGGGAAAATTGGTTGGTTGGGGTTGGGTGTTGGGTTTTTCCTCCTTTGCCTTTTGTCAGTGAGGTGGGCTCTACGGTCTTCTTCAAAGGAGGTTGCTGCCCGCCAAACTGTGAGGCGCCAAGATGCACGGTTTGAGGCGATATCAGCCCACTGGCGGTGGTCAATGTGGCAGGCACCAAGAGATTTCTTTAGGCAGTCCTTGTACCTTTTCTTTGGTGCACCTCTGTCACGGTGGCCAGTGGAGAGTTCGCCATATAACACGATCTTGGGAAGGCGATGGTCCTCCATTCTGGAGACGTGACCCATCCAGCGCAGCTGGATCTTCAGCAGCGTGGACTCGATGCTGTCGACCTCTGCCATCTCGAGTACTTCGACGTTAGGGATGAAAGCGCTCCAATGGATGTTGAGGATGGAGTGGAGACAACGCTGGTGGAAGCGTTCTAGGAGCCGTAGGTGATGCCGGTAGAGGACCCATGATTCGGAGCCGAACAGGAGTGTGGGTATGACAACGGCTCTGTATACGCTTATCTTTGTGAGGTTTTTCAGTTGGTTGTTTTTCCAGACTCTTTTGTGTAGTCTTCCAAAGGCACTAATTGCCTTGGCGAGTCTGTTGTCTATCTCATTGTCGATCCTTGCATCTGATGAAATGGTGCAGCCGAGATAGGTAAACTGCACGAAAACCAACAAGGTCGGGTCAGATACAGCAATGAGCTCTCTGAACCCTTCTCCATTAACAATGACGTGAAGCAAGGCTGTGTTCTCGCACCAACCCTCTTTTCAATCTTCTTCAGCATGATGCTGAACCAAGCCATGAAAGACCCCAACAATGAAGACGCTGTTTACATCCGGTACTGCACGGATGGCAGTCTCTTCAATCTGAGGCGCCTGCAAGCTCACACCAAGACACAAGAGAAACTTGTCCGTGAACTACTCTTTGCAGACGATGCCGCTTTAGTTGCCCATTCAGAGCCAGCTCTTCAGCGCTTGACGTCCTGCTTTGCGGAAACTGCCAAAATGTTTGGCCTGGAAGTCAGCCTGAAGAAAACTGAGGTCCTCCATCAGCCAGCTCCCCACCATGACTACCAGCCCCCCCACATCTCCATCGGGCACACAAAACTCAAAGCAAGTTAGTGTAAGCTGGTCAAAAAACACTCTTGAACTTCATAAGACCTTAAAGGTTAAATTCAATGTGGTCATGACATTCAGCATCAAATGTTACCCCTACTGACCCTCCTTGGACATTTCTAGAGTGCTCCATATTGATTTGCATGGAAACAGAGAAACAGATAGACATATATGCACAAATATATATTAGATTATTAAAGGATTCAAAGTTATATGAGTTATGTTTAAATGTTCCTGGTGATTAAACACATTAAAAAAACTCCTCAAAAGCTTCAGACAACCAGTGAGTTCTCAAAGCTTTTTTTAGGGGCAGTACCTTATGGCAGGGATGCAAATTGCTGCTTGGAGTTTGCTTGGTTTGGAGGTGGGATTGAGAGATAAGTGGTAATTCTGCTGAAGGGGTAAGAGGCCCATACATCCAACATACTACATCTAGAAAAAGTACACTGGCCAGAAATCACAGGTGAATGCAAGCAGTGGGGCAGGTCCTGGACTAAATCCAGCTAATACATGTTAACAGGCTGAACAGGATAGAAAGTGAGATACTTCCCCTTGCCAGGACGAAGGAGAAATAAAAGTCACCACTCAAAAGAACTGTGAACCTTGGAACTCTCGACTCCAACGTTTAGCGGCACAGTTAGCACAATTCTATTACAGTGCGCAGTTAGTAAGGAGTTTGTACGTTCTCCCTGTGCTTGCATGGATTTCCTCCAAGTTTCCTCCCACCTTTCAAAATGTATGGGGGTTGTAGGTTAATTGGGGTATCTTGGTGGCATGGGCTCGTGGGCCGGAAGGGCCTGTTATAGTGCTGTATGAATAAATTTTAAAAATTAAATTTAAATGCTGCAGAGGCAAGGTGGAAGATTATTGAGAGTAGAATAGAGACTTGAATAGCCCATTTCAACTTCTATTATTTGTATTTTGCTCCATATTCAATAACTTTGCAATGTCAACAAGGCAATCCTTAGAGCCACTTGGGAAGTATGTCTGAGACAATAGAACAGGAAGTACAGGAGACTGAGATAAAGCTCTTACATCCTCCTGATTTTTTTTTTGTCTGTGAATAATACTATCACTTTATTAGGCAGGGTCAAACAAACACCAGTCCAAAGAAAGGGAAGCCTAAGTCCAAACAATTCTTATTTTAATTATGACCAGTCAACCTGTAAAAAGATTAATGATAACCTTTAGTTTGTGAAACTGTCCAGTGGTAATTTTAAGAATTATTTCCAAAATTGATATTCTGATAAAAGACAAAACATTTTTGCTTATTTAATGGAACATTTAAGCTGCTTTTGCTCAAAGAGCTCCTGCTTTAAAGGAGTGTTGTGAGTGAGGAAACAGGTTTGGTGGGTCTCAAAGGCAAGGACTCTGGACACAGTTTTGGTAGAAAAGGATTTTATTTACAGAAGGCAAGTGTGGGAAATGGTAACTGTGTGGCGGCCTGCCGCCACAGTGAGCAAGCTGGCGCTCCTGGCGGCGAGAGCAAAGTAAAGCCAGCAGATCGCGCAGCGGCACTGGTCCCAGTGTAATGAACTGGGATTCACTCAAAGTGTCCTGTACTGACGACTGGTCCCGCCTCCCGGCTTCTTCCCCCGGGGGCTCGTATATAACCCTGGTTTCCCGCTTAAACCCTGAACCCTTCTGAAGCCTGTTTATGAACCCTACCTGTGTTGTAAGCTAATAAAAACGTTAGTTCTCCCTCCAGTCAAGTGTGAGCTTTTATCTACGCTACAATTTAATTAGCTTACAAACAAGGATGCTCAAACCCAGTACGCTGTTAATAGACCCCCAGTCCCCCAACACAGATGAGGAGTTCACATATTGGCTAGACTGCTTCCAGGCCTACCTGAACGTGACTAGGAATGTCTTCCATACAGACGAGCTCCAGAGGTCAGCGCTCATCTCAAGGGTAGGGATGAAGGGGTACGCAGTTGTCCGAGACTGCCTGACATACAAGGCACCCATCAAGACGCTGAAGGCCCGCTATATGAAGGCCCTGAATGAGGTCCTAACAAGGCACCAGCTCACCCTATGCCACCAACTGCCCAGAGAGTCGATTGATGACTACCTGCTGGATCTGCGGACGCTGGCAAAGATTTGCAGATATTAGGCTGCTTCGGGCCGTGTCTGGCAAGATGAACAGATCAAGGAAACCCTAGTCACAGGGGTCCACTCAAAGTATGTGAGGTAGTGACTACTCGAATTGGGAAGGAAGGATCTTGCTAGCCACGTTGAGCTGGCCAGTCTCGAGAACGACAACCTGGAGGCCAGCAAACTCGCACTCTTGGGTTAGCACCTCCAAAGACTGGCTGCTCCCGCTAAGGCTGCCCCTGCTCTAACGACTGCTGCTTTCAGAGCCCAGGAGTGCTTTTACTGCGGTAAGTGACAGCACCCTTGTGCCCGCTGCCCAGCCAAAGACTCAGCATGCTCCAGCTGTGGGAAGAAGGGACATTGGGCAAGGATCTGCCGCGTGAAGGGCAGTCCGGGGAAGTCCTTGGCCTCTACCATTCCTGGATACGATTCCAGTCCCAAGTCATCTGTGCCAGCCTTGCCCAAGATCACCTGCTGCTCAACCCGCCGCCTACTGAAACTGTGCGAAAAGTCTCGGTGGCCATCTTGCAGCGGTCTGATTTTGAATTCAGTGCCATCATCATCGACAGAGGAGGAAGGAGGGTGGCCATCTTGTCGCGCCATGAGGTCGGCACCATCTTACCTGCACAGGTCGACTTAGGATGGAGGGGGCTACTTGAGGGAAGAACACGGCATCTCTGGCAACCTGGCATCGCTGGTCCTCGACCAGAATAGATCTCACCAGCTCGATGGTGACAGTGAAGTGCCTGATTGAGACAGGCTCCCGGAAAGTTTCATAGACTCATGGACTGTGCAAAAATATAACTTAAAAATGTACCCCTTTAATTACCAAATCTTTCTAGTGTCCCAGTCCCATTTGGCATGGGTACAGAAACATTGTATAGTTCATCTGTCGTTTGAAGGAGGGAATTTTGTAAATTTCGCATATACATTTTAGATGAATTGTGTGCTCCAGTATTGTTGGGTTTGGACTTCCTGTGTCACCTTAAAAGGGTGACCTTGGAGTTTTCTGGTCCCCTTCTCCCAGTCATGGTTTGGAATGGAGGGCCCTCAAAACCAGAACCCACTTGCAGCCTCTCCATGGTGAACATCGATCCCTTGCCTCTGTTCCCAAACCAGTCTGCCGACTGCAAGCCCATTGCCACCAAGAGTAGGAGGTACAGTGCGGCAGACAGGGAGTTCATAAAGACGAAGACCCAGCGCCTGCTGGAGGAGGGGATCATCGAAACCAGCACCAGCCTGTGGAGAGCGTAACTGGTGGTAGTAAAGGGGGAAAACAAGTCCAGGCTGGTGATTAACTATAGTCAAGCAATTAACAGATACACACTCCTGGACACATAGCCCTTCCCTCGCATTTCAGATATGGTGAACGATATCGTGCAGTATCGGGTCTATTTGACCATTGACCATTCCAAGGAGTGGCTATACACAGCATTTGAGTCTAACGGTTGACTATCAGTTCCGGAGGGTCCCTATCAATATTACCAATGGGCTGTCTATTTTCCAGCGGCAGATGGACAGGATGGTGGATGAGAACGGGTTGAAGGCTACCTTCTCCTATTTCAACTGTCACCATCTGTGGCCACACCATGGAAGACCACGATGCCAATCTCCATGAATCTCACCTACAATTCTGACAAATGTGTATTCAGGACTACATGAATGGCTATCCTTGGCCACGTGGTGGAGAATGGTGTCATTGGCCCCAACCCTGATAGAATGCGCCCCCTGTTAGAACTTCCCCTCCCCGGAACCACAAAGGCTTTGAGGAGATGACTGGGGATTTTCTCATATTACGTAGACAAGGTTTGTCCCCTCTCAAGGCCACCACTTTCCCCCTTTTGGCTGAAGCCCAGACGGCTTTTAGTTACCTCCAAAGTTATATTGCGAAAGCCTCCATCCACGCGGTAGATGAGAATGTACCTTTCCAAGTGGAAAGTGATGTTTTGGACGTAGCCCTGGCCACTACTCTCAATCAGGCTGGCAGGTCAGTTGCCTTTTTCTCATGGATGCTTCAAGGCCACGAGCTCTGAAGCCCGTCTGTGGAAAAGTAGGCTCAGACCATCATAGAAGCTGTAAGGCACTGGATGCACTACCTGGCTGGTAGAAGATTTACGCTCCTCACGGACCAGCACTCTGTTGCATTCATGTTCAGCAACGCTGAGAGGGGCAAAATCAAGAATGACAAAATTGGTAGGTGGAGGATTGAACTCTCCACCTACAGTTTTGACATCGCCTACCGGTCAGGGGCCCTTGATGACTCTCCAGATGCCTTGTCCACACACACACACTGATCAACTGCGTACCATACACAATGAGTTCCGCCATCCAGGGGTCACCCGCATGGGTCATTTTGTCAAGTCCCACCATTTGCCCTACTCAATAGATGTCAGGGAAATGACCTGGTCACGCCAGGTGCCAAGTGCGAGCCACACTTCTTTTGTCCCTCGAAAGCACATCTGATTAAATCATCCAGGCCCTTTGATCAGCTCAGTGTCAATTTTAAGGGACCTCTCCCCTCCACGAATGGGAACACCTAATTTAACTCGGTAATCGATGAGTACTCCCGGTTCCCATTCCCAATCCTGTGCCCAGACATGTCCGGCTCATCCGTTATGAAGGCTCTAGGCTCTATTTCCTGTTTGGGTATCCTGGCTATATTCATAGTGACCATGGCTCAGCTTTCATGAGTGACAAGCTGCGTCAGTACCTGCTGGTGAGGGGCATCGCATCTAGCAGGACTACCAGTAACAACCCCCGGGGGAACGGGTAGGTTGAAAAAGAGAACGCCACGATCTGGAAGGCTGTCAAGCTTGCCCTGAAGCACAGGGACCTTCTAGACTCGTGCTGGCAGGATGTCCTCCCCATCGTGGTCCACTCAATTCAGTCACTATTCTGCACTGCAACCAATGCATGAGATCATGTTTACGTTTGACAGAAGGTCGGCATCAGGGGCTACACTCCCAGCCTGGCTCACTAGACCTGGTCCAGTCCTTCGCAAGAAGCATGTTGCAAGACCAACGCCCCTGATGAAAAAGGTGAAATTGTTCCATGCCCATCCCACGTACGCCTACATGGAGTACCCAGATGGCAGGGAGGATGCCGTCTCCATAAGGGATCTGGGACCCGCCAGAACCGAGAATCTGTTGCCTCAGGAGCCCCTTGAGCTACCTAGCTCTTTTTCCCCTCCCCTGCCCAGGGCCTCAGGGGCCCCGATTCAGGAGGAGAGTGAACCCCACCACTCCCCCATCCCACATTGTTGAACCAGAGCCCCAGCTCACTACCCTTCCATCACAGAAGACTCAAGGAGCCCAAGACCCCCCAGTGCTAAGGTGCTTCCCCAGGATCTTTAGACCCCCCGGACTGTCTGAATCTCTAAATAGTATTGTAAATATTTATCTTCTGTGTCTATTACCAGCTTCTGATCCTTGTTCTCTTCATCCACAGACCCTTAATTCTGAAGGAAGGGATGAATGTAGTGAACTGGGATTCACTTCAAGTGTCCTGGTCTTACCTCCCAGCTTCTCCCCTGGGAGCCCCATATATAACCCTGGTTTTCTGCCTAAACCCTGAACCCCTCTGAAGCCTGTTCATGAACCCTACCTGTGTTGTAAACTAATAAAAGTGTTAGTTCTCCCTCCAGTTGAGTATGAGCTTTTGTCTACACTACACCCAGCAAAATGAACTGGCTGATGAACGGCTAAATCAGCATAAAATGGCGCTGGCCCCGCTGAACAGCCAACAAGCTGGGGTAGCACGAGGGGAAGAAGGTATTGTCATGCAAGGGTGTATCCATGCATGGGAAAACCTGCCTTTGTCATGCAGAATGTGATGTCAGTAATCGGGGTAAATGGCAGGAACTTGAATGATATAAAAGTTGGGCTTGAACCCTAAAAAAGCAGAGCTTAACCTGACCACAAATGTGAGCGTCATTCTTTTGAGTAGCACATGGCTACAATTGGTGACCCCAATGGTTTAGATGGCAGCAGTCCACACAGTCGCCCTCAAGTTGCCGACCTTCTGGATGAATCAGCCACGCATCTGGTTCGACCAGGCTGAGGCACAGTTTCAGATCCGGAAGAGTTCACCTGGTACTACCACGTGGTGAGCGCCTTGGACTAGGACACAGCAAGCTGGGTGGCCAACTTTATCCAAGAGTCCTGACCAATGGAGCTATTCTACCTTCAAAGAACTACTCATCAAGACTTTTGGGCTCTCCTGGCGCAAGAGAGGAGCACATCTGCTCCATCTGGACGGGTTAGGGGACAGGCCCCCTTCGGTGCTCATGAACAAGAAGCTGGTGCTCCTTGGCAAACACAAACCCTGCATTAAGTTCAAGCAGGCTTTCCTTGAACAACTACCTGAGGATGTCCAGCTGCTACTAGCAGACACCAACTTCAGTGAACCCTGGTAGATCGCGGATGTCCTATAGAAACAGAAGAGAGAGTGTTCAGCGTCCGTGGTCTCGTCGTAAGACCCTTCAACCAGACAAGGATAGACCCACCTAAAGAGCACAGCCACCCAGTAGGAGCAACCCTAATGGACAGTGGTGCTTCGATCACCAGTGATGGGGTTCTGGGGCCTTTATGGAAACACTGGGGCTAGCCACCTTGATTGCCTCCTGTACGTTTGGTTTCGCCAGTCTGAATGACTTTTCCTTGTGGACACAGGAGCAGAGGTCAGTGCCCTGCCCCTATCATGACAGGAGACCAGGAACAGATGAGCAGGCCCCTCACTGAAGGCTGCCAACAATAGCACCATCTGGACCTATGGTACTTGCAAGGTCCAACTGCAGTTAGGTGGCAGCATCTTTTCGTTAGCATTCATGCTGGCAGCAGTGGAGCAACTGCTCCTTGGAGCAGACTTCCTACATGCCCACAGCCTGCTTGTGGACCTCAAGGGCTGGAGAATGGTCCATGCCAAGACATTCCAGACTGTCCCCGTCTGAGACACCAAGCTTCCGGCCCTCCACCTGGACTCTGTACAGCGATCCACAGACGGGTACGCCAAGGTCCTAGCAGAGTTCCCAGCGGTGCTCACCCCCTAGTTCTCCATAGGGATACCATGGCACAGGGTGCAGTATCACAACTGGTTTTCGACTCCATTCACGGCTGGTGCATCAATCCATCAGGACATGGTCTGGCTGGTGGCCAGCAAGTACATGTGGCATGGTTTACAGAAGCAGGTCAGCGGGTGGGCAAAGGCATGCACACAATGCCAAACGGCCAAGTTACAGTGGCATACTAAGACCCCACCGCATAAAGGTTTGACCTCGTCCACTTGGGACCCTTGCCAGTATCTCAGGGTTTCCGCTACTTGTTCACAATGGTCGATCATTTCACCAGGTGGCCGGAACAGTCCCCCTGGCAGACACTTCCATGACCTCATGCACTAGGGGCCTCATCTCGTTCTGAGTGGCATGGTTTGGACTGCCTTCACACATCATGTCCGAGAGGGGAGCCCAGTTCAACTCCAGCCTGTGGGGCACCCAGCTGCACCATACAATGGCCTACCACCTGCAGTCAAATGGGCTGGTAGAACGCTTCCACAGGCACCTCAAGGCTACGCTCATGGCCAGACTGCATGAACCCAACTGGGCAGACGAGCTACCGTGGGTACTACTGGGGATATATACCGCACCCAAGGAGGTCCTCAACACCTCATCAGCTGAACTAATTTACAGAGCTCCACTGGTTGTCCCAGGAGAATTCGCACAATCCCCCGGTGGACATCAAGACGATGCACCTGCTCTTCCACAGACTGAGGGAAAGTGTCGGTAACCTGGCCCTGACTCCATCATGCCGGCACGACACCACGAGGACCAACATACCCAAGGACCTGCGGGACTGTGAGTATGTCTTTATTCACAGGGGTCCACATTGCTCTCCACTACAAAGACCGTTCGAAGGTCATTTCCGGGTCATGTGCAACAATGTGGCCACCTACGAGTTGGAGGTTGGAGGCAAGCCTGAGGTCCTCACCACGGACAGGTTGGAGCCGGCACACCTGAACCTGGTGGAAACACCAGTGCCACACAAATGAGGCATGCTGCTGAAACCTACAAAGATGCCTCTGGGCACCACGGGGTGGGTGTCATGTGGCGGCCTGCTTGTGCTTCAGGCGGTGACCACATCAGAAAGCTAGCAGACCGCGCAGCAGCACTGGCCCCAGCAAAGTGAACAGGTGGACAAATGGCTAAAGCAGCCTAAAGGGCCAGTGACCCTAAAATGGTGTTGGGTCTGCTGTACAGCCAACACACTGGGGTAGCGTGCAGGAAAGAAGGTATTGTCATGCAAGGATGTACCCGTGTGCAGGAAAATCCGCCTTTGTCATGCAGAACATGATGACAGTAATCGAGCCAAATGGCAGGAACTTAAATGATATAAAAGTCGAGCTTGATATAAAAGTCAGAGCTTAACCTGACCACACTTATGAGTGTCGTTCTTTCGTGTAGCTACAACAGATGCAGCACACATACACACGTTAGTTACAGCAGCTGTGGGAAGGTATTAGCCAGGGTCAGCATCAAGGGGGGGGGGGAGACATCTGTGGGCATTTCCCCCCAAACAAGGTGTTGTCCCACCCCAATATGGTTACTGCCACCCGCCCCTATTATATGTCAAGTATCAGAAGCGTCTAGTGATGCATGACACAATAAAAAGAGCTCCATCATGTCCCACATTGCAGTTTCGTCCCTCCTCTTCCCCTCCCCCACCCTGTCCCCAGTCCCCATTCCGCAACACCCCCAACCCCATTGACAGGTTGATCCCTACCCCCTCTAACTCGCTAATGCCCCACTCCAATATAGCGGTACTGAAACATGCATACAATTAATAATAAGTGGGAAAAATAGCGTGGGAACTAAGTATACACACATACAATGAACTGGGTACATATAATAATCAATGAAAAATTAATACAATTCCCCACCACCCCTTGACTCAGTGCAGACATGACTCTCAACACTCCCAACCCTTTTAAACAGTGCACATCTTACCAACAGTTTCTCCAGCACCCTTTCAGGTTTCCAGGCCTGGAGTGATGCAGGGTGGTCCAAAGTTGCCAAAGAGGGAGAACAAAGAACACATAGCACCTTTATCTTGCTGGAGAATCCAGCCCAGGTTATTAGCAGGGTATTTGGCTCGGTCGGTGCCAGGAGGGTTAATCTAATTACAACAGCCAATGGCCCAAGTCCATGTACAAGAAGGCTGGAGAGTCCAATCCAGGTAATTTACATGGTTCCAATGGCAAGGTGTGCACTAATGGGTGGTGTGAGACCAAGCCTTGATTGGCAGCTGGTGTATCCTCCCACTAGATAGGGGGCAGTGCTGTCATGTGACAGCCACAACTCTTCCCAATCCAAGCAGGCAGGTTCACTTTCTCCACAGGCTTCTCCCATAGCACATTATGTCAATTTTTCTGATAAATTGTCACTGTAATAAATCTGCCCCCCAGCAATTCTGTTGTTCCACAAAAAAAATCAGAATGCAGCATGAAAAGGCAACAATATAGAAACTTCTACTCAGCCTTACATAACTTACAACGTGACAAGAGTTGGAACACCAAGCCATGAGAGCATAAGTTATCATAAATGCCATCAAAGTGTGCATGATCACTCATGATCACCCACAATGCTTCTACACACAATCTAATGATCAACTCCTTGGTAGCAGGGTTTTAATGATATCAAGAGGCATAATATCTTCTGGGAGGGTTTCCTTCTCTTGCATCCCAGCCTGTTACTTCCACCAGTCCCACAAAGAGAAAAGGGTTAATAGTTAAAGCAGCATGCCTCAGTCAATTAACATACTTGATGTAAAAGAAGGGTAATATAATGTAATACTCTAAAAGAAAATTGTCCAATCAAATGTGTGTACTTTACCTCAAAAGTTCTTGCAGAGCTTTGATATGATTCACTGGGTACTGGATCACTTTGGTCTGTTTACTGCATGCTGCTTAGCACAGATATGCTATAGTTCTGTGTTACAGCTTCACCAAGATAGCACCTCATTTTTACACATAGCCAATGTTGCTCTCATGAGGCCTTTCCAGCTTACTCAGAAAGTAAACAATATTTTACGGCGTGATGTTCAAAATTGTTGCATGGTATCTTTCTGCCAATGCTGATGGCCCACGGAACCTTGAGGATGACCAAGTTTGAGGTGCCATTTGCAGATAGTCTTGGTTTGGTAGTGCATGAGGCCATGGATAGACATGTTGGTGTGGGAATGGTGTGTGGAATTAAAATGGTTGGCCACTGGTAGGTCCCTGTTATTGAAGCAGACAAAGCAAAGGTGCTCAATGAAATGATCTCCCAGTCTGCGCCAGTCACTCCAATGTAGAATAGGCCACAACGAGAGCACTGGATACAGTAGATGACCCCTGCAGTTTCACAAGTGAAGTGTTCCAAGTGAAGGAACTTGGTTGGCCAACAGAGACCTCCCAAATCAACTTGTTTATCCATGGCCTCACACACAACCAAACAGAGGCTACCCACAAAGTGGAGGAACAAGACCTAATATTGCATCTGGGCACTCTCCATCCAGACAGCATTAACATTGACTTCTTCAGTTTCTGTTAAACCACTATCCCAATGTAGTGACTATCTTCCTGTATATTCCACCTGGATAACTTGGAATGTCCTTGTTTATGGCTTGTTCATAAAAAAAGATCCATGACAAGTTGAATAGAGTTTTCCAATGTTTATTATTTATCACCTTTGATATTTGATTAACATGATGCTTAATACTTAATACATTACTTAAAACAGTCAATAAAAAATTTCAGTCTATTTCGAGACCCTCCATCTTCTCAGAATTCTGAACAATTCAAAACTGACTGTCTTACCTCAAAACCACAGAGTGAGACCTTGGTCTCACAGGTTGCAACCACAGAAAACACTCAAAGAAATGAAAAACAAACTGTGGGCTGCCACAGACTGGCAGTGCATTTACACAAATGATTTTGTAATTTTAACTCTTACACCCAAGTCTCTCTCTTTCCCTACCTCTCTGTCTCCTTTCCTCTAGCTCCCCACCCCATTTTCTTCCTATTCAGAGAGCTATCCACACCCCCTTTCACATCTCAGTGTTTTCCTCTTCTATCCTCCATATCCACCTACAACTTCTTACTGGTTAGCTTGTACTTCTCTCTCCTGCCCTTTATTCCCCCTCCCCCCTTCTCTTTCTCCCACCTTTTTTTTCCAGGTTCCTACCTGGTATTTACTCATACCCTAACAAAGGCCTTATGTCCAAATGTTGGTTGCCTTTTACCTCCTATAGCTGCTGTGTGACCTGCTGCATTTCTCCACTTTAGTGTATTGCACCTTTTTTCAGATGTTCCAGGGTTTACAAGTTTGTCTTGGTTGGAAGTGACTTTGTTGTGTCTGGATTAAGTATTTACATCAGTCCAGGATGGTCCAGTAGTTTTATCCTTTCTCTGTTGTTATCCAATGATTACAAAACAACTGAATAGCTTGCTGGACATTTGAAGAGGCAGTTGAGAGTCAACCTAATTGCTGTGTCTCTGACATGATGAGTAGGTCAGATGAGTAAGAACAGCACATTTTATCCCTGAAGTTCATTAGTGAAACACACAACTTTTTACAATAATCTGGTAGCTCTGTAATTACATCAGTGATAGATGTTTAGTTCTTTTTAAATTCAAGATTGTTTATATTAAATACAAGTTCCTCAACTAAATTGCACGCACATTTCTGAATTTTAAATCCAGGCTTCTGGGTTCAGGTCTGATAATAGAGCCATTGCGCAACCACCGTGTCATTAGAGATGAGTGATGGGAGACAGAAAAGTAATGCATTTGAATGCTGTAGCGTCAAGTGATGTCGGGTTGAACAGAGAGTAACAGGGTATTACATTAATAGTTTGGGTCAAATTCACCCATCACCATTATGTTCAATGATCTACACTGGCTCCAGGTCAGGCAAAGCTGCAATTTAAACACGTTCATCCTCACCCCTCTTGGCACCATTCATTACCTTTTCCACACAGAGATCATTTGTAATTGATTCATTCCCTGAATTCTGACTTTTTACATGTCCACTTTTTTTTGTTCCATCATTGCCACCCTTGCTTTTGTTTAGAAAAACAGGCTCAAAATCTCCCCCCTTTAACATATTTCTTAAAGTCTATCTTTGACCATTACTTCAGACACTTACCCTGATATTTCCTTATGTGGTTTAGTGCCAACGATGGTGGTACTAACTCTACTACAAAGTGCCTTGGGATGTTTTGCTATGTTAATGGTGCTTTTGTAAATGTAGATAAATATAATTAAATCAGTTGGATTTGAATCAGAGCATAATCCAATTAAATATTCACCAAATGCCCAGGGCTATAACTGAGTTGTGATTTAAAGCACTGGAAGGCATTATGTCTGGTTGCTGAAATCAGCAGGTTGGAAGTTTGAAATGCATTCACATCTCAAATCATACCAATTCTTTTTCTGCTTTACATTTGCTTTGACTTCCTTTACTATATTTTTTCCACCCCACCGTGAAGCTTTCCACCTGAAATGGCAGGAAATGTCTGCATGGATTTTGGCCTCAGGTTACTAATGCAAGTCAAATATTTGTTCCTTCAACACTGCCTTGCCTTCTGGCAGTGCCTAACACCTTGGAGGAAGTGAGCTGTAGCTGCAGGCATATAAAGTCCAGAAACAACAGCTGGATTTTAATTCCTGCTTCAGTTAAGAGTTAGGCGCTCCAATTACCTGTGGAAAAAATTGGAAGAACATTCCATCTGTTGGTAACTTTTTAACTCAGTCATTGGATCTTCTATCACGTCCCTTCTCACATTTCTAAACTCCAGATGATACGAGCCTTGCCTTTCAAACCTTTCTTCATGAGGCAATTTGCTCATTGCAGGCATTAGTTGGTATACTTTCTCTAAACAACTCCCGATGATACATTTTTGATGGTCACCTTCAAAAAATTCATTTTTATTCATGTCTTCAACAATTCATATCATTCTCACTTTTAAGTCTTCTATCAGAATGACCAATACTGTACACAGTACTCCAGATGTTGTCTCCCCAATGCCCAATTTAACTGAAACACATTTTCTATTTTTATTCCCCTTTCAATAAATAGTAATATTTTGTCATTTTCATTACTTGTAGTTTCTGCAAATTTGTGAACCATGTACCAGGACATGAAGATGCTTTTGTATCTCAGAGCTTTGCTTTTGGATGATATGCTTTTCTTGTTTTTTCAGCCTTGATAGACAATTTCACATTTTCTTCACTTGCTCGCTCACTTAAACCTAAGAATATCCCTTTGTAGTTTCAACCTCATTAGAACTCGCTTTCTATCTTTGTCATTAGCAAACATATTTCGGTATCTTCATCCAAATCATTCATATGAAATGTAAAAAGTTGAGACCTTGACACCAATCCTCAGAGCTCAGTACTCAATACATCTTGTCAACCAGAAAATGTCCTTTATGTCTACTGTTAGCCAGCCAATCTTCTATGAATGTCACTGTTAACCATCGACAGAATAACCTTTTATTTTCTGGGTGTTTATGGTACCTTATCAAATGCCTTCTGAAATCTTGGTACACTTTTCAGTTCCTCGTTATCCATAAATTCATGTTATGTCTTCAAAGAAATCCAATAATTTGCACAAACCTGATTTTTCTTTCAAAAAACTGTTAACTTGGCCTAGTTACCTTTATTGTTCCCTTTTGTGCTCTGGTGTAAGCATCATTAGCGATAGTTTCTAAAAAAAAAATCCCTTTGGCAATATTAAGCTAAATGGCCTGCAATTTCTCACTTTTTGCCTCCTCCCTTTCTGATCAATGCAATTATATTTACAATTTTTCAATCTAATGGAACCCTTCCTAACTCTTGGGGAATTTTGAAAAGCTGTCTCAATTAGATTCATGGTACCTTCACCATGGTCCTAATGCAGGAAATGTGAAGGAAAGTGATGGTGTCACCACATCGTGGTTACAAGCAGAACAATGTTTGGAAATAATTTACAGGACTCAAAGCGCAGGAAAAAGTGCCTCAGCAATTAGATTACACTTCTAAGCCACTTATCTTTATCTTTTATTTGAAGTCAATTAGTTAAGTAAATATGTTAGGAAGAGTGAAGAATTGCAATAAAATCAGAAGACACTAGAAATAATTAGCACTTTATGCAAAAAAATTGATGGAGGGAGAAACAGACATAACATTTCAGATCATTGGGTGGTATGGTTGGCCTACCAGTTACCGCAATACCTTTACAGCACCAGCAATCGGGATCAGACCAAGGTTCAATTTCCACGCTGTCTGTAAGGAGTTTGTATGTTCTTCCCATGTCTGCATGAGTTTTCTCCGGGGGCTCCGTTTTCCTCCCACTGTTCAAAACGTAGGTGTAGCTTAATGGGGTGTAAATTGGGTGGCACAGACTCATGGGCTGATACCATGCTGTATGTCTACATTTTTTAAAAATGAATTGATCATTGAGTAGATACAGGGTGATTACAGTGATAGGATAAGTGAATTTTGCCCATGATTGGCAAAACAGCTAGGCACATAGAACCTATATGAATCCTTCATGACAAAGTCATCCAATATCAATGTGTGCCGCTCTCAGTGCAATAGCCATAGACCCGTCCTCCCCCTCCTTCCCAGAATGATATGAGGAGATGTGTTTTTTTTTCCCTTATTGACATTCCAAGCCTCACTGTTGCTCAAAGATCCATGAACATTTTGTAGATTTCAGAAACCTGAATATTGAGCACAGCCAGGTTTGTCCAGGCATCTAAGGCACATTTTCAATTTCTTGCTGGTTTGTTCAACATCTCGTATATCATGTGACTGTTAATACCCCACTTCTGGCTTTCCTTGGCAGGGTTCTTTGGGACTTCCTGTTCCTGACTCTCATTCTTTTATTTGTGAGCTGCCAGCTGGTGCCGGCTTCGCAATGTGGAGATTACAGAGAGGATCAGATGGTACAAGACACACTGGCAACTGTCCAAGGTGCTTGAGCTTGGCTCCACAAAGATCCTTTTATTGCTGCATTTTATCTGCATGGTCCCACAGTTGCCAAATATAGCGACATCTTAATCACCATATGTGCAATCAATGACCCTGGAAAACATGACGCCAAGCAAGGCCTCAAAACCCAAGATGGTCATTCTGACTCACGTCATTGTATGAAATATGTACATGACTGGCTGGCCTGGAAAACCTGCTGTCAGTCCTCTGTGGGGAAGACCCCACAAATGTGCGTAACATTGAGTATCCTGAGGTAGTCAGTCTTGTAATTTTGAAAATGGTTATTAAAGCATGGTGATCAGGTCAACTAGCAGAGCATTATGAATATTTACCATCACCTGACACAAAAACGAGACACTGCCATTGCAACATGTTGAGAACTTATTGGCGAGCTTCAGCTATTCCTCAATCCCTTGCTTCTTACTCCAGCAATTGCTGGTGAAGCCGCTGGTCAGTGCGGTGCATTTCTGACTTTCAAATTTATTCAATGTAATTAGCAGTATTGTGGATCAGACAGATCTCCAAATCTCTAAATCTAGAACCAGTACTGTCAAGCCTTTCAGAGAAGCAAAAAATAAAGCTGGATCTACATATTCCCATATTTCTCTATTAGGTTTTCACCCTCTTAAAATTAGTGTTGTGTTCTCACCTTGCCTTCATTGATGTGTTTCAGAAAGCCTGGGAAACTCAGAGACCCACAGATAAATTCAGAAGCAATGTTAATATCACTATAATTGAGCGATTAACTTATTGAAATTGACAACCAGCCTCTCCTGAGGGGATTGTTCATATGCAGCCTGATGAGCTGCAGTTAAATGTAGAGCCAGCCAGGTTGGGGCTAGCATCATTTTATTTGGTTTTAACCCTCAGCCGGACCTGTACATTAAAATTCAGCTCCATATCTGTAATCCTATTCTTTGTGTACCTGCACGAAAAAGTAGCTTTCATCTTTTATGCCATTACTGCAGGCAGCCCACAGGCCTTGTTCAGAATGTTCAATCTGAGCAGGCTGAACACAAATCCAAAATCCCAGGTCTTTGCAGCACTCTTGAGAATTAACATCCACCTCAGGAAACAATCAGGGACATATTAAAGCCATTGATGCACACTTCTTTTTAAAGAATTAACAAAACTGACAGAATAATCTGGAATGTATAATGTTATGTCAGCAAAACTGCTTACATTTAAGCATGCAATATTTTTGTTTTCAGCCATATAAAGAATCTGAGTTTCATTTAGTTGCATAGTGTAAAAAACACATGCAATTTGGTGATATATGCATTAAACTAGTTGGATATTGTTGAAGCCAATGGAGCATTCATGTTTGAAGAATTCATAAACGAAATGCCTTCGTTTACATCACATTTTTAACACAGATGGAACTTGAAGAGCACTTCATCGACAAACAGAAATTGACAACAGCCACAGTGTTAAGACAGTGACCAAAGCTCCATCAAAGGAATGTGCTTCAAAGAAAAAGCAAAGGAAGGAATGTTAAAGGTGAGCGAGGTGGCAAGGGAGGGGGAGGGAGGGGGAAGGGAGAATTACACAACCATTGTTAGCTGTTACATGTAAGATGGAGGTGTAATAAAAGCCAGGATAAGAAAAAATAGACCATAAACAATTAAGGCTCAAACAGCAGACAGGAAATGAATTAGATCATTAAAATAAGGTTTAAATCTAATTGTTTCAGAGACAAATACATCCTTGTTGCTATTTAGATCAATTGGAAAAATGCACATTATTAAAACTGGGGACTTTGTATCTTTTTAAATACGAGATAGACAACAGACTCATCAAGGCAAATAGCGCCTTTGGAAGACTACACAAAAGAGTCTGGAAAAACAATAACTGAAAAACCTCACAAAGATAAGCGTATACAGAGCCGTTGTCATTCCCACACTCCTGTGAGAGATGGGAAAATTGACCTAAAATTATGAACATGGAAGAAACTAAAGTTCATCAGTAAAATGGCTGAAACCAGTTCAAACAGGATAAGTTTGGGGCTTAGGATGCAGGAAAGCAGAGTCAGCACGATTAACATAAGAATCTTCTATCCTTTGTGACAAGACCATAGGACTAAGATAAGGAATGGTAAGGTACAATAGAATGTAGGAAGTTGAGGTAGTCTGGATCAGATAAGGGTCTCCTAGCCCTGGACAGAAGTACCAAGTCATACATTTCTAATTAGCTAACCATACACAGATTTATACATATGAAATTAGCCAACCCTAGATAGAATGAGTCAACTCTGCATATCAAGAGACTGTAGCCCAGAGAATCAGGAAGGTGTGAATAAGGACAATGACATGAAGGGACACCGACAGGATACCCCCCCTGGTCCTCCAAGTGTACTGAAACTGCACGTAGGCAGGAAGAATTACCTATGCCAAACCCATCCAGGGGGCAGAAGAATGTAAGGGGGAGGGCATTCTGATACTGAAATTGACTGTATAAAAGTTGGGTGAGCCCCAGTATGTGTGTGTATTCCCAGGGTAAGGGGAAGCACCCAACTTTGCATTGTTGTAGTAATAAATGTTCTTTGTTCTCAATTTTTGTCTCGAGCAATTTCTTTAAAGGTACTTTAATTCCTAACAAATGGGGGCTCGTCCGGGATCACACTCCCTCCACTGACAGAGTACCCCGACGACGAGAGTAGGTGCACCCCGGCTGATTCAGCTGGACTCACGGGCGACGGGTGGCTGGTCAGTGGAAGAAGCGAGTGATATCCGAGAAGAGGCATTGAGAACAAACGGCGGAAGGACGCGCGCTAGAGCAGTACTGCCAGAACTCGGTAAGAGTATTTTACTTGTTCCTAAGTATGGGAATAGCGGGCAGTAGAGATGAGAGTCCTGACACAGGACGTGACCACCAGATAGCTACGTACAGCCCGCTTGGGATGATGTTATCTGAGTGGGGCACAGGAAAGACCCGCGGTAAAGACAAACTAGCGGGCAGTAGAGATGAGAGTCCTGACACAGGACGTGACCACCAGATAGCTACGTACAGCCCGCTTGGGATGATGTTATCTGAGTGGGGCACAGGAAAGACCCGCGGTAAAGACAAACTGACGACGGTCAGGTATTGTTGTAATGAATGGGTGGGATACCCGGTTAAAGGGAGCTCCGTGTACTGGCCAAAATTCGGATCCGAGGATGAATGGATGTGTGAAGTTTGAACTTATGGCTCTATCAAAACCAGCCAGACAATGTTGAGAGCAGGGAATATGCAGCCTGCTGGCTCAAGGGATCCATTGAACAGCTGGTTTTGAATGAGAAAGAATTCAGGAATAAGAGAGAGGAGGAACCTCTTGTCCCTGAACCACAGGGTTGGGATGTGTTACATTCCCTCCCTCCACCTTATGTTCCTCCTATGCCGGCTCCTATCTTTCCTTCCCCTCCTATTGCCTACCCTTCTGCACCTTCCCCACCTCCCCCACCACTAGAGAAGAGAGAAGAGAGCAGGAGTGGTATGATAACTTGCTCACAAAGCACTCGATTACCACCTCTGTTGGCAGGAGAGAGAGGTAACTTTAATTCAGAACAGCGTGAGACTCTTCAGGAAGAAAGGGCAGAACCCTTTGATTCATTTCCCAGGGAGCAGGAACCCAGACCTAATAAGCCAGAAACCAATTGGATGAGACCACTGCGGGAAGTTCCCATGAGAGAGGGTCTCGGTTTCGTAAATGTGCCCCTGACCAGTACTGAAGTGTGTAACTTTAAGAAAGAACTGACCTCCCTGATAGAAGATCCCCAGGGATGTGCCGAACAGTTAGACCAATTTTTGGGACCAAATATATATACAATATGGGGGTCTCGACATAGAATCCCCAGCAGGGGAACAATTGGTACTAACAGGTTTTGTTACCAACTCAGCCCCAGACATTAAGAGAAAATTACAAAAGACAGAAAATTGGCATGAGCAGGGAATAACCCAGCTTCTACAGATCACACAAAAAGCATTTGTCCAGACATCTGAGGATAAGCAGAAAGCAAAGGCTAACATTTTGATGCAAGCAGTTAAAGGAATAGTAGATGAGTAACATGAAAAAAAAGACAGGGACTGTGTGCCAGCTCCTGAATGTTGGGAGAAGTGCAGGGAGTGGGAGAGTAGAGACCAGAGATAATTTCATAAATCACGACTTCCCACTTCAGTCACTGACCAATATTGATTAAAATTCATGCTAAAAATTAAATGTCATAAATGATCGTTTTTCAATACTGTAGAATTAGCGAATTTAACTACCAGTTAATTCCAATTTATGAAATAAATTGTATTTAAATGTGATTTTGCACAGGGAGTACCTGAGAGTTGAGTGATGTTATAACATTTGCAGGGAGAAATGTTTGCGCAAATAGGGTGAGTTCTATACATCTTAACTTTAAGTGTATGTGAGATAAAGAAAGGATCTGATGTGTAAAGTGGCTGGATCAGCCAGTTGAAGGGGGAGTGTGCATGTCCCTTTAAGTACACTGTGGCACTTGAAATTGAGGCTTCAGGCTCTTGTCTTGCAGTTAGAGGTATGGAGCCCTATCAACACATTTAATACATTTCTTCTACACATTCAGCAGTCAAGGTCCGTGAGTTTAAAGATCACCCACCTCTGGAGAATAAAGATACCTCTGGGGATTCCTATGGGGATTCCTATAAGTTTAATCATTCATTTCTCTGGTGCATTTTCCTCCGGAGTGAAATTAATGCCTCAGCACAATTTCTCTGTATTGCCGCTGTTATTTAATTCATGATAACTTCCCCCATTCATCAGGTTTATATTTAAATCCGGTAGTGCGGAAGTTACATTGTAAATAATCACGGAGGTAAACCCTGCGCAACTGGATTCAACTTAATGGAGAAATAAACCTGCGAACTGGTCTATGGTGCTGTGTGAGTACTGCAATAGGTGGAATATGATTTAAATTGGTGGCATAGTTCAGAACAATTGGGTGCATAAGAATAATAATATCATTAAGAACTCACAGATCTTGTACCAGATGCTATTCAGTACATCTTGACTTAAGGACTGGAGAAATTGGCATGTTAGAATGAGATTGGCATGGTACCAATATTTCTTGATTCAATAATGACTCCACAAGCTCCAGGATTCATGCAGCAGAACTTTTAAGTGGAATATAATAGAAGCTAGCCTGTACTTAAATTATTGTGTGTGCAATCTTCATAAGAACATCTTTTAACTTTTTTTGGTGCCTGTTTTACAGACTGTTTTAAATAAGGCCAGCTCCTGTGAGCTGTGGCACAAGGCATTTTACTTAAGGCAGAACTAAAGGTTGAATATGTTTCAAGTTCTCTTGCAGGGGCTCTTGTGCTGCAATGTCTGTTATGTACTCACTCTAACAAATTGGAGGGTTGTGCCCCATACAGACAAGCAGCTCCAACTGCATTTTAATAAGGTCTAACATATTCAAAACCCATGCAAATATGGTTTGTGTTTCATTTTACAATTTTTACACTAACACAAAGGAAAGTCAGATTGTTATTCATTTTATTAAAATCTAGTGATTGGTTATATGTAAAAGCATGGCAAGAGGATCAACTAAAACCTGCCTGGGATGGTCCCTTCTGTGTACTTTTAATTACAGACACAGCAGTAAGAACAAGAGAGAAAGGCTGGACCCACATTCAAAGAATTAATGACAAAGTGCCATAATGTTACAATTTTATTCGTTTTTTTAATGGTTTATTCAGTTTTGTGTATTTTATTGCTGTTTTCAATGAGCTTTACATTTATCGTGGTTTATTCAGTTTTGTGTATTTTATTGCTGTTTTCAATGAGCTTTACATTTATCGTGGTTTATTCAGTTTTTGTGCATTTTATTGCTGTTTTCAATGAGCTTTACATTTATTGTGGTTTTATTCAGTTCTTCTTGCATTTTATTGCAGTTTTCAATGAGCTTTACATTTATTGTGGTTTTATTCAGTTCTTGCATTTTATTGCAGTTTTCAATGAGCTTTACATTTTTTGTGTTTTATTAAGTTCTTATTGTATTTTAATGAGCTTACATGTATTCTTCATTGTTGTTTACTAATTTCTTTGGAATATTGTTCGTTAATGTTTTAAGCCCCCCTGGAATAGGGGCAGCAGAGGTTACAATTCAGCTCCTTTAGAATGTAGACAGGGCATAGATTTAATGTATAGTCATAATGGGATATAAGGGATCCCAATACGGACCAGGGGAATTAAACAGCTTTAGTGGAGTACTCTCGATGTTTTAAGTACTTCTGGAGAAGGGGTAGCAGAGGTTACAGATTGTACTGTTTTACAGGCTAGAGAGGGCATAGAGGCAAGGTATTTAGAATACGGATCAGGGAAACACAGTGGGGATAGGCAGTCACACAGTGAGGCACCTGTGTACACAGACTAACCGCAAAACAAACAATGTACATTTCACACAAAGGGGGAAACTAACAAGCTAACCGCAAAACAAACAGACACTTCACACAACCACGAGACACATAATCCCCCACCTGGCTCTCTCTCTCTGATCATCCCTGAAGGGGAACACCTGTTTTCAGGGAGCTGCTGCTCATCTGGTGCTTATATAACGTGGAAAGGAGCGAAGTAGAGTGCAGGGTGTCAAAATCCTCACAAAGGACATTGGATTGTACATGTAGCAGAGAGAGAGAGAGAGAGTTGACACATATGCTAATGTTAGCAGACAAGCTGCAACACACAGTTAAATCACAAGAAACAATCCCCCCCCAGCTTGGTCTCTTTTCATCACCCCATGAAAGGGAGCACCAGTTTCCAACAACGTGAGCTGCTTGACACTTTAATATCAGGCTCCAAACAGCCTTCGGAGATCGGTGGCCCTAGGGTTCGGGGCTGAAGAGGACATCAGATACTAGCCACAATCAAACGGAACCGCCTGACTACTGCTACTCGTTCGCTGCTGAAGGCAGCGCTTCTCATAGACTGCGACTCGTTCGCTGCTGAAGGCAGCGCTTCTCATAGACTGCGACTCGTTCGCTGCTGAAGGCAGCGCTTCTCATAGACTGCGACTCGTTCGCTGCTGAAGGCAGCGCTTCTCATAGACTGCGACTCGTTCGCTGCTGAAGGCAGCGCTTCTCACAGACTTCGTCGGGACAACACTTACAAAGGTCGTGTGCTTCAAAGACACTGCTTCAATATTTCAACGTATGGGATGGACTAGACTTTTTACTGAGAACTGGAGCCTGATACTCCAAACCCTAATAAGCAGCTGGACTCACTCCCCTGACCTTCATGGTGCTCCCCTACCTAAAGACTTTACACAGACATTACAATTCGGTTATTGACCAGCTGGGTAAAACTACACCTTACACTTGAAAGATCAGTGTTACTGATCTAAAAGAAAAGTGAGGAAAGTGGGGGGGGGGGGGGGGGATCAGTCACACTGACACTAGTAACCAAAGATCAGTAACACTGATCATGGTGAAAGATCAGTATTACTGATCTAAAAGAAAAGTGAGGATTGTGAGAGATGGGAAAATTGACCTAAAATTATGAACATGGAAGAAACTAAAGTTCATCAGTAAAATGGCTGAAACCAGTTCAAACAGGATAAGTTTGGGGCTTAGGATGCAGGAAAGCAGAGTCAGCACGATTAACATAAGAATCTTCTATCCTTTGTGACAAGACCATAGGACTAAGATAAGGAATGGTAAGGTACAATAGAATGTAGGAAGTTGAGGTAGTCTGGATCAGATAAGGGTCTCCTAGCCCTGGACAGAAGTACCAAGTCATACATTTCTAATTAGCTAACCATACACAGATTTATACATATGAAATTAGCCAACCCTAGATAGAATGAGTCAACTCTGCATATCAAGAGACTGTAGCCCAGAGAATCAGGAAGGTGTGAATAAGGACAATGACATGAAGGGACACCGACAGGATACCCCCCCTGGTCCTCCAAGTGTACTGAAACTGCACGTAGGCAGGAAGAATTACCTATGCCAAACCCATCCAGGGGGCAGAAGAATGTAAGGGGGAGGGCATTCTGATACTGAAATTGACTGTATAAAAGTTGGGTGAGCCCCAGTATGTGTGTGTATTCCCAGGGTAAGGGGAAGCACCCAACTTAGCATTGTTGTAGTAATAAATGTTCTTTGTTCTCAATTTTTGTCTCGAGCAATTTCTTTAAAGGTACTTTAATTCCTAACACTCCTGTTCGGCTCCAAATCATGGGTCGTCTTCCGGCATCACCTACGGCTCCTACAACGCTTCCACCAGCATTGTCTCTGCTCCATCCTCAACATTCATTGGAGCAACTTCATCCCTAACATCGAAGTACTCGAGATGGCAGAGGCCGACAGCATCGAATCCACGCTGTTGAAGATCCAACTGCGCTGGGTAGGTCACGTCTCCAGAATGGAGGACCATCACCTTCCCAAGATCGTGTTATATGGCGAGCTCTCCACTGGCCATTGTGTCAGAGGTACACCAAAGAAGAGGTACAAGGACTGCCTAAAGAAATCTCTTGGTGCCTGCCACATTAACCACTACCAGTGGGCTGATATCGCCTCAAACCGTGCATCTTGGCGCCTCACAGTTCGGCGGGCAGCAACCTCCTTTGAAGAAGACCGCAGAGCCCACCTCACTGACAAAAGACAAAGGAGGAAAAACCCAACACCCAACCCCAACCAACCAATTTCCCCCTGCAACCGCTGCAACCGTGTTTGCCTGTCCCGCATCGGACTTGTCAGCCACAAACGAGCCTGCAGCTGACGTGGACATTTACCCCTCCATAAATCTTCGTCCGCGAAGCCAAGCCAAAGAAGAAGAAAGAGAACTTCAACTCCAATTTGTGAGGAAATGTGAGATCAAAATTTCAAAGTAAAGGTTTGTATTTTTTTTACTTGCTTGGATGGAGTGGAATGGAATACAGGATATTTTTATTATATATAAAAGGAGATATCTCTGTCTTCACCTTGTGTGAATGCTTTGAATGATATATGAATAGGTAGACTTGTGGAAGAAATGTCAGAACTAGAATTTGTCCATTTTTGCAACATAAAATTAATATTATCACTTGTCACAATAATAATTATAATTCTTCTGCAGTACTTTTTTTCCCTTCCATCTTTACCAGGCACATTTTATCATATGCACATACATATATTTAAATACGTAGCCAAAGAACTGCCCTGTCACATATCAAGGTCATGGACTTCCATTGCTAAGAGTTTGATAACTTCAGAGATTAGGGTTTTGGCCTATGAGGAGAGATTGAGTTATTTGGGGCTGTACTCACTTGAATTGAGAAGAATAAGAGGGGAACTTACAGAAAAGTACAAAACTATGAAAGGCATAAATAAGATAGTGCTAGGTAAGTTTTTCCCATTGATGTGGGAGTCTAGAACTGGGGGACATAGCCTCAAGTTCCAGGGTAGTAGATTTAGGATAGAGATGAGGAGCAACTGCTTTTCCCAGAGGGGTGGTGAATCTATGGAATTCACTGCTCATTGAAGCAGTGGAGGCGACCTCAGTAAATATATATACAAGATATAGATTTTTACAAAGTAGGGGAATTAAGGGATATAGGGAAAAGGCAAGTGGGTGGAGATGAGTCTATCATCAGATCAGCCATGATCTCATTGAATGGTGGAGCAGGCTCATTGGCCAGATTTGGCCTACTCCTGCTCTTATTTCTTATGTTCATGCATCCCACTTTGAGTTTCAGGCAGCTACAGATGAGATTTGCAATAATGACCTAACTTCACTGATGAATAATCAATAATGTATCCAAAAACATTTGTGTCTGCAACGTTTTTTTCAGACTTACAGGCCCTTTCAAGCTACAAGTCTGTGCCACCCAAATGCCCCAATTAACTTACAATCTCCAGTATGTTTTGAAGGGTAGGAGGAACCTGGAGTACCCGGAGGAAACCCACGGAGACACAGGGAGAACGTACAGACAGCACTGGATTTGAACTCTGACCCCGGTTGCTGGCATTGTAAAAGGTTGAGCTAACCGCTATGCTACAGTGCTGTGTTGCACGATATAGTATCTGAATAACTTGATACGTGGGAGATATGACAATCTAATTTAAAAGGAAACCACAGCAGATGCTGGAATTCTTGGGAAAAAAAATGCCAACAAATCAGATAGCATCACATAGAAAGATCACAGCCCTGAATTGTGTATTGTGACCTTCTCCCAGGCACTGCCTTATTTGCTGTGTACTTCTCACATTTTCTGTTTTAATTAACTTGAAGTTTAACCAGCTCCAATCTAATATGCACTGATAGTGGTTTTAAATGAAATATGGTGAAAAACCTCATCTCTATTTGACCAGTTGATGGAAACTCCTACCAGGAGCTTGAGTTGTTCTGCAGGGGAACCCGTGATGTTTGTGATGTGTGCTATATTTATGACTTGCATGAAAAAAGTATGTGGGTGGGTTAGTAAAGTTGCAGATGATACTAAAGTTGGTGGAGCTGTGGACAGTGTAAAGAGCTGCCAAAGAATACAACAGGCTATAGATCAGTTATAGCTTTGAGCAGAGAAATGGATGATGGAGGTTAATACAGACAAGTATGGGCTATTGCCCTTTGGTAAATCATATCCAAGGAAAATGTGGACTGTTGATGACAGGGCTCTTAAAAAGCATTGACAAAGAAAGGGATAGATCATAGAACATTACAGTGCAGTTTAGGCCCTTAGGCCCATGATGTTGTGCTGACCCATAGATACCTTACAAAAAATTGAAACCTTCCCTACATCACAATCCACTATCTTTCTTTCATTCATGTGCCTGTCTATGAGTCCCTAAATGCCCCCATTATTCCAGCTTTCACCACCATCCCTGGCAATACACTCTAGGCACCCACAACTCTCTCTGTAAAAAACCTACCCCTG
This sequence comes from Narcine bancroftii, assembly GCF_036971445.1. Lineage (NCBI taxonomy): Eukaryota > Metazoa > Chordata > Chondrichthyes > Torpediniformes > Narcinidae > Narcine > Narcine bancroftii. The sequence goes on along the minus strand of NC_091470.1, from coordinate 57,397,431 downwards.
ATGTCTCCCTTAAACTTTCCTCCCTTCACTTTGTACAGATATCCTCTAATGTTTGCTACTCCTGCTCTGGAAAAAAGGTGCTGACTGTCTACCTTATCTATGCCTCTCATAATTTTGTAGGCCTCTATTAACTCTGCTCTCCTCCTTCTTTGCTCTAAAGAGAAAAGCCCTAGTTCTGCCAACCTTACCTCATAAGACATATTTTCCAATCCAGGCAACATCCTGGTAAATCTCCTCTGCACCCTCTCCATAGCTTTCACATCTTTCCTGTAATTATGTGACCAGATCTGAACACAATATTCTAAGTCTGGTCTCACCATAGATTTATAGAGCTGCAATGTCTCCTTGCGACTCCTGAACTCAATCCCTTGATTAATGAAGCCCAACATACCACTAGTCTTCTTAAAAGTCCTATCAACCTGCGCAGCGACATTGAGAGATGTTTGGATTTGGACCCCAAGGTCTCTAAGTTCTTCCACACTGTTAAGTATCCTGACATTAACCATGTACACTAACTTCAAGTTTGACACCTATTAAAATGCATTACCTCATATCCATCTGGATTGAACTCCATCTGCCATTTTTCCACTCAAATCTGCATCCTGTCTATATCCTGATAGCCTTCAACACTATCCACAACACCTCCAACCTTTGTATCATTTGAAAGCTTACTGAACCATCCATCTACTTCTTCATCCAGGTCATCTATAAAAATCATGAAGAGCAGGGGTCCCAGAACAGATCCCTATGGAACTCCACTAGTCACTGAACTCCAGGCAGAATACATTCTGTACACTACTACTCTCTGCTTTCTATATGCAGGGGTCCCAGAACAGATCCCTATGGAACTCCACTAGTCACTGAACTCCAGGCAGAATACATTCTCTCCACCACTACTCTTTGCTTTCTTCAGGTGAACCAATTCTGTATCCGCACAAACAAGGTTCCATGGAAGCCATGTCTCATGACTTTCTGAATGAGTCTCAAATGGGGGACCTTGTGAAATGCCTTACTAAAATCTATATACACTACATTTACTGCCAACCTTCCTTATTTTGTTATTTTCACATAAACCTCAATTAAGATCATGAGGCACAACTTTCCCCTTACAAAGTCATGCTAATTATCCCTGCGAAGACAGTACTTCTCTAAATTCTCATAAATCCTGTCCTTAAGAATAATCTCAAATAGTTTGCCCAACACTGATGTAAGACTCACTGGTCTATCATTCCTAGGATTCTCCCTATTAACATTTTGAAACAAGTGGTCTACATTTGAAATTCTCTAATCCTCCGGCACTTCCCGTGGCCAAGGAGGATGCAAAGATCATTGCCAAAGCCCCAGCAATCTCTTCCCTCCCTTCCCATAGCAACCCGGGGTATATTTCATCTGATCCCAGGGACATATCAATCTCAGTGTTTTTAAGAAGATCCAACAATTCCTCTTTCTTAATCTCAACATGGTCCAGCTCATAAGCATCTTCCATTCTGACCTCACCTTGACTAAGGTCCTTTTCTCTGGTGAATAAAGTAAAGTATTCATTTAGGATCTCCCCAAACTCCTGCACCCCAGACACAAGTTGCCTCCTTTACAATGCAATTTGAAAAGGTAAACAGAGAGTGGTAGGTGCCTGGATCAGGCTGCCAGCAGTAGTGGCAGCAGCAGATACAACAGTAGCATTTAAGAGGCTTCTAGATAAACACATGAATGTGAAGGGGATAGAAGGCAATGTGTCATGTGAAAGCAGCAGAGGTTTAGTTTAACTTGAGCATCATGTTCAGTGCAGACGCTTGGCTGAAGGGTTGTTCCTGTGCTGTACTGTTCTATGTTGAGCAATTATATGGCTATCAAAATAAAAGACCCTTTTGAAGAGACCTTTTTCTCTGTTATACCTAGAATTTAAGCCTGATTCAAAATGGGTTTTTAGTGAACAAAAGTATATTTTGAAACTCCACAGTAAAAGTCAACAGAATGGTAGAGAAAGCCATGGGCCCTTCGTTACAGCTTGAATAAGGGCTCAGACCCAAAACATTAGTTTTATATCTTGCCTCCTAGGGACACTGCGGGACCTGCTGAGTTCCTTCAGCACTTTTGTATACTGACGAGATCCAAGGACAGCTTGACTCCTAATGGAATACAGCTGAGTTATAACTATGGTCAGAACCAGTTGTATAACTGTTGTAAAATAAGGTAAGATATTTTGTAAAAACTCATGAAAAAAATATAGAAAAGACCTCCAAGGCCTTTAGAAAGAATGTAGAGATAACCAGCATGTTCCTGATATGCTGCTTAGTTATTGTTGAACATGATCCCTTCCTGGTTCAGTTGCATTCCCTACAAGTCTTAGGTGAGTGAGGGCTGCATGGCACAGGGTTTTCACATGGGGCTAACAATGTCAGCAATAATAGATCACAAATTCTTCTCTATCTGATTAGCTCTTTCCAAATAAGACAGTGGTTCTCAACCTTTGACAGTCTAAGGCTCATCTGGCTTCTGGCCTAATGCCATGGCCCTCTAATGGCAATGGCTAAGTAATATTTTCAAGTCAAGGGCAGCTCTGGAAGAAACATATCTTTATCTCATTTGAAGTATTTTATTTAACAGTTTAAAGGGCCTTGAGGAAACACACTGTGGCCCACTGGTTGTGAAACACTGCAATAGGAGAATACCTGTACATTGATAAACATGTTGGAAAATGCAATATCATGTTTCTGATTGAACATAAAAATACCAGGCTCTATACAATCAGTGAGAGCATGTGGGGTGTGCCCAGTAAGGTAAATGGTCATCTCACCCACCTGAGATCATCAAACTAAATGAACTCCTGCTTTATGTTATAATGGACAAAACGACTGTTTGCTCAGCAGCTCTTTATGTATCATTTTTCACCCAAATGGTTTAAGAAAAAATGCTGTGGTTGTCCTCAAGGAATGCATTAAGCTTGTTGGCAATGTGAAATGTTAATTCTGTTTCTCCATCCATGGATCCTGTCTGATTAGCTGAGTATTTAGACATTGTGTTTTATTTCTTAGTTTTGTCATTTTTCTTCTACATTTAAAAAGATATTAAAACCAATTTTGATAATTTGCCTCCTACAGAAGAACAGAAACAAATCAAACTAAAGCCTATAATAGGGTTGGGATGAACAGTGATTTTGTTTAGACTATAGGAGTTAATAAAAATATATTGGCAACCTTACAAATATTGATTTGTAGGAATATTACTATTTCAGAAAATTACATTTCCAGGTTTCAAACACAAAAATTATGTTACAATGTACTCCAATTTTTAGAATATCAGATCTTCCTAGATTTGACACATCTAACCTGAAATATAGCTGGTTTTCAATTTGGATTTTGTTTAATCTTTTCTTTTTAAAATATTTTTATTGATTTTAATATAGAGCTTAAAATAATATGATACAATGAAATGATATGGATAGTTACACATAATTAATAAAACTATCAGTATATCAAAAATTGTAAAACATATCCATATTTTGTAGTCCAAATAATTTTTTCTGTAAACAGAAACAAAGGAAAAAAAAGGAATAAAAATGGAGAGACAAAACAAAGAAAAAGCTCAATACCCCTCCCTGCTTGATGCTATATATGATTAACATTAAAAGAAAAACAAAGGGAGAAAAATAAAATGTAAAAGAACAAGGAAAAGGCAAAAGTCAGACAATTTAATTACATTGAGATGAAATTATAAAGTAAGAAAGTGAGTCATGAATGATCCCCAGCGTGTTTGAATTATTAACTGAATAACAAATCTTTTCCATATTCAAACAAGACACAATTCACAGAACCACTGATCATGAGTAGGTGGGGCAATATCCTTCCATTTAAATAAAATCGCATACCTCACTAAAAGAGAGGCAATAGAAATAACACGACTCTGAATCAAAGACAAAGAAGAATCAATCCCTCCCACGTACCGAAGAGGGCCATCAAAAGATTCGGTTCTAAATCTACATTAAAAATTGTAGACTGTGTGGAAAACTTCTCTCCAGTATTTTTCTAGACCAGGATGCTTGTGAATTAATGACGCTTCTCTGCTCTTACACCTGTCACAACTTGGACACATATCAGAGTAAAAACAAGAGAATTTAACCTTAGACATATGTACTCTGTGTACCACCTTAAATTGTAATAAACAATGATGAGCACATAATGAAGAGCTATTAACCAACTTAAGAATTGTGTCCCAATCTACATCTGATATAGTCAAATTTACATCCTGTTCCCAAACATTTTTAATGTTAGCTAGTGAAGTCTGTTTTAAATATAAATATAACAATTTCTCATAAATAGTAGATATTAAACCTTTATGAGAAGGCATTAAACTAAAAAAAAACCATCTACAAAATTTGATTCAGACTCTTTTGGAAAATCAGAAACTGTGATTCAAGTAAATGCTGAATTTACAAATATCTAAAAAATTGAGATTTGGGCAGGTTAAATTTAGCAGAAAGCTGCAAAGTATCCATCAATGAACTTTGAATACCCTCTATATTTCTGAAAAATAGTATCACATAAAGAAGGTTTAAAAAAGTGATTGGATACATTAGGGTTTGAAAGAGAGAATTACAAAATGCAAAATGTTTTTTAAACTATGCCCAAATTCTCACAGAATGTTTAACAATGGGATTATCTATTAACTTAGTTGAAAATGAGAATGAAGAGACGAGAAGCACTAAATTGGAAAAAATTGGGGGGGGGGGGGGATTCAGTTCAATTAATACCCATAATGTTGCGGTCAGAATGTTTATGAAAAAAAGACCAAAATGTAAGACTTCCTATATTGATAGCCCATTTGTAAAATCTGAAGTTGGGCTGAACCATTCCACTCTTAGATCTCTGTAGAAAAACTTTATTAAGAGGAGGATGCCTACCCTTCCATATGTAAGACAATATAGCCGAGTCAAGTAAATGAAAAACTGATTTAGGAACAAAAATTGGAACAGATTGAAAAAGATATAAAAATTTAGGTAAGATATCCATTTTAGTTTAATCTTTAATAAAGGATATATCACCAGCCTTCCCAAGTAGGCATTTTGTGTCATATTAAAGGTTTCAGAAATAGATACAATGTCACACATAATTTTAAAGGTTTCTTTTTTCACTTATGCCCTTTCTTTTTCAAATCAAACTGCATTAGTACAATCAAATACATGAGGGGCTTGGGTTGCAGGTGGCTGCTTTACTCTAAAATGTTCAAGCTTGACTGATCCATTTCACCAGCACTGTGAAAGACTTGCACTGATACATGTTGACAACATTTAATCTTAAAAATTGAAAGAAATGAATTAATATGCAAATTTCATCAGCTTTGCAATAAAAATGTCCTTGAAAAAAACCACATAGAACATGACCCCTGTGGAATTCTATGAATTATCCTAACCCAGCTCTCTTACCTAGTCTGAGACAAGATGGTCCACAAGGAAATCATTTTGGTTCATACTTAGAAATAATTATGTTGAAGAACAAAACAGAAGCGAGTTGAATACATTTACTGAGTAAGGAAAATAAATATCTAGATACTATGATACACACTCCAGCTCAAAGGAATTAACTTTATTTCTAAAACCAAGAAATACTAATTTAATTTTCTCAACAAAAAAAGAGGTATCAGAGAATCAGATCTTAGGTCTTCAATTTCGAGGTAAGGGAAAGGAAGTCCTGGAGGGCTGGGAACATTTAGTCGCCCATGTCCAGCTGTATGGCTCTCCCTAATTTGTTGGGTAAAGAGGAGGTCTCTCACTTTTTGTGCCTTCCAAGGGTACATTACATTTAGCTATACTGGAAAATTCAGCTCAGCTTAATGATTTACATGAGAATAATATTTTTTTAAATAACTTTTTTCTTCCTAGAATTGGCTAGGATGCTTTAAGTCCCACTTTCTGCACATAGTTTAATTGGCCTTGGAACTTAGTACTTGCACTTCTTCAAAAGTCTTGAACAAAATATTGTTATCTAATTAACCCCATCTCTGTCAAGGACCAAGAACCAACTATAGCACTGGAAGTTCTGTCCTTTCATGCTTAGGGACAGGCACTTGGGATCATGGCCTACTGTTTAATTTACTGATTGATTTATCATTGGGGTTATTAAGAGGACCATGGATTTTTAGATCCTTATTTATAAGGAGAAACACATCTGTGGGAGTAGATGTGATGATGCAATGGGCTGGATTTAACTTCCTGGCATGTTGGAAGCCAGGGATAGAAGCTGGAGATAGATGCTGGGAAAGAGCCTCAGTTTATGTTGAAACATATTTTATGGAATCTTTTTAACTCAGCAGTTCAACTGATGTATTTCCAGGGCAATTAGGAATTCAGGTAGCAAGTGGATGTACACAAAACAACTTCAGCAGGTCTATTTAAGGAAATTTTGGAACAAATGGAGGGTCTAGATCTGTCAAGGTTCTAAAATTGAACCAAATCCACCCATCTTACAGGGAAATCATCTTGCCTAATGATAGGAGAAGGAAGTGAGGCATGAACGTGTGTGACCAGAGGTAAAAATAGCAGCAGGAGAGTTATAACACTCTCCTCAATTTAATGCATCAATCATTGGTTAAGAAATCTAATCCGATCTGGAAAATTCTGATAACCGTTACTTCAACAGCCCTCTTAATTCTGACCTATCCTGTAACCTGCACCCACTCGCCTTGCAGAATTCCCCTTTCCTCTACATCTATGCTCAGATGCAAATCGCCTTTCACATTGCCCACTGTACATTCAAATATTTAGTTAACATTATGCCACTTCTCATAATCATCATTATATCTGCTCTATCTATCCACAAAAATATAGTATTCATTTCATTCACAGATCTCTTCTTTCATCTTTCACAGAAGAGAATACAGAACATGAAGGGATGAGGTTTTCACAGGTTATACATTTTATACATATGGAGCGGACATCAGGAATAAGTAAAGAAAGTCACCTGCCAATGAAGCCAATGTCCCAATGGCTGCGACTGTCCTTAGACTAGAACAGTTAAAACAAGTCATAAGGTTGGTGTGAGGAGACGACAGCAGAAAATACAACTCCCTTCATCCAGACTAATGGTGCAAAGGGGACATAGCCAGCATAAACAGCAGATTTTTTTGCTGCTCTGTTATCTTGCGTTAGGACACCGTGATACCATAGCAGGTATAATTTGAAGTGCTCCCTCAGAACACTCGAGGCACTGAAAACATATTTTTGCCATTACCATAATTATTTAGATGAGCAGCTGTCTTTGGTTGCAGTGTGCCTGTGCTTTTGGTAGTTGGCATCATGAGGCAGATTATATCAGATCAACTTTGTCCCTAAAAGCCAACTCTCATGTCTGCTGAGTTGATTCAATAGAATGAGAGAGACAGTACACCATCTGATAAAGGTACCACTGGGGTCTCCAAGTTTTATTACAGAAACTTGGAGAAAGCTTATTTAATAATTGCATGCTAACGGAACAAAATAGTTTCCCCATGCTGAGTGCTCTATTAAGCTCTGAGGGGTGTTGATCATCTCTTGTATCCATGAAAATTCACACACAACATATTTGAGTGACTTCTCATTCCATATATGGCAAGGTTGAGATTCATATATGCCTTGAAAAGTAGGCAACTGTTTTCATTCTTAAACATTTGTATGTGCTGAAATAAGATACTTTGATAAAAAAAATTTTTTTGACTGAGCTCCAGAATGACGCTGAAGTACACAAGTCAAGACCAGTGATCACTTGGACAACGAAGGGCAAAATACGTTCACTAAATACATGCAGAATTCTGGCACCATCTGCCATGGCAGCCTGACCCATATCTATTAGGTTAATATATGAAGGAAATTGAGCTTCTTTTCCTGCATACCCGATGTAGAGAGAATACTCTCCTGTATGCTGAATCCCTGTCAAATATCTCTGTCTCTTTCTCTCTAGCTTTTGATTGATTTATCCCATTTATGGCTATCAGTCAGTTAGCTACAAACAGCTATGGGTTCTTTGCCAATCCCTGCACAAGCAGTGTTGTATTCAATCTTGGTGGGGATCTGTGATGACACATTGGCAGATCTAAATGTGCACAATAACTAGATTAGCACAATTCCTCTCAAAATCTTTAACATTTTCCAAGGAAATAGGCACAAAACTCTTGTGAATAAAGTTTAATTCAGTCAGTGGAAACTGCAGTATTTAAAATGAGAATGCACTGTCAGCAACTCAGTCGCTTTTAATGACGCCCTCACTGGGGTTCTGCTGGCAAGTTTCTGAGAGCCTGAGTAACGCAATTGCCAGTGGTTAAATTTAAAATTTGCAGTTAAAGTCTTTCTTAATTAGCAATAAATGTATTTAAATTACCAATCCATCTCTCCCGTGGGAGATTCCAAATTACTGCCAAGTGTGCTCCAGTTAGATTTAGGAACTGGTGGTTCGTGACAGATTTCCAATCCACTGACTGTTTAACACCCCGCCCATTCTCACGGGTTAAACCCACACCTCTTTCTGTTCTGTGCTGAGGTGGCATGTCAAAAGTGATAAATTGATGAGTTCAGCAACTTGAGGGCATGATTCCAATGAAACACTTCCTCTATCCACAGTTCCAATAAACTGCAATGCACAGATTAAAATAATGCCATTTTATGTTAAAGAACTTGGTGCTCTAAAATAAGCTTTGAATTTAACAAATCTCAAATTATTCAGTGTGTGGAATTTGAATAAGCTAAGTTTATTGCCATTTTGCAATTGGTTGAATGTCTTGAAGGGCTCAAGCCCAAAATGTTGGTTATGTATCTTTATCTTTGCTATATAAGGTACATTGTTTGAGTTTTACCAGCATTGTGTTTCTACTTCAACCACTTTCATGTTTTACTTCTTATTACATGCATCAACTCTTTTTGCCTTAAACCCCAACTGCAAAGCTACTTTGCCTCAACAATTATTCCTTTTGTCATTCCTATTTTCATCAGGTAAAAGTGAAAAATTTTAGGCACACACAACAAATCACAAGGAACATGAGCCATCTGTATAATTGAGTACTCTGTAGATTCAGAGAAATTTACGTTTCAAAACTGTCACTCACTCATACAATGTTTTTGAGAAGTTACCAGACAACTGAATATTTGCTTTCGTTAAAAGGTTCCATCTCAAAATTAAATGCATTGAATATGCCTTTGATTTCAAACTGATTTAAAAAAAAAATTTCAAACATCCAAGTGATTACATCAAAAATAATAAACAAAATCGGATGAAAGAATGTAAGAAAAATGCTGGCTAAGCTGGCTTTCAAGTCACCTCTTTAACAGCCATCAAATACATTGTCATTCTTTGAAATAACAGCATTTGAAAAGTTTGCACAAAACACATTATAATCCTAACTTCACAAGTCTTAGTCCACAGAATTCTTAAATAAATATGTGGCAACATGGAAATGATATAATTACTAGGATCAGAGGAATGGCCATAATATAATGGGATGAGGCTGTTATGAGTTATATTAAATATTATATTATATAGTAATATGTCTTTAAAAGAAATAGATTGTGGGGGTTTAGTGTAGGTCACTTCACAAACAGATTTGTGAGTTCTGAGTTCAGCCTGTTGAAAACCCTTGTGGTCCTTACAAGAGGAAATGGCCGGCCAGAGTATTTCTCCTGAAATAAAGGAAAAAAGAGGGACTCTGCGGTGACCTGGAAGAAGAGGTTATTATCTGGAAAACCATGATAGGGCAAGTTTCTTTGGAAAGACATTGAAGTGGCTGATCGGAAGAAATCAGTTTGTGTGTGTGCAACAAATAGCTCTCTGAAACCAACAACAACCTTACTGAGTGGTAATCATTTCCTTTTAAGCATCAGAGCCTGGTTGAGGTTCGTAATTGTTGAATTCTGTGCACAGTATAAGAATTGCCTGATACCGGTGAACTTAGAGAAGTGAGAAATGAATGACTGGACTATTAAAGCAAAGAATTTTCCTGGACATATACACATTACATACACGTGCACTTAGAATTGGAAGGGGGTTAAGTTAAGTTAATAGTAATAAGTTAAAGTTTGATTCTGTTTCTATGTTTAAAGAAAATTAAAAGCAACTTTTGTTTAAGTAACCATTTGTCTTGGTGAATTTCTATTACTGCTAGGTTTTGGGGTCCTCTGGATTCGTAACACATCCATTTAAAATTTACACATGAATTGTTCTCTTTTTCTTGTCTATGTAACTAAAGGTAAAGAATGTGGCCAATGCCTTCTGACAAGGAAGATGAGATGGAACATGAACAAACAAACATGCATGTACATGTGTGCACACACACACCCATATTTTCTCATATGTACTCTCTCTCACACACACTCACATGCAAGCTCTCAGACTTTTACTCTCACACAAGGCCACGCTCTCGCACACATGCACATGTAGACTCACACACACAAACACTCCTGCATTATTAGGAGACAGTGGGTTTAGTGCAGCACACAAGGGTGCTGTAGAAACTCAGCAGGTCATGCGGCATCCATAGGAAGTAAAAGGCAGCTGATGTTTGAGGTTTGTGGCCTTTCTCTGAGTTATGAAAATCAGGAGGCACTTTAATAAACAGGTGGTGGTGGAGGAGTAGGAGCTCCTCTATCAAAGAGCTATCTTTCTTTACCTCCTGACCTCCCCATCACTTCATCTACCCTCCCAATTGTATTGACATATTACCTCTTACCTGTTAGCCAGTGTTCCTCCCCCTTCCCCCACCTCTTTATTCAGATGAAGGGAGGGTTCAACCCAAAATATCGACTGCTTTTTACTTCTGTGGATGTTGCATGACCTGCTGAGTTTTCCAGCACTTTTGCGCACTGCTCCTGCATGATTTCATGGGTTTTTTTTGGACCAGTGGCACTACAGATAAAACATTGTGAGCAAAGTAACAAACTACCTGTTTCATTTAGGAATTGTGATGGATGTGAATGTGTAGAGTGTAAAGAGAAAAATTATGTTATGAAATAAATCACATAATTGTTAGGGACTGTAATTAGTTTCTTTTTCTATTTCTGTCCACTAAACCTCTTATACAGTGCACTGTCCTCTGACTTGAGATGTGATTCCAGGTTTCTAGCATGAAGGGGTGCATACCAACAGTAAGTGACTGATTCACTGAATTTTATTGTCTATGAGGAAGCAATTGTTTTGGCCTCTGTTAACTAATTCCCAAAGGTTTACAGTTGAGAGTCGAGTAGGCATAGAGCTATATACCAGCTCCATCACTCTGTGCTAATGTGAATTAGGGCACCTGCAATCCTTACCACTGCCCTCTCACCTATTTTTATGAAAATAATTTGAATTCCATATCATTCATAGAGTACTTCCTAGACTCCAGATAAAATATTTAAATGGCAGTGAATATGTTTGCATTATTTTTCTGTCAGTGCTATATACTGAAATTCAATTGGATATTTTCTCATTGGCATTGAAATATCCAAGCATAAGCTCGAAGCTTGCTTTGGATTTTCACTGTGGAGGTAATTTTAATCAAATGCAACTCATGGAAAATTGACAGATTCAATCAATTGCCCCTTTCCATAAGGCAAAGGATCAGAATCAAGCCATTTAGCTGATCAGGTCTGCTCATGCCTGATGCATTTTTTTCTCAACCCAATTCACTTGCCTGCATCCCATAACCTCTGTCACCTTTAAAAATCAGGAACCTATCAATCTCCGCTTTAAACCTACCCAGTTAGTTTACTTCCACTGCTGTCCATGGCAACGAATTCCACAGATTTATCACCCCCTGACTGTAGAAATTTCTCCTCATCTCTGTTCTAGACACTGTTTAATTTTGTGGCTGTGCGCTCTGGTCCAAGACTCTCCCACTACTGGAAACATCTTCTCCATGTCCACTCTTTCCATGCCTTTCAATGACTGATGGATTTCAATGAGATTCACCCCATATTCTTCTAAATTCCAGCGAGTACACAACCAGAATCATCAAATACTCCTCATAAATTAACCCTCTCAGCCATGGGATCATTCTCATACACCTTCTCTGGATTCTCTCCAATGCCAATAATTGTTAGGGACTGTCCTTAGAAATAGGACCCATAACTGCTTGCAACACTCCAATTATGGTATGACCAATTTAAGATGAAGCCTTAGCATTGCATCTTTGCTTTTTTATTATAGTCTTTTTAAAAAATATTTTATTTAAAAATTAACACATATATTACAATTAATAAACCATACATCACAATAATAGTTTACAAATATATGTTGATTAATATATAAGAAATAAAAGAAAAAACTTTAAAAAAAAACCCAACTAATCCCTCCCCACCTCCCTAACCCTTACTAACCCTACTAGAAGGAACAAGACCTGAATTAAAACTATAATTTTATCAAGTCAAATTTATTAAACTAGCTTTAGCGGTGGCAAGGAAGTGTATGGCAGTGACTTGGAAATCAGATGTACATTTGGGTATGGAAAGATAGCATTCGAAACTTCAAAGTTGTATACATTTGGAGAAAATTACATATAAATTGAAAAAAATAAATATTCAACTTTTGTCCAAATTTGGAACCTATATATGCAAAGTTTAGGGTTAAATATGCAAAAATGTACTTCTGGCTTCTTAAGACCTGTAATAAACATTTATCCTAAAGTTCTTTAATATAAATACTATAAGATCCCAGTGTGTGAGCCAATCCTTTGTGCAATCCAGATTGATATTATTTTTTATTTATACTTTTCTTTCTTCTTTTATATGATTCTTTTATATGACTATATATTGTAAATATTATTATTATAACTTTTATTGGGGGGTAAGAGGGAGGAGAGGGTGGATAAGAGGGAAGAGTTAACTCCATGTAATCACTGTAACTTTTAAATGTGATACTTACTGATTCTGTACAATTTATAACTACATAGTTGAAAATTTTAAATAAAACATAAAAAAAGTTAAAGGTGGATGTTTTGGGCCTGAGCCTTTGCTCAGGAATGCCAAATATCTGGCAGAAGCGGAATAAAATGGTGTTTTGGGGGAATGGGGAAAGTAGGAGGAGCACAGGCTAGCAGGTAAGAGGTAATAGGTGGACATAGGAGGGAGGGTAGAAGAGAAAGAAGCTGAGGTGATAGGACAGAGGGCTAAGAAAGATAGCTCTCTGATAGGAAAAAGGGAAGTAGGTTGAGAGCTGGAGAAAGGAAGACAGAAGGATGAGAGAAAGAGAGAGATCTGGGAGGGGTTAACAGAAATTGGAGGTTAATATTGACGCAACTGACAGTTGTAGAGTGCTAAAACAATACAAGCTGTTGTTCCTCCAATTTGCAGGTTGTCTAAACTTGCCAGCATATGAAGTTGTAGACAGACATGTGGGGTGTGGAATTGAAGTGGTTGGCCATTGGGAGATCTTTGCTGTTGCAATGGACAGAGCAAAGGTGCTCAACAAAATCATCTCGCAATACATAGAGGAGGCTGTACTGGAAGCACTGGATGCAATAGATGGCCCCTACAGATTCACAGGTTAAGTGTTGCTTCACCAGAAAGGACTTTTTGGGGCCCCAAATCATGATGAAGGAGGAGCAAGTGGTACCACTTCTTTGGTCATAAGAGTAGGTACAAAGGGTGCGACTGCAGGGAAAGGATAAGTGGATGAGGGAATCCCAGAGAGAGCAAACCCTATGGAATGCAGAGAGGGGATGGCTAGAAGTGTCTGGTGGTGGATCCAATCGTAGATGGCAGAAATTGCAAAGAACAATATGCTGGATAAAGATGCTAGTGGGGTGCTACATAGAGGAGAACCATGCACCTGTTGCATCGGGTTGGGGGGAGGGGAAGGTTCAGGGTAGATGTGTGGGCAAGAGAGGAAATGGAATGGAATATCTCATGCTGGGAACAGATGTGGTGGAGAAGGGGCATTGAGAAAAAGGAATAGAATCCTTTCAGGATAGAGTGTGGGAGGAGCTGTAGTCCAGGAAACTGTGGGAGTTAGAGGGTTTATAAAATACATCTGTAGTTTGTCTCCTGAAATGGAAACAGTGATTGAAACAGGGGAGAAAATTGCCAGAGATGAACCAAGTGAATCTGAAGTCAGGGTGAAAGGTGGCATCAAAGTGGGCAAAATTTGACGAGCTCATCATGGGTACAGGAGGCAACATAAATGTCATTGTCAATGTGATGGAGAAAGATTTGAGGAGACTTGCCTGTGTAGGCTTGCTCCAGTTTCTCCTTCTCATCGCCCTTCACAACCCCCCCCCCCCACCCCACCCCACATTTTTAAAAAGGCATCTGCCTAACTTTTGGCACTCCTGAAGAAGGGCTCAGACCCAAAATGTTGACAGCCTTTTACTTTTAATGGATGCTGTGTGATCTGCTTAGTTTCTCCAGCATTTTCATGTGCTGCTCTATACCCTTTTCTTGTTAACATAATGTGAAAAGAATATTCAGGAGGGTGAATCCTCAGATGCATCCAGTGCAGATAATGTACCTGGCCATGTTCTTAAAAACCGGTGCAATTCAACTGGCTAGAGTTTAAAAAAACACATTTTCAACCTCTCTCTGCCATGTACTGAGGTCCCCAACTATTTCAGAATAACATCCATCATACTGGTGCTCAAGAGAGCAAGATGACATGCTTCAATGACTACTGGCCAGTGGGGTTCATATACACTGTGATGTACCTTGAGAGGCCAGTTATGGAGCAAAACATCTCTGCTTAAATAAAAGACTTGGACCCACTTCATTTTGACTACCATCACAATAGGTCAACTGTGGATGCCATCTCACATGGCCCTCTGGGATTTGGGAATCCCTTTGCAACTGGATCCTCAATTTCCTCACTGGCAGACACAATTGATGTGGATTGGCCATGTCACATCAGGAAAACCTCAAGGCTGCATGTCTTATTCCTTGCTCCATTCCCTCTACATTCATGATTTCATAGTCAAATTTAGCTCCAACGCAATCTATAAATTCACTGTTGTCCAAATAACAGGTGATGAATACTGGATGGAGTTTGATAAGCTGGGTGTGTGGTACCAAAACAACCACCTTGCTCTCAACATCAGCAAGTTTATTTTGTTTGCTAGGAAGGGGAAGCCAAGGAACCAAAATATGTCTTCATTGGCAGGACAAAGGTAGAGAGGTTAGTAGTTTCAAGTTCCTGGATATCCACATATTGGAGGATGCCAGAACCTGTGGAGAGGCACCCGAGGCAAGTGTGAAGAAGACACACCACCATCTTTAGTTTCTAAGAAGTCTGAAAATATTGGACATGTTGTTAAATATTCTATTACATTTCTCCAGGAGCACTGTGAAATGTGTACAGGTACTGACTGGATGGTTCACAGCCTAGTTTGGAAATGTGAGTGGACAAGAATGCAGAGGACTGCAGAATGTGGCAAAGCTAACCAGGTTCATCATGGGCAATGACCTCCCATCCATAAGCAGCTTTGTGAAGCTCTGCCTCAAGGAAGCCAACATCATTAAGCCTGTCACAATCTCTTCTCACTGCTACCTTCAGATAGAAGGTACACAAACCTGAAATCTTCCAGCTCTAAGTTAAAGAATAGTCTTTTTCCAATAGCTATTGGAATCTTGATTCTTCCTCTAATACCCTATCCCTGTGGTACTCAACCTTTTTCTTTCCTCTCACATACCACTCTTAGTATTCCCTATGCCATAGGTGCTCTGTGATTAGTAAGGGATTACTTAAGGTGGCATGTGCGTGGGAAGGAAAAGGTTTGAAAACCACTGTTTTAATTATACCTAATTAACTTGTTAGGTGCACAGTTTCATAACTCCAAAGGAAATGGGTCAATGACAATTTTTTTCAAGCAAAATATTTCAGTAACAATTGGGTCTAGAGCAGTGATTCTCAACCTTCCCTTCCCACTCATATACCACATTAAGCAATCCCTTACTAATCACAGAGATCATGGCATAAAATGGTATATGAATGGAAAGAAAAGGTTGAGAACCACTGCCCTAACCTGAAGATTAAACTATCCAAGGACCACAAAATTATCTATCGGTGCAATTGAAACCTTTTATTTCACAAAGTGAACTGTGGATATTTATTTATATCTTTTTTACATTTATTATCTTCTTTTTGTGTCTCATCTTGTCTCATGATATATTGTGGTAATTTAATTTATCCTATTGTTTTTGGTTATCTTACATATCTGTCTGGCTGCAGCAAGCAAGAATTTAGGTATGTCTGCACATTGTACTTTTGCATGTGACAATGAACTCTCATACTCATGACCTGTGAGACTCACACCACTTAGCTGGGAAAATTCTGGGGAGAAAAGGGAGAAGGTTTAAGATCTCTTGGAGAGGCAGGGACTATTCAGAGACAACATGGCTTTATCCCTTCTGACCAATTTGATTGAATTCTTTGAGGAGGCAACAATGTGTGTCAATGAGGACAGGGCAGTAGATGCGACTTACATGAACTTTAGTAAAGTCTTTCACAAGGTACCACATAGGAGACTGGTTCAAAAGTTTGGAGCCTACACAATTCAGGGCAAACTGGCAAACTGGATTTAAAATTGATAGCAATTGGAAAAAAGTGAGCAGATGGATGTTTTAGCATCTGAATGCCTGTGAATAGAGGGTCCCATGAGGATCAGTGCTGGAATGACATGGACATGGATGGGGAAGCCAACTTGCTAAATTTTCAGAGAACACAAAGATTGGCTGATTGTTTTTATTAGTGTGGATGATAATCCTACACTGAAAGGGATATTGATGATTTTGTGAAATGTCAGATGGAGTTAGATCCAGAGAGATTTGAAGTGATGTATTTTGGGAACATTAAAGATGTTAAGACAGAGTACATCATGAATGTCAGGATCTTTGGAGATACTGAAGAATAGAAGAACCTTGGAGAAGAAGTCTATAGATTCTGTTTTTTTGACACAAACACTACCAGTTTATTAGATGCTGAATACAACCAGTGTGGTTAAAATGGAACTAACCACAGAAACAAATGTAACATTTACATTTCATATGCTGTATCAGCACCCTGTGTGTTGGATGGATCTCAAAGACAATGAAAAATAAAACCCTGCACAAGGCTCAGTGCTGAAATGGTTTAAGACATGAACACAAAAAAACTTCAAGTGATCAAACCAAATTCTAACAAGAGTTCAGGTTCAAAGAGATCATACTGATGTAAACCCACTAGTAATCCGAGCAAACAATCTGAGCAAGTGACAGACCCACAGCTCCATTATTTTGATAGATGTACAGAATACCCTCAACTTCCAGCTATAACGGCTTCAAGAGTGATTAGAATTCTTGAAGGTAGCACCATAGATAACGTGGTTAGAATGTTATAAGGGATACTGGTCTTCATAAGATGGGGCATTGAATATACATTTAGGGAGATTATGCTCCAACTTCAAAAAATATAGATCAGACCTCAAGAGGAGTACTGCATGAAAGTCTGGTTATCAAGATATGGGAAGCATGTGATCATGTAGGAAAGGATGCAGAGGAAATTTACCAGGATGTTGCCCGAAATGGAGTGTTTTTTTGTGAAGAGAGTCTGGAGAGCCATAAAAATGACCAGTTTAATGTATCTGAATTTAAGGCAGTTAGAGGGAACGTGATTGATTATATAAATTATGAGAGGTATGGACAACAAAACCTTTTTCCTCAAATTAGATCAGGTAAAACTAGCATATTACAGGGGAAGTGATTTAGAGGGGATATGAGTAAGATCTTCTTCACCTGGAATCATTGCCTGAGGGAATGGCTGAAGCTGAGTCATTGAAAGCATTCAAGATGAGCACTTGAATTACTTAAGCATAGATGGTTATGAACCAAATGCTGGGGGATGGGACTGAAATGGAAAGATGCTCACTGGTTGGTATGCATGAGTTGGGCTAAATAACCTGTTTCCATGCTGTACGATCCCATAGTTCAATGATTACAACTAAACAGACAACATTTAGTTCCTAAATTGGCCCTTGATTTGATTAGAACTGAAGTACTGCACTCAGTTTTGAAGCCTCACAAAATAGATGACATGATGCCTCAGACATGCCTCATAAGGAGAGCCACAAAAATGACGAGTTTAATGTATCTCAATAATCAGGTCGACTTTTATTCTGCAGCAGGACATATTTATGACAACTTGATTGAAGAATGCAAATCAAAAAGAAGACAGTACTCTCTATTGATTGAAAAATTATTTGGGTAAAACCAAGCTTCATGCAAGTGTAGCAGTAAGCTTCTTGTTTATCAGTTCCTTTCATCCTTAAGAGAAGAAAATCTTTGGAATATTTTGCCAGATTAGATTTGGCCCTTTAAAACGACCCGAATAAGATGTAAGTAATTAACATGGTCCTGATCAATATAACATTGTGGAAGGATTTCAATAGCCTGAAAGTGAGAAAGGGTTTTTATCATCAAGGTTTTCTTTTCTGTTTTTGTTACTTCTTCCAGGAATTTAGACGGCAACTGGGAGTAGGTACAGTAGTATCTAGTCTTGGTGCTCTAGGCATCACAAGTGTGGAGCAGGCTTGATATAGGCTCACACTTTTTTTTCTATTAAAGTCAATAGAAAATTAAATGCAGTGTTCCTTCAGGAATTGTTTCTTGCAATCTTGCAATGTTTGTACATTCACAATTTTGCAGGAGACAAGAGAAAATTTAATTGGAGAAAATGTTACACAATTGACCCTTGATATTGTTAGTCTCCTTCAGGAAGGTTATTCTAAGATTATCTTCATTGATTTTCAATCCAAATCATGGTGAGTTAGGGTGGTCAAGTTATATTTTAACCAAGAATGCATAGAACACATTTCTTGGTTTTTGGCTGTATTTATAATTAATATTCTGTCCAAATTTGGATATCCTTAAAGGGGTTCAATAATCAGCTGAGTCAGGTCTTTAAGGCAACCAGAATATTAGGAAGTGTTCCCAACTCAGAACCCAAGGCTTATGAAATCAGAAAAATCACATCACCAACTTCTGTGCTGCAACGTGCAAAAGCAATAACAATTGACTTTTTATTACTAAGGTGCTTGGGAAGATTAAGGTGGATAAGTCACCTGAACTGGATGGACTACACCCCAGGGTTCTGAAAAAGGTGGCTGAAGAGTTGTGAATGAAAATTGAAAATATCACTCCACTTTTAATGAAGAGACAAAAGACAACAAATTATAAACCAGTCTGCCTGGTCTTCAATGGTTGGCAAGATTCAACAGTCCTTTATTAAACATGAGGTTTTGGGGCACTTTAAAGTACAACATAAAATAGGCTGGTCAGCATAGTTTCCTTCAGGGGAGATCTTGCTTGACAAATCTGTTGGAATTCTTTGAGGAAGTAACAAGCAGGACAGATAAAACAGAGATAGTGGATGTTATTTTCAGAAGGCCTTTGACAAAGTGTCATATATAAGACAGCTAAAATAGGAGTGCATGCTATTCTCTTTGGCTTGGCTTCGCGGACGAAGATTTATGGAGGGGGTAAATGTCCACGTCAGCTGCAGGCTCATTTGTGGCTGACAAGTCCGATGCGGGACAGGCAGACACGGTTGCAGCGGTTGCAGGGGAAAATTGGTTGGTTGGGGTTGGGTGTTGGGTTTTTCCTCCTTTGTCTTTTGTCAGTGAGGTGGGCTCTGCGGTCTTCTTCAAAGGAGGTTGCTGCCCGCTGAACTGTGAGGCGCCAAGATGCATGGTTTGAGGCGATATCAGCCCACTGGCGGTGGTCAATGTGGCAGGCACCAAGAGATTTCTTTAGGCAGTCCTTGTACCTTTTCTTTGGTGCACCTCTGTCATGGTGGCCAGTGGAGAGCTCACCATATAACACGATCTTGGGAAGGCGATGGTCCTCCATTCTGGAGACGTGACCCACCCAGCGCAGCTGGATTTTCAGCAGCGTGGACTCGATGCTGTCGACCTCTGCCATCTTGAGTACTTCGACGTTAGGGATGAAAGCGCTCCAATGAATGTTGAGGATGGAGCGGAGACAACGCTGGTGGAAGCGTTCTAGGAGCCGTAGGTGATGCCGGTAGAGGACCCATGATTCGGAGCCGAACAGGAGTGTGGGTATGACAATGGCTCTGTATACGCTTATCTTTGTGAGGTTTTTCAGTTGGTTGTTTTTCCAGACTCTTTTGTGTAGTACAGAAAAGATATTAACATGGATAGAAGATTATCTGACTGGTCGAAGACAAAAGAGTGAGAATCCAGGGAGCCTTTTCTGGGTGGCTGCCAGTGACGAGTGGTGTTCCACAGGGGACGGTGTTGAGTCTGCTACTTTTCACATTGCAGGTAAATGATTTAGAATTAATGACTTTGTGGCCGGTTTGCAGATGATACGAAGATAAATGGAGAGGCAGGTAACCTTGAGGAAGCAAGGAAGCTGCAGAGAAACTTGGATAGGTTGGGAGAATGGACAAAGAAGAGGAAGATGGAATACAGCATAAGGAAATGTACAGACTTGTGCTTTGTTAGAAGGAATAGACTCTTTTCGAAATGGGAGAAAATGCGAAAAGTAGTGGTTCAATGGAACTTGAGAGTCCCAATGCAGGATTCTCAAAAGGTTAACTTGCAGTTGAGTCAATAAAAGGAAGGCCCATGGGAAGAACCTGTTTCTCAGCCTGGTGGTGTTGACTTTGATACTTCTGCATTTCTTTCCTGATGGGAGTATCTGGAAGATGGTGGAAGGGGTCCTCAATGATTTTACAAGCCCTCTTCAGACAATGATCCTACTTGATCAATTCGATGGGGGGGGGAAAGAGATGAGCAATAGTGATTGGAGATTCGATACTCAGGTGAACAGATAGGAGGTTCTGTGAATGAGATTGAGACACCCGGATGGTATGTTACCTCCCAAGTGCCAGGGTCAGAAATGTCTTTCTTTTCTCAAGTGGGAAGGTGAGTAGCCAGATGTTGTGGTCCACATTGGTACCAATGACATAGATAAGGGTATTGATGAGGTCCTGAAGTGGGAATATAGGGAGTTAGGAAGGAAGCTGAAAATTAGGACCTCAAGGGTGGTAATCTCGGGATTGCCACCTGTGCCACGTGCCAGTAAGGGTAAGAATAATTAGTTATGGCAAATGAATGGGTGACCGAAGAGTTGGTGCAGGGGTTCAGATTTGTCGATCATTGGGATCTCTTCTGGAGAAGGTGTGTCCTGAACAAAAAGGATGGGCTGCACCTGAACTGAAGAGGGACCAATATCCCGGCAGGCAGGTTTACTGGAGCTGTTGGGGAGGTTTAAACTAGTCTAGCAGGAGAATAGAAACCAGAATGGGTGCAAAGAATAGGGCAGAAGTGGAAGGTATGATGCAATGCATTGTGGGTTTGTGAGGAAGGACAGGAAGGGGAGGAAGCATAAATGTAGTCAGATGGAGGGTTTGAAATGTGTCAATTTCAGTGCAAGGAGTATTAGGAATAAAGGAGATGATCAGAGCAATGGATCAGGACATGGAATTACAATGTGGCCATTAAAGATGGCTGGCGGAAGGAGAGGACAGATACTGGGGTTTAAGTGTTTTAAAAGAAATAGGATGGGATGTAAGGGGGGGCTGGGGGGGAGTAGCATTACTGGTCAGGGATGATATTACAGCTGAAGAAAGGGAGGAAGCTATGGAGGGAGGTTTTTAAAATTTAAATTTAGACAAACAGCTCTGTAACAGGTCCTTTCGGCCCACAAGCTGTGCTGCCCAATTACACTCAATTGACCTACACCCCCCTGGTACATTTTCAAGGGTGGGAGAAAACTGGAGTACCCAGAGGAAACCTATGTAGACATGGGGAGAACATACAAGCTCCTTACATACAGCACAAGATTCTAACCCCAGTCCGGATCACAGGTGTTGTAACAGTGCTGTGCTAACTGCAACGCTAACTGTGCTGCCTGGATATGTCTAATTGGAGAGTCTATTGAGTCGGTGTGGGTGGAAGTTAGAAATATGAAGGGAGTAATCACTATATTGGGAATAGTCTACAGGCTCCCAAATAGCCATTGAGACACACTGAGGAACAGATAAGTAGGCAGATTTTGTAATTGTGCTGAAAATACAAGGTTGTTGTTATGCAAAATTTGAACTTCCCTAATATTGACTGGCATGTCCTGACTGGAAAAGGGATAAATGGGGCAGAATTTGTCTGGTGTGTCCAAGAAGGATTCCTGATACAGTATGTGGGGCAGTCGACGAGAGGAGAGGCCATACTGGATCTAATACTAGGTAATGAACCTGGTCAGGTGACAGATCTCTCAGTGGAGCAGCATTTCAGTCAGTGTCCACATTCTCCCTGAGCTTTAGCATAGCTATGGACAAGGAGGTTTTCAGTTGGTTGTTTTTCCAGACTCTTTTGTGTAGTCTTCCAAAGGCGCTATTTGCCTTGGCGAGTCTGTTGTCTATCTCATTGTCGATCCTTGCATCCAATGAAATGGTGCAGCCGAGATAGGAAAACTGGTTGACCGTTTTGTGTTTTGTGTGCCCGATGGAGATGTGGGGGGGGGGGGGCTGGTAGTCATGGTGGGGAGCTGGCTGATGGAGGACCTCAGTTTTCTTCAGGCTGACTTCCAGGCCAAACATTTTGGCAGTTTCCGCAAAACAGGACGTCAAGCGCTGAAGAGCTGGTTCTGAATGGGCAACTAAAGCGGCATCGTCTGCAAAGTGTAGTTCACGGACAAGTTGCTCTTGTGTCTTGGTGTGAGCTTGCAGGCGCCTCAGATTGAAGAGACTGCCATCCATGCGGTACCGGATGTAAACAGCATCTTTATTGTTGAGGTCTTTCATGGCTTGTTTCAGCATCATGCTGAAGAAGATTGAAAAGAGGGTTGGTGCGAGAATGCAGCCTTGCTTCACGCCATTGTTAATGGAGAAGGGTTCAGATAGCTCATTGCTGTATCTGACCCGACCTTGTTGGTTTTCGTGCAGTTGGATAACCATGTTGAGGAACTTTGGGGGGCATCCGAGGCGCTCTAGTATTTGCCAAAGCCCTTTCCTACTCACGGTGTCGAAGGCTTTGGTGAGGTCAACAAATGTGATGTATAGTCCTTTGTTTTGTCCTCTGCACTTTTCTTGGAGCTGTCTGAGGGCAAAGACCATGTCAGTAGTTCCTCTGTTTGCGCGAAAGCCGCACTGTGATTCTGGGAGAACATTTTCGGCGACACTAGGTATTATTCTATTTAGGAGAATCCTAGCGAAGATTTTGCTTGCAATGGAGAGCAGCGTGATTCCCCTGTAGTTTGAGCAGTCTGATTTCTCGCCTTTGTTTTTGTACAGGGTGATGATGATGGCATCATGAAGGACTGAGGCAGCTTTCCTTGGTCCCAGCAGAGCTTGAAAAACTCATGCAGTTTGGCATGCAGAGTTTTGCCGCCAGCCTTCCGGACCTCTGGGGGGATTCCATCCATACCTGCTGCTTTGCCACTTTTCAGTTGTTCAATTGTCTTATATGTCTCTTCCCGGGTGAGGACCTCATCCAGCTCTAGCCTTAAGGGCTGTTGAGGGAGCTGGAGCAGGGCGGATTCTTGGACTGAGCGGTTGGCACTTTGGAAGACAACACAAAAGAATCTGGAAAAACAACCAACTGAAAAATTTCACAAAGATTAGCATATACAGAGCCGTTGTCATACCCACACTCCTGTTCAGCTCCGAATCATGGGTCCTCTACCGGCATCACCTATGGCTCCTAGAACGCTTCCACCAGTGTTGTCTCCGCTCCATCCTCAACATTCATTGGAGTGACTTCATCTCCAACATCGAAGTACTCGAGATGGCAGAGGCCGACAGCATCGAATCCACGCTGCTGAAGATCCAACTGCGCTGGGTAGATCACGTCTCCAGAATGGAGGACCATCGCCTTCCCAAGATCGTGTTATATGGCGAGCTCTCCACTGGCCACCGAGACAGAGGTGCACCAAAGGAGGTACAAGGACTGCCTAAAGAAATCTCTTGGTGCCTGCCACATTGACCACCGCCAGTGGGCTGATATCGCCTCAAACCGTACATCTTGGCGCCTCACAGTTCGGCGGGCAGCAACCTCCTTTGAAGAAGACCACAGAGCCCACCTCACTGAAAAAAGACAAAGGAGGAAAAACCCAACCCCAACCAACCAATTTTCCCTTGCAACCGCTGCAACCGTGTCTGCCTGTCCCGCATCGGACTTGTCAGCCACAAACGAGCCTGCAGCTGACGTGGACATTACCCCTCCATAAATCTTCGTCCGCGAAGCCAAGCCAAAGAAAGAAGAAGGACAAGGATATAAGAAGACAAAATGGTAAAGCACTTAATTTGGGGAAGGTTCATTATGATGGGAATCCTCAGTATTTTCTAAGCATTTAGAGAAGTACGGGCTTCTCAGGGATAGACAGCATGGCTTTGTGTGGGGTGGTTTGTGCCTCATGACCCTAATTGAGTTTTTTTGAGGGGGTAACAAAATAAATTGATGAAGGTAAAGGGCAGTTGATGGGGTATATGTAGATTTTCATAAGGCATTGACAAGGTCCCTCATGAGAGACTCATTTAGAAAGTCATAAGGCATGGGATTCATGGAGCCTTGGCTGTGTGGATTCAAAATTGGTTTGCCTCTAGAAAGAAGAGAGTAGTAGTGGATGGAAAGTATTCTGCTTGAAGGTTAGTGATTAATGGAGTTCCACAGGGATCTGTTCTGGGACCCCTACTGTTTGCGATTTTTATAAATGACCAAGATGAAGAAGCAGAAGGATGGGTCAGTAAGTTCACAGATACAAATGTTGGTGGAGTTGTGATAATGTTGTCATACATTACAAAAGGATAAAGACAAGATGCAGAGTTGGGCAGAAAAGTGGCAGATGGAGTTCAATCCGGATATGAGTGAGGTGATGCATTTTGGAAGGTCAAACCTGAAGGCTGAGTACATGGTTAATAGTCAGATACTTAAGAGTGGGGAGGAAGAGAGGGACATTGGGGTCCAAATCCATATGTCTCTCAAGGTTGATGTGAAGGTTAATAGGATAGTTAAGAAGGCCTATGGGCTTCATTAGTCAGGGGATTGAGTTCAAGAATTGAGAGGTCATGTTGTAACTCTACAAATCTCTGGTGAGACCACACAAAGAGTACTATGTTCAGTTCTGATCACCTCATTAAAGGAAGGATGTGGAAGCTATGGAGAGGGAGCAGAGGAGATTTATCAGAATGTTGCCTGGATTGGAAAATAAGTCTTTTGAGGCAAGTTTGCAGCACCAGGACTTCTGTCTTTGGAGTGAATAAGTGATTAAATATAGGTCTACAAGTTACTGAGAGGCATAGATAAGGTAGCTAGCTAGCTAGTGTCTTTTTCCCAGGACGGGAGTAGCAAACACCAGAGGATATTTGTACAAAGTGAAGTGAGGAAAGTTTAGGGGAGACATCAGGGGTAAGTTTTTTTTATGCAGAGCGTTGTGGGTGCCTCAAATGCATTGCTCGAGTGGTGATGGAGGCCAAAGCATTAGGAGCATTTAAGAGACATAGACAAGCACATGGATGAAAGAAAAATATAGGGTTACAAGGTAGGAGATTTAGTTTTTATTATTGTAGAAATATATAGATCAGCACAGCATTGAGGGCCAAAGGGCCTGTACTGTGCTATAATGTTCTATTTCAAGGAGACTAGAATATATAAGCAAAGATGTAATGCTGAGGCTTTATAGTCATTTGTCAAACCACATTTGGAGTACTGTGAGCGGTTTTGGCTCCTTATCTCAGGAAGGATGTATTGATGGCTCTTGGCTTGTACTTGCTGGAGTTTGTAAGGACGAGGGAGCTTTCATTAAAACATACTGAATATTGAAAGGGCTGAATGGACTGGACATGGAGAAGATATTTCCAGTTAAGGGAAATGTGCCCTCAGTTTAGAGCCAGAGGGAACAGCTTCAGAATAAAGGGGCATCACTTTAGGACAGAGATGAGGAGACATTTCTTCAACTAGAGGGGGTGGTGAATCTCTGGAATTCATTGCCACACATAGCTGTGGAGGTTAACTCACTGGATAGATTTAAAGCGGAGGTTGATAAATTATTGATTATTAGGGTATCAAAGGCAGTGGGGAGAAGGTAGGAAATTGGGCTTGAAAGGAATAATACATCAGCCATGATTTAAATAGCAGAGCTAACTTGATGGGCTGAATGGTTGAATTCTTCTTCTATCTCTTACAGTCTTATGGATATTTCATTGTAAAATACACACCACAAAGGAGCAGTTTTCCAGAAAGCTTGCAGAATTGTTTTACTGATTTATAGATTTGGACAGCCTTCCCTAATAGAATTCTTTTTCTATTTTATCCGGCTTTATTTTATAATCCCCGGTCAGTAAGCAAGTGATGGGAGATGGTTTCCTAACACCACGTTAATTAAGACAAAGCATCCCATTGGTACATTTGACATACTCTCCAAACTGGAAATTCTTTATTCTCTGCACAGAAATTCCCTTTTCAATTATACATTTCATCTTATTATTTCAGGACTTATTTCATTTGCACAATACAATGAACTATAGCAATTAAGTAATTAAGTGATCTGATTTAATGATAGTTCTCTTTTTAGAGAGAAGTGGATATTTTTATGTGAATAGTAGCTAGATAATGGCAAAGGAATCAAGGTACATTCATTGCCCACCAGTAGCTGCACAACTGGTGCATTTAAAATAAAACTAAATTACAAGAATTCATTAAAGCCAAGCCATAGTTTGTAACCAGACAGAAATCCATTGGTTTGCTGAAAAACCCACGTTGGTTCATTAAAATTCTTCTGAGGAAGAAGTCTGCCATCTTAACTCAGTGTGACCTATGTATGACTGCAGACCAGCAACCGTACGATTTACTCTTATCCTGGCTTGATCGACCATCACTACTACATTAAAAATGAATAACAATAAAACAAGATAGACCACCCAGTGTTGACCCAGGTTCCATATTTGGGTCATAGAAAGTCACACCTTCATCGTAATATCTGAACTGTGCCCTGTTCCACTAATAGGACAGATAACCAGAGATACAGCAGTACACATGAAGTTGCTCTGGGAGGCTTCAATATTCATTTCAGATCTCATTATATTTCATGGCATTAGTCAAACATGAATATGAAAATTTTCTCATGATTATTATCTACAATTCTCTCTCGGAAATCAAACAATACACCAAAAGTAGCAAAAGCATGGAAGGTTCCTTGGTGGGGGAGTTCAATGTAGAATGGTCAGGCAGTGTTGCCACTTGATAGACCTAGTTTATCCCTGAAGGTGGCAGATAATAATAAAAATACAGAAATGCTGGAAAATTCAGCAGGTCTCATAACATCCATAGGAGGTAAGGCTATATTACCAGCATTTAAGGCCTGAGCCATTCTTCAAGGTATGGGAAGAAGTGGGAATCAAAGAAATAACAGGGGAAGAAGTACAGACCTACAGATAAAAGGTGATAATTGGATATTGAGAAGAGGCCAGGAGAGAGAAAAGGTAAGAATTAATAGGGGGAGGGGGATGATAGGGTTGGCTCTGTGAATGCGGTGCTGAGGTACAAATGGAAAAAAGGAGACAGATATGACTTTTAGACGGCTGCTAAGAAGTGGGAAATTTGCACAAAATTCCTGCAATGCAGGCTGCATAAAAAGGTCCAGATGGAAAATTACTAGCTAATTTCCATCCTGGCATTTTTCCTTCAGGAGCCCTAGACATTTCTATGGCCAGCCTGCAGTCTAACTGAACAGCAGGTGGAGTGAACTGGGATTCACTGGTAGTGGGTGTGCTGATGGCTGGCTCCGCCCTCATCTGCTCACATATAAACCCTGGCTTCCCACCTAAACCCGGAACCTTTCTGAAATCTATTGTGAAACCCTATCCATAGTTATAAGCTAATAAAAGCGTTTGTTCTCCCTCCAGTTGTGAGAGCTTTTATTCGCGCTACAATTTTATTAGCTTACTCCCTAAAATTAGAAGCAGTGCGAAAAGGCTTAGTGGCCATCTTGCCGCGACCCAAATTCAAACTCGGCTCCATTATTATCAGAGGAGGAAGGAGGGTGGCCATTTTGCCATGCCATGAGGTTAATGTCATCTTACCCACGCAGGGAAACCCAGGATGGTGGGGTCACTCAAGTGAGGAGTATGGAGTCTCTGGGGTCCTAGCCTTGATGGTCCTAGATCAGGACAGACCTCACCAGCTCAGCAACTCCATAGTGACTGTGAAGGTAATCGACACAGGCTCTACTGAAAGCTTCATAGACTTTGCAAGAGTACCACCTAAAGATGTATTCTTCCAATTATCACATATTCCTTGCATCCCATTTGCATTCTACGCGTATTCAACAACATTGTATAGTACATCTGTCGTTTGAAGGGGAGCATTCTGTACATTTCGCCTGTATATACTGTGCTCCAGTGTTGTTGGGTCTGGAGTTCCTGTGTCACCTGAAAAGCGTGACCGTGTAGTATTTTGGTCTTCTCCCCCCGTAAGAGTTCGCAACAGAGGGCCCCTAAAATTAGAACCCACATGCAGCCTCTCCACATTGAATATCTACCCCCCACCCCCACCTCTCTTCCCGAATCTGTCCTTGGATTGCAAACCTATTGCTACCAAGAGCAGGAGGTACAGCACAGCAGATTGAGATTTCATAAAGTCTGAGACACAACTTCTGCTTGACGAAGGTATCATCGAACCTAGCACCAGGCCATGGAAAACTCAAGTGATAGTGGTAAAAGGAGAAAATTACTAGTCCAGACTAGATATTGACTGTAGCCAAACTATTAATCAGTACACACTCCTGGACACTTACACCCTCCCTTGAATTTCAGACATGGTAAATGATATTGCGCAGTATCGGGCCTATTCGATCATCGACCTGAAAGATGCTTATCACCAGCTGCCAATCCGTTCCGATGACCATCCATATACGGCATTTGAGGGTAACGGCGGGTTGCATGGGTCCATTTTGATATCACTAACAGGGTTTCTGACTTCCAGAGGCAGATGGACAGAATGATGGATGAGTATGGGTTGAAGGCTACCTTCCCCTACCTCAATAACGCCACCATCTATGGCCACACCTTGGAAGACCATGAGGCCAACCTGCAGAGTTTTCTCCACGTGGCGAAAGTCCTGAATCTCACTTATAACTCTAGCAAGTGTGTGTTCAGGACTAAATGTCTGGCTATCTTTAGCTACATTATGGAGAATGGCATCATTAGCCTCGATCCTGATAGGATGCTCCCCATTCCCAGGACCACAAAGGCTTTGAGGAGATGCCAGGGGTTTTTCTCATATTACGCCCAGTAGATCCCTCAATACTCTGATAAGGCTTGCCCTCTCTTAAAAGCCACTAATCTCGCCCCTCTCGGCTGAAGCCCAAATGGCTTTTAACTACCTCTGGAATCACATTGTGAAAGGCACCATGCATGCGGTGGACAAGAATGTACCTTTCCAAGTGGAAAGCGACGCTTTGGATGTAGCCCTAGCTGCTACCCTGAACCAGGTGGGCAGGCCAGTTGCATTTTTTTCTTGGATATTACAAAGCCACAAGCTCCAGAACCCATCTGTAAAAAAGGAGGCTCAAGCCATTGAGGAAGCCGTGAAGCATTCATGTTTAATAATGTCAAGAGGGGCAAAATCAAAAAATGAAAAGATTGCTAGGTGGTGGATTGAGCTCTCCACCTACAATTATGACATTGTCTCTCGGCCAGGAGCTCTTAATGACCCTCCAGATGCTTTATCCAGAGGAAGCTGTGCCTCTGCACACACCGGCCAACTGCAGTCTCTGCATAATGAGCTCTGCCATCCAGGGGTCACTCACATGGCTCATTTTGTTAAGACATGCAATCTGTCCTACTCCATGGAAGATGTCAGGGAAATGACCAGGTCTTTCCAGGTCTACGCAGAGTGCAAGCCACATTACTACCGCTTCACAAAGGCACAACTGATCAAGTCATCCATGGCCTTCAAATGACTCAGTGTCGATTTTAAGGGGTAAAAGTGGTTGCTTTCTTTGTCTACACTTGCACTCACTCTATATAGGAGAAAGATCAAGAGAAAAGAATGCATCAGACAAGGTTTGGAGAGCTACATGGGAATGTCCATTTGAGTTGGAAAGGCTGTTTAGTCTCTGCATGGAACTGATATGCCTAAGCAAAGAGATGTGAGGATATTCTTTGATGATTGCACAACATTAATTTCCATTTCTAATTCTTGAGCAACACATCTGCATGTAACAGGAACTATGTAGCATTGAAGAACAGGCTGATAAAAAGCAATAAAATTTCTTCCACAAAAAAGGAAGGAACTTACCTCCAGCAACAGAGTTTAGCCACCCAATCTTGAGATTCAAAATATTAGTTCTGGTGAGTTCCTGATGAACCACATTCTTGGAACCACCATAAACTAGAAACTCAAGAGGACCAACACTTGAACACTCTGTGTTGAGTGGGTATAAGAGTAGGTCAGAAAATGAGCATCCTGTGACTCATTTTCTGACACATCAAAACCATTCCCCCCCACCTAAGAGTCCCATCCAGAGTGTGATGGAATATATTCCACTTACCTGTGTGAGTATGACTCTTAAACCTGCTTAGAAAAAAAAATCACTACAAAATCCGCCACACACCAAAACATTTATTTCCTCTGCCACCACTGCTCCATGGCTGCAGTGCGTAACATCCATAAAATGTACAGTAGTCACCTTCTACAGAGATAACACCTTGTAAACCTTGCAACCAGAAGGTCAATGACAAGGACAAAGAGCTTAAGGGAACTCCTTCATTTGCAGCAAATAACAAACTTTTTGATGTGGAAGGTGTTAGTACTTCATCATTGCTAAGAATAAATCCTGGAATTCACCACAAAATATCATGAAAGCATCTCAACAACAGGATTGTAGTGATTCAGCATGGTAGCTCACCAGTACTTTCTCAAAGGCAATTAGGAATGGACAATAATAACTGACCTTGCCAGTGACATCTGCATCCATTTTCTTAAATGACTTTAAAGTATATAATCCTTGAGGAGAGGCATTCTCTTTCAAAAGAGCTAAAAGAAGTGAATGGTTAACATGTTGAATAATGGTGCATTCTCTAGCAGTTCACTCCAGGCAATCTTGAAAGATTTGAGAAGTTGTATAATAATGAAAAATGTGCAATACTTGTGGGGCATTGCTTGTGCACATATCCCTACAACCACACATTCATCATTTTACATGTATTGTCACTGAAAGTTTAATTGCATAAACACTCTGTAACTGTCCTGTCATATTTCTTGTCAGTGCGGACTCTCTCTCCGGGCTTACTATCTCAGAAACAATAATTGAATTGCTATTGAATCACACAGAGCTGGGAAATAAAATCTTTATGAACAAAATTTATTTCCTATCAGAAGATTTGACAAATTATTGCACAAGAAGAACCTTGGTGATAATTTCAGAGTTTTTCTTTCTAGACTGAATTATTTCCCATTTATAGTTATCTCTCCAATAGAATTGAGAATCCAGCAACATTTTGCATGTGCTAAAATTCTAGGGCTGTAGCAAATGAGTCCTCAAGGGGGCACTGACAATATTAAATTGCCCACTACCTTGTGCAGCTTTGGTCTTAAATAATCAACAGAACTCAGCAGCAATTCAATTAATTTATCATTAAAATTTGAATGACTCAACACTTTATTAGATTGGGAAAACAGAACATCAACCAACTGAGCAATTATTCACCTGCGCTGTCTAAAATGTCATTGCAATTTATTTTTATTTATTCATTTTTTTTGGGAATCCAGGCATTGCTGGCAAGACCAGCATTTAATGGTCATTTCTAATTGCCCTTGAGAAAGTGGTAATGAGCTGCCTTTTTCTGTACTGCCCTTCCAGAGCAAGTACTTCTCTTTCTTATTGTTGTTCCCTTTACCTGTCTCTTCACCTCACATTTCTTGCCTATTACCTCTAGGCCCCTTGGCCAGCATCTTTTCCCCTTTAGATATGGAAACTCAAAACATTGATTGATCGCTTCTATTCAGGGATCCATCTGACCTGCTGAATTCCTCCAGCAATTTTTTTTGTCTGCTCTCACTGACCAGTGGAGTTGGAAATTCTAAGATTTAGACTCAGTGATGGAGGAGGATCAAGAATATATTTCCAAATAAGGGCTATGCGAAACTCAGTTCCCTCAGTTACCTGGGAACTCAGAAGGGAAACTGTATTTGATAGTGTGCCTGTGCACCTCTTGCTCTTGTACTTACTGTCTAAGAATGTGTGTTTGGAAATGATACCTCAGACAAGCAACTCAGAGAAGTACATATTGAAGCCATGATGTATTTGTGAGAAAATACAATAAAATTATGCTCAGAGATCCTTTTCATTACACAGACATGATCTATGATGCATTGTTGAACACTGTATTAAAGATTTGATTTTTATTAATCTCTCTGGCTTGGCTTCGCGGACAAAGATTTATGGAGGGGGTAAATGTCCACGTCAGCTGCAGGCTCGTTTGTGGCTGACAAGTCCGATGCGGGACAGGCAGACACGGTTGCAGCGGTTGCAGGGGAAAATTGGTTGGTTGGGGTTGGGTGTTGGGTTTTTCCTCCTTTGCCTTTTGTCAGTGAGGTGGGCTCTGCGGTCTTCTTCAAAGGGGGTTGCTACCCGCCGAACTGTGAGGCGCCAAGATGTACGGTT
Organism: Narcine bancroftii; assembly: GCF_036971445.1. Classification (NCBI taxonomy): domain Eukaryota; kingdom Metazoa; phylum Chordata; class Chondrichthyes; order Torpediniformes; family Narcinidae; genus Narcine; species Narcine bancroftii. The sequence continues at coordinate 57,364,850 of NC_091470.1, read as the reverse complement.
TGAGGCGATATCAGCCCACTGGTGGTGGTCAATGTGGCAGGCACCAAGAGATTTCTTTAGGCAGTCCTTGTACCTCTTCTTTGGTGCACCTCTGTCACGGTGGCCAGTGGAGAGCTTGCCATATAACACGATCTTGGGAAGGTGATGGTCCTCCGTTCTGGAGACGTGACCCACCCAGCGCAGCTGGATCTTCAGCAGCGTGGACTCGATGCTGTCGGCCTCTGCCATCTCGAGTACTTCGATGTTAGGGATGAAGTCGCTCCAATGAATGTTGAGGATGGAGCGGAGACAACGCTAGTGGAAGCGTTCTAGGAGCCGTAGGTGATGCCGGTAGAGGACCCATGATTCGGAGCCGAACAGGAGTGTGGGTATGACAACGGCTCTGTATACGCTTATCTTTGTGAGGTTTTTCAGTTGGTTGTTTTTCCAGACTCTTTTGTGTAGTCTTCCAAAGGCGCTATTTGCCTTGGCGAGTCTGTTGTCTATCTCGTTGTCGATCCTTGCATCTGATGAAATGGTGCAGCCGAGATAGGTAAACTGGTTAATCAAGTTGAAATTACCAGCATTTATATTTTCAGCATTAATACAATATAATGTAACTCGTAGCATGATTTAAGTCTGCTGCACTAGTGGTAAGTTCCTCTGTTCCATAAACAGGAATGACAATGTGACAAAGATAAATATTAGTCTGTGGCGACCCATTTACCAGCAAGAGAACCAGCTCCAAAAATGGTGGTCATGCTGTGGAAGACACAGAAAATTGACCTGCATCAAACACAGGTTTTTATCTGAGCTGATAACATCACTGATGATGTCACTTTTTGTCCATATGACAGAAGCTGTGATGTATGCAAGCCTGGAAGTGTCAGTGTTGCACTAGATTCCATAGCATGCACATCGGCTTCCTCATGTATACATCAACTCGACGATGTGTACAGCAATTCCACAACACGTCTATAGTAGCTCAGCATAGAATACTTGGCTACAAGTCAATAGTCAATTAATTGACTATTAAACATTTTTTTTTACATGCAAAAATTCAACTTCTCTGAACATTAATTTGCACTCTGGAATACTGGCTAAACCTGGGGGTGTGGTTTATCTGGCCATTAGAATTTTTTTTAAGCTGTTTCCCCTTATCTGCCAAACTGCAAATTTAGCTACCTGAGACTGAACAACACTTCCCGTCAGAGTGGCAATTTTCCTCTGTAACAAGTACACTGCCTTAGGATGTTGTTTGGAGGGAGTGGGGTGGGGGCAGCAGTAGCCTCATGACAGTGACATCATGACATTAGGGTCAGCAGGGAAGGGTGGAGTTAGACAGCATGATAGTGATAGATAACTCCATAGTTTGAGGGCAGACAGGAGGTTTTGTGGCTGCAACTGAGTGGTTTCAGAACATTCTCAAGTGGAAGGGCAAGCAACCAGAGGCTTTAGGACACATTGGATTCAATATCATAAGTAGGAAATGAGGTCCTGTGCAGGGAATATGTAAAGTTGGGAAGGAGACTAAATAGTAAGATCTTAAGGGTAATAATCTCAGAATTATTCCCAGTTCCACATACTAGCGAGGTTAGGAATAAAAAGATAAGCCAGATGAATGCATGTTTGAGGAGATGTTGCAGGGCAGGGATTAAGGTGTTTCCTAAATCTTTATATTGAGGGCCTTATATTGATGAACAACTGGACATCCAATTAGGGAACAAGATAAGACAAGTGATTGAAGTGATAATGAGGGAGCAGCTTACTACCAGTGACCATAATTATTAATTTTACAATAGTTATGGAGAATGAGAGGGCTGGGTCCACAAGTTAAAATTGGGGAAAGGCTCATTTTAAAGGCAAGAGACCAGAACTTGCAGAGGTTGATTGGGAGAAGAGGTATGCAAGCAAAGGGATGACTGGAAAATGGGAGGCTTTTTATAAGTAAGATAGCAAATGTTGAGGCACAGCATGACCATTTTGTGTGGAGCCACAGGTGATGGGTGAAAGTTTAAATTAATACTTCTCATCAGTCTTCACTGAGGAAAAGATTCATGGAAGCCATAGAATTGAAGCAAATTAGTTATGATATCCTGGAGCAAGTATGAAGTACCAAGGAGGTGTTGCCAGGGTTGGAGTGCCTTAAAGTGGACCTTGCACCTTATGGGAAGCCAGGAAAGTAATTGCAGATTCTTTTCTGAGATATTTACAGAATCCTGGGCCTCAGGTGAAGTGCTGGAGGACAATGTTGTGCTGTTATTTGTAAAGGGCAGCAAGGGAAAGCTTCAGTTTAAATTTCATACGGAATATTTTGGAGGATCAAGAACCAAGAAACCAAGGGAACTACGGGCTGGTGAGTGTCACATCAGTGACGGGAAAGTCGCTGGAGCAGTTTCTAAGTACAGAATATACCAGCATTTGGATAGGTAGGTACTGGTTAAAGGTAGTCACCATAACTGTACATGGGAAATCATATCTCAACAATCTGATAAGAATTTTTTTGAAGAAGTGACCCAAGAGAAATGATAAGATGAATGCTGTATATATAGACTTCAGCAATGTCTTTAAAAATGTCCCCCAAGGCAGATTAGTCTGAAAGGTTTGATCACAAGATCAATGAAGAGCTCGTCAATTTGATTCAAAACTGGTTTAGTGAAAGGAGACAATGATTAGTAATGGAGGGTAGTTTTCTGATCAGAGGATAATGTCCAGGGGTCTGTCACATACGGGGACTTAGGATCACTGTTTGTTTTCTCTATTAATGATCTGAATGGCAATGCAGTTAGCACAATTAGAAAACTGGCAAATAACACCAAAATTGGGGGTGTAGTTAACAGTGAGGAATGATCACTGGCATAAGGCTCATTGACTTTGTTTATCCCTGCCATTATTCTCCAACAAAGGAACAATATTAGCTCTCCTTCAGGTATGGCCAACGAAGATGCAAAATTTTTCATCAGAGCCCCAGTAATCTCTTCCCTTGCTTCCCATAACATCCTGAGATAGATCTGACCTGCTCTAGAGATTTATTAACACATGTATTCACTGACACTGAACACCTAATCTTTCTTAATACTGACATGCATCAGACTACTGACAGCTCCTGAACTCACTATCTTTCATTTTCCTCTACAGTAATTAATTTTTTTAAAAATTCAGACATACAGCAGAGTGACAGGCCATTTTGGCCCAATTACACCTAATTAACCTACAACCCTGGTAGGTTTTGAACAGTGGGAGGAAATTGGAGCCCCTGGGGAAAATCCATGCAGACTCAGGGAGAACATACAAACCCCAATTTGCCTATTATAGCAACAGGTCTATGGCAGATGCCATTTCACTGGCTCTACACAAAGCCCTGGACAGCAAGGATGCATACATTAGAACGTTCTTTATCAACTACAGTTTGGCATTTAACACCATCATCTCCTCATAACAGATCATTAAACTCTAAGATCTGGGACCCACTGTGCAATTGGATCCTTGATTTCCTCACCTACAGACCACAATCAGTGAAGGCTGGTAAGAACATCTCCACCATCTCCATCAGTATCAGATGCACCATAGAGGTGTGCTCGTAGCTCCCTACTCTATTTGCTTTACACCTATGACTGTGTGGCTTGTTACGACAACAACACCATCTAAAAATTCATTGACGATACCATGGTAGTGGGTTGTATAAAAAGAGGTGATGAGTCAGCATAAAGGATGGAGAGTGAAAACTCAATGTCACCAAAACCAAGGACCTAACTGTTGACAGCAGGAAGGGAAAACCAGAGGTATAAAATTCAGTTTTCATTGGGGGGGTCAGAAGTGGAGAGAGTGAATAAATTTAAGTTCTTGGGAGTCACTGTTTGAGAGGATCTTTCCTGGACCCAACAAACTAATGGAATCATGAAGAAAGCACATCAGCGCCACGACTTCCACAGGTGTTTGTGGAAATTTGGTATAACATCAGAAACCCTGGCAAATTTCTACAGGTATATGGTGGAAGGTGTGCTGACCAGCTGGATTATGGTCTTGTATGGGGACACTAATACCCCTGAGCATAAAGCCCAGCAAAAAGTAGTAGACACAGCACAAGACAACACAGGCAAACTTTTTCCCACCATTGAGAACATCTGCAGGGAATGCTGCTGTCAGAGAGCAGCAGCAATCATCAAGGATCTACATCACCCAGCACATGCTCTGTTCTCACTACTACCATCAGAAAAGAGGTATAGGTGACACAAACTCATACTACTAGGTTCAGAAATAGCTGCTACCCCTCCACCATCAGACTCTTCAACAACAAACTCAATTAGGGACTTATTTAAGGACTCTTACTTTTGTACTATAGGGCTTGTTTTTTTTTTCTCCTCTCTGAATTACACATTTGTTTACATTTATTTGTTTACATTGTATACAGTTTTTTTGAAAAAAGAATCTCAGGGTTTTATGTGATGTCATGAAAAAAAAAGTTTAGACATACAGCACGGTAACCAGCCATTTCAGACCATGAGTCTATGCCACCCAATTAACCTACATCCTCGGAACATTTTGAATGGAGCCCCTGAGGAAAACCCACGCAAACACGGGGAAAATGTACAAACTCCTTACAGATAGCATGGGATTCAAACACTGCCCCCGATCGCTGGCGCTGTAACAGCATTGTGTCAACCGTGCCGCCCATGTATGTACTCTGACAATAAATCTGAAATCAAAATATTCCAGCCACTGACACTTCCACTGCCTGTCCATTTACTTTACCTAAAATAAGATTGAATACTGCCTTGTCTTGAGGAGTCCTATCTATATATTGTCTCAAGAACTCTCTTGGACACACTGTATCGAATATAATGAATTCCAGGGACACAGTACAATACAGTGACAATTAGCTATTCATCAGGGATATCATGGCAGCTATGTAATGTGATGCAATTGATTACTTTTATTTTACTTTTACATAGATTACATTCGTAAAATATTGTTAATCTTTGAAAACTTGCTACCAGGTTACCATGCAATCTTTTTAAGATACTCAGATGACATCATAAACAAAAAATTAAAGTTGGGCCTATTGAATACCTATTAATCCTTCAATATAACAAAAAGAAACATTTTAAGAAGCATTGCAGTTTAATATTTAGGTTGACAGCATGGTCTTTCTTTAAATGTTCCAACATTATATTGCTTTATGAGGACTGAGCATAATCCACTATCATCTCCTTGGTTTTGATAACATTGAATGCAAGGTTGTTGGTGTGAGACCACTCAAAGAGCTGATCTATCTCCCTCCTGTAATGCTTCCTCATTGGCATTTGTGATTCTGCCGAATACTGTGGTGTCAATGGGCAAATTTGTAGATAAAATTGGTATTATTGCTGGCAACAGAGTAACAAGGTGTATAGCAATGGGCAACGCACGCATTCTTGAGGTGCACCTTTGTTGATAGTCAGTGAGGAGGAGGAGGCATTTCCAATTCATACTGATGACGAAGTCAAGAATCCAGTTGCAGAGAGGGTTAATCAGACCCAGGGTTTGGTGCTTCTTGACCAGAATTGAGGGAATAATGGTGTTGAAAGCTGAGCTGTAGTCAACGAAGAGCAGACGCATGTGTGAGTTGCTGTTTTTGAGGCAATCCAGAACTGAGTGGAGAGCCAGTGATATTGCATCTGCTGTGGAGTGATTGTGACGATAGGACAATTGCAATGGGACCAGACCTTTGCTTAGGTACATATTTATCTGGCCATAACCAACCTCTCAAAGCATTTCATCTCAGTAGATGTTAAATATTACTGGGCAAAAGTTGTTGAGACAGCCCCCTCTGCTCTTCTTCATCACTGGAATGATTGATGCCTTTTTGAAGCAGATGAGAACCACCGACAGCAGCAATGAAAGGTTGAAAATGTCCATGAACACTCTGGCCAGTTGGTTGGCATAGATTTTCAGTTCCCTGCCAGGTACGCTGTCAGGGCTGACACCTTGTGAGGGTTTACCCTTATGAATGATGTTCAGAGGCATATCACATCCTCAGCCTTTGCAGGGAATCTCGTTGGCACTGTTGTGTTCTTCTTCTCAAATTGGGCATAGAAGGTGTTCAGCTCATCAGGGAGTGATTTATGGTATTCACCCTCATTTTGTAGGCTGTAATGGCCTTTACTCCCTTGCATAGCTGAAATGTATTTGTCTCTGTCTCTAGCTTTCTCCAAAATATCCACTTTGTTTCAGAGAGAGCCTTCTACAGTTTGTACCTGGACTTTTTGTAGAGATCTGGATCCCTCGCCTTAAATGCTCTTGATCTCACCCTCAGCAGGTTGTGAATCCTGATTCGTCCAAGGTTGCTGGCTGGGGAACATCTGGTATGTGCACATGGGCACACAATCATCTTGATGAGGCGATGATAAATGTTGCATATTCATTCAAGTCTTAGAAGGAGTTCTTGAATATCGTCCTGTCCACCGATTCAAAGCAGTCCTGCAGACATTCCTCCGCCTTCATCAACCATACTTTCACCATCTTCATTACTAGTGCTGGGGTCCTCAGTCTCTGTTTGTATACTGGGAATAGAAGTACAGCCTAGTGATCAGACTTGCCGAAATACAGTCATGGCATGGCTTGATAGACATTCTTCATGGGCGGTGTAGCAGTGGTCGAGTATGTTGGCTCCTCTGGTCTCGCATGTGACATATCGGTGGTAGTTTGTCAGAGTCTTCTTCAGGTTAGCCTGATTGAAGTCCCCTACAATGGTTGAGAAGGCGTCAGGATGTGCTGTCTTTTGGCTGATAATCACAGAGCTCAATCCAGGCTGATGTTAGCCTTGGGCAGAATGTACACTGCTACCGGAATGATGGTGGTGAACTCCCTCAGCAGGTAGAATGGGCAACATTTGAATGCCAGATGTTCCAGGTTGGGGAAGCAGGACTGGAACATAACCATCACATTTGTGCACCATGATGAATTGATGATGACACAAACACCACCTCCTCTGGTTTTTCCTGACCCCAGTGTCCAGTCAGTGTGGTGAATGGTGTAGCCTCCACCACACTGTGTTTGGAAAGTCCCTGTTTAACCATGTTTTTGTGAAGCGAATCACACAGCACTCTTGGCTTGGATATCTCTCTGATGCTGTTTGATGGCTCAGAGTTTGAATTTGTTTTCCAAGAATTGCACATTGGCCAGGAAGATGGTAAGGAGCAGAAGCCTCAGGGCCCAGCATTTCAGCTTAACCTGTAGCCCGCTCCCCCCCCACCCCCCGCATACACGTGGTTAGATCTTCTTTAAAATGCCCATCGATCGGCTGCTGGTAACTCCCAATGTGTATAAATGGTCCGTGCTATGTCTCTTCAAATCTCTTGCGATGTTTCAATGCACTGAGCATCTGTTGTTTGCGATTTTTAAGTTTAAATGGCCTGTTCACTGTTTGAAACTCCTGCAGTGTTTAACTTGCCTGAACATTGGCCATTTAAAGGTCTTGCAGTCCATCGGAGACTCCTGCTTCTTCCAATTCTGTTAACATTCTTAAGACATCCTTATTAACAGGTAAGTTTGATTCTGTGGTTCTGGGGTTGAGTTTTAATAGTTCTGAGCAGGAGTATTTGACAACTCCCACCAGAGCTGCATGTAGAGTCACTACTGTAAGGCATCAGTCTATAAATACATCTGAGCTCACAATGCACCAGCCAGGTCAGCACTCTTCCATTGGTTAATGGGAAGATCAATACACTATCTCTGAATTTAAGTATAGAATAGAAAGTGATTGAGAGGGGTGAATTAGATCAAAATTGATACAAAAAAATATAGACATAGCAATATAACAATTCTATTAGGAGAGATGAAAAAGGCAGAAAGGAGGAAAAACAGGCCTTTTCAGCATTAAGTTTCAGGGACATTGTTAAACCTGATTTCACAATCCACAACTGTGAAATAGAAGCCCCCACTTTCTGCTGATAGTCTCATTTCCATTGTAGCTCACATCCAACAATTCCTTTGGAAGGGGAATGAGAATTTTCTGTTTATGTGGGGTAAATGATGGATGGTGGCAGTGTGCAGCAAGGCCTACCCATCCCTCTTCACATTTTTTCATTTAAAACAGAATGCATCAGGAACTTACTATTATTTTTCATCACATTTGCTGTTGTTTTCTATTCAGATACAATCATAAAGTAGACAACAATAAGGTTAGCATAATAAGAAATCCTATATTTGCAAGTAATTTGGACTTTTGTACTATTTCTAAATCTTTATATTGCCCCAAGGCTACAATTAGGTTTTTCTTTTAATACTGCTTTCAATTTTGTGTTCTCCAATATTTTCCCTGTGCTCAACAAACCGTGTTGAGTTAGAGCAGGAAAACAGAACACAAAGAATGCAATTTAATCAGTAAAATTACCACTTTACCCTCTGGAGAAAATGCGAGCAAGCTGAAAATCAAGCAGTGTTGCTATCATGCCTCTTGTGGCCATATATATTTCTGTTGCAACCTACTGCTAAATGCACTATTTTGAAAAATCATGCCCTTAATTCTCTTTGCATGACACAATATGAAAATAATGTATCCATTGCTTTTTAATAATATTACAATAAAATAACCAATCAAAAAGCTGCAGACCACCTAATGTATTAAGACAAATGTTTCTAAAATATATCAATAGGATATATATTATAATCTGGAAGGCAGTTTTAAAGCAGGACTCAATGAGCTCTTCTATAAAATTTCTTTTTAGTCGAGTACAACAGTGCATCTTCTGAGCTGGAGTGAGATGATGTGGCATGCTCTTTGTGCAATGGTAGAGTGAATGAGCTACAATGTTTTAACCTAAACATTATTCAGCATCTAAAATTGACTGCAAAATATCCAGGGATCACTGCACAGTAATTGAAAGGATACTTGCAAAATCATATGATTGGAATTTTTCTGGAATTAGGGATCATTGGATAAGTGTCTTGAATGCGACAGCACCCTTATTGGCATTTAAATCTAACAGAACATCTTGAAGGATTCCAGTCAATTTTCAATTAGCAAACTTGTAGGATGTCCTTATGTGAAGCCAAAAACTGGCTACAGTCTTTACATCAAACAAGTTAACTTTCAAGAGAACATACTATTATAATTCTTGTCTCTATTATATAATAAGCAATAAGCATGGGTTAAAGTTCCATTTTTCCAAATTTGTTTTTAAAATTTGTAACCATAGGAGATAAACAAAGTAGAGGAATTTTAAATATGCGTAGAATATAATCAATACAAATATACTTATTTGTTTCAAAAATGTGAAATACAAACAAATATTCTGGTCACACTGAAGTGGACATATAGATCACAATTATTAGTTTAGAAATTTCAGCTGTCATGATGACATTACATTTTAATGCTATTAAGCTGATGGTTATAAATAAGGAGCCAAAAGGGAAAATCCACAATTTGGTAGTTCTCCTCCATGATATAATGTTGCATCTTTGGCTATGCATTAAATGCAAAAGCCAACTGAAAAACCTCAAAAAGATTAGCATACACAGAGCCGTTGTCATACCCACACTCCTGTTCGGCTCCGAATCATGGGTCCTCTACCGGCATCACCTACGGCTCTTAGAACGCTTCCACCAGCATTGTCTCCGCTCCATTTTCAACATTCATTGGAGCGACTTCATCACCAACATCGAAGTACTCGAGATGGCAGAGCCCGACAGCATCGAATCCACGCTGCTGAAGATTAAACTGTGCTGGGTAGGTCACGTTTCCAGAATGGAGGACCATCGCCTTCCCAAGATCGTGTTATATGGCGAGCTCTCCACTGGCTACCAAGACAGAGGTGCGCCAAAGAAGAGGTACAAGGACTGCCTAAAGAAATCTCTTGGTGCCTGCCACATTGACCACCGCCAGTGGGCTGATATCGCCTCAAACCGTGCATCTTGGCGCCTCACAGTTCGGCGGGCAGCAACCTCCTTTGAAGAAGACTGCAGAGCCCACCTCACTGACAAAAGGCAAAGGAGGAAAAACCCAACACCCAACCCCAACCAACCAATTTTCCCTTGCAACCGCTGCAACCGTGTCTGCCTGTCCCGCATCGGACTTGTCAGCCACAAACGAGCCTGCAGCTGACGTGGACATTACCCCTCCATAAATCTTTGTCCGCGAAGCCAAGCCAAAGAAAAGAAATGCAAAAGCAGCAATTTTATGTGAACATTTAATTTGTTACATTCCATCCTTATTGTTAAAAAAAATCACTTAAATGGTATAATTGAGCTTTTCACAGTGCATTAAGTATACTGCTGAACAACTATTCTAGCCTCAAAAAATTCTCTGTTACTTACATTCCCTCAGAATAACATTTCCAAATTCTCGTCTGTTAAAAGTTAGGGAAAGATATTACTTTCTGTTCATGCCATTTTATCCTTTTTTTTTAAACTGTATTTAAAGATTTTATCACAAGAATAAAAAGAAAAATTACATTTAAAGAAAAGATAAAAAATAAAATAATAAGATTACAATACAACATTAGTAACCTAAATTAAATCCAACTAACCTCCCCAATACGGCCACTATGAAAAAATAAAATCTATATAAAAAAAACCCACCCTTCCCCCCAAAATAAAGAGTGAAGAGTTAGTAAAATTAATAAAATTATATATATATTAAAAAAACACTCACCTACAAGAAAAATAATAATGAAAAAAAAATCAAATCTAAAATATCACACTTAAAAACATATTTAAGTCAAACTTAATTGCATGAACTTAACAAATGGAGTCCACTTCAGCTTATAAAAAGAAATCTTATCTTGAATTGAGAAAGATATCTTTTCCATAATTAAACAGGATTTCATCTCTAAGCACCACCTATCCAAAGTTAATATATTTCTATCTTTCCAAGTAAGCGCTATACATTTCTTGGCCACCGCTAAGGCTAAATAGATAAAATAAATCTGATAATCATTTAATCCTAAGTCAATTCTTCTTCTTTGGCTTGGCTTCGCGGACGAAGATTTATGGAGGGGGTAAAAAGTCAATTAATGATTGCATATTCCCTAATAAAAATATATCAGGATCTAATACAACATGGATATTATATAAACTATTAAATATAGATTGAATACCTTTCCAAAACTGTTGTAATCAGTCACAAAACCAAACAGTATGTAAAAAAGTATTAGCCATCTGATCACAGCAAAAAAACAATCTAACTTACTAAGACCAAATTTTTTAAATTTCTCTGGTGTTAAATATAATTGATGTATAAAATTATAATTAATCATCACTATTCTAGCATTAATCTATTTCCGAATACTATTTTGACAAATTTCCATCCAGGCTTCTTCAGCTATTGTAGAACCTAAATCTTTTTCCCATTTCAACTTATCTTTATCCCAATCTTTCTTACTTTCATTTTCTTGTAAAATACAATATAAATCAGATATATACCCCTTTTTTGGTATTGAAAGCACATATTTCTCAAAACTAGTTTCAGGCAATAGAATCATATGCCGACCACATATCTGTTTTACAAATGATCTTAACTGATAATACACAAATACAGAGTTTCCACTAATACCAAATTTCCTTTGTAGTTCCTCAAAAGAACAAAAACATCCTTCGAAAAAACAATCTGATAAATTTTTAATTCCTTTCCTTTCCCATTGTTTTAAAATGATATTGGAGACTGTAAAAGGAACAAGTTGATTATTATATAATGGCAATCGCCCAGACCACTTATTTTTAAGCCCCAATTTATTAAGTTTACTCGTCCATAAATTCATTAAATGTTTCAATATTGGTACATCATAAGTTCGTAATAAATTTTTATTCCATCGAAACAAAAATTCATGTAGAAATTTTTCTAAAATGACTGCTATTTCTATCTTTGCCCAACTAGGCGGATCCTCCATATTCATTAGAGCACTAAGAAATTTAAATTGAGCTGCCTCATAATAATATTGAAAATTTGGTAATCTTAAACCTCCAAATTGAAAATCCCACATCAACTTTCTCATTGCTATCCTCGGAAATTTTCCCTTCCATAAGAAATCTCTAACTGGTTTAAATAAATCCTTAAAAAAACTTTTTTTTTAAAAAATAAGGAATTGATTGAAATAAATATTGTATCCGAGGAAAAATATTCATTTTTATAGTATTAATCCTCCCTAATAAACCTAAAGGTAAATCCTTCCACCTAATCAAATCTAATTTAATCTTTTTTATTAAAGGAAGATAATTAATTGAATATAAATCTTGATATTCTGTATTAACATTAATTCCTAAATATTAAATTTGTTTAGTCGACTTCAAATTTGTAATATTTTTATATCTTGAGTAATCATCTTTACAAATTGACAAAATTTCACTTTTGGCCCAATTTACCTTATAACCCGATAATTGACCATAATTTGCTAAAGATTCTTGAATTGCTGGTAAAGAAATATCAGGATCCACCAAATATAATAAAACATCATCAGCAAATAAATTAATCTTATATTCCTCATTCAAAACTCTCATTCCCTTAACATTTTCATTTTGACGTATTAATTGTGCCAAAGGTTCAATAACTATAGCCATTTTATCCTTGAACTTAATTGCACATATACTTTCTAATTCATATTGTACTTTCCAAAAAAAGTTACATCAGAAAAGGTGAAAGGCTGCTTAATCCTGTGAGCTGTTTTCTTCAAGGTCAGTCAGTGTTGGTACCATCTCTTTGCATTAGATGAATATTACAAGCAGAGCCACAAGAATATTCCTTTCAGGATGAAACCTAAATACATTCACTTATGGTAATAATGTGTACTTTAGTTACTATGGAAAGGGAAGCAAAGGCAATGTACTTCAAAAAAGATGTAACAACCTATCTCAGAGTAACGGTGTAACAAAGCGACCTACTCTACTTCAGCTTGCAATATTGAAATGTACATAGAAAAGGACTTCATTGTAAAAAAAAATTAATACTGTAATTTCTGTCAATCACAGTTTCATTCAAGGTTGTAATCAAAGATGATTTATGTTGAATTTAACTGAAAAGCTATTAATATGCAGATTTCACAAGTGGCTGATTGCCTTTAAGAGTCATTAAACATTTTTATTTTATCAATTATATTATCTGTCACTGAATATTTTAAAAACTTGGATGTATTCTTCATCCAAATGTTGAGTGTAGCATATTTGATTATTTTGTTTACATGTTCTCACAGAAAAAGAATTGACGAAAATAGCTTTAATACTAACATTCAAAATTCACACTGTACACAAAATGAAAAGATTAGGAGCATTTTGGCAGAGTTTACTACATTAAAATATTTTACATAATTTGAACAACAAGCTGTACTTTTAAAATAACTAAGCACATGCAAATTGTGTGTGATGCGTTTGGTTCACTTGTACTGTATTCTGCAGTATAAAATTGCTTCAACCCACTTTTTAAAATTAAATAAATAATTATATTATTTGTTATACATGATGAGTTTCTTTCAAACATCTGATACATTCATACATTCAAAACTAGATTTGAATAAAAGTATGACACATAAAACATAATCTGAAAGAGCAATCAATTTAGGCCGAGTCCATATATAAAGGATGCACTGAATCGATTTATGCCTCTAGCCTGTGATCAGTTTTAAATTAAATTATTATCAGATTAATTACAATCATACCATATATTGCATATCACTGAAATTCAAAGTAACTCACAAAATTCAAGAACTAAAATTGATATGTTACTGAAAGTTAGAAAAATTTAAAAAAAAACCCATAAATTTATATGGGTGCAAAATCTTGAACTTTAAGCCATGTTTTTTAGAATATTGTGGATATCATTTCAGTTTCAATATGTGACTGAAGTGTGTGCCTGCACATCCACTATTTTTAGTGAGCGAATGCACAGTAAATGTTTACTAGACATGCATATCAAAGAGATTGTGACATCAATGAGCAGGCAATTTTCATTTAAACCAAAGTTTCCATTTTGAACTGGATGCTCCAGCTAATACTTCCTCTTAATCATGTACAGCACAACATGTGTTCTACAACAAAGTAAGTTCACACAGGCAATTTGAAGGTTTCATCTACCTTCAATAAGATATTAATTTATTCTATTGATTATTACTGTGATTTGCCTTCGAGAATGCTTTTAAATTCTTAAAGGTCATGGGGAGATATGTGATAGCTGATGAATGATTTTTGACTTGACTTCTGTAGAAACCAGTTCTTCCCCAAAAACATCATGACTGGGAGAAATGGGTAGAAAAGATATAGAATAGGCAGAATAGAGAGAACGAGGAGGGAGAGTTGGGGTTTCTGTAAGAAGCTATTTTAAACTACTGGGATCAGGGAATAATTGTTGAAAGACAACTTCAATGTAAGAGTCCTCTGCACTTTGCAAGTCTTCTTTCTTTGGCTTGGCTTCGCGGACGAAGATTTATGGAGGGGGTAAAAAGTCCACGTCAGCTGCAGGCTCGTTTGTGGCTGACAAGTCCGATGCGGGACAGGCAGACACGATTGCAGCGGTTGCAAGGGAAAATTTGTTGGTTGGGGTTGGGTGTTGGGTTTTTCCTCCTTTGCCTTTTGTCAGTGAGATGGGCTCTGCGGTCTTCTTCAAAGGAGGTTGCTGCCCGCCAAACTGTGAGGCGCCAAGATGTACGGTTTGAGGCGTTATCAGCCCACTGGCGGTGGTCAATGTGGCAGGAACCAAGAGATTTCTTTAGGCAGTCCTTGTACGTTTTCTTTGGTGCACCTCTGTCACGGTGGCCAGTGGAGAGCTCGCCATATAACACGATCTTGGGAAGGCGATGGTCCTCCATTCTGGAGACGTGACCCATCCAGCGCAGCTGGATCTTCAGCAGCGTGGACTCGATGCTGTCGACCTCTGCCATCTCGAGTACTTCGACGTTAGGGGTGTAAGCGCTCCAATGGATGTTGAGGATGGAGCGGAGACAACGCTGGTGGAAGCGTTCTAGGAGCCGTAGGTGGTGCCGGTAGAGGACCCATGATTCGGAGCCGAACAGGAGTGCGGGTATGACAACGACTCTGTATACGCTTATCTTTGTGAGGTTTTTCAGTTGGTTGTTTTTCCAGACTCTTTTGTGTAGTCTTCCAAAGGCGCTATTTGCCTTGGCAAGTCTGTTGTCTATCTCATTGTCGATCCTTGCATCTGATGAAATGGTGCAGCAGAGGTAGGTAAACTGGTTGACCGTTTTGAGTTTTGTGTGCCCGATGGAGATGTGGGGGGGGCTGGTAGTCATGGTGGGGAGCTGGCTGATGGAGGACCTCAGTTTTCTTCAGGCTGACTTCCAGGCCAAACATTTTGGCAGTTTCCGCAAAGCAGGATATCAAGCGCTGAAGAGCTGGCTCTGAATGTGCAACTAAAGCGGCATCATCTGCAAAGAGTAGTTCACGGACAAGTTTCTCTTGTGTCTTGGTGTGAGCTTGCAGGCGCCTCAGATTGAAGAGACTGCCATCCGTGCGGTACCGGATGTAAACAGCGTCTTCATTGTTGGGGTCTTTCATGGCTTGGTTCAGCATCATGCTGAAGAAGACTGAAAAGAGGGTTGGTGCGAGAACACAGCCTTGCTTCACGCCATTGTTAATGGAGAAGGGTTCAGAGAGCTCATTGCTGTATCTGACCCGACCTTGTTGGTTTTCGTGCAGTTGGATAATCATGTTGAGGAACTTTGGGGGACATCCGATGCGCTCTAGTATTTGCCAAAGCCCTTTCCTGCTCACGGTGTCGAAGGCTTTGGTGAGGTCAACAAAGGTGATGTAGAGTCCTTTGTTTTGTTCTCTGCACTTTTCTTGGAGCTGTACTTTGCAAGTACATCTATACTAAAGATCATCTGACACCATCATTGACTTTATCAGTACCGGTAATCACCCTTCCACACCTCATCTAACCTCATTGTTTCCCAACCCCGCACTGCCTGGTTCTACCCCTGATCTAAGATTCACAAATCCACTGCCCTGAAAGATCCCATAGTCCCCAAGTGCTCATATCCTACTGAACTGTAAACATCATACCCCAACACCACTTTGTCCCATCTGGTCCAATCTCTTCCCATTTCCATCGGAGACACATGCTTTCCATCACTTTGTTTAAAATTTAGACATACAGCACAGTAACAGGCAATTTCAGCCCACAAGTCTGTGCCACCCAAGACAGCTTTCAGCTCCCTGGGCTGGACCACCTGACTCTAACACTTCCATAAGGAAGGCCTCCAGGTCTTCACCTTCCTGGATAACAAACCTAACCAGTCCCATTCCACCACCACCCTCCTCTATCTGGCAGAAATTTTACTTACCCTCAATAATGTCTCCTTTCATTCATTCCACTTTCTCCATTAAAGATGTGGCTGTGGGTATTCGTTTGAGCCCCAACTATGTGAAACAATCCATGCTGCAAGCCTAATAACCAACTCAAACAACTATCTAGAATTTCCCTCCATTTTTCTCAGTTCCACATACCTATTTAATAGTCTATCAAAATATCCTATTGTACCTGCCTCATCACTGTTTCTGGCAGCACATTCCATTCACCAACCACAGAACCTTATCTCTTACATTCCCCTGTGAAAGCCATTCAGCTCTGGGAAAAGGCCTCTGGCCATCCACTAGATTAATGGCTCTCATCAACATATACATTTTAATCAGGTCACCAGTCATTCACCATTACTCCAAGGAGAAAAGTCCATGTTCACACAACCTATCTTCACAAGGGGTGCTCTCCAATCCAGACAACATCCTTGTAAATCTCTTCTGCACCCACATCTTTCCTGCAATGTGGTGACCAAAACTGGACATAATATTCCAAGTAGGGTCAAATTAAGGTCTTGCCTAGTTGCAACATTACCTCATGTCTCTTGAATTCAATCCCATAGTTAACGAAGGTTAACACTATCCCTTCTTAACAACACTATCCACCTGGGCAGCAGCTTTGAGTTGTCCTATGTAAACGGACCCCAAGATCTTTCAGTTCATCCACACTGCTCAAAGTCCTCTCATTAACATTGTATTCTGCCTTCAAATTTGACCTACTGAAATGAACTACTTCACACTTTCCTGGGTTAAACTCCATCTGCCACTTCTCAGTCCAGCTTTGCATTATACCAATGTGCCTTTGTAATCTCTGGCAACCCTCCAGACTATCCACAACACCACCCACTTCTGTGTCACCTGCAAATTTACTAACCTATCCTTCCACTTCCTCACCATTTATAAAAATCACAGAGAAGGGTTCCAGAACACCACAGGATACTGCCCTCCATGCAGAATATGAACCATCCAGAACCACCCTCTGCCTTCTCTGGGGAAGTCAATTCGTATCCAAAAAGCAAGGACTTCTTGGATTCCCCTGTCCTCCCTGCTTTCTATTAGAAATTGAACTCTCTGTGACTCCCTCATCCACTCCCACCAATTTCAACCCTGCCTTTTGGAATTTATCCCTTTTCTTTTTAAAATATTTTTTATTGATATTTGTACAATAGAAAAAAAATGAACAACACAATATGTGCTTTAGAACTATTGAAAGAAAAGTAACAATAATGATCATATGTAAAATTTCAGAAGTAGAACAGCACAAACCTAATGTTACAATAGAATCTAACACAAAATAAAAAGGATACATTCAAAACCTCTTCCCCTAAGCTGTGATGTGCTCCCATTTCTCAGTTCATTTTTGTGTGGGACTTCTACTTAAAAAAAAAAGCCTGCAAGTTTTGGAAAGTGACTGTGATCTGACAGCAAGCTTTGAAGACAGCATGTTCCTAAATGGAGTTGAGAGAGTGGAGAGAAATCCTGGAAATACAAGGTGTAGAGACCATGTGACCACCATTTGAAGAAGCAGTGCACAGTTTTGCTCAGGGGGCCATTTTAAGGAAATAGTACAGGAGCAAACACCTCTCTGAAGAAGAAATACTGTTCTGGATTGGCCTCATACATGGTTATAGACAATTTGCCTGATTTCCTCCTATTAATAATAGAGGAATGAGAAACCACTTTGCAACCAAAAAGAGCGAAGATCACTTTTGTTTGACTGACCCATGAAAATGGTTCTACTTGCAGAAGAAATACTGTGCTTGGAAGGTGACCAGACTGAGAGTCACTTGAGTTCACCTGATCCACAAAAAGGGTTCTGGAAGCTTTGTGAGCATCACTTGCTTCAGGTCCCCTACACCAAAGATGAGGGGAGTTTTGGTTGGCACTTGTCTAAAAAGGACATTTCGCTAAAGCACCTCAATAAGGGTTTTGTAAGTTAATCAACATTCTGTCACCCCTGGTCTCTTTCACCCACTTCATAACTGCTAATTTCATCTAAGGCCTGTGTGTCTAAACCATCTAAAGCTTGCATGTCACATCCATCTAAGGCCTATGTGTTGCAGCAAGTTCAATCCTATGCATCATCACTGAATTTCCGAAACTGAACTTTGAACTGCCTTTTGAGAATTGGACCTTGACCACACACACCAATATATTCACGGATGCTTAGAGGTTAAGTTAGATAAGTTTATATGTGTAAATAAATTAGATGAGGTGTAATATCATTATTGATTAATAATTAAAAATATTATTTTAAATAAAACACCATCTGGGCTAATTTCTTTTGCTGGTGTCTGGTAATAACAAAACAAGGTTGAAGATTGACATTAAAAAAAATCAAGTGGCTTAATCCATAAATGAGCCCCATATCATTTGATACTTGAATCAATGACAGCATATCTAATTTCTTCCAAATTTACATGACATCATATCCATTAGCCACCGTGCATATGTAGGTGAAACATTGTCTTCCCATTTAATCAAAATTGCATGTCTAGCCATTAACAAAGATAAAGATAAAATGCAACATTGAAATTAAGTTAGTATTGGTACAAAGTATTTCAAAAAAACATGCTATGAAAAGGTTAGGTTCCAATTTTAATTTACAAATAACCGATAGAATTTGAAAAACTTTATTCCAAAATTGTTCAAAGCTAGGACAGATCCAGGATATGTGAATTAAAGAGGCATCACACCTATTTTACATTTGTTGGCATTTATCCCTGTGACCACAAGAGTTTTACACTTGTACTTACAGCTCCTCCATCACAATCATTTGGGGCCCCTAACAGGCCTTACAAGTGAAGCAACACTTCAATTATAAATCTGTAAGGGTCATTTACCGCATCAAGATGCGTTCTCAACATTGGGGAGATTGGATGCAGATTGGCGAATTGGTTTGTTGAACACCTTTGCTCTGTTCACTGCAACAGCAAAGTCCTTACAGTAGCCAACCATTTCAATTCTACACTCCACTGCCACACTGATATGTCTGCTTCTTGTACTGCCAAGTTGAGATCACATGGAATCAACATTGACCTCCAATTTCTGGTAAACCCCTGCTCTCATTTTCCTTTATCCCTCCAACTTCCTTCCTCTCAATCCTTAGCCTCCTATTCCATTCTCTTATTAGCGAGCACTTTCTCAGCCCTCTGTCCCTTCTCCCTGTCAGTTCTTTTCCCTTCTTTCCCCTCTCACTTGTATCAACCTATCACCTGCTTCTCCACTTTCTCCTCCTCTCCCACCCAACCTTCTTATTTGGGCATCTGCCAGATTATTAGCATACCTGAAGAAGGACTCAGGCCCATAATGTTGACAGCTTATTGCTTTTCATGGATGCTTCATGACCTGCTGAATTTCTCCAGCACTTTGGTGTATTGATTACACCTCAGGATCTGCAGACATCTTCTTTATCTCAAGTTTAGTTCTAACATTCTTCAGTCAGGGTATCAAGCATGCCACATATTAATTGGCAGGCAACATGAAGTTGCAATTCTGTCTTGATCAGAAACAATGGAAGGGAATTAATTACATAATGCAATCCAAGCATTATAGTCAACACAGACTTCTTCTTTCTTTCTTTGGCTTGGCTTCGCGGACGAAGATTTATGGAGGGGGTAAAAAGTCCACGTCAGCTGCAGGCTCGTTTGTGGCTGACCAGTCCGATGCGGGACAGGCAGACACGATTGCAGCGGTTGCAAGGGAAAATTGGTTGGTTGGGGTTGGGTGTTGGGTTTTTCCTCCTTTGCCTTTTGTCAGTGAGGTGGGCTCTGCGGTCTTCTTCAAAGGAGGCTGCTGCCCGCCAAACTGTGAGGCGCCAAGATGCACGGTTTGAGGCGTTATCAGCCCACTGGCGGTGGTCAATGTGGCAGGCACCAAGAGATTTCTTTAGGCAGTCCTTGTACCTTTTCTTTGGTGCACCTCTGTCACGGTGGCCAGTGGAGAGCTCGCCATATAATACGATCTTGGGAAGGCGATGGTCCTCCATTCTGGAGACGTGACCCATCCAGCGCAGCTGGATCTTCAGCAGCGTGGACTCGATGCTGTCGACCTCTGCCATCTCGAGTACTTCGATGTTAGGGATGAAGTCGCTCCAATGAATTTTGAGGATGGAGCGGAGACAACGCTGGTGGAAGCGTTCTAGGAGCCGTAGGTGATGCCGGTAGAGGACCCATGATTCGGAGCCGAACAGGAGTGTGGGTATGACAACGGCTCTGTATACGCTTATCTTTGTGAGGTTTTTCAGTTGGTTGTTTTTCCAGACTCTTTTGTGTAGTCTTCCAAAGGCGCTATTTGCCTTGGCGAGTCTGTTGTCTATCTCATTGTCGATCCTTGCATCTGATGAAATAGTGCAGCCGAGATAGGTAAACTGGTTGACCGTTTTGAGTTTTGTGTGCCCGATGGAGATGTGGGGGGGCTGGTAGTCATGGTGGGGAGCTGGCTGATGGAGGACCTCAGTTTTCTTCAGGCTGACTTCCAGGCCAAACATTTTGGCAGTTTCCGCAAAGCAGGACGTCAAGCGCTGAAGAGCTGGCTCTGAATGGGCAACTAAAGCGGCATCATCTGCAAAGAGTAGTTCACGGACAAGTTTCTCTTGTGTCTTGGTGTGAGCTTGCAGGCGCCTCAGATTGAAGAGACTGCCATCCGTGCGGTACCGGATGTAAACAGCGTCTTCATTGTTGGGGTCTTTCATGGCTTGGTTCAGCATCATGCTGAAGAAGATTGAAAAGAGGGTTGGTGCGAGAACACAGCCTTGCTTCACGCCATTGTTAATGGAGAAGGGTTCAGAGAGCTCATTGCTGTATCTGACCCGACCTTGTTGGTTTTCGTGCAGTTGGATAATCATGTTGAGGAACTTTGGGGGACATCCGATGCGCTCTAGTATTTGCCAAAGCCCTTTCCTGCTCACGGTGTCGAAGGCTTTGGTGAGGTCAACAAAGGTGATGTAGAGTCCTTTGTTTTGTTCTCTGCACTTTTCTTGGAGCTGTCTGAGGGCAAAGACCATGTCAGTGGTTCCTCTGCGCTAAATACTTCCTCCACCATTATACCTCAAGTGCTTGTTCATTTCCCTGATATTGGAATTTTTGAGCTCTTTTGAAATACCGTGTATACTCATGTAATTGTCGATACCGTGTAATAGTCAACCCCTTCATTTTTGGCCACAAAATTGCCTGTTTTTCTATGACCTGTGTAAGAATTGATCCCCTTTTTTGCCCCAATTGTACCCCACCTCCATCTGATCTCCCAATCCCCCAACTGCTGCCCAACCAAGCTCCCGATGCCTGGACCACAAATCCTCACCCAGGCCGCCCACCAGATCTCTTGATGCTCTGACTGCTGATACTCACCTCGGCTGTCCACCCATCTCAATGCCCCAAATGTGGACTCATTACCCAGTCCTGGCCATCCAACACCTTGAACGACACAGGTACTTACCATGGTCAAAAGTGTGATGTGTAAAAGTTGATCTTCCCCCAAATTTGCCCTGAAAAATTGGTCCAAAAAATTCGATGATTACACGGTATATGGAATTTGACACTTCAATTAACAAAAATACAAATGCAGAAAGCATGCAAAGAATTTTAGTTATATTGTGAACTACTTGTAAAAAATGTATGCTTTTACTAAGAGTTTAATAAAAAGAAAATACAGTAGAATCTCCATTATCCGGAATTCAATCAAATGGAAACTCAAACAATCAGAAAAAGAAAAAAAATTAGAGGAAATAAATTAATAAATACATTGAAAAATTAATAAAAATAAATAAAATTATAAATAAAAGTTTAAAAATGTAGAGGTAAATGTTCTCTAAAACAACACCTTGGTGAAGATGGGAGCAAACATTCAGGCCCCGGCTCTGGTCAGGCCCCGGCTGCAGCAGCGGTTTGAATGAAGTTTGAATAAACTTGTGTTTGAATAAAATGGCGGCGCCCAGGATGAAGAGTTGGCTGGTGCTGCTCAACCTTGGGTTAAATCTCCTAAAGTGTCTCCCTATCCCTGTCTAGTAAGAATCTTTATCTTTATTCATATTAGGTATCTGCATATTAGTCAGGCTTTATCTGTAAACTTGAGAAGGGTGGATTAATTATGATGGCAGAACAATTGGTGTAGTGGCTGGCGCAATGCTGTTACTGCGCCAGTGACCAGGGTTCAAATTTAAATTTTATAAGTTAGGGGAATTACCTGATTAAAGTGAACTCTACAAAATTTATTACTACAATACAGATATTTTTTCAAATTACTTTACATTTTCCAATGCCTCTTGTCTTTTAAACTATGTATTCTTAATGCAGATGTATTAGTTAGGCATTGTAAGAGTGTGACTTAGTCAACCAGAAAATTCACATATTCAGATATTGGGGATTCTACTGTAGCTCTTTTAAGAATATTTCAAAGTGCTTTACAGCAAGTGAAGCACCTTTTGAAGTGTAAACACAGTCAAAACATAGGAGCCAATTAGCATAAACCACCTCACACAAACAAAAATCTATAATCTATTTTGTATCTTTAATTGGGAGACAAATATTGGAACATCATGGGTAGCTCTCCAGCTCTTTTATATCTGAGAACAGGGGAGAGGGTCATGGAGTTTTATAGCACAGAAACAGGTCATACAGCCCAACTTGTCCTGCCCACAAAATTGTCTACACGAGCTTGCTCCTTTTGCATGCATTCAGCTCAAATACCTTTCTTATCCATATCAAAATGCCTTTTAAATGTTACAATTTTATTACTTTCTTCTGCTTCCTTTGGCAGGTTTTTCCATATACCCACCCCCCTCTGTGTGAAGAACATGCCCCTCAAGTTTCTTTTAAATCTTTTCCCTTTCACCTTAAATCTATGCTTCTAGTATAGATTCCCCTATTCTGGGGTTAAAGGACCATGACTATTCACCTGATCTGTTTCCCGTTATGATTATATAAACCTCTATAGCCCACTCAACCTCCTATGCTCAGGGAGGAAAGTCTCAGCCTATCCAATCTCGCTTTATAATTCAAATTTACCAGTCATAGTAACATTCTTGTCATCTTTATTACTCTGTTTCCAGCTTAATGATATTTTTCCTATAGCTGGGTGACCTGAACTGCATGAGATACTCCAAGTGTGGTCTCATCAACATCTTATACAGTGCTGACTTGATATTTCTGCTCCTCCACTCAATGATTTTTAAGGTCTCACCTGATAGTCAACATTTTAGAATTCATCACTTCTCAGTATTCCTGAAAGCTCCCAGGTAGGGATTAGTTAATTTATCAAGGAATTTGCAAAACAAAATGTCTGTTCAATTTCTCAAATGGGACTTGAATACAAAACCTTCTGACTTGAAGGTAAGAGTGCCACTTTTCAAGTCAAAAATACTTAAAAAAAGATTTTAAAATGTTCAATTCAGTAATAGGGACAATCAAATTATCAGATTGTTCTAGAAATTTAGGTAGAGCATTAGTTTTTTTTAATGGAAGGTAATCTGATGATCTTACTTTCTGGGTCTTTTTGTGATCGCAAATCAGTAGCCTTTTGACTACCCTCTAAAATGGTCGAACAATCTGATCAGCTTTCATGGTGGCAGCTCACCACTGTCTCTACGGCAATTAGAAACAGGGGAGAAACAATGGACTTGCTAACAATACCAATAATGAATAAAAGTAAAATCTGACCATATTAGATTGAGGAGATGTTGAGTGTCTTGAAAACCATTGAGATGAATAAGTCTCCAGGGCCTGATGGGATCTTTCTCATGTGATGAAGGGAAGAAAGGTTGGGGGGGGGGGGTGAAGATTAATAGGGCTTTGATAAATGTCATTGTGTCCCCTTTAGTGATATGCTAGGTCAATGTTGTTCAGTTGAAAAGGGCAACAGGGAAAAACTAGGAAATTAGATTGATGAGTCTCATGTCAGTGGCAGTGAAATTATTAGAGATTTTCAAAGATTTATTCACTTTTGTAAAAATGTGAATTTCTAGGGTAGTCAATGTAACTTTGTGTATAGAGGTTTTCCCTGCCCAAGATTTTGAGAAATTGATTGATATGATTGATGAATATTGTGCAGTGGATGTTGCAAAGCATTTAGGTGGATATTGGTCCCCTTTTGGCTACCGGTTACCAATGGTGTTCCGCAGTGGATGGTGTTGGGGCCACTTCTTTTTACATTGTATATAAATTATTTGGATTATGGAATAGATGGCTTTGTGGCTAACTATGCATTTGACACCAAAATAGGTAGGGTAGGTGGTGCTGAGGATACCAAAAGGCTGCAGAGAGACTTGGATAGAGGTGGCAAATGAAATAAAATGTTGGAAAGTGTAAGATCATGCACTTTAGGAGAAGGAACACATAGGTATACTAGTATTTAGATGGGGAGAAAAATCAAAAATTCTGAGGTGCAAGGGGATTTGGGAGTCCTCATGCAGGGTACCCTAAAGGTTGGCCTCCAGGTTGAGTTGGTGATGAAAAGGTGAATGTAATGTTGGCATTCATTTCTCCAGGAATAGCATATAAGAACAGGGATGTAATATTGAGACTCTATAAAGCACTGGAAAGTCATCACTTTGAATACTGTGTACAGTTCTGGGCACCTTATTTGAGTAAAGACATGTTAGCATTGGAGAGGATTCAGAGATTTACTAGATTGAAGGGGTTAGCATATGAGGAATGATTGTCAGCTCTTGGACTATACATGCTGGAGTTCAGAAGGATTAGGGGGGACTTCATGGAGTCATTTTGAATACTTAAAAGCCTGGACTGAGTAGATGTGGCAAGGATGATTCCCATGGTAGTGGATTCTAGGACAAGAGGGTGTAACTTCAGGATAAAAGGGCATTAATTTAAAACAGAAATGCAGAAATGTTTCTTTAGTCAGAGGGTCGTGTGTCTGTGGAACATATTGCCACTGTGGAAGTGAGGTCATTCAGTGTATTTAAGGCAGAGATTGACAGAGTCATGGCATCAAGGGCTATGGGGAGTGGGCTGAGTGGGAGGATAGATCAGCTCATGATTAGAATGGCAGAGCAGACTTGATGGGCAGTGGGCCTACTTCTGCTCCTATATCTTGTGATTTGACATGGTAGGCTGGTCCAGAAGATTAAATCAGATGGGATCCTCTGGGAGTTGGTAAGTTGGACCCAAAATTTGTCTAGTCATAGAAAACAGAGAGAAGTAGAGAGGGATGTATTTCTGGCTGGAGGACTATGACTTGCTGGGATATCTGTTGTTTGTAATATATGGACAAAAATGTAGATGGTCTGGTTCATAAATCTGCAAATGACATAGAATTTGGTGTAATTGTGGATAGTAAGATTTTATTTGTTTCCCTTTTTTGCAGCATAATTACATAGATATGGGTCTATGTGTGGTTATCATGGACCATATCAACAAATAAGATGAAAATATCTTTATCTATATAAAGGGATTTTCAATTTCGTTCCATTTATTTTTTTATTCAATATTATATTGGACACATTATGAGAAATGGATTAACCACTAATTAATATATAATAGAATTAGATGTCTTAAGATATGTGATATATATACGATATGACCTGTTGTATGCTATTACTAGATGACTATGTATGTAGATTTATATTAAAGTCTATAAAAATATTTTAAAAAGAAAACAAATTGGGCAGAGAAATGGCAGATGGAGTTTAATCCAAACAAGTGCAAGGAAATGCCTTTGGGGAGATCAAATGCAAAAGGGAAGCATACAGTAAATGGCTGGATTGTTAGGAGCATTGATGTACAGAGCAAGTCCACAGCATCAGAAAAGCAAAGGCAACACATGGCTTGTTTGTCTTCTTCATTCAGGATGCGGAGTATAAAAGTTGACAAGTCATGATGTAACTCCTCAAAACTTTGGTTAGACCACATGTGGAGTATTTTCTGCAGTTTTGGTCACATCATAGGAAAAGCCTTTGGAGAAGACACAGAAGAGTTTCAAAAGGATGTGGTTTCATTGGTTCAAGTCCAAACTTATTTATCATCCGAGTGTACCAGTACAACCTGACAAAACAGCGTTCTCTGGACCATGGTGCAAATTAGTTGAAACAAATAGAGACAAACAATAAAAATACTAAAGCTTATATTTAAAAAAAATATTATTAATAAATGATAGTGGCCATGGGGAGTTGTTTTAGCAGTTCAACATTTCACTGCCCATGGGAAGAAGCTATTCCTCAGCTTGGTGGTTCTGGCTCTAACACTTCTGTATTTCTTTCCTGATGGGAGTTGCTGGAAGATGCTGTGTGTGGGTTGTAGGGATCCTCACAGATTTTGCAAGCCCTCTTTAAACACAGATCCTGATAATTCACATTGTTGGGGTGGAGGGAGAAGACCCCAGTGAGCCTCTCTGCTCATTAGATGGTCCTGTGGATTGACCTATGATCCAATGCTCTATAGAAACAATACCACACTGTGATGCAGTTGAACTGGACAATCTCCATAGAGCTCCTGTGGAAAGTTCAAGTCCAGTCAAGTTGATTGTCATTTGATTGTATAGGTACAACCAGATGAGACAGTATTCTCTGGTCCTCTGTGCAAGACTTGCAGACATACAACCTGACTTAACACACGTACAGACAAATGATACATGTGCAGGAAAAGTATTTATCCATGTAAATAAATAAATAAGATTGTTTCATGAATGAGACTCTTGGATGGTTAATGTGCACAGTTCCCTTGGTTCAGCATTCTCATTGTCCGATGGAAAGAAACTGTTCCTCAGCCTGGTGGTGCTGGCTCTGATACTCCTGTATCTCTTTCCTGATGGGAGTAGTAAAAAGATGCTGCTTGCAGGGTGAAAGGGGTCCTCAATGATTTTTTTCATGCCCTCTTCAGAAAACGATCCTGGTAAATCACGTCAATGGTTGGGGTTGGGGGAGGGGGGGGGGGGGAACAAAGACTCCAGCAATCCTCTCTGCCACTTTTATGGTCCTGAGAATTGAGTCAATTTCTCTGCAGCAACCATAACACAGGACACTCTCGAAAGAGCTCCTGTAGAAGGTTGACATAATGGTGGTCACTAGCCTTGCCTGTTTCAGCCTTCTCAGGAAGTGCAGTCACTGTTGCACCTTCTTGACAAGTGAGATGTTGAGTGTCCACAAAAAGTCACTAGTTAAATGAACTCCAAGGAACTTAGTGCTCTGTACAGCAGAGTTATTGACGTATAGTTGAGGGTGTTCGTTCCTGGTTCTCTTGAAGACTACGACCATCTCCTTCATCTTGTCCATGTTGAGACTCAGGTGGTTATTCTCACATTTCATGAGATTTTCTTCCTCTTCTCTGCAGTGAAACTCATCACTGTTGCTGATGAGGCCAACGACTGTTGTGTGATCTGCAAACTTGATGACTCTGTTGGAGCTGGAGCTGATGCTGCAGTCGTGGGTCAGTAGCATGAACTGAAGAGGGCTGAGCACAAAGCCCTGAGGTGTGCCAGTGCTCAGTGTGATGGTGCTCAACGTTCTGTTACTGACCAGGACAGACTGCAATCTTTCCGTGAGGAAGTCCAGAATCCAGTTACAGCAGGGTGTGTTGAGTCCCAGCAAGGACATCTTCTCCACCAGCCTCTGGGGAATTATCATATATTGAACATAGAGCTGAGGTAAATTAACAACAGCCTTGCATATGAGGGGTTTTCTCCAGGTGGGTCAAGATGGAGTGAAGAGACAAGATTATAGCATCATCTGTGGAACAGTTTCTTTGATAGACAAATTGAAATGGGTCCACAGTCTCTGGGAGGTGTGCTTTGATGTGTTCCATAACCAGACACTCAAAGGATTTCATAATGGCGGAGATCAAAGCCACAAGGCAGTAGACATTCAGGCCTTTTATTGTTGCCCTCTTGGGTACCAGGATGATGGTAGCTGTCTTGAATCCTGAATCATGTGGCTAGGTCCTGCAGTGAAAAAAGCAGCAGATACAGGCTGTCTGGGTCTCTTTCTTTGTTTGCTGGTGCCTTCAAACTATCCTTGAAGTCCAGGCTGCAGGCAGCTCTGGAGGGACCATCCTGGACTATGAGCCATGGTAGATGCTGGAAATCAAGTTTACATGTATGTACTTGTTAGTTGTGATCATTGCCGTGCTCCAGGCAGCTGTGGAGGGCTGACTGCAATAAACCCCTCCCTGATCCCCAGCAAGGGTTACACTGGAGACCTGGTTTATGTGTATATACTCATTTATTTGTTACATTAGATACCATGCCTGTGGGTGGTGGGTGCTGAACAAATTAAACTCTCGTTTCTCCATATACTGTACCTGTGGTTTGTTGGTGCTGAACAATTTAAACCATCGCTTCTCGGTATACCGTGGCTGTGTACCCTTTTAGTGAATTCCCATGTTTAAATAAAGACCTCTGTTTGTTCATATCATGTGTCCAGCCTTGATTCTTTTTGAACCCATCAAATCTATTCTTGAGCATAAACTGACCAGGTATGTTGTCTGGTCCTGTTGCCTTGTGTGGGTTAATCTTGCATAGGGTTCTCCTCACCCCAACTGCGGCTGTGCAAGGGGCCCATTCATCAAGGGGACATGGAGCTTTCTTTGGCGTCAACCTGTTCTTCTCATCAAACCTTGCTTAGAAGACGTAAATCAATCCGGAAGGGAGGCGTCATTGTCACCAAGTTGACTCACCCAGTCTCTCCAATGTAGAAAAAGCTTCGCTGAGCACCCTCAATTTGCTTGGATCAGTGACAGGGATCTACCAGCAGCCAATCTTTTAAATTCTGCGTCCCACCCCAATACTCACGTTTGTCCATGGCCTCATGCACTATTCCACCAACACCTGTAAATTCAAGGAACATCATCTAATTTTCTGTCTTGGCACTCTCCAACTGGATGTCATTAAGATTGTTCTCCCATTTCTACTAACCTACTTTGTATTCTCCCTCCCTTCCTATCCCCTTGTCATCTTTCCACCCCCTTCCTTCTCTATTCACTTAGTCATCCCTCCTCCCCCCTGCTTGCTGCTGTTCCTTTCCTGCCTTCTCCACCTATTATTTTCTGCTTTTGGGATCATGTTCCTCCCCTACCCTTCCCCCTTAACTTTTTGTTCAGATGCCTGCCAACATTTTTCCATACCTTGATGAAGGGCTCAACCCAGAAATGTTGGTTATATATCTTTGTCTTTGCTATATAAAGTACATTTTGACCTGTTGAGTTTCTCCAACATTGTATTTTTAGCAGGATGGATATATGTTCGGCATATCCAAGATGGGGGTGAGAAGTAGCCTTTTATAAATCAAGGACATTGGTATATAATCGAGTATTACAGATGGAACTGTTCCACTGACCCACCTGGAGAATGATGCCAGGCTACTGTTCATTCGGATCAGCGTTTAATACAATCATACCCCAGGGGCTGGTGGAGAATTAGGTATAAAGACAGGATGAACAAACTTGGATCATTTTCTCTAGAGCATTGGAGTTTGAGGAGAGACTTGATACAAGAGTATAAAATGATGAAAAGCGAAGAATAGGGTAGATGGTCAGAGACTTAATCCCAGGGTGGAAACATCAAATACTGGAGGTCATAGCTTCAAGATGATTTGTGAGGAAAGCTTTTTTAAACAGAAAGTGCATGACTGTCAGGGGAGCTGGTAGAAGCAGGTGCAGTAGCAGTTTAAAAGGTGTTAATGATACACGAGAGTTTACTGTCATATACATCAGCACAATGTTCTAATGCACCAAACTACATACTTGCTACAGGCACAAAAGGTACATCAACAATAGTATAAATTAAATTACCATACTGCATCATGAGACAGAAAGAGAAATGATAAATATCGAAGGAGAGATGAATAAATATTCACATTTGAATGAACAGGCAGTGAACAGAGAGATATGGAACCATGTGCAGTCAGATTCATTAGATTAGATTGGCATCATGGTTAACATGGTGGCTGAAGGAGCTGTTCCTGTGCTACATTCTATATTCAGAAAATGAGTCCTTGCCTCCCTGACAAATCTGAGAAGCGTTGCAGGCAAATTGTTTACTGGACCTTGAGTTATTACCATGCAATTCATCTCAAGTTTCATAAACTTATACTCAGAAATAATTTCCCAATAGAAAAACCAATTTAAACAATTCAAATCTTATAAAGCTGCAGTAGCAAAGTAGTGTAATATGATTGCCTTGTCCTGATAGGAAGATGCTTTTAATTTGTGAAACTTTCAATTTTATTAAACAAGACATCATTACATTGGTAAATTTTGCTTTTAATGTTCTCAGCAGGAAATTTATGGAAACAAGTTGGAGAAGTTACCCTACCATATTTAAATTACCAAAACACACAAAAAAAGACTAATTCAGTCTTGATCTTTCACAAATATTATGGGATTATAAGCACTCCAGGCATCATATTATTTCTCAAGAGAAATCTAATTGAGGATTGGTATGGAGAAGAATACCAAGGATACACACACACACAAAACTCTCTCTTTATCTCTCTCTCTATCCTTGATCTGGATCCTTGATTTCCTTATCAGAATACCGCAGTCAGTATGAATTGGAAACAACATCTCCTCCTCACAGATTATCAACACAGGTGCACCTCAAGGATGAGTGCTTAGTCCACTGCTCTACTCATTATGCTCCCATGACTGTTTGTCAGGAACAATTCCAATGTTATCTACAAATTTGATGTTGACACCACAGTTGTTGGCAGAATCACAAACAGTAATGAGGGAGATAGATCAGCTTGTTGAGTAATGTCATGCAAAAAATCTTGCGCTCACTGTTAGCAAAACAGGAGATGATTGTGGAATTCAGGAGGAAGTCAGGGGAACACAACCCCATCCTCATCAAGGGCTCAGTGGTGGAGAGGGGCAAGGACTTCAAATTCCTGGATGTTAACATCTCCAAGGATCTGTCCTGGAGCCTCCATGTCAATGCAATCATGAAGAAGGCTAGCCAGCGGCTATATTTTGTGAGGTGCTTGAGGAGATTCGGTAATTCACCGAAGACTCTCAAAAACTTCTATAGGTGTACCGTGGAGAGCATTCTGGCTGGTTGCATCACTGCCTGGTATAGAGGCGCCAATTCTCAGGACAAAATAATCTCCAGAGGGTTGTTAACTTGGCCTGCAACATCATAGGCACCAGCCTTCACTCCATCAAGAACTTCTACATGAGGCAGTGTCTTAAAAAAGCAGCCTCTATCCTCAACGACCTCCACCACCCAGGCCATGCCCTCTTCACTCTGCGACTATCAGGAAAAAGGTACAGGAGCCTAAAAACGAGCACTCAGCCATAGGCGTTCTGTGGTTAGTAAGGGATTACTTAAGGTAGCATGTGAATGGAAAAAAAAGGTTGGGAATCACTCCTAATAAAGAGAAGGGGGACGAATATGGATTGTTTTCTTCAGAGCATTAGAGGCTGAGAGGCCACTTTATAGAAGTGTATAAAATTATGAGAGACATAAATTGGTAGATAGTCAGCAATACCCCAGAGTGGTAAAGTCAAATACCAGAGGGCATTAAGATGAGAGGGGAAAAGTTTAAAGGGGATTTGCAATACAAGTTGTTTTTTTTTAAACACATAGTGAGTGCCAGGTGCCTGGAACAGCAAAGGGAATTCATAGAAGCAGATATAAGAGCAATGCTTAAGAGGCATTTAAACAGATGCATGAACAAGTAGGGAAAAGTGGAATAAAGACCACATACAAGTCGATGGGATTTACTGAGCTTTTTTTTTGCAATAGTTTGAAGGAATTTCTAACCTGCTGTCTCAACAATCTAAAATATTCTGATCTAGAAGTGAGCTTATCCCTTTTGATCCAAACTGTTATGGGATGACAGGTAACAAGATAAGCTGTTAAATTGCATTCCTCAGACACACATTTTTCTCCATCCTTCAATTGCACCCATGTAATATGTCAACAGCATCTTGCATTTACATATCATTCCAATGGACTGAAATGTGCTAAGGTATTAAACTGGACTCCTATCAAAAAAACATTTTGTACCAAATTGCAGAGAAGGCACCAAGACTGATAACTGAAGGCTTGGTCAAGAAGCATTTTAGGGAGCCATTTTAAGTGAGGAAAGGATTGTAGAGCTTTAATAGAAATTGTGAGGCCGGCCACAAGGGGATTAGAAGAGTAAAAGCTCAAGATGGAAAAAATACTAGATGGAGGTTTTAAAACAAAATGGTTGAAGTGGTATTGGAGACTGGAAACATGATAGTGATGGGGAAATTTTAACCAGCATATTAGTAATAAAATTATTTTTTATCTAGAAAGTTATAAATGGTTCAGCTTCCAAAATTTTCTAGGAAATGTTATAATGCTCAAGTCTGCTGCAGGGACCATGGATAAGAACCCAAATATTCAGTGAAGGTGTTGGAAGTTCTCAGTAGGCCAGGCTTGGGAATGTTAATCTTTCAAATAAATTATCTTTCATTTCAACTGTCTCTGTCTTTCTATCTGTGTCAGTCTCTTTTTTCTCTCTCTCTCCCTCTCTCTCTCTATCTATCTATGCTTCCTGATCTGCTGAGGAAAAAAAATGGTCATGCCACTGGTGCAGACATGGGAAAGTGAAGACACAGTGCTGCTCTGAGCTGTTCAACCGCCAATGGGTCTTTATACACTTTAAACAGCCTGATAAAGGGCCAAGTGATTTATTTTAAAATCCTGCAATGGGCCTATGACCAACATGATGCTACTGCTGTTTGGCAGCAACCACAAGGAGTTGCAGACTCGAGGGGAGTAGCAGACCAGCACAGGACACCAGCAAGGGATCAGTGGCTGAGGGATCCATACAAGCTGCGGGTAACTTGCGGTCAGAGAATAGGTCATGGGAACCAGGTATTGGAGTGGAATTTGAGAGGATGCTGAAGGCAAGAAAGGCTTCGGACAGGCCTCAGGTGCTGGATGTTTAGATGTTTAGATCTAGAGCTTAGATGCCAATGGATCAAACAGGTTCTTTGTGGCTGCAGAGGCTGCGGGAGCGCTGGAGGCAAATTCATGGACACATAGACTCAGAAGGAATTCTCTTTTGCTTCTCCTTCTCTCTTACTGTGAAGGGCGCCTGGCCACACTAATAGCTACACTACTGGTGACTGTCAGCCTTATGGCAGGCAGAATGCAATTTTGAATAATATTACATGTTCTGAGCTATTACCTGGCGATAAGGGAATCTTGAATCTTGAGCATTTCCAATATTCTGTTTATAGTTCAGAAAAATCATTATCTGCAGATACTTTGCTTTTGTGCTCAAATATTTAGTTTTAGGAGATTCATGTTCACTCAATATTGGCAGAGGTAAAGGTTCCATTATTGTCACATAGTACTGCATTTAGAATGTTACACACATAAAATTTTTAACTTTTGTCTACTGTAAGTCAGACAGAGAGTTTGTCCAGCACCCCTCACAGAAACCTACACACTTGATGTTGCTAAGCAATCTCCCCTCCGAGTGCTGACCAGTCCCTGTGTCTGCTTAGCTTCCAGTATCAAACAATCCTAGGTATATTCAGGCTACTGAATGTCAGACCATATGATATGCCTGCAACAATGGAATTGTTCAGAGAAATGTTGGTTTCAATGAGCTGAGGACCATCGGCATACTTGAATTGGATACTATTGTTTTGGACAGAAGTGATAATAGAATGTAATGGGATAGAGAAGCCCCAACAGATAATGAATAGGATCGTGTTCAATAAATAAGAATGGAGCCAAGTTCCATTCAGTTGGAGAAGAGAGTCAAAGCATTGCAGAAAATGCAATGATCAACTGTGGTAGTCTCCAGATACGTTGAAAAAACAAAAGGACAGTTTACTAGTCAAGGCAATAACAAAAGTTAATTATGATTCCAGTAAAAGATTAATTACCCATTATTCTGCTTTCAGTGGCTTTGGATGAAGAAATGTGTCAATTTTTTGTCCTAAATGAATTGTGTATTTTTTGCCTTCTGCAAGAGTTTCAATTATAGATATATATATAGATATATATATATAGATTGTACATCACCTTTGTTGACCTCACCAAAGCCTTCGACACCGTGAGCAGGAAAGGGCTTTGGCAAATACTAGAGCGCATCGGATGCCCCCCAAAGTTCCTCAACATGGTTATCCAACTGCACGAAAACCAACAAGGTCGGGTCAGATACAGCAATGAGCTCTCTGAACCCTTCTCCATTAACAATGGCGTGAAGCAAGGCTGCGTTCTCGCACCAACCCTCTTTTCAATCTTCTTCAGCATGATGCTGAACCAAGCCATGAAAGACCTCAACAATGAAGACGCTGTTTACATCCGGTACCGCACGGATGACAATCTCTTCAATCTGAAGCGCCTGCAAGCTCACACCAAGACACAAGAGAAACTTGTCCGTGAACTACTCTTTGCAGACGATGCCACTTTAGTTGCCCATTCAGAGCCAGCTCTTCAGCGCTTGACGTCCTGTTTTGCGGAAACTGCCAAAATGTTTGGCCTGGAAATCAGCCTGAAGAAAACTGAGGTCCTCCATCAGCCAGCTCCCCACCATGACTGCCAGCCCCCCTACATCTCCATCGGGCACACAAAACTCAAAACGGTCAACCAGTTTACCTATCTTGGCTGCACCATTTTATCAGATGCAAGGATCGACAACGAGATAGACAACAGATTCGCCAAGGCAAATAGCGCCTTTGGAAGACTACACAAAAGAGTCTGGAAAAACAACCAACTGAAAAACCTCACAAAGATAAGCGTATACAGAGCCGTTGTCATACCCACACTCCTGTTCGGCTCCGAATCATGGGTCCTCTACCGGCATCACCTACGGCTTCTAGAACGCTTCCACCAGCGTTGTCTCCGCTCCATCCTCAACATTCATTGGAGCGACTTCATCCCTAACATCGAAGTACTCGAGATGGCAGAGGTCGACAGCATCGAGTCCACGCTGCTGAAGATCCAGCTGCGCTGGGTGGGTCACGTCTCCAGAACGGAGGATCATCACCTTCCCAAGATCGTGTTATATGGCGAGCTCTCCACTGGCCACCGTGTCAGAGGTGCACCAAAGAAGAGGTACAAGGACTGCCTAAAGAAATCTCTTGGTGCCTGCCACATTGACCACCGCCAGTGGGCTGATATCGCCTCAAACCGTACATCTTGGCGCCTCACAGTTCGGCGGGCAGCAACCTCCTTTGAAGAAGACCGCAGAGCCCACCTCACTGACAAAAGACAAAGGAGGAAAAACCCAACACCAAACCCCAACCAACCAATTTTCCCCTGCAACCGCTGCAACCGTGTCTGCCTGTCCCGCATCGGACTTGTCAGCCACAAACGAGCCTGCAGCCGACGTGGACATTTACCCCCTCCATAAACCTTCGTCCGCGAAGCCAAGCCAAAGAGAGAGAGATATATAGATATAGATATATATTAAAAGATGATTACTTTGACAATGCAGCCATCTCACAAAACAAGGAGGAACAGTTACCTCATTGTATGCCTTTAAGGGAGGTGTGGGGACAGAGGATTTTCTATTATAAAATAGAGTAAAAATCTAAACTGATAATGCAGATTTCACAATTGCTTGATTGAAGATTCTTAAATATGATGATTTTTTTTCTATATCAAAGAAACAAAAGACTGTACCTTCCACTATCTCAGGTGTTTGACAGCAAATGAAATAATTTTTTAAGTGAAGCTGCTGTAAAGACACAAGGAACACATCAGTCAATTTCCACCCAGCTATCACCCAAAAATTGTAAAAGGATAGTGGCCAGATAGTGTGCAATTAGAGCATTGAGATGTCGAGGATATAAATTCGCTTACAGTGTTCTCTTGCTCTTCCTCAAAATAGTGTCCATTGAGAGGATAGATTGAGCCTTGTTTGCCATCTCATTTGAAAGGCAGTGGTGCACAAAAAACACTGTATTTTTGTACTCTCAGTAAAAAATCAAGTTGCCCATCATGGTTCAACCTTGAATTGAATACAAAACACATTTTTCTGTTTACCAAATTTTAAGGACATGACTCTCTGACCAAAAGATTGCAGATAATATTCAAGGCAGATACACCTGGCATCACAACCAGGTGCTATGGTGTCTTGCAACAGTGCTGGAAAATCGGCGGATGAGTGTTAATGTTCTGCCTCCCCCTTCATCCCATTGGCCATTAACAGCATTTGTCTGTGAAGGTGAGGGTCAAGCCGGAATCACCACATCAAGATCGGACTCCAGGCAGTTAGGCAGGGCACATGATTGGAAAATGGTGGGAGACTTAAGCCAGAGGCTCTGCTTTCCAAATGAAATCACGGAAACCAACCACAGACCAGACCTTGTGCTGTGGTCGGCCTCAGTCCATCTTGTTTGCATCATCGAGCTTACAATGTCCCGGGAGGATGCAGTGGAGGAGGCCTATGAGCGCAAAAAAACTGAAATACGCTGAGCTTGCAAGTGATGTGCAGCAATGTGGCTGAAGGCAAAGATCTGGCTGGTTGAAGGAGGCTGCAGAGCATTTGTAGCCACATTGACATCAAGGCTACCCCAGGAGTTGGGAGTGCGAGTAAAGATACACCAACAGACAGTCAAAGATCTCTCCAGAGCTGCTGAAAAGGGTAGTCAGTGGGTATGGATGAGGAGAAAGGATTTCATCTGAGTTTCCAAGTGAGTGAATGGCATCTAGGGGGTGAGCCTGGGTCACCGGAATTCACTGCTGAACCCTCCAGCGGTGTCATGGGTCAATAAGCGAAACACTGGGGAAAGAGGGCACCCACTTAATAACCCAGAAGATGCCACCTCTCACTTGGCTACCCCGCAGAATCTCGGCAGCAAGGCTCAAGAGTGCAATAAGGGATATTAACATCTAGTCCTACGTAACATGAGTGACAGCTGATGATCAGAGTATGGAGCATTTCATTCTGACCAAATGTTTTAAGATATTTTGATTACTCATTTTAGCCACATAAAGAGAAATTAACATTAATAAGTCTACTCTTGATAATTCAAACATTTTATGTACTGAGAAAAAATAAGCAATAAAAGTGACACAGCAAGTTAGAAATTTGTGCTGAAGTGAATTATTAAATACTTTATATTCCACAACTTTCAATTGATATTGAATTGCCTGGAAATCCATAGTTTGTCCATAATGCTAATGCACCATTTAGATTTAGTGACTTCGACTCAGCTTGCAAACTGAATTTCAGGGACACACGACTGTTACAATGTACTGTGATTAGCACAACTAAGGAGCAACACATTTTTTGACATACATTTTTAAGAATAAAACAGCTGAAATCCATTATGCAGGCATATCTAAAGTAGCAATTCACAAATAGCTATGAGGTTAATAGTGTAAATATTTTCAGTTGAAATATATCTTGGTAGCATACTGGAGAGTAGTCCCATAACAAATCCAAACATGTCATATGATGAAGGGAGAAATAAAAGATAATACCAAGTATTTGAATACATTTTTTCCTCTATCTTTAAAGTTCTATTACAGAGCAAATTAGAAAAAAATATTCAAGATACTGTAGACATGGTCACTGTCTCCTTACTTCCTGTAACATACACCTTCTTGAGTTTTGAATTAATTTAGCCTCAACTAAAAAAATTCAAAGACTAAACTCTAAATTAGCCATTCTCAATGGAGGCACATTTAAGGGGTGTCACAGACTGAAATCATAAAATATTTTTTTATGTAGTCAGTAGGAGAACAGAAGAAACCAACTAAATTTGTCTGCTTCCCAGAGAAGGGGGATCAGAAATTTTGAGCAGAGTCCTAAGGGGCCTATAGCCAAAATAAAGGTTGGGTCTTTCTTTTTCTTTGGCTTGGCTTCGCGGACGAAGATTTATTGAGGGGGTAAAAAGTCCACGTCAGCTGCAGGCTCGTTTGTGGCTGACAAGTCCGATGCGGGACAGGCAGACACGATTGCAGCGGTTGCAAGGGAAAATTGGTTGGTTGGGGTTGGGTGTTGGGTTTTTCCTCCTTTGCCTTTTGTCAGTGAGGTGGGCTCTGCGGTCTTCTTCAAAGGAGGTTGCTGCCCGCCAAACTGTGAGGCGCCAAGATGCACGGTTTGAGGCGTTATCAGCCCACTGGCGGTGGTCAATGTGGCAGGAACCAAGAGATTTCTTTAGGCAGTCCTTGTACCTTTTCTTTGGTGCACCTCTGTCACGGTGGCCAGTGGAGAGCTCGCCATATAACACGATCTTGGGAAGGCGATGGTCCTCCATTCTGGAGACGTGACCCATCCAGCGCACCACTGACATGGTCTTTGCCCTCAGACAGCTCCAAGAAAAGTGCAGAGAACAAAACAAAGGACTCTACATCACCTTTGTTGACCTCACCAAAGCCTTCGACACCGTGAGCAGGAAAGGGCTTTGGCAAATACTAGAGCGCATCGGATGTCCCCCAAAGTTCCTCAACATGATTATCCAACTGCACGAAAACCAACAAGGTCGGGTCAGATACAGAAATGAGCTCTCTGAACCCTTCTCCATTAACAATGGCGTGAAGCAAAGGTTGGGTATAGCTGCTCTAAATCATATATTACAAATGAGCTCATTCTTAGGACAGCATTGTATGTGTGGTCTGACAATAAATCTGAAATTTGAAGTAACTTTGAAATTTGTATACATGTGATTTAAGAGACAATTGTTCACAGGATCTATTCATTTCAAGATTCATTTGAAACTCCAATATATTCACCACTTAAGTCTTTCCTTTGGTGTTGGAAAGGGTAAACAATTTAGCTTGTTCCCTGACTCAGCTCCAGAAGATATAATGCATTAAACATGAACTCAAATGAAGACAGCATAAGCAAATGATTTCGAACAGGGGATGAAAAGAATAGTTAGACTGAAATCAACATTTATTCATCATTTATGATTGATATACAGATTGGAATGACGCTGGTGGGATGAGATTGCCCAGAAAGAACAAATCTTTGAAAGAGGAATCAGTGAAAAAGGATGTAGAAACCAATAGCATAAATAATAATGCTGAATGTTGATAGGAAGAACAAGTCAATGTACTGATGATGGGCTCAAGGCCAAAACGATAGTTATGTATATTTATCTTTGTTATATAAAGTACACTGTTTGACCTGTTGAGTTTCTCCAAAATTATGTTTTTACTTCAACTATGGTTTCTGCAGATTTTTATGTTTTACTCCAGAAATTGAAGGAGGCTGTTTTAATAACAAAATAAAAATATACCTAATTTATGAAAATTTCAGAATTTATCTTTGAATGATTCTTAGAGACAAATTACATTTCAACTCCAATGTGGTTTTATCTCTGCCTCTAGAAGAAAAGTAGCCATTTTGTTATGGCATCAGTTTCTAGATTTGCCCTGTGTTGTCTTTGAATTTAATTCTCCTTAATTGATCCCGTATAAATAGCAATAGGACTTAATAATCTGGAACTGATTTGCTGGTGCAAATTTTCAAATAAAGAAAAAATATATTGCTGAGAAATCAAACATCACTGAAGGACTTGAATACAAAATGGGGAAAATGAAATCGATGACCAAATGTGATGGCAGGGAAATGAATGAGAATATCATGGTGAGTTTGTATTTTTTCAGTTGAAAAAGGCATGTGAAGTTAAAATGAAACAATTTTCTATTATTATTTTAGTTTGACTCAGAAGACGCCAGCTAGCATACATGAAAATAAGCCAAGTCTATGGATACAAGATTTATTTTTTCTCTGATGTTTCCTCCTTTCCTTTGAAATGAATCAACTTTGATTTACACCTACCTTCTGATAATATAATCAGCTGCAAATTACATGACAATTAAATGGGACAAAAACTCAGCAATATGGAGTTTATACATTTCTAATTTTCACCAAAGAATTACTAACTAGTAATCTACGACATGTCTAGATTCTGCAAATTATTATGAGAACATTAAGCACAAACGAGAAAATAAAAGCTACTCTATGATTGTCACACAGGCTGCATTGATGGGCAAAATTGATGTCTAACATGTCTGGTGGTTGTCAGGAACCCCAACTACCTGCTCTCTTAATCTATGTAATCATGAAGGTCAGATGATGGTATATCTGATCTGCCCTGAAATCAATCCCCAATCTTCATTTAAATTACAAGTTTAGGTTCTTTAATTATTTGTCATTACATTATATACATTTTTTATTCTTTTAAAATATTTTTATTGATTTTCATAAAGAACATACAAATTATACAATTTGATAAAATGATAATTACGTGAAATTAATGAAACATTCCATATATAAAAAACATACATAAGTTGTTAATCATATCCATAATTCATATTCCAAGTACTATATGTTGTTATATAATTAAAAAATTTATATCAACAAATATTTAAAAAAAAGAAAAAAGTGAAAAAAGGAACAAATAATAAAACAGGAAATAATAATAAGAGAAAAACTCAAACCCCCTAGAAAGATGCTAGAAATGATTAGTAATTGAAAAATGAAGGTAGAAAAAAGGAGAAAATGGAAAAGATACAAGTCAGACAATTTAATTACATTGAAATAAAATTACAAAGTAAGAAAGTGAGTCATAAATGACCACCATAACATCTAAAATATTATCTGAATTATTAACTGAATAACAAATCTTTTCCTTATTCAAACATGATGTCATGCAACCACTGATCATGAGAAGGTGGACAGCATCCTTCCATTTAAGTAAAATTGCATGCATTGCCAAAAGAGAGGCAAAAGAGATAGCACAACTCCGAACCAAAGGCAAAGAAGAATCATTCCCTCCTATTATACCAAAGGATTCAGTATTAAATCTATATTAAATTTTTTTCTCAAAGTATGGAAAACATCTCTCCAGTATTTTTCTAGACCAGGACAAGTCCAGAACATATGAATTAATGATGCTACTCTGCTCTTGCACCTGTCACAACAGGGACTCATATGAAAATATTTAAAAAATTAACTTACTGTAGATCAATGTGTTTTCTAAAACATTCTGAACTACTTTTAAATGTTTACGAGCAACAGAAACATTTAAAAAACAGAGGTGAATTGTCAGTCCTCAGATGGCTCTGAGGATGCAGCTTCAGGTTCCTCTGCCCAAGTCCTGTCCACAATTTATAGCCTAACTTACCTCACAGAAGGATTATGCAATGGAAATCCCCAATTCATCAGATCCAAGATGTTGCAGCAGCCATGGCGACTTGGGCAGGTATCGAGTATGAGAAGTGTGCTGGTTTGTACATGATATGATTCATTGAAAGCTTTACTCTCTATACTTTATTTTATACTATCGTTAATACATTTAAAATCAATATCTTAAAAATTATAATTTAATGCTATGTAAACTTTCAGATCAAACATCTTCAGGCTGAATTCATGTATTAATACATTTGTATTTAAGTTAGGAATTATTGGACAGTCAGGTTAATCATTTTGTATAATGGCATGCATTAAATAATTATTTTCATTTAATGAAATTTCAGAGAAAAATCTGCTTTGCTCTTTTATCCATTGGTTGTAAGTTGTTCAGCAACGACAGAACTATTGCTCAATTATGTCTTAAAGGAAGA
This sequence comes from Narcine bancroftii, assembly GCF_036971445.1. NCBI lineage: Eukaryota > Metazoa > Chordata > Chondrichthyes > Torpediniformes > Narcinidae > Narcine > Narcine bancroftii. The sequence goes on along the minus strand of NC_091470.1, from coordinate 57,323,132 downwards.
TTTTGCTGAAGGTCATAACTATCCTATATTGTAGCCTATTGGACAGACATGTTTTCATTTTATACAAGAGAGAATATATTTATGATTACAAAAAGTTGCTTTGTTGGTATGAATGTTAATAGCTTAATAAATGGAAAAAGGAATAGTTAACAGCAAATAAAGATATATTCCAGATAGTGGAATTTCTAAACAATTTATTTAAAAACAGCTCATTAACATGAAAATGTCAAAGACTGTTGATTCTGGGAGGTGGATTTGAATTTATACATACCAAAGTATTTAATTATATGCCATCATCCATGAATAAACATCCACGTGACTAACTGGCCAGATTTTAGAATTTATCCCCCACCTCTGCTGACTAGCGTACAATAAAAGATACAGAAAATTCCCACTCTCATGTTAAGGAATTAAATATCAACCTAACATGGACTGGGACTAAATAAGATCGTTAAAAGAAAAATGTGCAAAAGTTCATTTCTGTCAGAGATTTGTTAAAATCATACTTGTTCAAGCAATAGTCAATGCCTGGGTACTCTACCTACTAATTGAAGATAGGCTGATGATATATTTGTATCAGCACAATCTATGTTCATCTCTTGATACACCAGCCTACCTTCAATTCCACAGTACAGCACACATGAAACTTTCCTGTTACTGTTTATCTTCAGCAATACCAACATGAAAATATATTTAGTATCTACCACTTTTTTGTGTTGAACATGGTTAATAGATTGCTTGTGAAAATGATTTCAGTAACTTCAACATACTGTCAAAAGAATGTTCTTTTTAAATAAAAAAATTCTTGAGGTAAATTTGAGCTGCTGGAATCAAACTTATATTGTGTTCTAACAGTCTACTATCTTAAGGACAAACTTAATTGTTCAAACATACTCAAAAGAACAAGTTTTAATGAACTTCCTTAGGTTAATCAGTTTGGTATAAGAGTAAAATCAATGTCTCAGAAAATTTATGAAAGAGAAATGTATTACACACACACACACACACACACACAACATATCATAAATTCTTCCCAACGTTGAATAAATTAGATTGTGAAATAGACAGTGGCTTTGTGTTATCAGTGAAGTACAAGGCAATATATGCTGCATTAAATTTTCCATGCATTCTTTAGTGCAATAATGATTTCCCGAGTAAGGAAACAGATCTTAGACTCTTCATCAGACCTCTCATTAAATTCTCCACCTCCTCCTGAGAAAATTCACATTTTAAACTGCTCCTGCTTTTATTCATAAACACTGGCCCACAAGTACATGAAATATCTACTTTTAAAAAATATGAAAAGGACAAAACCACAAATGTGGAACTTCAATTAATTTAAAGCCCCAATCAGTAAAGAATAAATCCTTAGCAGATCTAATTACCAAAACTCTCTGTAGACTCAGACAGACCAGCCAATCTTCCTGCTGTTTGAACAGTTTGATGAACTAAGGAACTGATGGATATCAAATCATTTTGTTTAATTTATAAATGGATTTTCCCTTAATACTTAAATTATCACCAGTACAACACCATCAAATTGGGAACATCCTGAATGCAAAGTCTATAAGGAATCTGGAAAGAATCCAATGAGCAATGTTGCTTCAGTTCATTCCCCCAAGATTCATCTAATTAAAAGTAAGGGGGTAAACCTGTTTAATTTTACTGCTCACGAACAATTGAATCCCCAGCAGGTATGTCGCAAGTAACATAACAATTGCAATCGCACATAAAATTACAGCATTCAATGTGATATAAGAATGTCACAAATAACAATTAGCTTTCTGTAAAAATAAAAGTATACCAAATTATATTGAAACTCCCTAAATTGGCAAAATATTAATGTAATGCTCTTAATTTAGATCAACTTATTTGACTTTTCAAGTTACTCACTATAATACTGAATATTATATAGAATCTTAACTATTGCCAGAGCCATATTTTTCTCTGGTCTTCACATCAGTAAATAGAACTCAATCATTTCAAAGGTCTTGCCCTTAACCTTGCCCTTTTCTGCTTCAAATTCCCACCTGGCTCAGGGGTCTCAGACTGTGAGGACGAAGATGCTGAGCTGGCTCCATCCTCTGTGGTACCCTGTGAGAGAATGCCTCGCCCTGGGGGAAGTTTCATGCCCAGTTGCTCTGCCATTTCCACATGATCTCCAGGGTGGACATAATCAAACACACTGCTGCCTGTCAGTTCCACCTGAGGGGGTAGAAGTCAAAGTCTAACGTCAGCATTCACTTTTCAATCAAATCCACAGTACTCAGAAAATACAATAATGACATAATATTTCTCCTAGTTGTTATCATTCAGTTTCTGAAATCATAACAGAATATGCTTTGCTGGCTCTAACAAAGAACTTTTGTAATCACAATTAGATTGTACTTTTTAGAACATTTATTTATTAATTTCACTTATCGGTATCCAATATCCAACAACAAAGTTCAAAAGGATGGATTAATGAACAAGTTCCTTTTGGTTATCATAATTTCTTGTAAACAAATGGAAAAATTGATTTTCCACCTTTAAAATTATATCAATACAAATCTTATCAGTATATTTTAAGAGATTTAAATTAGTTTACCAAGCAAAATAATTCATCAATATAAATTAACGGTGAAATTCTCAATTAAGAAGTGTGCATTTATTAGTTAACTTTCATAAGCTACATCCATGTACTGATTGAAAGAGTATCATGAATAACGATTTGTAAATGTTTAACATTCAGATATCTTTCACAGTTAACATAAATATGTTAATTAGCCATAATTTGATTGCTTGCATTGGCTCTGTTCATTTGCCGACTGTGTGTAACATGGCTTTTGTGTTGTAAACTTCACCTGATGCAGCAAATAGAAATTTCACAGGCTATTTCTATTCATCTTTTTTAATAAGACTCTTTTAGTAAGTATTAATCACATATATTCTACAGTAAGAACATGCTTGATCACTTTTTTTCCACATTTATTTACTGAATAATTTCATAAGCACATTTGAAGGATTTTCATCAGCCATTAAACATTCTTCAATAAACCATTGAATTAGTGTGGTGCAAAGCTGTACCATACAGTCTGACATTTTTGTTATCACAACAAAGTGTTATCATGCATTAACAGCTACACATTTATAGATGTCTTAAATTAATAATTGCTTCAGTGAATACATCTAAATTGTAATGTAATAATTTTGTTTTTAGAAGTTTGAAATGCTCAGTGTCATTGTGGTAGCAATCAAAGTTACTGTAAGTAGTAACTTTCTTATATTTTTATTCCTCTATTCTGAAAAGTGATTTCAAATGATGCATCATGGATCTTTGGGTACTGACATCTCTCAGATGTTTAACCAATGTGACTGTATAGAAACGAGTGGGAACAGAAATCACAATCCACGAAGTTCAGATAAACATCAAATCAAATATCATTATCAAATACTAGCACATATTATTATTGTTCACAGAAACTACAACAATGAAGACCTAATCAAAACGAGCTTTTGTTTCACTCTGATTATTTTTCACAAACAAATTGTCCTGAGAACCACAGCTTCTTTAAATTATTTCTCCTGCAGAATAACTCAGGCAGAATGTAATTTATAAGATGAGGAAGAAGTTTCAAATTGAAAAATATTGTTCAAGAAAAGCTCATTTTATAATTACCCGATACCATCCAGTTTGAAAGAGCTCCTTGTTTGATAGTTATATTAGAAAAATACTGCATGATTTTACAATGAAGTGGAGGTAAAACAGATTAATGCATTTTTGAATGATTGCATTTGGCAGCAATTCTGATGGTAATGCACTGAAATTTTGAGATTAATTTATAATTAGTGTTTGTGGAACTAAGGTGGCAACAACTCAAAGTGCAAATGATTTAAAAAGCAACAATTTGCACAATACTTTAATCTTCAGAAAAAGAAACAGCCATCTTTTTTTCCACAACCAAAAATGTAGTTCAGTACAAATAAATTGCAGGGTAAAAAATGGTGCTTTTTCCAATTTAAAATAGTCATTGCGAAGCAAGTGAGCAAATTATTTGATTTCTCTGCTGAATGCAGCTTTTTAATTATTTTGAATGTATAAAGATTGGAACCTCTGGTATCTTTTTTGGTTGTATGGGTGAGGTGGGGTGGGTGATGGTGGTTACGTTTGAGATAGCCCATTATGACAATTTTCTGTAATATGAAGCCACATCATCTGTGCATGCATCAAGAAACACGAGTTGAAAAAATACAGTAAAACTCTTGGTATCTGGAATTCAAGCAACTGGCAGCCCCAAGCTACTGGCAAAAAAAAACAATCGAGGAAAATAAATTAAACAAATAAAATAAATAAGAATAAAATAATAAGTAAAGTATATGTTTACAATTGTGTAAGTAAATTTTCTCTGCAGTAACACTTAAACATTTGCTGAAGATGGGAGCAAATATTCAGCAAGCGAAGCAGAGTGCTTTGGAAGAGAGGGGAGGCCACAACTGGGGGGGAATGAGGTCGCTGCCATGGAAGAGAGGATTGCTGCTGCGGGTGGGAGAGGAGAGGAGTCACTTGGGGGGGAGAGAGGAGAGGGGTCGCTGCCATGGTGGGGGAGGAGAAGGATCATTGCTGCAGGGGGGAGAGAGGGGTGGCTGCCATGGGGTGGTGGGGGGGAAAGAGTGTGGAGGGACTACGAACTGCTGCTGCTGCAAATGTGAGTTGTGACAGCTCAATGTTCGCGGCAGCAGGATGTTGTGGGGGGGGGAAGGTCGCGATTGTCAGGGTGGGTGTTGATTGACGGTGGGGGTTGCAACTGATGGGGGGAGGGTGACTGATTTGGGGGTGGTGATTGACGGTGGCTGGGTGGAGGGGCAGGGGAACCGATAGTTCCCCTCAGGGCGTAACATGTCATGGGGGCAGGATCCCCCTTAAATCCCCAGGTTGGCGATTTAATGGGTTGATCTCCCTGCAGCTTAAAAGGTACTGGAAGCACCTTTGCCCCACTAATTACACCTGGGTCCCAGGAGGGCTACCCAGGTGCTGCAGCTTAAAAGTGCCTAAAGAGTCTCCTTATCCCTGGTTAGTAAGAGTTATCCCAGACAGAGATTTTTTATCTGTAAACTTGGGAAGGGTAGTTAATTATCTATACAATAATGTTATTGTTTGTCTTTTGGGTAGCTCTGTGGAGGGGGAGGAACCTGCAGATGCAGTGACAGTAAAATGTTTTCAAAGAATGTAACTGAAAATAAAGCAAAAAGCTTTAAGGTTTATACATATTCATGCAAGTTGTTTGTTCAGTGTAAGTACAGTATAGTATTTTTGTCTTTTAAACAGTTTATTGTTAATGCAAGTGAATTAGTTAGGCATTGTAAGTCACAAGCAACTGGAAATACCAATCCCCATAGGTGCCAAATACCAGGGTTTTTACTGTAATTCTTTTTCCCCCATAAATCCCATTTGGTTCATCAAATTTTGGGTAATGATTAGAGAATTCTGTTTGGGCAAATTTCCAAAATACAAATGAATGTCATTTAATTTTTAAAAATTTTAAATTTAGACATACAGTATGGTCATAGGCTCTTCCAGCCCACGTGCCTATACCACCCAAAGGCCCCAATTAACCGACAGCCATCCATACATTTTGAAAGGTGGGAGGAAACCCACGCAGACATGGGGAGAACATACAAACCTCTAACAGACAGCACCGGATTGGAACCTGGGTTGTTGACACTGTAATAGTGTTGTACTAACTGCTCTGCCAACCCTGCTGCAACGCAGGGTATTGCAATGTTAAAAATAGCATTGTCTTTTTTTTAATATATTAATGAAACAGTGAGCTTTTAAATTCCCTTTGCTGAACCTGTTCATTAGTTCTATACCTTCTTGAGTTGCAGTGTTTCTGGTGAAGGTGCTCTCAGTGGTATAGAGAAAGGTGTTGGCATGGCAATATATTTGTCAGGTCTCCATCCTCAACCGATGGTCAGAACACTTCCAATCTCTTTTCAGTGCCAACCGCTCAGTCCAAGATTCCGCCCTGCTCCAGCTCCCTCAACAGCCCCTAAGGCTAGAGCTGGATGAGGTTCCCACCCTGGATGAGACATATAAGGCAATCGAACAACTGAAAAGTGGCAAAGCAGCAGGTATGGATGGAATCCCCCCAGAAGTCTGGAAGGCTGGCGGCAAAACTCTGCATGCCAAACTGCATGAGTTTTTCAAGCTTTGTTGGGACCAAGGTAAACTGCCTCAGGATCTTCGTGATGCCACCATCATCACCCTGTACAAAAACAAAGGCGAGAAATCAGACTGCTCAAACTACAGGGGAATCACATTGCTCTCCATTGCAGGCAAAATCTTCGCTAGGATTCTACTAAATAGAATAATACCTAGTGTCGCCGAGAATATTCTCCCAGAATCACAGTGCGGCTTTCGCGCAAACAGAGGAACTACTGACATGGTCTTTGCCCTCAGACAGCTCCAAGAAAAATGCAGAGAACAAAACAAAGGACTCTACATCACCTTTGTTGACCTCACCAAAGCCTTCGACACCGTGAGCAGGAAAGAGCTTTGGCAAATACTAGAGCGCATCGGATGTCCCCCAAAGTTCCTCAACATGATTATCCAACTGCACGAAAACCAACAAGGTCGGGTCAGATACAGCAATGAGCTCTCTGAACCCTTCTCCATTAACAATGGCGTGAAGCAAGGCTGTGTTCTGGCACCAACCCTCTTTTCAATCTTCTTCAGCATGATGCTGAACCAAGCCATGAAAGACCCCAACAATGAAGACGCTGTTTACATCCGGTACCGCACGGATGGCAGTCTCTTCAGTCTGAGGCGCATGCAAGCTCACACCAAGACACAAGAGAAACTTGTCCGTGAACTACTCTTTGCAGACGATGCCGCTTTAGTTGCCCATTCAGAGCCAGCTCTTCAGCGCTTGACGTCCTGCTTTGCGGAAACTGCCAAAATGTTTGGCCTGGAAGTCAGCCTGAAGAAAACTGAGGTCCTCCATCAGCCAGCTCCCCACCATGATTACCAGCCCCCCCACATCTCCATCGGGCACACAAAACTCAAAACGGTCAACCAGTTTACCTATCTCGGCTGCACCATTTCATCAGATGCAAGGATCGACAATGAGATAGACAACAGACTCGCCAAGGCAAATAGCGCCTTTGGAAGACTACACAAAAGAGTCTGGAAAAACAACCAACTGAAAAACCTCACAAAGATAAGCGTATACAGAGCCGTTGTCATACCCACACTCCTGTTCGGCTCCGAATCATGGGTCCTCTACCGGCACCACCTACGGCTCCTAGAACGCTTCCACCAGCGTTGTCTCCGCTCCATCCTCAACATCCATTGGAGCGCTTACATCCCTAACGTCGAAGTACTCGAGATGGCAGAGGTCGACAGCATCGAGTCCACGCTGCTGAAGATCCAGCTGCGCTGGATGGGTCACGTCTCCAGAATGGAGGACCATCGCCTTCCCAAGATCGTGTTATATGGCGAGCTCTCCACTGGCCACCATGACAGAGGTGCACCAAAGAAAAGGTACAAGGACTGCCTAAAGAAATCTCTTGGTGCCTGCCACATTGACCACCGCCAGTGGGCTGATATCGCCTCAAACCGTGCATCTTGGCGCCTCACAGTTTGGCGGGCAGCAACCTCCTTTGAAGAAGACCGCAGAGCCTACCTCACTGACAAAAGGCAAAGGAGGAAAAACCCAACACCCATCCCCAACCAACCAATTTTCCCCTGCAACCGCTGCAATCGTGTCTGCCTGTCCCGCATCGGACTTGTCAGCCACAAACGAGTCTGCAGCTGACGTGGACTTTTTACCCCCTCCATAAATCTTCGTCCGCGAAGCCAAGCCAAAGATATTTGTCAGGATGGTGTGCACTCTGCAGGTGGTGCTATCCCCTTCTACTGTGGACTTGCATCCAATAGCTCAATAATTAGAGCACTGGTCTTGTAAGATGGGGTCATGAGTTCATTCCTCTTTGAGGGCCGCTGGACAAAGTGCAACTCTTCGTAGACAAAGTTAATGAATTTCATGTATGTTACATTCTAAATGTAGTATTGTGTGACAATAATGGAACCTTTACCTTTACCCTTTGTGATAGAGACTGCTATTTTGGGAGAGCAGTAGGACTTAGCTGTGCATTTGTCAATCACTGTATGTTGGTATTGAAAGGAAAGAATGTTTAAGGTAATGGATAGGGAACCAAGCAAGAGAGCACTTTGTCCTGGATGTTGATTTTTAAAAATTTCTAGAAAACACACAATTGTATTGTGTTATGGATTATTGTATATAGATATATTTTTGAAGGAGATAGGATGTGGGAGTAGTGTAGGTCACAAACACTTCACAAAACAGATCTCATTTAAAATGCCAGAGCTCTGCTCAAGCCACACAGTCCAGGTTCCGAGTGCCTTTCCAAAAACTTTGAAGAATGCCCATAGAGACTTCACAAGTACGTGTTAATTGGACATGCTGTGGAGTAATGGATTATTGTTTTGAAAGCAACAGATGAATGGACTCTGAAGATTGGGTCCCGTGCCACAATCTGTCTGGTTGCAGTTTGCTATTCTAAGAAGGTCATGTGGTTTTGCAAGCAGAGAGAGAAAAAGAGGAGACCAAACAGGCTTTCTCTAAGAGAGAGAGAGAAAAAAAACTGGTTTCTACAGCATGGTAAGCTGGCAGTTTGTTGAAAGACCCCATTTTGAAGACGGGTTGTGAGTTCTGAATTCAGTCTGTTGAAACAACCCATGTGGTCCATACAAGAGGAAATCGCTGGCTAGAGTGTTTCTCCTGAAATAAGGAAACAAAAATGAACTCTGTGGTGACCTACAGAAGAAAAGATTATGATTTTGAAAACCCTGATGAGGCAAGTTTCTTCGACAAGACACTGAAGTTGCTAATCGGAGGGAACCAGTTTGTGTGTGTCCAATGAGCAACGAATCTCTTTCTGAAATCAACAAAAGCCTTCTTGAGCAGTAACCAATTACTTCTAAACACCAGAGCTTGGTGAAAATTCATAGGTTAAATTTTGTGCACAGTATAAGAATTGCCTGATACCAGTGAACTTGGGAGGAGTGAGATTGGATTGTGAATCCAAGAACTTTTCTGAACTTATGCACATTACCTACATGTGCGCTTAGAATTAGAAGGGGGTCAAGTTATAGTAATAAGTTAAAGTTTGATCTTGTTTTAATGTTTAAAGAAAATTAAAAACTACTTTTGTTTAAGTAACTATTTGTCTTGGTGAACTTCTATTGCTGCTGGGTTTCGGGGTCCTCTGGGCCCGTAACAATTGCAATTGAATTGAATTGCGTCATGCTCTTGACTTGTGCCTAATAGATGCAGATGTGCTTTGGGATGTCAGAAGGTGAATTACTTGCTGCTGGACACCCAGTTTTTTCTATGAAATCATTACATTTATATGGCTGATGATGGTGACTCTTGGGATGTTGGTGATAGTGGATTCAACTATAGTAAATTCTATTAAATATCAAGGATAGGTGATTAGGTTCTCTCTGGTTGGGAATAGTCACATTATAGTGATCATTGACCCTTGGAGATTTCAGAATCCAGATCAAAATCAGAAATTATTGCCGTGAACGTCTTGAAATTCGATGTTTTGCAGCAGTATCATAGTGCAAACATTCATATAAACCACCTTACGACAATACATTTTTAATTAATGCACGAAAAGTGAGGCAGTGTCTTTGGTTCATGATGATTCAGGAATCTGATGGCAGCAGGGAAGAAGCTGTCCTTGTGCCATTGAGTGCTCGTCTTTAGGCTCCTGTACCTTTTTCCTGATGGTAGCAGAATGAAAAGTGCATGGCTTGAGAGGTGGGGTCTTTGAGGATAGAGGTTGCTTTTTTAAAGACACCTCCTCATGTAGATGTCCTCGATGGAGTGAAGGCTGGTGCCTGTGATGTCACAGGCTGAGTTAACAACACTCTGGAGTTTATTCTTGTCCTGAGAGTTGACACCTCCATACCAGACAGTGATGGAACCAGCCAGAATGTTCTCCATGGTACATGAGAGTCTTCGGTGATACATTGAATCTCCTCAAACACCTCACCAAGTATTAGGAACTGGTGAGCCTTCTTCATGATTCCATCAACATGGAGGCTCGAGGACAGATCCTCAGAGATATTGGCACCCAGGAATTTGAAGTTCTTGACCCTCTCCACTGCTGAGCCCTTGATGAGACTGGGTCATGTTCCCCTGACCTCCTCTTGAAGTCCACAATCATCTCCTTGGTTTTGCTAATGTTGAGCACAAAGTGGTTGGTGTGATACCACTCAATGAGCTGATCGATCTCCCTCCTGTACATTTCCTCATTGCCATTTGTGTTTCTGCCGACAACTGTGGTGTCATTGGAAAATTTGTAGATAGCATTGGAATTGTGCTGGCTGCACAGTCATGGGTATATAATGAGCTAAGCATGCATCCTTGTGGTGTGCGTGTTGATAATCAGTGAGGAGTCATTTCCAATTCGTACTGACTGAGGTTTTCTGATGAGGAAGTCAAGGATCCAGTTGTGGGGGGAGGGGGGAGGTGCAGAGGCTTCTTGACCAGCTCTGAGGGAATAATAGTGTTGAAGGCTGAAAGTTAGTCCATGAAGAGCAGCTGTATGTATGAGCTGCTGTTTTCGAGGTGATCCAGAGCTGAGCCAGCGATATTGCATCTGCTGTGGAGTTATTGTGATGTTAGGCGAATTGCAATGCGGCCAGACCTTCCTGTCACTTATTAACACATATTCAACATATTCTGAATGTGGTGAGGGTCTTGCTGTGTATATCTGTGGAATATATCATTTTCTTAGAAGCTGCAAAAAGAATTGATCATCGAAAATTGAGAGCAGATGTTCCCATATCTGAACATATGGAAGGTAGGTCATTGATGATACAACTGATGTTTGACCCTTGAATATTGCCACTTATAAATTCATGCAGTAATGTTCTAATGTTTGGTGACTGGCCCTCAACAGCCATAATTATCTTCCTTTATGCAAGCTATGACTCAGTCATTGACTTTCCCTCACTGTCCATTGACTTCATTTTTACCAAGGTTAACGAAATGTCACGAGTGTTTGAATGCTGTTCTTTGGGCCAAGGTATAAGCAAGTCTAAAAAATCACAGGCTCTGACCTCCCATCTATTGAGGATATCCATTTGAGGCTCTGCCTCAAGAAGGCATCCAATGTCATAATGGACTCCCAGTTCCCTGGTCATATCCTATTCTCCTACTACCTTTAGGTTCAAGAACAGTTTCATTCCAACAAATATCAGGCTCTTAAACCTCCTCCAATTATGGTATTCCTGGACTGATTTGGCACTATAAAAAGGACTCTCTGAATTATTTATTATATGGTAACTGTAAATATTTATTATCTACTTTTGTATTTATCTATTTTTTATTTAATTTAATTTAATGTCTACTATTGTAGATTTTTCATGAAGTGCCTATTTGGCTGCATCAAATAAGAATTTCAGTGCATATGTATATTAAGTCATGTATGTCATTAAACTTCATCATTGAAGCTCTACATGGGTAGCAAACCTGCTTTAGCTCAGTATCTCAATGATCTATGGCCATTTAAATTATTAGTACATGCTACTAAAATACTCTCGTAAAGTAATTAGAATTGTTGCGCTTTGACATACAGGATAACAGAATTGGAAGAATGCCATCTCAGATAAAGAGGAGAAACTTGCATCCAATTATTTGAATGGCATAGTAACCTTCAGGATTTTGCAAGATTTTAATTTTTCATTGTTCAAGTAATACTAGCTCACACAATTTCAAAGAAATGAATTTTATCTTCTAGTGACATATCAAACATTACATTGGCTTTACTTGTTCCAGTATGTATCACTAAATTAATATCTCTGAAAATATTTACTATCTTCAGCCTTGCAGTTATGAAAAACCAGAACATAATTAAACAATTTAATAATTACTATAACAGATTTTAAAACTGCCATACTGTTTCAGCTACAAAAATGTAAAACATGCATGTAGCACCAGCTGCAAATCATAAAGCAATCTTTTAATTTTTAAAAAATTAAGACACATAGAATCGTTACAAACCTTTCCAGCCCACTAGCCCGTGCAACCCAAATACCCCAATACGTTTTGAAGAGTGGGAGGAAACTGGTGAAACTGAGGGAGAACATATAAACTCCTTATAGACAGCGCAGCATTCAAATATGGGTCTCTGGCTCTGTAAGAGCATTGTGCTAACTAGTCGGCCATTTGATTTGATCATTTGTGGATTTTGCACTTCTTTTTCCTTATCTTCTGTTCTCAAAATTGTGTTTGCCCCAATGTAATATGGCAAAGTTTAAAGAAGAACTGTTCATTCCAGCAGTTAACTAAAAACACAGAAAACTATCATTCGCATAAAAATGTGATAGATTTTAATATTATCTGTCTCCCAAATGATATTGGAGCAGAAGTAGGCCATTCGGCTCATTGAGTCCACTCCACCATTCCATCATGAGCTGATCCATTCTCCGACTCAGCCCCACTCCCCTGCCTTCTCTCCATAACCTTTGATACCCTGACATACAGATACCTGTCAATCTCTGCCTTAAATACACTCAACACCTGTGTTAGTAAATTCCAGAAGTTCTGTTTTAGATAGGTGCCCTTCAATTCTGAAGTTGTGTCCTCCCTACCTTAGTTCCTACCATGGTCTCTCATGTCTTTGACTGATGTCTGAAACCATTAAAATATATAATTCAAAATGATCCAAGACAACAAATATATTTATGAATGTGTCAAAAAAATGACATTTCTCCAAATATATTTAAAATAATTTAAAACTAAAATATTTAAAAACACACCTCTTTCAAAAAATTAGACAAATTCTAGTTCATGGTCAAAAAGGATCTTGCTTTTTAAAAAAAAAATTGTTGCTTCCAGTTTAATAACAGACAAAAGAACTTGAAGACAAAGAATTTCCAGATATTTATCATTTAAAAAAATGTTATTTTAAATAACATTAGATATATACAGCTGCTGAAGATCCAGCTGCGCTGGATGGGTCACGTCTCCAGAATGGAGGACCATCGCCTTCCCAAGATCGTATTATATGGCGAGCTCTCCACTGGCCACCGTGACAGAGGTGCACCAAAGAAAAGGTACAAGGACTGCCTAAAGAAATCTCTTGGTGCCTGCCACATTGACCACCGCCAGTGGGCTGATAACGCCTCAAACCGTGCATCTTGGCGCCTCACAGTTTGGCGGGCAGCAGCCTCCTTTGAAGAAGACCGCAGAGCCCACCTCACTGACAAAAGGCAAAGGAGGAAAAACCCAACACCCAACCCCAACCAACCAATTTTCCCTTGCAACCGCTGCAATCGTGTCTGCCTGTCCCGCATCGGACTGGTCAGTCACAAACGAGCCTGCAGCTGACGTGGACTTTTTACCCCCTCCATAAATCTTCGTCCGCGAAGCCAAGCCAAAGAAGAAAGAAAAGAAAGATATATACTAAAATCTTCAGGGAAGAAGTTGAACAAAAAACTTTGAAATGTTGAAATTTAACTGGTGCCAGGAAAAGGAGTAAATCAGATCAATAGCAGTTACTATCAACAGGATAAACATTTAATTAGAAAATACTGGAGAATAAATCTGAATAGAAAGGGATGATCAAAGTCATTAGACTACTAGTTAGAGGCCACTGTGCTAAAACAATGCATTTGGCCAGTATCCAGTTTGGTAATAAAATACTAAATCTAGATTCAATCATAGAAAAGGGAAATGTAGGATTAGTTAATGAGGAACATCTGGTGAAGATTGGCTATTCAAACCTGAGGAGTCTGGACACGTTAAGGCAAAAAAAAAATCACACATCATATACGGAGAACACTATTTCAAGTTAAACTGTGACAAAGAGGCACAATTTCAAATTAGCAGAAGGCAAGTGTATGATTAACATCATTAATTTAAATGGTGATTAATTTATAGAATATTACTTGAGGTTGAATTATTTCAGATGAGGAAGGAAAGAGGGTGAAAGCTGTAGACTATACAGGAAAGGTTTGTTAATGAACAGATAGTTTCATTATCTTTATATGGTTATGAAGAGACTTGGGCAGTGAAAGTGACAGCGATTTTGTTGCAAAAATACTTGAGCAAGGTTCTTTAGAAGGAGACAATCTTAGATTTGTCTTTACCTTTCTATCATCTTATAACCAGTTATTTGTCAGACTTTAAGATCTACAGTGTTCTATATTTTAAGGTCCTAATGTTAGAAAAGCTTAACAGATTATTTGTAGATAAATCATATTACATTTGTCAGTATTTAGTAATAATTTTAGACTCTTAAAATATGAAAAAAACTGCATAACTTAAAAAATGTAAAATGTGCATTGTCATTTCAATAAATACAAGATCAGCATGCATTGTGCAATGAAGATAATGGCAAAAATGTCAAGTACTATCTTTTTGGAATCAAAATGCTTGTAAATTGAATGGGTATGTAAAAAAGCATAGAGAATGAACAGAATAAAGATAACAGAAGCACCTTGGCGAGCATGGTTTTCTTTTAAATATATAATGCACTGAAACCTTTCAAAATTCGGATCCATAGCACACATACGTGGCTGCTTGCACTTTCCATTGTTCAATCGATTTAAACCATGAAGTGATTTCTATGTACTGCAAAAGACAGAACACTGCAATATTCATTGCTGAACATCAGCAAGAGGTTTGCATAATTTTAATTCTGGATGTAAGAAATGAGACAGGGATTATTCTCTGTCATTGCTCACAAATACTCAGCTATCTGGTTAGAACTTTGCATTGGAAATGAGTTTCATCAATCTGACTAGGGCAGGGTTAAAGCCCTCAGCAACATGCTTATTTTGTAGAAGGTCACTCAATAATAACTTCCTTTGCCCTCCAAGCTTATTAAGACTGACTGGCATATATTAATAAAAACACTGATTTTCAGACTATAAAAGTCAGACACAGACTTATTTTAATTTTAATATTAAGAAAGGAACCCTTAATTAGCAGGGTTTCAAAATGTCAGCTTCTTCTATTATCTGTTCTGGCCCATCAAAGGCATAATCCGAACTGTCAAATTTCATCACATGATAGACAGTTTTCTGCCTATCTTTTTTCATATATGAATCACACTGACTGAAGCCACGAGATTCTGTAATCACATGCTTGACTATCCCTACACTTACAATGTCTCTTTTAACCAGCCAAATGCTGAAATTTGTTATTGTTGCTCTGGGGGCGCAAAACCATCTGCAAATACATGCACAATTGTTTAAAACTCCAATAATCAGGTGGTATCAAATAGAAACAGGAGTTTGCTCTGAAGATTCCTGGCCAAACAGGATACAGTTATTATTGAAGATCATTATTTGAACCCAAGGATATGTCTAATAATACGATTTCTTTTATCTTTGGTTTTAGCCTAAATTTATAAAAAGGCAATTTTGATGTTCAACTTTGGGATCGGACTTTACTTGCTTGTTTATACTTAATACATTCTCCTGCTCCTCCACGGCTTCCAAATATTTCAAGCAGCTGTCTCATTTATAACAGGAACTGGGCAATGAACTGAATTGTTGATGCATTTGATCTCAGCCAACAGAGGCACTTAATCAGTGCTATACATCATGATAATTCTGATAATGGAATATATGGATCATACAATATGTAATGTGATATTTGAGTATATGCTGAATTAAAGATGATGGAAAGTTCCATTAAGAACTCAATATGAAATGTATTTATAAACATTTAATGGTCAGTTCTTTGAGGTTTTTTTAAAAAAATGAGAAAATTCTTATGATTTGGATTCAGAAAATGAGCCTTAAAAGCAGTATATTCTCTTCTATGAATTAAATTCAAGTCAAGTTTACTTTTGATATGGGTGCCTACTTTGTGAAAAACTGAGAATACATAAAACTCCAGACATTATATATTATAAAAGACAAATATACTTTTTGGAAAATTGTAGGATTTATAATATTTGCACCAACTACCAATCTGAGCAAAAGAGAATCATGAGATTGAAGATCGTTTACTTTGACATTTCAAGTTTTTTTCCAGAATTAACTATGATATTCTTGTGTTATATTTTGTTTGAACATAAACAGTTGAGACTGTGAAACTGCAAGATATGAAATAAACCCAATTATTAATAGGATGACAGATTGTCTCCTGTTTATACAAATAAATCTGAAATTATTTTTTCTAACTTTTCTGTAAAAGTGATGAAAAAACACTTGTTATTAGTGCTGGTGATGTAATTTTATGTATCTTATAGTTGGATATGGCAGTCTCTTCAATCTGAGGCGCCTGCAAGCTCACACCAAGACACAAGAGAAACTTGTCCGTGAACTACTCTTTGCAGATGATGCCGCTTTAGTTGCCCATTCAGAGCCAGCTCTTCAGCGCTTGACGTCCTGCTTTGCGGAAACTGCCAAAATGTTTGGCCTGGAAGTCAGCCTGAAGAAAACTGAGGTCCTCCATCAGCCAGCTCCCCACCATGACTACCAGCCCCCCCACATCTCCATCGGGCACACAAAACTCAAAACGGTCAACCAGTTTACCTATCTCGGCTGCATCATTTCATCAGATGCAAGGATCGACAATGAGATAGACAACAGACTCGCCAAGGCAAATAGCGCCTTTGGAAGACTACACAAAAGAGTCTGGAAAAACAACCAACTGAAAAACCTCACAAAGATAAGCGTATACAGAGCCGTTGTCATATCCACACTCCTGTTCGGCTCCGAATCATGGGTCCTCTACCGGCACCACCTACGGCTCCTAGAACGCTTCCACCAGCGTTGTCTCCGCTCCATCCTCAACATCCATTGGAGCGCTTTCATCCCTAACGTCGAAGTACTCGAGATGGCAGAGGTCGACAGCATCGAGTCCACGCTGCTGAAGATCCAGCTGCGCTGGGTGGGTCACGTCTCCAGAATGGAGGACCATCGCCTTCCCAAGATCGTGTTATATGGCGAGCTCTCCACTGGCCACCGTGACAGAGGTGCACCAAAGAAAAGGTACAAGGACTGCCTAAAGAAATCTCTTGGTGCCTGCCACATTGACCACCGCCAGTGGGCTGATAACGCCTCAAACCGTGCATCTTGGCGCCTCACAGTTTGGCGGGCAGCAACCTCCTTTGAAGAAGACCGCAGAGCCCACCTCACTGACAAAAGGCAAAGGAGGAAAAACCCAACACCCAACCCCAACCAACCAATTTTCCCTTGCAACCGCTGCAATCGTGTCTGCCTGTCCCGCATCGGACTTGTCAGCCACAAACGAGCCTGCAGCTGACGTGGACTTTTTACCCCCTCCATAAATCTTCGTCCGCGAAGCCAAGCCAAAGAAAAGATAGTTGGATATGGCACGAACTTTGAGCTTTTTCATTTCATGTGAATCATGGGTTCTTCTTTGGAGTTAAAGAGCAGTGATTTGTGAAATAACTCCATAAACATGCAATAATACTAAATGTTAAAAGGCTCAATGAGACTTTTAAAAAGTTACGTGAATAAAGGAAAATGTTTTGATGGGAATAAGAAAACTTTCACAGCGCATAAATCGTTGACTTACATGGAACATCAGAACCTTACGGCATAAAAGTTTTCTGATTTTTTTTAACCGAATGTGAAGAATAAACTACTGTTTAATATACTTTTTAAATGGCTGTTTACATATTTTTATTTGCCTCAACTGGAAACAAAACATTCATATAAATGATAAAATATGGACTTGCCTCCTCTTTTGTACTAACAACCCAAACCATTCTTTTCTTTGAGAATTTTAGTAACATTAGTAATGTTATTTAAGCACTCGACTGCCGAATCTTGGTAGTTTTAATTTTTTTCCCTCACTAAACAATATCTTTGCTGAATTTCTGTATCTCACAAAGACAAACAAAGTTTAAATTATGTTTAAATGAAGAAATAACTGTTTTATTTGAGGAAGGGTCAGTAAATGATTAAATTCTGAAATTTCTGATCCAACCTTCAGTTTTAAATAAGTCAGGATTCAATTACACCATAGTTTTAATTTGAAATTTGTACCAAAAGTAACAAAATTTTAAGATGATAGTTTACATTTAGGTTGTGGTACACATGGGTCAACTTAATTTTGAAGCGAGTTCAAAGAAAATAAACTCCGTGAAAGCAAAGTGCGTTGAAATAATTTTAAATTAAAAATAAAATGTTTTCTTTCAAAAGGGCTGATAACATTGCAGCATATCATGTAACATTACTCCACAGCTGAATTAGTTTTGTGTAAACTGCATCTTTATCAGTCATGTTAGAATTAGAAAAGGACAACAAAACATAATGGAATAATGTGGGACTAATGTAACTGATTGGTTTAAGAAAATACCCAGCAAATAATTATGACTAAAGATTTAAACTACAGTCAAATAAATGCATTGCTAATAGAATTTTAGATTTAGTTGTTGATTATCTTAATTTAAGTTTTTCTGGAGGAGTTAACTAGAATACTGCAAACCTAGTAGTTCAGGGCAGATTTGTGGTTGGCCCCTGACACCCCTTTATTTTGCAGCTGTGAAGTGCTCTGATAATATGCATTGCAGGATAGCTCAGGGACAGAGGAAAGATGCTGACCTTGGTGAGAGTGGTACAGATTGAGGTATGGGAGGGTGTATTAATTTGTGAGGTTCATGGGGTGACAACTAATAGAGGATATGAACTTGTCCTAATCTCGCACTCTCCATCAATTGCTCTTTTTATTCTGTTTTGCTTTAATGCTACTCCTATTCCAAGAGGTATCTTGCAAGATTCCCAAGCATATCTCCTGGTAATTCCTGTTACATGTCAAATAAAAATACAGAAGCAAAGCACTTACAATTTCTAAGTGAGCCCTTAGAGAGTTTGGGGAAAAAAAATGTGGCTAAAGTGTTGGCGATCTTGACAAACTGTCCCAGAATATCTTTTAATGTGTTTCAGAGACCATATTCATTACTCCAACATCATTGATCTTATGAAGAACCTTTTATGTAGTGAGTATAAGTAGCATTTGAAATCAACATCAAAGCTGTATTTTCTCACAAACTGCTAGCTACTGCTGGGAGAGGACATTGGTTGAATTGCTCACTGCTGCACTACCATACATTTTTTTAATGAGTGCCAGCAGGCATTTCAATCGGCAATTAGCTGTTTTACAAGCCTCTGGACAGCTGCTCCTCGCGCTGTCTTCAATGGTTTACTAAGGTAGCAACTTCTTCTAAACACCAGCATTTTGGTCACCTCTTTGGCAAAATAAAACTGCAACCTAGGATTGAGAAAAATGTGCATGCCTGCTTGAAGTTATACAATTTGAGTATTTTGTTGAAAGATGGTCAGTGAGTAATTTGCTTTTAACCAAATTACTCTGAAGTAAATCCTCTAACTATTAATTTCCTTTCAAGTATCAATAATGGTTAAACATTCCTAACGTTATTTCTTCATTTGTAAGTTTTTGTTGAAGTGTTCTAAATTTACATTTTTTCACATATATATATAAAATGTATAAAAAAGATTTGGTTGATCTTTCGAAGCTTACATTGCAGTTACTGAAACCCTACAAGACTGAGAGTCCTTGTCAGTGTCAACGACCCTTTAAACTGAATTCAAATCTAATCACTAACAAAAAAGAAACAGAAATCATGCAAATCATATTAATTTCAGCACATCCCTTGTGTGCTGGGTATAAACTACTGCCTAATTAAATATATTTTAACGATGTGAGTAATTTTTGCCAAGGGGCGGATTCAGGGGAAAATTTAATATGAGATCACAAAAGCTGTTCCCAGCGTTGATTCTGTAAATTAATGACTATCTGCCTTATGATAAAAGCTCACTGCCAAGAATGAAAATGAAGTCCGTAAGGCTTAGTCTATTTGCCTAATAACCAAGTGTACACAGAACAAAAGGGTAAAGCAGTTTGGAAATTTTCCATTATATTGTACACTGCTCTGCTGTCTGCATAATACATCACATAGCAGGTGGTTCTAAATTATAAATCATATATAATTTTATAGATTTATTATCACTATATTTATTGTCATTCATTTCTAAGATTCTAAATAATGCTCCAAACAATTCCATATTCCATCCCCACCCCCATTTCTTAAAGCTGATGAAATATATTAGGAACAATTTTAAGCATGCAGAAATCCCTCCTTCATTTCACCCAAGTGTGTATGAGTGTGATGTGTTTGTGTGCAAGTGAATGTGAACAATTACGTGTACGAGCAGTTTGTGTTGGCAGGGTTTTCTACTGCTGGTAAATCATAGCTTTCATTCCACTGCAATCTTTTCTGTGGGGATCAAAGATTAGAAATCATAAATGGAACCTGTAACAATTCAATTTTCCCTAATACAGTGAAAAGCTCAAATATTTGTCCCACCTCGCTGATGAAAGTCAAATTAACCAGCTGGTCATCTATCCAACTTGGGACCATCTTGCCTTATATTGATTTGTTGCATCATGGATACAATAAATGAAAGTATGCAATAAGGTTTTGTATATTTTTTTTAAAAGTCTGTAAAGAAATACAAACTACAATGACCGCAGTTAGAAAAAACATTATTGTCAATTAGAATTGAATGGAATTTAACAAAGGACTTTGATATTATTTTATCCTCCATTTTTCTGCCTGGCCGCTGGTCAACATGACAGTCTGACTGATTAGTGAGAATGGTCCCAAGCAGTTAGGAACAAATAATTGAAGTTAGCAGGATGCACAGAAGGGAGATTTAATGGAATATTTGAAAATGGGAGTCAAGCAATCAGGTGAGAAATCAAGACATGTTTGCTGAAGTGGCTTGGGGTGGGGGGTTGTTATTATCATGGATAGTGATACTGTCTGAAAAATCAAAAAATACAGATGCTGGAATCCCAAAATATAAAGAAAATACTGAAACAGTCAGCAAATGTGGAAAGAGAAAGCAAGTTCACATTTCAGGTCGGAACCCCTTTGTCAGAACCGTTCTGATGAAGGGCCTCTTACCTGAAATATTACCTCTAACCAACTGAGTGTCTTCAGCTTTTTCTGTTTTTACTTCTTGCTACTGCCTCATATCTCCAGGGATTTGGCGTTTGAACTTGAGTTTTCATGTGCTCTCTGCGATCGCACGGACTTTCGCTCACTTTCCATAGTCGTAGTGGTAGGTCAATTGGTTGCTGTATCTACACTAAAAGTCAAAGGTAGTCAAATGAAATATTGGTTGGCATTGTGGGAATAAAGGGAGACTTATGGAATTGCTCTAATATAAGCTGGCTTCTGAATCTTAAGAAAGAAAATAATTGGGACTGGGGAAGTTGTGATTGTGATGATCAATGCACAAAAAGTGAGAAATAGTCATGAATGGAGAGGCCATCGAGCAAAAGGAGGAATATGTGGTTTCAACTACCTGAGGAAGAGGAAGACCTTTATGCACAAGAGGGAACATAAAGTTGGAAAAAGATAGGGATGATGCATTGAGGGAGCATAGGTGGGATAGGATGACTTGGGCCTGGGAGCAATGACTTGAATCAAGAAGTATTTGGAAGAGGTGAGCCAATACGGGAGGAAAAATAAAACTGGAACAAAGAGGGAAGAAGGTGATTACACAAGGGATGGATCGAGAATAGACAGAAGGTAGGCCATTGCACTAATTATTGGAATTGGTTAGTGGTACATTATGTGTGGGGTTTGAGCTGAATACAATCTGCTACTTTAATCAGAAAGAGAATGAAAGAGAGAGGCCCACTCTGACCCCTCCAAGCCAAGAACATCAAGAGGCAACAGAATCAACATTCTTTTGCTGTCAGCTTTCCTCAGGCTCAGGATCCCAGTATTAATTATGATCATGTAAAATACGAATGCCAATGGCTGTGAATTGGGCAGATTGTGGTTATATTCCCCATTATAAATGTTTTAATTCTCACAGCTCATCATGGATAGCAGTGATATCAACACCAAAATGATTGTATCTGTGCAAAAAGCTATTTTCACATAGAGATATGAAATATATTGCACATCTTTGATGACTCACATATAAAGGGCATAGTGCAATTTTGTGATGAACTTTGCAGACTGCAATGATGTTAAGATCAATCTCCAAATCTATACCATGTCAAATGCTCTCATCTGTAGCATACAAACTGGGCTGGCTGCAGCTGGTCACTTCTATAAAAGTAGAGAAAAAAAAATCCATCAATTTGCAAAATATGTGGATATCAGGTGAGGGCATGACAGAAATCAACTCTGATTCCTATGCAAGCTGAGTGACTGATTACCACTTAATCATCTGGCTTTGCTTCACATAAAGAACATCTTCAAGGAAAAGGTTATAAAATGAATCAGGAAAATTAGTAAAAGATTGAATTAGCTCTAAAAAGAATGTGAAAATTATTGTTGTTGTGTTAAATACAAAAGTGGAAGGAACAGTTTCAAAATGGATTGTTTTGTGATAAGATGCTGCAGTACCTTTAATTGCCAGTAGATAGCTTCAGCACACTTTTAAAATATTCAATTACCAATACCACACAGTAAAACCATCAGCACAAAATCAAACTCAATGCTATTCAATGCAGATGAGTGTAAAATAATTAATAAGGGACCAAGGAACAAAAAGACAAACCTTTGTTAAATCGAATAGTGTTAAGTAGTGCAGTGTGCAGATCGCAACTGTAATCTAGGGATTAGGGTGCAGAAATCAATAAAGCCATCAGCAACATATTTAACTGCACTAAAATGCTGTGCCCATTTGCAAGTGATGATCAGGTCAGATATGCAGAGCATATCTCATGAATTTGAAGAACCCTGGACTCCAGCAGTCAAGATTTGGTGATGAAAAAGCCTCAAGGGTGCCTTGAAGGAGGTTTGCCATAATTCACTTCTTTCACCCCCCCCCCCCCCCCACCAACCCACCACCAACACCCCAGAACCAAAGTTATGATGATCAATGGATTCCTGGTCCTGATTAAGGAGTTTTAAATGTTTCCAATATTGAAAGATATTTAAAACTATTTAAAGGTACTTTATTCAAAGAAAAAAAAGTTATCAGATTTGCAAATTAAAAGAAAATCACCAAAATATAAATAATTAAGCAAAACTGAAATAATTAAACAAATACCCACCCCCTTTTCTCTGTAGCCCTACAATCACTATTGAAGTTAATATCATGGTCTAACCTGCTCCAGGGGTGCAATGCTGCCTTCTAATTTTGGAATTTTCTGTTTAACTATCCATACACATAAAATTATACAGCTGGGAAACACACCTTCCAGCCCAACTTGTCCACGTCAACCAAGTTGTTTCTACAAGCTAGTCCCATTTGCCAGCATTTGGCTCATATCCATCTAAACATTTCCTATCACAATGCTTATCCACTTTATAATTAAATATTTGAATTGTATCTTCCTTTACTGTTTCCTTTGGGAATTTGTTCCACCTACTATATGAAAAAAATATCCGCAGGTTCCTTTTAAATCTTTTACCTTAAACCTGCACTTAAGGCTCCCCATACTCATTTTATTTATGCTTCTCATTACCTGATGTACCTCTAATGTCACCCTCAGCCTCCTACACCACAGGGAAAAAGTCCTACCTTACCCACTCTCTAGTTATATCCTCGTGGACCTTTTTTTGCACCCTTTCCAGCTTAATAGCATCCTTCCAATAACAGGGAAACCAGAACTGCACACATTATTCCAAATGTGGCCTTACCACCGTCTTGTAGGCTACATCATGATGTGCCCATTTCCTGTATTCAATTGACCTTACTGAGGGTAAGAGTGGCAAATATTTTCTTCACTACCATGCCTGTGTCATGCTTTCAGGGAAATTTGTACCTGTACCTCTAAGTTTCTCTGTTCTCCTTACTACCTTGGTTTGACCTACCAAAATGCAACACCTTGAGCTATTCTGAATTAAACTCGATCTGCAATTCCTCTCCCCATGTGAGGTTCTAGATCCTGTAGTAGTCATAAGCCCCTTTCACACTTGCAAGTGATCCCAGGAATCAAATGCCAATTAGCCTTTAAAGTGGCAAGCGTGAAAGCAAAATCAGCTCAAATGCTGGCGTCAGATGACGTCCTCTCACGCCAGAAATTGACGGCCTCAACCCCTAGTACAATCCTCGGTTTCAGCAGACACCAGCGTTGCAATCAGGCAAGTGTGAAATGGGTAATTGCGTTGTGGGATTGAAATGACCCAAGTTTTGCATGAGTGCAGGAAGAAAAGATTAAAATGAAGGTATAAACTTTACCATGGGTGAGAGAGAGAGGAAATAAATAGCAATAAACCTCAATAAATAACAATAGAGGACAATTTTTAAACAGTGTGGGAAAATTGGTAGTGCTATAGCACACAATTTATAAAGACCATGGGAAAAAAGCACTGGTGGACCTGACTTCCCAGAATGTCATGTGGTAGAGAAACATCTCAATGAATGTTCCATGTATGCAGACGGATATAGAGCCTTTTCTCTGTCGCATGGAATTCTGGGAGGCCAGGTCCGACATCGCTTTTTCTCACAGTATTTATAAATTGTACGTGATAGTGCTACCAACTTTCCCATGCTGTTTTAGTTCTATGCAATAGTGCTACCAACTTTTCCACGCTATATAGGTAGTGCGCTTTGGCATTACAAATTTACCCACCCTGTTTAAAAATTGTCCGTAATTACTCTTTATTGCTCGCACAGTCCCACAGTTCCTTATAAAGGTTTATATAGGTTGGCACAACAACAACAGGGGCTGAAGGGCTCACATTGAGCTGTACATAAAGCTTAATTATGTTATAATTATGCATGATTAATTTTGTTCAAATCTAAGATCATAATACATTGATCACTCATGATGGCACCAGTAGAAGGTAGAACAGTCCTAACCTTGGGGATGGCTCCTTGCAAGTATGAAAGTGTTCAGTGTCCTAGTTAGGAGTGGTCAAATGTGAAAAGCCAAACCCCCAATCCTATCCCAGGACACCAAACAGCCAATTTAGTGGGATGCCAGTGTGAAAGGGTCTTTAGATAACCTTCTTCACTTTCCACTGATCCATCAACTTTAGTGTCACCTGGAAATTTACAAACCATTCCATTTATATTCTCATCCAAATCATTAATACTAAAGGAACAATAGTGGATTCAGCACTGATCCCTGCAGCATACCACTAGTCACAGGTCTCCAATCTGATAAATAACTATCCATTACTACCTTCTGAGTCCTTCCACCAAGCCAACCTTGGATAGAATTGGCTAGGTGCCATGTGATCTAACCTTCCAGAACAGCCCACAATGAAATACCTTATCAAAAGCCTTGACAAAGCTCACATAGACAATGTCTACCACCCTGCCCTCATCATTCTTCTTGGTTACCTCTTCAAAATAGATACAATTTCCCATGCACAAAGCCATGCTGACTATCCCAAATCAATTATAACCTGTCTAAATGCATGAAGAGCCCATCTCTCAGATTCCTATCCAGCAACATAGAGACAACTGACATCAAGAGTGAAACATAAAAGTCTGCAAAAGCTGTGATTGTAGTAAAAACACACTTTCATTTGCTGCTGGAGGAACTCAGCCAGTCTTGCAGTTTCCAAATGAGATAAAGATATATTGCTGACATTTCGGGCCGGAGCCTTTCCTCAAGGAATAAGCAAAGAACAAGAAATTTCAGAATAAAGACAGTGCTGGCAAGAGGAGAAGTCCAGACCAACAAAAGGTGTTAGTGGGATATAATAAGGGGAGAGGTGTGAATTTGTTTTGGCTGTGAGGAGAGAGGGAGAAGGGAGAGAGAAAGAGCTGTGGAAAAGCGACAGGGGAAGTTGTGGTGGGGGAGGGGAAGGGTTTAATGAAATCCAAATGTTACATCGCAGGCCAGCACTAATGGAAATTCATAAAGGCAGTGTTATTTTTTTCTTTTAAAACACTATATTTATTAACAATATCTAATAATATAATGCACAAGTCAAATCATGTGTGTGTGTGTGTGTGTGTGTGTGTGTGTGTGTGTGTGTGTGTGTGTGTGTGTGTGTGTGTGTGTAGTGTGTGTGTGTGTGTGTGTGTGTGTGTGTTTTTGTCCCAGACCATGACAGCTTGGGCAACATTCTGGAAAGTCATTCCAAAGTTCAGTCTTAGAAATCCATTGTCGAAACGCAGACTTTTAAACTGATGCACAGAAATAATCACGAAGAAGATGGGAGAGACTGAGTGACTGGCCTGCCGAAAACTGACAAATCCTTGTCAAGTTTCTTCCAGAGAAATTTCCTTTCGTACAAACTGTTGTCACAACTCCCTTTTCCTTGCATAGGGAAAACGAAATGCGTGACTTCCACAATACTTCCAAAACCCTGGAATGGGTCAATCAAAGTGACCTTTCTTAGGTCACAGTGGAATTCAATAATTCCCCTGACAGGGAGATCCAACCGAGTTGGCCATTATCACACAGAATCATTCCTGCTCATTGTTCAGTGAGATGGCTGCTGGTCAATAATGTGCTGTTCCTTCAGTGCTCCATATGAATGAGTCTCTCACCACTTATGTCCCTGGAAAAAGCAACAAATGTCCTTTCCCCTCACTAAAGTATCAAATTTGGGTACAGCCTGTACCAGCTGTTGCCACCCAGTCTCTCCACTGCTGTGAATGGTTGCAGCCTTAAAGCGATACGCTAAATGAAACAGGAGCTCGTAATACAGAGAAGTCGATGTTAATGCCATCTGGTTGGAGGGTGTCCAGATGGAAGATGAGGTGGCATTCTCTCTGCCAACATCAACTCGCCCCTCACCTGCATATCCTTCATTATCCACATATCTGGCCCCCTTTTCCCTTAACCCTAATGTGCACCACAAAGACAGAATTCCTTTTGTCCTCACTTACCACCCCACCAGCCTCTACATCCAACATACCCTCCTCTGCCATTTCCGCAACCTAGTATCTGATCCCACCACTAGACACATATTCCCCTTTCTGCCTTCCGCAGGGACTGCTCCCTCCGTGACTCCCTTGTCCACACCTCCCACCCCGTCCCCTTGGTACCTACCCCTATGATTACAGGAGATGCTCCACTTGAGCCCACATCTCTTCCCTCACCACCATTCGAGGCCACAAGCAGTTCTTCCAGGTGAAGCAACATTTCACTTGTGAATCTGCAGGGGTCATCTACTGCATCCAGGTCTCCCATTGAGGTCTCCTCTACTTCAGAGAGGCTGGGCACAGACTAGGAAATCACTTAGTTGAGCACCTCAGCTCTGTCGGCCTGAATAGTGTGGATCTCCCAGAGGCCACTCATTCAATTCCCCATCCTATTCCTTTGCTGACCTGTATGTCTATGTCTATGGTCTCATGCACTGCCAGATTGAGACCACCTGCAATTTGGAGAAAAAAGCACCTCATCTTCCATCTGGGCACCCCCCAACCGGATAGAATTAACATAATTGACTTCTCTGGCTTACGTTAAACCCCGCTCACTTCTTCTCTCTCTCCCCCTCCCCCCGACCAATTGCCTTGCCCCAACTCTGTCTCTCTCTCTCTCTCTTCTCTCACACAGCCAAAATCAATTCACACCTCCGCTTAACATGACCAATTAACGCCCTTTGTTGGTCTGGATTCTTCTTCCAGCCAGCATTGTCTCTATTCTGAGATTTCATGTTTTTTGCTTATTCCTTGAGCAAAAGCTCAGGCCTGAAATATTGGTAATGTACTTTTATCTCCTATAGGTGCTGCAAGACTGGCTGAGTTTACAACTGACATCAAGCTCACTGGTTCCTGGGGGGGCGTGGCAAGATGGCGTAAGGATCAGATGTGCCTTCCAGTCCTCTCCTGACTCTATCTTATTGTTTTGTCTAGAAATGCCCGTTAAAATTCTTTAAAAGTTTAGATAATTTCAGTGCTGATGGTACAATTGGTGGAAAAGAGCAAAAAAAAAACGACAACAGATCATCAAAAAACTACATTTTCCAAAAGTTCAAGTTTTGGAGCCTACCTACAGGAAAGACACCGGGTCTCAGCCTGAAATGGATCCCAGGAGAGAGGTACAGCTTTCGGATGTAGAGATCAATGTTACATCGGTAGAGCCCCCTAAAGAGGGCGCCAAACAGCCTTTAGAATAAAGAGTTACTCAGGTTCGCACATGTGCAGTAGCATCTGACGGCAATGTTATGAATGAACTACTTGTAGTAACATCAGTTGAAGTACCGGCTGGGGAAAGGCATTTGTCAACTGTAGCGGTGGCACTGCAAACTGCACCACTTGAGATAAAATAACCTATACAACTTGATGTACTGGGAGAAATTAATACATTATGGACTGGGGAAAATCCCGGCCAGCGTCCTCCAGTCACTGCTGGAAAGGCTGTGGCTGGGGTTTCCACACGCAGCTATACTACAAGGAAGGCAACCAGAATGAAGGAAGCAACAGAAGACCCTTTGGTTATGCAGAAGAAGCAGGAATCTGTTGAGCCAGAATCTCTTCCAATTGAAAAGATTCTTGTGAATCTTGAATCTAAATTATCTTATACAATGCAGGGATTATCTAAGATTATGACTGAACTTGGTACTAGGTTCAATACTCTGATGGAAATAAATTCTCAACAGATGGCTGAGTTTGGAGCTTTTAAGCTTGAAGTGAGAGATAAATTTAATTCGTGTGAAGAAGATATAGACGAAATATGAGATCAAGTTTCAGATATGACCGAAGTGGTCGAAGATTTACAAACTCAAAATAAAAATTTGATGAAAAAGATTGATTATTTGGAAAACCAATCCAGACGG
The DNA here is from genome assembly GCF_036971445.1 of Narcine bancroftii. Lineage (NCBI taxonomy): Eukaryota > Metazoa > Chordata > Chondrichthyes > Torpediniformes > Narcinidae > Narcine > Narcine bancroftii. The sequence goes on along the minus strand of NC_091470.1, from coordinate 57,294,386 downwards.
AACAATATAAAGATTATTGGTTTGCCGGAAGGAATGGAGGGACCAGACTCAAGAAAATTTTTTACTGAATGGATTCCACAGGTGCTGGGTCAAGAACATTTCCCGGAAGGTATAATACTGGAACGTGCTCACAGAGCCTTGCGTAGAAGACCTATTTCAGGTCAAAGTCCAAGACCTGTTTTGGTTCGTTGCTTGAATTATTACGACAGAGAAATAATTTTACGAGTGGCTATTAGAAATGCACAACAGAGAAAATCACCCTTGATGATTCAAAATAATCGAGTTTTCTTCTATGCGGATTTGAGTCAAGAAGTTATGTTCCAACGACGGGAATTCAACTCTGCTAAAGAGTTGTTGTGGAAGAAAGGTTATAAGGCAACCTTTAGATATCCAGCTGTTTTGAAGGTTTTTCAAGATGGTTACCAACCAATGTTCTTTGATTCTCCAAAGGAAGCTATAGCATTTGCTCAAGAGCCACCAATTACTCAGTTTCAACAGAGACGTAGTCCGCTGCGATCTCTAAGGAGACAAGAGATGGAAGAAAAGAGCCGTGCTCCAAGAGGGAATGGTTGTAATGGTGACTCGGCAGTTGGAGCTGATTAAAAGAGTTGTTCTTTTTTTTTCTAATGTTTTTGTTAAAAAAAAAGGAATATTAAATAATGATGATGTTAGTTTAAGATGAAGTGAGAGTTGGGGCAGAGAACTGGATAGGCACTATTTCCTGAAAGTCATCTGCTACGTGTGAGTTATCTCACACCCATTTTTTTTTGGGAGTTACTGCATTGCGCGGTTTAGACGGAAGGGGGTATTTTTAACCTCTTACCTGTTTCTTTTTCCTTTTTTTTTGTATTATTAGAGTGAAGGGCTTTTTTTTGTGTTTATAAAAAAAAGCATAAGAAAGTATTTGATTGTTTAAAAAACTAAAAATTGATGTGGTTTTTTTTGTAAAGTTTATTCAGTAGATAAGGAATATTTGAAATTTAAATGTGAATGGGATGGATAAGTTTTTTTATATATTTTTTCTTTAACTTTAAGGTGAAAGGAGTGGTAATTCTGGTGTATATTATTTTGCTATTTTAGTTATAGAACGAAGGGAATAATGGTGAAAGTTATAAATTGAATTGTACAATTCTTAATGAGGCTTGAATTTTGTTTGTGGTTTATGCTCCATTTGTTGAAGATATAGATTTCGTTGTAGATGTGTTTTATTATTTGGATATCTGAATTTTAACGTAATAATTGAGGATATTTAAATGTGGTATTGGAGCTTTTATTGGATAATTATTCAAGAGTAAAAGGGAAAAATGGTGGAAGAGTACTAAAATTGAATTGTACAATGCTTAATGAGGTTTGAATTTTGTTTTAAGATGGTGGTTTATGTGACTAATATGATGATAGATGTGAAGTTAGTTGATATTTGGTGAAGGTTTATCTCTATAGAGAAAGTTTTTTTTTCCTCTTTTTTTTCTCATGCTATAATTTTTTTTAAAGAATTGATTATTGTTTAAGAATTTTTGATAGACAATGTTACTAACTTTACTAATTTTTTATATTAAGTTTGAGTTAAAAATATGTTTCATCTTAACTCTGTTTGTTAAATATATGCATTTAAGTTTGATTTAAATATGTTTTTAAAGTCTGATATCTTAGTATTAATTACTTCTCTTTTTGTTAGTATTTTAATCTGTTATGTTTTTTTTGTAAGTGGGTTTTTTTTCTCACATATATTATTAACTTTATTAATTCTTCACTCTTTATTTTGGGGGGAAAGGGGGGGATGGACTAATTTGAGTTGGGTTATTAATGTGTAATAATTATTGGGGAGGCTATAGTTTATTTAGATTACTGATACTGTATTGTAATTTTATTATTTTATTCTTAATTTTTTTTAATGTAATCCTATATGTTATTCATGTTATAAAATTTTAAATAAAGTTTTTTAAAAAAAAGCTCACTGGTCTGTAGTTCCCAGAATTGTCTTGGGAGCCTTTCTTAAATGAAGGCACAATGTACTTCCATTTAAATATCTAAATAATGGCAGATGCATTGAAAACTATTGACATTTATCAGCAGAACCTGTCCCAAAGCAAAAGAATATAGAGGGTGAATAAGTGAGTTTCTGGAAAGTAGTGATCAAGGGATGTGGTGAGATTTTATGATGGACCAAATTTACTGCTTCCTAAATTTGTTCTTAAATACTGGACCATCAGCACAGTCAACTGTAATCTATGGAAATGTTCAAAATTAATTAGGGAAATGTTTTATTTGTGTGTTTTTTCAAAACAGATCATTTCAGGAAAGCTTCTTTCTAATTGAGGTATGATGACCTTCACTTTGCCGCTACACAGTAAAAGTGCATGTTACTTCAATATGTTGTTTTCTGTTTTAAAAAAAAGTTCAATTTTTTGGACTAATATTTTATAGAATCTTAGCAGGTTTTCAAAAGTTCAATCTCCTCATAATCACATATCACAGTCATCACATGATGTTATCTTTAATGTACAAATTCTTCATCCAGTTTACATTTATAAAAGATTTTATATAAATTAATTCCAACAATGAAATACATCTACACAAATTCTACTGAGAGCAGCTATATAAAAAAAAGTGGAACAATTAACTCAGAAGGGCATAAGTATAGAATTTCTCCCTGCAGCCTTTGTCTAGTTTATCAAGCTCTCACAAAGCCCCTTTAGATCATTTTAATCCACTGTGGCTAAAGTAGTTGAATATGTGATTCAAATTGCCTCTGAAAATTCTGTGCTACCAATCAGCTTTCTGACACCACTCTTCTCTTCAACCTTCAAAGACAGTGACAGTAAAGACCAAAAGCCAACCCACAGAGGAACAACGAAATGGAAAACTCAGAGCACTCTGTATTTAACCCCTAGAATAATATTTTTCTTGACATTTACTGAGAAACCCAACTTTAAAATCCAAAATATCAGCTCTGCTCTTCTCATCGTGGTGTTTTCTTAAAAAAATAGCTTTAAACACAAACATTCCTCCCTTTGAAACAGACATTGCTATTTTGATTTCACACAGTTTCATCAGCTATTCCATTGTTAAACACAAAGTACTATATTTTGCTGCAAATGTATATATATCTATGCAGAATGAAAATAAGTGAACTAATCAAACAAAATTTTTTTTATAAAAAATAAAAATTGAATGTGTTAACTTCAAAAGAAAATATAACTATTACTGGAGTGCTTGCAGGATTCAATTAAGTGAGTCTGAGGGCTACACAGAGTTATAGTGCTGTATTTTCACCCCCAGGACCTGTCGATGAAAACCAGCCTAGACACAAATTCCTCACTATGACAGCTATTTAGGATCCTAAGTTATATGAGTTTAACTCAATTCAGTTTCTTGTGGATGAATCTACAACAAATAAACTGTTGACAAATCAGGAGTAATTTGGTAATCTTACTCCCAGTGACTATACCTGTTGTAATAGTGAGGTTAAATTGCTGAAAGTATAGCATTGCCTTCTGCCACTAGTATGTCGAGGGGTAAAGGAAAATCGGTTTACTCTGCATCCCAAAGAGAGTACACGTTAATCCTTAAGTACCTCAACCTCTATAAAATACCTGATTTTCAAAAAAAATGTAAATTACTAATTTATATCTCAAAGTTTCTATTAACATTGATCAGCTGAATTAAATACAATATGCACAGTCTAATTAAGCACAACATTTCTACTACTATTTGTAGAATTTGCAATGATATTATCTGGAAAATAATAAACATTACTGTAGCTGAATAAAATGCTGCTATCATACATAAATAAGATGGCCCAACTAGCTCTCTTCGCATGAGTTTTATTAGTTTCTGCATTTAAGAAAACATGAATAATCAATTCCCATTAAGCCTGAACCCTGACATCACTATCTGAAGAACAGGAAGTTACTTGGAAAGGGTTAAAAAGATCTAATACATGTAAAAGAATAAATCATAGAATGTGACGCTATTTGAAGATATGAGTGAAACATAGTTGTCAAGGGTTTTCTGTCTTCCTTCAAGCAGAAAATTTAAACAGGGAATTGCTTGAATAAAAACACTGTAAAGGTGCTGTACTTGTTTGAGAGATTTCTAGAAAAAGATTACAGAGCTATTGTTAATATTTCCAAATTAAATTTCATTAATCCTTTAAAGGACATTTATGATACAAAATAGTACACAGTCACTACTGGTGTCTTCATCCAGTTGAGCACGAGATGAAGATTGCCCTGTTTGCACACTACATAATGGTACACAAACAAAATATAGCCGATGATGACAGGTTGCTAAGCTGCACTTCCCAAGCTAAAACAAAAATAGCCAGAGGTGTGCAACAGCATGATGACAAAGCATTAAGATGACAGAGCATTGGAGTATAGGATATAATCTATGAAACAGATTCTATCCAGATGAGGATCTCAACTGGAATATCGTCAATTGAAGCGTACTTATTAACATTCTGACTGAAATGATCTCACTCTTACTTTAATTTACATTTTTTTGCCTCTTTGGACCAAAGCTGTAATGAGATCTGATAATGTATCGTTTTAACAGAGACCAGGATGACCATTATTGAGTAGGATTTTTTTAAAATATAAAAGGCACCTTTTATCTCTTTGAAGATCGACAGCAGGCTGATTAGGAAGGAGTTAGATGATTTAGTTTATTCCCTGATTTTTTTTGTGAAGAAGTGACCCTCCATAAGTCTACAGCACAACATCTTGAATGTGATAGGTCCCACACTATTTAATGATCTCAAGCATATTTTTGGTATTATGTGGAGTGATTGGAATATGCTGGGGTTGGCTTCTGTTATAATGGGAACAACAAGAAAGGTCAGAATGCACTTGGTACTTTTGGCTGAAACAGGTTGCAACTGCCATGTGCAGTCTTTGTTTTGGTTGTTTAATTGATCACAATAATTTATGAATGAACATTGATCAGATCTAGCTGGTAAAGATTTTTTTTAGCAAAGATTTGCTGGAAGAATTCAGCAGCCATGGGTAGAAATGATCAGCCAGTATTTTGGGTCTGGACCCTCTATCAGGAGGTATGGGGGGAAGCTGGTGAGGGGCGCAGAGGTGATAGGACAGAAGGTGTAAGAGGTGGGAGACAGGAAGAGGGAGAAACCATTTGAAAGAGAGAGGAGGCGAAGAAAGCAAAAATTTTTTTTTAAAGGGTCTTCCTTGCTTCATAGTGTGAAGACTGCAAGTAGTACCATATTTAACATGCACACTCATATAATGCACACCAGCACATAATGCGCAAAAATCAGAAATTGAGTAAAATATTTTCATATAGCATGCACACGCATCTACTGTGTGGGTGTTGTATTCTACATTCCAATTTACAAGAGTAATTTGCATTTACTTGGGATATTGAGACAAAACACATTCTGTCCCACTATCTGCCACAGTTTCTCTTGCAATTTACACCCATTCAACTTCCCCCAGAGGTGTCAAATGCCCATTGTACAGATGATATCCTGTAACACATTAACAAGCTTTGGATAGGAATCAATTAAATAGATCGAAAACAATGCTTCAGAGTTAAGCAGCATTTTAATTTTTTTAAAAGAAACCTTATCTTCTTAAAAATAGTGTGCAATTGAGAAATTTAATAGTTTGATTTCATGCAACGAGAATGATTAAACTGACCATAGGGAAGAATCATCCAAATATTGTCTTAGATCAGAGCCATTTGATATGTTACTCTCCTCCCTCAGGGGATGGGTCAGTGCCCTATCCTGTTTCTCAGAATACCATGGCACTCAGGCCAAAGAGATATTCCCAAAATCAAAATTTTGAATATTGCCATTTTGTTCGTACCCAATTCCCACACCCGCTATAAATTGTGCGTGTTCTTTCAATGCCGCTATTACATTCCCACGCTCATTATAAATTACTGTGAGACTTTCCCACACCCACTATAAATTGTGCACATTGTTTCAACATGTAAAAATATACACGTATAGCATGCACACACATATGATGCGTTGGGGGCGGGGGGGAGAACCTGGTTTGTAAAAAAATGCATACAGCATACTCTATGTACCAGATGTACCACCTTGGACCACAAGACCCTGCTGAGGATAGTGAAGTCAGCAGAAAAGACCATTGGGGAACCTCTTCCTAGCATCGAGCTCATCTACTACACGATACAGGTGAAAAGCAAGAAACATTGTAGAAGATTCCACACATCCCACATGTAAATTGTTCTCCCTTCTGCCATCTGGCAGGAGGTATCGTAACATTCGGGCCCTTATGATCAGACTAAGAAACAGCTTTTTCCCCCAAGCTATTGGGCTCCTGAAATATCAGTAGAGATGTGGATAGTGTACTGTGGAGTTTCAGTATATGCATCTTAGTACCTTAATTTACGTCTTAGTACCTTAATATTTTAATGTATTAACTGTTTTCAAAACATATATAAATATATACTCCATGGTCCTGAAGAAATGCTATCACATCGTACTGTGCGAGCATGGTACGATCGATAAAGTTGACTTATATGATTAAAAAATACACTAATTAATCTGAAGGTTTCTGTATCCATGATTAACCAGCCTCCAAAAGACTTCATGGTCTTTGAGCTAATGTTGAGAACTCCTAAGGCTGGTCCCTTCCAACTGTGCACCACTGTGCTGCCAGAACCAACTATGGGGTAGAAAATACTCAGGGATAGAGGGAAGAGTCTGGAGTGCAAATATCCCAAAGATTTGTAGAAATGGAAATCAATGGGATTGATCTTCCAATTTTGTCACATGCATCTAGATGGTGATGAGACACGAGTTTGCACTGTTGACATGGCTCTGTTCATTCATATCACATCTGGTGCCTAAATTAATGCAATATTTGACTATTTAATTTTATTCTTATTATTTATTTTAGAAGTGAGTTTAATTCTAATAAATGGTTGATTAGATCACTTCAGAGGGATGCCCAAGTCCTCTTTACCAACATTAGTGGGCTTGAGACAAAATTGGGAGAGCAAGTCGATAGATTTGTCAAGCAACAGCTTTGCATAGTCACACTCGCAGTCAACATGCCAAACCTATCATCTTTTTTTTTATTTTTAAATTTTTTATTTTTCACACCATAAATCACAATAGCCATGATATACACTTTTTCTTTTTCACACATTTACAGTGACTTTTTCTCCCCCCCCCCCTCCTCCCAAGCCACCCCCCCACCCCCCCCCCCTCATCCATTTTAGGTATACAATCTAGGTTGCATTAATTCAGTCAGACAATGTTGTCATTCAACAAAAATACACCAGAAATTCTACAGAGTCCATTCTTTTCTTTCCTTCTCCTTTCATCAACTTAGGTAATGTTTGTCCCCGGTAGGTTTTCGCTATTGTATTTAATGTAAGGCTCCCATACTTGTTCGAATATTTCAATATTATTTCTTAAACTATATGTTACTTTTTCTAATGGAATACATTTATTCATTTCTATATACCATTGTTGTATTTTCAAATTATCTTCCAATTTCCAGGTTGACATAATACATTTTTTTGCTATGGCTAGGGCTATCTTAACAAATCTTTTTTGTGCATCCTCCAAATCAATTCCAAATTCTTTGTTTTTTATGTTACTTAGGAGAAAGATCTCTGGATTCTTTGGTATATTGTTTTCTGTTATTTTATTTAATATCTGATTGAGATCATCCCAAAATTTTTCTACTCTCTCACATGTCCAGATTGCATGAATTGTTGTTCCCATTTCTTTTTTACATCGAAAACATCTATCAGATACTGTTGGGTCCCATTTATTTAACTTTTGTGGTGTAATGTATAGTCTGTGTAACCAATTATATTGTATCATACGTAGCCTCGTATTTATTGTATTTCTCATCGTTCCAGAACATAATTTCTCTCATGTTTCCTTTTTTATCTTTATATTTAAATCTTGTTCCCATTTTTGTTTAGTTTTACCATTTGTTTCCTCATTCTCCTTTTCTTGCAGTTTAATATACATATTTGTTATAAATCTTTATCATCTTCAGGGCATATTCTATCCCACTACCAGAATTAACCAGCATTGGGAGTGGCACAGTAATATACCGTTGGGTTGGAACTGCCATGGGAGTCATTGACATTGACTCTAGATCCTGTGAAATCTTAAGGCATCTGGTTAAACTTCAGGTCAAATGTAATTCTGAAAGCTTGCACAGCTGGTAATATGCTTACAGCCAAAATTTAAATATGATATTAAAAGCTAAATTCCTGCATCTTTGTGGTTCCGTGATAAATTTATTTTTAAACTTAAGGCAATATAGAACAGCAATTTATTTATTGTCATTATAAATTGTAAAAATCAAACAAAAATATTTTAAAGACTGCACATTTGTGATGTGAGTTTTATTTTCTTTGCAAACAAGAGTTTGCAGGTAATTTATTTCCACTTTGGAAGCCAGAGCAGCTTCAACTTATTTATCCATTTGTTCCTGTATGCTAGGGTCTAGAGGGCTTCAGTGCTACTTGTTCACCAATAATTAATTCATTTCCTCACCTGACAAAAATATAATTTTTGTGAGAAAGTGCAGAACACAAGGTATGTTTTGTATGCAATAGAATGTCAGGAAGACTGTAGACAACTGAAACCGGTGAGGATTGCCAGCCTGCATGCCACTCAGGTGATTCAGAGAGATCAGACAAGGCAACCAAGCTGAAGGAACAGGTCTCTAAGATGCTGGGTCAGTGAATGAGGAATGAGCAGCTTGATTCAGTGTGAAATCAAGGAATAGGAGAAGCAATGGACTATTTCACCCTCAGTCTGAGCTATCATCTCTGCTGTTGATCGTGCATACATTGAAGTCACAAGGCACTTTCAGGTGGCCAAAATGCCCCGCTGTAAAGCCACATATTCTACCACTACCTGAAAGTGGAGAATCTGTAGGCATAATCTCCAGCTCCGAGAATCCCCCGTTGCACCTGAAAGGAGCAGTGGGACTATGGCCACATTCCACAGGAGCCGGCGTTCTCTTGGACGCGGCTCTCCTTCAGCTGGCATGTTCAGGTGACAGAAAGGCGTCTTCTCCGTGGCCACCTGAACGTCCCAGCTGCACTCCCCAGCCGCGTCTGCCGGCGCATTATCTGCGTCCGAGCACCTGAAAGCCGGCTATTGTAACTTTTCAGAGCTTAATGGCTGCTAGGGATTTCCTGGCTTGAATCTCTGACCATCTTGTAATCAAAACCAAATTCCAAATGGCAATTAGATCTCCAGACCATTCATCCTCAACCCGCTGTCCCCAGCAACCTTTGACAGCTTGTGAAGACTCAGCAGTTCAGAATACACTGATGTGTGCACTGTTCTTCATAAGTGGCTCTAAATAGAAATGCTATTTCACCACAAATACAATCACCCCAATGGTACCTATATTGGATGAACCCTGAAACCCAGACTTGGTGATTAGGATTTATTTATTATTGTGATGAGTACTGAGTTGCAGTGATAAGTTTTCTGTTGCATGGCATTCAAAGGATAGTAAAGTGTCACCACGTTCTGGAACCATTGTGCATAAAAAGAAGGAAAAGAGGGTTAGGATGTGTCCTTTCAGACATAGCGAGTGGCCAAGGATCACACCCCTTCATCTGAAGCAACTACCTCTTCCAGCACTACACATTTCTGTCGTTCTGGTAGATTGTTCAGCAGCAGGGGCTCGTGAATGCTGAGTTCAGGTCCCTGTATCCAGCTGCCTACTCTGCACTGCACCCCCTAAACCCCTGTTTCCAATTACCTGAAGCTGTCAGCACCTGTAGCCTGGTGGGAGACTTGTTCTTCGCAAGTCCTCATACTCTCATTCCGTTTCTTGGAAGTCCACAGAAGTGCCTGCAGCCTGGCAGAAGGTCTTCCCTTTAACCATTAAGCCAGAGGGGAGCCTGCCTTATCCACCTGAATTCCATACCATCTTGACAAGACTGACAGAAGCTGCAACAACATGAAATTTGCACCCCTTTGATGGGTTATCTGGAGTCATGAAACGACATTTAAACAAATCTGTACACCTTAAAGGGAAATGTTCATTTAGCAAGTAACAACTTTCAACGAGGATGCCCTTATCCCTTACGAGGATAGCCAGGTAAACTACAGTCTCTCACAAATCAGAGAATATTTCCTGTGTGTTTAATCTTAACAGAGGGCAATAGTTGTTGTGCTAGGTTGCAAAATGTTAAAGTTGGGATCAAAATAGCATTGCTCACTGCTTGACGTCATTCTCTACCTACTTCTACCAGCATTAACTAAGGGGAGGCAGGGTGACCAGGGTATAACCAGGAGGTGGCACGGCTGGTGTAGTGGTTAGTGCAACACCTTTACAGCATTAGCAATTGAGACCAGGGTTCAACAGTGAGAAGTTTGTATGTTTTCCCCGTGGCTGCATGGTTTTTCCTGGGGGCTCTGATTTCCTTCCACTGTTTGAAACATACTGGGGGTGTTGGTTAATTGGGTGTAAATTAGGAGATACAGATTCATGGGCCGAAATGGCCTGTTATTGTGGTGTATCTCTAAATTTAAAGGAAATGTAAATTTAAAATGTTAATTTTTTTTAAAAAATACAATGTTGTCTGCTTTCCTGAATTGAGTGGAATTGAGATTTAGTTTATAAGGAGAGGTTGGTTCACATTGTGGCCTGAGATCTAGGTCTTGAGGTTTGGAGAGAAGGCTTTCTTTAAGCACTATGGTCAATAAAATGGAATATGACATACAAAGTTCAAATTCATTGTCAGACAGTGGCGGATTAACCATTAGCCTGAGTAGGCTGAAGCCCCGGGGCCTGGAGAGTATGGGGGCCTGAGACACTAGGTAGGCTTCAGCGCCTAATCAGTTAAGGGTGGGTGCCTGCCACCTGCTTTCTACCTACTACGTCTCACCTGCATGAGAGAAGTTGGTGGTAGCGTGGTATGGGCAGTGTTGGCATTGCCCTGTTGCCAGGGTGACGTGTGTGCAGTGGCTTCGGTTTCATTTTGTCCCACAGAAATCCCCTCCGATAAGGAGGAAGGGTCTATATACATATATGTGCAGACAGCAACTGATGGAGGCTGTACATGCCGAGATCATGGCATTAAAAAGGAGTTTGTATCAAACATCTTCACATGACCCAAAAGACGTGGTGGCACTAGAGTGATACTGGATCTCTCGTATCTTAATGAATGTGTCTCGTTCAGGCATTTTAAAATGGATAACATACATTCTGCATTGCCAATGTTACATAAGGGCTATTACATGGCCTCGATAGATTTGCAAGACGCATTCTATTCGGTTGCAATCTGCCCACAGTATACGAAGTTCTTAAAATTTTACTGGAAAGGAGAGCTATGACAGTATAAGGCTTTGTCGAATGGGCTGAGCTCGACGCCCAGGGCACTTACCAAATTACTGAAGCCAGTGTTTGGAAGGCTCAGGAAAGAGGGGCACATGGTAATGGGTTACCTAGACGATACTCTTATCATGGGCAGATTGTTCAAGGAAACAAAAAGGGCAGTAGCAGCCACCTCGTGATTATTAAGCCATCCCGAGAATCAGTGTCAGTGCCTACCAAGAGGTTAAAATTCCTCGGCTTCATTATTGATACAGAAGACATGAGACTTTCCCTGCCAGAGGATAAAGCAGCAGAGATCAACACTGCCTGCAGAGGGCTCATGACAGAGTGTCATCCCTCCATAAGAAAGGTGGCCAGGTTGATTGGGAAATGGCGGCTTTCCCGGCATTACAACATGGCTTGCTATATTATAGGTTCATGGAAAGGGACAAATATCTGCTCTTAAGGCAGCCAGGGGACACTTTGACCGGCCCATGAGGCCAGATCCAAACTGGTATGGTGGATCGACCATATTTTGCAGGCTTACACGAGGATCGAGCTCAGAAAGGTGGACCTGGAGATCAGGTCAGATGCCAGTGGTGAAGGTTGGGGGTAGATGAACGAACATAGAGCTCACAGAGGCCTCTAAATCAGGTATTAATTATTTGGAAATGCTAGCAGGGTTTCTAGCATTCAAGTCTTTCTGTGAGAGGGAAGCTGACATTCATGTACATTTCTACATTTCGGCTGTGGCCTATCTCAATAATATGGGAGTTCTCAAATCTCATTCCTGTAACAAGTTAGCCATTGAGCCATTGTATTCAGAGAAGCATTTGGGTTATTGGCGCCTTCCTGCCAGGTCGGATCAATGTACAGGCGGACCTGATGTCCAGAAAATTAAATGATAGCACTGTGGACTCTGGGTAAGAAATATTTTAAATGGCTAGCAGACACCTTTGGCATGCTGGAGATCGATTTGGTTGCATCCAGGCTTAATGCCCAGGTTTATGTCCTGGCTGCCAGATCATCAAGCGGAGGCCATTGATGCCTTTACCCTAGACTGGTCAAAATTTAACTTTTATGCATTTCCCCCATTCGCCTTGGTGGCGAAATGCCTGAATGAGATACAGGAAGATGGTGACTCGGAATTGCTGGTAGTGGTTAATTGGCCTTCCCAATGTTGGTTCTCCGTACTCCTTAGGCGTATGGTGGGGTCTCCATTGATATTCACCAAAAGCAGAGGTCTGCTAATCCAACCAGTGTTAAAGATATCTCACCCATTGTCTCACTTAAGTCTGTTAGGTTGCAGGATTAGAGAATGTGGATTACTCTAATAATCTAGGTTAATCTAGGATTATTCTGCAATCTAGAACTCTGGACATCCTGTGGGCATCTTGGATAAAATCTACTCAGAAACAGTATGCTTCCTCTGTGGGGAAATGGAAAAAGTACTGTGCACAAATTAGACTGAATGAACAGTCAGCCTCTATAGGAGGCATACTGAGCTTTCTAACCAATATGATCTATGTACAGCGCGATGAATACAGCAAAGAGTGCGTTGGCTGCTTTCTTGACATTCTAGGACTCTGAGCATGAGATGATGAACCACCCGCTAATCAAAAGATTTATGAAAGGAGTGTTCCACTTGCGTCCTCCAGTACCCCAATATAAGGATATTTGAGACATAAAGATTGTTTTGGACTATCTAAGGTTACTGTCACCAACTTCCAGTTTGGATTTTCATAGCCTGTCCCATAATCTGATAATGCTGGTGGCCTTGACATTGGCCCAGAGGGTACAAATTTTGTCTCACATTCATATGGACTATATCTGTTGGGAGGAGGACTGTGTGAGCATTCAAGTTACAGAGATTTTGAAACATTACAGGCAAGGAGGAGTTGGGACAGAATTTTCATTGTATGCATAGGGGAAAGGTAAAAGATTATGTGTGTTGGATTGTTTAAAATGATACGTTGAATGTACAAAACATATTAGACGATATTATATGGTATAAGAAACCGCATCAGCGAACTATCCCCCAGACGTTGGCCAGGTCATGAGAGTGGGAATGGATATTTCTAAGTTTGGGTCCCATTCAACTCGAGCAGCATCAACCTTGGCAGCCAATAGGGCCGAGGTCCCTATATGGCAGGGTTTCCCAACCAGGGGTGCGAGATAACATTTCAGTTTTTTTGTTTATATTAAGAGTACTGTCCTATATACTCAAGATAAAAATATTGATTTTTTTAAAAGTCCAAATTAAAGATGAATGAGATTAAAGATAGAATGAGATTCTCTATGAATTTTAGCACGTTTCGACGCGGTTTCCTTTTAAATGGCATCGCCCTATAACATTTTTTAATATAAATCGGGACATTTAAAATGGGGGCCAAACTTGTTGTTTTGTGTTTTGTAGCAAATTACATTTGATTTTTATTTCTTAGTATTTATTTGTGTTATGTAAATTACTAATTAACCCTTCATTATGTCAAAAGGAAATGGGATGATGATGATGTGCAATTTGGTTTCAACAACTGAGGATCTGCAAAAACTCCAGTGCATGCTTTGTGACGCTGTCTTTTCAAATGCAAATTTGAAGCCATCTAAGCTGCAGGAACACTTCAACAACCGGCATGGTGGAGCAGATGTTGCAGGCCATGATGTTGAATCATTAAGAGCTAAAAGGGCCTGCTTTGATTCTCGAGCAACCCTTCCAAAATTAGGTTTTATATCTGCTGACAAACCACTGCTGATGGCTTCATTCCACGTGGTGTATAAAGTAGCCAAATCCAAGAAGCCCCATACAATTGCAGAAGAGGTGATAAAACCGTGTGCATTAGAAATGGCAACAATTGTTCTGGGAAAAGAAGCCTCAAACAAGCTTAAATTAGTGCCGTTATCAATTAATGTTATTCAGAGCCGAATTGGATGATTTGAGTTTGGACATTTTGGACCAGGTTATCACAGATATCAGGGCTAGTCCCTTGAAAATCTCTCTCCAGTTGGATGAAACAACTGATGTTGCAAATTGCAGTCAACTCATCGCATTAGTGAGGTATGTCCATGATGGTGTCATAATGGATGATTTACTGTTCTGTGAAGATCTGAAAACAACCACAAAAGGAAAAGATGTCTTCCAGTGTGTGAAGGACTTTGTGAAATATATCTTAGATATCCAAATTATTGGCTCTGTGTGTACTGATGGTGCCCCTGCTATGCTTGGAAATAAATCAGGATTTTTTGCACTGATGAAACAAGAGATTCCGCACTTCCAAGGTACCCACTGTTTTCTTCATCGACATGCTTTGGCATCAAAAACATTGCCTCTAAAGTTGAAAAAGGACCTTGACACTTCTGTGAAGGCCATCAACTGGATTTGGGGTCGTGCTCTGAACCACCGTCTCTTCAAGTCGCTTTGTGAAGATTTTGGAAGTGAGCATTCAGTTTTGGTTTTCCACACGGAAGTCCGCTGGCTGTCACGTGGGAGAGCTTTAACGTGCTTCTTCAAACTGCGAGAAGTCAAAGCTTTTCTGAAGGAACGTGACTATGATCTGTCTGGAGAAATGGAATTACAAGAATTCAACCAAATGCAACCTATCTGAGTGATATTTTCACTCATATGAATGACCTGAGTGTATTTATTCAAGGGAAAAACAAACATATTAAAATGTTGTGAAAAGTTACATCTTTGGTGTCGACGAGTTGAAAGAGGGTATCTTTCAAATTTTCCATCACTCAAAGAAATGGTTGATGACGATGAGTGTGTGTGAAGAAATTGTGGATCATTTGGAAATACTATCAAAGTCATTTAATGGATATTTTGGAGGAGGAGAACTGGAAACTTCTGAAGAATGGATTATAAATCCATACTCCTTCAATTTGGATAATATGTCAGATGATGAAGAGCTGAAGGAAGATCTTATTGAACTGCACACAAATCGTGTTCTTGAAATGCAGTTTAAAAACAAAACTTTGGAGCAATTTTGGTGTTCGGCAATGGACATGTTTCCAAGACTTTGTGAAAAAGCACTAATTGTGCTCATCCCATTCGCGACAACATACTTATGCGAGTCTGGATTTAGTGCCCTTTTGTCAATCAAGACAAAATCTAGAAATCTCTTAGGTGCACAGGCAGATGTGCAGATTGGTATCAGCAACAAAGTGTCACATTTTGAAAAACTCTTAAGCAATAAACAGGAACAAAAGAGTCATTAAATTTAAATTGGCTTATGAACATTTGAACATTAGTTCTTTAATTTTTTTAAAGAAATTTCATGTGTGGATGAAAATTTAATTTTTTTGTAAGGTTTATGCAACTTTTAATTTGTTGTAATATTTTTTCTTTTCCATATGTTTCATTTTTGTTCATATATTATTAAAACTTGATTATACTAATTTGTTTTGGTCACCTTCACCTTTATTCTTAAATAAATTATTACTTTAAGGGGTGCGAGAACATATTAAAATTCTTTAGGGGTGTGGGGCATAAAAAAGGTTGGGAACTACTCCTATATGAGATAACCTTTGCCAGGCGGAATGGAGCGATGAGAGAACCTTTAATAGGTTCGATAATAAACCTTTAAACTCAAAGGGGCAGAGTTTCATGGCTTCCATCCTACACGCAGTGGATTGAATAAGGTCGCAGGAAAGGGACCCATTGAACTGATTATGCTCTGTCGGACCTTCTGAAGGGGATAAGCCACTCGAGCCACAAACTCTCACGTTGGCGAAGTTTGATGATTATTATTTGAGCAATGGGAGTTAGTCAGTCAACGTGCCCACCCCTCCCCTTTTTTTCCTGTTTATAGATAAAGATGTTTTGGTTGCAATAAACACGTTCAGTCACAGGTTTGTGTTATGGTTGGTTTGTTTAATTTAGTGCATTGAAGTTCAGTGGCTTTTCTCTTCTGGGCTGTAAAGGAATGGCTGCACATGCACGGATGGGATCTCACGTTGACTCACCAACTCCTTGCTCGAATAATAATCAAACTTTCCTCAGGTAAGTGCTCATTTAACTCTTCATCATTCTTCGCAATGTACTTTGGTTCACCAACGTGAGAGTTCGTAGTTGTACTTCTCCTCTTATCGATCGATCAAGGCTCGCACTGCACGGGCGCAGAAACCGCTTTCATTCAACCAGCAGTGGGGTCTCAAGTTCTGCCGGTCCCAATCAATACTCACACTGTGCGTTTGACAAAAGCACATGCAAGTAGGAGCCTGAGGTCTGTGGCATCTGCCTCTTGCTGCAAAGCTTGGATCATCATGCATGCATTTGCAAACTACTACCAGCAAAAGGGCCCTCCACTTCCAGCCCAACCCCTCCCCATGTACTCCTCTCCACAATGGGCTATTGCCACCCGGGCTGTTGACAGTGTAAGCAGCGTGGATAAGAGAACTGTTATGTTTGAAGGTGATGCACTGTTGGCTTCTGACAAGCTGGTGGAGGCAGGATCTTTCTCCGTGTCCGATGTATTTAGATCAGTGGTTCTCAACCTTTTTTTTCCCACTCATATACCAACTTAAATAATCCCTTACTAACTATAGAGCCTCTGTTGTATGGCATAGGATGTCATAGGTGCTCTGTGGTTAGCAAGAGATTATTTAAGGTGATATGTGAATGGAAATATATTGAGAACAACTGAGTTATATAAACTCTTGAAATGAGATAGGAGTCTATACAGTGCAGAATGTGGTCTTCAGACAGTACGAATATAGCAGGCTGAAGGGTCTTCCCTGCACTGTAGTTTGCATTGAGGACCCTCTGCACTTCCACTGGCAGCACAAGGGTGCTGTCTGGGGTTAAAGGTTCTCAGCTCATCATGGTGGATCCAAGCGGAGTAGCCAATGAGCTGTAGATTAAGGCGAGTGGCTGATGGGCGGGCAGGAGGTGGAAACACGGGCAGTTCAGCTGTCTGGGAAAAGCTAGAGGGGCCTCATGGCTTGGGCAGCATCCACAGAGAACAATGACGTCAACGAGAGAGTGAGGATGAGGGGAGGAGAGTGGGGAGTGTGCATTTAGAATTAATTCACTCATTCTCTCCAAAATGAACAGAAAAATTGCAATACTAACCCAAAAGAGTGATACAGCATAGAACAGCTTTAAAGATTGAAACTAACAAAACCCAAATATGATATTGACTAAAATCCTCTTAATTTATTGGCTTATTCCACCAAATCTAATACACATCCACACAAAATCATCTTATGAGGAGAGCAGATATAAGCTTCAATTTAAATAGCTAAATCTTCCATTTAAAACAGGCAAGTGTTGGAACTACAACCGATTAAAATCATTCTCCTTTTTTCCCCTCTCTATTTTCTTCCAAAATTGTATTTTCCACCAAAATGTAGCGATTTGTCCTCAAGTTTGTGGAGTCTGGAAAAAATCCACTAAGATTTGTGATAATCTGTCTCTGAGCCTGACATCAGAACAAGCTGAGGCACATGCAACTCCAAGTGAGTGAGAGAGAAGGAGAAGGTTGGAAGGAGGTGAGCCCCATGATGCTGGCCCTGGGGTCCTTACTAAATCTCAGACTAGGGGCCCAGGTGGTAGTTAATCTGCCACTGAGTACAGACATGACATCACATACAACCCTGACAATATTTTTCCTTTGAGCCAGGCAGAATTTCTACATAGTAGTAACTGTAAACTGTACTCAAGAAGATACGTATACAAAACAAACTGTGCAACACAGAGAAAAAATATTGTGATAAATAATGTGCAAAGAATCCTTAAATGAGTCTCTGATTCTATTGTTCAGGAGTCTGATGGTGTAAGAGTAGCAACCTTTTCTGTATTTGGTATTACGAGTCTTGTACCTCTTTCCTGATGGCAGCAGCGAGAACAGAGCACACACTGGATGGTGTGAAACCTTGATGAGTGCTGCTGCTCTCAGATGATAGATTCCATGCAGATTTTCTCAGTGGTGTGGAGGGTTTTGCCTGTTGAACTGAGCTGTGCCAACCTCCTTTTGCAGGGCTTCTGCTCAGAAGCATTAGTGCCCCCATACCAGGCCACGATGCAGCTGGTCAGCACATCTTCCACTACACATATGTCGAAGTTTGCAAAGATTTTCGATGTCATACAGAAGCTCCACAAACTCCCGAGGAAGTAGAGGCGCTGATGTGCGTTCCTCATGATGGCATTAGTATGTTGGGTCCAGGTAAGGTCATCCGAGATAGTAATGTCCTTTTTAATGTATTCCAGGGCTGACAGGGAAAGAGCATCTGTTGTTGACCTGTTGTTACAGTTGGCAAATTGTGGTGGATCCAGGTTGCCTGGGGCCTGGAAGTAATGTGAGTCATGACCAATCTCCTGAAGAATTTGATGATGGATGTCAGAGTCACTATCTGGTTGTAATTATTTATTTTTTGGAACAGGAATGATAGTGCTCTTGCTAAAACAGGTCAGAATGTTTCACTATAACAGGGAAAGGTTAAAGGTATCTGTGGATATTCCTGCTATCTGGTCTGCGCTGGTTCTTTGGACACAGCCAAGTCCTCCATTCTGGCTAGTCACTTTCTATGGCTTCACTTTCAGATAGACAGATCTGTCACCTGTGACTTAAACATGGTTACAAGTTCACTGAACACTGCCATGACAGATGATTTTGACTCATTAACCTGTTCAAAGCTAGCATAAATACATTGAGCTCATTAGGAAGAGATACGTGTTGCTTGCTATTCTGGGTGGCTTTGCTTTGAAGCTCATGATAGCATCCTTGCCCTGCCACAATTAACAGTCTGGGACTTCATTTTGGTCAGGTATTGACTCTTGGCATCCCTGATGGCCTTACAAAGATCATACCTGAATTTCTTGATTTGGTCTGGGTCACCTGATTTGAATAACTAGGTCCTCACTTTAATAAGAAGTGGATCGCTTGACTGAGGACCACAGCATCAGGAGTGAAGACGGCAAAAGTGTGGTCAAGGGTGGCGGAGGAGTGTCTGCAGGACTGCTTTGAATCAGTAGACTGGTACATATTCAACAACTCATACTTAGACTTGAATGAATATGCTACATGTTACTGATTTTATCAAGTACTACATGGACGAGCATGTGCCACACGCACATACCGTGTGTTCCCCAACCAGAAGCATTGGATGAATCAGAGGATTCACAACCTGCTGAGGGTGAGATCAAGGGTGTTTAAGGTCTCTACAAGAAGTCCAGGTACAACCTGCAGAAGGTTCTCTCTGAAGCAAAGTGGCAATTCTGGAGGAAGCTAGACTCAGAGACAGATACATCCCAGCTATGGCAGGGAATGCAGGCCATTACAGCCTACAAAGCAAAAGCAAACAGCATAGGTGGCTGTGATGCTTCATTACCCGATGTGCTGAACACCTTCTATGCCCACTTGGAGAAGGAGAACCCAACAGTGCCTTCTAGAATCCATGAAAAGACTGGGGAGCTTGTGATAATCTGTCTCTGAGCCTGACATCAGAACATCATTCAAGAGGGCAAGGAATCAGGCCCTAACAGTGTACCTGGCAGGGTACTGAAAATCTGTGCCATCCAACTGGTCAGAATGTTCTGGGACATTTTTAACTCATTGCAGTCAGAGGTTCACATCTACTTTAAAAGGGCATCAATCATCCCAGTGACCAAGAGCACTTTGAGTTGACTCAATGACTATCACCCAGTAGCACTCACATCTACTGTGATAAGATGCTCTGAGAGGTTGGTCATGGCCTGAATTAACACATACCCAAGCATAGATCTGGACCCACTGCAAATTCACCTATCATCACAATCGCTCCACAGCAGACACAATATCTCTAGCTTTCCACTCAGTTCTGGATCACCTCAAAAACAGCAACTCACAGACTACAGCTCAGCCTTCAACACAACACAATAATTCCCTCAGCAATAGTCAAGAAGCTCCAAACACTGGGCCTTTGCACTCTCCTCTGCAACTAGATTCTTGACCTCCTCATTGGAAGACCAAAGTAAGTACAAATTGGTAAAAGCATCTCCTCCTTACTGACTATCCACACAGGTACACCTCAAGGAAGTGTGCTTAGCCTACTGCACTTTTCACGATACACCCATGACTGTGTGGGCAGGCACAATTCCAATGCTATATACAAATTTGCCAACGACACTACAGCTGTCAGCAGAATCACAAATGGCAATGAGTAAGTGTACAGGTGGGAGATAGATCAGCTCGTTGAGTGATGTTACACTAACAACCTTGCACTCAATAGTAGCAAAACCAAGGAGATGATTGTGGACTTTAGGAGGAAGTCAGGAGAACACAATCCAGTCTTCATCGAGGGCACAGTAGTGGAGAAGTTCAAGAACTTAAAATTCCTGGGTGTCAACATCTCCAAGGATCTGTCCTGGAGCCTCCATGCTAACACAATCATGAGAATGCCTGCCAACAGTTATACTTCATGAGGTGTTTGAGAAGATTTGGTATGTCTCCAAAGACTCTGGAAAACTTCTACAGTATACCATGGAGAGCATTCTGGCTGGTTGCATCACTCTTTGGTCTGGAGATGCCAACACTCAGGACAAGAGGGCTGTTCACTTGGCCTGCGACATCACGGGCACCAGACTTCACTCCATCAAAGATACCTACAAGTGGTGGTATCTTAAGAAAGTAGTCTCAGGGACTACTCAGGACCGCCACCACCCAGGCCATGCTCTCTTCACTTTGATACCATCGGGAAAAAGGTACAGGAGCCGAATAAGCATTCAGCAGCACAAGGACAGCTTCTTCCTCACTGCCATCAGATTCCTGAATGATCACTAGCTTACTTTGACTTTTCATGCACTATTTTTATTATTGTTGTAAGGTGGTTTATGTGAACGTTTGCTCTGTGATACTGCCGCAAAACAATGAATTTCGTGACTTGCTCATGACAATATATTCTGATCTGGTTCAGCCATGGTTTTCAATTGGGGAACAATTGGATCGTCTTCTTTGGCAAACAATCTTCTACACACACCCTGATGAATTCTGTGATGACGAGCATAAACATTTAAGTTTGCTGCTGAGTTCTTGCATGTGGAACACTAAAAGCAGTCATTTAGGAAGAGATCCATTTCCTTAGAATAATTTGGCATGACTTGTAAGTAGGGAGAAAGAGCAGATGTTCCAAAATATGGATAGGAGATGGAGCAGTAGGTATCTTTGATGGATGCATAGTGCTTGGGCCTCTGGTGGGGCAGGAGATGTGTTGATAGCATTCTCTTGAAGTTCGCCTGCCTGGAGTCTCCAGACTATATAGTTCAAGTGCTAGATTCATGCCTGCCTGAGCTAATGTAAATTGCAGTTGGCCCAAAAATTAGATGAAACTAATTTGACACTGCAAGCAATTAAATATTTTGGATGACTATATACATTTGCAAGGGGACTAACTAGCTAATGGTATGGACACTCTTTTTCACTTTTTATATGGTAGAAAACACATTTCTGCATTTTTTCTGGCTTTATGTCTTTGAAATTCGGTGTCAGTCAACTTCCATACCATTATTTTCAATGTTGGGCAATTCTAATTTTAATTTACAAAATCTACAAATCTACAAACAATTTCAACAAATCTCCTTGGATTTCAAACTGAGCTACTTAAAATCGGGCCTGAACTTTCAAACTGTAAAATTCCCAAGTGATGGAAATCAAATCTAAACTTAAATAAGCAATTTAAAATCCTCAGTATTTCTCTGACATTGAACTGATGCAGTGCAGCAGCTACATTCAGGTTGGATTTTAAATATTATTGATGCAACTATGGGGAAAAATAGTGAATATTTAATGTTCTGTAGTCTGGGGAAGTAGGGACTGAAATTTAACTCCAGACTAACATGTGCACTGAGTCTATACATCCCCCTGAATATGTCATTTTTATTTTATGGAACAATTTCTATTAAAATATTCCATCAATAAAATTGAGTGTAACTTCTGATTTTGTATTTTTCAATGTGCAAAATACAATCCCTAGAACGTTTCTCCTGCCAGTGCTTCTCATAATCCCAATGATGTGACAGCAAAATTTTGGCATGTGTATACAGTTGAAAATAATTTATATGCTCGTTTCTAGATTCAGCCAATTTTGACTTTTTATTAATTATCCATAAAATGCTACTGTTGTAATGCTACTGATTGATTAAGAAATGATAATACTCGAAGATTAAACATGCTAACGCTATTGTTCGCTCTTTGTGCTGAACATCTATCACATTCTTCTCTGTCTGCGTATTGAAATCACTTATCTATAGCTGCTCAGTTTATCTGAATAAAGAACATGCCAGGCTTAAAACAATCAATAAACTCTCATTTTCCCTTAACAGTTTAATATTAATCTGAAGTATGGAGCAGAATCTTTAATACATCATTACTGTTACTCTTGTCTTTGATACAGTGGACTGGACCAAACAGAAGGACAATGTGAAAAAGAAAAAAAAACCAGGCTCAGTGATGATCTGTTAATGAAACTTCTGTGCTACCTTCTGTTTTGATGAGTTCCTATAGTGATCAAATAGAATTATAAATGTGCTTCTGTTGTTGTGGTCAATTTTCTATCTATTGACATGATAAGAACAGACATGACACAATCTTGGACCATAAATCTCTCTCTTCCCTGCTGCTAAGAATCAATGAGTCAATGAATGCTAACTTTGAAAAACAAATGAGTGAAAAATAAATTTATTGAGCTAAAATCTTTTCACGGTATAATGAGAAATTTCATTAATGGCTTGAAGTTCTTTTTGAAATGGTATTGAATATCTCATAAATATTTCAAAAAATCTCATGAAGGTCAAAGGCAGATGTATATATGCCAATAAACTTGATAAATTGCTAAGTCTATTTGCTAATATCAATAACTATTCAAAGGACTGCATTATACTGACTTTCCAATCAGATATAATGTCCTACCTTTGCTCATATAGACTATAACGCGACTGTCCTTTATTTATCTAACTTTCTCTTCTGTGACAAGGTTTTTAAAATCTACAGCACTAGTAATAGGTATTTTATTGTTAGCATTTTATCCATCAAATGAACAATAAGGAAGTGTTATCATTGAATTTTTTTAAAGTTCAATTTCAGGTCTGCACCAAAAAACATTGCTTTTTATTTGCAGGAATTAAAAAATGTAAGATTGAATGGACTTGCTTAAATGTGTGATACACTGAACTGGTCAGTATCTGTGTTGGATAGAGCCATTATTTGGCATCAAATGTAATGTTTTAGTGTCCAACTAGATCTAAAGCATTTGAATCTCCAAACATCAATGCATTGGATTACCTCAGCCTTGTAACAACTTGAAGGACTTCCAGAAAGTCTTTGTAAAGTCTTGACCACAGGGATAATGGAGATTTTAAATTGGCCTTCAAATATGCAAGTCATTGAACAGTTAGGTGATGATCAATATAGTTTATCAGTGTTAAAAACAGTAGTTCATGAGGCTCCCTTGTCTATTCTATAAATCAACATTAAATGTTGCAGGCTGCCAAAATCTGTCAAATTGAAACTATGCTGTTATTTTGATTTAAATCTCACAATCATTTGTAAACCAATGACCAGACAAATGAAGGAGAAAACTTATTTAAGAAAAAAGGTAAAAGAAGTTCTATTGGTTTCACTGTTCCGTTTGTCAAAATTGAATGTGTAAACTTTGTGGACAAAATCAATTTTATTTTTGTAACGTTTGTTCCTTGAAGAAGGACAACCTTGCATGGGTTTAATGCTTAATAACTTTATTCTTCGAGCTGCTTGAACCAACAATGCATTCAATTTCTGGCAAAATCTCCATTCCGCACGCATTTCCTACTAAGAAACGTAGTTTTTTTAATATTATGCATAATGACACATTTTCCCCTTTTATTTAAAAAAACAAACACCATACTATGTCAACATAACAAGGGTATCTACATTCCGTGACAGTCTCTTTCCACTCAGCAGCTTTCAATTAGACTCTGAGGTAGTTTAACAGTCCTTTTTGGTCTGGTATGTGTTTCCACCAGAGCATTACTTGCATTTGAATTTGTGTCTTTCTGTGAACTCTGAACAACATGTTCCTTTTCTACATGCGCTGGCCCCTTCTGAGTACTGACAGGTGACGGGCTACGACCATAGGTTACAGCTTGTGGTTGTAATACACACGGTTCCTTCTCAGAAGTGCCCCCCCTCTGTCTGGATCTGGTAGGAATGTGGATCTATTTCCCCTTGCACATATCCTTGCACGGACCATGTGCCAGAATTGTGATCTCAGATTCGCACTTGAACTCCAGGCTTCAGGACTGGTCGGCTTTTCACAGTCTTATCATGATACTGTTTCTGTTTTACTTTCTCTTCCACTTTAGCCTGTTTAACCTTGGTGCACCTTTAGGTGTCAACAGATTTTCATGCATTGGAAGGTTGGTATGTATGTGTCGACCCATCAGCATTTTGGCAGGAGAAAGGCCATTCTGTAGTGGCAGACTTCTGTGAATCATTAGACTTCTGTGGAAATCTTCTCATCAAATTACTTCATGAGGCTCTTCACCACCTTGACAGAACTCTCTGCTAGGCCATTAGACTTTGGGTGATGTGGGCTTGAGTTAAGTTTCAAAAACCCCCAAGTATTGGCAAAGGACTCAAATTCACGGCTCAAATTGTGGACCATTGTCTGATATGAATTCACAAGGAACTCCATGCCTCGCAAACACATTTTTCACGAAAGTGCTTTGCTGGATGTTGATGGCAGTGTTGCTACTCTGGGTAATTGGAAAATTAGTCTGTTGCTACTATATGACTCTTCCCATTACAGTCAAACAAATTTACTCCAACTTTGAAGTACAGGGTGTGGTGCAAGCTGTTCTGTTTGTTGCTTTGGTCTAAAGGTAAGGCATATTTCGCATGAAGCAGTGGTTTGGCTTATGTCTTGGTTCATTCTTGGCCAGTACATCACCTCTTGGGGGTCTACATTTTCATTTTTCCTCACCAAGATTGTGATGATATACCAGCACGACAACACCATTTACAAATTTGCTGACAATACCACGGTGGTGGGCTGTATAAAAAGGGATGATGAGTTAACATAAAGAAGGGATATAGAAATCTTGGTTGGTGTTCTAACAAGAACCTCTCGCTCAATAGCACCAAAACCAAGGATCTGATTTTGGACTTTAGCAAAGGGAACACAATCCAGTGTTCATTGGGGGAAATCAGAGGTGGAGAGGGTGATCAAATTTAAATTCCTGGGAGTTAATATCTCGGCGGATCTTTTCTAGACACAAATTACTAATGTAATCGTGAAGAAAGAACATTAGTGTTTACTTCCTTGGGAGTTTGGTATAACATCAGAAACCTTGGCAAACTTCTACAGATAATGTAGTGGAAAGTGTGTTGACCAGCTGCATCACGACTTGGTAATGGGGACACCAATAACTGAGAGGAAGTCAGTTGTACTGGGTTGTGTCCAAAGGATCGTGGACACATCCCAGTACATCATAACTCAAATCTTAATGGTTCAGGTCCAAAATCATTCCTCAGAATCAAGATCACTGAGCTAAAATGGATGTTTAATTCTTCCATCTGTAGATACTACCATCATGCTGAATTTTTATTTTTATTTCAGATTTCCAGATTGTCCAGTATTCTGCCTTCATCTTCAAAGCCCTCATTCATGTCAAATTTAGAGTACACGCTGTATTTAAATGCAAAGTTCCAGTTAAGTGTTAACTATCACTGTCATACGGTCTCCTGGCCTCATACCAGAACACTTCATTCTTTTTGCATCCTGTCACTTTCTCCAGAATAAAAAGTGAAAAATTTCATTTTTAAAGAACAGGCTTAATGCAATCTGCAATTGCAAGAGATTTTAGTTCCTTCACTTTGCACCTGATCAGCTAATCTGAACTTGCTTCAAGTAACCGTAGATGCCTGAATATGTGATAATCTGTACACTAACAGTTCCTTTTTTTTAAATTCATTCTGACCTTCCTACCATTGTACCACCTTTCATTCTCCCACTTTATGTGCCGCCTTCTTTTCCACACAGTTAATCTGTCTGTATCCCTTGCAGAGGTTGATTTCAGAATTTTAAGATGGACTTTGCAACTAGTTGAAAAAAATAAGCCTTATTTCCTCATGTTAGTGAATGACCTCATCAATTACAAAACAAAGATTTATGCTTGAAATCATATTTGATATGGTATGCATCTAGACTGTCATCCAGCCATTTATAACAGATCTGAGATGATTGTGTCCACTTCTCAAGAGTCAAATTACTATCAGTGACAAATTATTGTCAACAATACAACCATTTTATTTTGCTGAGTTCCTAACACATCTATACAACTTAGCAGTATCATTTTTAAAATATCAGATTGAAAGCTGCTTCTGTGAAAATGGGGAAGAGCTGTGGCTGAAATGATCATGACTTGATATCCCCAACTGGAAATACAAATATTACAAGCATATAAATGTTTCTTCTAATGTTGTTCTTAGACTTTGAAACTAATACATAGTATAATTGGTACCAAGCTTAGACCAACCCAACCTAATTGCATGGCAGGAGAAAAATTTAACTATAAAACTGCAAATGGATGTAGTGTTTTAGTTGTATAGAGAGAACATTTTACTTCATCTTTGGCAAAGTGCACTTACTACCTGGATATGACAAAGGTAAAAGCACAGAAATGTTGAAGGAACTCAGCAGGACTCACAGGGTAGGTAGGAAATAAAGATATACTGTATTACCAACTTTTCGATCCTGAGCCCTTCCTCCAGCATTTCTGTGTTTTTACTATAATCACAGTGCATGCAGACTGTCATGTTTCGCTACATCAAAGAGGAATAACGTAAATGAGAATGAATGTAAATTTGACCTGATTTACATGCTTTGGTTGAGGATGAACAATAATCATTTAGTTATAAAGGAGTACCAAAATGCCTTTGCAGGATTAGATGGTGATTAGCGAGTTTTGAGGCACTTCAATAGCACAAAACATAATTGGGGCAGCTCTATATTATTGAGTTTCACTAAACCTCCAAAGGGTTATTGATTTACCAGTGAGAAAGCAGAGAAGTGCAGACAGATAAGATTCCCAGTTGTACAGCAATATATTATGAAGACAAATGAACACCTTATTTATAATGGCAAATGGAACCCAAATCACCTGGAAAAAATATCCCGCAAATTGATTTGCATTTCCTGTTCAAACATAATGAATTTGGATGATTCAGAATGAAGAGTTCACATCAGTGAATTTAATTTTTTTTCCAATCTCTTAAATCTGTGTTAAGGTTCTTTAAATGAGCTAAGTAGTATACCCACTGTCCATTATATACAAAAATGTAAAGACGTGGAGAACGCTTAATTCTAAAGTCACTTTTAAAGCCAGCTAGTAAGTACAATTATATTGTACAAGGAATGCATTATATGTAGGTTACTTTGGCATGGCTGAAAGGACTATCATTCTGACAAGGTGGAACTAGAACAGTAAATCTCTTATTGAAGTCAGACATTCTTAAACTACACAACAGTGTGTACTACAATAACATATCAATAGTCATAACACATGGTATTGTCAATTCTGAAAGGCACATTTTGTATTTACATACACTGCTTTTTTTTTCCCCAATAGGAAACCCATACAAAGCATTAACCATTTACAACAATGAAAGTATACTATTTCCTGACAATTTACATTTTCTCATCCGAATCATTCTAAGCAAGTGTAGCATTTTGGAAGCAGGCAATGGCGATTCCAGTAAACCATCTCTTAGAGGAGGACTCGTACACATTTGGTCTGGTGTGCTATTCTACAATTATTCTTATCATATTTATCCCCATAATTTTATTCAAACTCCATTACCTAACCTAGATCACCATTTTTTAATATATGTAAATACACAGTTTACATAGGCTTGAATGGATGTTAACTACACGACAGTACAATATAGTTACAGCTGAACGTAATGAACTCAATGGTTTTCTTTGACTTCTCTTTGTTTTCTTGCTTCTGTACTCATACTTTCTTGCCTCAGACTTTTCTTCTTCTCTTCTAAATCCTAAACCATGCCTTTCATCTTCATGTTGTCTTCATATCTGTAATTGTGCATCCATCCATTGCTTTACTATCTCAGATATCTTGGGCTCAGCTTTCACCAGAGCATCATAACACATTGACAGGATCTAAGACCCACACGTTACCCAGGAATTGATCCCCTATTGTCCAGATTTTTAACAAAACGTACATTTAGCTTGTTTTCTGGGCTGTGTTCTTAATCTGAAGCTCCCTGAGCGCCAGCAATACCTATACCAATCTGTAGCTCGTTTCACACTGGCATTGCACTAACTTGGCCATTCAGTGTCCTGGGATAGGAATGGGGGTTTGGCTTTTCACACTTGACCACTCCTAACTGGGACACTGAATGCTTTCACACTTGCAAGGAGCCATCCCCGGGGTTGGGATTATTCTACCTTCTACCAGTGACGTCATGACGCATCGAGTGATGGTGGACCTGCCCTAAATCCAGATCAATGAATTATGATCTGATATTTGAACAAAATTAATCATGCCTAATTATAATATGGTTAAACTTTATGTACAGCACAGAACAAGTCCTTCAACTCCTGCTGTTGTGCTGACCTATATAGGACCTTTATATAGGACTGTGGGAAAGTGTGAGCAATAAATAGTAATAGCAGGCAATTTTTAAACAGGGTGGGAAAGTTGGTAGCGCTATAGCACTCAATTTATATAGCGTGGGAAAGATAGTAGCACCATCGCGTACAATTTAAACAGTGTGGGAAAGTTGGTAGTGCTATCACGTACAATTTATAAATACCATGGGGGAAAAAGCGATGGGGGATCTGTCCTCCCAGAATTCCACGCAGCAGAAAAAAGGGCTGTATGCCTGACTGCATACATGGTGCATTCATAGAGGGGTTTCTCTGCTACACAGCATTCTGGGATGTCAGGACTGCCACTGATTTTTTCCCCTATAGTCTCTATAAGTTGTGCAGTATAGCACTACCAATTTTCCCACGCTGTTTAAAAACTGTCCGCTATTACTATTTATTACTATTTATTTTCTCTCTCTCTCTCCCACTGTGACTTTTCCATGGCAAAGTTTATACCTTCATTTTAATCTTCCTGCATTCATAAAAAACTTGGGTCATTTCAATCCCACAATGCAATTACCCATTTCACATTTGCCCAATTGCAACGCCAGCATCTGCAGATACGGGGATTGTACTAGGGGTCGAGGCTGTCAATTCTTAGCAATGAGATGACTTTACCTAATGCCGGCGTTGAGCTGATTTTATTTTCACACTTGCCACTTTAAAGGCCGATTGGTGTTTGATTCCTGGGATCACTTGCAAGTGTGAAAGGGGCTTATGGCTAAGTGATTCAACTGCTCATCTAGCCTCTTTTTAATTGATATCAGCAATCGGTAATACAGTAAAACCTCTGGTATCTGGAATTCAAGCAACTGCTAGCCTTAAGCAAACAACAACAAAAAAAACCGAAGGAAATAAATTAAATAAATTAAAATAAATAAGAATAATATTTTTAAAAAAACTTGTTTAAAATTGTAAAAGTAAGTGTTCTCTGAAGTAATACATAAACTTTTGAAGATGGGAGCAAATATTTAGCCAGCCGAATGCCTTGGTCGTGCTTTGCTCGTAAAAGCACGTAGCAGCTGTTTGAATAAAGTTGTGTTTGAATAAAATGGTGTCGCCCAAGATGAAGAGCTGGTTGATGTCACTCACCGTTGGGGTAACACTCTTAAAATAACTCCTTATCACTGTTTTCCCTGCTTAATAAGAGTTGCCCCAGTCAGAGGCTTTATCTGCAAACCTGGGGTGGGGGTGGGGGGAATAGAGGGGGTGTGGTTAGTTATCTATAATATTATTGTTCATCTTGCAGTGGCTACGTGGAAGGGGAGGAACCTGAAGAATGCAACAACATTTAAATGTTTTCTAGGAATGTGACTGAAAATAAAGTAGAATGCTTTAAGGTTTATATTTTTATGCAAGTGAAGTTTGTTCAATGTAAGTACAATATTTTTGTCTTTTAAACTGTTTATTCTTAGTGCAAGTGTATAGGAAAATACATTTATCTGGCATCTACCAGTCCATAGGTGCCAGATACCAGGGGTTTTACTGGATATTTCAACAATCACCACTCCCTACATGGAAGAAAGTTCCCCTCAGAGTCACTCCCCCTCATCTTAAATCCATGTCTTCTCGTTCTAGCTACCTGTGATATGGGGAAGAGTTCCCTGCAGTCTATCCTATGTATCTCAATTATACACATCTCAATCATGTCCCTCATATCCTCCAGTCAAACAGACCTAGTTTTACAACTTTCTTCTCCTTATGGAACTACTCCATCCCAGGCAAAATCCAGATAAAACTCATCTACATGTTCATTTTCTCAATGTCTGCTTATTTGCCTGAGGCAACTTCTTTTACATTTTGGTTTCAGAGTGTATTTAGCATGCCCCTGATTACATTCCTGGAACCTTAGTTGCCTTTAAATTTCTCTTGCTATCAACTTGTAGCCATATTCATTTTGTTGTCTTTTTGCACTTGATGCTTTGCATGTTCATGTCCATCTTCTTTTGTGTTAAAACTTGCTTACTTGTGTACAATATGTACCTGGACTCTTGCTGAGTTACACTATTTATTTTCAAAATTACATCATGCATATTTCACTGCAACATAAAAGCTAATTCAGCAGGCTATCAGAGCCTTCTCGTTTTCCCACTTCTTTCCCTGTAAACACCTCTCTATCATGCCCATTCACTCCCCACCAATCCTTCCTCAATGTCCCTGCTATCCATAATAGTGACAGTGTACAATAACAATTAACCTACCAACTAGCATATTTCTATGATGACTGTGGAAACTGGGGAAAACTCACGCAATCGCACCTTATGAAGAGCATTTAAACTCCATTCAAACTACACTGGAAATCATGATTAATCTGAGGAGACTGGAGCTGTGAAGCAGCAACATAATCTGCTATCCCCAGTGTGAATAACTATGGACTGCCAATGCACTTCTATACCATGGCTCTATTTCAAAACAAAATTGCAGATTCAATAAATGCAACATACTGATATTCTTGGTCAGCTGAGAGCCAGGAACTCAAATATCTATGGCATTCAAGATTTTTTTAACATCATCATTATTCTTGCTAAGATTCTCAATAATGTTGTGTAATTAATACCATAGTAAAACAAATCACATTTAACTCAAGTCAACAAAGTGAAAAATATTTTGTTCAATTGTCTGAAGCTTTCTCAGAGAACAAATTAGCATGAAGCTCGGTGCTTCCTCCATCATGCCTTTTCTGTTTGGTGACTCTACATCGGTTTATTTCTGCTGAAAAGAGCTACTTCTTGAGCAGTTTCTCCTTCATCATCTCTCCCAGCTGTGAGGACTACATCTCAGCTTCCAACCCTGAAGTATTGTCTTGCTTTTGTACCACTCACAACGTTAGCAAGTTTTTGGAAATCTCATCTTCCCTCTTCAATTGATGATTGCTCCAGCACTAATCAACTACTTAGCATTGTAAGTTTTCTAGCTTCACCAGATGATTCAATTACAAAGTGAAAGATATTAAGTTATGCAAGGAGATGAAGGTGATCATTCAGCTGTTCTCTTTCCAATCAATCTTTGGTTGATTTAATGGCAAGATGAACTACTGATGAGACTTCACATGAGAACATAGTGCAGACTTTAAGGGACATTTCATTCCCAAGTCTGTGATACAGATTAATATAGTTAATTTAATGTTCAAGGTTGATTGCAAATGGCCACCAGCAGAGAGCTCCTGCACAGGAAGGTGAGTCAGCTTTACTCAGAGCAAAACACTGGAGGTGTAAAGAAGGAACATAT
The DNA here is from genome assembly GCF_036971445.1 of Narcine bancroftii. Lineage (NCBI taxonomy): Eukaryota > Metazoa > Chordata > Chondrichthyes > Torpediniformes > Narcinidae > Narcine > Narcine bancroftii. The sequence goes on along the minus strand of NC_091470.1, from coordinate 57,262,230 downwards.
GTACTGAGGCATGGTCTTCTTCATCAACACCCAGCCACGTGGACACAAGTACTTTAAATTATTTTTCTAGGTATTTCATGCATGTTTTCCTTTTAATTACTTTTGATCACTTACATCCACGACAATACTAGAGGCCATGCCCTACCTCCACCATGTGTTTTGTTGAAGGCTGTCAATGTGAAGCCAAATTAAACCGAACTCTGCACATTATACATATCACTCTATTCTCTGCATATGCCTATCTAAAATCCTTTATACATTACTCTTATCTGCTTTCACCTCAACTCCTGGTAGCCTGATTCATGAGCTATCACTCTCTGGGTGAAAAAAAAACTTGCCCCACACATCTTTTTTAACCCTTTCTCCTTTACTTCTTCACTTTAAATGTACATCCTTGAGTATTTGACATTTTTATCCTGGGAGAAAGTTTATAAAATATATAGGAAGAATAGACATAATCTATCAGGTCTTCCCTCAGCCTCCGATGCTCCAACAACCCAAATTTGTCCAACTTAGAAACAGAGAAACATAGAAAATAGGAGGAGTAGAAGACCATTTAGTCCTTCCAGCCGCTCCATTAATGATCATATGATTTCAGTACCCCATATCCACTTTTTCTCGATACTCCTGATTCCTTTAGTCATAAGGGTCACATCCAACTCCCTTTGAATATATTTAATGAAATAGCCTCAAAAATTCAAACCATAGCTGATTCTCTCTAATCCAGGTAACATTCAGTATATCTCTGCTGTTCTCTTTCCAAAACCTTGCATGCTTCTATCATGGGCCAACCTGCATTGTGCACAATAATCAAAATAAGGTTCAATTTCTGGTTCAAATCCTTGTAACTCATGACCTAACATTATGGCAGGAGTTCAATCAGTACAAGACTACCACTATCAAAAGAAAAGATGCAGCAACATGTTCTCAAAGTAGGAATTCAGAAAAAATATTGCTCCCTCACACTTGCCCATATTTGAGAAGAAAAGCATTGTTGCAAAATCTCATTGATAATTTCTTTGATACACTAGTTAATAAATTCACATAAATAACTATTTGCTCTGTATTAACAGTTTAACTTATTTTAAGAACATTAACAATTGTGAATATTTATAAATATTAAATTACAAATATTGAAATACATGAAGTAAAATTCCAATTAGCCAGCATGTTCAGGGCTTTTGTTGTCGTGGACCAGCAGGTGAATATTGCACCTCACTTTTTAGTCAACAAATAAAAAGAACACGCAAATGTGCTCACAGTTTTCTTCTGACTTTCCCATCTGCCCCCTTCATCTGATTCCATCTGCCCATCATCTCCTCCCCATCAGCTTCCATCTATCACCTACCAGTCTCTATTTCATTCCCCAACCCCACCTTGTTCTATCTGTCAATCATTCCCTCTCCATCAGGTTCCATTTATATAAACGCCTCTATCCGCCCTTGTACAACCCTTGTACTGACATGTATTGGCAACCTTTCCTCATCCCTCTCAGGCCCAAGGGAGAGATACAACCATAAACATTTTTACTTTTTGCCTCCACAGATGTTGCCTGGCCCATAGAGTTTTTGTTTAGTTTCAGATTCCAACATTTGTAGTCTCTTTTGGGTTTGCACACAATTTTTTTTAAAGAAGACTGGAACGCAGTGGGATTAAAGGAACACAGAAATTGTGCACTGGTGAGTTCATGGGGAGCATGGGGAATGGAAAACCAGTTAGTTTAAAGGAAGCATGCGAACAAGTTCCCGCATGTGCTAAAGGAAGCATAGGAACAGAATCTTCCCAATGTACTAAAGGAAGTGCAAGAACCAGGGCCCCCAAGTTAATTGGAGCTCAGCAACCATGGTCCTGGCATGTTATAACAAGTATAAGAACTGGAAATGCCAATGAATCCAATGGAATGAGGGCACCAGTCTGTTCAACAGAGCATGGAAAATGCGGATCCAGTGTGTTAAATGGATCAGGGGAAATCAGGGTTCTGTCATAGGAACTAGAAGCTCCCGGTGTGTTACAGGGAGTACAAAAATCAGTGTTCATGTTACAGATGCTAAACCATCAGGATTTCCAAATAACTTGATAGCAGATTACCAGAGTTTTACCCCAGAAAGAGGTTCAATGTTGGAAACCTGCAGTCAGACGAAGCGAGAGGAAACTTCCAGGCAAACCTCAAAGCAAAGCTTGACGATGCAATCCGCCTCACGGACCCGTCCCCTGAAACCCTCTGGGATCAGTTGAAGACTACCATACTGCAATCCACTGAAGAGGTACTGGGCTTCTCCTCCAGGAAAAACAAGGACTGGTTCGACGAAAACAGCCAGGAAATCCAGAAGCTGCTGGCAAAGAAGCGAGCTGCCCACCAGGCTCACCTTACAAAGCCGTCCTGTCCAGAGAAGAAACAAGCCTTCCGTCGTGCTTGCAGCCATCTTCAGTGCAAACTCTGGGAGATCCAAAATGAGTGGTGGACTAGCCTTGCCAAGCGAACCCTGCTCAGCGCGGACATTGGCGACTTCAGGGGTTTCTACGAGGCTCTAAAGGCTGTGTACGGCCCCTCACCCCAAGTCCAAAGCCCGCTGCACAGCTCAGACGGCAAAGTCCTCCTCAGCGACAAGATCTCCATCCTCAACCGATGGTCAGAACACTTCCAATCTCTTTTCAGTGCCAACCGCTCAGTCCAAGATTCCGCCCTGCTCCAGCTCCCTCAACAGCCCCTAAGGCTAGAGCTGGATGAGGTCCTCACCCTGGATGAGACATATAAGGCAATCGAACAACTGAAAAGTGGCAAAGCAGCAGGTATGGATGGAATCCCCCCAGAGGTCTGGAAGGCTGGCGACAAAACTCTGCATGTCAAACTACATGAGTTTTTCAAGCTTTGTTGGGACCAAGGAAAACTGCCTCAGGACCTTCGTGATGCCACCATCATTACCCTGTACAAAAACAAAGGCGAGAAATCAGACTGCTCAAACTACAGGGGAATCACGCTGCTCTCCATTGCAGGCAAAATCTTCGCTAGGATTCTACTAAATAGAATAATACCTAGTGTCGCCGAGAATGTTCTCCCAGAATCACAGTGCGGCTTTCGCGCAAACAGAGGAACTACTGACATGGTCTTTGCCCTCAGACAGCTCCAAGAAAAGTGCAGAGAACAAAACAAAGGACTCTACATCACCTTTGTTGACCTCACCAAAGCCTTCGACACCGTGAGCAGGAAAGGGCTTTGGCAAATACTAAAGCGCATCGGGTGCCCCCCAAAGTTCCTCAACATGATTATCCAACTGCACGAAAACCAACAAGGTCGGGTCAGATACAGCAATGAGCTCTCTGAACCCTTCTCCATTAACAATGGCGTGAAGCAAGGCTGTGTTCTGGCACCAACCCTCTTTTCAATCTTCTTCAGCATGATGCTGAACCAAGCCATGAAAGGCCTCAACAATGAAGACGCTGTTTACATCCGGTACTGCACGGATGGCAGTCTCTTCAATCTGATGCGCCTGCAAGCTCACACCAAGACACAAGAGAAACTTGTCCGTGAACTACTCTTTGCAGACGATGCCGCTTTAGTTGCCCATTCAGAGCCATCTCTTCAGCGCTTGACGTCCTGTTTTGCGGAAACTGCCAAAATGTTTGGCCTGGAAGTCAGCCTGAAGAAAACTGAGGTCCTCCATCAGCCAGCTCCCCACCATGACTACCAGCCCCCCCACATCTCCATCGGGCACACAAAACTCAAAACGGTCAACCAGTTTACCTATCTCGGCTGCACCATTTCATCAGATGCAAGGATCGACGATGAGATAGACAACAGACTCGCCAAGGCAAATAGCGCCTTTGGAAGACTACACAAAAGAGTCTGGAAAAACAACCAACTGAAAAACCTCACAAAGATAAGCGTATACAGAGCCGTTGTCATACCCACACTCCTGTTCGGCTCCGAATCATGGGTCCTCTACCGGCATCACCTACGGCTCCTAGAACGCTTCCACCAGCGTTGTCTCCGCTCCATCCTCAACATTCATTGGAGCGCTTTCATCCCTAAAGTCGAAGTACTCGAGATGGCAGAGGTCGACAGCATCGAGTCCATGCTGCTGAAGATCCAGCTGCGCTGGGTGGGTCACGTCTCCAGAATGGAGGACCATCGCCTTCCCAAGATCGTGTTATATGGCGAGCTCTCCACTGGCCACCGTGACAGAGGTGCACCAAAGAAAAGGTAGAAGGACTGCCTAAAGAAATCTCTTGGTGCCTGCCACATTGACCACCGCCAGTGGGCTGATATCGCCTCAAACCGTGCATCTTGGCGCCTCACAGTTTGGCGGGCAGCAACCTCCTTTGAAGAAGACCGCAGAGCCCACCTCACTGACAAAAGGCAAAGGAGGAAAAACCCAACACCCAACCCCAACCAACCAATTTTCCGCTGCAACCGTGTCTGCCTGTCCCGCATCGGACTTGTCAGCCACAAACGAGCCGGCAGCTGACGTGGACTTTTACCCCCTCCATAAATCTTCGTCCGCGAAGCCAAGCCAAAGAAGACTTTCCAAATTTATATGGGTGGTTGATAACAATTTGCATGGACTATGGAGCTTCTTTCATTGCTTATTAAATTCATTCTGCAACTAACAGGGGATATCTGACTTTGTGAAATTGCATTACAATGATTCCAGGGAATCGACAGCCTTTTTATTTTGTTTATTTTCCCAACTTCAGTCAGGAGAGAGTTAAATCTCGCACAATTCAGTTATAGATCTTCAGGCTCCAGTAAAAATGAGAGTGGACATTAATACTGCTTCATATTCGATATACTCATTGCAAGACAGGAAATATTCAGCATTAGGAGAATATCCCTGCATTAGGAACGTCCACAGACCTAGCTTTAATATCTGCAATATAATGATTTTATACTTTGTGATTTCACACTAAATGATATGTTGGTGGGATGAGACATCCAAAGTCTTATAATCTGACAAAAAAAGGAGCCCTTTCCATTCAAAGTCAACTTGAACGATTGATCAGGGATCTCGCAAAAATTAGACATTTCTCATTTAAAGTAAGTCACTATTTCAAATTCAGAACCAGTATGCAGCAGGTTAATAATAGTAATCCATCAGGAATCAAGGAAGAGAGTCCTAAACTCTATTTTGATAAATCCCTCTTATTAAAGAAAAAGGCTGCTATCTTTCTCCTCATTGTGAATGCATATAGGAACAACAGACCACAAAAGTATCTCAATACTAATGAATAGCAGCATCCAAAAATTTAAATCAAGGAATTACTGAGGAGCAATGGAGTTAAAGCCATTCTACAGACACACTTTACAGGTACAAAAGCACAATCTACAGCCCAAGTAAAAACGTGAAAATTCAAACAGTATCAAATCTAAATCCATTTAATTATTATATTTCTGAGTTAATACCTCGCTTTCCAGCTGACTTTATTGGTGCCTTGCTTTATATAAAAATAAATAATTTGGCTGAGACTGTCTGCTTCTACTTGGATGTGACAACAGCCAAGTCATTAAACAAATGGAACTTCAAGAAAAAAAAGAATTTGAAAAATTCATTGGTGAAGTTAATCCTGGGAGTCTGATGCTAAATTTTCCAATCAACAATCCTCCCCCACCTAAAGCTCCCAAAAGTTGTTTGTTAACATAGATTTCAAACAAAATAGGCAATCAGAATGCTCAGAAAACATGACAAAATATCCTCAATTTTTTTGATCAGCTTATTGAAAAAATAATTGGGAAGAATAACAATTTGAATTTATAACAATGCAATTTTCTGTAGAGAAAGCAGGAAGATTTTATTTAAATGTCTATTGAATAAGTTGGTCACAGGTACTGGAATTCTACAGAAATTGCAAGACACTAGAAAACACTTAATTTTGATGGAATTGATTTGAGAACAACAAACCTTTGATTGAGCATTTATATGCATTGAGTATTTATGTACAAGATACCAAGAAAGAATGAACAATAAAAACTGACATATCAGATATAAAACAAATGGGAAAGAACTAAAAGGAACTGTGATTTCAAATATGATAATAAAAGAGTCAACAATAAGTCAGATCCAGTCCATTTGCAGAAGGCAAACATTAAAAGAGTTGTTTACCCATGGGCATGCAGCCAGGGTTATTCAGTGTTAGGCTGCACACTGAATCCTAATTATAGTTCAGAGATTCAGATCAATGAGTCTCAAAAGAATGTTTCTCTCAATCTCAGTACATTCATTAATTCCCACCTAAAGCTTGTTTGTGGCTAGTTAACTCTTTAATGCAGGAGAAAGCATCAGTGGAAGCACCATTGGGACATCTCATCTTCCCTACTGCACTTGAGCTGTCAATAATTTCTGCAACACAGCGTTCAAACAGGTTAGGGCAGGCTAATGGCTAAACAGAGGTACCTGTGGGATTTGCAAATCTAACCTAACTGGAGAGTGGCTAACTGTTCATATGTGATGAGGCTGGGCAGTCAGCACATCTGAATACTCAAAACATTTTGAGGAAAATAGGAATCTATTTTTGGGGTAATATCTACAAATGGGAGAAAAGCAACTTCTTTCGGTTGAAATACTGTTCCTAAGTCAGCTAACATTTTGGTGAAACGGTTTCCCCTTTACTGCCCGGGGTAGTTTCTGGACCTGGAGATTTTGCTCATTATTTTACAGGTGATGACTATAACTGGGCAGAAGTGCTCACTTAAAATCAGCCACTAGAAAGAAAAACTCTTGGTGGCTGATTTTAAATGAGCACTTCTGCCCAGTTATAGTCATTACCTGTACCTTGCATAAAAAATAATGAGCAAAATCTTCACGTCCAAAAACTACCCAGGGCACTCTACCACTAAGGAAGTAAAGGGAAAATTTTAACTCATCAAAATAAGTATGTATTTTATTTTCAATGAGCAAACGCTTCTCTTACAAGGCAGGTCAGCTCATTGTTTTCAGATGCAAGGCTTACTTAAATTTTCTGATAAGGATATAAAAACTCCTCTTTCAGCTTATCATTCACATGCCTGATGCCATGTAATACTTGACACCCAATTCCTTTTTAAAACCAAAAATCGGGTGTTTTTGCATGACCTGTGTAAAAGTCAACCCCCCTATTTTAGGCCCCGACTGCCTGCCCATCTGAGTACTGGATCCTCACCCTGACTGGGAACCCTTGCCCCATCCGAGCTCCAGACTGCGGATCGTCACTTGGCCACCCACCCATCTGAGCACCCAATGCCCCAACCACCTGCCCATCTGAACTCCCGATGCCATGGCCGACCAAGCTCCCAACATCTCGACTGCCTGCCCATCCGAGCTCCTGATGTCCCGACCGCAGATTTACTAACCAATCTCAGTCATCTGAGTTTCCAATGCCTTGAACAATGCAAATTTGTCCCATATAAAAGTGGACCCACCCCCTCCCCCAACACCCTTTCGGCTCAAAAATGTGGTCGAAAAATTTCAACAATTACATGAGTATATATGGTAGTTACTGTACTTGACTGAAAACATTACCTCTGAAGAATATTTTTTCATGATCCCTTTCAGGACCACTGATCAGACCTCTTCAACACCTGGAGACAATTAAAGTTACAAATATTTAGTGAGCTCAACCAGCTCTCCGTAAATATTGATAGAGATTCTACAACCCATTTAGGATGCCAATTTGCATTTTCAAATAGAATGCAAAATGGGATCCTATTAAGTGGCCAATTAAATGAATATTCAAAGTCCCATCTAGATTTTGCAGGATTAGTCTTCATTTTCCAGAGGTGAAAAAAGAAACAGCTGTGCTATTTTGAATCTACCACCATAATGATCGGCAAAACACTGTCTTTTCGATGAAAAATGTTTGCTTAGTGTAAAAAGTATCCAAACATCATTTTGTTTGAGATAATGAAATTTGGGCATTAGCAAGAAAAATGGTAAATAAGTAGTGATACAGTACAATGTTTTTTTTTGAAGTTATGGATGAATTTCGGTTAGTTATTCCAGTCAATAGCAATTTAATTTTCGATTCAGTTGGTTTAAGGAGTTTGTTGGGTGGGGATGCAGATGTGAGTAACAGAACCAGGGATGGGGATGGTTGGTTTGAGGTATGAATTCTCCCCATGTTCTTCCAGGTTTCAGCTGGAACGTAAATAAGAATTTTGGAAATTCTGAAAAAATTGTGCAAATAATATTGATGCCTTTTTCCATTTTACGCCCTGCTCTTCAAAGTTTCAGGAGTAAACAGGAGAATCCCTAAAGGCACATACTATCTGAGGCTTCTCCCTCCTTCCACATGTCAACGTTGAAAAAGGTTTCCATTTGGTTGCTCTTACAGTTAACAAACACTTTGCAGTTAAAAATGGAGTTTAAATGAAGGTTGTAGGCAGTGAAAGGCAGCAAAATGTGCATGTTTTGAATATATAATACCAGCTCTAACAATAACCAGCTGGCAATTTGGCAAACAATCAGCTCTCCTTATTGAAACATTCATTCAGACGGGTTTTTTTTTAAACACAATACACCTAACAACAGTAACAGCTGTTTCTTCAAATGATCAGCCAGAAAATTCATTCAATGCTTGAAAGAGGGAGAAAGTCAGAACAACAAGATTTTTTTTTAAAGTGCCCTTGACTGGACAAGCTATAGCAGTCAGTGACACTGGAGAATTTGTGCACCTGGTGCCAATTCTTTCTCACCATCTTTTGGTTATTCATTCTCTAACATGCTTCCCAAAGATGACAAAGTCATCAAATTATTGCCTTTGCTTGAATGATAAAACTCTGAGACTGTCAAAATCATCAAGTTTAGTTAAAAATCTTGTTGCAATGTGAAAAGATCAATTGCTGAAAGTTCTAAGAGGGCGTATATTTTTTATGCTAAATAAATGATCATAAAATGTGACTATGGGCTAAAAGTGTGCAACATAAAATTGTATTGCAAGTCATCAAGAACATGATCTGCCCACGTACAGCACCTGCTGTGCATACAACAGCAATATCAAACAGTTTGAAACATATATTTATCGTTGCTATTGTAAAATTACAGGATTTCAGGATCTCCTCTGGAAAAGTAGGCCTACTTCGAAGAATACCTACTGTACACGGGGTATACGATATTTAGGAGGGATCGGCAAGAAGGAAAAGGGGGTGGGGTAGCATTGATGGTGAGAGAAAGGACCGACACGATTGACAGAAAGGATATCAACTCGGAAGATGCGGAATCTATATGGGTAGAACTGAGGAATAGCAAGGGGCGGAAAACGTTAGTGGGGGTGGTATATAGGCCTCCAAATAGTAGTGTAGAGGTGAGGGAAGGCATTAAAAGAGAAATTAGAAAAGCGTGCAATAAGGGAACAGCTGTCATCATGGGAGACTTTAATTTGCATATAGATTGGACTAGTCAAATTGGTAAAAATACTGAGGAGGAGGAATTCCTTGAATGCTTACGGGATGGTTATCTAGACCAATATGTCGAGGAACCAACTCGGGAGCAGGCCATTTTAGATTGGGTATTATGCAATGATAAGGGGCTAATCAACAATCTTGTTGTACGAGGCCCTTTGGGTAGGAGCGATCACAATATGATCGAATTCTCACTCGACATGGAGAGTGATGAAATTAAAACCGAGACTAAGGTCCTGAATTTAAATAAAGGGAATTATGACGGTATGAGACGGGAGTTGAGTAAGATTGATTGGGTGATGTTTATGGGGGAGTTGACTGTGGATAGACAATGGAAAGCATTCACAGATCTAATGGAGAAATTGCAAAAATCGTTTATACCGGTTTGGCATAAAAATAAACTAAAAAAGGTGACTCAACAGTGGATAACAAGGGAAATTAGAGACAGTCCAAAGAGAGAGAATATCAATTGGCCAAAAGAAGTACCACAACCGAAGACTGGGAGCAGTTCAAGATGCACCAAAGGAGGACAAAGGGATTAATCAAGAGTGCAAAAATAAATTACGAAAGTAAGCTTGCGGCAAATATAAAAACCGACTGCAAAAGCTTTTATAAATATGTCAAGAGGAAAAGATTGGTGAAATCCAGAGTAGGTCCTTTGCAGTCGGAATCAGGGGAATATATAATGGGGAATAAGGAAATGGCAGACCAATTAAATTCTTACTTTAGTTCTGTTTTTACAAGAGAGGATACAAATAACCTCCCAAGGATGTTGGGAAACATAGAGACTAATGCAAGGGAGGAACTGAAATAAATCAGTATCTCTAAGGACATGGTCTTGGGGAAATTGATGGGATTGAAGGCAAATAAATCCCAAGGGCCTGATAATCTACATCCTAGGGTACTTAAGGAAGTGGCCATTCAGATAGCAGATGCTTTAAGAATTATTTTCCAGAACTCGATAGACTCAGGATCAGTACCCATGGATTGGAGGGTAGCTAATGTTACCCCACTATTTAAAAAGGGGGGTAGAGAAAAAGCAGGGAATTATAGGCCGGTGAGCCTTACATCAGTAGTGGGCAAAATGATGGAATCCATTATTAAGGATGTAATAGCGGAGCATATGACTAGCAGAGAAGGGATCGGACGGAGTCAACATGGATTTACAAAAGGTAAATCGTGCTTGACAAATCTATTGGAATTCTTTGAGATGGTGACAGGTAAAATAGATGGGGGAGAGCCAGTGGATGTGGTGTACCTGGACTTCCAAAAGGCCTTCGATAAGGTCCCGCATAAACGACTGGCTTCCAAAATCAAGGCTCATGGGATTGGGGGCAAAGTATTGATGTGGATTGAGAACTGGCTGGCAGGTAGAAGACAGAGAGTTGGGATAAATGGCTCGTTTTCTGAGTGGCAGGCGGTGACCAGTGGGGTGCCACAGGGATCTGTACTGGGACCCCAGCTGTTCACAATTTACATTAATGATTTGGATGAGGGGATTGGATGTAATATCTCCAAATTTGCAGATGACACTAAGCTAGGATGGGTTGTGTGCACGGAAGAGGGGGTCAGGAAGCTCCAGTGTGATTTGGATAAATTGAGGGACTGGGCAGATACATGGCAAATGCACTACAATGTGGATAAATGTGAGGTTATCCACTTTGGTAATACAAACCGGAGGGCAGATTCCTATTTGAATGGCAATAGATTAAGAGATGGGGAAGTGCAGAGAGACCTAGGGGTACTTGTACACCAGTCTCTGAAGGCGAGCATGCAGGTACAGCAGGTGAATAAAAAGGCAAATGGTATGTTGGCCTTCATATCAAGAGGGTTTGAGTATAGGAACAAGGATACCTTACTGCAGTTGTACAGGGCCTTGGTGAGACCCCACCTGGAGTATTGTGTGCAGTTTTGGTCACCTTATCTAAGGAAGGATGTTCTTGCAATGGAGGGAGTTCAGAGGCGATTCACCAGGCTGATACCTGGAATGGCAAGAATGACTTATGAGGAACGATTGCGCAAATTGGGATTGTACTCGCTGGTGTTTAGAAGATTGAGAGGGGATCTCATAGAGACCTATAAAATTCTGGCAGGACTGGACAGAATGGATGCAGATGGGATGTTTCCAATGATGGGAATATCCAGAACCCGGGGCCATGGTTTGAGGATAATAGGGAAACCATTTAGGACCGAGATGAGGAGGAATTTCTTTACCCAGAGGGTGGTGAATCTGTGGAATTCATTGCCACAGAGGGCAGTAGAGGCAGGTTCATTAATTATATTTAAGAGGGAATTAGATATATTTCTTCAGTATAATGGTATTAAAGGTTATGGAGAGAAGGCGGGGACGGGGTACTGAACTTTAAGATCAGCCATGATCTCGCTGAATGACGGTGCAGGCTCGAAGGGTCGAATGACCTACTCCTGCTCCTATGTTTCTATGTTTCTATATATTTCTACACACACTAACCTGAGCCAGTGTTTGGGAGTCAGCCATTAAAAATGATCACAGAATCTCCTACAGGATATTGATGTTTGATGGTACACTCTTTTTGGGGCCCCTAATCATACCAGTGATCCTCCCAGGTCCCTTGATATGGAACTGCAATGTATCTGTTCTTTTCTCCAACTCTCCACAAGTAAATGCTAAAGCAAATTAAAAAAAACACAGATCCCAATGACAAATTAACTTTATCAGCTTTTGTCATGTTCAGAGATTGTACTTTAGAAGATGTGATTCTTGGTGAATGTGATGGTTTTATACTCCAAACACACACACAATGTGTAACAGATTCCCAATAGCCTGAATATGCCTGAGATTGTCTGATCTTATAGGCCTGGTCAGTACTTGGAGGGGGAGATCATCTAGGAACACCAGGAACTGAAGGTTTCTGTGAGGGGCGCTGAACAAAGTGGCAACTCTCTGTCTGCTTTGTGCTAGACAAAAGTTGAAGAATTTCATGTATGTTACGTTCTAAATTACGTGACAATAATGGAACCTTTACAAAGTGGAATCACTTCCCAATGATATTTCATGAAACTGGAGTTATCTGTCATTTTAGTACACGCAGCTCAGTGTTTTAGAATTACCAACCAAAATATTCAAGCTTTCAGTGTATCCTTTAAACAAGTCTTATCGCATCACACCATGAATACTCATCAGGAGTTATAGAAGTCAGCAAACAGATAGATTTACCCAACTCCATTCTCCCAGACCTGAAAGAAAATTTCTGATTGCTAACAATTAAATTACATACATTTCTTTTTTTTAAAAACTTTATTTATTCGTTCAAAATACAGATAGTAAATAACATATACAACAATGAACCATAAACATGAACGTTATATTTTATATTAAAAAAAAAGAAAAGAAACCCCCCCTCCCCGCCTTCAGCCAACTCTCCTAAGGAGAGCCATAAAGAAAGGAAAAAAAAATTAAGAAAAAATTAAACATACATATTGAGATCTAATCAACGTAAATCAAATTGTAAATATTCTGAATATAACAACCACTTACTAATAAAAAAACTATAGTTATCATGCAAAAAATATGTAATTTTTTCCATTATTAAACAATATTTCATCTCGTTATGCCATCTATTAATATCAATCATATTTGTATCTTTCCACGTACTAGCAATACATTTTTTCGCCTCAGATAATGCTAAATATACAAAAGCAAGTTGAAATTTATCTAATCCCAAACCTTTCAAAGGTTGCAAACTGCCCAATAAAAATACTGTCGGATCTAAAGGTATTTTAATCTTATACAGGTATTCTAAAAACAATTGAATATATATATATACATGACCAGACAGCATGAAAAAAAGTTCCAACAGAATTACCACATCTAAAACACAAATCTGATTCATGAAAACCATACTTTTTTAGTTTTTCAGGTGTTAAGTATAATTGATGTAAAAAATTATAATTAATCATTGCATAACGTACATTTATCAGTCTAGTTACACTATCATAACAATATCTAACCAATCAGCCTCGGAAAAAATAAAACCAATATCCACTTCCCATTTACCTTTGGAATTATCCCAACCCTTTTTATCCATACCATCCTGTAATATTTGATACATAGATGAAATATCGTTTACGCTTAATCGTACTGTTTAAACCTCAAACATTAAAAGTAGCAAACCTCAACTTTGACATATCTACTAATATTACTAAAGACCAATAATATCTTTATATAAAAACTCAAATCAATGTATATAGGCCCTCCAATAGGAGAAAAAAAATCACAAATTAAAAACTAGATAAAATGAAAATTAAAAAAAATAATATAAAAATAAAATTAAAAAAAAAACCCAAAAGCTACCAAAAGGTAGTAATCCCTAAACAAAATTTGGGTGTGGATCACCCACCAGTGGCTGATGACTAATAGAACTTAGACCAAATCTCTCCCTCCCCAGCCGAACAAAAAAAATCTCAAAATATCATAACATAAAAAGTCAAATAAATATAAGAAGATTCTTCTATTCATCCAAGAGATTCCAAACTCGGAGATCCCATTTCAAAAGAAGTTGGACTCTTTCCATTCCCGTTTTTCCCATTTCTGCCATTTTTTCCGTTTCCAGAACAACCAGATTTTTCTTTAGGAGACAATGATGGACTGCATCTTTGTCCTCTTATATCTGACAATGAATCAGCAAAAATCATTGCTTCATGATCATTCTCAAAAAACCGAGATTGATAGTCTCCATAAAATACCTTCAGCACTGCCGGATACCGAAAAGCAGACTTATAACCTTTACGCCACAAAACTTCTTTAACTGGATTAAATCGATGTCGACATTGAATGACCTCTTGACTCAAATCAGGATAAAAAAAACTCTGCTATTCTGAATCAATAACGGAGTTTGTCGTTGTCTCGCATATTGCACTGCAAGTCGAAGTATTGCTTCTCTGTCCAAATAATTCAAACATCGAATTATTACAGGTCTCGGTGGTTGACCAGGTAAAGGTGTTCTTAAAACTCTATGAGCTCTTTCCAGTACCAAGCCTCCAGAAAAAAATTCTTGCCCTAGTACTTGTGGGATCCAGTCTTTAGAAAAACAAAGAGGATCTTGTCCTTCCATACCTTCTGGCAAACCAACAATTTTCACATTATTCCTTCTACTTTGATTCTCCAAATAGTCTATTTTCTTCTCTAACTCCTTCTCACGTTCTCGCAATTCTATAATGGATTTTTCAACCTTCAATACTTTTTCTGTATTAGAAGCCACTTGCTGTTTACATTCCAAAAAAGCAGATTGAAATTAAAAAAAAATCTTCACGTGCTTTAACTGTATTGAATTCTGAACTTATACTAACATTCATTTGAGCCAGCTCTTGCATTATAGGCTGAATGACAGCATTTAACTGCTTATATTGTAGCTCAGGAAAGCTCAGCCCTGCTTTCTCTGACGTAGTGGCAGAACCAGGTAACTGCAGCTTCTGCTGCAATTCAACAAAAGGCATTTTAACAGTTTTACTGCGGGTCTGGACTCCCAGCGACGGCACCCCGACTTCCTCAGGGGGTCGACGCTGGCCTCCCCCCGCAGCTCATTGTTTTTCCTCAAAATCACAGAGGAGATCGATATCTTCAGGTTGGAGTGTTGCCAGAAGCATTTCAGACAATGGAGTCATCTTCCTGCGTGCTCCCTCCATTAAAATCGAAAGGCTGCCAGAATCGGGATCCACTTCTTGGGAACATGCACCTTCCTCCAGAGAATGGGTAATTCCAGCACTATCCTTCACTTGGTGAGTAGTAGATATTTTTTTTTTTCAGCTCCCACAGGCAGTCTTTGTGGTTTAGGCACTAAAGAAGTTAAACCTGAGGTTGTAGCAAGTTGTTTAGGCCCCAAATCTTCAACACTTTGAAAATATAACTTCTTCTGCACTTGAGGTTTAATCTTCTTACCATTAATGGCCATAACAGTTCCTTAGTACTTTAAACTAACATTTGAAAAGTTTAAACTTGAAAACAAAGGGTTAAAAACGGGTACTTAAAAGTCCGGTCAGAGAGGTCGAGATCTCACGTCTAGACTCTACACCATCTTGCCACGCCCCCATTACATACATTTCTGAGTCATCTTCTGTTAAGCTACAACAACTACTACTGCAAAATACAAAAATAAAAGTAGATCAGAGAATAAGTAATCCAATTACCTTAAGGCCAAGTTCCAGAGTGTGTCTATTGGCACCACTATAACAACTGATGAGTTTTAAGTGGACAGTTTCAGAATGTCAATCGACAACTCTATGACAGCTAAAGAGTTGGAGGCAGGCAGGACTCACTGTTGAACTTGTAGCAAATTGTCTGCCTTACAGCAAATTCTCTTTATTATGAAAACTAATAAGTACAGTCACAATAAAAAGGAACAGTTGTAGGCCATTCGGCCCATGGAGTCTGCTCCACAAATCTACCTTGAGCTAAACTGTTCTCACATCCAGTTCCAAGTTCCGGCCTTTTCCCCATATCCCTTGATACCTTGACTAATTAGATACCTATCAATTTCACCTTTAAACTCCTCCAATGATGTGGCCTACACAGCTGTATGTGGCAATGAATTCCATAAATTCACGACCATGTCCATTCACAGAGTTTTAAAAAATAGATGACTGAAACTATTTCAACTTCTCCCAGTAAAAATAACATTTTCCTCAAAATGGAGTGAAGAATATATATGTAATACATACTGCACCTAAAATCAGTCCCAGCCTCTTACAGCAACTCTGTCTGTGGCTATTATTACTTAAACATCTCCATTCTGGCCTTAACTATTAAGATCACTATGAATAGGTAAGTTTAAAATCAAAACCAGTGTAAAGTGAAAGGCTGGATGAACTAAGAGGAGGTTCCTCAGTGGCCATATCTTGTGTAATCTTCGTACATATCTGAGAACTTATTGATCTATTTAATCTTTAGCAAATCTTAAAAAGGTTTCAGTCTGAACTCATTAATGATGTAGCATGACGGTGGCATGGAGTCATGGGCTGAAATGGCTGAAAATAGGCTGCATGGACTCGTGGGCTGAAATGGCCTGTTACTGTGCTGTATGTCTACATTTAAAAAAATTTAAATTACCAACTAAATATGACACTCCAATTTTTTAAATAAACAAACAAACACATTAAAAACAACTCTATATTTACAAATGTCATTCTTGGCAGAGATCATGTTTTTCTCTCTCTCTAAAACAACAAACTTAAAGGTGTCTGCAAACAATTCCAGTTAGATTGTATTGATGAATCAAAATATAATTAAGAACATTTCAGTATACAAAAGAAATGTGTTGTTGTGAAACAAGCACTTTTCAAATCAAGAGACCAGTAAATTGAAATTATTGGCTTGTCACAAGCATGCCTAATCATTTGAATCCATGATCAAATCACTAATGACTGAGTGAAGAATATTGGAGTATTCCTTTTTCACATTTGTTTGGAATTTTTATACAAGTTCACCAAGCACTGCACATCTCAAATCTATTTTCCTTATGTACATTGGAATTTGCCTACCAAAACAATCACTCCACAGCAAATGCAATGTCACTGGCTCTCCACTCGGCTCTGGATCACGGAGACGAGGCATCAATTACAGGTCAGTTTTCAACACCATCATACCCTCAGTACTGGTCAATAAGCTCCAAAACCTGGGCCTCTGCACCTCCCTCTGCAACCAGATTTTTGACTTCCTCGTCAAAAGACCACAGTCAGGACAAATTGGAAACAACGCCTCTTCTTCACTGATAATCAGCACGAGCACACCTTAGCGCACTGCTCTACTCTCTATACCCATAATTGTGTGGCTAGGCACAAATTAAATGGCATCCATAAATTGGCTGATGACACCACGATTGTCAGCAGAATCACAAAAGGCAATGGAGAAGCGAACAGGAATGAGATGGATCTGGATGAGTGGTATAATAACAACAACCTTGCACTCAATGTCAGCAACACTAATGAACAGATTGTGGACTTCAGGAGATGGAAATCAAGAGAACATGAACCAGTCCTCATTGTTGGGGGCGGTGGGGGGAGGTCAGCAGTGGAAAGGGTTAAAAACAAATTCCTGGGTGTCAACATCTCTGAAGATCTGTCTTGGGCCCTTCAAGTTGAGGCAATCATAAAGGTGGTGCCATTGGCTATACTGCATGAGGAGTATGAGGAGATTTTGCTTCTTGCCAAAGACTCTTGCAAATTTCTACAGATGCATCATGGAGAGCACTCTGATAGATTGCATCACTGTCTGGTATGGAGGTGCGAATACACAGGACAGAAAATACTAGAGAGAGTTGTAAACTCAGCCAGCGCCATCATTCTGATGGATTGCATCACTGTCTGGTATGGAGGTGCGAATACACAGGACAGAAAATACTAGAGAGAGTTGTAAACTCAGCCAGCGCCATCATTCTGATGGATTGCATCACTGTCTGGTATGGAGGTGCGAATACACAGGACAGAAAATACTAGAGAGAGTTGTAAACTCAGCCAGCGCCATCATTCTGATGGATTGCATCACTGTCTGGTATGGAGGTGCGAATACACAGGACAGAAAATACTAGAGAGAGTTGTAAACTCAGCCAGCGCCATCATTCTGATGGATTGCATCACTGTCTGGTATGGAGGTGCGAATACACAGGACAGAAAATACTAGAGAGTTGTAAACTCAGCCAGCGCCATCATTCTGATGGATTGCATCACTGTCTGGTATGGAGGTGCTAATACACAGGACAGAAAATACTAGAGAGAGTTGTAAACTCAGCCAGCGCCATCATTGGATCAGTCTTCACCCTATTGAGGACAACTGAAAGAAGCTGTGTCTTCCATTCTCAAAGACCCTCACCACCCAAGTCATGTCCTCTTAACATTGCTACCATTAGGAAGGAGGTACAGGGGCCTGAAGATGAATACCCAGTGGTACAAAACAGCTTCTTCCCCTCTGCTGGCAGATTTCTGAATGGACAATGATCCATAGACACTACTTCACCTTCTCTTCTTTTTACACAATTTATTTTTAAAAGGTAATTTGTAGCTTTAATATTTGCACCTGTAATGAATATTTATACCTCCCAATGCTGCTGCAAACCAACAAATTTCATGACGTGTCATGATAATAAATTCTGATACTGATGGGCATTCTGACCTTGTGAAAGCTCTTCCCATCAATTTAATATTGATGGTAGTTCCACAGAGTTAAAAGTTGCCTTTTTTTTCCCACCTGATTACATACCAATTTAACAGATATCCAATTCATTTTTCTTTCATGGACATAATAATAAAGAACATACCCTACTTTCCATCTTGCCATTTTCTGAAAACATATGAAAAGATTAATATTCATTCCTGCTTCTTGGATAAGCAAAGAATTAACAAGCGTAAGAATAGTCCTTCTTGTTACTTATGAATGAATATTACAAACTGTGGCTAGTGAATTATGAATTTAACACTGTTTTGCAGCATCTCATTGCAAAACAGCTTCAATGCAGGAAGCAAGCTTAAATGAATTTGATCATGATAGATTGCTGTGCTGGGCAAAAGCCATCATCAATTCTATTGATGAGGAGAATTGGAAAAAGAAAATTCAAATTTTTCAACTTCAATTAATGATTCAAGAGACTCAGAGTATTCACATGATTTAGAGATGCATGAAAGTCTAATGTAATTTTTAAAATTACTGAGTATTCAAGGTTCCTTTATTGTCATGTAACAGTACAGAACGTGTAATATTACACAAAATTGCCTTTTGCAAGACAAAGAATCACCATTAGAATCAGAATTTATTGTCATTAACAAGCCACAAAATTCAGTGTTTGCAGCAGCGTCATCGTATAAAGATTCATATTATGAACCATCGTGCAACAATATTACAAATAAAAATAGTCATGCTCAAAAAGCCAGTGCCTTTTGTTCATTGATTTTTCAGGAATCTGATGGCAACTGGGAAAAAGCTGACCTTGTGCCATGAGTGCTTGTCTTTAGGCTCCTGTACCTTTTTCCTGATGGTAGCAGAGTGAAGAGGGAATAGCCTGGGTGATGAGGATCTCTGATGATAGCTGCTTTTTAAGACACCCCTTGACGTGGATGTCCTTGATGGAGTGGAATCTATGATGTCGCAGGCTGAGTTAACAACCCTCTGGAGTTTTTGCTTGTTCTGAGATTCGGCGCCTCCATACTAAATAGTGATGCAACCAGCCAAAATGCTCTCCACAGTATACCTGTGGAAGTTTTGGAGAGTCCTCTCTGACATGCCAAATCTCCTCAAGCACCTCACTGCAGATGTTAGTCCTACTGGGTGATAGTTGTTGAGGCAGCTCAATCTACTCTTCTTGGGCACCGGGTTTAAGGTTTTTAAAGGTTAGTATTGCTGATGCCCCTTACAGTAAGAGAGAAAGAGAATACATGATCAGTGATGCTAAGAAAACACCACCATGAATGCCTCAAATAAATAGAAGATAATGAATTATTAGAGGCAGATATTCTGATTTAATCACTAATATCATCTCTAGCTATAACTAATCTTGATAAAAAGATAGAAATTATTGCTGATAGAAACCATAGGATATTTAGTCTGTATTTACTGTTCAAATAAAATGTTACCCAAAGGCCCAAAAATATACTTTAATGAAAATTTATAAACAAAAACAACTGCAAGACCTGGGCATCAATATCCCACTGTGTAATTAGATCCTGGATTTCCTCACTTCCAGACTGCATTTACTGAGGATTAGTAAGAACATCATCTCCACAATCTCCATCTGTACCAGAGCACCAGAGGTCTGCGTTCTTAGTCCCCTGCTCTACATGCTGTATACCAATGATTGTGGGGCTCGGTACAAATTTGCTGACAATACCACAGTCGTGCGTTGTATGAAAAGAGGTGATGAGTCAGCATACAGAAGGGAGATTGAAAACTTGGCTGACTAGTGTAGTAACAACATCCTCACACTCAATGTTACGAAAGTCAAGGATCTAGTTGTGGACTTTAGGAAGGGAAAACCTGGGATGTATGATCCCAGAGGGTGAGGGTGAGAAAATTTAAATACCTGAGGGTTGCTCTCTCAGAGAATCTTTCCAGGACCAAACACATCAATGTCATCATGAAGAATGCACATCAGTACCTCTACATCTCAATAGTTTGACCTCAAAAATTTTGGCAAACTTTGACAGATGTGTAGTAGAAAGGGTGCTGACCAGCTGCAATAAGGGTTCATATGGAGGCACTAGTGTATCTGAGAAGAAACCCCTGCAAAAGGAGGACACAGCCAAGTACATCACAGGCAAAACTCCTCCCACCATCGAGAAAATCTACAGGGAACACTGCCGACGGAGACAAACAGTGATCATCAAGGATCCACACCACCCAGCACATGCTCTGTTCTCGCTGCTGCCATCAGGAAAGACTTGTGTTGTCAGGTTCAGGAACAGTTGCTACCCCTTCTACATCAGACTCCTAAACAACAAACTGAATTAAAGACTCATTTGAGGACTCTTACTTTGCACAATATATCTTGAGGAATATATTTTGGCACAGTTTATTTATATTTTTTCTTTGTTTATTTCTTTTGCATCTGCACATTTTCTTGCACGAAGGGCAAGTCGAAATTCTACCTGGCCTACGAGAAAAAGAATCTCGGGGTTGTATTTGGTGTCATGTGTTTATTCTGAGAATAAATCTGAACTGTGCACATCCACTTTTCAGGTCATTTGCACTTCATGCATCTGTTGCTGCATGTTCTTTTGCAAAATGTGTAATTATGAAACAATTTCACCATTACAATAATAAAAAGGATCAAGATGAGCAGTTCTCTCAGTTTTTCTGGGCAATGAAATTAAACAAATCATTTAGAAACAGCAGGTGCCTTTAAGAACCAGACTGCAACTCTGAAACATAAAGGCTACAACACTAAGTTACCCCTCAGATCTCAAATAGCACCAAGACATCACATCAGCCATCTATCATGTATTAATTAGCAGCAGCTTTTCTATTAATTTCCTTAATACTTCCTAGATTTGACTTCCTTTCTTTTAATTTGCATGGTTTTGAATCATCAGCCTCTAAGTCAAGGCTTTACAACCCAGTTGCATTTGGAATTCACCCAATGATATTTTCCTTTGATTTGCACCAAATTTACAGAAATTTTCTTGATCAAATATAGAATTGCAATAATAATTTTCGTACAATCATTTCTAGAGATCAGTTATTTTTTCCCCCGGTGCAAATCCACTTCTAATTGTGCAACATAATAAACCATTGATAATTCAAATTGTGGGAGCTCTATCATACAAGACCATATCAAATACTTCTTTAGCAGTCAAAACTTATTAGTTTGCTTCTCAAGCCCTTTCATCCAATATTAGTTGTTAGCAAGAGTAATGCTATTTTATAAATAATCTAAAAATATGTATACATTGTACATGAGGTAGACATTAGGTTGCTACCGCTATCACAGCATCTCTTGAACGTCACGTTCTTACAAAGAGTCAAGGTCAGATGTTTATGTGTCCAGGACTTCTCTCTACCCTCCTCTGCAATACCAATGGGGAAAAAACCTAACCAAGAGTAGTGATGGAGGATGATCCAAGGGACTTATACTGGGAAAATGAAGCTGTTCGGGTAACCTAATTATTGGGAGGGAAAAATTTTGGGACCAATGACCACTTCTATTAGTGTTAGGTTAGGCATGGGAAAGGATTACACGAGACAACAATTTTTCTTCCACAAAAGGTTTGCTTCCTGAAAAAAAAATTGGTAATTATGATAGACAACTTTAATCTGAACACAAAAATAATTCCAGATTTGCTGTATCATGTAGGAAGCTGGAGAAACATTAAATAAATTAAAATTAATAAATTTAGACAAACAGCACAGTAACAGCCATTTTGGCCCAATTTACCTATACCGCTGGTGTCATGATAATGAATATATATGAGATGTACCGGAAGTCACATGGTATGAGAGAGAGATAAGAACACAAGCAGGAGAACAAAGGAAATGGGAAAATAAAGCCACTGAGAAGTTTACCTGATAAAACTTGTGTTTAATGTTTTATTAACTTCACATTTCGGGCCACAAATGTGACATTGGCGACGAGGATGAAAGAAGCTTGAAGAAAATTAAAGACTAAACAGGATTACAGACAACTTCAAGGTGATAAGAATTTTCTCTTTGACTTAGTACTTTTGGGGCTGGAATATTTCCTCATGGCTGGGGCAGACGGTGACTTTCTAACACATAGTGGAATTGCTCATTTTGACCCAACGGGTGATGCAAGCACTGTAAGTGTGAAGTGGAAGGCATGGCTGGAAGAATTTGAATCCTACGCCGACAGTCGTGGCCTATTTCTAGATACCGGTACAGTTGAACAAAAAGCGCAGAGAAGGGCGTTACTTCTTTTCACCGCAGGACCTGCAGTTCGAGAAATATTTAAGACACTTTTGAATACTGGAAGGAAGGATGAGTACCGAAAAGCGGTAGATGCATGAAATGCACACTATGTAGTGACACCAAATGCTACATTTCAACGCCATTTGTTTCGGAGAACGAGACAAGAAGGTGGCCAGACAATTGCTCAGTACGTGACGAGACTACGCCAGCTAGCTGTTGGATGCAATTACATGCCAGCTGATTTGGACAACCAATTACTGGATCAAGTCGTACAGCACTGCAGATCAGATAAACTCAGAAGACGTCTACTGGAAAGAGGGAGTGAGTTGGAACTCACCGATGCTTTAACCATTGCTGCTGCATTAGAGGCTGTTGAAGGGCAATTTCATACCATGACCCTGAAAGACAACTCAAGCCAGCATATTAAGAGGCTCTCACATCGCCATAACCAGCCAAAATATACGCCGACACAGGACATGGAGTGTTATCGATGTGGAAACCGAGGTCACTTTGGAAAAGACCCATATTGCCCGGCCAAAGGCAAAGTTTGCAGAAAGTGTGGAGGTAAGGACCACTTTGCAAAGAAGTGCAAAAGCAAGTCCAATGCAGACCAGAAGAGGAAGAGTACAACTTCCAAAGGCAAAGCCTGGGGGAAAGGAAAGTATCCTGGAAAGAAAGATACCATTCGCCAGATAGACGGTGACGATGATGATACCCAGGAGGAACAGAGTTGTTACCAACTTACGTTGAATGAAGTACATCATGAGAAGGTCCCAGTGATCATTGGTGGAGTGACAGTGCAGGTCATTGTAGACTCAGGCAGTGACAGTAATGTGATTGATCGACATTTATGCGAGAAGTTGAAAAGGAAAAAGATCATCTGTACCTCAAAGAAGTGTTCCAAGAAACTGTATCCATACACAGCAACCAAGCCATTGCAGACCATTGGATGTTTTACTGCAACTGTTGAAGCTGGAGATAAGTACACTGAAGCAGAGTTTATGGTCATAGAAGAGAGGGGAGAACCATTGCTGAGTAGAAGCACAGCGCAAGACCTGGCAATACTTCATATTGGAGCTTGTGTCAATTCAATTCAGTCATTACGAGGATATGAAGCAAGAATTCCCCGCAGTCTTCCAAGGAGTAGGAAAGCTGAAAGGTCGACAATTGAAGCTAGCGGTAGATGAAACGGTCAAACCCAAGGCACAACCAATGCGCCGAACTCCGTTTGGACTTCGTGGGAAAGTCGAAGCCAAAATTAAAGAATTGATCGAACAAGACATTATTGAACCTGTGGAACATTCGACACAATGGGTCAGCCCAGTAGTGATTGTGCCCAAACCAAAGGGTGACATAAGACTATGTGTTGACATGAGAATGGCCAATGAAGCTATAATTAGAGAACGACACCCTATACCAACAGTGGAGGAAATACTTCAAGAACTAACTACCAGCAAGGTATTCTCAAAAATTGATCTGAAGTGGGGCTATCATCAATTAGAGCTGGATCCAGGTTCCTGAGATGTAACTACATTTGTGACTCACTGTGGATTGTATCGTTACAAGAGACTATCATTTGGAATTAATGCAGCTTCGGAGATCTACCAGTATGAAATCCATCGAGTGATTCAAGGCATTCCTGGAGTTGCCAACATTTCTGACGACATCATAGTCCATGCACCAACGAAGGAAGAGCATGACAAACGGTTGAGGCGTGTACTATCTAGACTACAGGAAGCAGGCCTTACCGTGAATGGAAACAAGTGCCAGTTCGGTGTGTCAGAAATGGACTTCATGGGACACAGACTTACACGGAAAGGACTAAACCCTGCAGAGGCCAAGGTGAAAGCTATTGCAGAGGCACGTGTACCTCAGAACGCAACAGAGGTGAGGAGTTTCCTAGGATTGGTCAATTTTTGTGCAAAGTTCATTCCTAATTTCGCTACAGTGGCAGAACCACTAAGGAAACTAACCAGGAAAGGTGTACCATTTCATTTTGGATCTGAGCAGAAGAAAGCGTTCACAGCGCTGAAGCAAAGCCTGACAGATGCAAAAACTCTTGGATATTACGATCCGGCGGCATCAACCAAAGTCATAGCGGATGCCAGCCTGGTTGGTTTAGGAGCTATGTTGGTCCAGATGCATGATGGAGGACCAAGAATCATTGCCTATGCCAGCAGATCGTTATCAGATGTGGAAAGAAGATACTCTTAGACAGATAAAGAAGCACTCGGACTTGTATGGGCCTGTGAGAGGTTCCATGCATATTTATACGGCATTGAATTTGAACTCATCACAGATCATAAGCCATTAGAGGTGATCTATGCACCTAGATCCAAACCATGTGCCTGAATAGAGAGATGGGTACTCAGACTACAACCCTACAAATATAAAGTAATCCACATTGCAGGGAAAGCAAACATTGCTGATCCGCTGCCCAGATTGGTGAAGGTTGGTGGTTCACAATCCAAGTCAGAATTGGGAACAGAAACAGAGAGCTTTGTACGCTTCGTAGCTATTCAGGCGACACCGAAAGCTGTGACTATGAAGGAAGTCGAGAGAGAATCCGAATGTGATCCAGAACTCATGGAAGAAAGAGAATGCATACAGAGTGGACAATGGGACAAGTGTACTCACAAGGCTTACATTCCCATTAGAGACGAACTTTGTTGCATCGGACAGTGTGTATTAAGAGGTTGCAGATTGGTGATACCGCAAAGATTGAGACCGAAGATCATATCCTTAGCACATGAAGGACACCTAGGTATTGTTGGTACCAAGCAAAACCTCAGAACCAAGGTATGGTGGCCAAGTTGTGATAAAGACGCAGAGAAATTTGTTAAAACTTGTCATGGATGTCAAATCACAAGTAGGAGTAATCCGCCAGAACTGATCCGGAGTACGCAACTTCTGACAGGACCATGGATCGACATAGCTGTTGATTTTCTTGGACCTTTACCGACGGGTGAATCAATTATGGTAGTGATAGATTACTACAGCAGATACTATGAGTACGTGGTGTTGAAGTCCACAACCACTGAAAAAACAATACAAGCGTTAGCAGAGATATTCGCTAGATATGGATTACCTGTTACATTATACTCTGACAATGGTCCACAATTCATTTCAGAGACATTTGCGGAATACATGAGGACCACAGGTATCCATCATCATAAAGTAACTCCGAAATAGCCGCAAGCCAACGGAGAAGTAGAGAGACAAAATCAGTCCATTGAAAAACGATTGAGGATTGCACACGCAGAAGGACAAAATTGGCGAGAAGCATTGCTATCTTATGTGGCTGTCTATTGAGCAACGCCTCATGCAACCACTGGAAAAAGTCCTGCAGAAGCATTTTTTGGGAGATAAGTCCGCACAAAACTGCCAGAAATAAAGGAAATCCGAGACGACCAGGAGATGAGGGACCTCGATGCTGAAAAGAAAGGTGCAGCAAAGCTGTACACAGATTCGAAATGTGGAGCGAAGTACTCAGATATCATGCCAGATAATGTTCTAGTGAGGCATGAAACTGGTGGTAAGTTAGACACACCTTATTACCATCAACCCTATACTGTCGTATCCAGAAGTGGCAGTATGGTGACAGTCAAGTCTCCGACTGGAGTCCTGTATAAGAGAAATGTATCAAGCATAAAAAGGTACCAGTCCAGAGATACATCGAGCGAAGAGGTTGAAAGGCCAATACGAGATGCTGAAACTGAGAGACCTGATGATGTTCCAGAGGCAGTTACTAGCACTCCTGATGAAGTGACTAGAGCGCCAGAAACACCCGAAGCCGTGGCGAGCAGTATTTCCGACGCTGAGAGTGAACAACCGAGAAGCGACGACAATATCGCAGGCAGGCCGAAACGAAACCGGAAAGTGCCCAAACGATACGAAGACTTTGTGCCATAGTTTTAATAAGAACTTTGGGACAGTATTTAATCTTATATCATAAAGTGCATGTATGAGTACTGTAGGAAGTAAATTTTATGTAGTTGAGTTATAGTATTACCATTAGTTACGATGTTTGTATGTTTCCGAGGGATATTGGTAAGTGAAGGTAAAGTTTATTTCTGATTAAAGGAGGGATGTCATGATAATGAATATGTATGAGATGTACCGGAAGTCATGTGGTATGAGAGAGAGATAAGAACACAAGCAGGAGAACAAAGGAAACGGGAAAATAAAGCCACTGAGAAGTTTACCTGATAAAACTTGTGTTTAATGTTTTATTAACTTCACATTTCGGGCCACAAATGTGACACCTGGTACATTTCAAACCAGGAAATTGGAGCTCCTGGGGAAAACCCACACAGACACAGGGAGAATGCACAAACTCTTTACAACAGCACTGCCATTGTAAAGGCGTTGAGCTAACTGGTATGCCATCCATCCCGCCCTTTTATTGAAGTTAGCATATTTAATCATCTAATAATGCTGACTCATTGCATTAGTTCAACTTACCTAAAAGGTTTTGCCACGGATTTTTGTTTGTACTCAGCATCTGGTGCCTCTCATGTCAGTGTCCAACAATAGACAAAGAAGTCGAAGTACAAATGCAGAAAATGGATTTTTAATGACATGTTGCACTTCATGATTTTGTATGCTTAAAGTAGTCTTAAAATATGACAGGAAATTATATCTTAAAAAATGTACATGATAGGAAAACTTCAAGGTGATTTTTGTGATCAGCAGCCTAAAATCCATAAAATATGCCCCGAAATCTTCAGGAAGCAAAATCTTTTTTTAATGTTATCAAATTAAAATACAACATTGGGTCAAGACTAATTTTGATATGATTAAGCATGAGTTAGCAAAGGTTGACTGGTGCAAATGTTAGAGAGAAAAAGCGCATTTACAAGTGTTATCAGGTCCAAGATGAGCATGTTCCCAGTAAGGTAATAGGCAGGAAAGGCAAGGTAAAGAAATATTAGTTAAAATGAGATATACAGGCACAATTTAGAAAGACAAAGGAGGTATATATGAGATACAAGCAGACAGGTTCTAGGGAATCCAGAAGAGTATAAGGAATGCAAAAACATAGGGAAATAAGGAGACTATGAGATGACTATTGTGTAAGGGACAATCCTAAAGATTTTATGTAGTTAAGAACAAAAAGATCACAGAGGAAAGAATAGGTTCCCTTGAGGATCAGGAAGGCATCTATGTGCAGAGCTGGAGGAGATAGTTAAGATCTTAAATGAATATTTTGTGAATGTGCTCAACTTTGAACAGGAAGAACAAGAATGGGAGGGAAGTTACTAAAGATAGCCGAAGCACGTCTGTCGTGAAAAGGTATTGACAGTCTTAGATCACATCAGGGTGATAAATCTCCAGGGTCAGACTAAGTGCCTCTCAGAATGTTGTGGAAAGGTAAAAGGAAATTGCTAGGGCTTTGACACATTTTTAACTCATCAAAGAGGACAGAATTTCCAGAAGATTGGAGAATGACAAATATGATGTTGTTTACAAAGGGTTTTAAGAATAATCCTGGTAAATACAGAGTTGTTAGTGTGTAAGTGTGACATGAATGGCGGGGAAATTGTTGGAGAGGACTCTGAGAAATAGACTATCAACATTTTGATGGCCAAAGAAAAATTAGAGAGAGCCAGAATGGATATTTGATGAGAAATCATGACTCACAAACCTGATAGAATTTTTTAAAGGGACAAGGAGGATAGATGAGGGCAAGGATGCTGATGCTATTAATGTAGATTTTAGTAAGCCATTTGATAAGATGCCACATGGTATGGAAGGCTACAGCATACAAGATATAAAGCTAAGTAGTCAATTAGATTTTAAAATGGCTTAGATATTAGATTCAGAGAGTAGTTGAGGAAGGCAGTTTTTCAGATGGGTGACCAGAGATCAGTCCTCAAGGTTCGGTACTAGGACTCTTGTTTTTTAAGAAAGAGTGGGAGCAGGGGGGGGAAGAGAGAGAGGAAAAATAAATAAATAAATAAATAGACAAATAAATATTTTGGTCAAAATGTTGTGGCAAGGTGAGAAGATAATATGAAAATATGGGCTATAGTGGACAGTGAGGATGGTTACCTGGGGTTGCCATTGAATCTAAACCAGGTGGGGAATATGGAGAAGTGCAAAGTGCTGCATTTAGGTAAATTCAACTATGAGAGGACTTTGTTAACACCATGATGCTAAAGAGTACTTATAGAGCAGAGGGACCAAGGATACAGGTACATAGCTCTTTGAAGATGGCAGCATAGATAGAAAATGTATGAAGAGAGAGTTGGAATGCTTGTCTTCATCAGTCAGGATATTGAAGACAAGAGTCGCGACATCATGTTGAAGTTATCAAAGACGTTAGTGAGGCCACACTTGGATTGGAGGGTGTAGTTTTGGTTGCCTAGTTAAAAGTTAAAAGGGTACTAAAGAGGTTTACAAAGTTGTTGCCAGGATTAGAGAAGTTGAGCTCTGATGGCTGTGTTAAAAAAGATAAAGGTGGATAAATCTCCCGGACTGGACAAAATATTCCCTAGAACACTCAGGGAAGCTAGTGGACAGTTAGTGGGGCCATTAACAGAGATATTTAGGATGTCAGTGGCCACGGGGGTGGTGCCAAAGGATTGGAGGGTGGCGCATGTGGTTCCTCTGTTTAAGAAAGGGTCCAAATGCAAACCTGGGAATTATAGGCTTGTAAGTCTGACGTCTGTGGTGGGCAAGTTGATGGAAAGTGTTCTGAGGGATGCTATTTACAAATTTTTGGAAGTACAGGGATTGATAGGGAGTAATCAGCATGGTTTTGTCAGGGGTAGATCATGCTTGACAAACCTGATTGAGTTCTTCAAGGGGGTTACAAAAAAGGTTGATGAAGGGAAAGCTGTGGATGTTGTCTATTTGGACTTTAATAAAGCTTTTGACAAAGTTCCCCACAGGAGGTTAGGAAAAAAGGTGGAGGCATTAGGTATAAATAAAGAGATAGTGAAATGGATTCAGCGGTGGTTGGATGGGAGGTGTCAGAGAGTAGTGGTAGAAAATTGTTTGTCCAATTGGAGGCCGGTGATTAGTGGAGTTCCTCAGGGTTCGGTCCTGGGTCCACTATTATTTGTTATATATATTAACGATCTGGATGTAGGGGTGGAGAATTGGATAAGCCAGTTTGCGGATGACACAAAGATTGGTGGTGTTGTGGACAGTGAGGTAGATTACCGTAGATTAAAAGGTGATTTAGGAAGGCTGGAGGTGTGGGCTGAGAAATGGCTGATGGAATTTAATATAGATAAATGTGAAGTGCTACATTTTGGAAAGGCAAATTTAAATAGGTCATATACATTGAATGGTAGACAATTGAGGAGTGCAGAGCAACAAAGGGATTTAGGAGTTATGGTAAATAGTACCCTCAAGGCTGATACTCAGGTAGATGGTATGGTGAAGAAGGCATTTGGAATGTTGGCCTTCATAAATCGGAGTATTGAATTCAAGAGTAGGGAGGTTATGATGAAATTGTACAAGGCATTGGTGAGGCCAAATTTAGAGTACTGTATACAGTTTTGGTCACCAAATTATAGGAAAGATATAAACAAAATAGAGAGAGTGCAGAGAAGGTTCACGAGAATGTTGACAGGATTTCAGGGTCTGAGTTACAGGGAAAGGTTGTGCAGACTGGGGCTTTTTTCTCTGGAGCTTAGAAGATTGAGAGAGGACTTGATAAAGGTGTTTAAGATTTTAAAAGGGACAGACAGAGTAAATGTGGATAGGCTTTTTCAATTAAGAAAGGGGGAGATTCAAACTAGAGGACATGGTTTAAGATTGAAGGGGGGAAATTATAAGGGGAACATGAGGGGAAATTTCTTTACGCAGAGGGTGGTGGGGATGTGGAATGAGCTTCCGGAAGATGTGGTCGAGGCGGGATCATTGGTTACATTTAAGGAAAGACTGGATCGTTACATGGATAGGAGGGGACTAGAGGGGTATGGACTGGGTGCTAGTCAGTGGGACTAGGAGGGAGGGGATTTGCTACGGCATGGACTAGTAGGGCCGAACTGGCCTGTTCTGTGCTGTAAGTGGTTATATGTTGCTGCTGCCATCAGGAAAGTTATGAGTGCCACAAGACTCAACACCACCAGATTCAGGAACAGTTGCTCCCCCTCCACCATAAGACTCCTAAATAACAAACTTAATCAGGGATTCATTGAAGGATTCTTACTACTTACATTATTTATGACTGACCTCTTTTTCTGTATTTCACAGTTTGTTTACACTTCTTTCTTTGTTTATACCATCCTTTTGT
Source organism: Narcine bancroftii (assembly GCF_036971445.1). NCBI lineage: Eukaryota > Metazoa > Chordata > Chondrichthyes > Torpediniformes > Narcinidae > Narcine > Narcine bancroftii. Next base: position 57,231,225 of record NC_091470.1, on the reverse strand, counting down.
ATATATAGCTTTTCTAGAGTAGCTTTTTATAGAATAAGTATAAATTTTGCCTGGCTATGACAGAATATAGATCTGTTTTTGGGTGATAAATTGGGACAGGCTTTCGTATAGGCCACATACAAATGTTTTAAAACAGATCTTATTTAAAATAGTGGAACTCTGCTCCATGCTAGACATGTTGAGGCCAACAGTCTTTGAAGAAGCTTTGGAGAGTGTAGAAGAGACTTCACTAATGGATTGTTGTTTACAAAAAAAGCAAGATGAAAGAGCTTGTCAGAGCTACAGATTTGTCTGCAGTGTAAATTGCTGTTCCAAGAGGGTCATGTGGTTTTGCAAGCAGAGAGAGTAAAACAGGCTTTCTTTCTGAGAGAGAGAGAGAGATATCAGTTCTGCAGTTTTACAATCAGCAGCAACAACTGGAACTGGAACAGGACAAGCTGGCAAGCTTGTGGAAAATCCCACTTGGAAGATGGGTTGTGAGTTCTTAGTTCAGCCTGGTCAAAGCCCTTGTGGTTAATGCAAGAGAAGAGGACTTGCTGTCTAATGTTTCACTTGGAAAGAGAAATAAAAAGGAACTCTATGGTGACCTGAAAGAAAGAAGTCATCATCTGGAGATGCCTGAGGGGACAAGTTTCTTCGGCAAGACACTGAAGTGGCTGATTAATGAATCTCTCTCTGAAAACCGGCAAGAACTTTCCTGAGTGGTAACCATTTACCTTTCAAGCACCAAAGCCTGGTGAACTTTAGAAATGTTAAATTTTATTCACGGTATAGGAATTGTCTGCAACCAGTGAACTTGGAGGAACTACAAGTGAAATTGGACTGTGAACCAAAGAACTTCTCTGAAATTACACACACATTACATACACGTGCGCTTAAAATTAGAAGGGGGTTAAGTTCGGTTAAGTAAGTCAATAGTGATAAGTTAAAGTTTGACTCTATTTTCATGTTTAAAGATAATTAAAAGCAACTTTTGTTTAAGTAGCCATTTGACTTGGTGAATATCTATTGTTGCTGGGTTTTGGGGTCCTCTGGGCTCGTAACATGGTCACAGGAAAAAGAATCTCAGGGTTTTATGTGACATCATGTATATACTCTGACAATAAATCTAAACTTTGAACTTGGAGTTACCATGAGAGACTGAAAAAACTAGGTCTGCTTTCCTTAGAGCATAGGAAGTTGAGAGGGAATCTTACTGAAATCTATAAAATCGTGAGCAGTTTTGATATGGTGAACCATGAAAGTTTGTTTCCCAGAGGGCATCATCATATGGTGAGGGGTTAGGATTTAGAAGTGCTATTAAGAGATAGATTTGTTCAGAAAGAGTGATGGAGCTGCAGAAAGAGTGGGAGGCAGATATGTTAGTTTTCTTTAAAAAAAAGACTTGGTTAGGATGTCCAATTGTGTCTTGATGTGTGTCTGCCCCTAAATGGAGCTAAGGGATCAGGATGATTCTAATGCTGATTCCCTTACCTATGTTGTAAATGTCCTGTATTCGAGGTGTGAGTGTGAGGTATGAGGGTTGGGGGGGTGACTTGAACTCGGCGGTTGATTTTATACATGGCTATAATTATATTTGTAAATATTTGAATATGTAAACTGAGTTGGAGGGATATATACTTAATGCAGGCAAATGGGTCTTAAGTAAGAGGGCATGCTGCCTGTCAAGGACAAGCTGGGCCTGCTAACATGTTGTGAAAATCTGACTCTACTGTATTTTTGTCATGGATTGATAGTATTATGTCATTTGCTAAGCTATGACTGAGGACAATTGAAAGATAATTAAATTGTTAAGGGGTTAGATTTGTCTAGCAAATCTAATAATTGCAAGGTGACTCCCATTGTAATGAACCCTTCATAGCAGGATCAGAATGAAGCAATATTAAAACTGACAGAATAAAAAAGAATGAAAGGATATGGAGTTAGTGCAGGAAATGACACTGAGGCCAAAGGTCAACCACAATATCACTGAAAAGTGAAGCAGGCTTAAGGGACAAAATGGCCCAGTCCAACATTTTTCTGATGAAAAATAAAGTTTAGTGAATTCCCCGGAGAAACTCAAAGTGTAACCAGTATAACCTAACCTTTACCACCATGCTGAAGCAATCTCATCACTTACTCGATCTTAATTACACTCTAAAGAGAAGCTCATGTAATACTTTTCACTTCAAACATGATGAATGATGAAAGAGGCAGCCTCCTTTGTTCCATAAAGGTGAACATCAAATTTTAAATCTGTCAAACCTATCAGATTGAAGTGGTGAATGCTGGCTCAATTTTAACATTCTAGATAAATTTGGGAGGGGGATGGAGGGATATGGAATGGGTGCAGCTCAGTGGTACTTGGCAAATAATGGTTAAACATGAAAATCTGCAAATGTTGCGATTTAATTTACATAAAAATGTTGGAGAAACTCGGCATGCAGCAAAGATAGAGATACAAAACCAACATTTCAGGCCTGAGCCCTTCCAAAAGGTGACAACTAAAAGCAGGTAGGTGCCTGAATAAAATAGTGGTGGGGGAGAACCACAGAGCCACAAGCAAGAGGTCATAGGTGGATTGGGGGGGGGGGGGGTGAGAGGGCACAAGAGAAAAAAAATGAGGTGAATGGATAGCTCTCTGAATAGAGGGGGGGATGGAGGGTTGGGGAGAGGGAGGCGGAGGGTTGGGGAGGTCAGAGGGTAGAGGTGGCAGGTAGAGGAGCTCAGAGGTGAAGGTGGAGGGTAGGGGGATCAGAGAGAGTTAGCAGGGGAGATGAGTGTCTAAGGGCTGGAGAGAACAGGGTTGCCCAAAGGAGCAGATGGGGGTATTGATAGAGGTGTGAGGGGATAGATAGGAGTGGGGTGGGGGGAGGGTGGGGAGGAGAACCGAGGCAGTGGGATGTAGCAGCGGAGGAATCTGAGGTATCAGCCCCGTCAAGGCCATTTCATGTGGGAACCGGCAATAGAGTCAGCGTGGACACAAGAATGGGCTGTTCAGGTACAGGGCTTCAATAGAAGCATCAGGACTATGGTATTTTGGCAGACCGGGTCAACAGTGGAGGCAATGATGGCCCTAGCTGGGATTGGGGTTAGCGATGGAGGCATCAAGTGCTCCTTTGAGCTTCCCTTTTTTCACACCCCCTTGCCCTCAGACTCTATACCCTTCAACTCCCCCATCTGCCACCTCCAGCCTCTGACATCACCTTCCCTCCACCTCCACCCTACCATGTTCCCTCCATCCACTGAACTCCGTACCATTGCCATCCTCTGACCTTCCTACCCTTCCACCTGTCCCCCGACCTACCGACTCTCTCTATTCAGAGATCTCTCTCTCCCTCATCACTTCTCAGCTTTTTTTTGACGTGCCCTCACACCCATATCCACTGTGACCATTTGCCTGTGGCCATGCTTCACCGCTGCACTTACCCCTCACCATTTTATTCTGACGCTTGCCTGCATTTAGCTCATACTTTGAGGAAGGGCTCAAGATAGGGGCACAGACTAGAAGGGCTGAAGGGCCTCTTTGCTGCAATGTTCTATGGCGTTCGTGTGCTTTTGCTTATGATTTCAATCTAAATTTAATTTTAAAATTTCAAAAATATGTATACAAAATGCTGCAAATACTCAGCTGGTCAGTCAGAGTTTGTGGAGAAGAAATAGAATTAATATTCTAGATTGATGATCTTTTATCACAACTGCAAAATTTTAAGTGGAACATGCAGTCTCCATTAAATTATTTTAAGCCATTAATTATTGTGATTACTTTTACAAATTTAAAAAGATGATATGAATTATTTTATTTACAACAGTTCTGAATGTGACAATTGGAAGAGAATTGCAAACAATTATCCATTAATAAGTGACGCATTATTACTTATATTCTAAGTGAAAAGCAACAGAAGAAATTTTCTTTTTGAAATAATTATATTTATAGAACACTTCTTAGATTTTCATTTTATCAGTAAATAACATTTCATTTCTTTAGTTTCTGTCAAGTGCTTTTTTTTAAAAAAAAATCAGTTTTTCTTCCCTGCCAATAAATAAGAACAATTTACTATTTTCAATCATGGTATCAAACTACAACCAATGACTGGGAGCATGCACACTTTATGATTGCGTTCTATTACAACATATTCTGTACCTGGAAAATCATTTGGCCACAATCCATTAATTTGATAAGTAATCATTTTTATTCCAATGCTGTATCGAAATGCACTACAATGACTACTCTTTGATGTCATATCATTCCCTCTGCTTCTGTTTGACTGGGAAAATAAATACATCTGGATACTTGTTTATTGTAAAAATAAAAAATAGCATTTTACTAGAATATGAAAGATAACATTATTAAAACTACACAAATTGTTATTCAACTACTTCAATGTCTTTATAGCTGTATCAGTATTTTAAAGCAATTTTTAATTATTTGAAATGAGTGAATATGCTTTCAAATCATGCATCAATTAACTATTTTAAGAAGATTCCTTTTTTTAAAGATCTCACGCAGGGAAACTACCATGTAACAGAGATTATCATGAAAGCCGAAGTTACATCAATTGTGTTACATGAAGAATCAATGATACATGATATTTTGAAAATATTTTAAATTGTGTTTTGGCAAAGAGTTTTATTTATTTTATCTTTGCAGCAATGATATTTACTTGAAAGGCAAGGCTACAGAAATGGATTTTGCTATCTGCAATAATACATTTTGATCTGAAGTCTTGATTTGAGTGTTATTTCACACAGTTAAAGAATGTAACAAACGAGAAAGAATTAACAGCTTAGAAGGCTCCATGCTATTTTACTAAATAAAAAAATAATCCTAGATACTATTTAATTAAATATCAAAAACAGCATTTGGTGGGGTTCATTTTTGATTGTAGGAAAATAGACATATAACAATTGATTAAAGTAGTCATACTGAGGTTGAACAAGTACAATTTTGATTGAATATTACATTGGAAAATGCTGAATAGAATACACGACCATAATGGGAATGAAAGGATCGGTAGTATTTCAAAATGGACGTAGGTCGGAATATAAGAAAATATAAACAAAAATATTAAATTTACATGGTTTATGTTGTATTTGACAAACAGTAACAGGGCACGTAAGAACCATAATGTGCGTATTTATCTCGTTAGTTGGCATCCCTGTGTCCATAGGCTGGGCACGGCCATCTTGATTGCTGTGCACATACATGAGCATTCGGTTGGCGCACGTGCAGTTGGTTCGTGCGTTGGAGTTTGGTTGGCGCATGGATGGTGGGTTTGCACATTGGAGTTCAATTGATGCATATGCAAGAGTAAGGACACAAATTCAATATCATCAGGGCACTTAACTTTATATTTAAAAAACATTCGGTCATAATTGCAGATGGACCTAAGTCACATAGGTCGCAAGTCGGAGAGTACCTATACATCAATACTACTAAATCATATTACTGGAGCTTTACTGACTTGTAATATGAAACATACATTGGATCTTAACAATAGGTGTTGAAGGTATGAATTAGATTAGATTTGTACATAGAACAAATGTAGGGACTTAATTTTCAAGAAAATATTTGTTTTTTTCTATAATTAACAAAACTCCTGATAGGATTCCCAAAAATCATGCTCTGGATTTTAATCTAAACAAGTTTTATCTAAGGGGAAATTTGAGGACAGAACACCAAAAATAAAAGGAAGACCTAAAATATCCTGAATTTTTAAATCACAATACTCCTTAACATTTATTTTGTCAGTTACCTAGCCACAAGCAGTCAAATTGGCAGATTAGATATGTGTTGTGGAAAGGAGCCTATACATCTTGAACCCAGAGAAAAACCAGCTAGGTCTAATGGGAAAATACAAATTGGTGGTGAAAAGAAAAAAATAGGAGCCTGGATAATCTGAGACAAGGAATGATATCTGTGGATGTGCATCCAATGATAGCCAGCAAAGAACAGACAGACCACGAAATGGAAAGCAGGCAGTGAAAAGGTTAATAAATCTGAAATCTATAAATTGAAATAATTCTGGAAATAAGAAGTGATCCAATAAAAAAAATGGAAGGAATCGACAAGAAGGGGAACCTATCATAGGATTGGGCCAGAGCATTGTGAAGGCTGTTACCTTGAATGCAAAATGAAAACAGCAATTATCTGAAGGAAGTTTGAAAAATATTGAGTTGGGCCATTTTGTAAACCCAATAGCAGGTCTTAGGTCCTCAGTTAAGATCCGCTTCTGCAATCATGGGTCCAACTAATTGTCAATTGCATGTACATGGTGTTATGAGCCCAGAAGACCCAAAGTCCAGCAGCAATAGAAATTCACCAAGATAAATGGTTACTTAAACAAAAGTTGCTTTTAATTATCTTTAAACATGAAAATAGGAAATTTTAACATTACTATTAACTTGACTTAATCACCTTCTAATTCTAAGCGCACATGTATGTAATGTGTAAATTCAGAAAAGTTCTTTGATTCACAGTCCAATCTCATTTCTCCATCCTCCAAGTTCACTGGTTCACTGTTTGCAGTGCACAGAATTTAGCATTTATGAATTTCACCAGGCTTTGGTGCTTGAAAGGTAAATGGTTACCGCTCAGAAAGGTTCTTGTCGGTTTTCAGAGAGAGATTTGTTGCTCATTGGACACCCACAACTGATTCCTTTAGATCAGCCAGTTCAGTGTCTTGCCGAAGAAACTTTTCCCCTCAGGTCACCACAGAGTTCCTTTTTGTTGCCCTTATTTCAAGTGAAACATTATGCAGTCAGGCCTCTCTTCTTGTATGGACCACAAGAGCTTTGACCAGGCTGAACTAAGAACTCACAACCTGGCTTCAAAATGGGTTTTTTTTCCACCATCTTGTCAGCTTGTCCTGTTCCAGTCCCAGCTGCTGCTGCTGAACTGTAGAACTGTATTCTCTCTCTCCCTCAGTCAGAGAAAACCACACGACCCTCTTAGAACAGCCAACTGCACTCAGACAGACTGGGGCTTTGGACCAAATCTTCTGAGTTTGTTCATCTGTTGCTTTCCAAAACAATAATCTATTGCTCTACAGCAGGGGTGTCAAACTCAAATTCACAGAGGGCCAAAATTAAAAACTTGGACTAAGTCGTGGGCCAAACTAAATATTTATTGAAAATTTTCAACAACATCTGCATGTTTTCTCTTCTTTCAACATATGTAATGTTAAACTTTTTCTTATTAAAATAAATGTTTAATAATAGTTTTAGTTAAACTCTTTCCAGAAGAAGCATTAACAAATGAGAAATAAAATATTCAATAAATAATATTTCTCTATATCCTTTAAGCTCCTTTTAAATGTATTTTTTTTCCACAAGCCAACAAGTCAAAAAAATAACAACTTGCTTCAATGAAAATCCAATCTTTCAACTATGAACAGTCCAAAGTTAACCAAAGAAAATATTAATCCAAGCTTAGCTTGCTACACTGTGATTTACTCTGATGCACCTGGGTCTAAACCAGATACTTGGCATCTCTCCTTAGATGCAAGTTCATCAAACTCTGGGGTCAGAGTTTGCCTCCCACCTGTCTTGAAAGGTCCTGTTTTCTGACTTTCGTTTGGCCATTTTTCGTAAGGGGTTTATTACATGTGAGTTTGGCAACAGGTCGCAGATGCTAATGAAAGTAAAGAGAGGAGGTGGAGGCGATTAGCGGGCTGAGGGGCCGGCGCCAATGCATTTGCAAAGTATTCTGGGATTTGTAGTATTAGCAGTGCATGTGCTATACTGGCGTGCGGCCAGCGGGCCAGCTCTAATACATATTTGATATGATCTTGCAGGCCAAATATAATTATATCACGGGCCAAATTTGGCCTGCGGGCCTGAGTTTGACATGTGTGCTCTACAGCATGTCCAATTAACACCTACTTGTGAAGTCCTTATAGGCATCCTTCAGTTTTTGCAAAGACAATCGTAATCTGGACTGTATGGGTTGAGTAGAGCTCTGGCATTTTAAATGAGATGTGTTTTGAAGTGTTTGTATCGGTGTGTGACGTAATTAAAAAACCTGCCACAATTCATCTTCTTTACAAGATATCTATACATAATATAAAATATCACAATCTGTCACAACAGAATGAATTCCACAGGTGGCAATTAATTACAGATTTTTTGCTGGATGATGCTACTGAATACACCCAGCAGCCTCTGTGCATTTATGAACAGCAATTACATAGGGTCTACAATCCAGCACAGCCTGTTAGAGTGTCAAATATATTTCTAAAGGACAGCACAAAAGAACTCTCATAGAATCATACAGTGTGGAAGCAAGTCCTTCAGCCTACTTCATCTATGTTACATAATATAAAATGAAGACTACAGCCTTGTCATCATATTTAATTAACCAAACTACCTCCCATCTCTGTTAAAAATGAAAGTGAGCAGATTCAGTGTATATTGAGTTTGATTTATTGATTTATTTTGAATTCCTACCTCAAATGCAATCCATCTTACAACGTTACAATTTTAAACACAATTTACCAAAAGGTTTTGTATCATCCTATTTTCATTAAATGCAGAAATGTACAAAATTTTCACCAAGTTTGACATGGTGGATGCAGTTTGATTTTTTTCCCCCCTAACAATGGTATCTATAACCAGTGGTCACTGTCTAAAAATAGGGAGCCATGCATTGAGGACTGATAGGAACAGGTATTTCCTCAGCCAGAAGGTGCTCTAGTTTTGTGCAAGAGTGCTGAGGAGGCTCAACATACTGAAGACAGATATCAATAGATTTTTATGTATGGGGGAATCAAGGGATATGACATTAGTAGAGGAAAATGGAATTGAGAAAAGTGATGTAACTGATTGTTATAACCAGGCACGAGGAGCCATATTTGAATGTTGCTATGTAATAATTGTCTTTTTAAAGTTAATATGCTTTACTGAGGAGTGCTGATTCTTAAACAAATGCATTTCCAGAAAATATATCATCCTGCTAGTATATTTCAAGAAATAAAACTCCTTTTATAACTATGGTAAATGCTCTTTAAAAAAATCCTACATGGGTTGTGGAAATTGATTGCAAAGCCAATATCTGATGCATGTGATGCTTGTTAGAGGTGAATAAAGTGCAATTTCATGTAGGTTGGTTCAAGGCTTACATTGTGTGTGACAAACATTTTGTGTGCAGGTCCTTGCAATGAAAATAACTGCCTTTGTTCTCTGCTTACCATCTTTAAAATAAACCAAGGAAAAATGTTCAACATTTTTTTGTCTAAAACCACTAAACATCTACTTATTAATATCTATATCTTAAATTTGATATTTTGATGTTTCCTCGATTAACCATTAAAATTTGTTGCATTTTCTGCGAAACTTACAATAGGCATTCTCAATGTTATATTACATGACACTCAAAAGCTGATGATTTCATAGTCAGATTCTACAGACTCACGCATTAGCACATGACAGATTCCTTAAAATGTTCTCAGAAATATGAATTTTCTTGTTCAAAATAAGAAGTTCAACAAGATCTCAAAATCTAGAAATTACATTTGACCACCTTAGCCTCTTGAAAACCAAATGCGATGGGTTGCTGGCAACTCAAGGCGAGGAACCTGTGGAGGCTGTGGGCTGCCGGAGACTGCTGTCAGGAGACTCCCACTGGGTTGCAGACTGGCTCAAATAGGCTGGAGGGGCACCAGGTATCAGAACCAGGATGCGAGGAGGTACTCAGCACCTGACCATGTTTGAGGTTCAGATCTGGAGCTTGGGTTGCCAATGGTTTGGACTGGACTCTGTGTAGCTGCGGGGGCTGTTCAAGCACTGGAGGCAAATCTACAGACACTCAATGACTCTGGCGGTGGGGGGAAGACTCTCTTTTGCTTCTCGCTTTCTCTGACTTTAAGTCTGACTGTAAGAGGTGCTTAGGTGGTGATGGCGGTGAATCTGTCTGCCTTGCAGCAGGCAAAAAGAAATTCATGCAATAACACACTGTTTATGATAGTCAATTATAAATTTAATCTTGAAGAGTCTAATTCCAATTATGTTAACTGAGAGCAAGCAATGTGCTTCATTTATCTGGGTGCAAAAGTGTAATCAGGGCCAGGGCTACCATTAGGCAAACTAGGCAGCTGCATAGGGTGCTGATCACAGAGGGGCACTGTCAGGATTGCAGACAGTCTGGCTGTTGACTTTGAGGAATCCCAGGGTCCACATTATTTCTGCATTTGATGCAAGTGTAGCAGTTCGGTGCTGTTGGAGCCAGGCGATTCCCTCCCTCCCCATCCCTATACTCTCACTACAGTTTCACTGCTGGAGTCCGACTCTGGTTTGAAATTGCTTCTCGGACTGGGACGAATGCGTGCTCCGCTCCTCAGCCCAGGCAGGTGTTTTGGTTCTGAATTCCAACATGCAGTCTTTCGGGCCCACTGGTTTGAAAACTTGGAATGTTTTCAAAACTTTGGCACTCTTTACTTACGCCGAGCTGTCAGACAAGTTCCGCTCAAGTGCGACCAACACATGGTGAGCAGGGTGATTGAGGCGCTGTCTGGTAAGTGAGGAGCTCAGGGATGGCAACAGGATAGCGGGTCCCTGAGGGAGGGGGCAGGGAGTGCAAATGCCCTTGCTTGCCCCTGGCCACATTGGTTGCTTGGTCACTAAAACCCAGCACGCCCCTCCGACTCTCCCTGATCTCTGCTTCACCCCTTCCCCCCCACCCTTACCGGTCCCTGGTCCTCCCCACTTGATTCCCCCATCCCCCCTCCCTCCCCGATCCCTGTTTTCCACCCCCCCCCCCGCATCTCCACCACTTCTATCCTCATCCCCGCTCTGTCTTTCTAAGGTTCCTCCTCCCCGTCCCTCCCCCTGGAGCTCCTGTTCATCGCTAAATCCTGGGTGGATGGTACTGATTCCTGTGGCAACCCTCTGAATATTCGCAGGTAAAACTTTAATTGTTTTTTGCAGGGTGCAAGTAGGTGGCCTTGCCTAGGGAGAAAATTAGTCTGGCGTCAGCCCTATGTGTAATCCAGAAAAAATGGTAAAGCAAAATCAAGAAAGAATAGGAAAAGACAGACAGAAAAAAACGGCTACATGAATCAATGAGCACCAGTTCCAATTAACACATGCAATTTCATCAATGCCCAGAAAATTGTTTGCTTTATTTTTGTCAGAGTAAAACACTGCTCCAAGATGCCCCTGTACTACTTCACTAGAGCTTTAGGATCACAGTCAATCTGGTAATTCTTCAAAACAAGGGAAACAGCTTGCGTTCCGACTGTTTCTCCATGACTTATTGAAATGATTGCCCTGCCTACATTCATTTGTATGTGCAGTGCCTCATTTCCACAAAAGAACCATGTATGCATCTTAGCTTTGCCCAATTCTTGTGCATCCTTTTAAAATTCACACTCACTTCATCAATTAAAAGCAATTATGAAGAATCCTCGATTTGGCTGCCTCAAAAATTCCTTACCTAATCCTACATCAGCAACATACTGACATGCAAGATGACATACTCACATGAAATTGGTCAATCTTCATTGCTTCAACTCCAAAAACCCTAATCTCAGTCATTAATTTATAGCACATAAATAAAGCTTGGGTTTGTACACATTCAGGGACTAAAATTCAAATCATAGTTGATTTCTTTGCTGAAGAAGATGGATCATGTACCAATTAATTGGAAGAAGATAGCCCTTAACCAACTAGCTTTTGCCACATTGTGGCAATCAAAATCCTTGACACCCAAATAATCATGAATCACTTCCCATATCCTTTCCAGAGAAGGCAGATGGGAATTTGTACAAAGTACAAAATACCATGGTTAACTGAACAGCAGAAATAATCTGGATGAAGAAACCACCTACCCTTCACCATAATTCTCATTGACTGACATGTTGACAGCAACCTTAGAAGATTCTCTTCTGCCAAAACGAGTTTGCCAAATACTGTAGATTGGAAATTAGCATATTGCAATTTTTATTTTAATAGTGACTAACATAAATATAAAAAGAAACAAGAAATATTCTGCAGATTAGGCTTTATCTGTGGAAAGAAAAACAGACTCTTCTGGTCTCTGACCATTAAAGCAGCTTGAATTTTTGTCTAGTTATTGAATTTACATAGACAGCATCTACTTTTGTTTCTGCTGAAACATTGGTCAAGCTTTAGCTGTAAGTATAGAAATCTGGCCAAAGGTAATAGTTTGCACTTCTCAAGAAATTTGATAGTTACATAATTATTAACTTTAATTTTCAATTTTAATTTTATTTACAGCACAGTAGAAGCCAATTCTGTCCATTTAAATCCGTGCTGCTCAATTAAACCCAAATTAATCTAGAACTCTATGTTTCAGAGGGTGGGAGGAAACTGGAGTACTTGGGGAAAACCCATGCAGACAGAAGTAGAACCTACAAACTCCTTGAAGACAGCATCGGATTCAAATCCATGTCGCTAAACACATTGATTATTAAATGATTAACTCAATCATTTTCTGAATAACAAGAAGAAAATTACTGAAAGTGCACAATTTGTACAACATAATTTCTCTCATTCTGAAGGAATGCTCAGGCAAGATCCCAAGCACTTATTTCAGCAACTGAACTTTGATATTAATGTCAAAAATTAAACCATTGTTCAGATTTTACAAATTCTATGAATTACCGGTAATTCTATAATTAGATTACATTTAAAATTGGAATGCAATTATAGAAACACATTTTTGATTTCATGTGTCCAGTCATCTATTAGTACAGTAAAACCCCTGATTATCCAGAATTCAAGCAAATAGCAGCCTCATGCAACCAGCAAAAAAGAGAGGAAAATACAGTGACAGAGTATTTAGAGGTGGTTTGGGATAATTGTTAGAGTAGGTTGCACATAAACAGTTTAAAACAGAATTTTTGCAAGACTTTTGCAGAGTGCTATTTTGTAAAAGGCAACAAAGTAACAACATATGGCAGAAGCTTGTCTGGAACAGCATGTTATCTTTTCAGACAGAAGCAGAACAGCTTTCATCTCAGAGAGGGAGGGAATGAGAAAGAGGAGAGATAGAAATTTCAATTCCAGAGGGACAAGCTGGCAAACTCTGGAAGACTGCCTGGTCAAAGGAGAAGATTGGCTGTCTGAAAGAAACACTGTGGTGACCTAAAAGAAAGAGGATCATCTGGAGAATCCTGAAGGGGGCAAGTTTCATCAGCAAGACTGATTAAAAAGGAATCAGGTGCGGATGTCCTGGAACAAAAGGAATCTCTCTCTGAAAACCAACTAAAACCTCCTGGGTGGTAATCATTTGGCTGTTAACATTAATAAAGTTCACCAGGCTTTGGTGCTCAACTTCTGTTCACAGTACAAGAATTGCCTGGAATCAATTACATTGGACTGTGAACCAAAGAACTTTTCTACACTTATATGCACATTACACACACGTGTGCTTAGAATTAAAGGGGTGGGGGTTAAGTAGCTTTAGTAAGTTGATAGTAATAAGTTAAAAGTTTGATTCTGTTTTCGTGTGCAAAGATAATTAAAAGCAACTTTTGTTTAAGTCACCCTTTGTCGTGGTGCTGCTGCTGGGCTTTGGGGTCCTCTGGACTCCGTAACAATACATTAAAAAAATTACAATAAATAATGAAATAATTGGAAAAAATACACATTTAAAATTGTAAAATTGAATGCTCTCTGAAGTAACACAAACATTTGGTGAAGATGGGAGCAAATATACAGCAGCGGAGTGCCTTGTTCATGCTTTGTTCATGTATCTGTTTGAACAGATTACAAGTGTGAAACAGCAATGGCATCACCCAGGATGAAGAGCTTGTTTGATGCCGTTTGCTGTTGAGGTGACACTCTTAAGGTCTCTCCTCATGTCTGCCCTCAAAGAGTCATCCCAGTCAAGAGGCTTTATCTGTAAAATTTAGGGAGGGGAGGGCTTAATTATCTATAATGTTATTGTTCGTCTCTTGGGCAGATCCAGGGAGGGGGAGGAACCTGCAGATGGAGTGATGGTTAAATGTTTTCATTGAATGTGACTGTAAATAAAGTAAAATGCTTTAAGGTTTATATATTCACGCAAGTGAAGTTTGTTTAGTGTAAACACAGTATTTTTGTCTTTTAAATTGTTTATTTTCAATGCAAGTGCATTAGTTAGGCATTGTAAGAGTAAGACTCAAGCAATCGGAAAATACCCTTATCTGGCATCAAGTACCAAATACCAGGGTTATTACTCTAAAACAAACAAGCCATGAGAGCACAAGTTTTATCCTGGCAGATTTAGTAGGAAAAACAAATTAAATTTTTGAACTTCCACATCCAGTCATATCTTCAGAATGCTTAAGATGGACACTCTGTTCTCGACGCGCATTGATTCACTTTAAAGTGATACATTGGGTTCATATGTCAAAAGATAAATTGGCCCTTATCTTTCCTAACATGTTAATCACAAGTGACCACACTAACACGTTTTGGTCTTGCTCTGTATTGGAGAAGTATTGGACAGATATTTTCAAGACTTTGTCAATTATTCTGGGTATTAGATTGCAACTTAATCAATTGACTGTTATTTTTGGAATTATAGTTTCAGAGGTTGGTCAAGTTCCCTCTTTTGCATACCGGATTGTAGCCTTTACTACACTGTTGGCCAGAAGAGCCATTTTATTTAAATGGAAAGATACTAATTCACCTACATTGATGCAATGGTTCTCTCAAGTTATGTCATATTTAAGTTTAGAAAAAATTAAAAGTTGCACTTTTTTTTTAATGAACACGGCCAATGCCATCATGGGCATCAGTCTTTTTTTTTTTATTAAATTTTTTATTTTTCACACCATAAATCACAATAGCCATGATATACACTTTTTCTTTTCCACAAAAAGTTGCACTTTTGATACCTCTGTTGAAGAGACTTGGCATCCTTTTATAAATTATTTTCATATGAATTAATTTGTATTTTGACATAACCTTCCAGGCTATTCTGGATTTTTGTTGTTTTTTTATTGGCACAGACCAGAAAAAGAGTTTGTATTATCGATTGTAGTGAATTCTCAGATTAGGCTGGCCAGCCTTTTTTTTGTTTATTTTGGTAGGTTAAAATGGTATTTTAATGATAATTTTTTAATTTTTTTGAATATTCCAAATTGATGAGAAAGTGATAACATTGTTCAATATGTTATAAAGTTATGCATTGTATTGTTATGTCTCTGGGTTACTTGAGAGCCTTCTTAAATAAAGATGCAAGGTTCAAATAACAGAAGAGCCTTTTACTTACTGATGCCTTCCATCTCAGGAGAGTGTTTTCACACACACACACACACACACACACACACACACACACACACACACACACACACACACACACACACACACACACACACACACCCCACAGAGTGGCATTACTATGGTGAGAAGGGTGTGTTTTATACGGTTACAAAATAGTTCACATTATCTATAACATTCCTCCTTTTTAAGAAAAATAAAATTTTAGTGTTCTTTATCACTTTCTTTCCAGTGCAAAACAGAATGTACACTAGTTTTAAACTATTTTTAAATAGTTTTTATTGATATTGTCAACTTGTGGTTTTGGCTGCAATCATTGGGCTGTGTTGCTGGTGCACAAGTAGGCGATGTAGCTTGTTGTGCTTAATCTAACAACTGCTGTGTTGATGTTTCGGTATTAGTGGCTGTGGTTTCTTCACTTGATACCTCACTTGATATTGGTGTTGCAGGCTTTGCTGGTATTAAATCTTTCTGCTTTATCACATCTTGTGTCAGCTGGATGTGAATTCTGTTCCTCCTTAGCTAATTGCCAAAGTCTGTCTCGACAATGTATTATCTTTGAGTCTCAGCTTCTCTGATGACCTTTGCTGGGATCCATTTTTCAATATCGGCTCTTGAATATGCACATGCTGTCCTCTCAAAAGTTCTGGAAATGTTTGTGAATGTTTGTTCTAATGCTGTCGTCCTTCTTCTTGCCTGCCAGCCAGCCTTCTTCTGGTTTCCTTCTGGAGGATGTATTTTGCATGTCAGACTTATTTTATATCTCCTGCCATTTAGAAGTTCTGTCAGGGACTTCATGCTTCATGTCAGCCCTTAAAGATGTTACTTGTAATGACAGAAGAGCTAGGCGTGGGTCTTCTTTTTACAACATTTAACTAGTATGTGTTTCACAGTTTGCACTTCTCTTTCAATGAACCAATGACCTTTGGGGTAGTAGGGGGATGATGTACTGATAACAAACCCATACTCTACAGCCAGCTTTCTGAATTTTTGTGATGTGAACTGTGTTCCATTGTCACATATTACTTGCTTGGGTATTCCTTGTTCAGCAAGGTGCGCTCTCATTTCTGAGGTGATAGTTGATGGTCTCAGGTCTTTTACCTTTTTGACGAATGGAAAAAGAGTAGTAACAGGCTACTATTAAATACTACTCTTGATTCTTGGTGAACAAGCCTCCTCCCACTGTGTGGCAGATACTTCTGTGGAAATTATTTCCTCTTTTTGTTGTGTGTTTCTGTTGATCCTTTTGGATACCTTGTTCATCTGGATCTCATAATTGACAAGAGATCAATTGCAACTCCTGGCAGCTATCCAGACCTAGAATTGCTGGTCCATCTGCATCTACCATATAGAACATACAGAAGATGTTCTTTCCCTTATGGCAGCCATTGATCTTAGCTCTCCTGAGCTGCTTGTTCATGGGTCCACCTTAGGCCGTTAATGTGAAATATGCTGTTTCCAATGCACCGTCTTTTGGATTCCGTTTGATTATGTTCTCTGGGAACATCTGCTTGTAGAGACTGAGTGGAAGGATGCAGCTTTGTGATCCAGTATCCAGCTTCACCTTTAGGTTAAATATCGTAGGCTTGTTCTGGATTGTCCTCTGTATTTGGATCCTTGTGTGCAACTCGCTTCCTTCTTTCATCTCACCCAATATCTCGTGATGGAATATGGATTCTATGTCCAGTATCTAGGTGTCAGAGTCCTCATTGTTGTTTCCTTTTATGTGGTAGATCTTCTTGGATTTTTTCTTCACTGATATTACTGTTTTCTTCATACCAGACTTGCACATTTTTTCCCAGTGGTTTACCACTTGCTCAACATTCAGAACTGTATGCGGGGCATTTGTTTTGGTCATCGAAGGGGTGTTGTCTACTGGACTTGCTGCAGGACCTGGGGGGTTTGCGTTTTTCTGATTGTGTCCTTTATAGAATCAACCCTTCCTTCTCTTTGCTGTGGGTGGGTCTGCATAGATAGGGATTTCATTTGCATCCTCATGGCTTCGAAGTCTCTGGCTGTGTCCATAGCTTCAGCCAGCTTCAAGCTATCCTTCCCTACAAGAGACTTTTGCACTTGGGGATGGGCACATCCCCATATTAGTTGATCAACTAATCTTTCCTCTATATCCTTAAATCTGCACTTTGCAGCAAAAATTTTTAGTGTAGTGAGGAAGTTGTCAACAGTTTCATCAGTCTCTTGCACTAAGCCTTGAAATTCATAGCATTTAATTCTATGATCAGACTTGGGTTCAAGGTGAGAAGCAAACTTTGAAACTATCTGTTCTAGAGCATTTTTTATCCACCTCTGTAAGCTCCCAGCTTAAGTCAAGGCCTCACTCCCCTGTTGAGAGAAATAAATAACTGACCTCCTCCTCTGCTGTTGCATTTTAAAAATAGCTTTCGAATGGTAAATGGCACTTCTGCTGAAACTTTTTAGATGATTCAGCCTCCCAGCCCATCAGCCATTTTTTTTCAGAAATGTTTTTTCTCTTCTTCCCCTTCATATTTCAGTGACTTACAATCTATTGTATGGCTTTATTCTTATTCTCTTATACTGCTGCCACCATGTTGTCTCTGGGTTACTTGGGAGGGTTCTGAAATAACTTAAAGATGCAAGATTCAAATATCAAAAGATACTTTTACTTAACGATACCTTCCACCATCTCAGGAGACTGTTCTTTCTCTCTCTCTCTCTCTCTCCCTCCCTCACACACACACACACCAGGGCACTATAGTTACTACGGTGACAAGGGTGCATTCTTATGCAGTTACAAAATAGTTCACATTATCCTGACTATATAACAGTATTGTGCATTGCAATATATTGATGTTCCTGTTTTTACTATTCAATTCTTTACTCTATTCTCCTCATGTTTTGTTTACTTATATGTTTAATAAAAAGATTGGAAAAGAAGATGAATGCTCTGAGCCACCTTTTCTAAGGCAATCCTATCCTCATTAGCAGCACACATTTCTTGTAAAAGATTGGAAACAAGACTGATAGGATATTCTTCAGGCCTATAGCAGTTCATAATTCTCTGTTTGACTTTTGGTGCCATTTTCTTTCCCCTATTCAAGTCTGAATCTGAAGGGATGTAACAACGAACCTGAAGGGATGCAACAATAAACCTGAAGGGACGTAACAACAAATTTGGGGCCTTGAATAGCTGCTGAAATGAAGGTAGTAACACATTCTCTTTGCAATGCTGAATAAAAGCTCTATTTTAGGTCAAATTATGTTTAAGAAATTAAGAGGAACAAAGGATCAAAGAAATTGCATCTTGAAATGGATAAGAACTAGGAAATTAACTGGGGTAAATTACTAGTCTCAGATCCTGGACAGCAGGTAGGTAGGATGGATTACCCACCTTTGAAAAAACATCGCTTAGTTGCATTCTAATTGAAATCAATGTGTTTGTCTTTTGAATTGAGGTGCTTAAAAATGATTGACAAATATTTTAATTAAAATTCATTAGATAAGTTTTGAACCAAATCAACATGTTGCAAAATATAGTTTGTTTCCCTCCTTTTCAAACACAATGTGGTAGGTTTTCTACTTCAACGCTGAGTATAATCTTGGGAATGAGAAAGTTGCATTGAAACTCCTCATGATTTTCTGTCTATTCATTTTAGTGGTGAAATAATTACAAGTAAACTGTTCCTAATTTTGCAATGAGGCCTTCCATAGATAAGCTCTGAGTTCCTGACACTTAAATAAGGAAGCCCTTGTCATTGAACAATTTGAATCCTAAAAAACATCTGTTCAGAAACAAACCCCTTTCAAGTGAACAATTCATGAAATTTATAAATGTCTCTTTCAATTGGGTTTCTTGTTATAGATTTCACAAAGAGGGTATCATTTCAAAGAAAGACCATCAATTTAATGTTTGATCCTTATCTGTGAAATAGGATTTCAATATTTAATTTTCTGTTTTATGATGACAAAATATGTGCCTCTGGAACAGCTACTGAAGGCTGCTGCCAAAAAGGTCATTAAAATGTACGTAAACATGGAGTCACGGAGGCATGAATACTCTTCCTGGTTGTACACTGAAATAATAGACTACAGTTAATCATCTCATACCCCACTCTGAATCCTTTATAATCAAACACTACCTCTCCAGTTTCCTCCAGCCAAACCAGTGACCACTTTTTGGGCCTCAGTACTTCGGTTGCATCCTAATGCAGAGGGACATTGCATCATTTTTGAAGCCTCAAGTTCCAATCAGGCACACTGAAGAATCAATAAGAAGGTGGTAGATAATTGGCAATATATCCATTTGTAGTTTCTTAAAAAGCTGAACATGGATGTCATTGGGTATGCTACTTTGGTGAGTTATCTTGAACAGCAACAACAGATGTAAAGCACTTGTTGGCAATAGAACCAGAAAACAAACATTTTTTGGAACTCCGTGGTACTAACTCCCTATCAAAAGTTTGAATGTTTGGCACAATAGTTTTTGTCTGTCTTTAAAGGACATTTGAAACGTATTGAATCACATGTAACAGTATTTACTCAGCTGCTGGGATATATTTTCAACAAAATGGCTCAATAATATCTATCTTCAAACCACTACTCATCTTGTTCTTTCGCAATATAGTCATAAACTTAGGTTCAGTCATAGAATTTGAGAAATTCTCTGAGGAACATAGTGTTTTTTGATCAATTAATTTAAAAAATGAGAATTGATTTATCAAAACCACTCAGAACACTATCAAATATGTCAAGAATTAAATCCATCGACTGAAAGAGTTTAGAGAATCAAGCTAGCCTGTGGGATCACCAGACCTTTTCAAAGCCATCATAAATCACTGCAGAAAACAAATGAAGCTCTCTGCCATAAGATTTGCACTGACAGCTTTACTGCACTTCCATGTATGGTAGATAAATGGATAACTCTGCCTTTATCAATTGCCAGTTTAAAAAATTTCAAGTTGTCAAAAATATTGCGACTTACTCATAATAAAAAAATCTTAAGCCCCTGTACATTTTCAGCTGTTCTAAAATAAACGGTATCAAGGATTCACATTCAGTACAAAAGTCACATGACTTGCACCAAAGCAACAAGAGGGCCTGAAAATATTTTGGAAGACGATATAATTTATAGGTGAGCCAGAAGCTTTAAAAAAAATTGGATTCCTTTTATTTTCTTAATGTATTATTTTTTCTTTGTCATAGTAAGATTACTGCTGCGGCAACCCCTCAACAGCTGCAACGAAGATGCAATCTTCACAGAAAAGGAACTAGAGTGGAGGCAATGCACAGTGTCTATAGAAGTGAATGAGTTAGGAAGAAAGGCCTTTGATGTGGTTGCTTAGATCTTTCTGTCCAGTATTTTTGTCCAAAATGGAAATGCTTTATTTTTTTCCCAAACTACTGCTCCTTTTCAATGTATTATTTTTATTTTATTTTTTCCCCGAAAAGTTTAATCCGATTTACTTGAAAGAGAAAAGTGCTGCAATTTATTTATTTCATTGGAAACAATGAAACTTCTGGTTTGAAAAAGTAATTAAATTCAGATGATAATATCAAAGCAAACAGATCAAAGGACCATTTCCCTCATGGAATAAATCAATCCCAATCTACTCACTAATCCTTGATTTCAGAAGTACAAGTTCTATTTGATTTTCAGATGTAGGAATTAAAAATAAATAAAATGCACAATTTCCCCACCCATAAAATTATTTCACCTAAATGCTTCATGGAAAGGGTTGAATTCTAATTGCATCCACTGGTTCCACACAAATCATTCAGAAAACTTTCACTTTATTTTAATATCAAATTAAATAACAAATCTTCTAATTCTTTTATCAATGTGCATTTAGAAGAGTTATGAGACTATTTATGTGAAAACTATTTTGAGAGGATTCAGAATATAGTGAATGAGTAGATCAGCAGACTTATTTATCTCACATAAATGCATTGCCATCCACAGTGCTTATGTCCATATAAGCACCAGAAGATAATTTTAGCTTCTCAACAAAGAACTGCTACATCCTTTTAAACAGACCACATCAATAATCGGCTTTACACTGGCAGGTTTAAATATTGATGCATGTCGATGACATCTCCATGATTAATGGATGTGACAATTTACCAGAGTATTGATGGAAATAACCAATGATATGGTGTCTACATAAGAACATAGCAGCAGCTTCTCAAATCATCATTAGGATTCATCTCACTTAAAAATATAGTCTAATTTATCCTTCATCAGTAAAATATGTAATAAACAGTTTATCCTGTCAAATTTTGCTCTCAGCTCAAGGGACTGCAATCAATACTGTTTGTCATGAGTTTCAAAATGTGTACTGAAAAGAATATTACAATGGTGAAAATTTCTTAAATTAATAACTGGGTCTCGTTGGCAAGTACCATAACCTCCAAACAGGATTGTCAATATTAAGCTTTTTAAATAGCAGCAAGTTTAGAAATTCCATGTGCGTATTGTAAAATAGAGGCTTGAACATTTATTTAATGACAGATAGCATGTCATTTGTCCACATTCTTTCATTCAGTTTAGTGATGAAATCCCATTGTTTTTAGAACATAGCATTTCAGCTTGGGAGTTGCCTCTTGTTCCTGCTCAAGGTAAGTCACAAAACCCGATTGATTTTAAATAAGAGGAATTAAATTTCATTTGTTTATTTTTAATGTTTTAACCATTTATGTATATAACTGCTTCTAACCTAACTTAAAAATAGATTAATAAAAATCCCTTAACATTTACAGTTGGCAAAGGTGGGGGGGGGGGGGTCATAATGGTCAACCCTTTCTGAGGCATTTTGGGGATCTGACTTCTGTGTACCATAGGAGGTCTTACTGACAGTCAAGCCATATAACTGGAGTTGATTCTTTGGGGCTGCAAGGTAAGTATGAGAATAGGGAAACCAAGGTTGGCAGAATGTCAGGTACAACTGACTTATAGGTCTTATAACATGAACCACTGTAAATTATCACATATATAAAGGCATCAAATGTGAAATCTGATTTGAACTTTGGGTGCCAATTTCAATAACCTGCAAGTAGACAAACTGCTAAGCCTACAAGCATTTGGCCTTGCCTGCAGCAGAGGCTCATTCACTCTCCTATCTGAAATTAAGTGAATGTTATGATGGAATACTTGGCAGCATGCTGGGAATTGAAGGAAAAAGTGTCAAAACTCAGCTGATTTGCTGGGAACTGATTTAGGTAAGTCATTGGAGGAATGTCAGAGAGCTTGGCAACTAAAACATAAAAGTCTGTAGACACTGTAGTTGAAGTAAAAACACAATTCTGGAGAAACTCAGCAGGTCAAACAGTTTCTTTTATATAGCAAAGATATGTAACCAATGTTTCAGGCTTGAGCCTTTCATCAAGGCATGTAAAAACGTTGGCAGGTGTTTCCAATGTCAGAGAGCTTGAGAAATGTTGACTTCAGGGCCTATCTCATTGGCAGGGATGTTGCCACGACTGCCACGACTGATCAGTTGTGGCAACTCAGGCGACTTGGGAGACCAAAAAATGGCTTGCGCTCTCACCAAGGCGACGTCTCCAGACAAGGTGACAACCAATTCGCCCGCAAGTCACGGCACGTCTCCGCGACATCACCGATAGGTCGGCATGGTTGCGGAGACATCACCGTGACTTCTCCCTGTCTATATATACCTAGATCTACAACTAGATCTATCATTCACTTTTCAGACATCAGACAGTCAAGAATTCTCACCATGGACATCTGCAATAAGGCTATTATGCTGTTGGAGCAGGATCCCTACTTGGAGGATGAGCAGGAGGCGGCCTTGGCCAGAAAGGGTGTCAGGAAGGCAAAGACAATGTGGGTACACGGGTGGCTCCTACAACGGGAACACCATGGCTGGTATGAGAAGTTGATGAAACACCTGGAAGAAGGGGGATGTGAGGTCCTTCAAGAATTTCCTTAGGATGGATCCAGAGATGTTCAGGAAGCTGGTGGCTCACCTTACTCCCAGGATCCAGAAGCAAGACACTAACTTCAGGAAGGTCCTGCCCCCTGGTTTTAAGGTTGCCATCACTCTGAGGTTCCTTGCTACAGGAAACACATACAAGAGCCTGTCCTATGTCTTCCGTGTAGCCAAGCCATCTATGATGAGTATCATGAGGAGGCCATCAAGTGTCCATCTACACCAGAGGAGTGGAAGGAAGTTGCCAAGGGTTTTTCTGAGAAGTAGAACTTCCATCACATATGTAGTACACTGGATAGGAAGCATGTCAGAATTCTTGAACCTCCAGGGTCCGGCAGTGTCTACCACAACTAAAAAGGCTACTTTTCCATCATTATGCTGGTGTTGGTAGATGCTGACTATAAGTTCATGTACCTCAATGTGGAGACTCCTGCAGCTGACTCAGATGCTGGCATCTTCAGGGACTGCAGTTTGTTCAAGGCACTGAATGAAGGTCAAGCCAATCTGCCACCTAATGAACCCTTTCCTGGTGGAGATCAAGATGTCCCCTACTTGGTTGGTGACAATGCATTCGCCCTGAGGACATGGATGATGAAACCCTACTCCAACTGCCAGATGACAGAAAATCTTCAACTACAGGCTGTCCAGGTCCAGGCTTATTGTAGAGAACAGCTTTAGCATCTTGGAAAACAGGTGTGCAACACTTTATTATTATTTTTTTCCTGCCACACAGTCATATTTGCCAGATTGTTAACACAGCAAATACAATGACTTTAATTTAATTTAACTTCTATTTTTTTCTTTCCAGATTCAGATACTTCCACACCATGATGATGATGTGCCCAAAGATGGTTTAAAAGGTGGTCCTTGCTGCCTGTACATTCCACAACATGATGAGACATCAGACTCTCAGCTGACAGAGAGGACCCACACACCCATGAAGTTGCCCCTGGAGAGTGGAGACAGCATACCAACCAGTTGGAGGGGATGCAGAGAAAAGGAAGTAACATGCCGTCTGTGGCCAAGAACCAGAGAGAGTACCTGACCCAGTACTACACTGGGGTTGGAGCTGTGCCCTGGCAAGACAAGATGGTGGGGCCTCTTCCAAGGCAGTACAAGGAGCAATAGACAATAGAAGCTGGAGTAGGCCCTTCGGCCCGTCGAGCCAGCACCGCCATTTTACAGATCCTGCCCCCTGGTTTTAAGGTTGCCATCACTCTGAGGTTCCTTGCTACAGGAAACACATACAAGAGCCTGTCCTATGTCTTCCGTGTAGCTCCAAACACCACCCAGTTTCGTGTCATCTGCAAATTTGCTCAAATTATTAATAATCCCCTCATCCAAATCATTTACATAAATTACAAACAACTGAGGACCCAATACCGATCCCTGCGGCACTCACTCGTCACATCCTGCCATCCTGAAAAAGACCCGCTTACCCCAACCCTTTGTTTCCTATTTCTTAACCAATTTCCTATCCATGTCAGCACCTTACCTCCAATACCATGCTCCCTGATCTTGCTCACTAGTCTCCCGTGTGGTACCTTATCAAAGGCCTTTTGGAAGTCCAAATACACCACATCCACAGGCTCTCCCAAGTCCACCCTCTTTGTCACATCCTTAAAAAATTCCAGAAGGTTAGTCAAGCATGACTCACCCTTAAGGAATCCATGCTGACTAGCCCTTATACTATTATTTCTGCCTAAGTGTTCTGCTATTACTCCTTTTATGATAGACTCCAATATCTTCCCCACCACCGACGTCAGGCTGACCGGTCTATAATTTCCCATTTTCTCCCTCCCTCCCTTCTTAAAAATCGGCACCACATCAGCCACTCTCAAATCCTCAGGGACCTACCCCGAATCTATGGAACTTTGGAAAATGTCGACCAGTGCTTCCACAATTTCCATAGCAACTTCTTTAAGCACCCTGGGATGCAGCCCATCAGGCCTTGGGGATTTATCAGCCCTCAGTCCCAACAATTTACTCACAACCTCCTGTTTCTGGATCCGGATATCCATTAAAACCCCTACTTCCCCAGGAAAGTTCCCCAAGTCTCTTGACACCGCATGACCATTACCCCCTAACTGACCATAACCTATATCCTCCTTGGTGAAGACAGTTGCAAAGTATTCGTTAAATTCCTCAGCCATCTCCTTGTTTCCGGTAATAATTTCACCCTTTTCCATTCTTAATGGACCAATTTTGGACCGAACCAATTTCTTCCTCTTCACATATTTAAAAAAGCTTTTGCTATCCTCCATTATATTATTTGCTAATTTCCTCTTGTACTTAATTTTCCCCTCTCTTATGACTTTCTTAGTTACCCTCTGATGCTCTTTGAAGGTTTCCCAATCCTCTAACTTCCCATTCCCCTTCGCTATCCTATACTTACTCCCTTTGGATTTGATATTACACTTGATTTCATTAGTTAGCCACAGCGGCCATTTGCATCTCCTAGAGCCTTTCCTCCACTTTGGAATAAATTTGTCCTGAAACCTGTGAAAAATGTCCAAAAATACCTGCCATTTTTCCCCAGTTGTCCTCCCAGCTAGTGTATCTTTCCACTTTATTTTGGCTAGCTCCTCCCTCATAGCTGCATAATCCCCTTTATTTAACTGCAGTACAGATGCTTCCGACTTCCTTTCTTTTTCCCTTTCTAATTGCAGCTCAAAAGCAACCATACCATGGTCACTATTCCCTAATGGCTCCCCTACATCAGGGTCACTTATTAACTCTGTGTCACTGCACAGCACCAAGTCCAGAATCGACTTCCCCCTGGTAGGTTCCTCCACTAGCTGCTCCAAGAAAGTATCTCGTAGACATTCAATAAACTCAGTCTCTTGTGCTCCTGCCCCCGTCTGATTATCCCAGTCCACATTCATGTTAAAGTCCCCCATAACTACTGTATTGCTACCACTTTGACATGCCACTCTTAATTCCTGATTTATACTTCTACTGATATCTAAGTTACTTTTCGGAGGCCTGTAAATGACCCCCATTAAGGTCCTCATGCCTTTTACAATTTCTTAATTCTATCAAGTAACAGATGATGAAGACCTTGACCAGGATGTACATATGACTTGGACCAGGAGTGAAGGTGTCTCAATGATGCCAGCACGCACTCAGTCATGTGGTCTCTAAGTCAAGCAGAGTTGCGGAGATGTCGCCACAACGTCTCCTCAGTCTCCTTGGTCTCCAGCAGGTCTTGGAGACATTGCAGAGACGTCTCCCCAATCACGGACAAAATTAGTCATCTTGACGTTGCTGCAACTGATGGAGATGTCTCCGAGACCTGCTAGAGTCTGGAAAAAGTCTCCAAAAAAGTCGAACATGTTTGAATTTTCTGTGGCTCCCTGGAGACCCAACTAGTCTCCAGGAGACATCGTGGAGACGTCTCTGCAACCAGCGGAGACTCAAGTCGCCACCAGATCGCCACCTAGTCTCCAGGCCAATGAGATAGGCCCTTTCTGAAGGAAAGTCTAAAAAAAGTTTTCAATTTATGATTCTATTTCTTGTTAGACTTACAAAGAGAAAATGTAGCAATTGCACTGAACTTAGAACCAAGGATTTGAATGAAATTGAAGGGTAAACATTGTTATTAGAGTTGAGATCTGTGATATAGACACCTAGTTTGTCAAAAATAAAAGTAAAAAATGTAGGGGTGTATATACACAAAACAGCGCCAATTGCAGGGATGGCCAATGCATCAAAATGAATGGCAACAAAGGAGGTCTCGCGAGAGATGGCCTTGGTGGCTGCCATGTTGTATTTGGTGTTGTATAATTGAGAGCAAATGCCAGGACAAGAAAGGAAGATGAGTGTACTGAGCATGGAATAAACAGGTGAGTGTTTTTTGTATGTCCAGGATGATGGCGCTGCTGCCCATTCAAGTGCTGCTCAGGGCACGTGCCACATGTGCCATACCCTAGATATGCCCCTAAAAAATGTATTCTGACATCGTGGAAAGATTGCACTGACAATTTCTTCTTTGGCTTGGCTTCGCGGACGAAGATTTATGGAGGGGGTAAAAAGTCCACGTCAGCTGCAGGCTCGTTTGTGGCTGACCAGTCCGATGCGGGACAGGCAGACACGATTGCAGCGGTTGCAAGGGAAAATTGGTTGGTTGGGGTTGGGTGTTGGGTTTTTCCTCCTTTGCCTTTTGTCAGTGAGGTGGGCTCTGCGGTCTTCTTCAAAGGAGGCTGCTGCCCGCCAAACTGTGAGGCGCCAAGATGCACGGTTTGAGGCGTTATCAGCCCACTGGCGGTGGTCAATGTGGCAGGCACCAAGAGATTTCTTTAGGCAGTCCTTGTACCTTTTCTTTGGTGCACCTCTGTCACGGTGGCCAGTGGAGAGCTCGCCATATAATACGATCTTGGGAAGGCGATGGTCCTCCATTCTGGAGACGTGACCCATCCAGCGCAGCTGGATCTTCAGCAGCGTGGACTCGATGCTGTCGACCTCTGCCATCTCGAGTACCTCGACGTTAGGGGTGTGAGCGCTCCAATGGATGTTGAGGATGGAGCGGAGACAACGCTGGTGGAAGCGTTCCAGGAGCCGTAGGTGGTGCCGGTAGAGGACCCATGATTCGGAGCCGAACAGGAGTGTGGGTATGACAACGGCTCTGTATACGCTTATCTTTGTGAGGTTTTTCAGTTGGTTGTTTTTCCAGACTCTTTTGTGTAGTCTTCCAAAGGCGCTATTTGCCTTGGCGAGTCTGTTGTCTATCTCATTGTCGATCCTTGCCACCAGGTCGCCACCTAGTCTCCAGGCCAATGAGATAGGCCCTTTCTGAAGGAAAGTCTAAAAAAAGTTTTCAATTTATGATTCTATTTCTTGTTAGACTTACAAAGAGAAAATGTAGCAATTGCACTGAACTTAGAACCAAGGATTTGAATGAAATTGAAGGGTAAACATTGTTATTAGAGTTGAGATCTGTGATATAGACACCTAGTTTGTCAAAAATAAAAGTAAAAAATGTAGGGGTGTATATACACAAAACAGCGCCAATTGCAGGGATGGCCAATGCATCAAAATGAATGGCAACAAAGGAGGTCTCGCGAGAGATGGCCTTGGTGGCTGCCATGTTGTATTTGGTGTTGTATAATTGAGAGCAAATGCCAGGACAAGAAAGGAAGATGAGTGTACTGAGCATGGAATAAACAGGTGAGTGTTTTTTGTATGTCCAGGATGATGGCGCTGCTGCCCATTCAAGTGCTGCTCAGGGCACGTGCCACATGTGCCATACCCTAGATATGCCCCTAAAAAATGTATTCTGACATCGTGGAAAGATTGCACTGACAATTTAATTTACTGTTAAAGGAATATAATCTCTTCAAACTGTAAAGGAAAAAAGGGCTTATATTTCGATGGCAGCCATAAACTGGATTTCCTCACCTCCAAACCACAATCAGTAAGTAATGATAAAAACATCTCCTCCACAATTTCCATCAATACCAGAGCACCACAGGATCACACATAGTTCCCTGCTCTAAATGCTAGACACCCATGTGTAGCTCTGTACTAAATAAATAAATATTTGGGAATTTGGTAAGATTTAGAATAGGTTACATACATTCTTCTTCTTCTTTGGCTTAGCTTCGCGGACGAAGATTTATGGAGGGGTATGTCCACGTCTGCTGCAGGCTTCGTTGGTGACTGACAAGTCCAATGTGGGACAGGCAGGCATGGTTGCAGCGGTTGCAAGGGAAAATTGGTTGGTTGGGGTTTGGTGTTGGGTTTTTCCTCCTTTGCCTTTTGTTAGTGAGGTGGGCTCTGCTGTCTTCTTCAAAGGAGGTTGCTGCCCGCCGAACTGTGAGGCACCAAGATGCACGGTTTGAGGCGATATCAGCCCAATGGCGGTGGTCAATGTGGCAGGCACCAAGAGATTTCTTTAAGCAGTCCTTGTACCTCTTCTTTGGTGCACCTCTGTCTCGGTGGCCAGTGGAGAGCTCGCCATATAACACGATCTTGGGAAGGCGATAGTCCTCTATTCTGGAGACGTGACCCACCCAGCGTAGTTGGGTCTTTAGCAGCGTGGATTCGATGCTTGCGGACTCTGCCAGCTCGAGTACTTCGATGTTGGTGATGAAGTTACTCCAATGAATGTTGAGGATGGAGCGGAGACAGCACTAATGGAAGCAGTCTAGGAGCCGTAGGTGATGCTGGTAGAGGACTCATGATTCGGAGCTGAACAGGAGCATGGGTATGACAAACGGCTCTGTACACGCTGATCTTTGTGTGTTTCTTCAGGTGGGCAACTAAAGTGGCATCGTCTGCAAAGAGTAGTTCACGGACAAGTTGCTAATATGTCTTGGTGTGAGGTTGCAGGCGCCTCAGATTGAAGAGACTGCCATCCGTGCGGTTCCGGATGTAAACAGCGTCTTCATTGTTGAGGTCTTTCATGGCTTGTTTCAGCATCATGCTGAAGAAGATAGTAAAGAGGGTTGGTGTGAGGACGCAGCCTTGCTTCATGCCGTTGTCAATGGAGAAGGTTTCGGAGAGCACATTACTGTATCTGACCCGACCTTGTTGGTTTTCGTGCAGTTGGATAACCATGTTGAGGAACTTGGGGGGGTATCCGAGGCGCTCTAGTATTTGCCAAAGCCCTTTCCTGCTCACGGTGTCGAAGGCTTTGGTGAGGTCAACAAAGGTGATGTAGAGTCCTTTGTTTTGTTCTCTGCACTTTTCTTGGAGCTGTCTGAGGGCAAAGATCACGTCAGTAGTACCTCTTTTTTCACGGAAGTCACACTGTGATTCTGGGAGAACATTTTCGGCGACACTAGGTATTAGTCTATTAAGGAGAATCCTCGCGAAGATTTTGCCTGCAATGGAGAGCAGCGTGATTCCCCTGTAGTTTCAGCAGTCTGATTTCTCGCCTTTGTTTTTGTACAGGGTGATGATGATGGCATCACGAAGGTCCTGAGGCATCTTTCCTTGGTCCCAGCAGAGCATGAAAAACTCATGCAGTTTGGCATGCAGAGTTTTGTCGCCAGCCTTCCAGACCTCTGGGGGGGATTCCATCCATACCTGCTGCTTTGCCACTTTTCAGTTGCCTTATATGTCTCTTCCCGGGTGAGGACCTCTTCCAGCTCTAGACTCAAAGGCTGTTGAGGGAGCTGGAGCAGGGCGGATTCTTGGACTGAGCGGTTGGCACTGAAAAGAAATTGGAAATGTTCTGACCATCGATTGAGGATGGAGATCTTGTCGTTGAGGAGGACTTCGCCATCTGAGCTGCGCAGAGGGCTTTGGACTTGGGGTAAGGGGCCGTACACAGCCTTTGGTGTCTCATAAAAACCCCTGAAGTCGCCAATGTCGGCGCTAAGCTGGGTTCGTTTTGCGAGGCTAATCCACCACTCATTTTGGATCTCCCGGATTTTGCGCTGAAGACGGCTGCATGCGAGACGGAAGGCTCTGGCCAGGAAGGCTTTGCAAGGTGAGCCTGGTCGGCAGCTTGCTTCTTTGCCAGCAGCTCTTGGATTTCCTGGTTGTTTTCGTCAAACCAGTCCTTGTTTTTTCCTGGAGGAGAAGCCCAGTACCTCTTCAGTGGATTGCAGTATGGCCGTTTTCAGCTGATCCCAGAGGGTTTCAGGAGACGCGTCCGTGAGGCAGTTTGCATCCTCGAGCTTTGCTTGGAGGTTTGACTGGAAGTTTCCTCTCACTTCGTCTGACACATTTTAAAACAGATCTTATTTGAAAGACTGATGAATTCATATTTTGTAACATTGCAGAAAGAATGGAGAATGCTAAGCACATTTCGCAAGTAGGTGTTAATTGAAATGATGTCATGAAATAAATGGACTGGAGACACTTTGGCTGTTGGAAGCTCTTTTCAAGGGTTTTGACAGAGTGTACAGAAAGGTCACTCCTGGGTTTTGTTTACTTAAGACAACATCTTGACCAAGGAGAACTCCTCCTGTTGTTTGCTGAAGAAGGTGAGGGTTTTGCAAGTGAGAGAGTCACATGGGCTTTTTGGCAGTTGGAGAGAGTGAGACAAGTTAACAAGCTCTCCCAGCTAGTGTGTGTGTGTGTGTGTGTGTGTGTGTGTGTGTGTGTGTGTGTGTGTGTGTGTGTGTGTGTGTGTGTGTGTGTGTGACACTAAAGGAGCTGAACAGTGCAAGTCAGGAAGAGCTGGCTGGAAATCGAAAATTCCAGAGCAGTGGATGGCTGGAAGTGCTATATGTCTGATGTTTCTCTTGGAATAAGTGGAACAGAAGGGAACTCTATGGTGGCCTGAAAGAAAGAGGTTACCATGTGGAAAATCATGAAGGGCAAGTTTCATCAGTGAGACCTTGAGGTGACTAATGGTGGTACCTCAGTTGTGGAAATCCTGGAACAACAAATCTCTCTCTGCAAACCCTACAAGAACCTTTCTGAGTGGGTAAACATTTACCTTTCGAGTACCAAAGCCTGGTGAACTTTATACATGTTAAATTCTGTGACAGTATAAGAATTGCCTGCATCCAGAGAACTTGGAAGGAGAAGTGAGATTGAACTGTGAACCAAAGAACTTTTCTTAAATTTACACACACACACATTACATACACGTGCGGTTAGAATTAGAAGGGGGTTAATTTGGGTTAGTTTAGTATAGGGATAAGTTAATGTTTGATTCTGTTTTCATGTTTAAAGTTGATTAAAAATAACTTTTGTTTTAAAAATCACTGGTCTTGATGAATGTCTATTGCTGCTGGATTTTGCGGTCCTTTGGGCTCGTAACAGTACACCACCACCATTTACAAATTCACTGACGGTACCACAGTAGTGGCTTGTATAAAAAGGTTGTATTGTTGAATTTTGGAAGGAAAAACGCAGTGTGTACGATCCAGTGATCTTTGGGGGAACAGTGGTGGAGAGTGTGAGCAAATTTAAGTTCTTGGGAGTCACTATCTTGGAGGATTGTTCTTGTATCCAGCACACTAATAGAATCATGAAGAAAGCACCTCAACACCCCTACTTCCTCAGGGGTTTGGATAGGTTTGGTATGACATTGGAAACCCTAGCAAATTTCTACAGAGGTATGGTGGAAAGTATGCTGACCTGCTGCAAAATGGCTTGGTATAGGACAGTGGACATCACAAGCAATTACCTCTCCACCATCGAGAACATTCTACAGAGTTGGAGAGCAGCAGCAATAATCAAGGGTCCACATCATCCAGCACATGCTCTGTTCTCACTGCTACCATCAGGAAAAAGGTATAGGTGCCACCAGGTTCAGGAACAGCTGCTACCCCTCCGCCATCAGTCTCCTCAGCAACAAACTCAATCAGGGACTCATTTAAGGACTCTTACTTTTGCACTTTATTGATTTTTTCCTCACTGATTTATTTACAAGTTTGTTTACATGTATACTTATCTTCTTGAGTACAGTTATTTGCCCTACTGCCTTGCTGAAAAAAAGAATCTCAGTGTTGTATGTGATAAATGACAATAAATCTGAACTTTGAACTTGGTACAACAAATAAAGTACTTTTGAAATGAGTGTAGCTAATAGCAATACAAAGTAGTGACGTGCAAGGTGCTATAAACAGTACAGAATCATAGAAAGTTTTCAAAAAGGACATACATTCCTCCTTGCTGCAACTGTCATTAATCAGCCTGATCCAACTTTTTGCCCTTTACATACACGTCGAAGTATTGTTTAAATACGTTGAGGATTTCTACCTCTTGACGCCGACCTCTACTGCCCCATGAAACAACACTTTCCACACTCTAGTTGGAAAAGTTTCCTGACCTTACCCTTAGTCCTTCCATAAACTACTGTACTTTAAATCAATTCCTTCTGGTTTTTAACCCCACTAAGGAAGAGTTCCCTGCTACTTAATTTTATCTAGCCTGTCATAATTTTATACATCGCATTTGAATCTTCCCTCAACTTTGTCAGTGCCAGACAATTCAATGTTTCCCATCCCTGTCAATATCCTATGAAATCTGCATCTCAGCTCATGCATTCATATTTTTCTGTAATGCAGAAACCAGGATAGTACACAGTACTCAAACTGGAGGGTCTAAAAAGTGCAGTCTTCAATCCTATTGCTTTTATATTCCATGCCAAAGCTAAGAAAGGACAGTATCCCAAATGCTTTTTAACTCCCTTATCAACCTGCCTTATCATCTTTAAGATATGTGGATGCACGTCTTTCTCTTCCTATCACTGAAAATCCCATTTTTTCTGTCCCCCTGCTTTTTTTGCATCTCCCCCAGATTCAATGACATATGCCACTTTGTTCGATTGACCAGACTATTTATATCTTCCTATAGTCCAAAGCTTTTTTTGTCATGATAAAACACATTCATTTTGGATCCTCATCAATCTCCATTATCAAGCTCCTTATATTTAATTCTAAAACATGAATTATATTATAGCAAGGGACTGAGACCCACGGACAGTGTTCCTATTACAAAAACACACATTACTTTTTACTTCCTGTCACTGATCTAATTTGCCAATTTTTCCAATTTCCCCATTTTCATTGGATTCAGTGGGCTTTTAATTTATTGAGCAGGTAGTCATATGTCAAATAACATGATAAGTTGGTTGCTAGAACATTACAAGAATAACCTCATCCTTCTTCAACTAAGGTTACAGGATTTTATTTTTTCCTATCTTCTTCATGTAGTTTCCTATCAAATGTTGCAACTCTGATGATGTAGCACTTGACAGTGAGCACATGCTTCTTGTGGGTCAAGAATCTAATTAAAAACCACTAGTTCTACCCAAAAGCTGTGCAGAACTGTATCCATGCTGCAGGAGTATGTGCTGCTTGATGCAGCCAACACAATAGCCCTGTCTTGGATTCTTTAGTATCAGTCATGGAGGGGCTGAGATTTGTAGAGAACCCCCTCAAATGTCAGAATTGGATACATCCCTGGGAGAGGCATTTTAATGGCAATGGCACTATAAGTGGCTTACACTACAATGTACATAATAGAACATACAAGTCCATCATGATGAATGTTAAAAACAACCTTGTACAATATCTTTTTACTGTAACTGTTTATTTTGATTTTTTTTTAAAATCTGCAGTTGTTCAAGTATTCAGATTGAAGGCAGAAGTCTTGAATCTCTGTAGGAGCATCTGCATGGTTTCCTAATGTCTTTTTTTAAAATGTTTCTGCAAGATTTTCATGGTATTTATTTTAAAAGCTTTTAGACATTTGGAAAATTACAAATAAGATGTTAACATTCAACCTCTGCCAGCTTCAAGTCAGAAAGGTTGTGATTGGGGCTTAACTGCACCTCAAAGCAATTCTGAGGGCAGGAATAGCTTTTTACAATCAGAAAGACCCCATGTTGCAAATGGCTTCACTGAGCAGCTGGAGGCTGACATCTCCAAGTACAAGTAGAATCCAGGGGAAGATGATCAACAATTTCTGAAGGCATACAAGTCAGCAGGCTATCATCTTCTAAAAGAAACAAGAGTAAACTTAACTGACAAAATATTTGGAATAAGAACCTGTAGGACTACAAGGCTGATCATGGCAAATATTGACTTATTCATTGGCTGTCTTGATATAGGGTTCTGAGAGAAAACATTGGCTGACCATTTCTACTCCTGGATAATTGTGTGATTCACTGAGTTTCTCGGTGTTTCCTCAGGATTCCAACGTCTGCAGTTCTTGTATTTCACAGCAGAAGTGCATCTGGTTATCTCCAGAAATTGAAAGTGTTAATGCACTGCTTCAAAAGAAAAAGCATGCACTTCTGTGTTTTCTGAGAAAGGAGTGGAAGATTGGAGAGAGTCTCTTGATCACCTTCCCAGAGGTCCTAATTTGTGGCAAAGGCACTGTCAATTAGACACAAATTTGGACAATGTTGACAATAGGTGGTTGATAAATATTTTCAGAATGAAACATGAAAGTCTTTTGCACATACTTGATCGATTTTCACCTCTCCTATCATCACGTCCAGGTAACATCTTTTGTTGGTCTGGGTTCCTCCCCTAGCCGGCATTGTCTGTATTCTGAGACTTACTGATTTTTTCTCATTCTGCTTATTCCTTGAAGAAGAGCTCAGGCCCGAAATGTCAGAAATACATCTTTGTGTCCTATGACGCTGAAAGTCCAGTGGATTTCTTCAAGCATTCTGATAAATATTTTCAATTTGTAACCCTGTTAATGGTGACATTTAAAAGACATAGATGGCCACATGGATGTAAGAAAAAGAGTGAAGTTGGGAACGAGTAGGTTTATAATAGATCAATATCGTGGCCCATAGTGTGCTGCACTGTTCTATGAAAGTATAACATAGAATATACAAATCTACAGCACAGTGTTGTGTCAACATAAATACCAACTCTAACAACTGCCTAGAATTTCCCTACTACATAACCCTTCATTTTTTTCTGCTCAATGTACCTGTTTAATAGACTCCTAAAATATCCTATTGTACCTGCCTCCACTACTGTTGCTGCAGTGCATTCCATGCACCCACTACTCTCTGTGTGAAGAATTTGCCTATTGTATCCTCCCTGTACTTACTCCCAGGCACTTTAAAACTATATGCTCTGGTGTTAGCACTTTCAATCATGAAAAAAAGCCTCTGGCCAACTGTATAATCAAGGCCTCTCATCATCTTGTACATCTCCATAAGGTCACCCCTCACCCTCCATTACTCCATGGAAAAAAGATCACGTTAATTCAAGATAATCAAATTGAGTCAAGCAAGCTGGGACGTGGCAGCGAGGTCCTTGGGTCGTAGGTTTTATATCGGAGTGACCTTCTCCTATGCAGGTTGGTTAACCGGGCTGAAGAGGCCTGCCTCCCCTTTCAGGTCGAACCATTTCTGGAGACCACTGTCCACAGTTATGGAGTGGTGCGCCCTGGAATCGGCCTGCGTGCGTTTACTCCTGCCACGGCTGAGTAAAGGGGATGCAGCATTGGTTGAGGATCAGAAAGTAAAGTTCTAGTATAAATTTTTTTTTAAGACTGAAGAGAACTCTGCAATGGAGTTCACAGTTATTAGTGTTGAGACTATTGGTTTTTGAGGTGTGTGTTAAACTCTGAAATACACTAAACAGTTCTCATTGATCGCTCCCGGCCTGGGGCTCGGCTGCCAACGGTCGGGCTGTGCGGGCTGCCGGGGTTTGCCTGGCCTGGCTTTTGTGCAAACAGAGGAACTACTGACATGGTCTTTGCCCTCAGACAGCTCCAAGAAAAGTGCAGAGAACAAAACAAAGGACTCTACATCACCTTTGTTGATCTCACCAAAGCCTTCGACACTGTAAGCAGGAAAGGGCTTTGGCAAATACTAGAGCACCTCGGATGTCCCCCCAAGTTCCTCAACATGGTTATCCAACTGCACGAAAACCAACAAGGTCGGGTCAGATACAGCAATGAGCTCTCCGAACCCTTCTCCACTGACAACGGCGTGAAGCAAGGCTGCGTTCTCACACCAACCCTCTTTACTATCTTATTCAGCATGATGCTGAAACAAGCCATGAAAGACCTCAACAATGAAGACGCTGTTTACATCCGAAACCGCACGGATGGCAGTCTCTTCAATCTGAGGCACCTGCAAGCTCACACCAAGACACAAGAGAAACTTGTCCGTGAACTACTCTTTGCAGACGATGCCGCTTTAGTTGCCCATTCAGAGCCAGCTCTCCAGCGCATGACGTCCTGTTTTTCAGAAACTGCCAAAATGTTTGGCCTGGAAGTCAGCCTGAAGAAAACTGAGGTCCTCCATCAGCCAGCTCCCCACCATGACTTCCAGCCCCCCCCCACATCTCCATCGGGCACACAGAACTCAAAACGGTCAACCAGTTTACCTACCTCGGCTGCACCATTTCATCTGATGCAAGGATCAACAAAGAGATAGATAACAGACTCGCCAAGGCAAATAGCACCTTTGGAAGACTACACAAAAGAGTCTGGAAAAAACAACCACCTGAAGAAACACACAAAGTTCAGCGTGTACAGAGCCATTGTCATACCCACGCTCCTGTTTGGCTCCGAATCATGGGTCCTCTACCGGCATCACCTACGGCTCCTAGAATGCTACCATCGGCGCTGTCTCTGCTCCATCCTCAACGTTCATTGGAATGACTTCATCACCAACATCGAAGTACTCGAGCTGGCAGAGTCCGCAAGCTTCGAATCCATGCTGCTGAAGACCCAAATGCGCTGGGTGGGTCACGTCTCCAGAATGGAGGACCATTGCCTTCCCAAGATCGTGTTCTATGGCGAGCTCTCCACTGGCCACCAAGACAGAGGTTCACCAAAGAAGAGATACAAGGACTGCTTAAAGAAATCTTTTGGTGCCTGCCACATTGACCACCGTCAGTGGGCTGATATTGCCTCCAACCGTGCATCTTGGCGCCTCACAGTTCGGCGGGCTGCAAGCTCCTTTGAAGAAGACCGCAGAGCCCACCTCACTGACAAAAGACAAAGGTGGAAAAACCAAACACCCAACCCCAACCAACCAATTTTCCCTTGCAACCGCTGCAACTGTGCCTGCCTGTCCCGCATCGGACTTGTCAGTCACCAACGAGCCTGCAGCAGACGTGGACATACCCTTCCATAAATCTTCGTCCGCAAAGCCAAGCCAAAGAAATTGAGTCAACATTTTATGAAAGGTAAATCATGTCTGACTAATTGTTCAAATTCTTTGAAGATGTGACTGAGAGTTGATAATGACCAAGTTATTGACATAATG
Organism: Narcine bancroftii; assembly: GCF_036971445.1. Lineage (NCBI taxonomy): Eukaryota > Metazoa > Chordata > Chondrichthyes > Torpediniformes > Narcinidae > Narcine > Narcine bancroftii. Next base: position 57,193,440 of record NC_091470.1, on the reverse strand, counting down.
TATTTGATTTCCAAAAGGCATTTGACAAGGGTCCACATAAGAGGGTGTGCATAAATAAAGACTCCAAAGTGTTGGAGGAAGCATGATTATACAGATTGAAAACTGGCAATAACACTGAAAATAGACTTGGAAAAATAGGTCTTGTTCGCGAACCATGGATTGGTTCTTGGCCCTCGATTGTTTAAGACTTATATTAACAACCCAGAGAGGGAATGAATGGCAAAACTTTTAAGTTTCTTGATAATATTAAAATTGGTGGCAGCGTATGTTACAGTAAGGACATTTTGATTCTGCAACAGGATTATGATTGGACAAAACTCTGGCAAAGAATGTTTAGAACATAGAGCATAAAACACAATAACACAATACAGAACCTTTGTCCCTTGATGTTGTGCCAACCTATTCTTTTCTTTCTTTGGCTTGGCTTCGCGGACGAAGATTTATGGAGGGGGTAAAAAGTCCACGTCAGCTGCAGGCTCGTTTGTGGCTGACAAGTCCGATGCGGGACAGGCAGACACGATTGCAGCGGTTGCAGGGGAAAATTGGTTGGTTGGGGTTGGGTTTTTCCTCCTTTGCCTTTTGTCAGTGAGGTAGGCTCTGCGGTCTTCTTCAAAGGAGGTTGCTGCCCGCCAAACTGTGAGGCGCCAAGATGCACGGTTTGAGGCGATATCAGCCCACTGGCGGTGGCAGGCACCAAGAGATTTCTTTAGGCAGTCCTTGTACCTTTTCACTGGTGCACCTCTGTCACGGTGGCCAGTGGAGAGCTCGCCATATAACACGATCTTGGGAAGGCGATGGTCCTCCATTCTGGAGACGTGACCCATCCAGCGCAGCTGGATCTTCAGCAGCGTGGACTCGATGCTGTCGACCTCTGCCATCTCGAGCACTTCAACGTTAGGGATGTAAGCGCTCCAATGGATGTTGAGGATGGAGCGGAGACAACGCTGGTGGAAGCGTTCTAGGAGCCGTAGGTGGTGCCGGCAGAGGACCCATGATTCGGAGCCGAACAGGAGTGTGGGTATGACAACGGCTCTGTATACGCTTATCTTTTTGAGGTTTTTCAGTTGGTTGTTTTTCCAGACTCTTTTGTGTAGTCTTCCAAAGGCGCTATTTGCCTTGGCGAGTCTGTTGTCTATCTCATTGTCGATCCTTGCATCTGATGAAATGGTGCAGCCGAGATAGGTAAACTGGTTGACCGTTTTGAGTTTTGTGTGCCCGATGGAGATGTGGGGGGGCTGGTAGTCATGGTGGGGAGCTGGCTGATGGAGGACCTCAGTTTTCTTCAGGCTGACTTCCAGGCCAAACATTTTGGCAGTTTCCGCAAAGCAGGACGTCAAGCGCTGAAGAGCTGGCTCTGAATGGGCAACTAAAGCGGCATCATCTGCAAAAAGTAGTTCACGGACAAGTTTCTCTTGTGTCTTGGTGTGAGCTTGCAGGCGCCTCAGATTGAAGAGACTGCCATCCATGCGGTACCGGATGTAAACAGCGTCTTCATTGTTGGGATCTTTCATGGTTTGGTTCGGCATCATATATATTCCTACAAAAAACCCCTCCCTCCCTTATAACCCTCTATTTTTCTATCATCCACATGCCTGCCTCAGAGACTCTTAAAAGCCCCTAATGTTCCAGCCTTCACCACCACCCTTGGCAAAGCATTCCAGGCATCCACAACTCTGTGTGTAAAAACTTACTCATGATGTCTCCCCTAAACTTTCCTCCCTTCAACATGTACAGATGTCCTCTGGTGTTTGCTACTTTTGCCCTGGGAAAAAGGTGCTGGCGGTCCACCTTATCTATGCCTCTCAGAAGCTTGTAGACATCTAGTAAGTCACCTCTTATCCTTCTACATTCCAAAGAGAAAAGCCCTATCTCTGCTAACTTTGCCTCAAGACTTATTTTCCAATCCAGGCAAAACCCTGGTAAATCTCCTCTGCACCCTCTCCACAGTTTCCACACCCTTCCCATAATGAGATGACCAGAATTGAACATAATACTCTAAGTGTGGTCTCACCAGAGGTTTGTAAAGCTATAACATGACCTCTTGACTCTTGAATTCAATTCTCTGATTAATGAAGCCCAGCCTTCTTAAATATCCTATTAACCTGTGTGGCAACAATGAGAGATATATGGATTTACTGTTAAATATCCCACCATGACCCTTGTACTTTGCCTTTGTCTGACTTTTCAAAATGCATCATGCACTTATCCAGACTAAATTCCATCTGCCACTTTTCCACCCAACTCTGAATACTCTCTATATCCTTTTGTAACCTAAAATAACCTTCAATATTATTCACAACTCTTCTAACCTTTTTATCATCCACAAACTTACTGACCCATTCTTTCCACTTCTTCAATCAGGTCATTTATAAAAATCATAAAGAGCAGGGGGTCCAGAAAGATCCCTGTGGAACTTCCTAGTCACTAACCTCCAGGCAGAATACTTTCCATCCACTAATACTCTCCACTTTCTACAGACAAGCTAATTTTGAACCCACATAGCCAAAGTTCTATGGATCCCATAGTTAAGGGATCCATAGTGAGTGAACAGAAAAAGTTTGAAAACCACTGTTTTAATCAAACCTCTTTTTCTTTGGCTTGGCTTCGCGGACGAAGATTTATGGAGGGGGTAAAAAGTCCACGTCAGCTGCAGGCTCGTTTGTGGCTGACAAGTCCGATGCGGGACAGGCAGACACGATTGCAGTGGTTGCAGGGGAAAATTGGTTGGTTGGGGTTGGGTGTTGGGTTTTTCCTCCTTTGCCTTTTGTCAGTGAGGTAGGCTCTGCGGTCTTCTTCAAAGGAGGTTGCTGCCCGCCAAACTGTGAGGCGCCAAGATGCACGGTTTGAGGCGATATCAGCCCACTGGCGGTGGTCAATGTGGCAGGCACCAAGAGATTTCTTTAGGCAGTCCTTGTACCTTTTCTTTGGTGCACCTCTGTCACGGTGGCCAGTGGAGAGCTCGCCATATAACACGATCTTGGGAAGGCGATGGTCCTCCATTCTGGAGACGTGACCCATCCAGCGCAGCTGGATCTTCAGCAGCGTGGACTCGATGCTGTCGACCTCTGCCATCTCGAGTACTTCGACGTTAGGGATGTAAGCGCTCCAATGGATGTTGAGGATGGAGCGGAGACAACGCTGGTGGAAGCGTTCTAGGAGCCGTAGGTGGTGCCGGTAGAGGACCCATGATTCGGAGCCGAACAGGAGTGTGGGTATGACAATGGCTCTGTATACGCTTATCTTTGTGAGGTTTTTCAGTTGGTTGTTTTTCCAGACTCTTTTGTGTAGTCTTCCAAAGGCGCTATTTGCCTTGGCGAGTCTGTTGTCTATCTCATTGTCGATCCTTGCATCTGATGAAATGGTGCAGCCGAGATAGGTAAACTGGTTGACCGTTTTGAGTTTTGTGTGCCCGATGGAGATGTGGGGGGGCTGGTGATCATGGTGGGGAGCTGGCTGATGGAGGACCTCAGTTTTCTTCAGGCTGACTTCCAGGCCAAACATTTTGGCAGTTTCCGCAAAGCAGGACGTCAAGCGCTGAAGAGCTGGCTCTGAATGGGCAACTAAAGCGGCATCATCTGCAAAGAGTAGTTCACGGACAAGTTTCTCTTGTGTCTTGGTGTGAGCTTGCAGGCGCCTCAGATTGAAGAGACTGCCATCCGTGCGGTATCGGATGTAAACAGCGTCTTCATTGTTGGGGTCTTTCATGGCTTGGTTCAGCATCATGCTGAAGAAGATTGAAAAGAGGGTTGGTGCCAGAACACAGCCTTGCTTCACGCCATTGTTAATGGAGAAGGGTTCAGAGAGCTCATTGCTGTATCTGACCCGACCTTGTTGGTTTTCGTGCAGTTGGATAATCATGTTGAGGAACTTTGGGGGACATCCGATGCGCTCTAGTATTTGCCAAAGCTCTTTCCTGCTCACGGTGTCGAAGGCTTTGGTGAGGTCAACAAAGGTGATGTAGAGTCCTTTGTTTTGTTCTCTGCATTTTTCTTGGAGCTGTCTGAGGGCAAAGACCATGTCAGTAGTTCCTCTGTTTGCGCGAAAGCCGCACTGTGATTCTGGGAGAATATTCTCGGCGACACTAGGTATTATTCTATTTAGTAGAATCCTAGCGAAGATTTTGCCTGCAATGGAGAGCAACGTGATTCCCCTGTAGTTTGAGCAGTCTGATTTCTCGCCTTTGTTTTTGTACAGGGTGATGATGGTGGCATCACAAAGATCCTGAGGCAGTTTACCTTGGTCCCAACAAAGCTTGAAAAACTCATGCAGTTTGGCATGCAGAGTTTTGCCGCCAGCCTTCCAGACTTCTGGGGGGATTCCATCCATACCTGCTGCTTTGCCACTTTTCAGTTGTTTGATTGCCTTATATGTCTCATCCAGGGTGGGAACCTCATCCAGCTCTAGCCTTAGGGGCTGTTGAGGGAGCTGGAGCAGGGCAAAATCTTGGACTGAGCGGTTCGCACTGAAAAGAGATTGGAAGTGTTCTGACCATCGGTTGAGAATGGAGATCTTGTCGCTGAGGAGGACTTTGCCGTCTGAGCTGCGCAGCGGGCTTTGGACTTGGGGTGAGGGGCCGTACACAGCCTTTAGAGCCTCGTAGAAACCCCTGAAGTCGCCAATGTCCGCGCTGAGCTGGGTTCGTTTGGCGAGGCTAGTCCACCACTCATTTTGGATCTCCCGGAGTTTGCGCTGAAGATGGCTGCATGCGCGACGGAAGGCTTGTTTCTTCTCTGGACAGGACGGCTTTGTAAGGTGAGCCTGGTGGGCAGCTTGCTTCTTTGCCAGCAGCTCCTGGATTTCCTGGCTGTTTTCGTCAAACCAGTCCTTGTTTTTCCTGGAGGAGAAGCCCAGTACCTCTTCAGTGGATTGCAGTATGGTAGTCTTCAACTGATCCCAGAGGGTTTCAGGGGATGGGTCCGTGAGGCGGGTTGCATCATCGAGCTTTGCTTTGAGGTTTGCCTGGAAGTTTCCTCTCGCTTCGTCTGACTGCAGGTATCCAATATTGAACCTCTTTCTGGGGGCTTTATTGTTCCTGGGCTTTGGTTTGAAGTGAAGATTGAGCTTGCAGCGAACCAGCCGGTGGTCAGTGTGGCATTCCGCGCTAGGCATGACCCTCGTGTGGAGCACATCTCGTTTGTCACTTTCTCGCACCAGGATGTAGTCCAGGAGGTGCCAGTGTTTGGATCGGGGATGCATCCAGGTGGTCTTAAGGCTGTCCCTCTGCTGAAAAAGGGTGTTTGTAATGACAAGCCGCTGTTCTGCGCAGAGCTCCAACAGGAGGCGCCCATTGTCGTTGCACTTGCCGACGCCATGCTTGCCCAGGATTCCTGGCCAGGTTTCTGAGTCTTTGCCGACACGAGCGTTGAAGTCGCCCAGGATGACAACCTTGTCGGCTGTAGGGGTGCGTTGGATGAGGTTGCGCAGGTCAGTGTAGAACTTGTCCTTTTCTGCTGGTTCCGCCTGGAGGGTTGGAGCATAGACACTGATGAGGGTGATGTGACGCTTGTTCTGAAGTGGGAGTCGCATGGACATGATTCGGTCCGAGAGGCCTGTCGGAAGGTTTTCGAGTTTGGAGGCAATGAAGCTCTTGACCATGAAGCCTACACCAGATAGGCGTCGTTCATCCGAAGGCTTGCCAGACCAGTAGAGTGTGTAGCCCGCGCCGCTTTCTTGGAGGCTGCCTACATCTGCCAGGCGGACTTCACTGAGAGCGGCTATGTCGATGTCAAGTCTGAGGAGTTCATGTGCAATGAGGGCAGACCGACGTTCAGGTCGGTGGCTGTCAGCCTTGTCTAGCATGGTTCTGATGTTCCAGCATGCTAGCTTGAGTTTGTGAGCATCTTTTGAGGGGGAAGGCGTGGAGGGAGAGGACGTGGAGGGGAAGGACGTGGAGGGGAAGAACGTGGAGGGGGAGGACGTGGAGGGGGAGGACGTGGAGGGGGAGGACGTGGAGGGGGAGGACGTGGAGGGGGAGGACGTGGAGGGGGAGGACGTGGAGGGGGAGGACGTGGACCTCTCCTCGGGCCTGCGCAAAGGAGCTTTTAGGTGGAGTGCAGTGCGCGCAGTACTGGCCCCACCCTTTACACCCATGGTCCGGGCAGTATGGACTGACCTAGGAGGGGAGGCAGGCCCCTCCAGCCCGGGTAAGAAACCTGCATAGGAGAAGGCCACTCCGATATAAAACCTACGACCCAAGGACCTCGCTGCCATGTCCCAGCTTGCTTGGCCACGGCACACAAACCATAATCAAACCTAATTGACTGTTATTTGCACGGTTTCATAACTCCAGAGGAAATGGGCCAATGACAATTTTTCTCAAGCAAAATATTTCAGTAACAATTGGGTCTAGAGCAGAGGTTCTCAACCATCCCTCCCATTCAGATACCACCTTAAGCAATCTCTTACTAATCACAGAGCACTTATGGCAGAGGGATTGTTTAAGATAGAATGTGAGTTTAGGGGGTAGTTTGAAAACCACAGGTCTAAATCTTTTCTATCCATTCAAGATTCTAGATTCCTTTATTGTAATTTTATAGTACAGAACATATATTAAATGAAATTGCCCTCTGCCCATTGTAAGGCAAAAGAGTCACCATTAATATTGGCCAGCACTTCTTATTGTGGGTGAGAATGAGAAGCGAAAGAGAATCCCTTCAGTGTCACTGAGTATCCATGGATTCACCTCCAGTGTTCCTGCAGCTTCCGCAGCCACACAGACTCCTGTTCATATCATTGGTAAATCCAAACCCCTAACACAATCAGGAAACCTTCAGCTGAGGTCCTTCTATAGCCCTTCTTCCCCTTATTACCTTCTTGAATCCCGACCCCTGGTTCCCATGGGCCACTCCCCAGCAGACTGTAGCCAGTGCAAGATCCTCAACTACATCGCACGCAGCCCATGTTAGTCTTTCAGCCATTGAGCCTCTCAGTGGTTTGTTGCAGCGTTCGCCATCATTAGGGTTACCTCTTCTGCTTCTCCTTTTCATGTATGATTTACCTTCTCAACAGTGGGTCTTTTCCCTTTTACTGGTGCCCTGTGCCAGTCCATTTCTCCTGTAGTATCTGCAATCCCTCATGGCTGCTGACGAGCAGAGGTGTTGCCATCTTGGGCGTAGACATTCGCAGTTGCAGGATTTCACTTAAAAACACTCAGCTCCTTTAACAGGCTGTTTAAAGCCTTTAAGGTGGTGTTGGCATTATGACCGGGTGGGTGAACCCTTTGGACCAACCTGGTCTCTACTCTGGGGATCTCCACCAACGGCAGTGCTACCATTACAGGACGCAACTGTCTAAATTAATTTTAATTGTTGCAATTGTACTCCCACTCCATCACTTTCTCCGGCAGTTCTCTCCATTTTCACACAACCTTCTGTGTGAAAAGATTCTCCCTCAGGTCACTTTTAAACCATTCACCTCTCACCCTAAGTCTATGCCAATACACAAAAGTACTGGAGGAACTCAGGTGGTCACGTCGCTCCACAGAAAGCAATAGGCAGTGGGTGTTTCATGCCTGAGCCTTTCTTCAGGTATGTATAAATTCAGGCAAAGCCTGAATAAGAAGGTGGGCGGGGGGGTGGGGGGGGGGTGGTAGGGGGGAATGAAGAAAGATTAGAGATTTTTGAGGCGGGGAGGGACTGAGGGCTGAGAAGGATGCTCTGTAATAACATAAAGGATGGGAAAGGGTAGAGAGCTAGAGGAAGGAAGGTTCGAGTGATAGGCAGGGGTAAAAAAGCTGAAGGAGTCAGAGGCATAAGAAAAGACGAGAATGGAGGGAAGGGGATACTGGAAATTGGAGAGGTTAATATTGAGACTGTCTGATTGGAGATTGCCGAGACAGGATACAAGGTGTCTTCAACATGGCAATACAGGGAGAGGAGTCACGTGATGGAGTAGTGGCCGGTAGGGGAACTCCAGTCCTCTCCAGAAAAGTTAAAAAAAGGTAGAGAAAAACAAAGGCACTAACACAGAAACCATAACAAATTGAAAGTGAAAGTGTGGAGAAAATGGCAGCAAAGAAAGAAAAATCAAAAACAATGGGAAGAAAAGAAGAAGGAAGGACGTCAGTGGAGGAAGGTGAAGGCCTTACCGGTACGAGGAGGCGCGCCGTGGAGAGAGAAGCCCGCTCCCTGAGGTCAGTGGAAACCCCAAACTCAGGACTACAAAAATGGCTCACGGAGCCAAACAAAAGTGCGCGGATGCGCAAGACAAAAATAACACTGACGGGAGGGGGGACCAGCTGAGGAGTAAATCTCCACACCTGAAACAGACAACTGCAACACAACAGCAAGACTCTCAACAGGAAAACATAGAAAATAACGAGAACAAGAAGGAAGAGAATAAAAATAGGAAATCAAAGAAACAACAGATGACCAACCCAGAGGAATAAGATCAACACCAAGACACTTTTAATAAAAATAAGAAGAACAAGAATACCCAACAAAATAAAATAAACAACCCAACAAGAAAACCAGAAGAGACAGAGGTAAAGGACACAGATCCTGGAGTGGACTCAGAAGAAGAGGAGGAAGAACACAGAGAAATGGAAGATGAAGGAAATGGCAAGTACATGGATATATTTTTTTAAAAAGAATATATGGAAACAGTAAAAGAATGACTGTCACAAGAATTCAGTGAAATAAAAAGAAGAATAAAAAGTACAGAAGAAAAAGTGAATAGATTAGAGATGATCATGACAGATATAGGAAAAAGAATAGACAAGGTGGAAGAACGAGAAACAGCCATAGAAATGGAAGTAGATGACTTAAAAAAGAAATTAGAAGAATCTGATAAAAAAGTTAAAGAAACACAGGAGCTGTTAGCTCAGAAGATAAATATAATGGAAAATTATAATAGAAGAAAGAATAAAAAGATAGTGGGCCTTAAGGAAGATGAAGAAGGCAAAAATATGAAAGAATTTATAAAAGAATGAATCCCCAGGGTCCTAGGAAGACCAGAATTATAGGAAGAAATGGAAATAGAAAGGGCACACAGAACATTCGCCCCTAAACCACAACCACAACAAAAACCAAGATCCATTCTAGTAAAATTCCTAAGATATACAACAAGAGAAAATATATTGGAGAAGACAATGAAAAAAATAAGAGAAAACAAAAAAACCACTGGAATACAAGGGTCAAAAAATGTTTTTCTATCCAGATATAAGTTTTGAACTCCAGAAGAAGAGGAAGGAGTTCAATGCAGCAAAAACGACCCTATGGAAAAAAGGTTATAAATTTATGTTAAAATACCCAGCGGTACTTAAAATAGTTATCCTGGGGCAGCAAAGCAAACTATTCTCGGATCCGGAAGAAGCACGAAAATTTGCAGAACAACTACAAAACAGACAGAGAGATGAAGAGATGTAACAAGAACAAAAATGACAACTATCTATATATATATATATATATATATATATATATATTAAAAAAAATAGAGTATAAGTAAGAACTAAGAAGGGAAAGAAAGGGAAGAAAGGAAGTAAGGAGGAAATTAAGAGAGAGACCTTTGTTATATATGAAGATTAAAATCTTTTCTGGGGGGGCTGGGTGGGGAAGAATAACAGTCACTGCGAAATCAGTTGATGCTTGCAAGCGGATTCGCAAATCCAAATGGAGAGGGGAGATGTGGTTGCCCGACAAGGGACAAAGGGCAACTCAGAAAGGGGAGGGACTATTGGGGTTAAAGGAATTTTAGATATGAGAATAGTGGAAATATTTTATGTTTTAGAAATGTTGACTTATAATGTGTTCAAAAAATGAAAGCAGAAATGGATAAGAAGGGAAGGTGGTGATGAGGAAATGGAAAGGAAAGATAAATAAAGTATGAAATGACTATGTTGAACTATATGACTTTAAATATTAATGGAATACATAACCAAATCAAAAGGAAGAAACTGTTAAATTTACTGAAAAAGAAAAAATTGATAGAGCATTCGTACAAGAAACACATCTAAATGAAGTGGAACACAAGATATTAAAGAGAGATTGGATAGGACATGTAACAGCAGCATCATATAACTCAAAAGCCAGAAGAGTAGCTATATTAATCAATAAAAATGTACTAATCAAAATAGAAGAGGAAATAATAGATCCAGCAGGGAGATATGTAATGATAAAATGTCAGATATATTCAGAATTTTGGAATTTACTCAATGTATACTCACCTAATGAAGAAGATCAAAAATTTATGCAAGATATCTTTTTGAAGATAGCAGATACGCAAGGGAACATACTAATAGGAGGGGATTTTAACCTTAATTTGGACTCAAACATGGATAAAACTGGGAAAAAAACTAACAGAAAGAACAAAGTAACCAAATTTATAATTAAATCGATGCAAGAAATGCAACTTTTGGATATATGGAGGAAACCACACCCAAAGAAAAAGGAATATTCATATTATTCGGGTAGACACAAAACATACTCAAGGATAGACCTATTCCTGTTATCAGCCCACATTCAAGGGAGTGTTAGGAAAATGGAATATAAAGCTAGACTATTATCGGACCACTCACCCCTGTTATTAGCAATAGAGCTAGAGGACATTCCACCAAGAATGTATGGATGGAGATTAAACTCCATGCTACTTAAAAGACAGGATTTTAGAGAATTAATTGAACGACAAATTAAAATGTACTTTGAAATAAAAACGGATTCAGTGAAAGATAAGCTTATACTATGGGACGCAATGAAAGCGTTCATCAGAGGGCAAATAATAAGTTATGTAACTAAGATGAAGAAGGACTACAATTGGGAAACAGAACAGTTGGAAAGGGAAATAACAAATATAGAAAAAGAATTAGCAATAAAGGAAGATACAACTAAAAGAAGAGAATTGGCAGACAAAAAAATAAAATATGAAACACTACAAACATATAAGGTGGAGAAGAACATAATGAAGACAAAAAAGAAATATTATGAGCTAGGAGAAAAAACACACAAGATTCTAGCGTGGCAGCTTAAGACAGAATAAACTAAAAGAATGGTATTGGCATTAAGGAAAAAGGACAAACAAATTACATATAATCCAATGGAGATCAATGAAAACTTCAGGGAATTCTACGAGCAACTATATTAAACTGAAAACGAAGGGAAAGAAGACAAAATAGATGAATTTCTAACTAAAATTGAACTACCAAAATTACAAACAGAGGAGCAAAATAAATTAATAAAACCATTTGAAATAGAAGAATTACAGGAGATATTAAAAAAACTACCGAACAATAAAACACCAGGAGAGGATGGATTCCCAATAGAATTCTATAAAACATTTAAAGACTTATTAATTCCTCCCCTCCTGGAAGTAATCAACCAGATTGATAAAACACAAAACATACCAGATTCATGCAAAACAGCAATAATTACAGTAATACCAAAGACAGGGAAAAATCCACTGGCACCAGCGTCATATAGACCAATATCTCTACTTAACACAGATTATAAGATAATAGCTAAACTATTAGCAAACAGATTGGCTGACTATGTACCAAAAATAGTAAATCTAGACCAAACTGGATTTATTAAAAAAAGACGAACAACAGACACTATCAGTAAATTTATTAACTTAATTCATGCAGTAGAAGGAAATAAAACTCCAACAGTAGTGGTTGCTTTAGATGCAGAGAAGGCCTTTAACAGAGTAGAATGGAATTATTTATTCAAAGTACTACAAAAATTCAGCCTACCAGAGAAATATTTTAATTGGATTAAAGCATTATATAAGGGGCCATTGGCGAAAGTGACAGTAAATGGATATATATCAAAACAATTTAACTTAAGCAGATCAACAAGGCAGGGATGTCCACTATCTCCCTCACTGTTCACGTTAGCTATAGAACCACTAGCAGAACTGATAAGAACAGAAAATAAATAAGAGGGATAAAAATAAAAGACAAGGAATATAAAATCAGTCTATTTGCAGATGACGTTATAGTATACTTAGCAGAACCAGAAATATCAATAAAAGAATTACATAGGAAATTGAAGGAATATGGGGAAGTATCGGGGTACAAGATCAACGCAAATAAAAGTGAAGCGATGCCAATGAATAATGCGGATTTCACAAAGTTCAAGAAAGAATCACCATTTAGATGGCAAAGACAAGTAATATAACTAAATAAAAATCTCAGCCATCTATATAAACTAAATTATCATCCATTAATGAAAAAATTACAAGACGACTTAGAGCATTGGAAAGACTTACCACTAACACTGATAGGAAGGATAAACTGTATTAAAATGAACATTTCCCAAGGATACAATACCTATTTCAGTCATTACCAATTCACCTAACAGAGAAATTCTTCAAGGAGTTAAAGAAAATAATAAGGAAATTCTTATGGAAAAGGGGGAAACCGAGGATAGCACTAGATAAATTAACAGAATGGTACAAACAAGGAGGCTTACAACTACCAAACTTTAAGAATTATTATAGAGCCGCACAATTAAGATACCTATCAGATTTTTATCAAACAAGGGAAAAACCAGATTGGACCAGATTAGAACTAGATAAAATAGGGGAGAAGATACCTGAACATATACTATATAAATGGGATGAAAAATTGGTGCAACATAGGAATTCACCGGTATTGCATAATCTGCTCAACATTTGGAAGAAGATTCATGTAGAAAGGAATAAGACAAATTACCAACTACCAAAACTAATATTGACGCAAAATCAACTAATCCCTTTCACAATAGATAACCTTTCCTTTAGAGAATGGGAGAGAAAAGGGATCAAAAGAATAGAAAATTGTTTTTCGGGAAATAAATGACTATCCTTTGAACAAATGAAGGATAAATACAATATAACTCACGATACAATGTTTGCATACCACCAACTGAAAACCTACTTGAAGGACAAATTGGGAAACAGTCTGAGGTTACCAGAAGGAAGTAATTTTGAATATGTGATTACAGACACAATGATAATTAAAAAATTTGTAACAAACATGTACATCAAACTGCAAGAAAAGGAGAACGAGGAAACAAACGGTAAACCTAAACAAAAATGGGAACAAGATCTAAACATAAAGATAAAGAATGAAACATGGGGAAAGCTATGCTCCGGAACTATGAGAAATACAATAAACACGAGGTTACACATGATACAATATAACTAGATACACAGGCTCTACATCACACCTGAAAAGTTAAATAAATGGGACCCAACAGCATCAGACAGATGTTTTCGCTGTAAAAAGGAGATGGGAACAACAATTCATGCAATTTGGACATATGAGAAAGTGGAAAAATTTTGGGAAGATCAAAACCAGATATTAAATAAAATTACAAAAAGCAATATACCAAAAAACCCAGAGATCTTCCTCCTAAGTAATATAAGAAATAAAGAATTTGGACTCGATTTGGATGGAGCACAAAAAAAATTTGTTATGATAGCCCTAGCTGTAGCAAAAAAATGTATTATGTCAACCTGGAAATTAGAAGACAACTTGAGAATACAACAATGGTATATAGAATGGCTGCACCATTTCATCAGATGCAAGGATCGACAATGAGATAGACAACAGACTCGCCAAGGCAAATAGCGCCTTTGGAAGACTACACAAAAGAGTCTGGAAAAACAACCAACTGAAAAACCTCACAAAGATAAGCGTATACAGAGCCGTTGTCATACCCACACTCCTGTTCGGCTCCGAATCATGGGTCCTCTACCGGCACCACCTACGGCTCCTAGAACGCTTCCACCAGCGTTGTCTCCGCTCCATCCTCAACATCCATTGGAGCGCTCACACCCCTAACGTCGAGGTACTCGAGATGGCAGAGGTCGACAGCATCGAGTCCACGCTGCTGAAGATCCAGCTGCGCTGGATGGGTCACGTCTCCAGAATGGAGGACCATCGCCTTCCCAAGATCGTATTATATGGCGAGCTCTCCACTGGCCACCGTGACAGAGGTGCACCAAAGAAAAGGTACAAGGACTGCCTAAAGAAATCTCTTGGTGCCTGCCACATTGACCACCGCCAGTGGGCTGATAACGCCTCAAACCGTGCATCTTGGCGCCTCACAGTTTGGCGGGCAGCAGCCTCCTTTGAAGAAGACCGCAGAGCCCACCTCACTGACAAAAGGCAAAGGAGGAAAAACCCAACACCCAACCCCAACCAACCAATTTTCCCTTGCAACCGCTGCAATCGTGTCTGCCTGTCCCGCATCGGACTGGTCAGCCACAAACGAGCCTGCAGCTGACGTGGACTTTTTTACCCCCTCCATAAATCTTCGTCCGCGAAGCCAAGCCAAAGAAAAGAGATATAGAAATGAATAAATGTATTCCATTAGAAAAAATAACATATAATTTAAGAAATAGTATTACAATATTCATACATGAAACACAATAGAGAAATCCTACCATGGACTTCCACCACCTAAAATGACAGAAGGAGAAGATAACGAAAAGAACTGACTCAGTAAAATTTCTTGTTTATTTTTATTAAGTGACAACATTGTTTAACGGGTTTAATGTATCTTATAGATTGAAATTCAAATAAATGGGGAAGGGGGTGAGGGAGGGAGGGAAGGGAGGGGGGAAAAAGAGGGAGAAAATGACTGTATATATTCAAGAAAAAAATGTCTGTATGTATCTTGGTCAATATGATTTATAGTGTGAAAAATAAAAAAATTAAAAAAAAACAAGAAAATGGCAATACCAGAGGTCATGGACAGATATGTCTTTGCCTTCTGTTTTAGACTTCTCTATCCTGGGAAAAATGACTGTAACCATTCTCATCATCTTTGCTCATTATAATTTCATACATTTCACTAAAGTCAAGGAAAAAAGCCGAGCCTATCCAGTCTCTCCTCGAAACTCAAGCTCTCCTGACATGGTAACATCTTTGTGAATTTTTTCTGCATGCTTTCCAGCTTGATGATTCTTCCCATAATGTGGCAACTACAACAACGCACACAGTACTCTCTCACCAACATCTTGTACAATTGCAACACAAGTCTGGCTCCTGTACTTAGTGCCTTGATTGATGAAGGCACATGTTCCAAATGCCTTCATCATCCTGTCTACCCATGTTGCCACCTTCAGGGAACTATGTACATGCACCCCAAAGTTTCTCTGTCCAATAATATTTTCCAGGGCCCTACTATTTACTGTGCAAGCCATGTCCTAGTTTAACTTCCCAAAACATAGTATCTTGCACATGTTCAAGTTAAATTTCTTGCTCACTTCCCCAGATAATTATGGATTTTATTGTTATCTTAGATAAGCTTCTTCACTATCCATACTTCTACAAATGTTGGTATCATCTGCAAACTTACTAACTATGCCTTCTATATTCTCATCCAACTAACTAATATAAATAACAAACTGCAATGGACCCAACTCCTTCACCTATCTCTGGTCACAGACCTCCAAATGAATAGAATTATGGTCACTGGTCACAAAGTGCTGCCGCACTTGATTTCAGTTACTTGCCCTGTCTCATTTTCTAATAGAAGCCTCAGTGTTGCCCTCTGCTTACTCGGGCCATCTGTTTCTCACTCAGAAAACTTTCCTGGACACTTAACACATTTGACTCCATCCAAGGAGAGTACTGTAGCAGTCCCAAATAATATTATGGAAGTTAAAAATCACCATCTACATAACCCTATTTTTCTTACAGATATCCATGATGTCCCTACATATTTGCACCTCTGATTCCTTCTATTGGGGGTTACAATACAATCCTACTAAAGTGATTTTTCCTTCTTATTTCAAAGTTCTACCCATATTGCATCATCGGACAATAAATAACCCAAGGCACTGCCTCAATGTTCTATCTAGTCAAAAACCCAACTCCTCTTTCTCTCTTATCTGCCTATAGAATCTGTGCCCTGTAACATTGAGTTGCTAGTCCCGCCTTTTCCTCAACTACATTTCTTTTAAACCTATAATATCCCAATCTCATATTTTTGTCTGTGCCCTAATTTCATTGGCTTTATTTATTAAGCTTCTCATATTAAAATAAATGCAGAAAATTATTTTAGACCTTCCCTGCTACCGATCTTCCCCCACCTGTCCTTGTCTACTGAACTTGCTCATTGTACCTTCAATTGTTAACTCCTGCTAATTATTTTCTTGTGTTTCATGTATGACAAAACCATTATCTGTAATATACATTTGAAGATTTTGTGCACTTTTTTTGCAGACTGCCAGAATAGGTCATAAAGAGAGCTTTTGCACATTGACCTTCATAAATCAAAATATTGAGTATTGGAGTTGGATTGTTCTGGTAAAGTTGTATAGGACATTGGTGAGGCCAAGTTTGGAGTATTGTGTGCAGCTTTGGTCACCTAACGATGGGAACGATAGCAATACAATTGAAAAAGTGCAGAGAAGATTCATTTGGATATTGCCAGGACTTGAGGAATTGAGTTACAGGGAAAAGTTGAACAGGTTAGGACTTTATTCCCTGGATCATCAAAGAATGTGGGGAAATTTGACAGAGGTATATAAAATTATGATGGGTATGGATAGAATAAATGGAATTAGGCTTTTTCCCCACTAAGGCTAGGTGAGATACAAACCAGAGGACATAGGTTAAGGGTGAAAGGGGAAAATTTAGGGAGAACTTCTCCATACTGAGAGTAGTGGGAGTATGGAATAAGTTGCCATCTGAAGTGGTAAATGTGGGGTCAATTTTAACATTTAGGAAAAATTTGGGCAGGTACATGGATGGGATGCAGGTCGGTGGGACCAGGCAAAATAATAGTTCTGTGGTGGCCCGCAATTGCGGAGGTCGGGCTGGCACATTGCGTGGCAGCAGATGTGGACGGAGATCACTAAAGCAACTCTCAGGACAACGAACCGGTGGGGGTAGAAGCTGGGGCAGCATCAGGCCAACAGCCCTAAAATGGTGTTGGTCAGGCTGCCCAGCTAACTCAGCAGAAACAGGCTGGGGAAGAAGGGAATTCGTATGCATGGATGTTCCCGCCCGTTATTGTTATTCATATGGCTGACTCAGTCAATCAGCAAAAACGGCGGGAACTTGAACAGTATAAAAATAGCCTTTCCAGCCCTAATAAAGGAGTGAGGTTAACCTGCCACACTGTGTGTGTGTGTGTGTGTGTGTGTGTGTGTGTGTGTGTGTGTGTGTGTGTGTGTGTGTGTGTGTGTGTGTGTGTGTGTGTGTGTGTGTGTGTTTCTTTGTAGCGGTCGGCTACAGTTCAACACAGACAAGAAGGGCCAGTTTTCTGTGCTGTAGTGTTCTATGGTTCTAACATTGATAAAAGAAAAAAAGATGTTATTTAGAAATATGCAACTCTTTTTTAAATTTTGAAATGAAGAGTTGGTCCATTACACAACATAAATTCTGTACTTTGGCAACCAGAGCATCAAAAGAATTCTAATATATGCAGTGATCAAATGGAGGTGATGGGATTCTTCATTTGCATCAGAGCCAGAATAGGCAGAAGTGGAGGAGGCATTCATGAAATTAAAAATAAAGTTAGCAAGAATGGCATTGTCACATTTAGTCAATATAATTAAAAAAAGGATGTTTCTGTGGCACAAGACTTGTACCACCAGGTTCAGGAACAGTGCTACCCTTCCACTATTAGACTTCTCAATGACAAACCCAATCAAAGGCTATTTTAAGGACTCTTACTTGTGCATTTTATTCCTTTTCTTTTTGTATTGCAAAGTCAGTTTGTTTCCAGTTCTTTGCTTGCTTAAATGTTTTATGTAGGGTAAAGTTTATTTTTTGCTCTACCAATTAGTGTTAATTCTCCCATGCCCACAAGAAAAGGAATCTCATGTATGTACTCTAACAATAAATCTGAAATCTGAAAATCTGAATTAGAATAGGAGTAACAAGAACATGATTTCACAGATGATTATATAGGTGTGAAAATTGAACTTTATGTAAGAAAGGAGAAGAGTGACTTCTTTGAAATGTAATGCTGCAGATGATTGCTTAAAAAATGCCCTAAAGAGAGCTAACTGTTTGGTTCTGGGCTAAATGATGTCAACCAGTTCCTTCAATAGGCTATGGCGCTCAAACATGTTTTGGACATACAATCTAGGGCAAACATTGGAATGGTCATCATGCTTGAGAAGTGCAAGAAGGAAGAAGACAACAAACCAAGTGGTAGTTGCTGGATTATCCCTGCAGCAGGACCTGAATGTACCTGAAATAAGGTAATCTTGGAGGGACCTGAACTTTTACCTCAATGAAAACTTGAAAGCGGATGCTTTGTGAGGAATAATGGAAAATGAATTGTTTTTAACCATATTTGTTATACCAAATATATCTTTCAAAAGCAATAAGCTATTTATCATTGAGGATGAAAGGAATTTTATTGAACATTTTACTCATTAAGAATATCCAAGTTATGAGGAAAAGCAAGAGTTTAAAGACTGACAGTAATTTAGCTTGCTGGAAAATATTGTAATGAACAACTAGGATTCATGCATATGAAGTCGTGAAAATTATACGGTTGATTTTCAGCCGGGCACAGGGCTATAAATCTTAGGTTGCAAATCAACTGTTCTTTATAGAAACCACTCAATTTTCATCCTGTTTCATGTCAATAGAAAATAAAATCATGCAATTTCTATATTCTGTAGTTGATTCAGATTTGGAGTTAAGCTGCGGTAAATTGATGATGTTTCCTAGTATTTTCTAAAGTGTGCTGTTACATGAATAAATGCAAAGGAAAGAACATAAATTCAAAACAAATGAACATAATGGTGATTCAACAAAATCATAACCAGTTTGAAATTGTATCTGTAAATCTAAATGATTAGATTTTGACATCATCACAGCATATTGCCGAATATCAATTCACAAATTTTAAAAGTGTGTGTCTGTGTACATTTAAAACACAAGATAGCTAAAAATGGCATATACAAAAAAGATAACAAGTAGAAGCAGGTCCCCTATTTTTACAAAATGTAATTAACACCCTCTATATTACCTATAGATGCTGTCTTGAATATAGCATGACATTTATAACAACTATTCCAAGTTCTAAATTATTTTGCATACATATTTCCTTTGTTATTTAAAAAAGGGATCTTTAAAGTTTTCAGTTAAGTATTTTATCCTGTTATTGACAATGGGAAACTCCCTTCACTGATGAAAATGACAAATTAATTGATATTTATAACAGGAAGAAAACAAGTTCTGAATCTGACAGCAGTTCAATGAGATGGAGAGGAGAATCTCTGCCAATCCCTGTGATAGTTGACAGATTTATCATCTGGCCTTTAGGGAAAGTGATTCGAGAAAGCCAGGTGATTAATACCACAGAAGATGAAGTTGTTGACACAGGAGGCTCACTCGAAAAGAAATTCCACACTAACTGTAAACCACAGCTCAATTCACTCATTTAACTCTCTTTTTATAATTGATGAGTCATTGAAATGGAAAAGCTATCTTGTCAGTTAAGGAAACTCAAGAATTCTTTTTCATGGAAGAGCAGAGTGCTTTAATTTAATTTATTTTTCTTCAATGTGATAAAGAAAGAGTAGACACCTAAACCAAATGCAATATTAGTCAATTCACAAGATTTCTGTTGTAACATTGCTTTAGTAAATCATATTAATTTAGAGCATCTACAATGGGAATCTGACAATAATCGCTGTCAGCAATGGGACAACATCCTTCAGCAGGAGTGTTGTCTAGACAGAAGCCAATAACAGGAGGATATCCTGCAAACAGATTACATGCTTATAATTGGCAGATCAACCTTTACACGCGCATTTGAATGTTTCCCAGCAAAACAAAGTACAATACATATACTTACAATAACTTCAGGCCTAGAATACATTTGCAAGCAATTCTAGTTACAGAGGCATTTGATAAGACAGAGAATTGAGTAAAAAAGCATGGTAATATTGGTGAATGTACAGAAATGCAGAATTTCATAAATACATTTTAAACACTCTTTGATAGGGTGGATGACATGGATGTAGATAAAAGAATAAATGAATGAAGATGAGTGTGGAATGAGATGCATACAGAAAGCAGTAATCACAAATTTACAGTAAGATTTCAGAATTGTATTGCAAAAGGATAGTGGAAAGTTCCATTATCACAAATCACAAATTTACAGTAAGATTTCAGAATTGTATTGGAAAAGGATAATGGAAAGTTCCAATAAAGGGACAGGTTTGCTTTACCAGAGAAGATACAATTTAACAAAAGTAAACTAGAAACAGCTACTTGAATGTAAATCAATGTCAGCGCAGTGGCAGGCATTCAAGAAGGAGACAGTGACGATGTTCAAATATATTCCATGTGAAAGAAAAAGAACTCAAATCCAGATTCCGTAGGACTGAATTATTATGACTGAACTGTTATCAGCTGAATTTGTGTCATATCAGCATTCATTCTACCTGATCTGCAGTAATTACTGCATTGACCTATTTGACAAAGAACTCAAATATGTAAAAATGTTTATATTCACTTATTGGATTAAAACCATTTTGACACCCAGTGCTTGAAAGAAAGCAAAGCCACATGGACTAAGTCACACTTTTTTATGAACTCATAGATCTCAAGGCTTTACAAAAATGACAAATTATAAAAAAATACTTTGTGGATAATTCAACTTGTTTAGCTAGCTCATAAAATAAGCTTCTTGCTTTTCCAGCTGCCGATGGTTGAATCAGGTTTCATTTTTAGCACATATTTCTGCTGCAAATGAAATTGCATTTTGTTTTAAAGAATGTTTGATTTTTAAAATGTGAAGTTCATGTTCAATGTTTTAAGGAGCTGTATTTATTTTTAAACAGTTCCTATTTTTGAGAAATGTCACCCTAAGCCTCAGTTTGACATGTTAGTACATATTGATGTTGATAAAGGGCCCAGACCTGAAACATTGATTACCCACTGATGCTGTCTGACCTGCTGAGTTCCTCTAGCAATTCATTGTCATATCTAAAGAGCCTATTATTTCTATAATGATGAGATTAACATATGACAATTAGCTCCTCATCTATTTTAGCCAAATTTATCCATAGATAGCAGTGCCACAACAGCGACATGAGGTCCACGTGGTAAGGGATCAAGGCCATAGCAGAGCAGAAAACAACCTTGCATGTCAAAGAAAATGATGCCTCCTTTCAGACTGACTGAACATTTTGTTGAAAAGGGCAGGCTGGAGAAAGCCCCTGCATATCTGCAGCCGAACTTAGGAGATCCCTATCCAAGGTGAACCCACACAAGGCAGTGGAACCAGACAACATACCTATTCAGGTACTGAAGATTGCGCAGACCAACTGGTGAAGGTCCTTACGGACGTCTTCAACATGTCACTGCATCAGTCCATAATCCCGTGAATTTTAAGACACCCACGATCATACTGATACCAGAGGGTGGCAGTAACAGGCCTCAGCAACCAACTCCCAGTGGCACTGACCTCCACCATTATGAAATTTTAGGAGTGTCTGGTGACGGAACACATTGAAGCATAAGTCCCAGAGTCACTGGAACCATTCCACTGTTGATGCTATACCCTTTCCCCTTCTTTTCATCCAACCTACGATGCCTCATGTGCCAAGCTGTTGTTCATGGACCAGCTCAGTGTTTACACGATCATCCCGGAGGCTGGTGGAGAAGCAGTCCTCACTGGAACTCAACACCCCTCTCTGTAAATGCATTCTAGGCTTCATAACAGAAAGACCACAGTCTGTCCAGGTCAGTAGTAGAACAATGAGCACTGTCACACTGATCACTGGTGCACCTCAGGGGAGTAATACTCAGCCCGTGCCTGTTCACACTACTGACCCACGACTGCAACACCAGATCCAGGTCTAACCGAGTCATTAAGTTTGTAGATGACACAACAGTAATTGGCCTCATCAGCAATGATGATGAGTCACACTACAGAGAAGAGGTGGAAAATCTTGTGATATGGTGCAAGAGTAACAATTTGAGTCTCAATGTGGAAAAAAAAAGGACATAACTTTAGTCTTCAGGAGGACCAGGAATGACCACCAAAAGCTTGGTAGTGGAGAGAGTAGAGTGTACTAAGTTCCTCGGTGATCACTTAACAAGCGATCTAATCTGGACACACATCTCCTCACTTGACAGGAAGGTACAACAGTGACTGCACTTCCTGAGAAGACTGAGGCAGGTTAGGTGGCCGGCCACCATCCTGTCAACTTTCAATAAAAGCTCTATCGAGAGCGTCCTGGCCAGCTGCATCACAATATGGTATGGTTGCTGCAGACCATTGGATCCACAGGACCACTGGAGTCACCCTCTCACCCCCCCACCCCCAATCGATGTGATCTACTGAGATCATTGTTTGAAGAGGGTGCACAAAATCGTTGAGGATCTCTACCACTCCAAACAGAGCATCTTTCAGTGACACCTATTGGGAAAGAGATACAGGAGTACAGAGCCAGAATCACCAGGTTGAAAAACAGCTTCTTCCCACAGGCAGTGAGATTGCTGAACAACTGAATGATCTGTCCATACAAATCCTCCAAGACTACTATTTATAAAACAATAGTTACCTATTTTTATATGCATCTATGTACTGTATATGTATCATTTGACTGTATGTGTGTTATGTCGAGATGTGCATTTGCATGTTTTTGCATTGAGGACTGGAGGACGTTGTTTCATTGGGTTGTGGTTGTACAATCGGATGATAAAAAAATTGACTTTGGAACTTCATTCTAGGATTCTGACCAGTATCAAAATTGCAGAGGTCATATTTTAAATTAATGAGTCAGTATATGCAATATTGGTCTTAGTACTACCCCACTCCTGCTAAAGATCAGGCTGGTATTGAGATTAAAATTAATCTTGATGTGAACTGCTGTTTTTGTAAGTGAAAGGGTCTTTATTTTTCAAGAATCTGTACGTTTGGCTAAGGTTTGTATTTTAAACATTCTTCTTAACAGTGACAACATTTTAGCTTTTAATAGATTTATGTTTTAAAATCTAAAAGAGCAAACACATTTGCACTCCTAATCAAGAAGACACTTGTTTTTAGACATAATGAAGAACTGCTTCAGCAAATATATATTTGCCAAAAGGTAATGAACTTCCTTCCACAGATAATCCATTGTAGACTTCATTATACAAAATTAAATGTTTGCTGGATGTCTTTTTAGATCTTCAGATTTAAATGTATTCAAGTAACTGTGCTAAACATTCTGATGGTTAGGCAACTATTTGGCAATAAACAGTCAATATATTTTTCACACACCTTTGAGATATCACATTTTAAACAGCCAAGGAATATTTTCCCACTTTTTAAAACAATGCAGCATAATTTTACTAGTAAATGTATTTTAAAAAGTGTAACTGTGATGCATAATCACATACTCCAAATATCTTTTTTTTTAAAAACAAATACTTACATCAACCAGATGTAATCTGAAATATGATACCTATATATTTCGGCATGCAAGTCAAGACGTAAAACTCTCAAAAATACCTCAAAAAATGTGGATTGACTTTTACGTTAGATATATTTTTGAAACCATAAATTCAGGTCAAAAACTGTGACACCAACTCAGTGTACAAGTCGGCCCTGGAAGCGCTAATTTGGCATGTTAGTTGCTGCCAATAAACCACCCAGACATTCTACAATTATGGAGCCTGAGGTCCCTGCTCCTACCTGAGAGCCTGAGGTCCATGTGGCAGAAGCGATGACCTTGTTCTCTGGAACAGGAGCGGTGTCCTCATTCTCTCAGCAGGAAGTTCCCACTCCTGGCAGGAGAACGAGGTTGCTGCTCCTGCCCATAGGCCAAGGTTTTTTTTTAAAAAACTGGTTTTTGAACTTGCTTATGGTAATTTACAGTTTTGTTACTTGCCGATTGGGGTGTTTTAAAATTTTTTGTATTGTTGCTGGGAGGCCCAGACAGCCTGAAAATGGGGGTCAATTTATATGCTGGATATATCATACCACCATTAAAATGAGTCTTTAAAAAAAAGGGGCCAGCCAACTTATCTGCCAGTCATAGAAACATAGAAGATAGGAGCAGGAGTAGGTCATTCGACCTATGAGATCATGGCTGATCTTAAAGTTCAGTACCCTGTCCCCGCCTTCTCTCCATAACCTTTAATACCCTTATACTGAAGAAATAGATCTAATTCCCTCTTAAATATATTTAATGAACCTGCCTCTACTGCCCTCTGTGGCAATGGATTCCACAGATTCACCACCCTCTGGGTAAAGAAATTCCTCCTCATCTCGGTCCTAAATGGTTTGCCTATTATCCTCAAACCATGGCCTCGGGTTCTGGATTTTCCCATCATTGGAAACATCCCATCTGCATCCATTCTGTCCAGTCCTGCCAGAATTTTATAGGTCTCTATGAGATCCCCTCTCAATCTTCTAAACTCCAGCGAGTACAATCCCAATTTGTGCAATCTTTCCTCATAAGTCATTCCTGCCATTCCAGGTATCAGCCTGGTGAATCGCCTCTGCACTCCCTCCATTGCAAGAACATCCTTCTTTAGATAAGGTGACCTAAACTGCACACAATACTCCAGGTGGGGTCTCACCAAGGCCCTGTACAGCTGCAGTAAGGTATCCTTGTTCCTATACTCAAACCCTCTTGATATGAAGGCCAACATACCATTTGCCTTTTTAACCGCTTGCTGTACCTGCATGCTCGCCTTCAGAGACTGATGTACAAGTACCCCTAGGTCTCTCTGCACTTCCCCATCTCTTAATCTATTGCCATTCAAATATTAATCTGCCCTCCGGTTTGTATTACCAAAGTGGATAACCTCACATTGATCCACATTGTAGTGCATTTGCCATGTATCTGCCCAGTCCCTCAATTTATCCAAATCACACTGGAGCTTCCTGACCCCCTCTTCCGTGCACACAACCCCTCCTAGCTTAGTGTCATCTGCAAATTTGGAGATATTACATCCAATCCCCTCATCCAGATCATTAATGTAAATTGTGAACAGCTGGGGTCCCAGTACAAATCCCTGTGGTACCCCACTGGTCACTGCCTGCCACTCAGAAAACGAGCCATTTATCCCAACTCTCTGTCTTCTACCTGCCAGCCAGTTCTCAATCCACATCAATACTTTGCCCCAATCCCATGAGCCTTGATTTTGGAAGCCAGTCGTTTATGCGGGACCTTATCGAAGGCCTTTTGGAAGTCCAGGTACACCACATCCACTGGCTCTCTCCCATCTATTTTACCTGTCACCATCTCAAAGAATTCCAATAGATTTGTCAAGCACGATTTACCTTTTGTAAATCCATGTTGACTCCGTCCGATCCCTTCTCTGCTAGTCATATGCTCTGCTATTACATCCTTAATAAAGGATTCCAACATTTTGCCCACTACTGATGTAAGTCGATTTATACACCGAAATATACGGTAGCTACATTTTGGATGAAATCTCAGAAAGTAACAATCAAATAAACAGGACCGGTTATGTGGAGAATTAGCAGTTAATGTGAGTTTGAGATAAAGAAAAATAATCTATGGTTCCATTTATAATTGAAGTAGAATACTTGAAATAACTGACATCCTAGCATGAGAACTAGAGAAGCAAACAATGAGATGCCAACGATAGCAGAACAAGGCTGCATCCACGGAGAGAAACGAACAATTAACATTCCAGGTCAGACTCTGTTTTGAAATATTGACTGTCTATTTAGGGCAGCGCGGTTAGCGTACAGTGCCAGTGAGCAGTTTTCGAATCCGGTGCTGTCTGTAAGGAGTTTGTACATTCTTCCATGTCAGTGTGGGTTTCTTCTGGGTGATGCAGTTTCCTCTTACCCTTCAGGGGTTGTTGGTTGATTGGGGGATTTGGGTAGCCTGGCTCATGGGCTGGAAGGGCCTGTTACTGTGCTGTTATGTCCCATTTAAATTTAATATTTATTTCTCTCCACTGAAGCCCTGCTGATACCTTGCAATTTTTCAGTGTTTGCTCAGGATTCCAGCACGAGCAGTTCTTGTGTTTCTCATGATACATCCACTTCTACTGTAGCAGTATCAAAATCAGATACAACTGTAACTGCTGAACATCCACAATTTAACCAGCGTTTCTCCTGGGACTGCTCAGATCAACAAGCCATCTGTTGCATTTTTTAAATAGTTAGAAATTGATAAATGCAGTTCAAGAATGAAAACACCCCAAACGTCCAGAAAGGCTCATTGAAAGTAATTTGATTCCAAGCATTATGTTCCTCGTGCTGGAGTTCAGTTCTGGAATTATAATAAGGTGCAGGAATCCAATATGTTGCATTCCACAGCATTGAGTGCAAGTATTATCAATGCACTATCTTGTTATCCTCAGTAATCAATGGTGGAGGGGGGGGGGGGTGGGAAAGGTGAAGAAATTAAATCAAGCATCACAGTCAGAGCTAAATTGCTTGTAAATATATCATTTGAGATAGTTCACCCATGCTGACCAAGTAGCCCATCTGAGCTTGTTCCATCTGCCTATGTTTGGTCCACCCTTTTCTAAATCCCTCCTGTTCATGCACCTGTCTAAATGGCTTTTAAACATTGTAATTGTATCTGCCTCTATCCCTTCCTCTGGAAGTTCATTCCTTCTACTCTCTATCTTCTGTGTGCAAAGGTCACCCCACAGGTCCCCTTTAACCTTAAATCAATGCCCTCTATTAGTTTCAGACTGCGCTACCTTGGGAAATTGATTGTGATCACCTTATCCATATCCTCATGATTTTATATTCAATATTTTACAGCATACACAAACTCCCCCCCACCAACAATTTTCCCATAAAATCACCTCAAAAACCACTATTGCATGCACACTATTGCATGCAAACTAAATCGTAACGTGTGCTAAGGAGCATGGTAATGGAGCTGCAGTGAGTTTTTGGAACACTAGCTACAGCAAAAATGGTACGTGAATGGAGAAAGCAAGAAAAATGTCAAGAGGCTGCTAAAAAGGGTAAATGTAGCCTTTGTTGTCCAGCCCCACATTGGCCACAATTTGAGGAGAGGCTTAAAAAAACTGGGTGCTAAATGAAAGAGAACCAGGGAAATGTGTTCTACCAAGGTGATAATGCACAAGGCCAGGAGATTCGAAGAACAAAAGCTTAAGGATTTTACAGGTTGGTGTTACTGGTTCATGAAATGGCATGGTTTAATCAATGCGTACAAAAACATTGATTGCACAAAAAAATGCCAGTGGATCATAAAGACAAAATATTAGAATTTCATAAGTTTGTAATCTATGCACAAAAAAATAACTTATTTTGAACTGAGTCAAATAGGAAACATGGGTGAAGTTCCAGTAACATTCAATGTACCATCCAACAAAACTGAGTATTAAAGGAGCTAAAACTGTCCTAGTAAAAACCACTGGTCATGAAAAGACACACTATACAGTAGTTCTGGCCTTTTGTGCTGATGGCACAAAACTGCGATGGTTTGCAATATTTAAAAGAAAGACCCACCACCACCCCCCCCCCCCCCACCACCCCAAAGGCTGGATGGGCAAAGCTGGAATCAAATTATGGTTGTAGAAAATATGGCAAAAGCATCCCAGTGGACTCTTATAAAAACCTGCATTTCTGGTCTGGGATCAGTTCAGAGTACACATAACTGAAGAAGTTTTTTTTAAAAAAGGCACACGAACTGAAAACCCAGATGGCAGTTATTCCTGGTGGTCTGATGAGCCAATTGCAGCCTTTAGATGTGTGTACAAACAAGGCATTTAAAAACAGCATGAGGGAAATCAGGAACAAATGGATGGTTGAAAAGAACCATGCACTAACACAAGCAGGAAGAATTAAATATCTGACCAGTACACATGTGTGAGTGGGTGAAGAGCTGGAATTATTGTTAAGGCTTCTAAGAAGTGTGAAATTAGTCATGCCCTTGATGGCATGGAGGACAATGCATTATTTGAAGACAATAACACCAGCAGGAGTGATTCTGAGTTCTTGGGCTTTGACAGTAACGCTGCTGATCAATGTCCAGGCAGTGAAGACAAATAAAGTAATTGTTATAGAACATTGATGTTTTATTGTGTTTTTGTCTATGATAATTACTTGTTTTACTGTTTTCTTATAAAAGGTTTCCTATTGTTAATTCTTTCTTCTTCTTCTTTGGCTTGGCTTCGCGGACAAAGATTTGTGGAGGGGTATGTCCATATCTGCTGCAGGCTCGTTGTTGACTGACAAGTCCGATGCGGGACAGGCAGGCACGGTTGCAGCGGGTGCAAGGGAAAATTGGTTGGTTGGGGTTGGGTGTTTCCTCCTTTGTCTTTTGTCATTGAGGTGGGCTCTGCGGTCTTCTTCAAAGAAGGTTGCTGCCCGCCGAACTGTGAGGTGCCAAGATGCACGGTTGGAGGCGATATCAGCCCACTGGCGGTGGTCAATGTGGCAGGCACCAAGAGATTTCTTTAAGCAGTCCTTGTACCTCTTCTTTGGTTCACCTCTGTCTCGGTGGCCAGTGGAGAGCTCGTCATAGAACACGATCTTGGGAAGGCGATGGTCTTCCATTCTGGAGACGTGACCCACCCAGCGCAGTTGGGTCTTCAGCAGCATGGATTCGATGCTTGCAGACTCTGCCAGCTCGAGCACTTCGATGTTGGTGATGAAGTCATTCCAATGAACGTTGAGGATGGAGCCGAGACAGCACTGATGGAAGCGTTCTAGGAGCCGTAGGTGATGCCGGTAGAGGACCCTTGATTCGGAGCTGAACAGGAATGTGGGTATGACAATGGCTCTGTACACGCTGATCTTTGTGTGTTTCTTCAGGTGGTTGTTTTTCCAGACTCTTTTGTGTAGTCTTCCAAAGGCGGAATTTGCCTTGGCGAGGCTGTTGTCTATCTCGTTGTCGATCCTTGCATCCGATGAAATGGTGCAGCCGAGGTAGGTAAACTGGTTGACCATTTTGAGTTCAGTGTGCCCGATGGAGATGTGGGGGGAGGGGGGGCTGCTGGTCATGGTGGGGAGCTGGCTGATGGAGGACCTCAGTTTTCTTCAGTTAATTACTGCAGTATTATTATTATTAATTGGAAGACTACACAAAAGAGTCTGGAAAAACAACCAACTGAAAAACCTCACAAAGACAAGCGTATACAGAGCCGTTGTCATACCCACACTCCTGTTCGGCTCCGAATCATGGGTCCTCTACCGGCATCACCTACGGCTCCTAGAACGCTTCCACCAGCGTTGTCTCCGCTCCATCCTCAACATCCATTGGAGCGCTTTCATCCCTAACGTCGAAGTACTCGAGATGGCAGAGGTCGACAGCATCGAGTCCACGCTGCTGAAGATCCAGCTGCGCTGGGTGGGTCACATCTCCAGAATGGAGGACCATCGCCTTCCCAAGATCGTGTTATATGGCGAGCTCTCCACTGGCCACCGTGACAGAGGTGCACCAAAGAAAAGGTACAAGGACTGCCTAAAGAAATCTCTTGGTGCCTGCCACATTGACCACCGCCAGTGGGCTGATATCGCCTCAAACCGTGCATCTTGGCGCCTCACAGTTTGGCGGGCAGCAACCTCCTTTGAAGAAGACCGCAGAGCCCACCTCACTGACAAAAGGCAAAGGAGGAAAAACCCAACACCCAACCCCAACCAACCAATTTTCCCCTGCAGCCGCTGCAACCGTGTCTGCCTGTCCCGCATCGGACTTGTCAGCCACAAACGAGCCTGCAGCTGACGTGGACTTTTTACCCCCTCCATAAATCTTCGTCCGCGAAGCCAAGCCAAAGAAGAAGATTATTATTAAAATGAGTTTGGCCAATGTCCTATTTGCACATTCTGTCCAAGTTTCCCTAAAATTTCGCTAAAAATGGGGGATACTTTTATGCCAGTGGGTCTTATATGCCGTCAAATACAGTACTTATACAAAGTCTTCATCCTTAGCCTATTCACATGAGGAAAAAAATGTCCCAAATGTATCCAGTCTCTCCCAGTAACATCCTTGTGAATCTTCTTTGCACCTTTTCCAGCTTAATGGCATCCTTTGTATAGATGGGTAACTAGAAATGAACACAATATTCCAAGTTTGGTCTCACAAACCTCTTGTACAGTAATATCATTACGGTCCGATTCTCGTACTCAGTGTGCTAACCAGTGAAGGCAAACCTGCTAATCACTTTCTTCACTACCACCTACCAGTTTCACCACTTTCAGGGATCTATGTACAGTACTTGTAAGATGGATCTCACTGTCCTACCATGCTCTCCAGCCACTGGCATCACTAGGGGGAGGGGGGGTGCAGACTGCCATCAGAGGGGGTAACACCAAAATGACTGTGTAAAAATTTTTGTGCAGTGTTTCAGCAGAGATTTATTATTTTTTTTAATTACAAATAATGCTGTAATTAGTTCTAACAACAAAAACATTTTTCATAAGCCCAGCTTACATGTATCAATATACCTAAAATGCTAAAACTATTCTAATTTACTTTTTGAACCTTCTAATGTGCTCCGGTCAGAGCTGTCATTATTACCCAATTACAAGGATGCTTCAAATCACGCGATTTTGTCTGCACGCGCGACAAGTATGTACTAGTTTTTTTTTGCTAGTTGTTTATCTCATTAGTATAGCCATTACATTCAGTAATGGATGGCAATTACTATTTATAAGAAACATTAGTACAAAAAAAAATTACTAAGGATTCTGTATGGTCTGGTGTGGGAGGAGGTCCATGGGGTTGGGGGGGGGGGGGAAATAATACCATGAGTTAATACACCACTGCCAGGGAATGCCACTTACAATGCAAATCCTCCCCTGGTTTAATATCTCAAAGTGCAATGCCTCACACTTTTCCAAATTACATTTGCCATTCCAAAACCCACTTCCCTTGTGCATCTTGATCCTGTTGTAATCTTATACAAGCTTCTTCATTATCCACTATTATCAATTTTGCTGTCACCCGCTAACTTATTAACTATGATAACTACATTCTCGTCACTAGATAAATAACAAACATTAGTGACCACACTTGTCATAGGTGCTGGTGTAAAGGACAGGGTTTTGGCTTCTTGGATCATTGGGATCTCTTCTGGGGAAGGCATGACCTCTACAAGAAGGATGGGTTACACCTAAACCCAAAATGGGTCAATATATTGGCAGCTAGGTTTGGTACAGCCGTCGGGTGCGGTTTAAACTAATTTGGCAGCGGGGTGGGGGGGGGGGGGGTGGGAACCTGTATGATAGGGCAAAGGACAGAAAAGATAAAACAGGAAAAGTTAGGTTAGGCAGCGAAAGTAAAAAAATCAGAAAGAGCAAGGAGGGTGAAAAAAGCAAATCTGAAGGCTTTATATCTTAATGCAAGAAGCATTCAGAACAAGGTAGATGAATTAGCTGTGGAAATTGAGATAAACAAATATGATTTGATTGGGATTACAGAAATATGGCTGCAGGGTGGGCAAGCCTGCGAACGTAACATCCCGGGGTATACGATATTTAGGAGGGATCGGCAAGAAAGAAAAGGGGGTGGGGTAGTATTGATGGTGAGAGAAGGGACCGACACGATTGACAGAAAGGATATCAACTCGGAAGATGCGGAATCTATATGGGTAGAACTGAGGAATAGCAAGGGGTTGAAAATGTTAGTGGGGGTGGTATATAGGCCTCCAAATAGGAGTGTAGAGGTGAGGGAAGGCATTAAAAGAGAAATTAGAAAAGCGTTCAATAAGGGAACAGCTGTCATCATGGGAGACTTTAATTTACATATAGATTGGACTAGCCAAATTAGTAAAAATACTGAGGAGGAGGAATTCCTTGAATGTTTACGGGACGGTTATCTAGACCAATATATCGAGGAACCAACTCGGGAGCAGGCCATTATAGATTGGGTATTAAGCAATGATAAGGGGCTAATCAACAATCTTGTTGTACGAGGCCCTTTGGGTAGGAGCGATCACAATATGATCGAATTCTCATTCGACATGGAGAGTGATGAAATTAAAACCGAGACTAAGGTCCTGAATTTAAATAAAGGGAATTATGATGTTATGAGACGGGAGTTGAGTAAGATTGATTGGGTGGTGTTTATGGGGGAGTTGTCTGTGGATAGACAATGGAAAGCATTCACAGATCTAATGGATAAATTGCAAAAATCGTTTATACCGGTTTGGCATCAAAATAAACCAAAAAAGGTGACTCAACCGTGGATAACAAGGGAAATTAGAGACAACATTAGGTCCAAAGAGAGAGCATATCAATTGGCCAAAAAAAGTACCACAACCGAAGACTGGGAGCAGTTCAAGATCCGCCAAAGGAGGACAAAGGGATTAATCAAGAGAGCAAAAATAAATTATGAAAGTAAGCTTGCGGCAAATATAAAAACCGACTGCAAAAGCTTTTATAAATATGTCAAGAGGAAAAGATTGGTGAAATCCAGAGTAGTTCCTTTGCAGTCGGAATCAGGGGAATATATAATGGGGAATAAGGAAATGGCAGACCAATTAAATTCTTACTTTAGTTCTGTTTTTACAAGAGAGGATACAAATAACCTCCCAAGGATGTTGGGAAACATAGAGACTAATGCAAGGGAGGAACTGAAAGAAATCAGTATCTCTAAGGACATGGCCTTGGGGAAATTGATGGGATTGAAGGCAAATAAATCCCAAGGGCCTGATAATCTACATCCTAGGGTACTTAAGGAAGTGGCCATTCAGATAGCAGATGCTTTAAGAATTATTTTCCAGAACTTGATAGACTCAGGATCAGTACCCATGGATTGGAGGGTAGCTAATGTTACCCCACTATTTAAAAAGGGGGGGGGGGGTAGAGAAAAAATGGGGAATTATAGGCCGGTGAGCCTTACATCAGTAGTGGGCAAAATGATGGAATCCATTATAAAGGATGTAATAGCGGAGCATATGACTAGCAGAGAAGGGATCGGACAGAGTCAACATGGATTTACAAAAGGTAAATCGTGCTTGACAAATCTATTGGAATTCTTTGAGATGGTGACAGGTAAAATAGATGGGGGTGTACCTGGACTTCCAAAAGGCCTTCGATAAGGTCCCGCATAAACGACTGGCTTCCAAAATCAAGGCTCATGGGATTGGGGCAAAGTATTGATGTGGATTGAGAACTGGCTGGCAGGTAGAAGACAGAGAGTTGGGATAAATGGCTCGTTTTCTGAGTGGCAGGCGGTGACCAGTGGGGTGCCACAGGGATTTGTACTGGGACCCCAGCTGTTCACAATTTACATTAATGATCTGGATGAGGGGATTGGATGTAATATCTCCAAATTTGCAGATGACACTAAGCTAGGAGGGGTTGTGTGCACGGAAGAGGGGGTCAGGAAGCTCCAGTGTGATTTGGATAAATTGAGGGACTGGGCAAATGCACTACAATGTGGATAAATGTGAGGTTATCCACTTTGGTAATACAAACCGGAGGGCACATTACTATTTGAATGGCAATAGATTAAGAGATGGGGAAGTGCAGAGAGACCTAGGGGTACTTGTACATCAGTCTCTGAAGGCGAGCATGCAGGTACAGCAGGCGGTTAAAAAGGCAAATGCTATGTTGGCCTTCATATCAAGATGGTTTGAGTACAGGAACAAGGATACCTTACTGCAGCTGTACAGGGCCTTGGTGAGACCCCACCTGGATTATTGTGTGCAGTTTTGGTCACCTTATCTAAGGAAGGATGTTCTTGCAATGGAGGGAGTGCAGAGGCAATTCACCAGGCTGATACCTGGAATGGCAGGAATGACTTATGACGAAAGATTGCGCAAATTGGGATTGTACTCGCTGGAGTTTAGAAGATTGAGAGGGGATCTCATAGAGACCTATAAAATTCTGGCAGGACTGGACAGAATGGATGCAGATGGGATGTTTCCAATGATGGGAAAATCCAGAACCCAAGGCAATGGTTTGAGGATAATAGGCAAACCATTTAGGACCGAGATGAGGAGGAACTTCTTTACTCAGAGGGTGGTGAATCTGTGGAATTCATTGCCACAGAGGGCAGTAGAGGCAGGTTCATTGAATATATTTAAGAGGGAATTAGATCTATTTCTTCAGTATAAGGGTATTAAAGGTTACGGAGAGAAGGCGGGGATGGGGTACTGAACTTTAAGATCAGCCATGATCTCGTTGAATGGCGGAGCAGGCTCGAAGGTTCAAATGACCTACTCCTGCTTCTATCTTCTATGTTTCTATGTGTCCAATCTGAAAATCAACAGTCCTAGATTTTTTTATCCAATTGGCTCACTCAACATGGATTGATTGATGTTATTGCACTATTTCCTCTTTTTGTTATCAGTCTATTCTTTTATTAGAACAAGAGTTCAAAATGATCAGGTAACAATTGCTATCATCTGGGAAACTTTGACAACTATTTTTGCTCGAGTTAACAACTACAAGATAATTGTTTTTATCCCCAATCACTGAAATGTGAACAATGCTTCAATTCAACATCATTACTTTTCAAATTTCTGAAAGCTCTTTTTTTTAAATACATCTTTGGTTTGATACCACAGCAAATATTTACATAACTTATCCAGGCAATTTCTGAAAACCATTTTTTTAAAGTTATTAGATTTTGGATGGATAATTCATTTAAAGCTTTTTTCATTGTAGTCAGAAAATTTCTCCTATGTGATTGGCAAAAGGTGCTTCTCCAAATAGCTGGTAGGAGATGGAATTTGAATGGCATTTTGATAATTAAAGAAATATCATTTACTTAGAATGGGTCTATCAATTATAACATGACAGTGGACTTGCATTAAAAGATAATATGCCATTTTGACAGGCACATTTTTCCCCAATTATATTTGTGTTCTGGTGTGATGTCTTGTATACAGCTTATGCCATACTATAAATCTATGCTTTAACTATAGTTGACAGCTTTAAAAATAAGATGGAAAAGAATTCAAATGAGGACTCTGAAATGTACGTTGATTGTTTATCAAACAGCAAAATATTGAATAATATTGGAAAATAATTTGAGGTTTGATTTTATATGTTTGAAAGATTTAATAAAGAAACACCACATTGTAATCTGTATTAATATGAGTTAATTACTACAGTATTAACATTGTTTTACTATCCCTTGTGCAATTTTAAAAGCTTAGCTCTAGGAAGAATTCATAGAATGAACATTAAAAAATCCTATATATTACAGTTTAGTACAAAGAGCCAAAATAACTATTTCACCTTTAAGTGTATATTGATGAGCTTTTTAAACAGACAATCTAGGGATATCAAAACTAATTTATTAATCAATTGGTAATTCAATTCTTTGTGAAACACCAGCCTTGAGAGAATTACATGTAAACAAATGTAGAGTTCAAAAAGAATCCAGGCAGTTTAGTGAATGTTTTTCATTTTTTTCTCAATTTTAAAGTCACTAAAATCTGTTGTTCAAAAATTGTTTATGCAATTAGCAATAAAAGGAAATTTCTGAGAATTCTGCAAACATAAATGTGTGAAACACTTCAGAGAAATTTTTACATTGTTAAGCTTGAATATTTTATTACAAACTTTTATTTTGTGTGGAGAAGCTGACAAGTCCATTAAGATGAAAAAATGTAGATTATGATGTTGTCAGAAATGGTTAAAGAACAAGTCAGCTTATGTAACTCTCTTGCATGTTTCAGCTATTGTTTTTTTAAAATGAGCCAGTACCTTAAGGTTAATTATTTCACCAGTAAAATACATGCCATATTTCCATCTGTCTCCTCCATTAGGTACTTACTATTCCTCAATTTTTATAGTGGGATCAAGATAATGGTGGGAAAGGTAATAAGCATGTTTCATCAGGTTAGTATTTGCATAAATCCTAATCATCCCATTTTCCTTTCAGTTTTCATTTTGACTACATTAGAATTGTTCCATCAAATTCTAAAACTGATACCTTAAAGTTTCTTGCCATTTTAATTCTTCTCCCCATCCCGACACAGACTTGTCAGTCTTTAGCTTCTTCCATTAGCAGGGTAAAGCTAAACATAAATTTGATGAGCAATGTGCCATATTCCACCTGCATAGTCTAAAACCCAATCACCTGAATATTGCATTTTCCAATTTCAGTTAACCACCACCCTGATCTGGTAACCAGACAGACATCGTTTCATCAGGCAAAAACACCATAGATTCAGGAAGGGTTCTGGAGTTCTTTGAGGATACAATGAGTGTAGTGGATAGAAAAGGTGAATGTGGTAAACTTAGATTTCCAGAAGGCATAGAAAAGGCGCTGCACAAAAATCTTCTTCAGAAGGATGCATGTAGTTTGGAATGATGTATTAGCATGGATAGAGGATTGATTGATTAAAAAATGCATAGAGTTAGGATAAATAGGTGTTTTGTTTCTGGTTGTCAATCAGTGATTATTTTGGAGCATCAGGGATTGGTGCAGGGCCTGCAACTATTTACAATATACATAAATGATATGGAGGAGGGAACCAAGTGTAGCCCTTCTAAGTTTGCTGATGACTCTAAGTTGAGGGGATGATCAAATTGTTCAGAGGACACAGAGAGCCTGCAGAGAGATAGGTTAAGCGAATAGGTAAGGATCTGGCAGCTGAAGTACAATGTTGGGAAACTGCGAGGTCATCTACTAGAATGAAAAATAGCAAATTGAGCTGTTATTTAAATGGTGAAAAAATTCGCTGTAGTGCTTGAGCAAGAATAGCAAAAGGTTAGTTTGTGGATGCAGCAGGTAATCAAGAGGATAAATGAAATAATCAAGAGAGAAAATTGGCCTTTATTACTAGATGAATTGAATTTAAGAGCAGGGAGGTTTTACTGCAACTGTAGAAGCAGCACAATATGCATATCTAGCTTTAAGAAAGAATAAGCTGGCTTTGGAGGTGAGGTGAGGTGAGGACTATACTCAGTGGAATTTGGAAGGACATGAGGGTAATCATATAGAGATATAAAATTTGGAAAGAAAGATACAAAATAGAAACAGGGAAATAGTGGATATATCCTCTGGATTTGGGGTAGATTTAAGGTAGACCTGATGAGTGCTTCTCTCAGAGAGTAGTAAATCTGTGGAACTTTCTGTCAAATTAAGCAGTAGAGACTGCCTCATTGAATATATTTAAAACAGATTTTTGAAAATTAGGGGAATTAATGGTTATAGGGAACAGGCAGCTTAGAGCATTTGAGTCCAAGACAGATTAGTCATGATCGTATTGAATGATGGAGCATGCTCCATGGGCCATGTGGTCAACTTCTGTTCCTACTTGTGTTCTTTTGGTTTCATTGTTTCCATTTGCCTTTCATTGCTCCCATTTTTAAGCCCATTCCAGTACTTGCTTTTCTTTCAACCAGCTGGCCTCAATCACTCCCCTGTAGTCTCCAGTCCTATTTGTCTCTTTATCTATCTCACCATCACTTATCTAGTATCCTATTTCCTCTTATTCCCTCCCACCTATCTTCCACCCCACCTATCTACCATTCTCATCTTAGTCTTGATGAAGAATCCTGACCCAGTGTTGACTTGTATTTCTTTCCATGGATACTGCCATGGATGAGTCCTCGATATTTCCTTTGTTTGTTATAAAACTAAAACAGTAAAACCCTGTTTTCCAGAATTCAAGCAACCAGCAACCTCAAGCAACCGGCAGGAAAGTGAATAAAAATAAATAAATAAAAA
This sequence comes from Narcine bancroftii, assembly GCF_036971445.1. Taxonomy (NCBI): domain Eukaryota; kingdom Metazoa; phylum Chordata; class Chondrichthyes; order Torpediniformes; family Narcinidae; genus Narcine; species Narcine bancroftii. The sequence goes on along the minus strand of NC_091470.1, from coordinate 57,155,943 downwards.
ATAAATCCAAGTTTTAAATTATAGAAGTAAATGCTCTCTGAAGTAAAATATAAACCTTAGGTGAAAATGGGAACAAACATTCAGCCAGAGGAGCGTCTTGTTATTCCCCGTCCAAAGCAGCTGTTGAATAAAGTTGTGTTTGAATAAAATGGTAGTGCCCAGGATGAAGAGTTGGTCAGTACTCCCCAAATTCCTCCTTATCCCTGCCTAACAGAATCTTCATCTTTAATCATAGCAGAGCAGTCCTGATAAGCTGAATAGCCTATTTCTGCTCCTATGTCTTATTGTCTAATGAACCCACCTCCACCATTTTGTCTGGCAGCTTGTTCCATATGCCACCATCACCTGAGTGATGAACTGTCTCCTCTCATTATGTCTAAATTTTTATAAATAATGTAGAGAGTGAGTTTTTATCTGTAAACTTGGGGGAGGGAAGGTTAATTATGATGGTGGCATGGTTATTGCAGTGGCTAATGCAATGCTGTTACAGTGCCAGCAACCGGGGTTCAAATTTAAAGTTTGTAGGTTATGGAAATTACTCTGTAGTTTGACATACGAGTCGAGTCGTAAAACCATAAAAAAAATCTCAAGGGGGGGTGGGGTCAACTGATATGATGGATATAATTTTGAGACATTAAATTCACCAAAAAAAAAAGATTGATGTTGATTCGGCGTACAAGTTGATGTTGGAAGCACCTTCCCACCGCTGGCCACTGCCATAACCCTTCCTATCTGGGACCCTGACATTACCGGCACTGCTCCTGCCTGGAGCACAATGTCGCTGCTCCAGATCCATGGGCCATCTCCACTGCCTCCTGGTAGGCCAAGGTTTCTGCTACCGCTGGGAGTATGATGTAACCATTCCAGGTCCATGGGCCATCACTGCTCCTTCCTGGTAGGCTGAGGATTTTTTTAAAAACTTATTTAATTTACAGCTTTGTTACTTGCAATTCGGGAGTTTTAAAGTTTTTTTGGGTTGTTCCTGGAAGGCCCAGACAGCCCAAAAAAATGGGGGTTGACATATGCCGAATATAACATAAAACCATTAAAATTTGGCTAAAAAAAGGGAGTTGACCTATCTGCCGGTTGACTTATACACCAAAATATATGGTATTGGATTAAAGTGAAATTTGCATTATTAAAGACAATATTGATATTATTTTCCAACTTACTTTACATTTTGCATTGTCACTTGTAGTTTAAACTGTGTATTCCTAATGTACGTATTTTGGCGATGCACTCTCTCACGGCGAACCGGCCTAGCGTGTAACGCCACGTGGCGGGGCAGCCATGGGAAGATGGAGCTGTCAGGGTTTTCTCCCTGCCTCAAGTCTCCTGCCCAGCGCCCACCTGGGGCAGCGATTATGATGTCACAATGCACGAGGTGACTGAGCTCATGCTGCCCTTAAAAGGCTGCGCGTTGAATTTGAATAAAAACTGTCATTAACGACTTTCAATGTGGTGGCTGAGTCTTTCTTGGCTGTGACAAGCACTACAGTATATTAGTTAAGCGCTGTAACAGAGCATATCAGTCAAGTGGAAAATTCACTTATGCACCATTTGCGATCCAGTAGCTGCTGGATAATGGGGATTCTACTGTATTTTTGTCTTTTAAACTATTTATTCTTAATGCAGGTGTTTTAGTTAGGCATTGTAAGGATGAGTCTCACTATCAGAAAACTCGCTTATCCAGCATCTACCAATCCAGATGCCAGGTGTTTTAAAATTCAGAATTTGGTATTAGAGGAAGGTTATCAGGTTGGTTGTCTGAAATCTGGTTTTGATATCCATAAAGCCTTCTCAAACTAAATATCAGGGTAACCAAAGTCATCATCTTTAACTCTGTTAAAAGTCTTTTACCAGTGACTTTATTCCCATCTAGCTAAAGCAGATTGCTTACAACTCAGCTATCTCCTTATTCTTGAAAAGAATTTCCACATTTGTATTCTATACTTGGGGACCATTTGCATTAATGTTGCAGTGCTAGGTCTTCGGACTCGGAAAACACAATAACAATTCTTGGAAGCATATCTAAGCACTCTTTCTTCATTTCAGATTCAATGAAATTCCTATTAATCTGTCAACATCTAAAAATACATTCACCCCCAGATAGGAGCATTGAAACTGTACTGCTCATTGCTTTTGCACCGTTTCACAGTAGTAAATAAATGTTATAATCTTGTGTATTGTTTTTCATCAAAACCTTTTTATTTTAAAAATGGGTCTGATGGTCCAATGAAATACTCAATAGAACATTGTGCAACAGCTGACATTTCACTAGGACTGCAGCTCCATTAGAGATCTGCATGACTTGGATGCACCATTGCTGCTGGAAGAAGGTTGAATAAAATGGAAGAAGGTTGAAGTGAGTTCCCTGCTTTATTGATTGTGATTTAGATACCATAATGTAGCAAGAGAAAGAGAGTTGGAACCAGGAAACTGTTCAGAGCCACAATTAGACACCAGAAGATATCGGTGATGGTGGAGCTGACTTTCACAAATGAAGCAGGATTCTTAACAGTGCAGTGGAAGAGAGAGATTTTGGAGTCTGTCTATAGATCTCTCAAGGTTGATACACAAGTTGATACAGTGGTTAAGAAGATATATGGTGCAATTGGCTTCATTAGTTAAGGGATTAAGTTCAAGATCTGTGAATTAATGTTACAGCTCAATAAACCTCTGGTTAAACCACACAGAGTATTGCATTCAGTTCTGGTTGCCTTGTTACAAGAAGGATATAAAAGCTTTTGAGAGGATGCAGAGGAAATTTATCAGGATATTGCCTGGATTGGAGAACATCTCTTATGAGGCAAGGTTAATAGATCCAGGGTATTCCTCTTTGGAGCAACGAAGGACGAAAAGTGACTTAATTGGGATATGTATAACATTATGAGCAGCAGAGATAAGGCGGACAGCCAGCACATATTTCCTGGGAGAAACAATAGTAAGTACCAGATGGACATCTGTTTAAAGTGGGTGGAGGAAAGTTTAGGGGAGATGTCAGAGTTGGATTTTAAAAAAATATACACAGAGAATAGTGGATGTCTGGAATGCATTTCTGCAATTGGTGGTGGAGGCTGATACAATAGGGACACTTACAAGACTCTCAGATAGGCACATGGATGTAAAACAAAAAGGTTATGGGTATTAGGTAAAGAAGGATTAGATTGTTGTAGTTTCGGCTTATATAGGTTGGCACAACATTGTGGGCCGAAGGTAGAATGCACTGGCAGTAATGTTCTGTGTTCTAAGCAGTAAGCAGTAATGTAATGTTAGTGCTTAGAAAAGAGAGGTTCCTTTAAGAAAAAAAAGGAAGAATGTGGAAAATGCATACGATACTTGATTTTGTATCCCCTGTGACTCTTTAGCCTAGGGTTTTGGCCTAGTTGGGAGGAGAACTTGGACATGAAAAAGGTCTTCAATCTGAATCTATGTTGGAAAAAAGTCAAATTTATTGTCAGAGTACATGCATGACATCACCTACAACCCTGAGATTCTACAACGTGAGAATATCTTGATGCACCACAGAAAAAGATTCACAAACAGGCACCAGGTTTGGTCTGTTGCTTTCAATAACAGACAGAAACTCCAACTTGCTTCATTCCCCAAGACTAGCTGCTAGCTAGTCAGAGAACAGCCTTCTCTCCCTTCATCCCCACACTCATGAGCAGGACTGAGATATCGCACCACATTAACCAATTCCTGCATTGTACTCAGAGATGGGCATCAAGTAAACCAACCATGTCATGGAACTACCTCATTTCTTTGTCTTGTACTTCATAGCAGCTCCAAATTGTTAGGTATTATTTCAGATTGAAGACCTTTCTCATGCCTAGGATCTGACCGAGTTAGATAGGCAGGTACTCCTGCTAATGAGCACTGGGCCAAAACCCTAGGCTAAAGAATCACAGGGGGATACAAAATCAAGTACCATATGCATCTTCCACAGTCTTCCTTTTTTTCTTGAAGTGATCTCTCTTTTCTAAGGACTAACAATACAGTCTGTAAATTAGGACTTCTGTGGGTTTCAGCAGTACTTCAGAAGCTCAAGCTTATTTGGTCCACAGGATGGGAATGGAAGCAATGACCCCTTCCCTCATATAAACACCGGCTGTTGTAGTACTTGGGGAAAATCAGTCCAATGCTGGCAGGAGAGAATTAGACTACCACAAAGCAATGCTCCATGAATTTGCAAATATAACAAACAAAAAAGGACTAGGACTGGACCTTTTAAGCTTGCTCCACCAATTTATAAAACCTGATAGTAACATGAGCTCTACATGTCCATTGAAAATCTTTCACTGCATGTTATCAAGAAATTATCAATGTCTATCATAAAAATATTCAAAAACACTGCTTTTACAATTCTTTGAGGAAAAAGTTAACTTAATTCATTTTAAATGCACGGCTATTTATTTATAAACAGTGATCTTTCGTTCTAAATTCACCCATAAGAGAAAACATTTTCTCCACATTCATCTTATAAAGACTTGTCTATCAGGATCTTCTTGACTTTGATTTGTCACTTTTTACTCTGATAATCTCCATGAGATAGAAGCCTAATATTCTAACCTCTCCTTCGAAGACAATATACACAGAAAGCCAAAGCTGCTCCATTGTTCAATAAAATTATGGTTCATCTCATTTTTGTCAAACCCACTTACCAAGTCTATCCCTATAAGAAGTGATTTTCTTACAGGTTCACAATTTGATTGAGATCTGAATTTATTCAAGAATTTAGACTCCACAGTTTGCAGGGAAATTTATTCTTTTAGCCATAAATAAGAACATTCTGTGAGGTTCCCTTATGATTTGTGACACCTTCTCACCAGCCTTTAAAAATCATGCACTAAGACATCCAAATCCTTCTGCATTTCAGAGTTCTGAAATTTCTCATCATTAAGATAACATTTTTCCCCTACAAAATGGACAACTTCACATTTTTCACATTATACACCATTTTCCAGATCTATGCCCTTTCACTTTAATTTACTTACATCCCTTTGTAGTCTCTGAGAAGTGCACGAGTTGAATTTCCAGTGTGTACCAAAATTACCAGGAAATTATTGCTACTGATTTTATGAGAAAAGTAATGTTACAATTGTGTACTACTGAACACACTTAAAATCTACAATAGGTGTGGCTTTAAAACAAAGATGAATATTTGACAATAGGCCACCATATTTTGGACATAACTGTGTTCACCCTTTGATCTATCTGCAATGGACTTTGCTTTCTGAACACTTCCTCCGAAGTTATGATAGCATATTTGCATTGAAGTGAATCTGAAACCATTCACCATAAATAACTGATATAAATCCAGCCTGTAAATTATTTTTTGGTCCACTGCTCAATTCTCTTTCACAAGATCACAAGACAAAGGAACAGAAGGCGGCACTAGGCCCATCGAGTCTGTTCCGTAAGACTACACTAAGCTACTCTACACTAGTTACAATTACCTTTTCCCCATATCCCTGATACCCTCACTAATAAGATACTTGTCTATTTCTTGTTTAAATACTCCCAGTGATCTGGCTTCCACTGCTGTATGTGGCAGTGAGCTCCACAAATCCACGACCCTCTGACTAAATAAGTTCTTCCTAATCTCTGTTTTAAATAGATAACTTCTAATTATCAGACTATGACCCCTTGTCCTCGATTCACTCACCAAGGGAAATATCTTACCCGCATCCACCCTATCTAAACCTTTTAAAATATGAAATGTCTCTGAGATCTCCTCTCATTCTCCCATATTTCAATGAATGCAACCCAAGAGCTGCCAAACGCTCCTCATATGTTAGCCCTTGCATTCCAGGAATCATTCTTGTAAATTTCCTCTGCACCTTTTCCAACAATATCACATCCTTTCTAAGATAGGGGTCCCAAAACTGCACACAGTACTCCAAATGAGGTCTCACCAGTGTCACATAGAGCCTCATCAACACCTCTTTACTCTTATACACTATTTCTCTTGAAATGAATGCCAACATACCATTCGCTTTCTTCACTACCAACTTCAACTGGTCATTAACTTTTAGGTTTCCCTGCACGAGGACACCCAGGTCCCTTTGCACATCCAAGGTCTGAATTTTCACCCCATCCAAATAGAATTCTGCCCATTTCCACTGCCAAAATGTACAACTGTACATTTCTTTATGTTAAATCTCATCTGCTATATTTCTGCCCAGTCTCCTAATCTGTCTGTATCCTTCTGCAACTTTAAGGTGTCTACTATACTTCCCACTCTGCCACCTATCTTAGTGCCATCTGCAAATTTGGCCACAAAACCATTCATACCACTATCCAAATCATTAATATAAATTGTAAACAGCAGCGGCCCCGAGACCAACCCCTGGGGAACACCACTAGTAACAGGCAGCCATCCAGAATGGGATCCCTTAATTTCAACACTTTACTTCTTGCCTAACAGCTAATTCTCTATCCAATTTAATAAATTCCCTGTAATTCCATGGGCCCTCATCTTATTTAGCAGCCTAATATGTGGCACCTTATCGAAAGCCTTTTGAAATACCAAATAGACAACACCCACAGCCTCCTCTTTGTCTATCCTACTTGAGATTACTTCAAAAAACCCTAATAGGTTGGTGTAATGGAAGATTCTAACCATTTTTTTTTAAACTTGCAGCTCTGGGTTCTGGAAGGCTGAGAACCTGCTTGTGTTTTAGAATCAGCATACACAAGCTAAATTCCACCAAGGGGCCAGAGATGCTATTATCTGACGAAAGGACATCTGTGTACCAAGAACATTTAATCTTCCTGCTCGTTTTGGTCACAGACTGTCAGAGGCTTAGCCTTGATGCAAAATAAACCATTGTATTCAAAGTGATAAGCTGAAAATTATGTTATTCGTTAGAAGCCTAGCATGCTAGCTTGCTTGCTCATCTTTTTTGCTGCGCTGGGAATAGGTGCTTAGGTAAGCAGATTTTGGGTAATATAAGCCATGGTCCCGCTGCTGAAGTTTGAGACTCTGAGAGGTGGCAACATCTCTCAGCAAGAAGAAGAAGAACTTCTGGAGTCCAGCCAACGTCCCGGTCAGGGGAGGTGGAGAAGCTACTACCGGCGCCTTGACAACCTACAAGTGTGCAGTCGTTGCCTCGCTTCGGCAGTTGGGACCAGTCCAAGCGTTGATAAGTATAGTTGGGAAGGGCTTGCATATTGTAGTGTGAAATCAGCTTTTGAATTTGTAATAAACATTTGTATAAACTGAACTGCTCTTGGTGTGTGTGTCTATTTTCTTTCGGTAGCTCAAACACTGTGACCAATCTAAAATGAACAAAATTAGAGGTATAAGTTTACCCAAGACAATTGGCGCAGCGAACAGGGTTGGTCTCAAGATGTTTTGCCGAAAGAAAGAGGTGAGCCCTGAGCAGTTCTTGATTCCAGGATGGACTTCCAAAGACGATGGGTTTGGCATGTTGGCCAATACCCTGTCTTTGTTGGGACCACCCATTAGTTGGGATGAGAAATTAGATTCATCAAGTGCACCTCTGGGAGAGCGGGTTGCCACTCTCCTTCGTGAAGGAAAATTTCCTGATAAAAAGGGAACGCTGACGTATGGTTTTTGGTTGCTGGCCACAGCCTTATACCACTCCGTTCAGCGTGAAGCAGAATCAGTTCAAAGAGAAGTAGAATCTCAGCGCAAGAGAAAGCAATTAGAGGAGGAGCTAGAAGCCATGTGACAACGCTGTTCCATGATGAGCGAAATTGTTCGCACCAGTCAGGACAGAGCCAAAGAATTGGAAGATAAGCATGTCCAAACGATCTGCCGTAATATTAAACTCCGGCAGCAGCTCTATGCAGATAAGGAAAGGCAAGGAGTAGAACCCGATCCATATCGTATTCGTGCCATGATAATGAATGGTGACGATCCTGATGTAATTGAGGATTGGGATTGGAATATCTGGAATGACAATGGTAATGATGCAGATACTCCTCAGCATGTGTCTAATATACTACCCTCTCCACCACCTGCTGTTCACGCCCACCCCTTAAGGCAGCAGACTTCCCAAACAGACGGAAGGGGGGATGATGTAAGGGTAGAGATTGAAGGGATAGATACCCCGGTCTCCCAAGTGGACCCAGGGGAAAATACCCAAATCCCTGCTTATGCTCTATGGCCTACTCCCTCTACGGGATGGCCTCGGAATCCTCCCCTAGACTGGGTGGAGGACCCTGTGGGCCAAAGTGGGAACAGGGGTCGGAAACAGTCAATGATACGTGACTTCTCTGTAAAAGAGCTGGCTGCCATTGGAGATCGATTTAGGCAAAAGGCAGGAGAAACTCTGGCAGCTTGGCTCCTGTGTGTCTGGGAACAAGGAGGGGGTAATGTATTTTTAACCCCTGAGGAATTGTTGGGATTAGGAACATTGAGTACTGATATCAGGGTCACTGCTGAGCTGCGGGGTAGAGGGAGAAAGATGGATTACTTACTTACTACTCTAGGGGATGCCCTGCTACAAGTATACCCATCACCAGTAGATTGGGATTTACATTTACAGAACAATTGGAGAACCCCAGAGGAGGGTATAGCAGTAATTCGTCAACAGACCCTGGCCTCTGCCTTGTATGCAGGGCGTTTGAGGCTGTGGGTACACAGGGGGTGGGTGCCCTGATGAAGAGATATTCATGGCCAGAATACATACCAGATTGGTTCGTTCCGCCCAACCCACTACACGGGGGCTGGTTCTGTCCATAACTAGTCCACTAATTGGGCACCCTGTGTCTGAGGTGGTGCACGCCTTATCTGGGCTTAGTGAATTGGAGTTTGGAGGTAAAATCCACTTACGTACAGCCCAGGTTACATCAGACAAGCATGATGAAAATAGAGGGGCTGCTGTTAATAACGGACCGACAAAAAAGGACCTTTTTCTAACCTTGTTAAAGTTAGGCGTACCTAAAAGTGATATTGATGGGAAACCTACTGCAGTCCTTTATGCCCTTTATAAGAGAAAAGCAGGGGAACATCATCCCCAGCTGCAAAGTCCTCCTGGCCCAGCTGTGCCCTCTGCTCCCCCTGCTGCTTCTATCGAGCAGGCTTCTCCTGCTCCAGTTACCAGTGATGAGATACAACAAATGGTTAACAAGGCTCTAATGGATAATAGTGGCACGTGGGCCTGGAAGCCCCCGAACCCTACTAAAGCATGAAGGTGTGGGCAGGGCTCCCGTGTCTACTCCATTGAGATACTGCAGACACACGGGGACCCACGGCCCTACATACCGTTAACAATCCATTGGGGTGGGGGTAATGACTGCCAATATTTGGCCTTGGTTGATACCGATGCGGAGCACTCAGTGATTCCGGGTAACCCCGACCTTTGGACTGGACCGACCTTTCGAATAGAGGGGTTGGGAGGAGCGGTCACCCTGGCAAAGGAAATAAAATTCCTGCCATAGTGGGTGATAGCTCTTCCCTTATCTGGTTACGTGCCCTGGTGGCTGCTACTGACGAGTGTATCCTGGGTATTAATATGTTGGCTGGTACAGCCCTTAATACTAGCCAAGGGGGATTTGCATTTGGAATTCGGACTATTACAAAAAAACTAGTAGTGGGTCAGGCTAAGTGGGATCCTGTGATGGTGCCACCCCCCATGAAACCAGTGTGCATTCCACAATATCGCTTCCCTGGAGGGCAAGAAGAGATTAGTCCCACCATTGATGCTTTGCAAGAAGAAGGGGTAGTGAGCCCCGCAACGTCACCCTTTAATAGCCCTGTTTGGCTGGAGAATGACAGTTGACTATCGTTTTTTCAACAAACATGCCCCACCACTGGCTTCGGCAGTTCCAGACATTGTTACCCTTATTGAAAACATTGCTACTGGGAACTCAGAAACATGTTATGCTGTCATTGATCTCACTAACCCCTTCTTCAGTATTTTTATAGCTGAGGACTCACAGGATCAGTTCGCCTTTACCTGGAAGGGGTGCCAGTATACCTTCACTCGCCTCCCTCAGGGTTATGTACAATCTCCCACTATTTGCCTCAGCCTAATTGCCCGTGATCTGGAGACGGTGCCAGTATCGCCTTCCCTCTCAATTCACCATTATATTGATGATGTGATGATCCAAGGGGCCACAGAAGAGATGGTACAGGAAGGTTTGGAGAGTGTCCAAGATACCCTGATGCAAAGAGGGTGGGCCATTAACCCCGCCAAGGTACAGGGCCCGTCCCAGACAGTTATTTTCCTTGGAATTCAGTGGCATGCTGGAGAACAAGTGGTTCCTGATAAAGTTTGCAATAAAGTCGCAGACTTGGCCACTTCTACTAACAAACAAGAGACCCAGCATTTCCTGGGGTTATTGGGATATTGGCGACGCCATATTCCACACTTGACATTGCTTTTACATCCTCTGTATAAGGTTACCCAAAAGAAAACGGACTTTGTATGTGGTGACGATCAGGAAAGGGCGTTCCAGTCTGCCAAGCAGGCTATTCTTCAGGCCCTGCCCATTGCTCCCCGCATCCCAGATACCCCCCTACGAACTACAGGTCTCCGTTACTGATGATGTGGCCTGCTGCAGCCTCTGGCAGAAACAAGAGGGTCGCCGAGTCCCGCTGGGATTCTGGTCACGTACTATGCCTGAGGCTGGCACTCGTTATTCTGCTTTTGAACAACAGTTACTAGCCTGTTACTGGGCCCTGCTGGAGACTGAAAAAATGACAGGTGATGCAGATGTTCAATTGAGACCTGCACTTCCAATAATGAATTGGGTTCTGGCTAATGATGCTAATCTAAAGATCGGGGGGGCGCAGCAGTCTTCTATTGTTAAATGGAAGTGGTATATTCAGAGTCGTGCAACCAGAGGGCCTGAAGGGGTGGGGCGCATACACGAACAGGTGGCTGATCTTCCGTCTCGTCATGAGGACATTGAACCTGCCTTGCCCCCTCCTTTACCCCCTTCACCAGTTCAGTGGGGTAAACCATATGATTTGCTCACTCCAGCAGAACAAGAGGATGCCTGGTTTACTGATGGTAGCAGCTGGTGGGTGCAAGGAAAGCAAAAGTGGAAGGCAGTGGCTTACCATCCCAAGTCAGGAACTCACTTATCAGAGGAGGGGGATGGTGGCTCCAGTTAGTATGCTGAGTTGAAGGCAGTCACTTTACCACTAGATCCCCATGATCACCCTCTTCGCCTGTTTACTGATTCCTGGGCTGTGGCTAATGGACTTGTAGTATGGATGCCTGATTGGCAAAAGAATGACTGGATGATACACGACCGCCCAGTGTGGGGCAAAGAGCTGTGGCAGCTGTTGTGGGACCGTGAGATAACTGTGTATCACGTTGATGCCCATACTAATATGGCGACTAACATGGCACAACATAATGCAGTAGCAGATCAGCTTGCCACCATCAGCCGTGCTGATACCGTCCCGCTGGCTCGATGGGCACATGAACAGAGTGGTTATTTGGGGGAGAAGGGATCAGCTATGTGGGCCCGAACACATGCTTTAACCGTCCATCAGGATGATGTCCGCATGGTCGTGCGTACATGCCCAGAATGTCCTCCTGGCCGAATAAAATGGGATGCTCACCCATCTGCGGTTTGGTAAATTGATTACTTAGGCCCTATGCCAGACTGTATGGGTAAATGTTACGTCCTAGTAATGGTTGACACCTTTTCGGGCCTGATTTTTGCTTTTCCCACCAAGACGGCTGACCAAGCTAGCACTATCCAAGGACTAAATCATTTAATTTCTCATTATGATGTACCAGAGGAGATTCAGTCTCCAGGCTGCTTGGTTAGTTGAACGAATGAATGGCTTACTGAAGGAACAAATTCGTTTGTTAACACCACTAGGGGTGGTGTCGTGCTGCAGCAGGCAGTCGACAATTTAAATCATCGCCCTTTAAAAGGAGGTACACCTTTCCACTGACTTCTTCACGCCTCTGAACTACAGCCTATTCCAGAGGAAAAACAGTCATTGCCCCCCACTCCTGAACTAGAGAATGCCGGATAAAAGGTATGGGTGGCACCACCAGGTAGTGGCCCTCCTATAAAAGGAAAAATAGTGACACCTGCCCAGGGTAACACTCGATGGGTAGCTATTGAGGGACAGGATGATTTAGTCTGTTTAAACACTGAACGCTTACGGTATTGTGAGTGACGTGTGTCAGGCTTCTTTGTTCCAGGTTCTCCGTTTTACGCTCATGGTGATCTGGCTTAACAGCTGCTTTGGTGCCAACAATTGGATTTGTAATAACTAGGACGTTCCGAGGTCTGGTGCATTACATCAAGGAAGTCCTCATGCACCTTGGATATGTTATTGTTCAGCATGTTTCAAAATCTGTTCGTGAGCTCTAGTGTCTGGGTATTGTGGCCAACAAGGATAATGTGAGCCTTGGTTGGAATCCTTTTTCATGGTTAGCTGGTACATTTGGGGGGTTGGGCCACAATATTCTCCATTGGTTGCTCGCATTATTGCTTGTTTTTGTGATTATTGTAGTTTTAATTTCTCTTTTACGCTCTTTTTGTCCTCTTATGCTTGTCAAGTCTCATGTCTGACAGCCTGTGACCAAGGGGTGGAATGTAATGGAAGATTCTAACCTCTTTTTTTAAACTTGCAGCTCTGGGTTCTGGAAGGCCGAAAACCTTTAGAATCAGCAGACACAAGCTAAATTCCACCAAGGGGCCAGAGATGCTGTTATCTGATGAAAGGACATCTGTGTACCAAGAACATTTAATCTTCCTGCTTGTTTTGATCACAGACTGTCAGAAGCCTAGCCTTGATGCATAATAAACCATTGTATTCAAAGTGATAAGCTGAAAATTATGTTACCAGTTAGAAACCTAGTATGCTAGCTTGCTTGCTTATCTTTCTTGCTGCGCTGGGAATAGGTGCTTGGGTAAGCAGTTTTTGGGTAATATAAGCCATGGTCCCGCTGCTGAAGTTTGAGACTCTCCGAGAGGTGGCAACATCTCTCAGCAAGAAGAAGAAGAACTTCTGGAGTCCAGCCAACATCCCGGTCAGGGGAGGTGGAGAAGCTGCTACCGGCGCCCTGACAACCTACTACAAGAGTGCAGTCGTTGCCTCGCTTCGGCAGTTGGGACCAGTCCAAGCGTTGATAAGTATAGTTGGGAAGGGCTTGCATATTGTAGTGTGAAATCAGCTTTTGAATTTGTAATAAACATTTGTATAAACTGAACTGCTCTCAGTGTGTGTGTGTCTATTTTCTTTCGGTAGCTCAAACACTGTGACCAATCTAAAACGAACAAAATGAGAGGTATAAGTTTACCCAAGACAGTTCGTCAGGCAGGATCTACCCTTTAAAAATCCATGTTGACTTGGACCTATCCTGTCATGCATCTCTAGGTATTTCATCACCTCATCCTTGATGATTGACTGTAATATCTTCCCAACCACTGACATCAGACTAATAGGCCTTTTGTTTACTGTTGTTATTGTCTCTACCAAACTCTTACTATTGAAATGTTTCAATATTCTTTCCTCTTTATCTTTACTTTATACCTTTAGTTATTTTTACATCATTAGCATTGTTCTCAGTACAGTAGAACCCCCCCCCCCCCCTCCCCATTATCTGGCACCTACAGGAATAGCGGATTTCTGATATCTGATTTTTCCAGTTGACTGAGACTCACTCTTCAATGCCTAATACCCCTGTATTAAAAGACAGAAGACAGTGGAAAATGGAAAGTAATTTTTAAAAATCAGTATCATAGTGTTAATTATATAAAATTCACTTTATTCGGGTAATTCCTGCAACTTACAAAACTTAAATTTGAACCCCTGCTGCTGGCACTGTAACAGTAGGCCTTATCAAATTGCCAAGTAAAATGGGGTTAACTGGGCAATTTACTCGGTTGATGACCCAGGTACATGGCTATTTGAAAAGGTTTAATCAGGTCAGCCCGGTCAAAACCAAACCGAGTCCTAGACCTACCTCAGAGGTGGTCAGGGAACCCAGTAAAACTTAACCGGGCGTCCTGCTCCAGGGAATTGAAAGGGGAAATGGCCAACCCAGTTAATCTGGTGATGTCAGCACTTGTTTGCATGCATCACAAAGAAGCACCTGGCTGAAGTACTGCTGCTGCTAATTGGGGGGGGGGGGGTCGTGGGGAGGGGGAAGAAAGAAAGTGGTTGCTGCCACGATCAAGGTGGGGGGCTGAGTTGAGCCGCTGCTGTGAAAGGGTAGGGGGGGGGAGGGGTTGCTGCTGTGATTGAAGGGAGGAACCATAATGTGCCACTGTCACAAATGCTGCTTCAGCTGGTGGCAATGGCTCAATGCAAGTCCGTGGGAGCAATGGGTGTCTTCCTTACCCATAATCCCCTTTGCCGCTGGAACCATTTTGGCACTGGCAGAGCGGTTCCAGCAGCGTTAGGGATTATGGATAAGGAAGACGGCCATTGCTCCTGCATTGAGCTGTCGTGCCGTGAACCAGAGTGACACATCGTAGAAGCAGCCAGTCCCCTCATTTGTGGCAGCAGCATGTCGCTGGAAGTGGGGGGATGTGCTTATGAGAACTTTAAAACAGAAAGAGAACTGTCTGCTTGATGCGTAACTCACCACATTATTGCAAGGGAGGGATCCCCTTTGTATCACCGGGTTGGCGATTTATCAGGTAGGGATTTGATTTGAAAGGCTGTGATTTGAAAGGTGCATGACCCAGTAATTGCACCCAGGTCCAAGGAGGGCTACCCAGGTGCTGCAATTTGAAACCATCTATTGCTGTACTAGCCGCTATGCTAATTGTGCCACCATTGTAATTAACTCCGCCAATGTTTAAACTTGCTTTTTTTTTTAAACCTACCTTATATAATTGACATATAGGACAATCCATAAACTCAAAAATGTCACCTCAAAAACAAATTGTCTTATACACCACTTCTAAAATCTAAACCTTGACATGAGGTTTCAACATCGCTGTCATCTTCCCCCTCCCCCTCCATATCCTATCCCCATCCTGCCGGCTCTGATGCAAGTGTCTTGGTCAGGTGCTAGGCACATTCTACAGCTCACTTCTATGCAATTATCTCAATTGGACCCTCGGAGCACCTTCCTTGTGCTGACAACCCATCTCACCTCCAAGTGGCGACAGCAAAAACAATGTGTGCTGAATGAGGGGCATTGCTAGTTCAGTGGGGCATACCTGCACGTGACCAATGAAGTCTAAGCGCTCCCCCAAGGGGTCCATCTGCCAAGTCGTATTCATTCTATCTATCTATTTATTTATTTATTTCCTGCAAAAAAAATTGCCAGTTGTTTTGAGTTTCTGGTTGATTGAATTCCAGATGATGGGGACTCTACTGTATTTACCACATCCAACTTTTGTGTCCATTTGCAGATTTTCTCTTTTTGCTCTTTTTCTCTTTAGAGTTGCTTGGGATATATAACAAGCAGAAATTGCCAATAGGTTTCCTGCTCAATTTTAAAGGATAAAACAAGAATATACATAAAAAATACTGTGAACTTCAGGAAGGTGTATTAGCCCATTGATTGTATTTGTTAAGATAGTGCTAAAGGAAGGTAGCCTGATCAAAATGCCAAAGAGTAGATTCACAAAAGGTGGACTTCACATTGTCAGATTCAAATTAAAAGATGCTGAATTGATTCTCTGTCAAAACTATTCAATAACAAAACATATCAACTAAGATATTCTATTTATTTTTCGTGAATCCATGGATATAGGCAGAAATACAGAGGGGAGCCTGGATCAACCAAGCCATTGGCCTTTCCTAACTGCATACTGGAAGTGGGAACATAATTTCTTATATCGTTCCCCTCAATTGTAACATTTCAGGAAAAAAAATGCATTTGTCATCTGATGATGGCTATAGGCCTATAAATGGGTCACAGAGCTAGATTTATTTGTGCATTTTGCAGCTATTTGAGGATTCAAAATATGGTCTAAGAGGTGCACACATACTTCAAGTTAAATTTACAGAAGTCAAACATGAAGCACCCATTATTCCCATTTGATGAAGGCATTATGATATTTATATTTGTAAATAAAGGGGTCGATGACACAGGACACTGATTCAAATTTGGTGAACTCCAAGGCACTTAAGCATGATTGCCTCTGGGGAAAAAAAATAGCATCTCTAAGAATCATATCAAGTAATAAAATGACATTAGAACCATAGAACACTACAGAATCGAAACAGTCCCTACACCCCACCTAGTCCACGCTGAACTATTTATTCTGCCTAGTCCCATTGACCTGCAGCTGGTCCATACTCTTCCTATCCGTGTACCTATTCCATCTTCTATAAAATATCAAAATAAAATCTGAATCTCCCATCTCCTCTGAGTTGCCCTTAATGTACCCCTTAAGCATTTCACTTTTCTCCCTTAAATCCCATGTCTCCTAGTTCTTGTTTCACTCAACCTCAGTGGATAAAGCCTGCTTGTATTAACAATATCTATATCCCTCAATTTTGTATGTCTCCCTCAAATCTTCACGTATTCTCCAAAGATCCAGGGAATAAAATCCTAATCTATTCAACTTTTCATTACAACTCAGCTCTTCAAGTCCCAGTAACATCATTATAAATTTTCTCTTCTCTCCTTCAATCTTATTGACATCTTTCCTGTAGATAAGTTCCCAAAACTGCACACACTATTCCAAATTTGGCTTCAGCAATGTCTTATACAATTTTGACACAACTTTCCAACTCCTTTACCCAGTACATAGATTTATAAAGGTCAATGAGCCAAAGATTTTCTTTAATACCCTATCGACTTGTGACACCACTTTCAAGAAAATATATATCTGTGTGGCCATATTCTTTTGTTCTGTGTACTCTTTAGTTCCCTATTCTAAATCTGAGGTCTCCAACTTTGCTCCTAGACATAATCTCCAGGAAGACAATGTTCTCTGATCCCATCACTAATTAACCTAAATAGAACTTTAAACAGCCCACTGAAGTAATCTTAAATCCTGAGATTTTTATACCTGATGGCTTATAGACTCTAAAATTCAACCATTCCTTCTCCATAGCCTACAGAGGAAATGGAACAGATAGGGTTGGTCTGCTGGGAGATGGCATAGATATATGGCTGAATGATCTCCTCTTGTGTCATTGTAATTAAGCTCAAAAGAGCATGGAACCACTGACACATCGATTCATCTTAAAATTTATATGTGCATAATCCTTGATGCAGCTTTTCCTTGGGTACCAAATTTCATACACTGGCCCAGTTATGGTCATCATCAAAGTCTGCCTCATCTACAACTCAACTGGAATTTTGACTTTCACCTAATCATGTAACAATGCAGGTATAGATTTCAAGATATTGATGTGCATGGACCTGTAGATTATGTACATGCTGTAGAAAATCTTTCCCCAATGGACCCTAATGAAACTGATAGCCAACATATAGAATTTACAAGCACTGAAAATTTTTTAGGTGACTGAAGTCTAATACTTATGAAAAAAAATAGAAGCAATATGTTATATAATTTGGTAATTTGATAATTACAGTATTTTTAGTCACTGCACCAGAAAAGGATAATTATTAAGAAAACAGATTTAATCTGGCATGAATGGAACAAGCATTTTCTCAACTTCATATTGTCAGGTTGGGAAATATGAAAAAAAAAATTTGGACATTTATTTTTGTTTTCTTGTCACATTTGTGTGTTTATATGTGGATTTATAAATTGGAAAGCTTTTACTGCAGAGGATCTTGGCCAAACCTTTTTAGTTTAAATGCAACATTGGCACCCTTGCTCAAATTTTACCTTCAGTCAAGGTTAAAGAATCTGTCCTGCCACTGTAGCAGATTTAACATCCAGTTAATACATTTTGATACATGATGACAAATGGCTTCCATTTTTTTCATGAAGCTTCTACATACTTCAACCTGTTCAAAATCTGAAGCTAATACATGATGCAGGAAATTATTTATAAAATTCAGCTCTAAATCCAAAATATTCCACTTCTGGTCTCAGTGACAGGTAGTTTCACTAATACTTTGGACATTTCCCAAATGGACAATGCAGCCATAAATCTTTTTCAGACTTTATTTCCTTGCTTCTCTAACAAAAATGAAATGTATTTCAGATTACACGAAGCTAGCTGGCAGTATTAGCTAAGCCATTCTTAATTAATTCTTCTAAACTCTAGGGAGTAGCTAAGTTTCATCACAAGACTAGAAGGCATTTTCTCAATCAAAAACAGAAAATCATCTAGGCAAACAGATTTTAAAAGCCTGAAGTCATGTTTTTTGGGGTGTTTCAGCTCTTGATATAAACATATCCAATATTAAGCTCATCTTATCTAATCATGTAAACATACAGCACAAAAACAGGCCTTTCAGCCTCACCTCATCCATTCTTGGAATAAAACTAAGCTGTTAGAAAGGTGGGATTTCAGTCAGATTTTAATGGTAGGAGATTTTAAAAACATAATTTATCTCAACCGGTTTCTTTGTGTTTGATTTGTTCTCGAAGTTGCTAAATTTATAAAACACAAAAATCTGTAGACACCGTTGTTGAAGTAAAAAAAACAATGCTGGAGAAACTCAGCTGGTCAAACAGTGCCCTTTCTATAGCAGAGGTAAAAAATACATAACCGACATTTATATAAAGGATACTGTTTGACCAGATGTGTTTCTCCTTCATTGTGTTTTCAACTTGCTCAAGTTTATTTGTCTATATGCTGTAAATTGTACAATTCTTAAATCTGATCGATCAAGGAATATTCTGTAGTTGTTTTCTTTGTTTATTTAAATGCCAAATACCAATTTCCTTCCTGCGACATTAACAGCTAGCATTTCATCACCTAGGGTGCAAATCTTATTATGAATAATGTCAAAAAAGCAAATTCAAACGGAGTGATTGCTGTTTGTTGTTTACCTTGTTATAAAATTATGGTCCCATGTCATTGAATATTAATCAGTATTAAGATTTAATGCATCACCCTATGAAATAGTTTTATATGAGCATGGATGCTCTGCTTGGGCTTTCCAGATATCTTTTACAACACAGGACAACAAAAATTTTGCTTCTTGAATACTTCTGTTTTTTTTATTTTGGGCAACTGATTATAAAAATCACCTTAAAATTTTCCAAGCATGTACCTCTTTTATATAACCTATGCTTCAAATATATATGCTTTATGTTTACAAACTGTTAGGTCTGCTTTGTTCATGAATGAGTGAGACAAACACCAGGCTGAGTCGAAATCAGGGTTCTTTGTTCTTTATTACCGGATTGTAACACTTGCGACCAACCAGGTTAGTCGGAGAATGCATTCTGCCGTTATCAGCAAAATGGTGATTTTTTATACCCTTGGATACATGCTTAGAACATCATCATATCATTACTTGTCCAATGACTAAAACTGTTGCTATCCTTTCCCTGCTAGCTTCCTGCCTCTCAATCCATCAATGTCTCTCTTATCTTGTAAGTACAAGGATGCATTTACATCTTGTTACAGCCCTGTACATTCCCATCTCATGATGTTTTACCTAACAGGAGTACAAGGACACCTCCCCTTCTTGTTACTGCCCTGTACAGGGTAACTCCCTACACATTCCCATCTCATGATGTTTTACCTTACAAAACCCGTAAAGAATGTAACTGAAAGTTCATTTTCTACATTTGCACTTGACTGCTTTCCTGCTGACCTTGGTGCAATCAGTGACGAACATGGAAAGGTTTCACCAGAACATTGTGACCATGGAAAAGCAGTATCAGAGCAACAGGAATCCATCAGTGCTGGCTGATTATTGTTGGACACTGATGTGAGAGGAATCAGATGCTGAGTACAAATGAAAATCAGTGGCACCACACTTTTAGGTCAATTGAACTAATGCAATGTTTCAGCATCATTATGCAATTAAACATGCTAAATTTAATAAAAGTAATTTAATGTTTCTCCAAGTTCCTCCATGATACAGCAAATCTGAAATTCTCTGTGTTCAGCTTGAAATTGTCCATCATAATCCTTTTTGTTTTAATTAGGAAGCAAATCTTTTGGAAAAAAAGTTGTCCAGGTAATTGAAAGCATGACAAATACGAAAGTGTACAAATTTTTTTTTTTAATGAGAACTTGATTGGAGGCAATTCATATCACATCTGGAGTACTTCCATGTTGAATTCCCTATTTAAGGAAGGATATCGATCTGCTGAGAGCAATTCAGAAAACCAGACACATAACAGGATTGGACAGATCATCTTATGGAAAGTTGAACAGGCGAGGATCTGCCAAAATTTATAGAATGAAAGGCAACATAACCAAAACATGTCCAATATGCATTGGTCTTGACAGGGTGAAAATGGAGAGGATTTTTCCTCTTGAAGGAGTTTATAACCAGGGGTCACTATTAAAAAGTAAAAGGGTTGTTCATTAACAACAGTATAAAATACTGACTAAATGTTACAATCCCAGTCTTTGGAATTCTCTACATTAAAGGCAGAACATTTAAATATTTTGAAGGCAGATGTTGGTAGATACCTAATGTACAAGGGGGTAAAAGGTTATTGTTGAAAGGCAGGATTGTGAAGCTGAAGTAACAATCCAATTAACTATGTCAGGAGCCAAGAGATGCACATGTATTTGATTACAGTATTTCCACAGCTAACATTTCATCAACTAACTAGTAGTGGAAAATATTGATGTAAAGTTTATTTATTTAAGGACGATGGTGTGTGAAGGTTTTCCTGTCCTTTGTGCATTCTGCCTTATTTTTGTTGTCATTAGATATTCTAGTTTTGGGAGATGCCTTCAGAGTACCCAAGCACTTATTGGAGCTAACTCTGTGGATAGTACAAATTGTAATTACAGTGTACTAGTGGAGGAAGTGAATGTTTACATTGATGCAACTGGGATGCCACTGAAATAAGTTGCTTTATCTTGGATCATGTGAAGTTTCTTGCATGATATTGGACCTGCATTCATCCAGACAAGTGGACAAATTTGCATCATACTCCTGACTTCAGTGTGGTAAAATATTGGTAGTGACAGAAAGAGAGCCACTTGTTAGCAAGACATGCAGTCTTTAAAATACTCTTGTAGCACAGTAGTTATGTACAGCCTGACTACTTGTGACTGGATGTTTTTCCATACCTAGCCTGCCCATCACTATAAATATAATTTTCAAACATACGTTAGTAATACTAACTATATCATCGCAAATGGATAAGCTACTGAGCAATTCCACCATTACACAGTCAGAAACTATCCAAGGCTGAATTAAATAGAACTTCAAAGTTTAACATTCAGATTTATTAGTATTTATAAGGACTTCGAATAATATTCTCATGGATGCATGCACTTGAAACAGCTAGGTTGATGAGTACCAGATCAAGTCGACTTATCCAACCTGTTGGTTCACTTAACACCAGACGTTTGCCTTTGATTCCAAAGCACAAACTAATCTGAAATATTCTGTTACAGGTAGCATTCATTCACAGTGCACATGGTTCGTATGGTGACTATGCTGGTCATCATGCCAATTGGGACAAGGGACATGCCAGGTTAGCAATGGATCAGAAGCAGCATTTGTATTACCATACATTAGGACCAACAACATTGAATATTCCTTTGGTCATTTTGTTGGAATGGCTTCCAGTGGCCCTCCTAATAATTGCATGGAAATATATGCTGCACCCCAAACTATAAACCTGACAAAGGTTTATGAGTAGCAATCTTCTACTTTAAAATAAAATAAATAGTGCTTCTTTGCCATCCAAAAGTCACAAGGCAGTTTTAGATGTTAGTGGCTAACATGCCATTCTCCCCCACAATGACAATGATTTTCAGAAGTCAATTTTTATTCTCACAAAATCACATTCCAAAGCAGAAAATTCAAAGTTTGAAACTCAACTATTTCTTTTCTAGTAATGAATCTAGAAAAGTAGATTATGTTGTATTTTATATTGTATTGTATATATGCTTTAAAGGAGAAAAATTGTGGCAGGATTTTTTAGTGCAGGTCACATACAAACACTTCAACTCTGCTCAAGTCAGACAGGGCAGCTCCTGGGTGCCTTTGCAAAAACTTTGAAGAGTGCCCAAGAGACTTCACTAGTGGATTGTTGTTTTGACAAGCAGATGAAATAACTCGGATGATTAGGAGCCGTAGGTTGACTGAGTGCAGTTTAGAGAGAGGGAGAGAAGAGAAAGAGAATTCAATTCTACAGTCAGCACTAGGCAGCTAGGATTGGAACAGGACAGAAGACAGGTTGTGAGTGCTTAGTTCAGCCTGCTCAAAGCCCTTGAGGAGAGGACTGGCTGCCTAATGTTTCACTTGAAATAAGAGAAACACAAAGGTCTGTGGTGATCTGAAAGACTGAGGTGATAATCTGAAAAATCCTGAGGGGGCAAGTTTCTTCAGCAAGACACTGTTGTGGCTGATTAAAAGGAATCAGCTTTGTGGGTGTCCAAATCTCTCTCTGAAAACCAACAAGAACCTTCCTGAGCGGTAACCATTTACCTTTCAAGCACCAAAGCCTGAGTGAAATTCATAAATGTTAAATTCTGTGCACAGTATAAAAATTGCCTGCAACCAGTGAACTTGGAGGAGTGGAGAAACAAGCTTGGACTGTGAATTAAAGAACTTTTCTAAATTTACATACACATTCCATACACAGGTGCTTAGAATTAGAAGGGGGTTAGGTTAAGTAAGTTAATAGTGATAAGTTAGAGTTTGATCCTGTTTTCATGTCTTAAGATAATTAAAGCAACATTTGGTGAATTTCTGTTGCTGCTGGGTTTTGGGGTTCTCTGGGCTTGTAGCACATGCAATAAATGAATGTATTTTCAGTGAAAACAAAGAACAACTAGTTTTTGGCTACCTCTTAAGAAGGAGCATAGAAATTGGATTTATGGTGTTTATTAATCAGATTATGGCTGTTCGCAATTGGGGAGATCGGGCCAGCACATTGCACAGCAGCAGACGCAGACAGAGATTGCTAAAGCGACTCCCAGGACAATGAACTGTCGGGGGTAGAAGCTGGGACAGCCCTAAAATGGCATTGGTCAAGCTGCCCAGCTAACTCAGCAGAAACAGGCTGGGGAAGAAGGGCATTCATATGCATGGATATTCCCATCCATTATTGTTGTTCACTCAGTCAATCAGCAAAAAAAAGCAGGAACTTGAACAGTATAAAAGCAGCCTTTCCAGCCCTAATAAAGGAGTGAGCTTAACTTGCCACACTGTGTGTATGTTTCTTTGTAGCGGTTGGCTACAAGACACTAATTTTAAAAAAAACAACTTTATTGAACAGAGATCACATAAGTGAGCACATTTCAATGTGATCACACCAACTGCAAACCACTCTGCTTGTCTGTGTAATCCGGCACAAACTTGATTTGTTGTTATTTGTGTAAATCACATCTCTTACATATATTATCAGAAATTGGAGCTCAAAACTACAAAATACAGTGAGTGGGACAGTTAGTGTAAAAGTAGGAGAACATTAGGAGTGTGTTGAGTTTTTTGGTTGGCTGCAATTAGAAAGACTAGGCAGCTTCAGAATTGACAGAGATACTTTCTATAGTCCAAAAGGTAGTTGAGCTAAGGGAGTGCTTTGCCATTATTTTGTTGCTGAGATACATATACAGTGGATGCCTTAGAGGTGACAGTGCTGGTAGTACTGCATTGTTAGAGGGTTGTTATGGGCCTGGTAAGTTACATCAGGAAATAAGGCAAATATTTGCCAGTCCCAGAGAATCTTCAGGGACAACACTACCTAGATGTCCCTGATGAACAAATGTCCACAACAATGGCGGGGATCTCCCAGTGGCCAACCATTTCAATTCGGTGCCACAGTGCTTGGCCTCATGCACTGCCAAACCAAGGCCACCCATAAATTGGAGGAGCAACACCTAATATTAAGGTTGGGCACTGTCCAACCAGATGGCATTCAGAGAGTTATCCCCTCTCCCTATCACTTCTGAGCTTCTTTTTCTTCTGCCCTCCCACTCACACCTTCCTATGACCTCTTGCCAGTGGACCTGTGCTTCTTCCCCTGCCCCTCACCATTTTATTCAGGCGGCTGCCTGCTTTTTTACTCATTCCTTGATGAAAGGCTCAGGTCTGAAATGTTGGTTATGTACATCATCTTTGGTACATAAAAAAAGCTGCATGGATGACTTGCTGTTTCTCCAGCATATTTGTGTAAACTACAATCACAGCACCATCAGAATTTCTTGTTTAACTAAATTCCTCCACAGGATATTTTGTCCAGGCTCTCTTCATTGATGTACAAGACATTCCACCCTCTCATGCCCAGAATCCTTTCATCATAGCAATCAACTTCCTTGCCACAAGATCTTTCCAAGAAGCCCAAGCAGATTTATCAGATCTATTTTTTTTGCTACTCACAGCTGCATTAGAGAGGTCATTCAGGAAATGTATTTCCTATTATTTATTTTTCTTCTATCAGTAGGGAACAGGATTGTTGCCGATTCATGAATACAGACAGTTAATTATTACTCAGACATAAAAGGCCATCTCCAAAGAATTTTGCCCTTTATATCAAGAGGAAAGATTTTTAATACTTCAGTGTGCTGCCTGATAATGCATTGCCAGGAGATCTTCATGCTGAAAGCCATGTTTCCAGAAAGCACAAAATTCATTCAACCTGAGGATGACTGGGCTGCAAGACATTTTAGCTATTGACTTTGATCAGATGTCTGGATCCCTGGGAACAAGATTTTGTAGCAGGCCAAGTGACCGCATGGTTAGATGAGTCGAATGGGCTCCCCAGTCGTCCGACACAAAATAGCATGGGCCCCCTTCACTTCCATGGAGAACTCCACGGTTGGTGACACGCGTTGCCCGGAGGATGGTGCCACTTCCTGTTTGTGTGCCACTGGACAGGTGGTGACACTGCGACGCGTTGATGTCACTTCCTAAGACCAGTGTGCCCCTCACAGGAAATGGGTGGTCCATTTGAGCAGCGCGAGTAATTCAAAATAAAGTTCAGTTACTTGTTCACCTTGTGCTATGTGGACGTCTCTCATTTCCGTAGCACTACCGTTAGCAGACGCCATAGTGGTGGCCCGGACGGTTAGAACATCTTTGGAACCCACCTCAAACACGACAAAATGCAGAATACTACTACTACTACCACAATGGCTGTGACCAATGCTGTGGCAAATCAGCCCAGGAATTGGTTACAACTGGCCGAGTCAGAGTTCGAGATCAGAGGCATTGTCTTAGAGGATACCAAGTTCTGGCATGTCCTCAGTGCCCTGGACCTCACTACTGCAGCAAAAGTAAGCTCCTATGTGGAAAATCCTCCCATGGAGTGCAAGTACGAACAATTCTGGCGTTTCTTCCTCAATTCCCTGGAACTCAGCCGATATGAGCGTGCCGTCCGTATCCTGAATATGCAAGGCCTGGGCAATAGGAACCCCTCTGAGTTCATGCATGAAATGGTAGTCTTAGCAGAAGGAAACATAAATTATTTCTTGTTTAAGGCCCTGCTCCTCTCCAAGCAATATCTGACATGGATTTCAGTGCCCCACACCTGGTAGCCAAGGAAGCAGTCAGACTTTCCTGTACCCTGCAACAGAGCTCCATACATTCAGCTGATCAGCACCGCCGGTTCAGCCCCCCTGCCGTGCCCTATAGCAGTAGCCATGGCCCAACCGCAATGTAATGAGCCCTCAGACATACAGAGCGATTACAGTTTCTACCACCACAGGTGGGGCTGTAACGCCCAGTGGTACATCCCTTCAGGCTTGTACCCCAACACCAAGAACAGTGGTGGGAAACAGACAGGCCGGATGCTGATAGTGGCCTTGACAGTTGGCACACAAAGGC
Organism: Narcine bancroftii; assembly: GCF_036971445.1. Taxonomy (NCBI): domain Eukaryota; kingdom Metazoa; phylum Chordata; class Chondrichthyes; order Torpediniformes; family Narcinidae; genus Narcine; species Narcine bancroftii. The sequence continues at coordinate 57,130,183 of NC_091470.1, read as the reverse complement.
CTACTCTACCTCAAGGACAAGCGAACAAATAGGGGGTTCCTAGTCAACATAGATGCTGAGATAATCCTCATTCTGCTGACATATTTTGAACTCAAACACAATTCCAAGGGCCTTCCCTACAGGCAGCCAATGGTTCCTCCATTCCAAGGTTTGGGACCCACCTGGTCACAATCCAAGACGCAGATACAGTTTTCCATTGGAAGTATACGACTGCATCCGTGTGTCAAGCCCTATTCAGAGCAGATTTCCTTCAGGTGCATAATCTCCTGGGGTACATGAATAGATGCCGTTTGGTCAAAGCTACCACGTTCCAGTCATTCCTCCTTACTCTACAGTGACGTTTCTTTCTGCCATTAGGAATCCACGCTCTGGACCGTACCAAATATGCCCAACTAATGGCCAAATATCCGTTACTGTTGGCGCTCAACTTCCATGACGCTAAACCAGTACATGACGTGGAGCACCACAAGAGACCACCAGGCCTCCAGTGTACACACGGGCACTGCACCTCCTGCAGGACAAACTCCTCCAAGTCGAGACCGAGTTCGCTGCCAAGGAGGAGTTGAGTATCATCCTCTGTTCATACAGCCCCAGGGTGTCCCCGCTGCACATGAGAACTTTGGCAGTTGGCGCCCGTATGGTGACTATAGACGACTTAACAAGGCCACCGTCCCAGATAGGTATCCCATCTCACACATCCAAGATTTCACCACCAGCCTCCAGGGCTGCTGGATTTTTTCCAAAGTGGGCTTCATCAAAGGGTACCATCAGATTCCGGTGCATGCTAATGATGTCCTTAAAACAGCCATTATTACACCTTTCAGCCATTTCGAGTTCCTTCTGATGACTTTCTGACTAAAGGACACAGCCCAGACATTGCACTGTCTCATGGATGTGATTGGCAGGGACCTTGATTTCATCTTCGTCCACCTGGATGACATTCTCATCGCCAGCCCAACGCCAGCACATACGGGATGCACCTGACTTGTCTTTGACAGGTTGCAGGAATTTGGACTCTCAGTGAAATCAGCTAAGTGCAAGTTTGACCTGGAAGCTATCAATTTCCTTGGACACCATATCACCTGAGAGGGGGCCACAATGCTGCCAGATAAGGTGGAAGCCATCCAACATTTTCCCAGGCCGAGCACAATCAAAGGACTACAAAAATTCCTAGAGATGGTGAACTTTTATGATCTTTTCTTCTCGGGAGCAGCTACCCTCATGCAACCCCTATTCACCCTCATCAAACTCGGTGACAAGGTGCTCCAGTGGACACGCAAAACCATTGAAGCATTCCAGCCAACCAAAGCAGCACTAGCAGAGGCCACATCTTTGGTCCATCCAGACTCTCCCTTCCCCTTGGCCCATCCAGACTCTCCCTTCCCCTTGGCCCTTACAACAGTCACATCAGACCAGTGCGGTCAGCGCGGTACTGAAGCAGTGGGTCGAAGAATGGTGGCGTCCCCTGGCTTTCTTCAGCAAACATTTTCGGTCACCAGAACTCAAATACAGCGCTTTCAACCGTGAGCTGTTGGCGCTGTACCTGGCAATAAGACATTTCTGGTACATGTTAGAAGGAAGTGTTTTCATCACCTACACAGACCACAAACCACTCACCCATTCACTCAGCAAGGTCTCAGACCCATGGTCGGTGAGGCAACAATGATACCTCTCCTACATTTCGGTGTATACAACAGACATTCGCCATGTCGCAGGCAAATCCAACTTGGTGGCCAATGCATTGTCCAGGCTGGACATCACCACTACCGAAGGAGGACTCGAGTTTGCTTACCAGGTCAAAGACCAGGCAGAGGATGCGGCCGTCCAGGCCTACCGCCCGTTATCACCAGCCTGAAGGTTAGCGACTTCTGTCCTTCACTGGGGAGCCCGACTTTACTGTGCGACATGTCCACAGGTTTCCGCAGACCCATTCTACCCACAACCTGGCGACGGTGAGTGTTCGACCAAATACACAGTCTGTTACATCCTTCCATAAGGTCCATGATCTGCCTGCTGCCTGACATGTTCAAGTGGCATGACCTCCACCATGATGTAACCCCATGGGCTAAGAATTGTTTGGACTGCCAATGCACCAAAGTGCACAGACACACCAAGGCCCCGTTCCAGAGCTTTGACTTGGCGCAGCACCATTTTGACCATGAACACGTGAACGTCGTCAGCCTGCTCCTTGTGAGCTAAGGTATGCGGTATTTATTCATAGTAATTGACCATTTTACTCATTGGCCGCAAGTGATACTCCTGCCTACATGCGACACAGAGACTTGTGCCAGACCTTTCTTGTCCACTTCTGACATACGCTTCGGAGTCCCGACCCACATCACCTCGGACCGACGGGCTCAGTTCATGTCCTCACTCTGGGCCAACTAGCCAAGTTCCGCAGCAGCCTGTTACACCACACCATGGCCTACCATCCTCAGGCAAACAGCCTCGTCAAACATTTCCACTGCCACCTGAAAACAGCCTTAAAAGCTCAACTAGAAAGCACTAATTGGATTGACAAACTCCCATGGGTGCTGTTAGGAATTCATACAGCACCAAAAGACCTACCAGTGTCGTCAGCCGAGATGGTGTATGGCTCCCTGCCTACCATCCCAGGGAACATTCATTTCAACCCTCCTGACCCACAACCCTGTGCTCTAGATGTCATCCAGCAATTGAGGGAACAAACGGGTAATCAGAAACCTCCGCCACCATCCCGATATGGCTTTCCACCGTGCCACGTCTCAGCGAACCTGAAATCCACTGAATTCATTTTCGTTTGAAGATGACAGCAAGGGACATCCCTACAATGCCCCTACGAAGGCTCATTCAAGGTGTTACAGCATGATGGTGTCATTATCATCTTGCACATTGGCGGCAGCAGGATAGGTTTACCATTGACCACCTCAAGGTAGCGCATCTGGACTTAGGCCAGCCTGTCCCAGATCCCCAGCTCAGACAAAGAGGCTACCGCTCAAAGACAGTATGGTGACTTGCTTAAAGGATGACAGCAATTCTGAGGGTGGTGTCGCAGCTGGAGCGACTGTGCAGTTAGATGGGCCAAATCACTGCCCAAGTCATCTAGTGCAAGATGGTGTGGGCCCCCCTTCCCTTCTGAGGAGAACCCCATGGTTGGTGACATGGGTTGCCCAGGGGACAGCGCCACCTCTTGGTTGTGCGCTGCTGCACAGGTAGTGACGCCGCGACAAGCTGATGTCACTTCCTAAGGCCAGTGTGTTCCTCACAGGAAGTGGGTGGTCCCCTTGAGCAGTACAAGAAATTTAAATTAAGTCCAGTTACAGGTTCTTGTACTGTGTGGACGTCTCTAATTTCAGTAGTGCTGCCGTTAGCAGATGCTACAATCTATCATTAACTTTCATGGCTGGTAGCACAATAAACTCTCTAACCATTGCACAGATGCAATAGGAGCTATGCAAGTTCCAGGTTATTAGTGAAAAACATCACTTCATCACGTTATGCATTTGCTGCCTGTATGAGAATGTAATATCCTGCAATATGGCTCAAACAGATTCAGAAATTGTGTTGCAACTTACAGGATCTTTAAACACTGTCACTACTACAAGAGGAGGAGAAGCAAGGAAGCCAGAGATTGAAGTTCATGAAGCAGAGCAGAAGGGGAAAGGACCAGTGAAAGGTAATGATTTCCAGATGATGTCCCTTCTCACCATTCATTGTCAATGGTCTCAGCTAGTGAAGGAGGTAACCAAGAATGACAGAGTCATTTACTTTTGGGAGACACTTTTCAAAAGTGGCTGCACAATTGTGGTCCCTAATCCTGATCCTGTAATTCATGATCCTGGACACTAAGGAATGTTGATGAGGCCAATGCTGTGTCTCAGAATCTGGTCAACCTAGTCAAAATCTGGGCAAAATGACTGCTAAAAGAATAATGTGTTCATAAGTGTTTGTCAACCATATATGTAGTCTCATCTTTATATTAATTTTCATTTGTAATGCGGGCTTGTACTATAAAATATCCCTGTTGAAATTTCATGAATCTCCAAGTGAACTTTTCTAGATAAATAATTCCAGATTTGAGTAAAACATTGATGTTAGAAACACATTCAAAAATAAAAACTGAAAAACTAAAGAACAATTCTGGACATCTGAAATTAGAACATAAAATTCCAGTGGAGGTCTTGATGCCCAAATTCTTCATTTCTCTTTCTGCACATTCTGCCTTACCTGTCAAGGGTTCTTTTATTTTTTTTATATACCGCATAAATATATGAATTTTTGCCACATTTCCACAAATACAGCCAATTGTAGCATTGCTATACAAAAGGGAGGTTTATTTTTCAAAAATAGATATTTCTAATAATTAAATTGGAAAATAAAACAATGCTGAACATTTTTGGCTTACATTGCCCAGAACTTCAAGTTTCATGGAGCTCTATTTATTAAAATACCAAATCTTTAATTTTGTTTCAGTTTAATGGTAAGTTTACAGAGTAACAGGACATGTGCTTAGCATCTCTCAAAATCTTAATGACTTTTCAATGCTGAGTTATAAAGTTACATTAACTTTAAGGAAAAAAACAATACAGCCATACAGTATGTATTTTTAAGATCATATAATTGATTCAACTCTATTCTAATGCAAAAATCCAATGAAATATCACTAACTGCAATGAAGAAAATCTGCACTTTCTAGCAAAGGCATTTGCTCGGTTAGATAAATAAATCCTGACGCTGCTGTCAGGGAAACCACAGCTCCACAAGGTGTGCTCTTACAGCATCACTGAAAACAGCCTTAAAACTGATGCATCAGTTAAAAATATCAAAGCAATTGCTCGAACATGAGGAACTTGCCCATTAGTTAGTTCCCCATTAAAGAGGCTTGGAAGAAAAGGTAGGCCTGCTGCATTCAGGAGCAGGTTAATTTTGAACGTCAAATTAGCCTTCCTTCTTTAACCTTTATATTTTTAAAATCTCTCTATCTATAATGAGAGGCTGTCTTCTTAAATCTTTATCATGCTTTCTACCCTTGACTCAAATCAAGGTTATGCATGTTATCTTTATACATTCTCGTTTTTACTTTTCGCATCTTCAAACAGATTGATTGAACACTCTTGCTGTTTCTCAGCCTTCTCACACACATAGTGGATCTCCTATACAAGTTGTTGGACTAGATCAGATGCCTGACAATTGGAACTGATAAGCTGACATTAGTAAAATGAATGACAATAGACAATATTTTATTGCTGACCACAAAATCTGGCTAATTATCAAATCTTAGGTGTAATGAAACATTGTTTAACATATCCCACGAAGAGGGAGTGCAATCTATCGTCTGTGTGGTCCCACTGTAGGAGAACAAGAGATTTCAGCTCTGTGTGGAGTATCTGTAGGAAGGAGAGGAAAATCTCACTTCTACTCTCACCTCTGTCTTAAGAAGCAGTACAGTGGAAGAAAGGATTATGTAGTGCCACAACAGTTTATGCTGCTGTCATATAGTGTTAGCAACCCAGGTTTTAAACGAATCTGGGTACTGTCTACACATTCACCAAGTTACAGCATAGGCTTCCACTGGGTGTTCAGGTTTCCTCCTAGATACCAAAGGTATACTGAAAGTTTAAATGATTACTGTACATTGCCACTAATGAATTAGGTGGCAGAAGAACTGGCGGGTGGGAGGTGGTGGAGAGGTGAAGGTGTTGATGGGTGTGTGAAGGAGCAAAGGAGATGGGAGAATGGGACCGTTGGGAATGCTTTGAGAGTCAGCATGGAATCAGGTTGAATGACCTTTCCCCTATTGTGAGAAAAATGAGACCTAAGGTCAAGAAAGAGTGAGATCTCACCTGTGAAGGCAAAGGGGAGATTTCAACTTTGAGGTAAGGACTTCAGTGAACAAAAGGGGAAGGTCTGAAGACTGTCCTTCAGAAGATTGCATGTCCATGAAGAGTCAAAATCTAAGGGGAAGATTTAAAGTGATGAGTTAAAAATTTAGAGGGAATGAGAACCGTAAATAAGGATTGGATCTTACTGTCTGAAAGGGTTGTTACGAGCCCAGAGGACCCATAAACCCAGCAGCAATAGATATTCATCAAGACAAATGGTTACTTAAACAAAAGTTGCTTTTAATTATCTTTAAACATGAAAACAGAATCACACTTTAACTTATCACTATTGACTTAACTAACCAAACTTAACCCTCTTCGAATTCTAAAAACACATGTATGTAATGTGTGTGTAAATTCAGAAAAGTTCTTTGGTTCACAGTCCAATCTCATTTCTCATTCCTCCAAGTTCACTGGTTGCAGGCAATTCTTATACTGTGCACAGAATTTAACATTTCTAAAGTTCACCAGGCTTTGGTGCTTGAAAGGTAAATGGTTACCACTCAGGAAGGTTCTTGTCGGTTTTCAGAGAGAGATTTGTTGTTCCAGGACATTCACAACTGATGTACTTCCATCAGCTACTTCAGTGTCCTGCTGATGAAACTTGCCCCTTCAGGGTTCTCCAGATGATAACCTCTTTCTTTCAGGTTACCAGAGTTCCTTTTTGTTTCTCTTATTCCAAATGAATAATAAGACAGCCAGTCCTCTCCTCTTGAATGAATCACAAGAGCTTCGACTAAGCCGTCTTCCTGTCAGGCTTGTCAGCTTGTTCTGGTCTAGTCCCAGCTACCTCTGCTGGCTGACACTGTCAAGTGATCTCTGCTTCTCTCTCTCTCTCTCTCTCTCACACACACACACACAAAAAAAAGTCTGTTTGACTCTCTCGGCATGTAAAACCACACGACCCTCTTACAACAGCAAGGTCTCCTGCAGACAATATGCAGCTCCAACAATCTCATCTGTTGCTTTGGTAAACAACAATCCATTAATGAAGTCTCTTGAGCATTCTTGCAAACAAAAACTGAAAGAAGCCACTATGTCTAGCATAAGCAGAGCTCCAGTATTTCAAATAAGATCCGTTTTAAAGTGTTAGCATGTGACCTACTCTAACAAACTTTTCCTAATTGATCCTCCAAAAACATTTCCATATACTCTGTCACAGGGTGGTTAAAGTAGAAACTGGTATCACACTTGACAAGGCTGTATATATATATATACATATATATATATATATATATACACACACACACACGAAAATCAGTGGCATTCAGAGGTACTGACCTAGTTTTAGATTAGGTCGCTGTTCTTTAACTAAAATGGACACAGTTGGCCTATTATCCCCCTTCTGTGTTCTATCATCATAACCTCTTCTCACTCACATAATCATCAATATCTCATCCTTCAGCTGAGTCATTGCAGTTACACCTAGTTATATCTAACCCTTTAATTTTTACCTTTCTCCTCTTTACCACCGACCAGAAAATTCAGAAGCCATTTCCAGGGTGCTGCATGTTTGCAGGGTAGAAATACAACACCAGCATGAGCAAGTAGAGAGCAAGAAAAGAAGCTCCATCAAAAAAAATGTGGAAGGACATTTTTATTCAGTCTGGTCTTCCTCCCTGAAATAATAACTATCTTTAGTGCTCTTCATTCAGCAAAATATTCAAATGTGCTTTCCAGATTAATTATTAAACTCAATTTGATATCTATTTATACAAAAAAATATCATGGCTTTGACTGAAAGCTCAATCATGTCATGGAACACTTTTGTTTTTAAAAAAGAGACAATGATTTTGGGGAAGGAACTGCAAAGCTTGGTTCACTGCATTCAGTCGATCACCAAGTAACTTTGGAGACAAGGCAAGGGCCAGAATTAGAGAACCAAAGAAATCAGAGAAATGTTATTTGAATATATCATTAATACTGATGTTGAAGACAAACAATAACAGGATATTGTTATAATATTGTTATATAATAACAAGGTTGATAATATTTTTAAATGACTTCATTTCATCTTTGATGATAAGAACAGCAAAAAAATATTCTCATCACAACTACATGTCAGATTTTAAGCAACAAAGTCCAACTAATCATTGTTTAAATATTTACGAGAAGATCAACTATAAGGATTATATGGAAAGTCTTGTCTGTGATCATGACTCCAGGATAAAGTTGGCAGGATTCTCTATGATGAAATTGTCACTGGATGTCAAATGAAGCTGATTTGATAACCCATAGCTGGAAATGATCAATGCCAAACACTTTTGTAGAATGAATGTTGCTTGCCACAGATCAGCTCAAACCTAATCCAGAATTTGTAGTGTGCTGCCAAGGCCTGCTTTATCTAAGAAATAGCATATGAAATCAAACAGTATCCAATAATTAGAGAACACAACAACTTTGGACTTTGAGAAGATAGCTGTCCAGGGAGCCACCAGAGGAAATCTATCAAGGCAGAAATGATTGGCTATCAGCAATTGGAACCATTTTCTTTGGCATGGAAAATTTCATTTTACTACAAACCTAATTTTATATTTCATTTGCCTTTCAAATATCCAAGAACTAGTATAGATGGGCTATTTCAGTTGGCATGGGCAAGTTGGAGTGAAGGACCTGTTCCCATGCTGTATTTCTCTATGAATCTGTCACCCAGCCAGGGTATAATAGAGGAAGAAGACAGTGAATAAGTAAACCCACTATCGTTTTAGTTGACATTCACAGCTGCTAAAACAGCATATTATTCTCAATTTCCAAACCATATTCTTGTCAAGATCACAGAAATGCTGGAGGAACTCAGCAGGTCTCAGTGTCATAGGAGGTAAAGATAGTTAACTGACATTGAGTCTGAGCTCTTCTTTGAAGGTATTAAAAAATAGGCAGCGCTTGAATTAAAAGGCTGAAGAGAAGGAAAGAAAAGGCAGGGGGAGCAGTACAGATCCACAGACAAAAGGTGTTAACTGGATACTGATAGGACAATAGGAGAGAGGAAAGGGGAGAATTGCTGGGGGGGGGGGGGTGTGATTTGGCTCTGTGAATGCAGAGCTGTAGAAAAGGGGAGAGGGAAATGGAAGAAAGAAAGACAGAGCTAGAGGAAAGAAGAAATATGGATAGACTGGGGGAAGGGGGAGATCTCTGAAGGAACCCACAGGAAAATAGGAGATCCAGGCAAAATAGGAGTTGATCCTCCATTTTACAGTGCACGAGACCATGAACAGACATGGGTTGCCACTGAGAGATCCCCATATTGCAGTAGACAGAGCCGAGGTGCTCAATGAAGTGATCTCCCAGTTTTCATCCAGTCATTCTGATGTAGAGGAGCACCGGAGACAATAGATGATCCTTGTAGATTCACAAGTGACATGATGCTTCACTTGGAAGGTCTGTTTGGAGCCCTGAATGGTGGTGAGGAAGGACATTTGGGTGCAAGTGCAGGACATCCTGTGGTCACAAGGGTAGATGCCAAAGGAACGATTGATGGGAAGGGAGGAGTGGATGAGGGATTACACACAGCCTCTGCAGCTGCACAGACTCCTGTTTGATTCATCCAAGGTGTCCTATAAAAAATGGCTTCCTCTCTACCTCCCTCACTCAGCCCTCATCCACACATCCTCTATTACCCACACGTTTTCCTAGCCCCCTCAATCTGAGGCAGAACAAAGAAAGGTTTCCCTTATCCTCACCTACCACCCCACCATCCTGTGTCCAACAGCATCATCCTTTTCCATTTCTCCACCTTCCACAGGGACCGCTGCTTCTGTGACTACCTCGTCCACTCCTCCCTTCCCACCAATTGCTCCCTTGGCACCAACTCCCATGACAGTTGAACAGAGGAGTGCTGTGTCTTCACACTCCTAGGATGGAGGAGTGCTGTGTCTTCACTCTCCTAGGTCGGAGGAGTGCTGTGTCTTCACTCTCCTAGGTCGGAGGAGTGCTGTGTCTTCACTCTCTTAGGTCGGAGGAGTGCTGTGTCTTCACTCTCCTAGGTCGGAGGAGTGCTGTGTCTTCACTCTCCTAGGTCGGAGGAGTGCTGTGTCTTCACTCTCCTAGGTCGGAGGAGTGCTGTGTCTTCACTCTCCTAGGTCGGAGGAGTGCTGTGTCTTCACTCTCCTAGGTCGGAGGAGTGCTGTGTCTTCACTCTCCTAGGTCGGAGGAGTGCTGTGTCTTCAATCTCCTAGGTCGGAGGAATGCTGTGTCTTCACTCTCCTAGGTCGGAGGAGTGCTGTGTCTTCACTCTCCTAGGTCGGAAGAGTGCTGTGTCTTCACTCTCCTAGGTCGGAGGAGTGCTGTGTCTTCACTCTCCTAGGTCGGAGGAGTGCTGTGTCTTCACTCTCCTAGGTCGGAGGAGTGCTGTGTCTTCACTCTCCTAGGTCGGAGGAGTGCTGTGTCTTCACTCTCCTAGGTCGGAGGAGTGCTGTGTCTTCACTCTCCTAGGTCGGAGGAGTGCTGTGTCTTCACTCTCCTAGGTCTGCACCAGCAGAAACACTATATTTGCAACTGCTCCAGCAGTGCCGCTTATTTATTTTTATATATAGATTATAGATATATACACACCATCATGCCAGCAAAACTGAAAATGCATTCCTCACTTTGCAACTGGATTCTCAACTTCCTCATCAGAAGACTGGAGTCAGTGCTGATTGCCCTCATAACTTGCTCCTCACTGACCTTCAACACATCAAAATGTACCTAGGGTTGTAGGTCAATTGGGTGTAATTGGGCGTCACAGGATGTGGACTGAAAGAGTTTGATACCGTGCTGTATGTATAAATTAAAAAATTTAACACAGGGCACCTTAAGTCTGTGCGCTTAGTTTCCTCCCCATCATATCCACAAATACCTAGTCAAATTTAGTTCCAACAAGATCTATAAATTTGCTGACAGCCCCTTTGTTGTTGGCCATATTAATGGATGATAATGAGTCACAATATAGGATGGAGATTGAGAATCTGGTTGTGTGGTCCTAAACCAACAATCTTGCTCTCAGCATCAGTAAGGACTTTGGGACGGGGAGGCTGAGGGACCATGCACCTTTCTTTACAGGTGGGACGGCAGGGGAGAAGGTTAGTCATTTCAAATTCTTGGGTGTCCATATATCAGAGTACCTCTCTTAGACCAGCACATCAAGACCACTGTGAAGGCACATCAATGCTTCTACTTTTCAAAGAAACCTAAAGAGATTCAGCACATTCTCAAATGCTTTAATCAGACTTCTATAGGAGTATCATGCAAAGTATACTGCCTGGTTGCCTCATGGTCTGTCTAGGAAACTTGAATGTGCAGGAACACACGAGGCATCACAGGCATCAACGTATTTAGATGAGGAACAGTCTGAAGATAGTCAACATTACAAAAGGCTGCCCATCACCCCAGTCATGTTCCTTTCTCCTTGCTATCTTCAAGCAGAAGGTACAGAAGACTATAACCATAACACTTCTCTCGGACTACCAAAGTGTGTCTGTACCATTGTAAACTTATCCTTTATTTTACTTCCTGAAACTGTGAATTTTTATCTATCCTTTTAAATTTATTACAATTATTCTCTCCTGTGGTAATTTAATTTATACTTGTTCGTTGGTATATTTTATGTAGTTGCAGCAAGAATTTCAGTCCATCTGAACATTGAGTTTATATTTACTGTACGAAAACAAACTTCATCTTCAAGTTGGTTTGGTGAAACAACTTCACTTCAAGTCCAATCAAAATTGTGAGATACAAAATCTTTAATTGGCAATGAGAAACCCAGCAAATCCTACAACATGAAGGAAAGAGGGTGGGGAGTCACTATAATTCTTGAACAATTAAAATATATAAAAGACAAAGACAGAAATTCTGGATTCTGAAAAGACAGAAATTCTGGATTCTGAAAAGACAGAAATTCTGGATTCTGATATGTTTGCAAAGTATCTAACATATTTATTACAAGCTATTTCCTTTTCAATTCCAGTTTTTAAAAAAAACCAAAAGACAAACAGGAGTCCGATTACTCAGATGCTTTATTAGTTAAGACCCATTTTGAGCAAAACAATTTAAAAAAAAAATACAGGTTTGAAAACAAGTAATTCCTTTAGCTGTGGGGACACGGTTTTCTGTTCATGCTCTTCATTTCCGTCAACATAAATAATACATAAATCAACGGTTATGTTTTCTGAAGCAAAACAAGATTACTGTTGCGGTTCTGTGCAGCCTGGCCTTTAGGTGCTGTATCACCTTTTTAGTCTGCTTTACTCTGAAAGTTGAGGGCAAGTATATTTAATTTGATTTAATAAGTTCAATCATGAAACTATGTGTTTATCTTTTCTGATAATCACATACATATAATAAAAACAAAAGGGCTGAATCCTGAATATTTGAAGCTTTGTCTCAGCTCTCTGTTGGACACCTTTGAGACTGTATTATTTGCCTTTCAATGTGAAACACTTCTCATTTAACCTATTATAGATTTATCATTATTTTAGTAATGCACAGATCAACCAGGAGTTTGAATATTTGTCTGCTGAATAGACAGGTTAGTGAAAAGCACAAGTTGACGTGACATTAAAAAGAATTTTGCGTTGCAGTTCCCCTTACTGACATTTCATCAGGTTTAAGCCAAATTATATATTCAAATTCCCCTAACAATCTCTCCAGGTGTTGCTCACGATAAAAATGGACGAAGCTATCATTCAAATGCACAAAGCAATTTCAAAATCATTTACTATGAAGTAAGTGTTTTCCCTACTAATTCTTTCCTCTGTCATTATAAAGTTGCAAAATGCAACCTCTAACAAAAATATTTTCTAACTGCAAACCATTCATTATTTACAGAGGGTTTGGTGATCGACACTCTTCAGATCGAGCCACTGCACATTCTCTTAATGGAAGCAATAATGCAAAGCTCAGCATTAAATTATTTCTGTACTATGCAAATTTATGCCTTGCTATAAATTTGACATTTTTTTCAGTTAATTGATCAAAATATTTCACACTGGCATGCAAACCTACATAACATAGGCAAGGCAATCTATTCATATCGTGTCTTGGTTGTATTTCCAGTAAATACCTGTAAAAAGCATCAGAAGTATGTTTTTGAAGTCCACTGAACCCTGAAGAAATGATCAATTAATCAATGTTTCCTCTAGGAATCCATGTATAGTTTTTACTGTAAAAGTTTCCAATGTCCAGGATCTCCAAGATGGATGATCTTAAAAGATAACTGAGCAAAATGCAATCAGATGTTAAATCCTTGAAATGATCATTGGTCACATTACCAGATAAAAACTCTTTTGTCCTGTGTGTAAAATTTATTAGAAAGCAAAGCATGCAATAATTTACTAATAATCAATTAATAAAAGAATCAATCAATGCCACCATCAAAACCAGGACTGTTAGGCTGGTAAACAACTTCTCCATAGGCAGTGAGACCGTTGAACACCCTAGAAACCTGTATTTCATTTTTAATTGCTATGTACATGTCATTCGTGTGTAGGCTATACTTTGTGTCTGTATGGTCCAGAGATGTTTTATTTTGTCAGGTTGTATCTGTAGATGTACAATCAGATGACAATAAACTTGAACCTGAACCTGATAATTGCCACACATATGCTATTTTGCCAAATGTGATTTCAAGCATGATAATATATATCTTAACTGATCAAATTACTTTGAGATAACAATGAAATAAAAGGGAAGATCTTAGAATGAATGAGAAATTGGTTAACTTCATTGAGGCAAAGAATTTATAGAACAGCATCTACAGAATATCCTATGGTTAGGATTGTTTCTCCCCTCACCTCCCCCAATCTGTGATAATAATCAAGATATTGCCTTTGACAGGTTTACATGTAATTTTAAAATTAATATGCTTGTTATGTCTTGTGAAAATAAAGCTAAAAATTTGATTTATGTGTATTGGAGGTGTCAGGAGGGTTCTAGCAGATGCTCTCATACTAGTAGGATTAAGGCCATTCTTCAGACCAAATTAATATTTACCAAGCAGAAAGGGGGCTTAAATATTAAAATACATGGTCTGTAGATGCATGATGTACTGAGAGGCCATTGCTTAGGAAAATCATGTATTAGGATTAATTTCAAGAGCAATAGATTGAAACTTAATGACTATGTTATTCAAGTTAATTTCAAACAAAATACTGTAGCGGCTTCACATGCCAGACAATATGGAGACACTTTTGGAAAAGATTTCCAGAAGGATTACTTGTCTAAGTGCCCTTAGTTATTATGATAGCTTATATTATGAAAATATATACAGTATTACAGTCAGACTTAAAGGGGATACACTATCTATGAATGAAAACATTTAGTGGATAAATTGGCAATGCAAGGGGTCATCATTCTTCATTACAAAAAACCCACAGAATTAGGTTGGATGTCATGAGATTTCTTGCTACTCAGTGGGTTATTCATGCCTGGAACTATATGATAAAAGTGAAGATATTAGAATGAACTTCATAGACACAAAATTTATTACAGAATTGCAACTGCTGAATGTACTATTGCTTGGAAAGATTTTCATTCCAATCTATGTTAATCTGGATAATGCCACTGACAATTCTTTCAACAGATTTATAGAAGACTTGATTATTTATGCTAGTTTTAGGGCCTGTGAAAAGAAAGCTACAATCTGATTTGTGTGCATGGTGGGTGTGGGGTGGTCTCTGTTTAGCACATGTCCTCATCTAAATAGGATGAATACTGAAACAGAAAATAAACCAGATAAGTTTAATGTGGGACCAACATTGCTTAGACAAGAAACATGATGGATTTGTGTTTGATAGCACATCTGAAACTTATTTTTGATCACATCAGAAAGTTAAAGATTTTCTTTCCTTTGAATCGACCTCTATGTTTGAGTCAATATCTTACCTTTCTTCAGGAAATTGTAAAACTGTATAAAATTATAAGGAATGTACTTTGTATTATGGTCATGTGTACATTTTTGATGAGAGAGCCAGTCTTTTCACTGTACTTTCTTTGTTATATTTATTCACAAACCTTAACAATGTTCCACCTACATTGGAACTATACGACACATGCTAAAGAGATTGGTCCCATTCTAGATTATTGCTCAGCACATTATATGCTGCTGGATGTCAACTGAAGAACAAGCAGATGATAGTGGTAATATATGAAAGGTCCTTTTGAGAGAAAAGGAGCTATTTCAGTTCAATATACTTTTGTCAAAATATTTACATTTATAAGTAATAACAGGGCAAGGAAATACAAACGAGAAAAGAACCAAAGAGTAGGGTTGCCAAAAAATCTTACCCACTCTACCTCAGAAGGCTGGAGAAACTCAGCTGGAGATAAAAATATACAACCGATGTTTCGGGCCTGAGCCCCTCTTCATATGGTGAAATGATGAAATACACTGTTTCAGTGACAAAACAGATGGATCCAAGACAAAGGAACAATGATTATAGTAAAGAAACAAAAAGATGTGACTGGAGAAGTTATAAATGTAAGTGGAGTACAAAGGTGGAAAGAGAGGAAACAACAAATGACGACCAGAATTTTCTGTCTGAAACAAATGTATGCAGAAACTATAATTTGAAATGATGAAATCCAGATAGTTGTGTATATTATTCTATACTCTTAAAAAAAACTGCAATAGCTCTTTTATAATCAAGAGAAATGGGAACAATTGTTTTTTTTAAATTTTCAGTCTGCCAGTTCTCAGAACAAAAGACTACACATGATGTGATTTCTGGCTCATTATCATAAACACTTCCACTGTTTTTCACATTCCTGTGGCACAAATGGTCCTGGGAAAGTGGCTACTGTTGTCACCCACCCTGCAAGGTGCAGTTGACCATGATGATGACATCCCCAGGATAATCCAAGACAATTAAAACATGTTCAAATCACACTTCTATGAGTTTTTAAATCTTAAATTATTAGAAATTTGGTATTGTTGGAGAGAATGACGACTGTAATGGCATCTGATTTGCAGGTATTAGCTTTTATTTCTCTTATGGCAGTGTTGCTCAGATGGAGGGACATGACCCCGCTTAATCATGATCAATATATCATGTCATGTTTCAACTTGGAGAAGATTAAATGCTCAATTTTCAAACTGAATTCAAATTTTCAAACACTGAAGATGCTTCTTTAATTACTTTCATAATCTCTGATTTGATATGAAGGTAGAAGTGTTGACGAATTAGGCAATTTATTACTCTGATAAGAAATCTGTTTTTATTTTGCCAATCAGCTTTTTTGGTAGTGCATTAGGTTTTTTTTTAAATAATAAAATAAAATATTAATACTGTATAATGTAATGTGTTTGATTGAGAAAAATGATATGTTTTAAGTGCAATGTACCTTTTAGACTTTTAACATATCCTTATGTTCTCTGTATTTTTCAAGGCGGAATTTCAATGTTAATAAAAACATTGAAAAATAAATGATTAGAAATTAATAAATAAAACAAAGGCCGAAGTAAATTAAAAATATGAAGGAACATTTAGCTTTACTTCTGAGTCCAGAAATGAAGCAGGAAGTTAAATGCCCCAGTATTTCTCCTCCAGTTGGTCTCCAACTTCTGTCTTGCAGCATGCAGGTTGGAAAGTTAGGGACAAACTGACCAACAGGAAAAGGTTTCTAGTGGCTTTCATGGAATGCCAGCAAAAGGTAAACAGTTTTTAGGTCATTGGCAAGTCTAATACACTTACTAATTTGGTTAGTCCAATCTATATGTAAATGCGAGCTGGGAGTCGAAGGAGGAGAAGCTCGGAGAGAGTGACGTGGAGGTAAGCAGTTAAATACAATGGCTTACTGGGGCTTGGGCCTACTCAAATCGGGCTGGGAGTCTGAGGAGGCAGCAGCTGGAGTTTGAGCTGTGAGTCAGAGGAGTAGGAGCTTGGAGAGAGTGACTGGGTTAATTGGTCAAGGTTAATTAGTCAAGGGGCCAGTAAAAGGGGAGGGAGCGGCCAGCGAGGAGCGGCGCACTGAGTGAATGGGGCACTGAAGGAGTGGGACTTCCAGCCTTTGGCTCAACAAGCTTAGGCAAAAGCAGGCGAGGAGAAAGGTAAGTGGCATTATTTTAGCTCAGTCATGCCTATGGTGCTTTGTACTGGATGTCAGATGTCGGAACCATGGGTGAGTCCCACCCTCCCAAATAGCCACATCTGCGTCAGGTGCATCGAGATGCAGTTCCTTAAGGACCGAGTTGGGGAACTGGAGCTGCTACTTGAGGACCTACGGCTGGTAAGGGAGAGTGAGGAGTTGATAGATTCAACTTTCAGGGACATAGTTACCCCAAGACCAGATGTGTCAGGTAAGTGGGTAACTGTCAGGGGAGGGAAGAAAAATACCAGGAAACTGGAGAGCACACCTGTGAATATCCCTCTCAGTTACAGGTATACTTTATTGGATGCTTTTGAGGGAGATGACCTGACAGAAGCTGGCAGTAGTGACCAGGTCGCTAGCACTGAGCCTGGCATGGTGGACCAAAAGGTAAAGAGGAATGCAATGGTCATTGGGGACTCCATTGTCAGAAATACAGACAGGAGATTCTGTGAGCCAGATAGGTATGCCTGCATGGTGTGCAAGGGTGCGGGATATCTCAAATCGGGTCCAGGGTATTCTAAAAGGGGAAGGCGAACACCCTGATGTCTTGGTACATGTGGGTAACAATGACATAGATAAAAAGGAGGAAGTACTGAAAAAGGATTACAGAGAGCTAGGACAGAAACTAAGAAATAGGACAGCCAGGGTGGTGATCTCTGGTTTGCTACCTGTGCCAAGTGCAACTGAGAACAAAAATGGAAGGTTAAGAAAAATGAAAATGTGGCTGAGGGGCTGGTGTAAAGGACAGGGTTTTGGGTTTTGGATCATTGGGATCTCTTTTGGGGAAGGCATGACCTCTACAAGAAGGATGGGTTACACCAAAACCCAAAAGGGGTCAATATATTGGCAGCTAGGTTTGGTACAGCCGTCGGGTACGGTTTAAACTAATTTGGCAGGGGGGTGGGAACCTGTATGTTAGGGCAAAGGACAGAAAAGATAAAACAGGAAAAGTTAGGATAGGCAGCGAAAGCAAAAAATCAGAAAGAGCAAGGAGGGTGAAAAAAGCAAATCTGAAGGCTTTATATCTTAATGCAAGCAGCATTCGGGACAAGGTAGATGAATTAGCTGTGGAAATTGAGATAAACAAATATGATTTGATTGGGATTACAAAAACATGGCTGCAGGGTGGGCAAGCCTGCGAACTTAACATCCTGTGGTATACGATATTTAGGAGGGATCGGCAAGAAAGAAAAGGGGGTGGGGTAGTATTGATGGTGAGAGAAGGGACCGACACGATTGACAGAAAGGATATCAACTCGGAAGATGCGGAATCTATATGGGTAGAACTGAGGAATAGCAAGGGGCGGAAAACGTTAGTGGGGGTGGTATATAGGCCTCCAAATAGTAGTGGGAGGGAAGGCATTAAAAGAGAAATTAGAAAAGCGTGCAATAAGGGAACAGCTGTCATCATGGGAGACTTTAATTTGCATATAGATTGGACTAGTCAAATTAGTAAAAATACTGAGGAGGAGGAATTCCTTGAATGTTTATGGGACGGTTATCTAGACCAATATGTCGAGGAACCAACTCGGGAGCAGGCCATTTTAGATTGGATATTATGCAATGATAAGGGGCTAATCAACAATCTTGTTGTACGAGGCCCTTTGGGTAGGAGCGATCATAATATGATCAAATTCTCACTCGACATGGAGAGTGATGAAATTAGTCCTGAATTTAAATAAAGGGAATTATGATGGTATGAGACGGGAGTTGAGTAAGATTGATTGGGTGGTGTTTATGGGGGAGTTGACTGCGGATAGACAATGGAAAGCATTCACAGATCTAATGGAGAAATTGCAAAAATCGTTTATACCGGTTTGGCATCAAAATAAACCAAAAAAGGTGACTCAACCGTGGATAACAAGGGAAATTAGAGACAGCATTAGGTCCAAAGAGAGAGGATATCAACTGGCCAAAAAAAGTACCACAACCGAAGACTGGGAGCAGTTCAAGATGCACCAAAGGAGGACAAAGGGATTAATCAAGAGAGCAAAAATAAATTACGAACGTAAGCTTGCGGCAAATAGAAAAACCGACTGTAAAAGCATTTATAAATATGTCAAGAGGAAAAGATTGGTGAAATCCAGAGTAGGTCCCTTGCAGTCGGAATCAGGGGAATATATAATGGGGAATAAGGAAATGGCAGACCAATTAAATTCTTACTTTAGTTCTGTTTTTACAATAGAGGATACAAATAACCTCCCAAGGATGTTGGG
This sequence comes from Narcine bancroftii, assembly GCF_036971445.1. NCBI lineage: Eukaryota > Metazoa > Chordata > Chondrichthyes > Torpediniformes > Narcinidae > Narcine > Narcine bancroftii. The sequence continues at coordinate 57,111,042 of NC_091470.1, read as the reverse complement.
AAACAGAGACTAATGCAAGGGTGGAACTGAAAGAAATCAGTATCTCCAAGGACATGGTCTTGGGTAAATTGATGGGATTGAAGGCAGATATATCCCAAGGGCCTGATAATCTACATCCTAGGGTACTTAAGGAAGTGGCCATTCAGATAGCAGATGCTTTATTTTCCAGAACTCGATAGGATCAGTACCCATGGATTGGAGGGTAGCTAATGTTACCCCACTATTTAAAAAGGGGGGGTAGAGAAAAAGCGGGGAATTATAGGCCGGTGAGCCTTACATCAGTAGTGGGCAAAATGATGGAATCCATTATTAAGGATGTAATATGCATATGACTAGCAGAGAAGGGATCGGACAGAGTCAACATGGATTTACAAAAGGTAAATCGTGCTTGACAAATCTATTGGAATTCTTTGAGATGGTGACAGGTAAAATAGATGGGGGAGAGCCAGTGGATGTGGTGTAACTGGACTTCCAAAAGGCCTTCGATAAGGTCCCGCATAAACGACTGGCTTCCAAAATCAAGGCTCATGGCATTGGGGGCAAAGTATTGATGTGGATTGAGAACTGGCTGGCAGGTAGAAGACAGAGAGTTGGGATAAATGGCTCATTTTCTGAGTGGCAGGCGGTGACCAGTGGGGTACCACAGGGATCTGTACTGGGACCCCAGCTGTTCACAATTTACATTAATGATCTGGACGAGGGGATTGGATGTAATATCTCCAAATTTGCAGATGACACTAAGCTAGGAGGGGTTGTGTGCACGGAAGAGGGGGTCAGGAAGCTCCAGTGTGATTTGGATAAATTGAGGGACTGGGCAGATACATGGCAAATGCACTACAATGTGGATAAATGTGAGGTTATCCACTTTGGTAATCCAAACTGGAGGGCAGATTACTATTTGAATGGCAATAGATTAAGAGATGGGGAAGTGCAGAGAGACCTAGGGGTACTTGTACACCAGTCTCTGAAGGCGAGCATGCAGGTACAGCAGGCGGTTAAAAAGGCAAATGCTATGTTGGCCTTCATATCAAGAGGGTTTGAGTATAGGAACAAGGATACCTTACTGCAGCTGTACAGGGCCTTGGTGAGATCCCACCTGGAGTATTGTGTGCAGTTTTGGTCACCTTATCTAAGGAAGGATGTTCTTGCAATGGAGGGAGTGCAGAGACGATTCACCAGGCTGATACCTGAAATGGCAGGAATGACTTATGAGGAAAGATTGCGCAAATTGGGATTGTACTCGCTGGAGTTTAGAAGATTGAGAGGGGATCTCATAGAGACCTATAAAATTCTGGCAGGACTGGACAGAATGGATGCAGATGGGATGTTTCCAATGATGGGAAAATCCAGAACCCGGGGCCATGGTTTGAGGATAATAGGCAAACCATTTAGGACAAAGATGAGGAGGAATTTCTTTACCCAGAGGGTGGTGAATCTATGGAATTCATTGCCACAGAGGGCAGTAGAGGCAGGTTCATTAAATATATTTAAGAGGGGATTAGATCTATTTCTTCAGTATAAGGGTATTAAAGATTACGGAGAGAAGGCGGGGACAGGGTACTGAATTTTAAGATCAGCCATGATCTCGTTGAATGGCGGAGCAGGCTCGAAGGGTCGAATGACCTACTCCTGCTCCTATCTTCTATGTTTCTATGTTTCTATGCACAGACAATATTCTACTCATGCTGAAGATGTAACAAGAATTTTCACATACAAATTAATATAAAAATAATACAAAAAATGGACAGGTCAGGGTGCCCACAGGCCTTTATTTGGAAACTTGACTCAAGTTCTGATCAAAACAGCTGAATTAAATTCAGTTAATTAAATAAACCTTGACTCAAATATTTACTTCAGTATCTGCAGAATTTATTATGGTTCTGGAAATAGGAGAGACTACAATCTGTATCAAACTATACAGCAAGCATCGGTAACTTCTTGCCCCCAGCTGATGCTGATTGACCTGTTGAGTTTCTTCAGGTTGTTTTATGCTTTACTATGGTTCTACCATATTGTCATAAAATCCCATCTAGTTTGTTGATGTCTTTTATCTGTCATTTTTATCTGAGCTCACTTTTGTGAACTTCAAATCTCCAGTTATGGATTTTACTACTTTTTAAACTGGCTAGAGTTGGACATGCAGTTATTTGAAGTAACAGTTATAAATTACAATAACTTTAATTTCTAATATGAACCTCACTTTTATCTCTGACCCTCTTGCTAGAATGATCGATTCTCTCTGGATAGCTGCATTGTGTTATATCATTCTAGAAATTATTTTCTTTTTGTCCTCAGGATCGACTCTGCAATCAAAGATTGATGAGTGTGAATGAACCATAATTAGTCAACTCTCAGGTTAAATACCACTTGTTAAGTAATTCACTTAATACTTCAAAGCCTTTCCATAACCTACAAGGTAAAAGTAATAAGAGTGGTGAAATTAAATTTAACTGAATGAATGCTGTTTTAATAAAAGTCTAACTTTTGTTAAAAAAAAACATTTTCCACCATCTGCATTCCATGGCTATTTATAAAGTATATTTCAGGAATGTGCCAATGCTTAGTCAATAAAATCTATCAAACACAGAATCTCTCCTAACTTAAATGGATGGCATGGTTAGTGCCAACGATCGGGACCAGGGGTTCGAATCCTGTGCTGCCTGTAAGGCGTTCCCCCTGCCTGCGTGGTTTTTCCCTGGGGGCCCCAATTTCCTTCCATTGTTCAAAAAATGTACCAGGGTGGTAGATTAATCGGGCAGCACGGGCTCGTGGGCCAAAATGGCCTGTTACCATGCTGTATGTCTAAATTTTAAAATTTAATGTACAAGGCCGAGAGAGGCATATGGAAATAGAAACATGCTCCTAACTGTGTTAGCACACTAATCTGATATATATATTTTTACTCACTCATTTTCACGGTTGCCTCTACCATCACAGACAGGCCTTGTCAATGATAAACTGTATCCTCAGACTGAATAAATCATTGATTGTTGTATAATATTCAGAGGAAGATTACAAATATCATGTTTAAAAAAAAAATACCAAAGAAACAGAGAAGGGAAAGCAAGAATCCTTTTCAAATCTCAGCCAATAACTAGAATTCCAGATGATCTGTCATAGATGTCATTGTCCTTTCACTGGTTTCCTGATCCTAAGATAACTTCTTAATCCTCTATTTCAGTGTAATTCTAGCAGTTAAATAATCACCACTTTTGGATCATAGGAATGATCCTAGATTCAAGTCTTCACAAGGCAATCATCCAATTTCAAACAATAATCCTTTCAAATTCCCTAGAAATTATGAATGGCATAGGTTTCAAATGTGCCATTCACAACAAAGTGGCCAGACACCAAGACATGTCCCTGATGCACTCCCTTCTATTAAACCATTTATGACTCAATGCCTACAATTAGACTGCGTGACCATAAAAATCTTAATCTAAACTATTTTGATTTATTAGCTAGATTTTTAGAAAAAAAGTTGACCATGCTATTGAGTGCATTTTTCAATTTGTGATCCTCATGAACGCACAAATCAAAATTCAGGTCCCTCATGCAGCTTGAATAGTTAATGACTTCATGACTCATTTTGAACACATTATTAATTCCCAATTAATGATCACTTCTTTTCAACCCAATTCTGTAATTACATTCAATGCTAAGATCTTCATGACTGTTTCATTTTTTATAGACTCCCTAAAATTAGTGTTACAAAGAACAGAAATGACACAAACACCACCTGTCTTCAAGAAACAGCTGGACTGTTATACAAACTAAAATCAATTTAGAACAAAAATCTCCAGCTTGCCAACAGTCAACTTGAACTCCAGTTTCAATGCCTCATTTAATTAACACATCAGTTTAATCATGAACTGAATGGAGAGATTGACAGAATCAGTTTAATCTGACCAATTTAACTTTTGATAGCAATCAATCAAATAGGTGGTCAATCTAATTCAATCAATTTTTGACTGATTGATGGTATTATACCAAAAACTGAAAGTTAAGTTCGAATTCTTTCGAACCATCCTTTTACTCCAAGAATGGATTTCAAGCACCTTGGAACAACCCAGAACACAAAATACAAGTGATAGGGATTCAAACAGAAATGGGCACAGTATTTACTTCACTTTCAATTTAAGTGTGAAGTAACAACATAGAAGAGTATTTCACAAGAACAGGCCCTTCACTCCCTGGTTTATGTTGACCACGACGCTAATTTTAACTAATCTCATCTGCTCCAACTCCCTCCATTCCCTGCCTGTTCAGATGCCTTCTAAATCCCTTTTCAATCTTGTGCTCCCACACATCTAGCAGCACACTGCAGGCACCTACTGCTCTCAGTGTATCTAAAAAAAATACTTGCCCAGTAAATTTCCTTTAAACTTTCCCTCTCTCAGACCTAGTTTTTGACATTAGCATCCTGGGAAAATATGCCTTCCATAATTTATCATTACCTCATTTATAATAGAGGAAACCAATTTTACCCATAACAAAAGGTCTCAAGCTAATATGTTATTGTTTCATATTGATTTGCTACCATCACCTGAGCTGTAATCTTGTGTTTTAAAAATGGGATTTTTTTACTGTTCCTCAGACACATTTTTAGCACTTTCAAACTTCCTTGTTACAAACTTAAATGGATAATCAAAATTTCAACTTCTCCAGTCTATTCTTTTCTGAGATCCTTTGGAAAAAGTTAGTTTTCACAAACTTGGCAGCTGTTAATGTGGCCAATTTTCATTCACAATTTTAGCCATCTATTAATGTGCAATATCGCATGAATACCCTTTTGAATATCAGCAAGATGTTGAGTTCTAAGCTATTCTTCCCATTCTTTGTTCAATGAAGCCAAATTACAGTGGCTCTGCTATACTTTAGTTGTATGAAGTTAAAAAAAAATTAAACGGGACTTTCTGGAGCACTAAACACTCTTGAAATCTGAGTCTCCATAATAACAACAGGGCTCCAAGACAATTGGAAAAATAATTTAACTTCAAAAAATTAATTATTTTCATTTTCTTAATGTGCTGGAGCAGCTATAGTTTGGAAAAATTGTGGTCTAGAAGTTGATAGTACTATAAAAAGGGCAGCTTTGAGAAGGCAACAAACCAAAATATTAGTTGCAGACTCCCAGGTATATAGGATTTCTCTGAGAGTTCTGTCCAATGAAGATGTTGTGTCCAGGTTCTTTTTCTTTTAAAATATTTTTATTGGTATTTGAAATATAATGGTACAATTATACAATATGCTACAAAATTAGAAAAAAAAAATGATCCTAATTAAGGAATCCAGAGCACATTCTTAATAATGAAATAAAACATCACACCAACAAAAAAACAAGAAAAAAAATTAAAGAAAATCAAAACCCCTTCCTCGAAGCAAAGTTGAAAGTTGACAATGAATCAAGTAACACCTTGGAGAGGGATGACACAGCACCAAAATTCCAGAACAACATTAAATTTCAATATTATGATAGTAGTCCATAAATGAGCCTCACATCTTTTGGAATTTAATATTTTAATCTTTGATAGCTATCTAATTTTTTCTAGATTTCTTTCTTTTTAATCTTCTTATTGGTTTTAACATATGCAAAATACAAAGGTACATGGTAATAATAAAGTAATTTATTAAGTTACAATTATCAAATGACAATGAAAAAGTTACACATGAACCTATGTTACTAAATTTAAAAAGTAAAAGGAAAAAAATAATACATTCCTAAACTAAGAATCAAACCCCACTTTATGATGGCTACTGGCCAAGTTAAGGAGTCCATTACTAATAATAACTATGGAGTTGTCAAAAAAAAGCAAAGTTAATTAATCTACAAATTTTAAAGTAATTAAGAAAAAGGTCCCAAAGAGAAAAAAAATTAAGATCCATTGCAGTGGTAGAACAATTTTTTCTAGAGTGAGAGAGAGACATGCCATCAGATCCACCAACCAGTGAGTGTGAGTGGGAGGGACTGCATCTTTCCATCTCAGCAAAATGGCCCTTCTAGCATTGAGGGATTGTGAAAAACTCACTATTAAATCCATTGGCTCACACATTCCAATAAAATACCAATGAAAGGGCGAGGAGTCAAGTTAATATTAAGAACTAACGATAAGGTGAGAAATACCTCTTGCCAAAAATTAAAGAGTGAAAAACGTAGCCAAAACATATGATACAACTTACCTTCCAGTTATACATTTATCAGATTTAGAGACAATATTAGGATAAAATGTAGCTAACTGAAGCTTAGAAAAGTGTGCTCGCTGGACCACTTTAAATTGAATAAATGAGTGCCCAGCACAAAGAGGAAATGAGTGAACACGTTTCAAAGTAGAATCCCATGTAGTTTCGCCAAATGGTTATTGGAAGTCTTGTTCCCATAATTTCTTAATGCTACACAGGGAACTATCCCTAGATCTTGAAAGTATTTCATAAAGGACAGAAAGCAATCCTTTATAATTAGGTTTAAAATTATATACTTCCCAAATAAGGTTAAAATCTAAATCCTGGGAAAGCTTCAACATTAAAGAATGTTGAATCTGTAAATAACAAAAAAAAATGTTTATATATTTTAAATTTAATAGATAATTGTTCAAAAGAAGGCAGATTTTGGTCAATATATAGATTTAGAAAAGGTTAGCTATTGAGTATAACTGATATCTTGTAGGCAGAAGATGGAAAAAAAAGTAATGTAAAATAGGGCTAACCACTAAAAACCTATGGTAACCAAAATGTTTTCTAAATTGAAACCAAATTCTCAAAGTGTGTCTGACGACCAAATTATCAGTCAACTTGGAAGCCAAAAAAGGCAAGGGTGCTCCAATTATCGAGAGGAGAGAATACTTTTTAGTAGACTTAATATCTAGGTCAATCCATCATGAAGCACCTTGGTATTCATTATGATGGATCCAAATAGTAATATATCTAATATTCACTGCCCAGTAATAAAATCTAAAATTAGGTAATGCCAAACCTCCATTTATTTTAGTATTTTGAAGGAAAAAAATTGAGGTGGGGGTGCTTGTTTTTCCAAACAAAAGAGATGAGAGAATCTAATGAATCAAAAAAGGATTTAGGAACAAAAACTGGTACAGCTTGAAAAACAAAAATTTATGCAAAATATTCATTTTGATAACATTAACATGTCCAATTAAAGTAATCAAAGGAGGAGACCATTGAGATTCAGAAGGGTAAGGAAATTCTCCTTAAACAAATTATTAAACTTTTTAGTAATAATAATGCCTAAACAGTTACATTAATTTTTTAAAACAATTTTAACAAGGGAGAGGGGAATCAAAAGGAGCAGGAAGAATTCAAAACAAATATTTCACTCTTCTGCAGGTTTAATTTATAGCCTAAAAACTGACCAAATGGATTAAATCACAAAATATATGGAATTGAATGGTCAGGATTGGATATGTATTGCAGAGGATCATCAGTATAGGGAGACATCTTATGAGCATTTCTTGCTCCAGAGATTTGAGAGGACGCTAATAGTTCCAAAGCCAAATTGAATAGAAGAGGGCTTAAGGGACAAACCTGTCTGCTTCACAGTACAGTTTAAAGCATTTGGATGTAACTGAATTAAAGTAAATTGAAGCTGTAGGGGACAAATATATCAATTTAATTCAATGAATAAATCAAGAACCTGGATTAAATTTCTCGAGTACACAAAATAAATATTCTCATTCCACTCGATCGAATGCCTTTTCAGTATCTAAGGAGATAATATATTCAGAGGACAAGACTGTAGGAGAGTAAAGAATACCTAAAAAATGTCAAATATTGAATTGTGAGTCCCATTTAATCCTCAGAAATAATTAGAGGTACCACATTCTTTAATCTAGAGGCCAGGATCTTAGTCAAAATCTTGGCATCAAAATTTAGAAAGCAAATTGGTCTGCAAGAGGAACAGTCTAAGGGATCATTATTCTTTTTAAGAATAAGGGAGATGGAAGGATCATAAAAGGTTTGCAGCAACTTTCCACTAATTGAAGATTGACCAAAGACAGAGTCCAAATAGGGTATCAGTAAGTGAGAAAAGGATTGATAGAATTCCACTGGGAATCCAGCTGGACCAGGACTTTTGCAGGACTGTAAAAAGTTAATAGCTGCCACTATCTCCTGCTGAGATCGTCAATTTATCTAAGAAGTTCCATATTGAAGTTTGATCTTGAGTAAAATCAGAACTATATAGTTTAGTGTAAAATTGAAAAAAGCATCATTTATTTCAATGTGACCACTAGTGGTCTGGCCGTGAGCTTTATGGATCTTGGCAATAAGCTGTTAGTTTTTTAATTTGGCTAGCTAAAAGACTTGAAGATTTGGGTTTGTTTAGGAAAATTAAGAAGGAGATCATATTTAGTTTTGAGTTCAACCCTTCTAAAAAAAAAGCTCAGGTTTTGGAACTAAGGTTGATCAATAACCTTCAATTGAGTAGCCAAGTCATCTCTCTCAGAATTTGCCTTCTTGTTAATAAAAGCCATGTATGAAATTATTTAACCTCTAATGAAAGCTTTGAAGGTATCACAGACTATGAAATCAGAAATTTCTGGAGAGGAATTTTCAGTGAATAAGAAGTAATTTGATCTTTGACATGTTTCAAAAACTCAGGGTCCAATAATAAAATAGAATTAAACCGCCACTGTCTGGTAGTTCTAGTTGGGCATGGGACATTTAGAGACAAAAATCACAAGCAAGCGGTTAGAAATTAATACGTTTTCAAAAGTACAGAAATTAACCATAGGGATCAATTGATGGTCAATAAGTAATCAATCAATATTTGAGGTAAGCAAGATTTAAGCAAGACATAATATTGTTTAGCCACTGTGAATGTGTAGGTGGGGTATTAGCTTTCCATTTGATCAAAATTGCACATCTGGCTATCAACAAAGTAAAAGATAAAATTCAGCTTTGATGTCCGTAATATATCATCCCCTTGAGGTAATCCAAAAAGAGAAATGAAAAGACAAGGTTCCAATTTTAAATTCAGAATTACTGAAAGTGTTTTAAAAACATCCTTCCAAATTTTTTCTAAACTACGGCAGGCCCATAACATATGAACTAAAGAGATATCACCTGTTTTACATTTGTCGCAGAAAGGATTCATATCTGAATAAACATGGGACAGTTTAACTTTAAACACATGTGCTCTGTGGACCACTTTAAATTGCCTTCCATTTGTGCATGGCATTGTTGGCTGCATGTTAATCAAATTAAAAATAGAATCCCAAACCTCATTGGAGACCAAAAGGTTCAAATCTTACTCCCAGGCCTTCTTGATTTTAACTAATGTGATTCATCTTAAATTAACCACTTGGTCATAAATAAAATATTAAGCCTCTATAAAGTAGGTTTTAAGTTCAGAAAATGTATCAAGAATATTCACCTCAAGGATTACAGTAAAATCAGAAATCTGAGATCAAAGTGTCTAATTTGTAAATATCTAAAAAAAAAATGAATTTTATGCATTACATTCCAGAGTCCAGGTTAAATAACTCATAATCTGGTCAGCAACTGGCTAACTTTTGATGGAGGATCGTAATTCACACGCATGGAAATTCACAACCATCATACTTTATAAGGTTAGAAATTCTCTGCTCATTATTTATTACTGAATATTCATATTTCTGTATATGCAGTTGGTTTGCATATATTTCTTTCTTTCAAATGCAGTTTACAGTTACCAGTAATTTGAAATTCTGCTTGATCCGCAGGAAAAAGAATCTCAGGGTTGTACATGATGTCATGTATGTACTCTGAAAATAAACTTGAAATTTGAACTTCCTATTCTCTAAATCCAGCATTCACTTTTAGAAGCAAAAAAAAAGTGCTGAATGAACTCAGTTGATCAGGCAGCATTGTGAAGGCAAGGGGGTAGTCAAAATTTTAATTCAAGACTCTGCAGACCTGATACAGGGTCTTGACCTAGAAAGTCCAGTACTTTGTTTTGCAGCTTCAGTGATCTCATGCATCTCCATTACATTTTAAAGGTTGTTATAAATCTTCCTGTCTGAAAAGAGTTTTGAATGCAGGTTTTTTGCCATGTTGGAAAACTGCAAATCTTGTCCACAGTAGCATGTCGAAATCAATTCCCTCATGTTACCGATAAAAGTGAAAAGAAAGGCAAAAGGCAGTGTGCTGTGGGATGTGATATAATTCTATAGTCAGCCAAGGGCACATATTCATTTTGTGTACATTGTTAAACTATTTAACTAATATGAAATAAACATACTTGTTAACAAATTCTGCCAAATATTATTCAGAATTAAACAGTTGGTAATGATAAATAATGATAATGTTAAAAATATGACAGGATCGACCAGAAACATTTTCAGCTCTCTTCCCTCCTCCCAATGCTGCTGGACTCACCGAATTGCTTCATCAAATTGTTTTTTTTTGGCTAAAATATGGATTATATCAAAACATAAAATTGTATACATAATGAATGGAAAGGTAGATAGTAAATTAAAAACAACCAAACTACAAGCATTGATGCATATCAACATCAGATTATTTCTGCCACCCACGCCTTGGTTCTTTAACACCTGGGAGAGAATTGTGGTTCTACAATACATGCAGGCAAGCTCTTAGCTGGATCACCAACATGCAGTTTGTTTCCATCACCAAGAGAAATGGTGCAATACCACAGAAACAAGAAACATTATGGGGCTTCAATTTTCTTGGGTACATTTCTTCGTGATTCCTCAGATAAAAACAGAACTCAAAGTCAGACATAAACAATTTTGCCTCCCTTCTAAAATAGGTATGCATGTGGCTTGGCAGATTTTTTAAAAAAAGCTCAAGGAGATAGAGCAATGACATCAATATATGTCTACCATTGAATTTAAATAAAAACAAGGATACCCAGGCAGTACACATCTTTAGGGATCAGCCTCCCATAAAACAGTAGCTCATCCATTGGCAAAACAATTGAAAAATGTTTGCATCTCTCAAATAAGAAATTGAAAGAAAGGACACATGAAGAAGGATATAATAAAAAAAATGAGTCTGGTTGCTTTTCCTCAAGCCACGTAGCCCAACAAGATGACAAATAGGAATTTATAAACCAACCTTCACAAGTTAAGGTTCTGCTAAAGTGCTTGTTAGTCAAAGATCTTCTGAAATGTAGTCAGCATTGCAATGAAGAGCACATAATGGGAAATGTTACACACAAGATCCCTGAAACAAGATTAAGGATTCTATTCTGCTAATGTTGTTGACTAATAGAGAATCTTTTATGTCTATGAAAACACACTAAAAGACAAACAGGTTATTGATCTAACATCCAAAATAGAGAAATTCAAAAATTCTATGGTGCAATGAATAGCTTTATACATGTGCAAATTATCTGTGCACACACTAATTTCTTCCCAACTTGCATTGGCATGCAAGCCACTGTGTATGTTCCATGACAATAATTAACATTACTTTTGTGGTTTTCTATTCTGAAAATGGCATGTAAATAGCCTGAGGCTCATCTGCAATAGCACAACCTGTGTTAATCCACCCTGGGCCGCTGAAGGCGAGTTCACCAGAGCAGATCCGTGCAGGGAAGATCATTTCTCCTTAAAAATAAAAACATGAATATCTTTTGTGCTAGTTCTCAGCACTTACTCATTCTGCACTCCCAATTGTGCCCTCCCTCCCATGACAATGGGTCCCACTCACTTTCACTGACCTCTAAATAGCCTCACGTCCTCCTGACTCCTTCTGCTTTTTCTGCACATTCTATTCTATACTTTCTTTCTCAGCCTCCTTGATCTTCTCTTTAATCCATCCTCAAGCTCCTTTGTGCAAATACTCCTCGAATTTCTCAGCTTTCTCCCCATCACCTTCATGCCACCATTCCACTTTAGAGCCCTCTCCCATCTGTCCTACCTGCTGATATTCTTGCAGCTCACATCAGTCTGTTCCACTCTTTCTCTTGTCCAGTTATATCTCCATCTTTCAATCCTCTCAATTCCCATCCCAAATTCTTCAATAATCCTTTGCCTTTGTTCATCTACTTTCAGCAATCTATTTTATCTCATTCTCGCTATGATCTCCACAACCCCACACTTCATGACCTTCCAATCTTGCACCACACCCTCCATGATTTTATTTCTGAAATTGAGAATGTCTTTGCTGATCTTCATTAATCTCCCATGATTCAGATATGATGGAGGCAAGGTCTCCAATATAGATTATGCAAGAGTACAGGCTCAAGGTTCCTCATTTTAAATTACAAAAATCTTTGACCACTGTATTTTTTGAAGCCATATCAGTTTCTGTGGCTTCATTCTAAACTGTCAAAACCACTTTACCATGTTAAAAGGTGCGGAAGAATTTCAAACTTGGCATCTTTGAGAGTCCAGTATTCTCCCAGTACTGCACTAGATGGCAGCCTAGATTATGTGCTCCAATCACTTGTGGGATTTAAACTAAAAAAACTTAGGGACTCAGCTGCAGCACAGCAACCAGAGAAGGAATTAACCCTCATCATTATATAATAGCAGTTCAACATATTATTGAAAAGGGAAGAAATTTAGAGATATTTTCTGCTATTTTATTGAAAGGCCATGGTTAATATATCAGGATAATTAATACCCTTAGTAAGTTAAGAATTTTATTGAGTCCTTAGGGCAGCACGGATGATCGGGACCAGCATTCAAATTATGTACTGTCTGTAAGGAGTTTGTATGGTCTCCCCGTGTCTGTGTGGGTTTCCTCCAGGGTCTACAATTTCCTCTCACTGTTTGAAATGTACTAGGGGCTGTAGGTTAATTGGGCCGCACAGACTCATGCTGAAATGGCCTGTTACCATGTTGTATGTCTAAATCTAAATTTAAAAAATTAGAGAAGTTTCATAACTATTTTGTCAACATATTGTTCAGTCACTGAACCTAAAATTTCTCTGTGCCCATCCTGTCTACTTCTTCATATATTAATCTGACAAAGCATTGAACATGCAGTGGCACTAAAATAAATCCTAATTACACGGAGGTCAAATTTTCTAAATAGAGTTGCAGTTTCCCCAAGTGACTTATTTGATCATTATTTTGTCTGTGAACGAGTTAAATGTTCCCAGTTAAGAAACTTTGCTCTGTATCTACATGGCCCACCATCCGCTTTATGAGCATTGAGAACACAAAAAATTGTTTAAGTATTGTTTGCAGCCATTTTGCTTTCTAGATTTTTCAGTCATGGGAGTTCTTGGAAGAGCAAGACTCAATTTTTGCTCTGATAATCAACATGAAGGGCTGTGAGGGCCAGAGAACAACATATTGGCACAGATGGCAGGAAAAGGTACAGAGACACATTGAGCCAGCCCCACACGTGTGTGTGTGTGTGTGTGTGTGTGTGTGTGTGTGTGTGTGTGTGTGCACGATATATGTGTGTTTGCATGTATAATACAGACATACACTGTATGTGTATATAATCACACACACAATATAAATGTATATATAAATACAGACACATTTTTTCATATAATTAAAAAAACTTAGACATCTTTAAATAACAGTTTACTCCAATCCAATTTCTCTAATGAATAACAATTTGATTGCACATTCAAAACTGTGACATTGAAAATTACATTGATGATCTTGTATTTGATAATACGATTAAGAACAAAATTATTTATTTTACATCTTTATTCTAATTACTGTGCAGAACTGAAGGAGGAATACCAAATAATGCATTTGACTCAATTCCAAGAGGCTGAACATAAGAATTCCAGTTCAAATACCATTTTTTAAAAGTTGCATCTTCACGGCGATGGTGCCTGCATAAATGTGACATATATCCTATTGAAAAGGCATCACTGAAGAGCAAACTAGCATTAAGTGAGCCAGCTTTGACACTTGAACTAACAATTGATATTGCATAATGAGAATTGTAAGTGATCCTGGCCATACAGCTAAACATTCTGTAAAAGCAGCTGCCAATTCCCATACTTGCTGACTGTTATTTAAAAAAGACTACATGGATTCGGCTATCTTATTTGCTTTAACAGTCAAGCCACTGACAAATCAAAAATAAAAATAAAAATGCAAATTCTCTTTGCAACAGCAAACTGCAATAAAAAAAAGAATAGGAAAGAAATACTGTAAGCTATTCCCTCTTTTTAAATGATGATGCAAAACTATAAAAATACAGAAGTGGATCATTTTCAGCCCATTGATTACTAAAATAATATTTAAAACACGTGCTTGCAATTTACTAGTGCTTACCTATGTGAAAATACAAAAATATTAAAACAAAAAAACCCCAGAATATTAAAAAAAAGAGTACTTTAAAAGAATAATTGATGTTCCAAAAGTGGACTGCAGTATTCAGATAGATGGTTCACCACCATCACCTCAAGTGCAATTAGACAAGGGCATCAATGCTGACCATTCCAAAAATTCTCTGAAGGCTTCATGATAGTACTTGCAATAGAAGAGACCAAAAATAAATAAATCAAATAAGAAACAGTGCAAGTTTCCTTGGTTACAAACAAATATTTAAAAGGCAGAAGTAAAAAAAAGTATGCAGATAGAGAATAATAAATACAAAATTTGTCTCTTGTCTCCATAGAACACTACAGCACAGAAAACAGCTCACTCGGCCTTTCTAGTCTGTGCCAACCATCATTCCGCTAGTCTCATTGACCTGGTCCCTTTCCATAACCCTCCAGACCTCTCCCATTCATGTGTTTATCCAATTTATTTTTAAAACCTATGATCAAACCCACATTCACCACACTCCCATCACTCTCTGAGTGAAGAACTTTTCCCTAATTTTCCCCTTAAACCTTTCCCCTTTCAGCTTAAAACTATGACCTCTCATATTTATCTCTTACAATCTGTGTAAAAAGCCCTACTCACATCCACTCTGTCTATGTCTCTCATAATCTTGTCTCTTTTTTTCTCTTTGGCTTGGCTTCGCGGTCGAAGATTTATGGAGGGGTAAATGTCCACGTCAGCTGCAGGCTCATTTGTGGCTGACAAGTCCGACGCGGAACAGGCAGACACGGTTGCAGCGGAAAATTTGTTGGTTGGGGTTGGGTGTTGGGTTTTTTCTCCTTTGTCTTTTGTCAGTGAGGTGGGCTCTGCGGTCTTCTTCAAAGGAGGTTGCTGCCCGCCGAACTGTGAGGCGCCAAGATGCACGGTTTGAGGCGCTATCAGCCTACTGGCGGTGGTCAATGTGGCAGGCACCAAGAGATTTCTTTAGGCAGTCCTTGTACCTCTTCTTTGGTAGGTCATAATCTTGTAAACCTCTATTAAATCTCCTCTCTTCTTCTTCACTCAAAGGAATCATGCCCTAACCGGTTTAATCTTTCCCTGTAACTCAACATACTGTACATGCAGTTCTAGAAGATGGTGTTTTGCCTCCAATTCTACAACCTGGTGTTCAATGTGGAGCTCTAGAATGTGGTGTTCTACCTCCGATCTCCATTTTCATGCTAATTATGCTAAATTAGTATCAAAAGGCATCTGAGAAGAATATGCAAATTAGCAATGTAATTTATACTGGCTGTTACATTTGTACCAGCATTAATGCATGCAAGCCTATCACTGCAGGAATTTGGCAGCATAGAAAATCACAATGTTCATCAGTCGGCCACATAAATCAACACTCAATACTGATAACACCAATTTTTCACCTTATTCTAAGCATATACTCAGCAGTTACTAGATTATAAAAAGGACATTATTATTATTTTTTTTTAAATCAACAATTTGGGGTTTAGTTACCAATCATAAGAATTTTTCAATCTCATTTGAGTGAATATGCAAAGTATTTTCCTTGCATTCTCAAGGTTCTCTGCAGCCATTTGCTCTGAGACATGAATGTTCATGTTGCAGCACAGCACAACAAAGCATAGTAGGGTACAAGAAGAACTCATGGTAGAGGTAGAAATAGATTGTCATGGTGAGGATGGCATTTAAACTCAGAATCTCATGGCCCAATCTTCACAAGGACAAGATCATCCTCACATGTTCACAACTGCAGAGCAGAACAAGGACTACAGGTAATTGGTTGTCAAGATCACTGTGGTTACAAATCTCAATGATATAATCTTTCAAATTTGAAATGGAAATAGTTCTATTATTTTGCAGTTTGTTACTGGCTGCTCCAGAAGAGAGGTATTTACTTATTCTATTCCAAGAGAACAGAGTGCAATTGCATAGAAAGTCCCCACAGAGACACTGACTGCATAGTCATTTTGTGAATGCTGTATTCTAATCCAGTGATCCACTGCAGCACAAATGTTTTCCTTTCTTCAATGTATCAATCAGCCAATGGCTAGTATTCTGGTAGCTATTATGGTCCCTTCAATTCTTAGTATATCAATATGAGCTGTTACAAAAAACTAAAGGACAACAAGGATTGTCTTGCAAGACCAAGTTTCTTAACTATAGGCACTTTTATACACGCAATGGATGCCATGCTGCCTCATGAATTAGAAAAGAAACCACACTGCTTTAGTCAAAGAATTACACTGAAAGAACCACTGTGGGAACCACAAAAATACACACCAGAGGAAGATTTGTAATGAATAGCTACATTCAAACCATAGTACATTACAGCACCTAAGCATGCCCCTTCAGCTCTTCTAGTCGCTGCTGAACCATTTTTCTGCCTAGTCCCACTGACCTGTACCCAGTTCATAGCCCTCTATAATACATGACCAAATTCTTCTTAAATGTTAAAATTGAATCTGAATTCACCACTTCAGCTGACAGCTCATTGAATACTCCCACCACTCTCTGTGGAAGAAGTTCCCCCTAAACCATTCCCCTTTCATTCTTAACCCATGTCCTCTGGTTTGTATCTCACCAACCCTCAGTGGAAAGAACCTACCTATATTTAATCTGTCTATCCCCCTTGTAATTTTAAATACCTCTCTTAAAGTTACCCTCATTCTTCTATGCTCCAGGGAATAAAGTTCTAACCTGTTTAACTGTTCCCTGTAACTCAGTTCCTGAAGTCCAGGAAACATTCTAGTAAATTTTCTCTGCACTCATCTGTAGTCAGGTGAACAAAACTGCACACAATACTCCAAAATTGGCCTCACCAATATGTTGTACAGGTTTACCATAACATCCAACTCCTGTATTCAATACTTGTGAAGGTCAATATGCCAAAAGCTCACTTTACAATGTCATCTACCTGTGATGCCACATTCATGGAATTTATGTATCTGTATTCCCAGATCGCTCTGTTCTACTGCACTCCTCAGTGGCCTACCATTTACTATGTACATTCTTTCTTGATTTGTCCTTCCAAAGTGCAACACTTCACACTTGTCTGTATTAAATTGCACCTGCCATTTTTCTAGATGGTCTAGATCCCTCTGCAAGCTTTGAAAATCTTCTTAGCTGTCCACAACACCTCCAATCTTAGTGTAATGTGCAAACTTGCTTATCTAATTTATCATATTATCATCCAGATCAATGATGTAGATGACAAACAACAATGGACCCAGCACACCACTAGTCACAGCCTCCAATCTGAGAAGCGATCATCCACCACTACTCTGGTTTCTCCCGTCCAGTCATTGTTGAATCCAGTTTAAAACTTCACCATGAATACAGAGCGTCTGAACCTTCCTGATTAACCTCCTATGTGGGACCTTGTCAAAGACCTTACTAAAGAAAATGCAGACAACATCCACAGCCTTTCCTTTGTCAATTTTCCTGGTAACCTCCTTAAAAAAAACTCTATAAGATCTGTTAAACATGACCTACCACGCATAAAGCTACATTGACTATCCAAATACTTGCATGTCTGATGTCTTAGAACTCCTTCCAATAATTTACCTACTACAGGTGACAGGCTCACAGGCCTATAATTTCCAGAGATACTTTTGGAGCCATTTTTAAACCACAGAACAACAAGAGCAATCCTCCAATCCTTCAGCACCATACCCGTCACTGAGGACATTTTAAATATTTCTGCCAGACCCCCTACAATTAGCCTCCCTCAAAGATCCAAGGAAATATCTTGTCAGGCCCTAGGGATTTTTTCCACCCTTATTTGCTTTGAGACAGCAAGCATCTCCTTCTCCCCTTTAATCTGTATAGGTTCCATGACCTCACTGCTTGTTTTCTTTTCTTCCCTCAACTTTGTGGCAGTTTCGTGAGTGAATACTGATGGAAAAAAACATTTAAGATCTCACCCATCTCTTTTGGCTCCATACAAAGCCCATCACTTTCATCTTTGAGGGGGCCAATTTTGCTCCTTACTATCCTTTTGCTCTTAATATACCTGTAGAAACACAGGATTTTCCTTCACATTATCTGTCAAAGCAATCTTGTGTCCTCTTTTTGCCTATTTCTTGCATTTTTATACTCCTCAAGCACCTCATTTGCACCATGTGTCCTATAATTGCTCTACACCTCTCTTCCAAAGTAGATCCACAACATCCCTCACAAACCATGTTTCCCTAAACCTGCCAACTTTGCCTTTAATCCTGACAGGAAAATACTAACTGTGTACTCTTAAAATTTCACCTTTGAAGGACACCCACTTACCTCACACATCCTTGCCCAAAATCAACATCCTAATCCATGCATTCTAGATTCTTTCTCATTTCCTCAAAATTAGCCTTTCTCCAATTTAGAATCTTATCCTTCTCTATAATTCATTTGAAACTAATAGCATTATGATCATTGGAGCCAAAATGTTCCTCTACACATATTTCTGTCACCTGTCCTGTCTCATTTCCTAAAAGGAGATCTAGTACTGCACTCTTTCTAGTTGGTATCTCTCTCTCTATGGATTTAGAAATCTTTCCTGAACACATTTGACAAACTCCAAGCCATCCAGTCTTTTTATAAAATGGCAGACCCAGTCAACATGTGGAAAGTTAAAATCTCTTACTATCACAACCTAATGTTTTCTGCAGCTGTCTGATATCTCTTCACAGATTTGCTCCTCCAATTCTCTTTGATTATTGGGTGGCCTATTATACAATGCCATGACTGTGGTCATACCTTTCTCGTTCCTCAGATCCATCCATATAGACTCAGTAGACAAACCCTCTGGTCTGTCCTACCTGAGCACAGCTGCGATATTTTCCCTGATGAGCAATGCCATTCCTACACCTTTCATTCCCCCTGTTCTATCCCTTCTAAAGCAACGGAAGCCCAGTACAATGTGCTGCCAGTTCTGCCCCTCCTGCAACCAAGTTTCATTAATGATACAATGTCAAAATTCCACATGCTAATCCACACTCTAAGCTCATCTGCCTTACTACAATACTCCTTACATTGAAACAATTACACCCGAGAACATTTCCACCACGTACAATCCGATGACTTCTAACATTACATCCAATTTTTACATCATTTTTTTTCCTCCTCCATACATCTTTTCTAACACTCTGGTTCCCATCCCCCTGCAAATCTAGTTTCAACCCCCCTGGAGCAGCACTAGCAAACCTTCCCATAAGGATATTAGCTCCCCTCCATTTCAGATGCAAACCATCCTGTTAGCACAGGTTCTACCTTCGCTGGAAGAGAGCTCAATGATCTAGAAACCTGAATCCTCTTGCACCTGTCTTTAGCCACGTGTTAAGCTGCATTATCCTCCTATTTCTAATTTCACTGGCACGTGGCATAGTTAGTAATCTTAAGATCACACCCTGGAGGTCCTGTCCTTGCAGGACCTTTCCACAGAACATCTAATCTGTCCCCCCTAAATATGGAATCCCCTATCACTATAGGTCACCTCTTCTCCTTCCTTTCCTTCTTAACCGCAGGACCAAACTCTGTGCCAGAGTGCAATGCACCCCAGTGGGCATTCTCCTCAATAACATGTATACCATTTTGGATACTGTTGGGGGTGAGGTGTGGGTGGGCAACCTACTAGGGACAAGTCACGGCAAGTGGGATAATGAATAGCTTATTCTGAGAGAGGATGATAGATTGGTCCACAGATCAAGTGTTTTTCCAGCATCCATCAGGCTCTTAAACCTCTCCGTCCTACCCCATCCTAAACCACAAATGACTGCAATGCCCTTTTTTCAACCTGCTCTAATTGCAATATCCTTTCATATTTATTACAGCTTTATCTATCTTAGTATATGGGTTCTTTTTATGCAATTGTAGCTGGTGGATTTTACATATCTCTAAGGCAACAGCAAATAAGAATTTAGGTGCATCTGATCATTACACTGTACTTACAATATATGGCAATAAAGGCTCATCATGATCAAATCTGACTGAGCTTCCACATCACCAGTCAGAATTGGAATGGCAGTTAATTTGGTGCAATAGAAGTTGAAACTCTGCTGTATGGATGGGTTTTACTAATACCCTATTGCAATGGCCATCTCTTTCATCCTACAAATTTGCAAGACTTGTGACTTTTCAATATTAAATGGCTCTGCATGCAAGCTGGAAGACACAGCAGTGCACCAGATATTTAATTGTGCATATATGTCAACGTTCACTCAAGTCTTCTGCAGCAGAAATTGTGTACCTTGCCTTGTGGTTATGTGGTGTGGGCTATCCTTCTCCCTGCTTTCACTTCAGGTGCTCATGCCGAATGCTCCACTAAGTGTGGAACCCATCCTACAATGGTCTTTAAATTGTGTGCAACAAGATTACTCAGCAGATCAGATACCAAGTGCACAGAGAGTAAAATACAGTTATTGTTTAAGATCAGGAAAATTTCATCAGAAGTAATAAAAATATAAACATTTAAAATAGAAATAGAAATGTACAAGAAGAACAAAAGTGAGGATCTTTAATAAATTGGATGGTAAGAGAGAATAAAAGGCAAAAATTGATGACTGCATAGTGGTATAATAGCGTATATGAGGAAAAAAAAACCATATGAATGCCCTGGAGAAATTGTAACGGGGGAGGGGGAGAAAAAAGATCAGAATCATAAGGTGAAATTGCTGTAGAAATTATATTATGAATGCTGGAAACTTGAATTTTAAAAGCCCAGAATATTCAGTAATGCTTCTCTGAAATGTTTGAAAACAATGTTGACTCCAAGAAGCTACTTCATGAAGTAATTTGTACATGGAATTCCTCAAGGTAAGTTTCAATTAACTAGGAGGTCAGCAGAAAATCTGTTGTTGACTCCAAGACAAAAAGTCTGGAGACACTCAGCTCATTCAGATTTAGGTGTCCATTTTTTAATCTTTGTGGCTCACTCCCTTTTTGTCCCTCCGTCCCTCTTTCTCCCTCCAATTTCTCTCCCCTCACCCTCCCCAATTGCAGTGAACTGGGATTCACTGGTAGTGTGTTGTGCTGATGGCTGGCCCCACCTCCCAGCTCTGCCCGCTTAAAACCCTGGTTTCCCGCCTAAACCCAGAACCCTTCTGAAGACTACGAGACCCATCCCTTAGTTATAAGCTAATAAAAGCATTTGTTCTCCCTCCAGTCGTGAGAGCTTTTATTCACGCTACAATTTTATTAGCCTATTCCCTAACAACAGAAGTGCTACTCAACCCAGGTATGCTACTAATAAACCCTCTATCCCCTGACGTGGCTGTGGAGTTTAAATACTGGCTAGACTGCTTCCAGGCTTACCTGAATATGCAGAGATGTCTTCCACACTGATGAACTCAGGAGGTCCGCACTTGTTTTGAGGGAAGGAACAAAAGGGTATTCAGTCGTTAAGGACTGCTCTACATTTGATGCTGCTATTGAGGCGATGAAGGCTAGGTACCCAAAGTCTCAGAATGAGGTCCTAGTGAGGCACCGACTCATTCTACGTTGCCAGTGGCCAGGAAAGACCATCAATGACTACCTGCTGGATCTGAGGACACTTGCCAAGAAATGCAGACATGAAGCGGCTACAGGCCGCATTTGTGAGGAAGAACAGATCTGGGGCACTCTAGTCGCAGGGGTCCGCTCGAGGTACATGAGTCAGTGACTGCTCAAGTCGGGAAAGAAGGACTTGGCTCACCACGTCAAGGTGACCAAATTGCTGGAACAGACCAAGCTCGAGAATGACGACCTCGAAGCCAGCGAGCTCGCTCACCCAGGTGACCCCTTCCAAGGACTGGCTGCTTCCATTACCCCGTTCTAATGGTTGCCACTTCCCGTGCTAGGGAGTGCTTTATCTGCGGCAAGAGTCAGCATCCCCGATCCCATTGCCCAAAAAAGACTCAATGTGTTCCGGCTGTGGCAAGAAAGGGCATTGGGCAAGGGGTTTTCATGTGAGGAGAAGTCCATGGCCTGCACTGCTCCCAGATCAGGTTCCAGCCCCAAGCCATCTGCCCCGAATTCACCAAATCCACACTGCACGACATGCTGATAGAGGGTGGCGGTGAGGAAATGGCATGAAAAGGCTCGACGGCCATCTTGCCGCAAACCAAATTCAAACTCGGCGCCATCATGGTCAGAGGAAGGAGGACTGTGGCCATCTTTCCATGCCACAAGGTTGACACCATCTTACCCATGTAGGGCAACCCAGGACGGTGGGGAGCATGAAGTCTCCGGGGACTTAGCGCAGAGTGCAAGTTGCACTTCTGCCCCGTGAAGGTGCACCTGATCAAGTCATCCAGGCCCCTCGAATGGCTCAGTGTCGATTTTAAGGCACCTCTTCCCTCCACGAACGGGAACACTTTCTTCCTCTCTGTCATTGATGAGTATTCCCGCTTCCCATTCACCATCCCATGTTCAGACACGTCCACTTCTTCAGTCATAAAGGCCCTATACTCCATTTTCGCCCTGTTTGGGTATCTCAGCTATATTCATATTTAAAGGGTCAGTCTTTATGAATGATGAGCTACGTCAGTACCTGCTGGTGAGCCACAACCCCCGGGGAAATGGGTAGGTTGAAAAGGAGATTGCCACAGTCTGGAAGGCTGTCAAACTAGCCCTGAAGTCAAAAGACCTTCCAGACTCACACTGGCAGAAAATCCTCCCTGTGGTGCACCATTCCATCCAGTCACTACTATGTACTATGACCAACGCTACCCCTGACAAGCTCTTATTCATTTACAAGTGAAGGTCGGCTTTGGGAACGACACTCCCAATCTGACTCATTACTCCTGATCTAGTCCTTCTCAGGAAACACGCGAGGAGAAGCAAGACCGATCCCCTGATGGAAAGAGAGAGTCTGTTGCCTCAGGTGCCCTGTGAGCTATGGAGCTCATTCTCACCACCCCCAGTCAGGTCTCGGGGGGAGGGGGGGGTCTGATTCAGGAGGAAAGTGCATCCCCCACCAGCTTTGAGCTGAAGACCCAGCCTGCCACTTCTCTCTCACAAGGGGACCAGGAGACCCGAGGAGTCAAGGCCCCCTGGTGCTATGGCGCTCCCCCAGAATCACCAGACCCCCGGACCACTTAAATTTGTAAATAACTATATTTTTCCAACCATTTTTTTCTCAACCCATGTTCTTGGTCTTTGTTCACAGACCTTAAATTCTACAGGAAGGGGTGAATGCAGTGAACTGGGATTCACTGCTAGTGCGTTGTGCTGATGAGTGGCCCCGCCTCCATCTCGATCTACTCACTTATAACTCTGGCTTCCTGTCTAAACCCAGAACCCTTCTGATGACTACTGAGACCCGTCCCTTAGCTATGCTAATAAAAACGTTTGTTCTCCCTCCAGTCGTGAGAGCTTTTATTTACGCTACACCAACCTCATGCAGTTTCTCTTTTACTCACCCTTTCCCATGTTTCTCTCTGCTTTTATATCCTGCTCCCATTTCCACCATGAAATGATTACCCTGGCATTTCTTAGAAATCCTAGAAAAATTACTGCAAGATATATTTCTTGTTCGTCAGCATCAAGTGAGAGCTGTCTATTGTGTTTGGGCAACGTGGGTGTAATGATGAATAAATGTTAAAGATGGAACAATGCAAGTTAATAAGTCTGGCAGTATTGCTAAGAAAATGTGGGTGAGCATAGATATGTTCGGTCCAGTTGCCAATTGATAGAGATTGTTGGCAGATGAGTGCTGTAATAAAAAAAAAAAATTACATTTATCTACAGCTAGAAGCCGCCGATTATGACCATTTAAACCCATGCTGCCCAATTGCATCCAAATTAACCTACAACCCCTTATGTTTTGGAGGGTGGAAGGAAACCACAGCACCTGGGGAAAACCCATGCACATATGGGGAAAACAAACTCCTTAGAAGCAACACTGGATTCAAACCCTGGCACTACAGTGCCAGCGCTGAGCCAGCGCTCAATATGGGTTGATATTGTTTGTTGTGCAATACTAAGGCTATTCATGCAATTGGAGGGTCATTGTGTTTCAATGATCTTGACAACACAGGGAGGTCACTAATCTATTCAAAGAAGTGGATATAGATCTTCAAGACTTGAGCCAGAGTTATGGAAGGAAGGAGCACATGCTCCTGCCAATAATGAAGACCTACTTTCTAATTGAAGTACTATTTATGACTGGATAGCCCATACAGGTTTCTTTTCCTAATTATATCTTTCTAATCTAATGCACTTTATTTTGTCAGACATACTTAAAGTGTCTTGTGATTTATAATGGATGTCTGTTTTATCATGACAAAATGTCGTCTAAATACCAGTAGAACTTCTCGTTGGCTAAGTGATATTTGCTTTGGAAGCCCAAGAAATCGGAAGAAAAGTAGACAAATTATCGATAGCTGAGGCAATGAATGAGCATTTCATTTGAATAATAAAAGTTCTATTATTACTAGCCTGTTTCAGACACTTTTTACTGCATCTCCTGCACTTTGAATCTTTTCCAACCTAGTGCTTGAAGTTCATTCTATAAGATTTCATGACATATTCCAAGTGAAATATTGAACAGTTTTGACTAGAATTAGCAGGCAATTTCAATCTAGATCAGCATCAACCTGACAGTATAGAAAATTTCTCAGGTAACTCCAATACATGGAAAAGGTCATATACAAACTGATTAATCAGTGCCCCATCAGTCTATCTTTCAGCTAAAAATGGTGAAAAACGGCTCCAACTGCACAACAATTGCTCACTCTTGGTCAATTTGGACTTTTCTCAGGGCTATTTGGATTTGGATCTCAATTTGGAGGAAATCATTGTAGAAATTCCTGATGCTGGAACCTACTTTGTTTAAGGCCTTTCATCCATCATTGGATCAAAAATGGAACACTTCCTGATACTGCTCAATGATTAGATTCTTTAGATTATGAAAGAGAGCTGGTGTG
Source organism: Narcine bancroftii (assembly GCF_036971445.1). NCBI lineage: Eukaryota > Metazoa > Chordata > Chondrichthyes > Torpediniformes > Narcinidae > Narcine > Narcine bancroftii. Next base: position 57,085,934 of record NC_091470.1, on the reverse strand, counting down.
AATGGAGGAAGACCAAGGCATGGGCCAGTAACAATTGTGCCACTCTGTATACCTGTCTAAACCATCTTCACTTGCTGTTCAATGAAATTATAATTCTCATCAAAATCACTGAGTCTACCATTGCATTGCGTTTTTGCTTTAACCACAGTGTCTGCAAATTTTCATGTTTTACTTTTGGCCATATTAATAATGTGCATATCTAAATTAATCACTGGGTATTTTGTACTGTGCTAGTTATGTTCCTGTCTCTTCAAAGTGTCTCCACTATCTAAATGGCCAAGGACAGGAGTGCAACACAATACTTAAAGTTGCTTGGATGAGTGTGGCCCCAGTACTATTCAATAAGTTCAACACAAGTCAAGCAAAGCAAGCCGCATGATATGCACCCCATCTCTTATCCATTTCTCTTTTTACTAATGGTGCATTGTTTACATCCGGTACCGCACGGATGGCAGTCTCTTCAATCTGAGGCGCCTGCAAGCTCACACCAAGACACAAGAGAAACTTGTCCGTGAACTACTCTTTGCAGATGATGCCGCTTTAGTTGCCCATTCAGAGCCAGCTCTTCAGCGCTTGACGTCCTGCTTTGCGGAAACTGCCAAAATGTTTGGCCTGGAAGTCAGCCTGAAGAAAACTGAGGTCCTCCATCAGCCAGCTCCCCACCATGACTACCAGCCCCCCCACATCTCCATCGGGCACACAAAACTCAAAACGGTCAACCAGTTTACCTATCTCGGCTGCACCATTTCATCAGATGCAAGGATCGACAATGAGATAGACAACAGACTCGCCAAGGCAAATAGCGCCTTTGGAAGACTACACAAAAGAGTCTGGAAAAACAACCAACTGAAAAACCTCACAAAGATAAGCGTATACAGAGCCGTTGTCATACCCACACTCCTGTTCGGCTCCGAATCATGGGTCCTCTACCGGCACCACCTACGGCTCCTAGAACGCTTCCACCAGCGTTGTCTCCGCTCCATCCTCAACATCCATTGGAGCGCTCACACCCCTAACGTCGTGGTACTCGAGATGGCAGAGGTCGACAGCATCGAGTCCACGCTGCTGAAGATCCAGCTGCGCTGGATGGGTCACGTCTCCAGAATGGAGGACCATCGCCTTCCCAAGATCGTATTATATGGCGAGCTCTCCACTGGCCACCGTGACAGAGGTGCACCAAAGAAAAGGTACAAGGACTGCCTAAAGAAATCTCTTGGTGCCTGCCACATTGACCACCGCCAGTGGGCTGATAACGCCTCAAACCGTGCATCTTGGCGCCTCACAGTTTGGCGGGCAGCAGCCTCCTTTGAAGAAGACCGCAGAGCCCACCTCACTGACAAAAGGCAAAGGAGGAAAAACCCAACACCCAACCCCAACCAACCAATTTTCCCTTGCAACCGCTGCAATCGTGTCTGCCTGTCCCGCATCGGACTGGTCAGCCACAAACGAGCCTGCAGCTGACGTGGACTTTTTACCCCCTCCATAAATCTTCGTCCGCGAAGCCAAGCCAAAGAATGGTGCATTGTGGCTGCAGGATGTTCCATTTGCAAAATGCGCAGTATTAACTTGCCAAGGCTTCTGATGTGCCATAGCTGCATGATATAAGAACTGGTGGACTCCATTGTGGTTCAGGTGAACACATCTGCAGCAAGTGTTGATTACTTGAGGAACTCAAGCTCAAAGTTGATGACCTGGAAACTGACCTTCAAAGACTGCAACACATCAGGGAGGGGGGAAGTTACCTGGACAGTGTAGAGCTCGTCAAAAGAACCAAAGATGGTGATCCAAACCAAGGCTTTTATTAGCAAAAGACAGGAGCTCTTCACAGGTGGCCGACCAGTCCGGAATGATCTGACCTGGCTAGGGACACAGCCACACCTACTGTCTGGGCCTTAAAGGGTTAAGCTCTCAGCCAATCGCTGTAAGCACAGTCATTACATACTCTAGATACTGTAACTATATACATTGGTGATAGGTCAGTACTTTCACAGACAGTATTTCAGGAGGCAGTCACATCCATTACATTAACTATTTCAAGTTCTGTCTGAGGTCATGGATAAGAGGATATAACTGCTAGTGAGGCAAGTAAGGGGATCCATGAGGTAATGTTGTAGGTGCCTCAGCTCCTGATTTCATCCAACAGGTCAGAAATTCTTGCTCCCTGATTAGGCAAGAGTAGGGACAGTAAGAGGGATGAGCAATTTAACCTTATCACTATGGTTCAGGGAGCTATTCAAGAGTAGGAAAGAGAACTGTCTTAATAATTGTGGATATATTAGGTAGGGAAATTATACAATTCTCTGTAGCAAGAATCAAGAGCACCGAAGGCTTTGTTGTATGCCTGATGCATGGGTACAGGACATTTCATCTAACATGAAGAGGAATTTGGAGAGGGAGGGGAAAGATCCAGTTGCCACAGTCTATATGGATACCAATGATGTAGATGGTAAGGAAACAAGTTTTGTTGAGGGAATTTGAGCAGCTGGTGACAAAATTAAATCAAAGAACCAAAAAGGTAATAATATTTGGATTGCCATCTGAGCCATGTGCAAATTAGCAGGAGGGTCAATATGATTAGTGGCTCAGATACCGTTGGAGAAGTGGGTTTGATTTGTGGGATTTTGGCACCAGTATTTGGGAAGGAGAGAGCTGTTCCTATTGGACAGGGGTCCTGGCAAATCACATAACTAAAACTGTGGTTAGGGCTTTAAACTAAATAGTAGAGAGGTGGGTTCAACATATTGGATAAGTATGGATAATGCTAAAAGGGCAGCGCAGGAGAAGTTAGTGAATTCTCCAGAATAAAGGACCACATTTAGAAAAGGATAACAATTTAAACTCAGGGAATACAGAGACAAATGTGAGAAGAAGGGTGGTGAAGAGGACTGAAGGTGTGTTTAAATACATGTATTGTATGAAACAAGGTAGATAAGCTTAAAGTGAAGTTAGAAATTAGCAGGTACAAAATTGTGGGCACAAGAGTCATGGCTGAAGGAGGATCACAGAGGCTAAACATCCAGGCTGCACAACCTATTGAAAAGAAAAGATGGACAGGTGGGCAGAGGGGAATCAGGTGGCTCTGTTGCGAAATAAAAATGAAATCAAACCCTTAGCAAGAACAGAGACAGGATCAGAAGATGTAGAATATGAGTGGGTAAAGTTGAAAAAATGCATGGGTAAAAAAAACTCTTAAGGGAGTTATATGCAGGCCTCTAAATAGCAGGCAGGTTGTAGGTGCAAATTACAACACGAGTTAGAGAGGGTATACAAGAAAGGCAATGATATAGCCTTAGAGAACTTCAATATGCAGTTAGACTGGGAGAATCAGGTTGGCGCTGGACCCCAAGAGAAGGAATTTGTGGTATGCCTACTGATGGGTTTTTAAAATAGCTTGTAGTCAAACCCACTAGCAAAAAGGCAATTCTTGAATCAACCCAATTTGATTCGGAAGCTGATGATAAAGCAATCCACATGAGGCAGGGATCACAATATGATACAATTCCTTTTGCAGTTTGAGAGAGAAGATAAAAATCAGATGAGTCAAAATTACAGTTGAGTGAAGGTAACTACAGAGGCATAAAAGAGGAGCTGACCAAAGTTGATTGAAAGGGAACACTATCAGGGATGACAGCAGAGCAGCAACGGGAGAGGCTTCTGGGAGTAACTTGGAAGACGCGGGATCATTTCGTCGTCTTGATAGTGGCGCTAGACTAGTGCCACCTCTTCATGTGCTTTTACACGGCAAACATGAAAATAAATTTGTGTATTTTGTGTCCATGACAAGAAAAGGAATCTTGATTATCTTCTTTACTGTAGACACCCTCCTGCTTAAGTGACTATGGATATCTATTTATAACAACAGACATTTAAATGTCTGTCTACTACCTTCTGCACTTCCAGGCATTTTATACCAAATACTAATTTGTTCCTAATACAGAACATTAATAATAACCCTCAAAGAACATTTTTGTTTGATATTCTGTCTCTTAGATTAAATTTATTCTTCAGCTCACCAGACATTCCACCAAAAATCCATTACTTATCCATTTCCATTTTATCATCTTTCATTTCTTTGGTCAATTAATCTGAAACAAATGCAAGGTTTGTTGACTACTATTTTTGCACAGTACATTTGTTCAATATCTAGATTGAACAGTGCAACTTTTCCCCCAAGGACCCTGCCCGAAGAAACCTTGACATCCACAAAGTCAGGCCGAGACAAAGTTGCCCTGTTGAAAACGATAAGGTCACCCGTGGGATTGCTGAGATTATCTCTGTCAAGCACTTGGACAGCATGCAGTCAAATGATGCATCATGCAGTCATTTTAGGGGGAAAAAAATCAATTTCTTCACCAAGTAGCTATTTGCTTTTCAAAGTGCCCTTGCAAGCTTTTACCTCTAAGCATTTATCAATTTAAATGCTGTAAATTGATAATGTTCCTATGTGTATTGTACGTTCACCCATTAATACATTAGTTTTGTTTTCTCCACATTTTTATAGCCTTTATGTTACTATATGTTTCAAGATTTACTTATAAAAGAGGGAATTAGATTTTAGAACTACTGTTTTTTTAAAATTACATTCTGAGTATGTGAAGTCTATCTGTCAGCTTTTAAGGTACAAAGTAGCCTTAGTAGTGAAATGCACTAAACAAACAAATATGCGATTGGAGCAGCAAACTTTCTATACATCTGATAATGTAAGTTATAAGAGAAATTAGATCTTCCTTTACTATTGAAAAAAACCACACTTGCTTCCCTGAATCTTTTCGGAAAAACTCTTCAAAAAGATCAAGTGCTGTCACCCATTTGACCTTGTACAATATCCTGCATGGTACTAAATTCCCAAATTCATGTCTTTTTAAACTTTAGATTTTTTTTTTAAAGAGAGAGAGCACGAGAGTGAGTGAGTGTATATTACATGTGTACACACACATATAACAATAAAGGATAACATGACAGTTACACCTTTTGTATTTAACATATAAATAAATATGGTCTAGTAGAGATGATTTATCAAATGGTCAATATATCCCAGATGTGTCAATTTCTGACAGTTTAATCCAAGCCTGCACATATGTTATTCTGGCTACAATACTATTGAAAATGGCCAAAACCCAAAATCTAATACCTTTTTGGCAAGAATAATGCAATTATTTCTTTCTTCCTTTCAACCTAAACAAACAATGCCATCTGTTACACAAAACAAACATGCACATCTCAATTACAGAATAATGCAGTTGCTTTGACAGACCTTGGTAACTAGACTTGTAGAATTTTATTTTAATCATCATGTCATTTAGAAGACTTCTAATTAGTACCTACCTGCCTAAATCAATTAGTTGTTCTTGTTCCCATGCAATACAATAGTTATCAAACGTAATGCAAATTTTGAAATTTGGAAGAATTTCTGTGTTTAATTATTAATTTGCAAGATTTTAATATAAGCTTTTCAGAATCTCTCTCACTGTAGCATAAGCTCCTTCCAGCATTTAACTGTAATTCAGTCATAATAAATAAAGAAACATAGGGATCAGTTTTCAAAGTTATAGAACATTTGTCTTGTGCTTGACAGCCACATTTTTTTCCAAAAAAAAGGTGCTTGCATGAATGGCACACTGGCATTGATAAAAGTGTTGACTGTGGATTTGTAATTAATACACTCACCTCTGAATGAGAAGGCTATGGGGTCTAGTTCCATTAGAGAGTGAGATTCAAGCTTCATCCTTCAGTATTTCCTGGAGAATGTAGGTGGTTGGCAAAGCGGTCACCCCCCTCACCATTTGATCTCATGATGTTGTGGGGTAACCCAACCTTATTTTCTCCATTTCTTGTACTTTTATCCAACCTACCCCCAAGCAGAACAAAGACAACAGTTCTTCTGATCCTCATTTTCCACCACAGCAATCTCCCTATTTGTCACATTATCCTCTGAAACAAGGTTCCACACCATCCAGCAACACTGTTCTTGGAGTAGGTGCCACAAAACTCACACTACCAGGATCAGGAACAGCTGCTACCCTCCACCATCAGACTCCTTAGCAACAAACTCAATCAGGGACTTGTGCAAGGATGGACTCTTACTTTGCACTTTATTGACTTTTTTTCTCTGCATTGCAGTCAGTTTGTTTACATTTCTTTATTAGTTTACATGTGTACGTTGAGTCAATTTTTTTTTGTACTGCCAATAAATGGTAATTCTGGCTCACCCACAGGATCCCACTACAAGCCACATCTTCTCCTTTCCACCCCTATCCATTTTTTTCAGGGATATCTCTCCAAGACTCCCAACCCAACATTCCATGTCCTGAGTCACTTCCTGGTGAAACCACCACATTTCCTCTCTTTCCATCCAGGGCAACATCATTCAACATAATGTACTGCATTGGTGTGGCATCCTTTACATTAATGAGACAAAACACAATTGGATGATCATGTCACAAACACCAATACTCTGTGAATCTGTATGAGCTTCTTGTAACCAACTATTTTAACTCCTACAACCATTCCTATAGTGACATTTCTGTCCTTGGCCTCATCCATTGCCAAGGCATAGATAATTTGAGGTACAATGCATCACATTCCTTCTCGACAGCCTTAAACCTAACAATGTGAACACTGATATTTTTTCTAATTTTAGGAGACCCTAAACCCATCTAATTCCATTGTTTCCATTCTTCTTGACCTATTCCTGTATTTTTTTCTTTTCTCCCTCTTCTTTCCCCAGCCCACTTCCTAATGGTTTCTCCCTGTACCTGTCTCTCCATCTCCCATGCCTTCTGTCCTACACTCTTTCACCTCTCGATCCCTCCCCCAGTTTCTTTCCCTTTTAAAGATGCAACTTTACCTATTTGATCTTAATCTTGATAAAATGCTGTGACTCAAAATGCTGACTGACCATTTCTACCCATGGATGCTGTCCGACGTGGTGAGTTCCTCCAGCAATTAAATGTCAGCTCAAATACTCTTTTAAGATCAGTCACCATTGTAGTGGAGAAGATGGCAGCCAATTCACATTTAGAAGACTCCACAGATAGAAAAAAGTTCATCTACATTAAAATAGTTATGCTAATTGAAAAATAAAAATCCACAGAACTGGAGAAGATTATCATGCCATTGAAAGTTTCATTGAAAGATGACAACATTTTAGTACTCAAAAGTACTGCACTCAAACATCGGCCTATATGGTGCATTTGGAGTGGAATGTGAACCCAAAACATTTTGTGATAAAGATAAGAATTAATTGTCTGCTTTATTTATGTTGGCTATGGGGAAAGGGGAACTATGTGCAATACACTGCCCTAAAGGTCTCTGTAACTGTTTAAATATGTATACCTGCTGTGTCAACTCAAACTGCACAGCTTTGTTTACTTTCAGCAATAACCAAAATCTTGAGTCTTAGTTGAGGATATAGCTTTTATGCATATCTGCTGTTAAAGGCAGAATATCTTTGCACTGTTTCTTCTCACATCTATAAGTAAAAGAAAGAAGTCTGTACAAGTTATTGATGGAAGAAAGGAAACTGGCCCAAATTCAACTTTTCATGTTACTTTGTAAATCACTTCATTTTTTTTATTTTGCTCTATTATTTACTTTGCAGATAAAATTAAAATTACAATTCCTGCCTTGCTGGCATTTTATAAAAATAAACGTATATTCATACCATGTATGCTGGCATACATTGAAGTCCTTGAACTTTAAAAACGTCACCCCAAAACCAGGGTTATATGCTAAGTATAAAATCCAAACCTTAATAGCGAAGTCTCAGTGCTCCCTATGGGGTCCATACACCCAGTTCAACTGCTGTCGGCTCTGTACAGGCTAACAAAATGTAAACCTTTATTGGGTAATTTGCTTTTAAAATATTGTGAATTAGTACATTAAATGTGCCTTACTGCTGACCAGTGGAGTGATGCTGCAAGTGCCAGACTTTGGGTAGTCTTATACAGCAAGTCGAGCTCAAAATCTATATTTTAGGTGAAAATTCAGGGGGTTGTCTGATACACTGGCAGAATTGTGAACTATAGGGGATGTGGTGTGTTCATTTCAGAACTCATAAAAAATGGCAAACATATAATTTGCAATAAACCATGACGGACTGAATGAAAAAACCTGCATGCCAAATTCTTTTTGCATCCTTTGGAAGACTACACAAAAGAGTCTGGAAAAACAACCAACTGAAAAACCTCACAAAGATTAGCGTATGCAGAGCCGTTGTCATACCGACACTCCTGTTCAGCTCCGAATCATGGGTCCTCTACCGGCATCACCTACGGCTCCTAGAACGCTTCCACCAGCGTTGTCTCCGCTCCATCCTCAACATTCATTGGAGCGACTTCATCTCCAACATCGAAGTACTCGAGATGGCAGAGGCCGAAAGCATCGAATCCACGCTGCTGAAGATCCAACTGCGCTGGGTAGGTTACGTCTCCAGAATGGAGGACCATTGCCTTCCCAAGATCGTGTTATATGGCGAGCTCTCCACTGGCCACCGAGACAGAGGAGCACCAAAGAAGAGGTACAAGGACTGCCTAAAGAAATCTCTTGGTGCCTGCCACATTGACCACTGCCAGTGGGCTGATATCGCCTCCAAACCGTGCACCTTGGCGCCTCACAGTTTGGCGGGCAGCAACCTTCTTGGAAGACCGCAGAGCCCACCTTACTGACAAAAGACAAAGGAGGAAAAACCCAACACCCAACCCCAACCAACCAATTTTCCCTTGCAGCCGTGACTGCCTGTTCTGCATCGGACTTGTCAGCCACAAATGAGCCTGCAGCTGACGTGGACATTACCCCTCCATAAATCTTCATCTGCAAAGCCAAGCCAAAGAAAAGAAGAAGTGTCCAACTGTGCTACAGCCACTGTTCACATTCAGGATGCATTAGCAGGAGATCCCAGTATTGAAAGGTTCAAATCAGCTTAAGCTAATCAGTTCTCATAAGATTTTTTTTCCTATCTCCATTGTCACTGACCATTTTACCTGAAAATTTCATCACTTTCTGTTTGTATTCTCAATTTGCACATTTTAGCAACTGAACTTTTTGATTATTGACTAAAACCAAGCTGCACCTTTAAAGCTATGGCTTGAATGAGTATTCAAGGTAGGCTACAAATTCATGAAATCCATGGTATCCTGAGAAGCTGATTGCAGTGCCATGCATTACAATGGGTTCACACAAATAATCCAAATCATTGAATGCAGTGTCAAATGCTGCTTTCTTCCAGTTATACCACCACTATATTAGAGGTACTTGTTCCATTGAATCAAAGAAAATTTATGACACAACAGGCCATTCAGTCCAATTTGTTGTGCCAATTGAAAAATAACTATCCAGCAAAATTCACCTTCCACCATGGTGTCTATATCCCCTCAAATACACATCCAACAGGGAGGGAGTCATGTGATGGAGTAGTGGCCGGACGGTGAACTCCAGCCCACTCCAGAAAAGTCGGGAAAAACAAAGAAAAATACAAAGGCACAGAAATAAAAGTTACAGAAAAGTGAGTATAAAGGTGGAAAGAAGATGGCGACAAAAAAAGAAAAATCGAAAGCAACGGTAAGAAGAGAGGAAGAGAAGACAAAGGAGGAAAAAGGTGAAGGCCTTACCTGTCCGAAGAGGCCCGCTGCGGAGAGAGAAACCCTCTCCCTCAGGTCGGTAAATAATGGACTACAAAAATGGCTCGCAGAGCCGAGTAAAAGTGCGCGATGCGAATGCAAAAAAACACACCGACGGGAGGGGGGACCAGCTGGGGAGTCGATCTCCACAGCCGGCAACGACAGCTGCAGAACACCTGCAGCAGGAAGAGACCACAGAAGACAATAGAAACAAGAAAGAAGAGGAGGAAAGGGCACCAAAGAAACAACAGATGGTCAACCCAGAGGAAGAAGAAGAGGAAGAGGAAGAGTACAGTGAAATAGAAGAAGAAAAGAAAGGCAAGGTAAAGGATATACTTGCTCTTATTAAAGGATACATGGAGTCATTTAAAGAATGGCAAACACAGGAATTTAAGGATTTAAGAAAAAGAATAAACAACACAGAAGAGAAAATAAATAAAATGGAGATGACCTTAACAGAAATGGGAAAGAAAATGGACAAGATGGAAGAGCGGGCAGTAGCAGCAGAAATGGAGGTAGAAGACTTAAAAAAGAAATTGGAGAAATCTAATAAAAAAACTAAAGAGACACAAGAACTACTAGCTCAAAAAATAGATACAATGGAAAACCATAACAGAAGAAATAACATAAAGATAGTGGGCCTTAAGGAAGATGAAGAAGGCAAGAATATGAGGGAGTTTATAAAAGAGTGGATCCCTAAGACCCTAGGATGTCTAGAACTACAGCATGAAATGGAAATAGAAAGGGCACATAGAGTATTGGCCTCTAAACCACAACCACAACAAAAACCAAGATCTATTGTAGTAAAATTCCTAAGATATACTACAAGAGAAAAGGTACTGGAGAAGACAATGGAAAAAGTAAGAGAGGGCAACAAACCACTGGAGTATAAAGGGCAAAAAATCTTCATTTATCCAGATATAAGTTTTGAACTCCTAAAGAAGAGAAAAGAGTTCAATACAGCAAAGGCGATTTTATGGAAGAAAGGGTATAAATTTATACTAAAGCATCCAGCGGTATTGAAAATATTTATTCCAGGACAACAAAACAGACTATTCTCGGATCCAGAAGAAGCACGAAAATTTGCAGAACAATTACAAAAATAGACTGAGGGAGGAAGACGGGTAATGAGAGTTAAAATGATCACGATTGATATGTATGCGGGTAAAGAGGTATAAGAGTGAATAGAGACAATGAGCATACATGAATGTATCTGTACTTAGAGGAAAATATAGATAGTATAGACAAGAATTAATAAGGGAAGGTAATGGAATAGAGAGAATAAGGAGGGAATTAAAAGAGTGACCTTTGTGATATATGAAAAGTGAAATCTTTTCTGGGGGAGGCGGGGTGGGGGGAAATAGCGGTCACTGCAAAATCAGTTGACGCTTGCGAGTGGATTCGCAAATCCAAATGGAGAGGGGAGATGTGGTTGTCCGACAAGGGATAAAGGACAACTCAGGAGGTGAAGGGGAGATTGGGGATAAATAAGATAGAAATAGGAGAATAAGGAAAATGTTGGATGTTGTAGGAATGTTGTCTTATAAAGAGTTGAAAATAAGAAAACAGAAATGGAAAAGGAGGAAAGGTAATGATGGAAAAACGGAAAGAGAAGATAAACAAAATATAAAAGGGCTACGCTGAACTATATGTCTTTAAATATTAATGGAATACATAACCAAATTAAAAGGAAGAAACTACTAAATTTAAATGAATAAATGTATTCCATTAGAAAAAATAACAGATAGGTTAAGAAATAATATTGAAATATTCGAGCAAGTATAGGAGCCTTACATTAAATACAATAGCGAAAACCTACCGGGGACAAACAGTACCTAAGTTGATGGAAGGAGAAGGAAAGAAAAGAATGGACTCAGTAGAGTTTCTGGTGTAATTTTGTTGAATGACAACATTGTCTGACTGGCTTAATGCAACCTAGATTGTATACCTAAAATGGATGAGAGGGGGGGGGGTGGGGTGGTGGTTTGGGAGGAAAGGGGGGGGGGGGAAGAAAAAGTCACTGTATATGTGTGAAAAATAAATAGTGTATATCATGGCTAATGTGATTTATGGTGTGAAAAATAAAAAATTTAAAAAAAAATACACATCCAACAGTAAGTACACTCTGTAACTGTGATAACGGTTTCTTCTTCTGCCTTTGAAGCATTGAATTCCATACTCTTCCTCTCCCCTTTAAATCTAGGTCTCCTGAATTTTGACTCCCTATTCTCATGGAAATCGGTTCTTCCCTTTTATTGTATTTCAGATCCTTATAATTTCATACATCTCATTTAATTCTCCACTTAGCTGACTCTAATCCAAAGAGAACAAACTATCCAAAGTAAAATCTTCATTATCTGGCAACCGGCAAAAAAAATTGCAGAGAATAAGTATGTATAAAAAAAACACTTAAAATTGGCACTCTCTCGTGGTTAGTACACCAATCGTACAACACACAATCTCAAGCATCCGGCAAATTCACTTATTTAGCATTTACCAATCCCCATAGGTGCCAGATACCAGGGGTTTTTACTGTATTCACTCTCATATAGCTACATTTTTCCTGTCTTGGCAAAGAAGTTGCAAATCAGATACAATGACTAGAACCATTCGCAGTACTCAATTTGTAATTTAACTTGTCTTATAGACAGTTTTACTATCACATTTTGCTCTTATATTTTATGCCAAACTGTTCGGAAACCTTTAGGGATCCTCAAAGGTTCCTGTTATTCCACATTTCTCAGTATCATTATGTATTCCTCTGCCTTACTGCCTGAGTTACTACCCATATTGCTCCATTTGACACCTTTATGACCAATGGACCAGACCGGTCCAACATAAGACCAAGTTTTAGAATATCCAATTTTTAAAAATCATGCCCCTTAATCTAACTTATTTATATAAATATTGAATACGGAGCCTGTGAAACACTGAGATAACACCCTCAGAGTCAGAAAACACCCATCAATCATTAACAGTAAGCAATAAGGTGCTGCTCAAGATTTCAGATCTGCAGTATTTGAGTTTCTCTTTTCTTTAACTTCTGCTTCTGGTTATCAAGGAAACTTTGGGAACAATTTGCCCCTCTTCCTTGAATCCATTGGGTTTGACTTTCTTCATCAGTCTGCAACTTGGGACCTTTTCAAAAGCCTTGTTAAAATTTATATAGATGACATCAAGTGCATTGCCCTCATTAGAGCCATAGAACCATAGATCACTAGAGCACAGAAAACAGGTTACTTAGCCCTTCTAGTCTATGCCGAAAAATCAATCTGATAGTCCGACTGACCTACACCCATTCCATAACCCTCTAGTCCCCTTTCATCCATACACCTATCCAATTTATTCTTAAAACTTAAGGTGAACCCACCCTGGGCTGGTTGACCTCAATGCACTACAGTCTTTTGGTAATAAAAACCTTGGTTTGAGTCTACAAGTCTTTGAGTCATTTGACACACTACAATTTTATTACCAAAACTTTCAATGAATGGAGTGAATGCTGCGACCAGAATGCCTCAGCATCAACCCGCAGTCAGCTACTGCTCAGCGATTTCAGGCACTGGGTGAGGTGTTTTGAGGCATACCTGCAATGCTCAGACCCCATCGTGGAGGGATACGCTGATAAACTGTTGGTTCTGATGTCCATGGTGTCCATGAGGGTCTATGAAAACATCCAGGATGTGACCTCCTATACAGCAGCTATGAATGTGCTAAAAGGCACTTTGTTACCTGCCCATTGATTTTTAAGTCCATCATAGAGCACCCGAGGTCGTGGTAGATGTTCCTGGTCAGGGTGGTGGCCGCTAGGACCATCTCAGGGTCTGAGTTGTCATTCCCTGACATTGGAGGCGAGTCGTGGTCGTCAGTATCCTATGCCGGTGTCGAGCGAGGTGAAGGTCGACCGGTGGTTCTCTCCGTAGTCGTGTGGTATGATGTGCGGCAGTTAGTGGTGTCCGGAGGCATGGGGTGCATCAGTAGGGCGACCTAGTCAGCACCCATGATGACCACATTGTCATCATTGGAGGCCTGGGAGGGTCTGGGTGATGGTGGTATCCGCGCCTGACAGGCCCAAGATGGCAGCGCCGTGTGGGAGGGTGAGGAAGTCTTCTTCGCTGGCTGAGCTAGTTGCGCCAGGGAAGTGGCATCTTACCACTGGCTGTCGGAGAGGGCGACGTCATCATGGGCGGTAGAAGTTACATCATTCCATAGACCGGAAGTGAAGTTGTTGTAGTCTTCGGGAGGCAGCACTGGCGAGGGCAAGGGCTGGTCTGGGTGCATGGTGCGCACGCAGCAATTGTTGCCGGCGAGGCTAGAAGTTGGGCTGCTGGGGCAATGGCGTCACCCAGCAATCGCACATGTCAGGGATCGTGGGGGGGTCGTAGAGGGCCCACTGAGCTGCCAGCGTGCTTTGAGAGGCATACTTTGGCGAAGTCACCTTTCTTGCCACATCTCGAACAGTACTGGTTTTTGGCCGGGCAGTTTTGGCGTGATCGACGATCAGACCCATACCGGGACCCATAGCATTTACAAGGGTAAATGTTTTGGCCAGGAAGTAGATATCGTCCTCCAGCAACTTCTGCCTGATGGCTCTCAGACATAGGCATCTCTGATCAGTCTCTCGACCTCCCTTTCATTTACCCCGGGTTCAGCCAGAAAAAGTCGGGCCAACTCATGCAGGGCTCCCAGGTAGGACTCAGCTGTCTACCCGGGCAGCCGAGCATGCATACTCAGGAGGTATCTTGCAAAGACCACATTCGTGGGAAGTTTATACATGGTCTTGAGGGTGTTCATCACTTCCGAGAACCTGGTGCAGTCTGAGTGCCTGGAAGGCTCAGGGACCCAGCTTTGATCGGAGTAAAACAAGTCTCTTTCAATCAGAGTCCAGGATGTTGTCAGTGTGTGTCTCCATGATCGCTTCGTCCGTGTGCTTCCAGATCTCGAAGCGTGTTTGTGCTTCCGGGTGGTGTGGGTTGATTTCGAGGCTCCCGGCACTCAGGAGCTTTTCCATAGCAGCTTTAAAATTTTATGTCGAATAAATTGTGGTGCGCTATTGGTCAGAAGCAAACACACAAACTCTGTCCAACAGGCTTTATTGAACATAAACTTCCACAGAGCTGGCTGTGAGGAATGCTGCTGTAAACTCAGAGTGTCTTCGAAGGGCCAGCTCTGGCTTATATCCCAGCGGGTGATGACATCCAACCGGGTGGGGCTTGGTCCATTCGGGTCGGCTGATTGACAGCCAGCCAGGTGTTGTCTTTTCCATGTGCTCTTCTGCAGGTATAGAGGTTGCCCCCTGTAGTAGGCCAGTGGTGTACCACCAAAAAGGGCACCATCTTCACCATCCTATCTTCATTTTACCTGATACCCTTGAATATTTAATTCCCAATCATGCCCACTTTGCAACCATGTTTCTGTGATGGTCATTAAATCATGTGCCTGGTACTGATTTGTGCCTCAAGTTCACTAACCTTGCTTCTAATACTATGGGCACTCAGATAAAGTGCCCTTATGCTCATTGTCCTTTTGGAATCTAGTGACCTCAACATCTTTTGCTTTTGACTTTTATGCCCTCTATTTTTCTTTTCTCTTTAATATCTCTAGCTTTGGTCTCTGTACCACCTTTGTTATTCTTTCTTTGTAGGTTCCCTTCCCCCTGCCCCATTAGTTTAAACTTTTCCCAGCAGCACTTCCAAACAATCTCCCTAGGACATAGATCCTGGCCCTGCCCAGATGTAGACTGCCTGCTCTGTACTGGTCTTATCTGCCCCAGAATCAGTTCCAATGCCTCAAGAAACTGAAACCCTCCCTCCTGCACCACCATTCAAGCCATATATACGTTCTAACTATCCTGCTATTTCTACTCTGGCTCGATCGTGGCACCAATATTAATCCTAAGATTATTACTTTTGAGGTCCTTCTTCTTAATTTATCTCCTAGCTCCCCAAGTTCAGCACTTTTTTCCTATATTGTTAGTACCAATATGGAGCACAACAGCTGGCTGTTTATTCCCCATTTCAGAATGTCCAGCAGCCGCTCCAAGGGATCCCTGACCTTTCCACTTGGGAGGTAACACACCACTGGGAATCCCTTTTGCGGCCACATAAGCTCCTATCTGTTCCCCTTATGATAGAATCTCCTATCTATTGCTCTACCACTCTTTTTCCTTCCCTTTTGCAAACCAGTGCCATGATCCTCCTAATGCTGCCTTCTCCTGATGGGCCATCTCCCCCAACAATATCAAAAGCAGCTTATCTGTTTTGGAGGGTGATGACCTCAGGAGACTCCTGCACTACCTTCCTGTTACTACTCTTGCTGTTGGTCACCCAGTCCCTATCTTTCTCTACTCTCTTAAGCTGAGGTGTGACCAACTCACTAAATGTGCTATCCACTACATTCTCCGCCTCCCAAATTCTCCAAAATCAGTCCATGCCCTGCTCCAGTGCTGTCATGTGGTCCATTAGGTGGGCACACTTCCTGCACACATCGTCCTCACCGAGACTGTCAGTCTTCCTGAGATCCCACATGACACAGGTCGGATCTCACCTGCCAAGCCTGTGAATATATTAAATTTAAAAAAAACACCCCTTTTACCTGTGCCTCAGCCTCTCCACACTAAAGACTTAGTGCTCCACTCCTTCTCTGTGCCACTCACTCAGTGGCCGCTCCTTGACCTTCCCCTCCTTTTATTAGCCCCGACCAAATAATCCTGTTGCCCTGATGCTCGCTCTTCACTCCTCCTCACTGCTCCTTCACCTCTTACCCAAACCTAGGCCCAAGACTGGCAAGTGCACCCATTTTTACCTACTGGCTCTGTTGCTCGCTCTTTGCTCTTCTTCCTCGCTGCTCCTTCGCCTCTCACCAAAACTAGGCTCAAGATCAGTAAGCACACCCTTTTTACCTACTGGTCCTGTCGCTAACTCTCCGTTCCACCTCCTCTCTGTTCCTTCACCTCTCGCCAAATTAGGCCCGAGACCAGTAAGCACGTCCTTTTACCTACCGGCTCTGTCGCTCGTTCTTCGCTTCTCTACCTCTCATTCCTCATCTGATCTAGTTCAGGATTGTTAAGTGTGCCTTTTTAGCTACTGAGCCAGTCATTCGTTCTTCGCTCCTCCTCCTCGCTGCTCCTTCGCATCTCACCTCCCACCTCCTTGCCTTAATTTAGTAAAGGGCAGTGTTCCACATTGTATGCTAACACTAATTTTCATAAAATTCAGGAATAAAACTTTTTCTTATCCAGTAATTTGTTCACTACTGCAGTTAAAGTAACTGTCTTGAAATATACTTTATGAACAAAGACACTTTAGCAGTCCTCCAATTCTCTGGCATTAGGGAGGATTAATAAAAGATAGTCGAAGCCTCTCTAATTTTCTCTCTTGGATTAAAATCTTTGGATATATTTCATTCTACCTCCATGACCTTGTGGTGATATGTAATTACATCACTAGGTCACCAGGGGTCATCCCAGTGACCTTGTATATAAAGCAGTCCAGAGTTACAGACTAGCCTTCCAGGTTTGTCTTGCAGAGAGACAAGACCTCTTAGCGTACATATTAGTTTATTAAAGCTGTCTCATACTCGCACTGCTGTTGTGTTTATTGTCAGTACAATTTAGTAAACTAATATGATGGCTACTAGGATGGAAACTGCTTCTGCTCCAACGTGCATTCCCGACCACCCGGAGACTCTTCCTGAGGAATGGAATCCGGGGACGACTAGCATGCACGTGCTTCCGAGGACAGAGACGGCAAGGAACCGCTGTACTGGAATCGTGGTAGAATGCAGGGAAGACCACAGAAGTACAATAGGGCAGGTAAGAAACGGCCAAGAGCCCTGTCTGCCCGTGGGTTCGGTGGTACAGGCGCCGTCGATCCTAAACCCCGGTCTGATCAGAAAGGGGCTAAGTGCGGGTAGAAGGATCTCCACGTCGTACTCCCTATCGCCACGTATGTGCAGAATTCCCAACCACTCCAGAGCCAAGGAAAGCAGACACTGCTACCGTCACTCCTCCAGCAGCAGTTTCCCCAGTACCACGGAGACCTGACGCTACTGCTGGGATCCCCCCCCTAAGCCCACTGCAAATGTCCCAAAGCCAGAGACTCAGCCAACAGCCCCAAGCACCCAGGTTACTCCTCCAGCAGACACAAGCCCCACAGAGGCTCTACCAGTAGCTTCCAGTACCCCAGGGTCCACCCTTGCTGCACCTAAGGGACCAGAGACTTGCGGTTTAGCCTTGTGCTGCAACCAGACAGGCTACAGCTCAACCCCAGAAATCCTGGAGCCGGCATGCACTTCGGCTGCTGGCAGAGATGCTTTCTAAATTACGTGGAGGGTGATGAGGCTTCGGATAAAGAGCTATTAACGCTGCTGTTAGCCCAGCTGGGAGAACACCCTTACTCCCTTATACAGGATGCCAGGTCCTACCAAGAGGCAATGATCATTTTACAGAGGCATTACAGTAAGGGACATAGTGAACTCCACTCCCGGAACAGACTCATGACCAGGTCACAACAAGTAGGGGAGTCTGCCAGAGACTTTATACTCTCTCTGAAAGACCTGGCGAGAGACTGCAGCTTTAAAGCAGAATCAGCTCAGGAGTATGCGGAGGACCTTATTAGGGACAGAATTGTTGCGGGCATATGGTCCACTGAGACGAGACATCGATTGCTGGAGAAAGGAATGGTGGGGCTCGATGAGGCAGAGACT
The DNA here is from genome assembly GCF_036971445.1 of Narcine bancroftii. Lineage (NCBI taxonomy): Eukaryota > Metazoa > Chordata > Chondrichthyes > Torpediniformes > Narcinidae > Narcine > Narcine bancroftii. The sequence goes on along the minus strand of NC_091470.1, from coordinate 57,067,614 downwards.
ATTGCAGAACCTTTAGAAAGCACCAGGAAAGAATTGGAAGAGTACTCACAGAACCCTGGGGCTTGGACCAACGTCACACTGCTGGACTCTCTAGCCCCACGAAAAGAAAAGTATGCTGCCTCACAGGAATCCACAGCAGCAGCACCTTGAGAGTCCAAAGTGCTTTTTCTGTGGACAAAGAAAACACCCCAGAGCCCTCTGCCCTGCCAGAGAAAATGTCTGTTCCAACTGTGGAAAATATGGGCATTATGCAAAAGTCTGCAGAAGCCCCAAGGCCACAGCCAAGGCCCATTTTCATGCTAATGAGAGGCGGGAAAGCTCTTCTTTCTCCACAGACAAACAGAAGAAGAATGCCATGTGCAGCCGGCCATCTTGGACAAATGCTACAAAGCAGAGGACAGTCTTCAGGAGATGAATATGACGCCGAGTACTATTGGATGGAAGGACACGCCAGACTTGCTTCCCTATGCATGAATCAGACGAGTTCACACAGTTTATCTGATGCCACTGTGTGCATCAAAATTAATGATGTGAGGGTAAATTGCTTAATAGATAGTGAAAGCACTGAAAGCTTTATTGACCAGGGGTTAGTCAACCGCCTTGCCCTCCCCACATGCCCAAGTGAGCACCAGATCCTGTTAGCAGCCAGCAGCCTTGCGGCTGAGGTAAAACAGTTTTGCAGGGTTACTCTCGAAATCCAGGGCACAAAATACAAAGGGTTCAAACTACTAGTACTCCTTCACCTCTGTGCCCCGGTACTATTGGGGTTAGATTTTCAGTGCCAGTTAGAAAGCATTACAATAGTGCACAGCGGGACTCATCCCTCATTACGCCTTACGAAGAAACAACACTGCAGCCTGTCTGTCCTGAACATAGAACTCCCTCCACTGTTCACACATCTGACCCCAGAATGCACACCAAAAGCCACAAAAAGCAGGAGGTACAGCCCAAGGGATAGAGCCTTCATTAGGACAGAGGTCCACAGGCTACTACAGGAGGGCATCATAGAGCAGAGCACCAGCCCCTGGAGAGCCCAGGTGGTTGTAGTAAAGTCAGGATAAAATCTGCGCATGGTAGTGGATTATAGCCAGACAATCAACAACTAGATGCCTACCCCCTGCCACGCATAGCAGACATGGTCAACAACATTGCGCAGTGTAAGGCGTTCTCCACCATAGACCTGAAGGCAGCATACCACCAACTGACAATAACCACAACAGCAGTGCGAGTATAAGACAGCTTTAATAAACTAATATGTACACTAAGAGGTCTTGACTCTCTGCAAGGCAAAACTGGAAGGCTAGACTGTAGCTCTGGACTGCTTTGTATACAAGGTCACTGGGATGACCCCTGGTGACCTAGTGGTGTAATTACATATCACCACAGACCTACCCACCATTAAACTCAGGCAAGCAGAATTCTTACTATACATTCAAGTGCTTCAATGCATTCTCATTTAGTACAGTAACAATTCACAGACAAATCTTGAAGCTTTCACTAGTTAACAGCTATTCAACTGTGTCAACAAACTGCTCCAAACAAAAACGCTGATCACACATTTCCCTCTCTTTTACAGGACAACTGCATAGCAGAAATTAGGCAGATGACGAGAAGTAAGCAACTGCACGAGTTAATACTAATGGAAGAGGCAAGGGATCATCAGGACATCTGTTGCTGAGGCTATGGGCAGCAGTCAAGCTGAAATAATTGAAGGTGATCACAAATAATCCTTTTTAATCACATCCCACTGCTCGTTGAATATGCATCTTTTCTAATTTGTAAGAATGCACCTCTTACTTTCTTTCACGTCAAGTCAACGCAGTTTAACTTAAAATTATCCAAAAATTCCGACTTGACCAGGAGAAATCATCGTTACGTTTCATATTGTGGTCACCAGCTAATATATTGTCAATGTGAAAAATTTACAGGCGAGCACAGAAATAGGATCTGCACCAAGTGAGACAATGGACTGGAGTGTCATGCAGCTAGGATAGAGAAAAATCTAGCACTTGTGCCTACCTTGGAAAGTTAAAGACCAGCTGGAAGGAATACAAAACATTTTGCAGTAACTTTGTGAAGTGATAAGATTTTAGGAATCAATTTTGCTGATTGCAGTACATTGACTCAATTGTTTATTTTTTACAAATAGCTGAGTGAAAATTGCCTCAGTACAAACCGAGCTGAATAGTTTTGTCCAATATACCTTGGACAAACCAGTCTTGGGAGGCCCATACTCATTAACTGTTGAAGAGTGATCAGAGGAGCAAACAATTTTGGATAGCTCTTGCAAAGTGGAAAAGTACTGCATTGGGACCTATCATTTTGATGGAATCAGTCATCACATAACAACAGTTGATACTGATCTTTTGGGGATGGCAACTTGCCAATTAAAGAGCAGTACCTTGATCACAAGTTGAAAAAATGACTGATGTTATCTGAGCACATTTAAGTCTTGCCTATACAAGGTTAAGCTTAATGAGATTAGTACACACGTTTTAAAAAAAGGGATAAATCTGCTAATGCTTCTGTGTTTAGTTTTTGCATGAACACTATTATGAAAAGGTTATATGCAATATTTTACTCATTTAAAGTGGGAAAAGCTTATACAATTTGTAACTACATATGCAATGATTTTTTTTTTAAGTGATGCAAATTTTACCTTTCAAGTTTTTGCCTTTAGTTGGCTATTCCATAATCTTGAAACTGGTTAGACAGATTTCAGGAGGAAACCAGTGGATTTTGTGCAGACAGAGAAGATGACAATTATGGAATTTAAATTTAAATTAAATTTATTTTTTTTTAAATTAGACATACAGCCCAGTAACAGTCCCTTTCAGTCCATGAGCCAGGGCTCCCCAATTACACCCAATTGATCTATAACCCCTGTTATGTTTTTTGAATGGTTGAAGGAAACCGGAGCACCCAGAGGAAACCCATGTAGTCATTGGGAGAATGTACAAACTCCTTGTGGACAGTGCAGATTTGAAACCCAGTCACTGGTACTGTCACACTGTTGTGCTAAACACCATGCTAACTGTGCCAGCCTGAATATGTGTGTGTAAATGACAGAATGCCCACTACAGTAGAACATGGTAGAATGAGACAATATGTTAGAAATGGTTTTGAACACCTGAGAGCAATTATGACTGTACATTTAAGGACACTTTGTGGATAAAAGAAGCAGATCAAGGGATTATATTATGAAATGCTTATAGCATTGAGCAGCAAGGAAATCCACAAGCCGCTCAAACTTTTTGGGTGTGCTGACCTCACCTCAGCAGACCACTGAACATTTGTGTTTACAGGATGCAAGAAGTCTACCACTAACTTGGACTGGCAGATTTGGGTTACTGGCTGCATTGAATGAGGTAACTATGCAAAACAGAGGTTCGAAAGCTATAATACAATGACTTTAAACAATCCAAGAAAGTATAGATGAGAGTGCAGTCAACATGATAATTGATTACACTGGTAATATTGGTAACTACCAAAGCAAAGTAGCGTGCATCTACATCAACACAAGACCCTTTCAGGTGGCCCGAGAGCCACATAATCTTCCCCCTTGCAGCTAAAGACATACTCACCTGAATGTGGCAGAAGCACCTCCTCCAAGAAGAATGATCGGCAGAGCACCATGCTCCGTCGATGCACCTGAATGTGCAGCCACTGTAAGCGGCTGCCTGGGGACAGGCTGATGACTCCATCAGTGGGCGACCTAACTCCCAGCTACCTGACAGCAACACCTCCACCCCACTATCTGACAGACCCCATCCCTCTGACAGCTCCCCCCACACACTGGGGAGGGGTGGCCAGCAAGGGGCTTTGGGGGGTGGCCAGTGCAGGCTGTCACAGCCCGGCTGGCTGATCCTGCATTGGGGCTGCTCTCTGCAGCTCAAAATGCAGCATAGCAATGGTCGTCTTCCCTACGCTTAGTAGCTGGAACTGTTGTGGGAAGCAGAGAGTGGTTCCACCTGTGTAAGGGATTATGGGTAGGGAAGACAGCCATTTCTATGCTGCATATTTACGATGGGTGACGCTATGGCACCAGTTGCCCCACCTCCATCAGATTTAGAGGCATCTCTGGATATGAACAGGCCCTTTCAGGTGGACCAGGCAATGCTGCAAGCAGCCTTTTAGGACTTCCACCTAAAAGGTGAGTCTGCAAGTTAAGATAACCATATAGGAATTACAGCACGGAAACAGGCCAATTTGGCCCTTCTAATCGCACTGATCCAAGTACCCTCCTCTAATCCCACTTACCAGCACTCTGCCCATATCCCTCCATCCCCCTCCCATCCATATATGTATCCAACTCTTTCTTCAATGACAAAATTGACCCTGCCTCCACCACCTTTCCCAGAAGCCCATTCCATACAGTAACCACTCTCTGAGTAAAGAAGTTCCCCCTCATGTTATTCCTAAACCTTTGCCCATCAACCTCAACCCATCACCTCTTGTATCCATCTCTCCTACTCTCAATGGGAAAAGCCTTTCCACATCAACTCTATCTATCCCTCTCATTATCTTAAACACCTCTATCAAATCCCCTCTCAGCCTTCTACGTTCCAAGGAATAAAGACCTAATTTGCTCAATCTCTCCTTGTATTCCAGATGCTGAAACCCAAGCAACATTTTTGTCAATCTTCTCTGCACTCTCTCTATCTTGTTAATATCCTTCCTATAAATCAGTGACCAGAACTGCACACAGCACTCTAAATTTGGCCTCACCAATGCCTTGTACAGTTTCATCATTACTTCCCAACTCCTATATTTATATAGGCAAGCATACTAAAGGTCTTCTTCACCACCCTATCCACATGCTCTCCTACCTTCAGGGAACAATGCACCGTCATTCCTAGATCTTTCTGCTCCACTGCATTCTTCAATGCCCTCCCATTTACCATATATGTCTTGCTTTGATTATTCTTTCCAAAATGAAGCACTTCACACTTATCAGCATTAAACTCCATCTGCCATCTTTCTGCCCACTCCTCTAAGCAGTTTAAATCCCTCTGCAATCTTTGAAAACCCTCTTCATCATCCACAATTCCCCCTATTTTAGTATCATCTGCATATTTTCTAATCCAATTTACCGCCCCATTCTCCAGATCATTAATAAATATGACAAACAGCAACACTCCCAATAGCGAACCTGAGCTCCTGCCACTGTCCTCAAGGCAGAGGGTCCACCTGAAAGGGCTTACAGATGGAATTTGACAACAGCCCACCTGACAGGCAATGTGAAAGGAAAGCCAAGCAGTTAAACAGGAGACCTTGATAGGAGGAGGAGAAGGCATGTACAAAAGGCAATATTACAGAGGTCACAGGAAACTTCAATATGCAGTTAGACTAGGTTGGCACTTAGATTCCAAGTAAAGGAATTTGTAGAAGTTCAAAGTTTAGATTTATTGTCAGAAATCATCACATACAACCCAGAGGTTCTTTATCCTGTGAGCCAGGCAGAATTTCTACTTATAAGTAGTGCAAAAAACTATACTCAAGATACTGTACATATACAAAAGAGAAAAATATGAACAAATAAATAAATGTGATCAAACTGACTGTGTAATGAAGAAATTATATATTCAATAATAAATAATGTGCAAATTAAAAAATCCTTAAATGAGTCTCTGATTAAGTTTGTTGTTGAGGAGACTGATGGTGGAGGGGTAGCAGCTGTTCCTAAACCTGGTGGTGTGAGTCTTGTGGCACCTATGCCTCTTTCTTGATGGCAGCAGCAAGAACAGATTATGTCATGGGTGGTGCAGATACTTGATTGCTGTTGCTCTTCCACACAGCATTCCATGTAGATATTCTTGATGGTGGGGAGTGTTTTGCCTGTGATGTACTGGGCTCTGTCCACTACCTTTTGCAGGACTTTATGCTCAGAGATATTGGTACCCCTATATCAGGCCATGATACAGCCAGTCGGCACACTTTCTACTGCACATCAGTAGAAGTTTGCCAAGGTTTTCGATGTTGTACCAAGCCTCCATAAACTACTGAGGAAGCAGAGGTGCTGAAGTTGTTCACATGACATTTGTGTGTTGGGTCCAGGACAGGTCCTTGAGATAGTGACCCCCAGGAATTTAATTTGTTCATCCTCTCCAACTATGATCACTGGATTGTACATCTCTGGTTTTGATGACAGCTCCTTGGTGTTGATGACATTGAGTGCAAGATGATTGTTAGTACACCATTCAGCCAAGTTTTCAAACTCCCTCCTGTGTGCTACATATCACCCACTGAGGAATCAGCAGCAAATTTGTAGATGATGTTATTGTTGTACTGAACCACACAGTCATAGCTGTAAAACAAGTAGTGCAGGGGTCTAAGAGCATAGCCCCGAGGTGCTCCAGTACTGATGGAGATTGTAGAGATGTTCTTACTATTTAATCCTCACTGATTAAGGTCTGGAGGTGGGGAAATCCAGGATCCAATTACACAGTGCGAATCCAAGGCCCAGGTCTTGGAGTCTGCTGATCAATTTTGAGAGGATGATGGTGTTGAATGCCAAACTGTAATCAATAAAGTGTGTCCTGATATGTGCTTTTGCTGTCCAGGTTTTCCAGTGCTTTGTGTAGAGCCAGTTAAATGGCATCTGCCGTAGACTTGTTGCTGTGGTGGACAAATGGAACAGATCTGTTTCGTCGCTCAGACAGAAGCAAATATGCTTCAACATCAGTCTCTCAAAACACAATCACCGTGGATGTGCATGTCACTGGTGGTAGTCATTTAAGCAGGTGACTGCACTTTTACTGGGCACGTACATGAAGATGTTAGTTTGAAACAGGTGGGTGCCACGTCTTTCTGGAAGGAGATGCGAAAGATATCAATACATTGGCAAATTGGTCGGCGCAGGTTTTCAGTCCTCTGCCAGGTACTCTGACCAGACCAAATGCTTTCCTTGGATTAATTCTCCCGAAGCCAGCCTGTACATCCTCCAAGGATATTGACAGTAGTGGATCATCAGGGGACATGGGGATGCACAGTGACTCTTCCTTGTTCTGGTGGTCAAATCAGGTATAGAAGGCATGGAATTCATTTGGGAATGAAGCTTTGCTGTATCTTGCCCAGATCTGGTTTTGTAGTAGGTTATGTCATTGAGGGCTTGTCACATCTGTTGAGTATCTTTCATTGTTTCCATTCTTGTCCAGAATCTGTACTTCATCCAGGAGATGGCTTTTCATAGGTCATACCTGCTCCTTGGGTTGTGTTCTAGATCTCTGGACTTAAAATGACTCTAATCTAGCTCTCAGCAGTTTTTCAATTTCATTGTTCACCCAAGGCTTCTGGTTGGGGAAAATCCTGAACGAAAGGCATGCTGAAGCCAAGGTCTAAGAGTCTGAAATGCATTTATTTAGGATTATGGTACTGAAGACTACAGTCTGACACAGGCAACTTTGTTGTCCATATGCTCCAGGGCTGAGGGCAAGGCCAGGGAGATAGCAGCTGTGTGGACCTGAATTGCTGGTGTAGCAAAAGTAGGTGGTGATCCATAAAATGCAAAAATGATCACGTAAATGGGATGTGAAACAAGATTTGTATGATACTATCCGCAAGAGAAATGACTAGTGCATGAAATGTGTACTTCAGGACATCCAAGTGCAGCTGCCAGTGAAGAGTTCAGTGAATGAAGAGCACAAGATATCAAATAAATTTGTAACTGTATACGAGTCAAAAAATGAAAAAATTGTGCAATCTGATGTGTTCATTGCTTCCCCTTTAAAAATAAACAAAAATTAAGGTGTGTTGGGTTCCTTTCAGAACCAATATATCACATTGGGTTTGATTCTTGATACATTATTGCCCCAAGACAATGTATTTAAATAAGAGTTACAGCCATCATTTATAACTATCACACCATTTATTTGCTAATGAAAGTTACAAACAGACCTACACGCATTTCAAGTTGGGCAAACCAGTGAGTTGATTAATTCTGCAAGCATTTTATCCAGTACACGAAGCCCAAATTTGAATTTCAATATATAGTCCTCTGCATCTTACGTTCCATTCTGTGGACACCCCCTGCATTTTATTTGTATGATTCTTCAAAGGATGGAGTTCGTCAGGGATGCAGTGCTAATCTTTTTTTTAAGTTACTGGAGCTCACCAAAAATGATCAACCATCCTAATGTTATTAGTAAAAACACAAAATGCTGGAGAAACTCAGCAGGTCAATGTCCTTTATGTAGCAAATGCAGAGATATATAACTGACATTTCAGGCTTGAGCCCTTCATCAAAGTATGAGAAAATGCTGGTGAACGTCAGAATGAAAGGGGGGGAGGGGGAAAGAGGTGGAGAAGGGAGGGAGGGGACAGCAGTACTGAGGAGGGGGTGGAAGGCAAGGCTATGTAGGTAAAAGAATTGGAAAGGCAATAAATGGTGAAGAGGGAAGAAGAGGCAAGCAGGTTTAATGGAAGGCAGTGAGTCAATGTTCATGCCATCTGACTGGAGGTTGCCCAGACAGAAAATGGTATTGTTTCTCCAATCTTTTGGTGGTCAGGGTGGGACAGTACACAAGGCCATGGACATAAAAGTGAGCATGGGTGTGTGACCGAAATTAGAACCGTTGGCCACTGGGAAGTCGTTGTGATTGCAAATGGAGTGGAGGTGCTGAGTGAAGCAATCTCCCAGTCTGCCTTCTTCCACAAATGTGGCTTCTCCTCCACCACTATCAACTCAGCCCTCACTCACATCTTTTCCATTTCCCACTCATCTGCCATGGCCCCCTCTGCCCCCAGATGCAACCAAAATAGAATCCTCACCTACCACTCCACCAGCCTCCACATCATCCACCAGAATTTTGTGTTCTTACTTAAACCACAGTGTCCACAGAATTTTTGTGTTTTACTGATGTTAGTGGTATTTTTCCCCACCCCAGCCACCACCACCTCTCTCAATCCCTCATCGCATCACCCACTTACGTAAAACCCCCCGTATTCAGAGGGGCATTAAGGTAACTGCAGGGGAAGGGAGGTGGCACCGGTGTAACACAAAACAGCGCCTATGGCAGGAGTAACTAATGCGTCAAAATAAGTGGTGATGAGAAAAGATCTTGCAAGACCAGGCCTTGGTAGAGACCAAATTGTATTTGGCATTGTATAATTGAGAGCGAATGGTAGGACGAGGAAGGAGAACAATGGTACCGAACGTGGAAGAAACTGGTTCCTTGTATGTCCCAAATAACACACATCGGTTTGGGGGGGGGGGGGGGGGAGCGAAAACTGGCTCTGTCTGTATTTAATATGTGGCCATTGTTAAATTCCCCACTAGTTAAAATTCCATGCTTATTTTGGCTTTCTATTTTACAGCGGCGCTCCAGTGAGCTCCAGCAGCACTCCATCCCTGGAGTCCATCTCATTTAAATTTTTCTGCTTTGCCCTGACAAATTTTGCATCACTTTTGGCTTTAAAAATATATTCATTTATTCATTTTGATTTCTTTTTCTATAATTCTGAGAGTGATTGATTGGTACTGGACAATTTTTTGAATTATTAATGTTTCCATATGCTACTCTAGCAAACTGGAAGACACTATAGTATTCTGATTGAGGAACATCAGACTCATTGCCCACATTTGTCATCCACAAATCTGCATCCCTGCACTCAGAAGGGCCACTGTGGAAGGCCTCAACCGTACCTTCACATTCAATTCCAGTTGCCGAAACAGACTTAAATTCAAAAACTGGCAGCACAGCCTTGCAAGACTTGAATGGTGGGTTGATAATTCTTAGATATTTCTAAAGTTTTAAAGCTTTAAATATTTATTTTAATTATAACAACTCTGGATCCTCACTGCAGATAGATACTCTGATCCAGTAGCAGGTCATACTGGCACAGGATCAGAGAGAGGATACTACCCAGAAAATAGGAAGACTGCTGTGGCTATTGTATTCCAACTGAATGGAACAGATCAAAACAGTTCACAAAACTTGCCAAGATCTGTTCACGGTTTCTAAAATGATCAATATTTCACGTGTTGTGTCAGTTGATTCAAAAATAACATCCAAGAGGAAATCAGACAGAGATATTTGAAAATGGAAAAATAATGATATGGAGAAAAGAACAATTACTAATGGGATTGCTCTTGCAGAATAGCAGCTTGAGATGTGATGGTCTGGATGACTTCAAGCTGTGCTTTCATATTCCACAACAATTCTTTACAACACTGGGTACATCATTAAGAGAAACAAAAAAAAAAGAAAAAAAATCACATCGCATAGCATTGATATTACTATTATTGAGTGCAATTGGACAGGAATATTTAAAACAATTCAATAACTCTTGAAAACCCCCTGGATAATCTTGCTCCCACACTTCTCTGTTCAGCCTATAGGTCAGTAGGAAATCTGAGCTAATCTATGCTTGATTCGTACTCCATATACAGTCTCAGATTTATTTGATCTGAGGCTATGTGACATTGAGCATTATTGTATATTCTGTACCTTAATATTATGCTTCCATATCATCAAGATTTCAATAAATTTCTATGCTTCAACTGAATTTTATTTCCAGAGCATCGTATCAACTTTGGAATGAATGTCCTCTTTTAGATCTCATTTGCAGGCACTGTTTAAATTCAAAGCTTTCTTTTAAGCATAATTTAACATCAGCAACAACAAGTGAAACAATATGCCATAAATTTCATGCTTTTGTGAGACCAACCAATTCTTTCAAATCTACATTCAATTCAACTTTTTGAATATTTGTATCAAGCACACAACAGATTCTATTTTGAAAACAAGATTGACAATCCCAATTAATTATGCTGTAGAAGTAAATCATAGATGGCTCGTCTTATTTTCCCAGCATTATACAATTGAAAATCATTTCCTCCTGACTGCAGTACAATATCCATTTCTAGTAAAAACGCAGAAATGCTGGGGGGAAAACACACCAGGTCTCACAGGGGATAAAGATATACATGACATTTTGGGCCTGAGCCCTTCAATAAGGTATGAATAAAAAGCAGGTTATCATTAAGGTGCCTTGCCATTTGGCAAGGTCATTAATGTCTCTCCATCCGTCATGATCTCTGGCTCTCCGAATTGTAGTTGTTGCCTCCCCTCTAATTGAGAATGTAGTCGATGTTGAGTTCAAGACTCTACATGGGGAAAAATACTGAAGTGGTTCCCAGTTGCCTTCTTCAGTTGCAGTATCCAAACTGGAAAGTTAACCCTGGCCATTGATCAGCAGATTCATTTGCCCAGCATTTTTAGATTTACAACCATAAATTCCAATTTGTAGAAGCAGGTGGGCACATGAATTAAAAGGGCAGGGGAGAGTACAGAACAACAGACAAAAGGGGGAGGGGCCAAGAGAAACCGGAATGTCAGTGTTAACACCATCCAGTTGGAGGGTTCCCAGTCGCAATAAGAGGTGTTGTTCTTCCAATTTGTGGGTAGTCTCAGTCTGTCAGTCCATGAAACAATGAAGAGTTATGTCGGCAAGGGAATGGGGCTGGCCACTGAGTGATCCCATTATTGCGGTGGACAGAGCCAAGGTGTTCAACAAAGAAGTAATCAGTCTGTGTCATCATTCTGATGTGGACGAGACCACAATGAGAACACCATATGTAGTAGATGACCCCTGTAGGTTCACAAGTGAAGCTTTGCCACCAATAGTGGTGAGGGAGGAGGTGTGGGCGCCAGCACAGCACCTTCTGCGGTCACAAGAGTGCAATTAGTGAGAAGGGAGGAGTGGGCAAGGGAGTCATGGAGGGAATGGTCGCTGTGGAAGGTAGAAAGGGGAGGAGAATGGAAGATATGCCTGGTGGTGTGATCACATAGCATGTGGCAGAAATGATGTAGAATGATATGTTGGTTACAGAGACTGGTGGGCTGATGGATGAGAACAAGGGGAATCCTGTCCTTGTTGCACATGGGAGCGGAGGGGATCAGGGCAGGTTTGTGGGCAATAGAGGACATGTGGGTGAGGGCTGAGTTGATGGTGGTAGACAGGAAGCTGTTTCAATAACCATTTTTAGGTTGTTTTGCATTTCTCTGGGAATTTAATGGGTTATTTTCTGGCATCAGTCAGCCTTATCATCCTGACACAATTTCAATGTTCAGAGCAGAGGATAATGTCATTTTCCATGAAATAAGGCAACAGAATTGGGATCACATTACCTGGGGGGTAATTGGTTAAGCACTCCAGGACAAAATGGACATCATTATCTTATCTGTCACAGAAGCACTGAGTGCCTGAACACAAGTAAATTACAAAGCCTCATCCTCAACATTCCTGATCCACAATAAATGAGGCATTTTCCCCCATACCTACCCCATTTTCCATATCCAGCTCGATCCTCACATTCCACTGTTCCAATCTTCTACTTATCTATCCTAGATACTGAGCGCTGGTCTTTCCTAGATCCATTCCAAACATCAAGTGATAGCATCCACTGCTGACCCAAGTGCTGTTGATCTCCCCTTTCAATTTTTCTCACCCATTACCAATTATCCTAGAATCACTCCAGATCCTTTCACCCATCAATGTCAGGACTTCAATGCCTCCCTTACTCCACCCTCACCTCTGACTAAAGCATTGGCTCTTTTGGGGTATGGGCAATAGAAATTACTGTGGGCACAAAAGGTTACTGACCTTAATGTGATCATTAATAATTATACTTTATTTTAAATCTGGCATTATATTTTTTAAAACAACAACCTTGCAGTCAATGTCACTAAAACTTAAGCAGCTGATTGGTGATTTCAGGAATGGAAAGCTAGAGGTATACAATCCAGTGATGTATGGCGGATCAGAGGTGGAGAGTTCTTGGGAGTCACTTTCCTGGACTCAAGATGCAAATGGCTTTGTGAAGAAAGCACATCAGCACCTCTACTTCCTCAGGAGTTTGCAGAGATTTGCTATGACTCCAGGTAAATTTCAACAGATGTGAGGTGGACAGTATGCTGACCAGCTGCATCACAGTCTGATATGGGGACACCAATACCTCTGAGTGTAAAGCCCTCCAAGAGGTAGTGGACACAGCCCAGGAAATTACATGTAGAACCCTCCCCACTATTGAGAACATCTACAGGGAATGCTGCTGTCGGAGAGCAGCAGTAGCAATCACCAAGGATCCACATCACCAGCTCTCTTCTCGCTGCTGCAATCAGAAGAGGTTTAGGTACCACAAGACTTCCACCACCAGATTCAGGAACAGCTGCTAACCCTCCCCCATTAGACTCCAACAACAACAACAAACTCAATCAGGGGCTCGTTATGGACTCTTACTTGTTACTTACTTTATTGATCTTTTTATTTTCTCTGCATTTCATTGTTTATATTTATTATCTGTTTACAGTTCTTTATTGGTTTTCATGCATTCACTGTGTACAGTTTTCTTTGCACTACCAATAAGTGGTAATTCTGCCTCGCCCACAGAAAAAAATAATCTCAGGGTTGTATGTTATGTCATGTATGTACTCTGTCTATAAATCTGAAATCGGTCATAAGGCTAGCTGTGGTAAGCACCTTGGTTGGCATAGGAAACTTTTGTCAAAATGCTCCATTCCATGCTGTACTGGATCATTGATTTCCTGACCTGCAGACCACAAGTAGTGAGATTGAGTGACAACACCTCAGTCAGAAAATCAGGAATCTGGTGACATGTGTTAGACTAACAACTTGTCAGCAAAACAAACGACTGAGCATCGACATTAGGAAATGGAGGGGTGTACACATTGCCTTAAGTATCAACAGTGTTTAGGTGAAAATGGTGAGGAGTTTATAGTTCTTGAATAACTATTATTAACAACCTGTTCTGGTTGTATCATGACGACATTAAATGGGACTGCTTTGGGACAAGAAACAAATCAATTCAATTCCATGACTATTTTTGTGCAACTTTGCTATTTTGATAATAGAATCAATATTTGAACATTTGAAAGGATACAACACAAATTTGCTAATGAGTTCTCAGAGAGTTCTGGGAACTAGGTATTTCACCAGCTTTGAAAACCATGTATCTGTATTATAATAGTTTAAATTATTTCTGCTGATTTAGGAATCAAAATAAGGTCACAGAATTATACAATCTGTTTCAGAATGATGGAAGAGAATGTATTTTACACAAATGATTATTCAAATATGCAGCAAGTTCCCAGGTATTGTGTTTGCCAATATTTTGCATGACCAAAGTTTTTGAGTGCTCAATGAACAATTGTAAAAGGAAAATGTCAAAGAACATGGGAAAAGAACAAGAATCATAATACTTTAGATACTTTCAATAAACGACACACATGCTCATGCCTTCCTCTCCAAGGAGAAGACAACTGGTTACTATCCAAATAGGAATGACAAATAATATCAGAGTTTTACACTTGGGTTGGAATCATTTATTATTGGTAGGTTATTTTGTATCAGATTACTACAAACAACAATCTCTAGACCGCATAGTTCTGATGTTGGCCTTGTTATTATGGGAAGACTGAAACCAAGAATTGCCAATCACAGGAAAATGTTACCTTTTCTCTTTTGTGCCTGGTGAAAACATTGATCCCAAACCTCAATAGTTAATAAGACACAAGGGAGGTTCCTGCTTTTATGACATTACAAAAGGTTGCTGAGTCTCAAAGTTCAAAATGTTATCAGAATGAGACAGCACCTACATAAATATTAGCAGCAAGATCCTAGTAAATGGAAAATATCGATCAGCACAAACCAACAATGAAAATGAAGTCTTTATTGATGATGGCTCACTCATGTTAAGTTTTAAAACAATTGATCACTTGTTCTGTGGAAATCTTACTGGCAGTTTTGTTTAAATTGGTTAAGTTACCAGCAAAACTTGCTTTATTAATTCAGTGACAACTCAGCAATCATTAAATAATGAAGATATTCCAATATATTGGCACATGGCCCAACTGAAAAAAGGAAATTAACAAAGGACAATGAGCTATGAATGGAATTTACCATGCTCCATGGAAGCCCAGATAATATTAGTCATTTGTTTGCTGATAAGTTAATTGACATATCTGGCTAATGAAAATTTGTAACAACTTTACAATGAAAATATCTCCAAGTTATTATTGAAAGTAATCTATTCCATCAAATATTGGCTAGCCGTCTGAATATAATCAGATCAAAAGACAGAGAATTTCCAAACTTTGGACTGGGTGGGACAACAGCACAAAAACCAGCACTTTTTTTCTCATAGTCTGTGATTTGATTATGGAGTTGTGTACAATATGGGTAGTTTTTGTAAATTCTCCCTGTGATCATGTATACTTCTGCCTGTGGCTCTGGATTCTTTTCATTCCCTGTGTGCTGGTAGGCTAACTGGCCCTTAGAGTAGGTTAGCAGCAAAAACAGTCAAGAAGGAATTTTTTTTTTTCCCCACACCATAAATTGATGGGCATGTGCAAGAGAAGCTGTTGCAGGAAATATGACAGGGAAATGTTACTGATGGGATTGCTTTCTGTGAGTCAACTTGTTGCAATGGAATGTAAGCGAGATAGGTTTTTTATGATTCTCCCAAGTAGGTCTTCAGATGAGCCTGCATGTGTTCAGGTTATCCAGTAGGGTACCAGTCATGATTCCAGCAAGCTGCCATGAACAGTCGTGTGTGATAGGCAAATCAACAACCCAATTAAATGAGGTCAGACTTTAAAAATTACCAGACCTCCCACTGAACTGTTAAAGCATTCTTCTTACCTTCGACTTTGGAGCTGACAGTTACCTTTCCATTTTATCTATTTTATCTGAAATTGAATGTCAAGATTTATGTAGAATGGACTTGAAATTATACTTGTGCTTTGAACATAATCCTCAGTCTTCCTCTAATTGAATGATAAATAAAACTAAGCAACCCAATTTAAAAAACAAACATTATAATTTATCTTAAAGTTTACAATGAAAGTAAATCAGTTTTGTGTATTTGTAATGGAAGATTCTAACCGTGTTTTTTTTTACTTTTGCAGCCTTTGCTTCTGGAAGGCCGAGAACCTGCTTGTTTTTTAGAATCAGCAGACATAAGCTAAATTCCACCGAGGGGCCAGAAATGCTGTTATCTGACGAAAGGACATCTGTGAGCCAAGAACATTTAATCTTCCTGCTTGTTTTGGTCACAGACTGTCAGAGGCCTAGCCTTGATGCAAAATAAACCATTGTATTCAAAGTGATAAGCTGAAAATTATGTTATTCGATAGAAGCCTCGCATGCTAGCTTGCTTGCTTATCTTTCTTGCTGTGCTGGGAATAGGTGCTTGGTTAAGCAGTTTTTTGGGTAATATAAGCCATGGTCTCACTGCTGAAGTTTGAGACTCTCTGAGAGGTGGCAACATCTCTCAGCAAGAAGAACTTCTAGAGTCCAGCCAACGTCCCGGTCGGGGGAGGTGGAGAAGCTGCTACCGGCGCCCTGACAACCTACTACAAGTATGCAGTCGTTGCCTCGCTTCGGCAGTTAGGACCAGTCTAGGCGTTGATAAGTATAGTTGGGAAGGGCTTGCATATTGTAGTTTGAAATCAGCTTTTGAATTTGTAATAAACATTTGTATAAACTGAACTGCTCTCGGTGTGTGTGTGTCTATTTTCTTTCGGTAGCTCAAGCACTGTGACCAATCTAAAATGAACAAAATGAGAGGTACAAGTTTACCCAAGATAGTATTAGATTTGTTATTACCTAATCTATTCAATTGGTTGTTTAGTCAATTAAATACTGTAATAGAAAATCTTAGTTCAGCTGCTAAATGTTTCTGCTTAAGCAGGGTACAAACATGGCAGATAGAAAATATATTATAGAAAGAAAATATTTCTTCTGAAACTTGGACTTTGCAGATAGAAATCAATACTAATTGAAAATGAACAGATTATGTGGAAAATCCATTTACTAGTCCTCTCACTAGAAAAGTCCTCAAATGCTATTTCAGATATAACCAGTTTCATCAGACAATGCAATTTTTGTTTTAAACAAAGAAATGTTTAACAACTGTTCAACAATTGGAACCCTTTTCAAATTTTCCATGGAACAGCAAACCTTTATTCTGTCAGTTATTCCAAAAATCACACATGTTCCACATAAATACAATTAAATCAATATTCTTTTGCCTAGAAATGCAACTTTGGTCATTTGTGCTAGGCCTGCTTAGAGTTAAATCAAACAAATTGCAGTTTGCCTCTAAAAGATCCTTTTATGGACTTGAATATAATGAGTTTTGAAGACAGAGTACAATTCACTATTGCTGCAGCTCAAAAACATATTCCGAATGGGGATGAATTGCTGGACATTTGCCCCTAATTGGTCCAATCTGCTAAAATAAGAATTATTCAGAAAAAAATCTGAAGATAAAAATCAATTTATTATCATCGACAGAGATTCAACAAAATTCAACAGCACATAACAAGTCCATAGTTAACAAGAAATGGAAGCGAAGGCAGGGTAACACGTATATTTTCTGCTCAAGATAGGTTCCAGACAGTAGTTGATACACAAATTAAAGAATGCATCTTTCAATCCGCAGGACAAGATACCAAATTTTTGTGAAACCTTAACGCAAAGTTCTTCCATGTGCAATAATAAGGCAACCCCTCAAGAATTGTGTATCTTTATTTTTAAAGAGTTAATTCATTATTTTTACAAATGAACAAAATGGCCATCAACACAGTGCACTCATCAATTTAACAGTTGTAGTATACCACTGCTCACAAGGACATTTTTATAATGAAAATGACACATGCTCTACAGGAAAATTATACTTACTTACCTGTGATAGGCCCAAATAGATGGAGACTGTTTCAGAGATGTACAAAAATCTTCCTTCTTGATTTAGTGCAAATACAAATCCATCCAAAGACTGTAAAGAAACAAAAATATTCAAGGTTTGTAAAAAGAACTCTAAGTTACAAATTCATTATTTTAATCACCATTTGCAATGTACCTGAACAAATAATATATCCATATTTGTTCACATTTGTGTGAACAGGAAAAAAAAAACCATTTCAACAAAGATTGCAAAAATTTTTTTTTAAAACATGTTTATTCTGAACTTTATTCAATTTATTCTCAATTTTTTAAAATTTCTACACAGGTATGCAAAATAGTTTCAAATCTTACAAACCTATCAAAAAATTTACTTTTAAGAACATAGTTAAACAGTTCTTTACAACAAATACAATGGAATGCATCAATATAATGGCCAAAATGCTATTCTTACAGTCCATAAATATTTAATCTCAAAAGAGTGACAGATAATCAATATCATGCTCTACCAGTAACTGAGTCCCTGGGACTGAACAAGAAAAATTATTATAGCTCTCAGAGATCTTTGTAATCACCTCAAAAACATCCCGATGTTCAGTATTTCAACAAAAGAATGATGAAAATAGTCTGGATCATGTGCAGAATAAAGAATTGAACTTTTGAACAGTTCCATCTCTTCTTATGCAATCTTGACATTTAATAACCAGAACAATGGATTTGTCATAACTGTTCTATCAGGTTTGCTATTAAAGAGGCTTAATTTTACAGGAAATACGTAGCACAAGAAAAAAATGAAATTAATAACTATAGCTCAAAGTTAACACAGGTGCAATTTGTCCATGTAAATATAAATGATATACCATGCAACCAAGTAGAGGTTTTCAGAATAATATATTAAAATAATGCATCAAACTCATTTTAGTTGATTAAATTGCGATGGGAATGCTAACAAGTGTTTCTTTTCTGAATAGTTGTGTTCAGATCTTTGTTACAATGTAATCAGAAAGTGACAGTTCTCGCCATTTCCTTCATATAGCATGAAGTGAAAACTGAATACTGTTATTTTAATTAATAATTAATGACCATTTATATTGTTCTTGGAATGGAGATCTTTGTGAACTTGAAAGCAAGACTAAACTAAAAACTTCAATGGACTTGTTTTTTAAAATTCCTTAATGCAGAAAATTGTGCTGTTGTCAAACTGCAATTAATATATCTTGTCTGATGATTTTTCTCTTGAAGCATTTCAACATCATTATCAAAAGCAGCACCAATAAAACTTTCCATTAACCACATACCCAAATAAGTGACTGGCACACTTCATATTTGGCAAAACATGTAGACAGAGAGGTGAAGGCTGCATTTGGCATGCTTGGTTAGGGCATTCAGTGCAGTAGAAGGAAGGTCATGTTACAACTGCATAAGACTTTTGTGAGACTACACTATGAGTGCCGAGAGTAATTTGGTCACCAAGCTATGGAGTAAAAAAAGCTTGAAACGGTGCCGAAAAGATTCACAAGAACGTTGCTGGGACTGTAGGTTTGAATTATAAGGAGAGGATACTTTGAGTGGGACTTTTCTCCCTGGAGCATTGGAGGCTAAAGGGAGACATTATAGACTTATTTACAATCATAAAGGGCATAGATAAGATAAATAGTCATGCCCACCCCCCCCCTTAAAACCAATCTAAAGGTAAGCCTGAAACTTGAGAGCATTGAATTCAGGGGAGATGGGAAAGATTTAAAAGGGACCAGAGGGGAACCTTCTTCACAGAGGTTGATGGGTATATGGAAAGAGCTTCCAGAGGAAGTTTGTTCAAGTTTAGTTATCATCCGATTGTACCAGTACAACCCGAAGAAACAGGGTTCTCCCACCCATGGTGCAAAAGAGAGCAAATACACACACAGACATAACATGTACAAAGACAAACACACAAAGAACTAATATACATATCAAAATAAATATTATTAATAGTAGAACCACAGAGTTCTTTTTTGCAGTTCGCCATTCATTCAGCAGTCTCTCATTGCTTGTGGGAAGAAGCCATTCCTCAGCCTGGTGGTTCTGACTCTGATACTCCTGCATCTCTTTCCTGACTGGAGTAGCTGGAAGACACTGTGTACAGGGTGGAACGGGTACTCCCAGATTTTGTGAGCCCTCTTTAAACAACAATCCTGTTAAATTGCATTGATGGAGGGGAGGGGGAAGAAAGAAACCCTAGTGATCCTCTCTGCCACTTTTATGGTCCTGGGGATTGATCTCCAACCCGATGCTCTATGGCAATCGAACCACACTGTGATGCAGCTGGCCAGGACACTCTTGATAGAGCTCCTGTAGAAAATTGACAGAATGGTGGCCAGTAACCTTGCCTGCTTCAGTCTTTTAAGGAAGTGCAGTCGCTATTGTGCCTTCCTGACAAGAGGTGATTTGTGTCCAGAATAGGTCACTTGTTAAGTGAACTCAGAGAAACTTGGAGCTCTCCACTCTCGAGCTATTAATGTGTAGAAGATCCCAACAAAGACCTCGGTCTGTTGGTCTACACATCATTCAGTAACTGACTGTGCATTTTTTCTTTGGCATCAGCCTATTCTTCACATCAAACCATGTGTAGATGTTCAGTTTGAAGAAGGGAGGCATAGACACGCAAGGTTGTCTTGTGATATGTCAGTGTCACACAGCTGACTATGGATCTTCTGTGCATACCCATGCTATAACTTCCAGAATGCATGGGTGAATTCAGCCCTGGATGATCTTCGTGCCTGGGCACTTCTTGAGCTCTGAGAAGTGCACAGACCTCTGTGTCCTACCATTCTTTCTGGTTAACCCTGTGAAGCATTTGATCTCAATACCTCGATGCACGTGCTAATATAGCCTGTCACTGAGCTCATGCATGTACTGATGTTTACATGACCATTGCAGGTAGCCACCTCCCTGAAGCAGTGTCGGTCCATGGTTCAAAGCAGTCCTGTAGCACTGCAATGCTGGATCAATGAATCTGGAATGGAGTCCTAAAGCCATGTTTCTGTAATCTCCAGAGTATAGTAGCCTTGCAGTTCTTTCTGGTTCAGATGCAATCTCAAGAAATACATTTTCTTCCGTAGCAATTTTACATTTGTAAGTAAAATTGTCAGGAGTGTGGGTCTGACGGGTTAAACTAACCCCGATGCCGGCCTCCTTTCTGTGTTTCTGCCTTCACGCATGATAGAAGTGTGGACAACTGTAATGTTCAGTAGGTATTTAAACAGGCACATGAGACGAGCTTGGTCAACAAAAGGCAGACTAGGCCAAGGGGCCTATTTCTGTTATAAAACTCCATTACCCTATACTAGTGGTTGAAGAGCTTTGGTATAGAGCAGTGGTTCTCAACCATTTTCTTTCCACTCATATACCACTTTAAGTAATCCCTATGCCATCGGTGCTCTGTGATAAATAAAGGATGCTTAAGGTGGTATGTGAGCGGGAAAGGAAGGTTGAGAATCATGGATCGAGACCCAATTGTTACTGAAATATTTTGCTTGAGAAAAGTCATTGGCTCATTTCCTTTGGAGTTAAGAAACTGTGCACATAACGAGTCAATTAGGTATGATGAAAACAGTGGTTCTCAAACCGTTTTCTTTTCACCCACATACCACCTTAAGCAATCCCTTACTAATCACAGAGCACCTATGGCATAGAGAAGACTTAAAGTGGTACGTGAGGTGGAAAGAAAATGGTTAAGAACTACTGCTCTATACCAAAGCTCTTCAAGCAGAAATGCTGACGTGCAGATGTGTTTGTTAAATTAGAACATTTTTAAATCACCTTTACAGGACAGTTTATTCAGAAGTAGATTATTAAAGAGAATAAAACAGCAATCTTATGTACTGCATGTTAACATCATATGAAGGAACAAAGACTGAAAACATTCTGCACTAAATTCACTTGATGAATTGGAAGAATTTTTAAGGTCATGTCAATTAATATGAATTTGATGATTTGTGAGAAAACAAACATTTGAAAAATGGAATAACACAATACCAACATGGAAGGTCACCTCTTGAAACAAGAGAACAAATAGCTTCCATGATATAGTGAGGAACTATTAAGAAACCTTCTGTCCTTGTCAGAATACTTATTAAAGTAATTAAACATAAATAATGCTAATTTCAACAAATCCTAGCACCATATGTTATATAAACGGAACCTTTGAAAATGGAAGAAAGCTTAGGAAATACTTTCAACATCAACTGTAACTTTACATCACATAGTTTTGTAAGGCTTTCCATTCTAAGAATAAACCAAGTACAAGAATGAATCAGAAGACAAGTAGCGTGGGTTGGAATTCAACAAATACACCAGGAACAACTTCAACAAATACAGCCAGGTAATGCACATAGTTGAGTATAATGTAATACATTGGCAGAAAATCCTTGAAAGGATGAGCTCTCACAAGGTTTCAGGCCCTGATGGCGTACCTGGCAGAGTACTGAAAATCTGTGCCAACCAATGGCTGGTGCATTTAGGGACATTTTCCATCTCTCTTTGCTTCAGTTAGAGGTTCCCATCTGCTTCAAAAGGGCATCAATCATGCCCAAGAGGAGCAGAGGGAGCTGCCTCAATATCCATCACCTAGAAGCACTCTCATCCATTGTGATGAAATACTTTTGAGAGGTTGGTCATGGCCAGAATTAATTTGTACCGCCACAATCGCTTCTCTGGCTATCCACTCAACCTGGATCACCTAGACTATAGCAACATATACATCGACTACAGCTCAGCTTTCAACAACATTATTCTCTTAGTATTAGTCAACAAACTTCAAAACCTGGGCCTCCGTACCTCTCTCTGCAACTGAATCTTTGACTTCCTCTTTGGAAGACCACAGTCAGTTCGAATCAGAAACAACATCTCCTCCACACTGACATACAAAACAGGTGCACCTCAAGGATGTGTGTATAGCCCACTACTCTATTCTTGCTACACTCATGACTGTGTGGCTAGACACAACTCCATCTACAAATTTGTCAGTGACACCACAGATGTCATCAGAATCACAGATGGCAATGAAGAAGTGTACAGGAATGAGAGAGATCAGCAGGTTGAGTGGTGTCATAATGACAACTTTGCACTCAATATTACCAAACTAGGAACTGATTGTGAACTCCAAATTCCTGGTGTCAACATCTCTGAAGATCTATTCTGGGACTTCCATGTTGATGCAGTCATGAAGAAAGCAAAGGAGGCTCAGCAGCAGCTATACTTCATGAAGAGTTTGAGGAGATAAGGTCTTTCCCCAAAGACTCGCAAATTTCTACAAGTGTACCGTGGAGAACATTCTGATTAGTTGCATCATTGTCCAGTATAGACTTACCAATGCACAGGACAGGAAAAGATTACAGAGAGTTGTCAACTCCGGTAGCTCCATTAAGGGCAAATCTTCACTCCATTGAGGATATCTACAAAAGGCGGTGTCTCAAGAAAGCAGCATCTATCCTCAAGGACCCTCACCAACCAGGCCATGCCCTCTTCACATTGTTGCCATCAGGAATGAGGTACAGGAGCCTGAAGACAATTCACCCAATGGTACAAAAACAACCTCATCCCTTCTACCATCAGAATTTTGAGTGGACAATGAACCACTGAACACTACATCACTTAATCTTCATTTTGCATCAATTTATTAAAATATATAATAGCTAAAAATCCAAGGCAATGATGCTTGCTGCTACTCTGGAGTTCTGTGTCCAATTTTCATTCTCCTCATCTTTTTTTCCCCATTCAAAAAAAATGCTGAGTTCTTTGCTTCCCATTGCACCATATAGTTCATGGGTCAGCATATTACCATTATTCTGGAGATCATCATTAGCTAATCCCAAACAGATGCCTCCGAAATTCAGTTTCTTGCTCAATTACATGATTATTTTCAATATTTTATTTATCATTTTCCAAACTTAAACTCAGTTATCAATATTATTGATGTTAATATTGATTACAATTTACAATTATCATTTTTGTACAAGATTTTCTGACTCGTTTCCACCCCCCCCCCCACCCACTCCACATTTAACACTTAACCAACCACAGTTACACACAACATTCAGGACATTCACAACAAAGGTATGAAACGTACAACAGGGGTTTAAGGGTTTGTCACGACATGGCAGCCAGTGTTCAGGCCAATTTCTTTTTCTTTAATTTTCCTGTTTGGGTTGGGACAGGCTCCGCTCCACTCACCCCCCCACCCCAAATTGAGGGGTGAACAGGGAAGGTAGGGTGGTGAGGGACGAAGGTCCACACTATAATTATGCTCCTCTAGAATCAATTACACATATTGTCATGCTTCTCGCTGGACTACTTCCATGGTTTTTTTGTTGGATTTTTTTCCAGGAGACAATAATCAAACTTAAAGAGAATTGATCTTGTTTCCTGAGCTAGCTGATAAGCATGTTTCCTGTACCAAAGAGCTTGAATATTAAATTGATGTACTTGTATTGGGAAATGCAATATTAAATTTATTTCTCAGCGTTGCACTTTAATGGATGAGCAACCCTTGCAATTTATTTAAAAATATTATTTGAATGGTGATGTATGGATGAACATACAAGTGAAGGCACCATCTACCTGTGACTATCCACCAGAGATGAAACCAAGTGCCCACTTATTAAGAAAAATTCCATTCTAGAATTATCTGCTACCTACTTTACACATTTATTTGCAGCCAACTTGGAGATCCTAAATACACAGAAGTGGAAAATGTTAAGGGCAGTAGTAATCAATAATGATGCACAGCTACAAAGGCCAGAAGAAACAAATAATTGTCTTCCTGTAGCAGATATCCACTATTATTTAATGTGGCAGGTGCAATTTCAGGAAGCACCATGTTTGAGAGGTCATGGGTGTGAAATCTCTATCTCCAAAACTGCAATCTCAGACCTATTGCAGTGTACTTCCCTCTTGAGTATCTGAAGATTCTATCACAAAATTAAACTGCTGCTATGGATTGGAAAACATCCTTGTTCTTGCACTGAAAAGAATATTCAAGATGCCTGAACTTCTCCATTTGAAAATCTATACAGTTAAAATAAATCTTAAATCTGTTCAAAGATTATCTCCCAAGTTTATTCCAAAGGGAAATGCAATATTAAAGTTGTTGACATTAAATTAAATTGAATTTAAATTAGAAATAATGTAATTAAATGGGACAGTAACAAAAAAAAAACCAGTGTACTGCTACTCTAAATCAACTTTGACTCTACTTGTAGAATAAGTATTGCTCCATGTTAAAAGTGCACTTCCTCCAAAACCAACACACTGCAGCAACTTACCAAGATTTCTTAACAGTACCTCCAAGACCTTCAGCCAAAAGTAACAGATTCACAGGAACATGAAAGCATTTAAAATCATCCTCTATTCCAACTTGATCCGACAATTAAAGTGGTTTCATCTTTGCTGAGCCAAACACCTGAAACTTCCCACCAATCAGAATTGTGCAAGTATGTTAACCAGACAGATATCAGGAGTCCCAGGGAGTAGCTGACCATTAGTTTATTCAAGGAAAGTTTGAAACATCCAATAAATTAAAAAAATACTTAACTATGTCTACATCCTATGAATAAATAACAATATACAACTTTTAACCATCCAGTAAATTCATTTACTATTACCCGCCCCGCCCCCCCCCCCCCCCATGGGAACACAAATTGCCTAAACAATGTGACAAATAAGAAAAAAAATGATTGGAGAGGCATCTCCAGGGGATTATATTCATCCTTCTCACAATATTGTGTATAATTTGCATTAAGAAAAATATATTATCACAGGTAAGTCATCAATATGATGTAGTTCAATAAAATGTTCTTATGAAACTCCATGGTAATGCAACCAATACAATTGTTATATTCAGTCTGACCAATAATTCAATAATCTCAATAATTATCTGTATTCTCATTCTTATTAATGAGATATATATCCAACTTCTTTTTCACTAAACCAATCTAGACAGAATTAATTGTTTCAGATGGAAATTCACCTTCCATTTTCTCTACTCAGGTCTTTATGGGGTAAAAAGTATATTCTATAATCTTATTTTAGGTGCATTTATTTTGTAGTAAAGCAATCACCATGAGGTGCAGAAGAGCTTAGGTCTTTATAGCCATTCAATTTTACTGCAAGCATAGTTCAGAAACATATGTAATCTGTAATAATGGCTTTGAATTGTCAAGAAAGTTTATTTTTGCAATATTAATCTAGCAATATTAATGAAATAATTAATTGATAAATGATTTTCAAAAGTAATCTTTTTCTACTGATCTTATAAATTGCTTATTCCCAGTTCATTTCTTTAATCTTTTCCTTTACTTACTATTGTTTTACTCAAGTTAAACTTTAAATACTGTTATTCTAATTATCTTTAATTTCACTGAAGCTTACAGTAAAGCAATTTACCTAAAAATGGTAAATAAAATGTTGGAAATGGTGATCATGTCAGCGGGCATCAGTGGAGAAAAAAAAATTTAATGTTTCTAGTCAATGACTTTCTACAGAATTTAGATACGTCCGAAAATAGAATTTGCGTCAATGAGAAATGGTGTAAAGGACCAAAGTAACTGAGAGAGGTGCCAGCTGAAAGAGGGTGGTGAGGACTCATTAATCATATCTGGATTTTTGGAGTCAATGCATAAAGAGGAAGTAAAGGAGGACAAATAAGAATAATCAATGCTGAAAATGTGAAATGCTTCAGTTGCTGACAATCCAAAATGAAATATTTTCTAACTCCACTGCCCAGTTCTACCACCTTCCCAAGATCCACAACCTGAAATGACCCATAGACCTATTGTTTCCATATGATCCTGCCCCATCAAACTGGTATCTGCTTAGTTCAATTATGTCTTGTCTCCCCTGGTCCAGTACCTCCCCACCTATATGCACAATAATTCACATCCCCTCCATCACTTCAACAACCTCAGTTCCCTGAACTCAACCATTCCATCTTCACCATGGACATGCAATGTCCATAGACCTCCATCCCTGATCCATTGATCAGGGATCCCTGATCACTCTGTCCATTGCAATAGCAAGGATCTCCCAGTAGCAACCCACTTCAACTCCCCATCCAATTCCCATGCCAACACATTTGTCCATGGTCTCATGCACTACTTGTCTGAGACTACCTGAAAACTGGAGGAACAACTCAACAATTGCCTCATAGTTCATCTGGGTTCATTCCAACCAGATGGCATTAACATTGACTTCTCCAGTTTCCGTTAGACCAAATCCCTCCCCATCACTCATCCCACCTATCCCCATGTCTTCTTTCCTCTGGCAATCTCCCAGGCTGTGTCCAATCTCTCCAACATAGAGGTCACAAGGAAGGATTGTTTGGTGGTGAAGGAGGAGGTGTGGATGTAAGAATAGCATTTACTGCAATCACAGGAGTAGGTACCAAAAGGGTGATTGGTTGGATTGGAGGAGTGGATGAAGGAATTGTGGAGGGATTGGTTCCTGTGGAAGGCAGTGAGTGGAAGAAAGGGGACGATGTGCCTGTTGGTGTGACCACGTAGAAGGTGGCAGAAATAGTGGAGGATATGTTGGATGTGGAGACTGGTAGGGTAGTAGATTAGGACAAAGGGAATCCAGTCCTTGCTGCACTTAGGGGTGGAGGAGGCCAGGGTAGATTTGTGGATAAAGGAATACAAGCAGGTGAAAGCCAAATTGATGGTAGTAGATGAAAACCCACACTTTATGAAAAAGGAGGATGCCTTGGATGACCTCACATAGAAGACCTCTTCCTGGGAGAAAATGTGACAGAGACTGAGGAATTAGTGAGAAAGATGTGGGAACCTTACAGGGTTCAAATTTGGCATGGATGAAGCAGTGACTCATGCATGATCACTTTTCTGATTGGAGGCCTGTGACCAGCATTATGCCAGTATGGTCAGTGGTGGGTATACTATTGTTCGTTATCTACGTTAACTGTTTGGATGACAATGTAGTTTTCAGGTGACACAAAACTTGTAATATAATGATCCATGAGGAAAGGTATCCAGGTTTTCAACAGTTGGAAAGGTGGGTGAAGGAATGACAAAGAAGCTTAATTCTGACAAGTGCAGGTTTTGCACTTTAGTAAGTCAAACCAGGGCAAGAATTACACAGAAAGCTGGAGGAACATGGAGTGTGTTATTGAAGAGAAAGACAGAGCTGTGCAGTTCTCTGAAATTGGTGACCCAAGTGTACTGAATGGCAAAGTATGATTTGACAAACTTGCCTTCATTGGGGGAATTTAGATAACAGAAGTTGAGAATCATAATACAGCTGTACAAGTTATTGACGAGACCACACTTGGAAGTACTGTGTGTAGTTCTGGTCACCCAAATAGAAGAAGGATGTCATCAAGTGAAAAGGATGCAGAAAAGATTCGCCAGGATGTTACAAGACTTGAAGGAGTGAATTATAGGGGAAAAGTCAAATCAGCTAGATCTTTATTCTATGAAACATAGAAGGCTGAGGGATGACTTTATAGGTGTGTATAAAATGAGAAGCATAGATAAAGTTAATGTTCACAATTTTTTCTCCCAGGGTAGATGATATTCGATCAATCTAAAGATTTAAGCTTAAGAACACAAAAGTATATCATCAATTTATGCAAAGATTTATGGATAGGAAGAGTACAGAAGGACATGGGACTGAAAGGAGGCAAATAGGATTGGCCCAGAATGCCAAGTTGATTGGCATGGACACATTTGACTCCTGTGCAGTGCTATTTTCACCCCTTGGCCTCCTTTCCAGACTGGGAGTTCTCTTCTACACAATCAATGCATCAACAACCACAATTCCCGGGGAGGAGTCACGTGATGGAGTAGTGGCCGGACGGT
The DNA here is from genome assembly GCF_036971445.1 of Narcine bancroftii. NCBI lineage: Eukaryota > Metazoa > Chordata > Chondrichthyes > Torpediniformes > Narcinidae > Narcine > Narcine bancroftii. Next base: position 57,039,058 of record NC_091470.1, on the reverse strand, counting down.
GAACTCCAGCCCACTCCAGAAAAGTCGGGAAAAACAAGAGAAAATACAAAGGCACAGAAATACAAGTTAAAGAAAAGTGAGTATAAAGGTGGAAAGAAGATGGAGACAAAAGGAGAAAAATCAAAATCAACGGAAAGAAGAGAGGAAGAGAAGACAATGGAGGAAAAAGGTGAAGGCCTTACCTGTCCGAAGAGGCCCGCTGTGGAGAGAGGACCCCACTACCTCAGGTCGGTAGAAAAAGAACTACAACAATGGCTCACAGAGCCGAGTAAAAGTGCGCAACCGCGCATGAAAAAAAACACACCGACGGGAGGGGGGACCAGCTGGGGAGTCGATCTCCACAGCCGGCAACGACAGCTGCAGAACACCTGCAGCAAGAAGAGACCACAGAAAACAATGGAAACAAGAAAGAAGAGGAGGAAAGGGCAGCAAAGAAACAACAGATGGCCAACCTAGAGGAAGAAGAACAGGAAGAATACAGTGAAATAGATAAAGGGAAAGGCAAGGTAAAGGATATACTTGCTCTTGTTAGAGGATACATGGAGTCATTTAAAGAATGGCAAACACAGGAATTCAATGATTTAAGAAGAAGAATAAACAACACAGAAAAGAAAATAAATAAAATGGATATGACCTTAACAGAAATGGGGAAAAAAATGGACAAGATGGAAGAACGGGCAATAGCAGCAGAAATGGAGGTAGAAGACTTAAAAAAGAAATTGGAGGAATCTAATAAAAAAACTAAAGAGACACAAGAATTACTAGCCCAAAAAATAGATATAATGGAAAATTATAACAGAAGAAATAACATAAAGATAGTGGGCCTTAAGGAAGATGAAGAAGGCAAGAATATGAGGGAGTTTATAAAAGAATGGATCCCTAAGGCCCTAGGATGTCCAGAACTACAGCAAGAAATGGAAATAGAAAGGGCACATAGAGCATTGGCCCCTAAACCACAACCACAACAAAAACCAAGATCTATTGTAGTAAAATTCCTAAGATATACTACAAGAGAAAAGGTACTGGAGAAGACAATGGAAAAAGTAAGAGAGGGCAACAAACCACTGGAGTATAAAGGGCAAAAAATCTTCATTTATCCAGATATAAGCTTTGAACTCCTAAAGAAGAGAAAAGAGTTCAATACAGCAAAAGCGATTTTATGGAAGAAAGGATATAAATTTACACTGAAGCATCCTGCGGTATTGAAAATATTTATTCCAGGACAACAAAACAGACTATTCTCGGATCCAGAAGAAGCACGAAAATTTGCAGAACAATTACAAAAATAGACTGAGGGATGAAGACAGGTAATGAGAGCAAAAATGATCACGATTGATATGTATGTGGGTAAAGACAAAAATAGACTGAGGGATGAAGACGGGTAAGGAGGGTAAAAATGACCACGATTGATATGTATGCGGGTAAAGAGGTATAAGAGTGAATAGAAACAATGGGCATATGTGAAAGTATCTGTAATTAGAGGAAAACATAGAGAGTATAGACAAGAATTAATAAGGGCAGGTAATGGAATAGAGAGAATAAGGAGGGAATTAAAAGAGAGACCTTTGTGACATATAAAAAGCGAAATCTTTTCTGGGGGGGGCTGGGTGGGGGAAAAGAGCGGTCACTGCAAAATCAGTTGACGCTTGCGAGTGGATTCGCAAATCCAAATGGAGAGGGGAGATGTGGTTGTCCGACAAGGGATAAAGGGCAACTCAGGAGGGGAAGGGGAGATTGGGGATAAAGAAGATAGAAATAGGAGAATAAGGAAAATGTTGGATGTTGTAGGAATGTTGTCTGGTAAAGAGTTGAAAATAAGAAAACAGAAATGGAAAAGGAGGAAAGGTAATGATGGAAAAACAGAAAGAGAAGATAAACAAAATATAAAATGGCTACGCTGAACTATATGACTCTAAATATTAATGGAATACATAACCAAATTAAAAGGAAGAAACTACTAAATTTACTGAAAAAGGAAAAAATAGATATAGCATTTGTCCAAGAAACACACTTAACTGAATTGGAGCACAAGAAATTAAAGAGAGATTGGGTAGGACATGTAACAGCAGCATCGTATAATTCAAAAGCAAGAGGAGTGGCTATATTAATTAGCAAAAATGTGCCATTTAAAATAGAAGAGGAAATAATAGATCCAGCAGGGAGATATGTTATGATAAAATGTCAGATATATTCAGAGCTTTGGAATCTACTTAATATATATTCACCTAACGAAGAAGATCAAAAGTTTATGCAAGATATCTTCTTGAAGGTAGCTAATACGCAAGGGAACATACTAATAGGAGGGGATTTCAATCTGAATTTGGATCCAAATATGGATAAAACGGGGAAAAAAATTAACAGGAAGAACAAAGTAACCAAATTTATAATTAAATCAATGCAAGAAATGAAACTTGTGGACATATGGAGGAAACAAAACCCAAAAGAAAAGGAATACTCATACTACTCGACTAGACATAAAACATACTCAAGGATAGACCTATTCCTGTTATCAGCCCACATTCAAGGGAGAGTTAGGAAAACGGAATATAAAGCTAGACTATTATCGGACCACTCACCCCTGTTATTGGCAATAGAGCTAGAGGACATCCCTCCAAGAATGTATAGATGGAGATTAAACCCCATGCTACTTAAAAGACAAGATTTTAGAGAATTTATTGAAAAACAACTAAAAATGTACTTTGAAGTAAATACGGAATCAGTGGAAGATAAGTTTATACTATGGGACGCAATGAAAGCATTCATTAGAGGGCAAATAATAAGTTATGCAACCAAGATGAAGAAGGACTATAATCAGGAAACAGAGCAGTTGGAAAGGGAAATAATAAACATAGAAAAAAAATTAGCAATAAAGGAAGATACAACCAAAAGAAGAGAATTGGCGGATAAAAAAATAAAATATGAAACATTACAAACATATAAGGTGGAGAAGAATATAATGAAGACAAAACAGAAATATTATGAACTAGGTGAAAAAACACACAAAATCTTAGCATGGCAGCTTAAGACAGAGCACTCTAAGAAAATGGTATTGGCAACAAGGAAAAAAGACAAACAAATTACATATAATCCAAAAGAAATTAAGGAAAACTTCAGAGAATTCTATGAACAATTATACCGAACCGAAAACGAAGGGAAAGAAGGGAAAATAGATGAATTTTTGACTAAAATTGAACTACCAAAACGACAAATAGAGGAACAAAATAAATTAACAGAACCATTTGGAACAGTAGAAATACAAGAGATAATAAAAAATTTACCAAATAATAAGACACCAGGAGAGGATGGACTCCCAATAGAATTCTACAAAACATTTAAAGACCTAATAATACCGCCCCTCCTGGATGTAATCAACCAGATTGATGAGACACAAAACTTACCAGATTCATGTAAAACAGCAATAATTACAGTGATACTAAAACAAGGGAAAGATCCACTCTCACCAGCGTCATATAGACCAATATCTCTGCTAAACACAGATTATAAGATAATAGCTAAACTATTAGCGAACAGATTAGCAGAACAGGTACCGAAAATGGTAAATTTAGACCAAACTGGATTTATCAAAAAAAGACGCACAACAGACAATATTTGTAAATTTATTAACTTAATTCATGCAGTAGAAGGAAATAAAGCACCGGCAGTAGCAGTTGCTTTAGACGCAGAGAAGGCCTTCGACAGAGTAGAATGGAATTACTTGTTCAAAGTATTGCAAAAATTCAGTTTACCGGAGAAGTTTATTAATTGGATTAAAGCATTATATGAGGGACCGTTAGCGAAAGTGACAGTAAATGGACATGTATCAAAGCAATTTTACTTAAGCAGGTCAACGCGGCAGGGATGCCCACTATCACCATTATTGTTTGCGCTAGCTATAGAACCACTAGCAGAATCGATAAGAAGAGATAATAATATAAAAGGAATAAAAATAAAAGACAGGGAATATAAAATCAGTCTGTTTGCGGATGATGTGATAGTGTACTTAACAGAACCAGAACTATCAATAAAAGAACTATATAAGAAATTGAAGGAATATGGAGAAGTGTCGGGATACAAGATAAACGTAAATAAAAGTGAAGCAATGCCTATGAATAATGCGGATTTCTCAAAATTTAAGGAGGAATCCCCATTCAGATGGCAAACGCAGGCAATAAGATACCTAGGTGTGCAAATAAACAAAAATCTAGGCCAATTATATAAACTCAATTACAATCCACTAATGAAAAAATTACAGGACGATTTAGAGCATTGGAAAGAGCTACCACTAACACTGATAGGAAGGATAAACTGTATTAAAATGAACATTTTTCCAAGGATACTATACTTATTTCAGGCATTGCCAATACAACTGACAGAAAAATTCTTCAAAGAGTTAAAGAAAATAATAAGGAGATTTTTATGGAGAGGGGGGAAACCGAGGATAGCACTAGATAAATTAACAGAATGGTATAAACAAGGAGGTTTACAATTGCCAAACTTCAAAAATTATTATAGAGCCGCACAATTAAGGTACCTATCAGATTTTTATCAAACAAGGGAAAAACCAGACTGGACGAGACTAGAATTAGATAAAATAGGGGAAAAGATACCTGAACACATATTATATAAATGGGACGAAAAATTGGTACAACATAGAACTTCTCCAGTATTACACCATCTCCTCAATATATGGAAGAAGATTCATGTAGAAAGAAATAAAATAAATTACCAAATACCAAAACTAATATTGACGCAAAATAAGCTACTCCCTTTTACAATAGACAACCTTGCCTTTAGAAAATGGGAAAAAAAAGGGATTAAAAGAATAGAAAATTGTTTTTCAGGAAGTAGATTCTTATCCTTTGAACAAATGAGAGATAAGTACAATATAACTGGAGATACAGCACTGGCATATTACCAACTGAGATCCTACTTGAAAGATAAATTAGGAAGCAACTTGAGTTTACCAGAGGGAAGTAACCTTGAATATGTGATTACAGATACAATGTTAATCAAAAGATTTATAAAAAAATATGTATATTAAACTGCAAGAAATGGAGAATGAGGAAACAAATGGTAAAACTAAACAAAAATGGGAACAAGATTTAAATATAAAGATAAAAAAGGAAACATGGGAGAAGTTATGCTCTGGAACGATGAGAAATACAATAAATACGAGGCTGCGTATGATACAATATAATTGGTTACACAGACTATACATTACACCGCAAAAGTTAAATAAAGGGGACCCAACAGTATCTGATAGATGTTTTCGATGTAAAAAAGAAAGGGGAACAACAATTCATGCAATCTGGACATGTGAGAGAGTAGAAAAATTTTGGGATGATCTCAATCAGATATTAAATAAAATAACAGAAAACAATATACCAAAGAATCCAGAGATCTTTCTCCTAAGTAACATAAAAAATAAAGAATTTGGAATTGACTTGGAAGATGCACAAAAAAGATTTGTCAAGATAGCCCTAGCCGTAGCAAAAAAAATGTATTATGTCAACCTGGAAATTGGAAGATAATTTGAAAATACAACAATGGTATATAGAAATGAATAAATGTATTCCATTAGAAAAAATAACATATAGTTTAAGAAATAATATTGAAATATTCGAACAAGTATGGGAGCCTTACATTAAATACAATAGCGAAAACCTACCGGGAACAAACATTACCCAAGTTGATGGAAGGAGAAGAAAAGAAAAGAATGGACTCAGTAGAATTTCTGGTGTATTTTTGTTGAATGACAACATTGTCTAACTGAATTAATGCAACCTAGATTGTATACCTAAAATGGATGAGAGGGGGGGGGGTGGGGGGGTGGCTCGGGAGGAGGGAGGGGGGAGGGAGAAAAAGTCACTGTAAATGTGTGGAAAAGAAAAAGTGTATATCATGGCTATTGTGATTTATGGTGTGAAAAATAAAAAATTTTAAAAAAAACAACCACAATTCCCACCAACTCCAGCAAGATACTTCCATCAAACTCATCTTCTTCCACCCTTCACAACATTCTGAAAAGATGCAGTATCTCTCTAAGAATTTAAAACATCCCCAATGCATCTTCCCTTCATGTTGTACCTTCCTGTAAAGGTGAAGAACTTGCAGTACCAGTTCTTTTACCTCCTACTTCCATGTTCATGTTCTCAAATTTTATTTCCTCATTAAATAATGATCAAGTTCTACTTCTTTCAATTCAAATACTTTATTTTCAGCTCATGGTGAAATTTTCCTGTAGGTCAAACATAGACCACATGATTAAATATGTCTATTTAGTCCACAAATGTGACCCTGAACTTTCAATTGCTAACTGTAATACTCCACCCCATTCAATTTCTGAACTTTCAGTCCTTAATTATCTAAAGAATCTCAAGACAAACTGGAGAGACAGAATGTATGTTTGATTAGATGCTCTTAAAAAAATTAAAATTTATCAATTTTAAATCATAATCACTGCTGCATTGTCTTGGTAGGGACACTGACATTGTCACAAATGTTTTCTTTCTTAACCTGTTCCTTTAATAACATTTATTTCTATCATTTCACCACAATTACCTTCTATCCAATCATATATTCCATTTCAATTTCACCTTCCCTAATCATTAACACTTTTAGAAATCGGTACAAATTTCCTGTCTGGTGAAATGCTTTGAATGTTAATTCTATTTATTAAAGACATCGTGTTGTCTGTGTACTTTGAGTTTTTTTTATTAATTTAATAGAATTACTGGTGTTCCAGATCATTTGTGAAATTAATCTGAAATTAGTAAAGTGAAAGTGGCAAAAATATAAAAAGACTGATGATTCAAAATATTAGATAGACATCTCTTTAAAATTACATACAAATTGTTATTTCTAACAGAAACCTTCAGATGTTATTAAAATCATGTTCAGAGGAAATTGGCAATTACCATTGATGATATTTTTTTCCTTCTTGCCAAAGAGTTATAGGTGAAGAAATGCAAATGTTCAAGGAAATAACAGTAATGCACCCAAAAGCAATGGTCACATTTGTCTCTGTTTTCTAGATGTGTTCTGCTGCCTGTTAGAATGTTCTGGCATTCTTTTCTGCCTGTCAAAAATCTTTCACGGAGAGATGTTATAACAGTGAGGTAGTTAAGACAAATTCCTACTTCTATGGAGAACAATGGGAAAGCTCAATCACTAGCAACATTAAAACATTAAAAGTGTGTACAACTGTACATTGATATAAATAGAATAAAATGAATTAAACCTCAAATAATATTAATATGCAAATACCCTGATGTCCTCTATTCCCACTTATGTGACAAACCAAACAATTCTTGGGTACTGATTTGCAGCCTTGCTCCATGGTGCTTGTGACACTACACATGCAGGATTCTCCTTTCTGCAGGTTTCTGGTTATTAGTGAAAAAACCTGAAGAATATACAATTTTTTTAAATAATACATTTTGTACTTTTCTGAAACATCTCCTTCAAGTTAAAATCCAAAGGAACAACAGCCCCCTTTTATAAGTGTGGGGAAAAAAATCCTAAATTTCTGTTCATTTTTTTTTTATTTTTTTTTTTATAAATGTTTTTTTTTGGTCCATGAAGAAAAAAAGGGAGTCCCATCCAACGTAGGAATCATATTGCAAATTCTTTCAAAAAATTCCTTATTAAGCCAACTCTGCTAAATGGCAGTGCAATTTCACAACATACTTCAAAAATTATTGCATGCAAGGTTTACCAGAGATTTAATGATCTAAATTCTTGTTCAAAATCTTTTTAGTACTTTTATACAATTCTTCTGATGTAAAATATCTACAACCAGATGTACAAATGTAGTATCACAAAAGAGAACTGTGCTGGAGTGAGAGAAATAAATGCAGATGCTTGAAATCTGAAGCATCAGAAAATATTACAAGTGCTTAGTGGATCAAGCATGGAGAAATAGACAGCATTTCAGGTTAAGGGACTTGCATCACACTTGAAATTTAGAAAATATGTTTACTGACTTGATTATCACATCCTTTGATTGTCTAAACTGTAACTCATTTAAATGAATAACCACACAAGGCAGAAATGTAGAAAATTAGAAATGACTTTGAGAAGCATAATATTGCACCAATGTTCAAAAAGTCACTACAAATATATTCATTTCCTTGGTGACAAACAGGACTCCAGTCTAAAATTCCTCATGGTGGTAGATTATCATTTGAATGAAACTTCTCTATTTACGTCCAACCTTGATTGAAATTGTTATTACAATTTATCAGCAAGTTCAGTGTAATTTTGTTCTTAGAAACTGGAAACTATGATCAGCCATTATTCGAGGTAAATGTAGGAGTGAGTAAAAGGATGAACTCCAAAACTTGATAAAATACAAGGGACCCTGATGAAATTGGCATCATTTTAAAGTTCATGACATGGATTTGATATTCTGTAGTGCTGGACACAGGCAAGAAAGACTCAGCCACCACATTGAAAGTCGTTAATGATTGTTTTTATTCAAATTCAGCGCGCAGCCTTTTAAGGGCAGCATGAGCTCAGTCACCTCGTGCATTGTGACATCATAATCGCTGCCCCAGGCGCGCGCTGGGTAGGAGACGAGGCAGGGAGAAATCCTGACAGTGCCATCTTCCCATGGCTGCCCTGCCACGTGGCATTACACGTGGGGCCGGTTCACCATGAGAGAGTGCGCCGCCACAATTCTTCCTTTCAATATTTTTATTAGTCTCATCATATAAATGTTACATAGGTACAGGAGAACAAAATAGAATATTGTAACCTATGTTACATTAAAAAGTGAAAAAAAATTAAACTACTATTCTATTTATCTAACTCCACCCTACAGAGGCAGACTACTACTGATAATTAAAAATAACCAATGGGGTCAGAAACCAAAAAATAGTTAATCTTACAAATTTTGAAGATAATTGAGAAAAGAACCCCAAAAAGAAACAAAATTAAGATTCATTTCAATAGCAGAACATCTATTTTTCTCCAAGTCAGACATACCATCATTTCGGATAAGGGAGGCAAGAGCAACTACGTGGGATTGTGAAGTAGTCAGAATCAAACCAGATGGTCAACATTCTAAAGAGAGCAATACAAGGATTTGGAATCAAATATTAAGAACTAAAGACAACATACTAAATATCCTTTCACAAAAATTGGAAAGAAAAGGACACAACCAGAACTTATGATGCAATGCATCATCAGTTATACATTTATCATGTTTTGAAGAGAGATTAGAATAGAATTTAGCCAATTGAACTTTGGAATAGTGGGCCCAGTGTACTCCCTTAAATTGTTATATTGAGTGTCTAGCACAAAGAGAGGATGAATGCACTCACTTCCAAATAGAATTCCATGTAGATTTGGAAAATGGCTGTTGACAATGTTAATATTTAATTCTCTCTAGGGAATGTTGGAATCTAGGGGTTAAAACAGTATGAAATAAATGATTAATTAATAAGTGTATATTTACTGCATGGTTCAGGGAAAAAGGAATGTGATTAAGTGGCAATCACAGCATGGAGCAAAGTTGGCTGAACAAAATTGTCTCTCCAAAATACAGGGAGAGGAAATGCATAAAACGATTTAGGAGGAATGCTCAAACTAAAGGAGGTGGTGAGTAGCACAGGAGACACAGGCCAGATCAGAACAAAGAATGGCCTGTAAGAAACAAAGGGAATGGAAAACCAGTCTAGGAGGAAGATTAAGGCAGGAGGAGGTGTTAAAGAGAACAGCAGAAATTGGCCAGACAAGAACAGAATGGTGATTAGAAATATCTGGGGATGAATTAATTTCTGATCAACACAACGGGATAGTCTGGCCTGGAGGATTAAGATGGGAGTGCTACACCCCAGATATCTGCAAAACAGGAGATGACTTGTGATAACCCTTATGCAAAAAGATCCAGCAAAGTAAGACAACTTTTGTTCTGTATGATAATGAAATCTAGCAAAGGAAGCCAACTTTTGTTCTGTATAAACTGAACCAACTGGACAATAGGGGTCAGTCTTGGGGAGTAGCTCACTGTGCAAGTGACCTATGAACTAATGAGTGACCCAGAGCTCTGTTAAGTTTTATTCTTGTGCTGTGTAATAAATTGACTGTTGAACCGAATACCTTCTCCTATCACTTCATTCAAAGAACGCGCTGGACTCAGACTACACATAGACTAAATTAAGAGTAAGTTAAAGCCAGAGTCCGACAGGAACTATCCCCTAAAATTTAGAAATAAATTCATAAAGACCAGATACCATGCCTTTATAATTAGGTTGGAAATTATAAATCTTCCCTATATTAGGTTCTAGGTCTTTGGGGAGCTTCGAAATTAAAGAATTTAAAAAGCTCCTAACTTATAAATAGCAAAAAAGCCTAGGGTATTTTAAATTTGATGGATAATTATTCAAAAGAAGCAAGATTTTGGTCAGTAAAAATATTTGAAAAAGATTGGATACCTAAATTTGATGTTCTAAGACCATGATACATAGAATAATAGGCTACAATAATACTAGATAACTATGGTACTCAAAACAAATGACATAGGTTTAAAAATTTTAATTCATTCTTTTCAGAATTACATGTTTAAAATTTGACTTTATCCAGAGTGGAACATGGAACAAAATAATGACATTTACAGAATGCTTTTATTTACTCCACAAATTCATTTGGACATTTTATAATAGAATCTTGGATGGAGACTCATACAAGCAAAGTCCAAAATATATTTTCATTACTGAAAACCCCCACTCTTGCATCCTCCCTTGGGAAACAGAATACACATCTTGTCTTGAATACACATCTATTTTAGCAGACTTTCCAGTGCCTTGCCAGGCAAAATTTATAAATTTATAAAATGAAGTGACACAGAGTTGGCAAAAATCACTTTCTCCAAATTCAGGAGAACAAACCAAAACATTCACCAAAATTTCAAGGCACCACAGGGATATCCCCAAGGCTGATTCCATAACATCTTCCAATTATTTGGAAATACATGAAAACTTTCATCAGGCCAACATCCCCAGTATTGAGGCCCGATTTACACTGAGTTGATCCCATTGGACAGAGCTCGTTATTTGTTTGCCTGGCACCAGATTCTTTCAGGAGGAGTTTACCGAATGGACAGAAGACTCAAAGCTGTTCTCAAGGCATCAGAGTAAAAATTGACCAATGCAGAAACAGGCTCTTCATCCCACATCCACCCCTATCTACACTAATCCTATGAGCTGTATTAGGTCTATAACCTTCTACATTTTGGTGAATCAAATATTTGTCTTCATATTTCTTAAATTTTGTGAGAATATTGCATTCCAGTCACAAACATCTTTATGAAAATAAATCCCCTCTTGGTTCCTTTATAATTCACTTTAAAAGTATGTTCTCTGGTCTAAGATATTCCTAGCATTGAGGTGGTGGGGGAAGGGAAAGATGCCTGTTATCTTCCTGATCTATTCCCCTCAATTCATGTTCATTAGAACTCCATCTCGGACTCCTCTGTTCTAGTGAAAACAAACCCAACTTTTCCAGCCTCATCTTATAAATGTGCATTTCCTCTGCACCTTTCCAGTGCAATGATATCCTCTTTATCATGTGGACAACTTGAACTCCACATAATATTCCAGCCGTGGCTTCATCAATGTTTTATGCAACCTAATGTCCCAACTTTTACATACTATACCGCAGCCAATAAAGACAAGCATCCCATTGGCCTTCATCATCTTAATGACCTGTGATATAACTTTCAGGGATCTGTGGAAATAGCCCAAGGTACTTTTATTTATCAATATTCCTTAAAGCCCCACAATTTACTGTGAACATCCCACTAATTTTTGCCTTCCAAAAATCCATCACTTCCTTAAAAAGTGCTATACCCTATTGATTTCTTAGAGGTACTGGCTCTTGTATGATCAATGGGGAAAGAGTGTTTGGGTTTGCACTGAGGATTGTATAGGTTGGGAGCATACCAAAGCTTGGTGTAAATTGCAGAGGGAGAACACTGCCACAAACTATCCACTTGCCTAAGGAGACTCCTGCCATCTCATCTGCAAAAGAGTCAGTAATTCCCACATTATCAGCCTTAGAGCAGGGGTGGAAGGTAAATATTGATAAATTAAACCATGAAGGAAAGTCTTGAATCACAGTGAAATTGATCAGCAGATTAAAGAGGAAGTTTAATGAATTTGCATGCCACTAGTAACAATAATTTTAAAAATCCACTTTAAATATTCAAGTAAAAGTCAATGACCAGTATATTGAAATATATGTAAATACAGCTGTTGATTGATTGCTCACTAACTGGCTTTAGCAAACTGCTATTAGTGAAAAACATGCTGAGCCTGACATCCTATTCTGTTCAGACAGATTCACATGATAGTCAGCCTGTTGGGTTTCAGGAAAACACCAATACAAATAACCAAAGGGGGATTTGTGTGGCACAGTGGAGAAGCAGTTATTTTGATCCTGACCTTGGGTTCTGTCTGTGCAGAGCTTGCATGATCTTCCTATGGCTCTGTGGGTTGCTGCTAGGTGTTCAGCTTATCCCCCACGTCATAATTAAAATGAAGATTAAAATAATGGAGAATAAATGAAGGTTTATTGTCAAATACTTGGGCACAATGTACTTAAAGATCCATGAAAGTCTTGCTTGCTGCCCCTACAACAGGTACATAAACTATTAAACAAAAGGTACAAATTTCACAACTGTGGATGCAGTAGGATCTAGTATGAAAATAAGCTCAGAGTACGTGGGTGACTGAACTGATTAGAGTTGAAACAAAGATTGTTCCACGTTGGTCACAAAATGACTGGTGATACGTGTGCCCATAGCTGCATTTTTGATGTGTGGAGGTGAAAGAAAAGGAGAAGCCAAGCAAATGTTTGGATAGAAGAAAGTTAAACCTCTGTTCAAAGAAGTGGTAGACATTCAGACCTCCATGGATGTGTAAAGGTATTGTACATCCACAGTGAAGATGAACTGCTTAGGACAAGGGAATTAGCAAGTATCAAGATGGTAGAGGGTGTCCTGAATGTACATGAGAAAGGACTGAACCATGGATAAAAAGAGTCCAGGTGGGCAAGATACTAGTTTGGTAGTGCAAAAGCAATGAATCTGCATGGACAGTCTTGTTTGTAAACCTTGGGCAGGAGGTAGAAGCAAACTCTTCAAAGCTGGAGCACCTCAAGGTTCAAAGCTTAATGGTCACATTATTTCACTTCCAATTTATTTTCTTCCACATCTTGTCCTTCCTGAACTTCTCTGCTAACTGGACAAACTGGTTTTCTTTCAGTTCTAATGAAGAATTTCAGAGCCAACATGTCAACTATATTTCCATCCACGGATGCAAAACAGCTGTTGTTTTTTTGGGTTTTATTTCAGATTTCTAATGTCTTCAGTTTCTTTTGATTTTCATGATGAATTTCACCTTGTTTGTATTATAATGTAGGTGTGAACAATCCAAGAACCTTGAAGAAACCAGATACACATTCAAGACCCCTCTGTGAATTCTACAATATTACTTTCACCCACTGCATGTTTGACATTATTTGTACACCTCAATAAAGCCAAAAGGGTTGCATTATTAAAAAGTTTTGATAATCTACACTCTATTATCCTAAATTTAGAAGGATGAGGGATGACCAAATCAAGGTGCTGAAATGATACAGGAATGTTACTGTTTAAAAAGTATTTATTTGGTTTGAAAATCCAAGATATGAGGGGATGATCTAAAATAAAGCTAGTGAAAATTTAAATCACAGAGCATTTATTCAAAATGTTGGCGTAAATCTGACACTCAGTCTAACAAACACCATGGATGCTGGATCAATTGAAATTTTCTATGCTGAGACTGATAAATTTTAGATGAAAGGCAAGTATAGATCAGTGAAACAGAATCAAGGGGCTGAATGACTTCCTCCAATGAACATCAAGTTATATCAATGTGCCTATCAATGGTTGTTAAAACAATAAACTTTAGATTTTCATCACACTGCTGTATTCGCAGCAAGAAAAGCCAGAATACATTTTACCAGGAGTTTTGAAATGTTTTGAAATGTTACAAAATGAGATGTGCTGGTTAAATTTGAGCATGAAGATAACAGGTATGTAATAAAAGTGAACTAATCTGATTGTCATTATTTTATTTAATAATTATTGTACCTACTGCAGCCAGACAGTTACAGTAAAACCCCAAGTATCTGGCACTTTTGGGGATTAGTAGATACTGGATAAGCGAGTTTTCCAGTTGCTTGAATGGAAAACGATCAGTGAGGAATGCCAAATTTAAACCAGTATTTTTTACCCATTTATTTTCCGTAATTTTTTTTGCCGGTTGCGAGATAATGGGGATTTCACAGTACTTGTAAAGAGAAACTATCATAGTAAACTACTTGAATTAAATTAAAAAGAGACAATAAAATAGACATTTAATTATTCACAGATATCCTAATGCAAAAGAAGTGACTTGCAATTGTGCAAGCAGTCCTTTTGCCATGCCAGAGCAGTCTATGATTAGCATGTCAAAGGGGTGTTCAAGAGCCTGATAGTTGTTGGAAAAAATTGCCCAAAGGTAGCAATGAAAGGTTGTGTCTCGAGTGCTGGAGGTCTTTTAAGATATTGGCTGTCTTCTTGAGCCAATGCCTCACATAGGTGCCTGCAATGGAAATGAGGCCAGAGCTTGTGATGAACCTGGCAATGTTACCCTAGTCAGTATACTTTCTACAATGCATTTGCAGATGACATGCCAAATTTTCTCAGACTCCTCAGGAACTAGAAGAATAGGTCTATTGACCAAAAGCAAGAAAATAATGATCCAGTTCACCTCATCGAGGCTCCTTGCAAATCCGATGCATCGACCTTACTAATTCCAGCTATGACATCAGGCAATCAAAAGGGTGTTGAACACTAAATATATAGATATACAATTGATTAGAAAAAAATAGGGCATCCATTCATTTCTTTAACATTTGACTATTTTTTGGCCTGTGACTAAAGAACACCAGAAATATATGTGAAATTTTTTTGCATGGCAGTGGATAATGAAATAATTATAATCATTCAGCAGAGGGAAGAAATGAGATTCCAAGAATGATGAATAATTAGTTATATAGATGTCAAGTGTTTGGGCAGAGTGATCTGAAGAGTCAACAAATAAAAATCCATATTTGGGGGGGGGGGGGGGGGAAATAGAAACTAAAACATGACAAAGATTCACTTAATGTTATTAAAGAAAAAAAAACCCTACTTTATCTATTCATTCTTATATGCAATCAAAATGCTTACAAGTCAACAGCTCCATCAGCAATTTCTTTAGAACTTCCACTGATAGGTGGTTATAACTTTGGTGAAGTGTGGCACCTGTGCCTAATGGCTCCTTTCAATCTGTGATCTACTTCTGCAATCATAGTGCCTGTAAGATTTCCATAATGTACTGGTAGTTCTTCAGTTCAAAGAAGACATGTTGTTGAGCAGTTCATTTGTGGACATGAAGGTGACTTTGCAGTCCCAGTCTCAAAGTGCAGAGTCTAGCACAATGGGGTACTGGAAGTCTGGTTTTGTATTAACTCTAACTGCCGGTCAGGTTTTCCATCAGTTTTTGGCAGCACCCATCTTCAAAGCTGGTGTGGGCTTCATATCACAGGGCTCACCAACGGGATCGGTTAGCAGGCACAGCTTCTAGTTCTCTTGGTTGGAGGTCACAGTAGCATTAGGTTTCCTTCACAGTGTCTTTATAGCACTTGCATGGATGACCTTGAAGTTTCCTTCCAGCCTTCAGTTCACCAGAGAGCAGCTGAAAAAATTTACGGTGGTCCTTCAGATGACATGTCCCACCCACTGCATCTGAGCTCTGATGATAAGGGAACTCAGTGCTGATGCAAGACCTCCAGGTTGGAGACACGGTCTTGCCAATAGATGCCAAGGGTGAAACAGAGGGTGTGCATGTGGAATTTCTCCAGTTGTTTGATGTGACTTCAGTACAGAGTCCAGGTCTCCCATCCGTATAGGAGAGAAAGGGTGACCGCAGCTTTGTGGAGATGCAAACATGATGTTGATAGAGCACTCCGGTAGGCAGCCTCCCCATAGTATGGCTGGACTTGCTGATTCTGGAGTAAATTTCTTTGTCCAAAGACCCATCACTCGAGATGTTGCTCCCCAAGTATTTGAATATATATTTATGATAATATGCATTTATGTACACCTCTATAATATACATTTATGTAAATACAAGTTTGTAGCAGTAGCTATGAGGGGGAAACAACAGAACTACCTGCTGGAGTCAGTTTTGTTTCCAAGGGTTTATCGAAAAAGAACGCGCTGCACCTTATAAGACGGCCGTCAAGTCCCAACCCTGCATTGGCAGAGACGCAACAATGCAGCAGAGTGCGCATGCATGGCCCCTCCGCCCACAAGGGAAGCAAAACCTGGCGGCACTATCTTGACGTGGCTGCTCCGCTGCCTCAGCTGTGACAAACACGAAGCCGGTTCACCTGCGTCGCGACATGCACCGCCACAAATTAATCATTTTTATTTCAATAAACCATTCTGAAAATTAGTGAATTCATCGGGTAAAAAAAAAATCACATTATATTATGCTTGTTGGTTATCCTGCCTGTAAAGAAAATGTATTTACTTAAAGCCAAGATAATTCAGTGGAAAAGAAAGTGGGTATGGCACAATCTGGGCTGCAAATTTGCTCCAAATTGTTTAAAGCTATCAAAAAAAATTAATTTCAGTTTTTTTGTATCCTATATCTAGCATAATTGCCATTATAATATTTTATAGAAGAAAATATTTGAGATTGTGGAAAACAGCTTTGGCATTGCATTTTCCATTTGTGATTAACTATATCTCAATACACACAAAAAAAATCAGTTGAACTTTATAGTTGTCATCTATTAAGTACTGTATCACTGTGGAGAAAAAAAAAATCCATCAATCAATATCCACTGTCTCCTTTCAGATTGCCAATTTTAGATCCAGTTTGCCAATATGCCTCAAATTAATTGTGATTTAACCTCTGGACTAGCCTACCACATGGGTCCTTCTCAAAACAATCCATGTAAATGTCTAAAACATTGCCTTCATCTATTTTCATAATTACCTCCTCAAAAAAAAAATCACATTTGTGAGATACAATCTCCCTCCGCATGAACCACATTCATAATCTGTCACTGCTTTTCCAAGTGAACATGAATACTGTCCCTCAGAATTTTATCTAACAATTCCCTACTATTTTGCTACAAGGCTCACTGGGCTGTTTCCAAGCCCATCCTTACTGCTGTTTTTGAGTAAGGGACATCAGTGATCTTGCAGTGTTCTGCTACATTACTCATGGCTAACAAAGATGCAGAAATAACAGAACCACAGCAATCTCCTCCCTTTCTTCCCTTTGCACACTGGGAGAGATCCCATCAGGTGTTGGGGATGGATCCACAACTTCCTGCAATTCAAGGCCCTATCTTGAGGACCAGCCTTACCCTTTTTTCATGTTTACCCTAAAGCCTCTCGAAATAGTATCTTTCCTCAAAAGTTTTCTGTGCCATCTTTATTCTGGAAGGCAAGTTTTACAACAGCTCCCTTTGAGGACACATTTTATGAATTCTTCTTTATTTAAGCCTCTTGTCCTGAAGCAATTTCAGTTAAAAATGGGAAAGTTAAAATTCAAAACAACTACAACTGAATTCACATCTGAATTCCGGACACCAGCCTGCTTGTTTCCCCTCATACTTTGTAGCTTGGGCTTGAAATGTTGGTTAGATATCTTAATCTCCTATGGACACTGCAAGACCTGCTGAGTTCCTCCAATATTGCTATTTCTCCTACATCCGGTGCCCCCATTATGGTCTCCTCTACATTGGAGAGAATGGACGCAGTTCGGGGGATCACTTCACTCAGAACCGTAGTACTGACCGCCACAATAGCAGGGATCTCCCAGTGGCCATTTCAATCTCCCATTTCAATTCCCCTCCCCATTCCCAGGCTGACAGGTCAGTCCAAGGTCACATGCATTGACAGACTGAGCACACTTTCAAATTGGAAAACCAACACCTCATATTCCATCTGGGCATCCTCCAGCTTTCTAGTTTCCAATACTCCACTCCCCTCTTTCTACACTTCCCATCCCTTTTTGTCCAGCACTCTCTCCTTCTCTATCTCTGCATTCAGAGCCATCCCCTCCCCATATCAATTCTCACCTTTCCTCTCCTATGAATGTCCAATTCTCAATTTTTGTCTGTTGCCCTGTGATCCTCCCCCTGCACTTTCTTCCCTTTGTCACATTTGTGGCCCGAAATGTGAAGTTAATAACACATCGAACACAAGTTTTATCATGTAAACTTCTCAGAGTCTTTATTCTCCAGTTTCTTTTGTTTTCCTGCTTGTGCACTTATCTCTCTCTCATACCACGTGACTTCCGGTACATCTCATACATATTTATTATCATGACATCCCTCCTTTAATCAGAAATAAACTTTACCTTCACTTACCAATATCCCTCTGAAACATACAAACATCGTAACTAATGGTAATACTATATCTTGCGAATATCTCTGCTAACACTTGTATTGTTTTTTCAGTGGTTGTGGACTTCAACACCACGTACTCATAGTATCTGCTGTAGTAATCTATCACTACCATAATTGATTCACCCGTCGGCAAAGGTCCAAGAAAATCAACAGCTACGTCGATCCATGGTCCTGTCGGGAGTTGCGTACTCCGGATCGGTTCTGGCGGATTACTCCTATTTGTGATTTGACATCCATGACAAGTTTTAACAAATTTCTCTGCGTCCTTATCACAACCTGGCCACCATACCTTTGTCCTGAGGTTTTGCTTGGTACCAACAATACCTAGGTGTCCTTCATGCGCTAAGGATACGATCTTCAGTCTCAATCTTTGCGGTATCACCAATCTGCAACCTCTTAATACACACTGTCCGATGCAACAAAGTTCGTCTCTAATGGGAATGTAAGCCTTGTGAGTACACTTGTCCCATTGTCCACTCTGTATGCATTCTCTTACTTCCCTGAGTTCTGGATCACGTTCGGATTCTTTCTCGACTTCCTTCGTAGTCACAGCTTTCGGTGTCGACTGAATAGCTACGAAGCGTATAAAGCTCTCCGTTTATGTTCCCAATTCTGACTTGGATTGTGGACCACCATCCTTCACCAATCTGGACAGTGGATCTGCAATGTTTGTTTTCCCTGCAATGTGGATTACTTTATATTTGTAGGGTTGTAGTCTGAGTACCCATCTCTCTATTCTGGCACATGGTTTGGATCTAGGTGCATAGATCACCTCTAATGGCTTATGATCTGTGATGAGTTCAAATTCAATGCCGTATAAATATGCATGGAACCTCTCACAGGCCCATACAAGTCCAAGTGCTTCTTTCTCTGTCTGAGTGTATCTTCTTTCCACGCCTGATAACGATCTGCTGGCATAGGCAATGATTCTTGGTCCTCCATCATGCATCTGGACCAACACGGCTCCTAAACCAACTGGGCTGGCATCCGCTATGACTTTGGTTGATGCCGCCGGATCGTAATATCCAAGAGTTTTTGCATCTGTCAGGCTTTGCTTCAGCGCTGTGAACTCTTTCTTCTGCTCAGATCCAAAATGAAATGGTACACCTTTCCTGGTTAGTTTCCTTAGTGGTTCTGCCACTGTAGCGAAATTAGGAATGAACTTTGCACAAAAATGAACCAATCCCAGGAAAGTCCTCACCTCTGTTGCGTTCTGAGGTGCACGTGCCTCTGCAATAGCTTTCACCTTGGCCTCTGCAGGGTTTAGTCCTTCCCGTGTAAGTCTGTGTCTCATGAAGTCCATTTCTGACACACCGAACTGGCACTTGTTTCCATTCACGGTAAGGCCTGCCTCCTGTAGTCTAGATAGTACACGCCTCAACCGTTTGTCATGCTCTTCCTTCGTTGGTGCATGGACTATGATGTCGTCAGAAATGTTGGCCACTCCAGGAATGCCTTGAATCGATGGATTTCATACTGGTAGATCTCCGAAGCTGCATTAATTCCAAATGATAGTCTCTTGTAACGATACAATCCACAGTGAGTCACAAACGTTGTTACATCTCAGGAACCTGGATCCAGCTCTAATTGATGATAGCCCCATTTCAGATCAATTTTTGAGAATACCTTGCTGGTAGTTAGTTCTTGAAGTATTTCCTCCACTGTTGGTATAGGGTGTCGTTCTCTAATTATAGCTTCATTGGCCATTCTCATGTCAACACAGTCTTATGTCACCCTTTGGTTTGGGCACAATTACTACGGGACTGACCCATTGTGTCGAATGTTCCACCGGTTCAATAATGTCTTGTTCGATCAATTCTTTGATTTTGGCTTCGACTTTCCCACGAAGTCCAAACGGAGTTCGGCGCATTGGTTGTGCCTTGGGTTTGACCGTTTCATCTACCGCTAGCTTCAATTGTCGACCTTTCAGCTTTCCTACTCCTTGGAAGACTGCGGGGAATTCTTGCTTCATATCCTCGTATGACTGAATTGAATTGACACAAGCTCCAATATGAAGTACTGCCAGGTCTTGCTTCTACTCAGCAATGGTTCTCCCCTCTCTTCTATGACCCCTCTCTTCTATGACCATAAATTCTGCTTCGGTGTACTTATCTCCAGCTTCAACAGTTGCAGTAAAACATCCAATGGTCTGCAATGGCTTGGTTGCTGTGTATGGATACAGTTTCTTGGAACACTTCTTTGAGGTACAGATGATCTTTTTCCTTTTCAACTTCTCCCATAAATGTCGATCAATCACATTACTGTCACTGCCTGAGTCTACAATAACCTGCACTGTCACTCCACCAATGATCACTGGGACCCTCTCATGATGTACTTCATTCAATGTAAATTGGTAACAACTCTGTTCCTCCTGGGTATCATCATTGTCACCGTCTATCTGGAGAATGGTATCTTTCTTTCCAGGATACTTTCCTTTCCCCCAGGCTTTGCCTTTGTAAGTTGTACTCTCCCTCTTCTGGTCTGCATTGGACTTGCTTTTGCACTTCTTTGCAAAGTGGTCCTTACCTCCACACTTTCTGCAAACTTTGCCTTTGGCCGGGCAATACGGGTCTTTTCCAAAGTGACCTCGGTTTCCACATCGATAACACTCCACGTCCTGTGTCGACGAATATCTTGGCTGGTTATGGCGATGTGAGAGCCTCTTAATTTGCTGGCTTGAGTTGTCTTTCAGGGTCATGGTATGAAATTGCCCTTCAACAGCCTCTAATGCAGCAGCAATGGCTAAAGCATCGGTGAGTTCCAACTCACTCCCTCTTTCCAGTAGACGTCTTCTGAGTTTATCTGATCTGCAGTGCTGTACGACTTCATCCAATAATTGGTTGTCCAAATCAGCTGGCATGTAATTGCATCCAACAGCTAGCTGGCATAGTCTTGTCACGTACTGAGCAATTGTCTGGCCATCTTGTCTCGTTCTCCGAAACAAATGGCGTTGAAATGTAGCATTCAGTGTCACTACATAGTGTGCATTTAATGCATCTACCGCTTTCCGGTACTCATCCTTTCTTCCAGTATTCAAAAGTGTCTTAAATGTTTCCCGAACTGCGGGACCAGCAGTGAAAAGAAGTAACGCCCTTCTCTGTGCTTTCTGTTCAACCGTACCGGTATCTAGAAATAGGCCATGACTGTCGGCGTAGGATTCAAATTCTTCCAGCCATGCCTTCCACTTCACACTTACAGTGCTTGCATCACCCGTTGGGTCAAAATGAGCAATTCCACTATGTGTTAGAAAGTCACCGTCTGCACCAGCCATGAGGAAATATTCCAGCCCCAAAAGTACTGAGTCAAAGAGAAAATTCTTATCACCTTGAAGTTGTCTGTAATCCTCTGTAATCTTGTTTAGTCTTTAATTTTCTTCAAGCTTCTTTCACCCTCGTCGCCAATGTCACATTTGTGGCCCGAAATGTGAAGTTAATAACACAAACACAAGTTTTATCATGTAAACTTCTCAGAGTCTTTATTCTCCAGTTTCCTTTGTTCTCCTGCTTTTGCTCTTATCTCTCTCTCATACCACGTGACTTCTGGTACATCTCATACATATTCATTATCATGACACCCTTCTCCTCAGCCTTTTTATGAGTGTGCTGCATTTAGCTCATGTCTTGAAGAAGGGCTCAGGTTCAAATCATCAGTTATATATCTTTACCTCCTATGGACACTATGAGGCCTTCTGAGTTCCTCCACCATTTGTGTTTTGACCTCAATCATAGCATCTGCAGACTTTCTTGTTTCACTCCTCCAGCCATTTTGTTTTCACTTTGAATTCCTGTTGACTAAAGGGAGGCCAATAGCTTAACCCCATTAAAGTGATTGCCTCTTCCTTATACCCACATTCAAGCTATATAGCCTCATTGGTTGTCCCCTCTAGGATATCCTCCCTGAGGACCTGTACTGCCACAGTGCTCTCACTGATCAGCAGTATAACACCTCAACCCTTTTTGAAACCCCCTGGCATGCCTTAATTATTTATACCCTGGAACTTTGAGCTGCCAGTCTTGATATTCCCTTAACCAAGTTTCTGTGATTGCAACCCATATTGATTTTCCCTTTCTTAATTTTCTTCTGTTACACTGAATATAGGAAGGCAGATATCATATTGCACAAGGCATTGTTTAACCTACACTTACAGTATTGTGTAGTTCTGCTTTCCACATGACAGCAAAAATGTCATAATATAGAAAAGGTTTTACAGCCTGTTGCCTGGAATGGTGGGCTGCACCTCTCACTGAGAGGTGATCATATAGGTTTACAAAATTATGAGGGGCATCAATAGCACTGTTTGGGGTCTACTGATGAAACACAGGATCCAGTTACAAAAGAATGGACAAAAGTTTATTATTTTTTCTGCCATGATAGCTTTATAGGCCAAGCTGTAGTAAAGAAACAATGCTCTTCCAGTCAAGTAAGTTAATGGAGAGTGGAAAGTCAGTGAGTTTGCATCTGCTGATGACCTGTGGTGATGTTAGGCAGATTGAAGTGGATCCTTCCTGAGGCAGGAGTTGAGTTGGCATTTAACCCGTCATACCAGCAAAACTAATCATGAAACTCAGGGATCTAGAACTCTGTACATTTGTTTCTAACTGGATTCTTGATAGCCTCTTCAGCAACCACCAATCAGTCCAGAGTGACGCCATCACTGCTTCTTTGCTGACCATCAATAGAGGGACACTGCAAGGTTGCATATTCATGTCCATGCTCTATTTCCTATACACTCACAATTGCATTGACAAATTCAACTCCAACACAATTTATACATTCACTGATGACACCACCATTGTTGGCCAAATAACAGAAAACAACAATTCAGAATACACGATGGAGATCAAGAATCTGATTGGGCAGTGCTGAACAATCTTGGATTTAATGGCACCAAGACCAAGGAGCTTATTGCCCACTCTAGGATGGGAGACGAAGGAACCATGCACCCTTCTTCATTGATGGGACAGCAATGGAGAGGGTTTGTACCTTCAAAGTTCCCAGGAGTTCACACATCAATATCCTGCAATCAGTACATCAAAACAAACATGAAGGCAGCATATCAATGCCTCTACTTTCCAAGAAGTTTGAGATTTGGCACATGGTTGAATACCAATTTGCTACAGGTGTGTGTAGAAATAATGCTGAAAGGGTTCATCATGGCTGTGTCTGTGTCACCAGGAATGCAGGAAATGGGAAACCTAGTCAAGACTGACCGCCTGTTCACCAAAAAATGCTGGCTCAAGAATACAGCCAACATAATAAAGGATCCCCATCATCCTTGTCACAATCTTATCACTGGTACATTCAGGGAGAAGATACAGAAGCCTGAACTCCAGCACCTACAAATTAAAGAACAAATTTTTCCAACAGCTAGCTGGTGCCTGAACCTCCCCATAATACTCTCAATCCAACTTTAAGCTGCTCCAGGACCACCACAGGATCTGTCATCACTATTGAATCATTACATTTTTTCTTCCTTTTATATTTATTATCCTTTGTTCTGTTTTGGCATATTGAGGTAATTTAATTTATCTTCTTCTTTGGCTTGGCTTCACGGATGAAGATTTATGGAGGGGGTAAAATGTCCACGTCAGCTGCAGGCTCGTTTGTGGCTGACAAGTCTGATACGGGACAGGCAGACACGGTTGCAGCGGTTGCAGGGGAAAATTGGTTGGTTGGGTTGGGTGTTGGGTTTTTCCTCCTTTGTCTTTTGTCAGTGAGGTGGGCTCTGTGGTCTTCTTCAAAGGAGGTTACTGCCCGCCAAACTGTGAGGCGCCAAGATGTACGGTTTGAGGCGATATCAGCCCACTGGCGGTAGTCAATGTGGCAGGCACCAAGAGATTTCTTTAAGCAGTCCTTGTACCTCTTCTTTGGTGCACCTCTGTCTCGGTGGCCAGTGGAGAGCTCGCCATATAACACGATCTTGGGAAGGCGATGGTCCTCCATTCTGGAGATGTGACCCACCCAGCGCAGCTGGATTTTCAGCAGCGTGGACTCGATGCTGTCGACCTCTGCCATCTGGAGTACTTCGATGTTAGGGATGAAGTCGCTCCAATGAATGTTGAGGATAGAGTGGAGACAACGCTGGTGGAAGCGTTCTAGGAGCCGTAGGTGATGCCGGTAGAGGACCCATGATTCGGAGCCGAACAGGAGTGTGGGTATGACAACGGCTCTGTATACGCTTATCTTTGTGAGGTTTTTCAGTTGGTTGTTTTTCCAGACTCTTTTGTGTAGTCTTCCAAAGGCGCTATTTGCCTTGGCGAGTCTGTTGTCTATCTCGTTGTCGATTCTTGCATCTGATAAAATGGTGCAGCCGAGATAGGTAAACTGGTTGACCGTTTTGAGTTTTGTGTGCCCGATGGAGATGTGGGGGGACTGGTAGTCATGGTGGGGAGCTGGCTGATGGAGGACCTCAGTTTTCTTCAGGCTGACTTCCAGGCCAAACATTTTGGCAGTTTCTGCAAAACAGGACGTCAAGCGCTGAAGAGCTGGCTCTGAAGGGGCAACTAAAGCGGCATCGTCTGCAAAGAGTAGTTCACAGACAAGTTTCTCTTGTGTCTTGGTGTGAGCTTGCAGGTGCCTCAGATTGAAGAGATTGCCATCCGTGCGGTACCGGATGTAAACAACGTCTTCATTGTTGAGGTCTTTCATGGCTTGGTTCAGCATCATGCTGAAGAAGATTGAAAAGAAGGTTGGTGCGAGAACGCAGCCTTGCTTCATGCCATTGTTAATGGAGAAGGGTTCAGAGAGCTCATTGCTGTATCTAACCCAACCTTGTTGGTTTTCGTGCAGTTGGATAACCATGTTGAGGAATTTTGGGGGGCATCCGATGCGCTCTAGTATTTGCCAAAGCCCTTTCCTGCTCACGGTGTCGAAGGCTTTGGTGAGGTCAACAAAGGTGATGTAGAGTCCTTTGTTTTGTTCTCTGCACTTTTCTTGGAGCTGTCTGAGGACAAAGACCATGTCAGTAGTTCCTCTGTTTGCGCGAAAGCCGCACTCTGATTCTGGGAGAATATTCTCGGCGACACTAGGTATTATTCTATCTAGGAGAATCCTAGCGAAGATTTTGCCTGTAATGGAGAGCAGCGTGATTCCCCTGTAGTTTGAGCAGTCTGATTTCTCGCCTTTGTTTTTGTACAGGGTGATGATGATGGCATCACGAAGGTCCTGAGGCAGTTTTCCTTGGTCCCAACAAAGCTTGAAAAACTCATGCAGTTTAACATGCAGAGTTTTGCCGCCAGCCTTCCAGGCCTCTGGGGGGATTCCATCCATACCTGCTGCTTTGCCACTTTTCAGTTGTTCAATTGCCTTATATGTCTCATCCCGGGTGAGGACCTCATCCAGCTCTAGCCTTAGGGGCTGTTGAGGGAGCTGGAGCAGGGTGGAATCTTGGACTGAGCGGTTGGCACTGAAAAGAGATTGGAAGTGTTCTGACCATCAGTTGAGGATGGAGATCTTGTCGCTGAGGAGGACTTTGCCGTCTGAGCTGCGCAGCGGGCTTGGGGTGAAGGGCCGTACACAGCCTTTAAAGCCTCGTAAAAACCACTGAAGTCGCCAATGTCCGCGCTGAGCTGGGTTCGCTTGGCGAGGCTAGTCCACCACTCATTTTGGATCTCCCGGAGTTTGCGCTGAAGATGGTTGCATGCGCGACGGAAGGCTTGTTTCTTCTCTGGCCAGGACGGCTTTGAAAGGTGAGCCTGGTGGGCAGCTCGCTTCTTTGCCAGCAGCTCCTGGATTTCCTGGCTGTTTTCGTCAAACCAGTCCTTGTTTTTCCTGGAGGAGAAGCCCAGTACCTCTTCAGTGGCTTGCAGTATGGTAGTCTTCAGCTGATCCCAGAGGGTTTCAGGGGACGAGTCCGTGAGGCGGATTGCATCCTCGAGCTTTGCTTTGAGGTTTGCCTGGAAGTTTCCTCTCACTTCGTCTGACTGCAGTTTTCCAACATTGAACCTCTTTCTGGGGGCTTTACTGTTCCTGGGCTTTGGCTTGAAGTGATGGTTGAGCTTGCAGCGAACCAGCCGGTGGTCAGTGTGGCATTCCGCGCTGGGCATGACCTTGGTGTGGAGCACATCTCGTTTGTCTCTTTCTCGCACCAGGACGTAGTCCAGGAGGTGCCAGTGTTTGGATCAGGGATGCATCCAGGTAGTCTTCAGGCTGTCCCGCTGCTGAAAAAGGGTGTCTGTAATGACAAGCCGCTGTTCTGCGCAGAGCTCCAACACGAGGCGCCCATTGTCGTTGCACTTGCCGACACCATGCTTGCCCAGGATTCCTGGCCAGGTTTCTGAGTCTTTGCCGACGCGAGCGTTGAAGTCGCCAAGGATGACAACCTTGTCGGCTGTAGGGGTGCGTTGAATGAGGTTGTACAGGTCAGTGTAGACCTTGTCTTTTTCTGCTGGTTCCGCCTGGAGGGTTGGAGCATAGACACTGATGAGGGTGATGCGACGTTTGTTTTGAAGGGGGAGTCGCATGGACATGATCCGTTCCGAGTGGCCTGTCGAGAGGTTTTCGAATTTGGAGGCAATGGAGTTCTTGACCATGAAGCCTACACCAGATAGGCGTCGTTCATCCAAAGGCTTGCCAGACCAGTAGAGTGTGTAGCCCGCGCCGCGTTCTTGGAGGCTGCCTACATCTGCCAGGCGGACTATTGCAGTCAATGCATCTTGTGTACCTGTTGGCTGCAGCAATTAAGAATTTTGGTACATTTACATGTATCTGCACACATGCAATGATAATAAACGCTCATATCATGAACTGAAAAATTTTCTCATCACTCAAGTGGGCTATGAATGGGAACGAAGACCTCATCCTCACTCTCCATCTGTGTCATTCCATCAAATGGTCTTTCCTACTATGTATAAATGCCTCTCATTGTCAGACATTTATAAACAGATTAAGCATATTAGTTAAATACCAAAATATTATTAAATATCAAAATAATAAATGCATATAAAACACTCTCAATTTAGGCAAACTAATTAAACTACTAATTTAATCAAAATGAGGGGCAACTTTTTCATTCATATCTGCAATCGGCTGGTGGTGCAAACTGTAGAAGCAGCCACACTTTTGACATCCAAAAGATATTTGAACAGATTCATGGAAAGGATGGTTTAGAAGGTTATGGATCAAGTGCACACAAAAGGGTCTAGCCCAGAATGAGTCGATGCGGACTTTATGACACTAGTCCTAATTTGACTTTAAATACTAGGTACAAAGTTAAATCTAATACAAGAAACAAAACATTTCAAAATAATAACCTCTTGACTTTCAAATTATGGTAGAATTTAAGCCTTGTTGCATTGGGCTTACAGGTGCAAAATGGAGCCTAACAAATATGCCCATTTCTTATGTAATCATGCAAAATAAGTAAATAGTAAAGAATGTTTGGCTTATGTTTTCTAATTCTGGATGAAACAAAGTCGATGATTGTCATCAAGTAGGCAAGCAGTAGGTTGTGAAATCACAGCAATGCCATTTTGTGTTCAGCTCTTCTCATTCTATTCATGAGATTCAGAATGTGTTCAAGGCATACCAATCTAACATTTATTTACTTTATAAACTTGAATGAATTGCCATGGAGAAAAGCAGTCCTGCCCAATTGTTAATTTTGAACTGGACTTGATCATTCTGTTGAAACCCACCAAACCTACAGTGACTAATTGTCTAAAGAAATGATTCCACAAAATCAAAACAGTGGTATTAAAATCAGCATAATAATTTATTACTTCACAGAAAATCTTAAATGAAATGTTGACCAACCAAAGATTGTGAGGATGAATCAGTGCTCACCTTTCTTCTGTGTTACTTGCCCAGGTGGCGTGTAGGAACGTAACAATTATAAACCATGTAGTTGATATTTATATGGTTGTTTATGAAGTAGATATGAAAAACAGTGAATAAGAACAGAAAGATGGTCCATGTCCTAAATAATGCATCTGTAATGGAAGATTCTAACCTATTTTTTAACCTGTTTTTTCTTAATTTCCAGCTCTTGGTCCTGCAGAGCTGAGAACCTTTTTTTTAAAAAACTTGCAGCTTTGGATTCTGCAAAGCTGAGAACCTAATTGTTTTTAGAATCAGCAGACATAAGCAAAATTCTACCTAGGGGCCAGAGATGCTGTTATCTGAAGAAAGGACATCTGTGTACCAAGAACATTTAATCTTCCTGCTTGTTTTGGTCACAGACTGTCAGAGGCCTAGCCTTGATGCAAAATAAACCATTGTATTCAAAATGATAAGCTGAAAATTATGTTATTCGTTAATTAACCTAGCATGCTAGCTTGCTTGCTTATCTTTCTTGCTGTGCTGGGAATAGGTGCTTGGGTAAGCAGTTTTTGGGTAATATAAGCCATGGTCCCGCTGCTGAAGTTTGAGACTCTCCGAGAGGTGGCAACACCTCTCAGCAAGAAGAAGAACTTCTGGAGTCCAGCCAACGTCTCGGTCAGGGGAGGTGGAGAAGCTCCTACCCGCACTCTGAAAACCTACTACAAGTGTGCAGTCGTTGCCTCGCTTCGGCAGTTGGGACCAGTCCAAGCGTTGATAAGTATAGTTGGGAAGGGCTTGCATATTGTAGTGTGAAATCAGCTTTTGAATTTGTAATAAACATTTGTATAAACTGAACTGCTCTCGGTGTGTGTGTCAATTTTCTTTTGGTAGCTCAAACACTGTGACCAATCTAAAACGAACAAAATGAGAGGTATAAGTTTACCCAAGACAGCATCACAATCTTCCTTTTCAATATTTTTAGTTTTATAAGTAAATTGTACATAGGTAACAATAAGTATCCAACAAAGTAGATATACGATTATATATAGCTACAAATAACCCATGTTTAAAAGGCAAAAACATAAAATGTTAAAATTATGCTGAAATCTAGCCTCTCCCTTGTGAAGTTATTGGTTGAACATATATATTGCAATATTGTGAGATTAAAAAAACAAATTACAAAACAGGATCTAAATAATCTTATAAATAATTAATTAGGAAAGGATCTCATAAACTTATAAAGTTAAAAATCATTTCAGTAGTAGAACATTTAATTTTTTTCCCCCAAAGTCAGGCACTTCATCACATCTGATAGCCATTGAAAATGAGTAGAAGGGACAGCATTTTTCCATCTCACTCATAAAGCTCTTCTAGCTACAAGGAGAGCAAAGGCAACTATATGGGATTGTAGCCCAGACAAATTCAAGTCAGTTGGCTTAGTCCATCCAAACAGACAAGGATTACGAAATCATTAATATCAAGAACTAAAGACAAGGTATGAAAAATACTTCCCCAATACATTCATCATAATCTTCCAATCCTCTCAACTCAAGTAAAACTTTAGTAAAACCATTATGTTGTGAGAACAGAAAACCAAATAATTGTGTCAGACCAAGATAAAATACAAGGAGTGAAACATGAAAGTTGCTGCCATTGCAGTAAAAACAAAAAGATACTGGAGGATATCAACAGGTTTCTCAGCATCCATAGGAGGTAAAGATATATAAACATTTCAGGCCTGAGCCCTTCTCAATCCCAAAAGGTTGGTTACATATCTTTACCTCTTATGGACACTGGAGTTCCTCCAGCAGTTTTTGTATTTCTATCACAATTATAGTACCTGCAGTCTTTCATGTGGCTCCATTGAGAAAAATCTTTGAAAAATGCCTATCCTGGAGAAGTTCTCCAGAACTTGAAGGGCTCAGGCCTGAAACATTGGTTTTTATCTATATATCTTTACCTCCTGTGGTCACTGTGAGACCTGCTAAGTTTCTCCAGCATTTTTTGGTGTGATTTTACTTACATTTTACAAATTTTCTTTCAAGACCTTGAAACTGTAAGCTGCTCCATAAAAACAAAGACACTATTCTCATGTAGCATTTAATGATGAACACCTGGCAGCCTAATTAGACACACCAATGTTCGACAACCAGCTGTGATACCATCAATTCACCTCTTCCAGTGATGATAATTGATCAGGATTTCAAGATAGCTCACCTGCTCTTCTTTGGATATTGTTTTGAAATCTTTCATAATACTTGAAAGTGTGGCAGGAGTTCAGAAATTTTGTTGGAATGCAATATGTTAGAATTAAAGCGAATATATTTTAAAATCTGCAATGTCTTACTAGCAGATTTATTGCTTAAGTTTATTTATTATTTAGTCAGATGCAAATAAATAATATGCTTTTCTGTCTGAAAGAAGTTTGTGATAACTATATTTTTAAACTGATCACAATTTGATAGAACATTTGTCTGATTGCAAATATTTGATTTTTGTTAGACAGAACAAACATTGGCGTCAATTTAATTTATGAACATTTCCACCTGTGTTAGAAGTTAATAATGAAAGTTACTCCTCATAGATGCATCCGTCAGGCCCTTTGCCCTGATCTCACTCTCAATTTTCTGGCTGGCTAATATCCAAAAAGCTATGATCTCCACCCCGACACTCAGCAACTTAACGGATTGCTACCTTCTCAATTGCAGAACCTCACATGGATTTGGCCCTTATATTGTTTGGATGCTTCTCTCACTTCCCAGACCTCAAATTGTATCTGACCCATTGCATCAGCTAACTAACTGAGTCCATGCCCCAGTTGGCTGAAGTTCACCAGACCCTCTTTCAAACAGTTGCTTTCCCAGACCCAGTCTTAGTGGAGGGCAACGCCATACAGTTCTGTCCAAGATCTTGGAACTTGTAACTGAAAGTCATAGCAATATGCAAGCAACCAAAACAATAATTTGTCACAACACTTCTATGCCTATCTTGCTCACCCATTTGATGAATTAGAATTTATTGTCTTAAATCTTTTGCCCCCTTACTATATATTTTAAGATACAATATAATTGCAAGTTAAATACTTATATATTTACCAAAATATAATGCAAATATACACAATTTTTTTTCCTCACAGTAATATGAAACTCCCTCTATTCTGAAAGTACTCTGAGGAACGCATATATATAAAAAAACAGATTGGTCCTGACCAGGATAGTCTAATTATGCTAATTGCTTCATATGCGCACTTTATTTATGCTAAGTAGCTCCGATAAATAAAATGAAATTGCTTTGGGTCTAATTTTATTCATTTTTAATGCAAAATAGCTTGTGTTTGTTATGTGTGAGCTGAGCTATTTACATTAAATTCAGCAGGTAATTGCAGTTTGTCTGCACATTTATTGGTTTCTATGCTGAGTGCAAGGCAAAGTCCATCTGTTTTATGATGAAACTGTTTGCATTTACTCGGATTACAAATCAGACAAATGATGCTGTAATCGTTTATGTATCTAGCATGACAGTTCCAATGTGATGCCTGCAAAATGTGTAAATTTAACTTTGGCTTTCTGAATATAAAATTTCTTAACAGAATTAGTTAATATGAGAAAAAGGAAGAATAAAGCATTCAGTTAAAGAGGTTTGTTTTCATCAGAAATTAAGACAATTCTCTAAACTACAATGTCTTCCAAGAGGTTCCCATAGATTTGATTTTTGATTTTAGAAAAGATTATAAACATATCCAAACACTAAGACTTGCTGGACTCCGTAGACAGCCAACATATAGACAAAAGTCTCCTGAGTTCAAGCTCTAATCACTGCAGAACTATATAATTAAAAGTTTAAAATAACTAAAGTTGAATGTGAAATAATGTGTACCCGATATGTTCTAATAAGGAGTACCAATCATTCTTCAAACTAAATGGATGGAAGATACTAAAAGCATGTGACCACAAATATAATACCATGTATGCATTTTATCAGGGCTGGATTAACATTGTAGCTAAAGTAGCATATGCTACTGGCCTTGGATTTTCAAAGGACCCCGCGTTTACGTACTATGAATTAAGATATATACTTTCATTTTCATCTTTGTGCAGTGGCTACGAGAACCCACACTGATAATCTGTGTTAATAACCCTGATTAAAGTGAAAATTGGCTGAAATCACTAACTTTTAATGGAAGGTTGGTGACTTCAGTCAATTATCACCTTTAATCAGGGTTATTACCACAGACTATGGCTGCGTTGTATCTCGTAGCCGCTGCACCAAAGTCTGTTTAAAGGTGATAATAGGCTAAAATTGCTAACCTTAAAGCTTGGGGTGCCACTGTTCTCACTGCGCTTGACTGCCTCACTCCTAGCCCCAGCTGCCCCCCGTGGCCGTCTGCCCTCCCCATCGAACTCCTGACGTGGCAGCAGGGGTGCAACTCTGGCATCTGATTGGGCCACCCCGGCAGCTCATGGTAAAGGCACAATGTATCTTCGATACCCATAATAGCTGGAACCGTTCTGCATTTCCCTAGCACTGGCATGTAGTGGACAAAGGTCTGGCAGATGGTGTACAATGTTAGTAAATGCTAGGTCATCCACTTTGGTAGGAAAAATAGAAGGCCAGATTATTATTTAAAAGGTGAAAAACTGCAGCATGCTGTACTGCAGAAGGACTTGGGAGTGCTTGTGCATGAATCGCAAAAGGTTGGGTTGCAGGTACAACAGGTTTTGAAGAAGGCAAATAGAATGTTGGCATTCATCGCTCAAGGATTTCAATTCAAGAGCAGGGAGGTTATGCTGCAACTATACAAGGTACTGGTGAGGCTGGACCTGGAGTACTGTGCACAGTTCTGGTCTCCAGACTTTTTTTTTTTTTTTTTTTTTTTTAAATTTTTTTATTTTTCACACCATAAATCACATTAGCCATGATATACACTATTTCTTTTCACACATATACAGTGACTTTTTCTCCCCCCCCCCCCCTTTCCTCCCAAACCACCCCCCCACCCCCCCCTCTCATCCATTTTAGGTATACAATCTAGGTTGCATTACGCCAGTCAGACAATGTTGTCATTCAACAAAATTACACCAGAAATTCTACTGAGTCCATTCTTTTCTTTCCTTCTCCTTCCATCAACTTAGGTAATGTTTGTCCCCGGTAGGTTTTCGCTATTGTATTTAATGTAAGGCTCCTATACTTGTTCGAATATTTCAATGTTATTTCTTAACCAATATGTTATTTTTTCTAATGGAATACATTTATTCATTTAAATTTGGTAGTTTCTTCCTTTTAATTTGGTTATGTATTCCATTAATATTTAAAGACATATAGTTCAGCGTAGCCCTTTTATATTTTGTTTATCTTCTCTTTCCGTTTTTCCATCATTACCTTTCCTCCTTTTCCATTTCTGTTTTCTTATTTTCAACTCTTTATAAGACAACATTCCTACAACATCTAACATTTTCCTTATTCTCCTATTTCTATCTTATTTATCCCCAATCTCCCCTTCACCTCCTGAGTTGTCCTTTATCCCTTGTCGGACAACCACATCTCCCCTCTCCATTTGGATTTGCGAATCCACTCGCAAGCGTCAACTGATTTTGCAGTGACCGCTATTTCCCCCCACCCCGCCTCCCCCAGAAAAGATTTCACTTTTCATATGTCACAAAGGTCCCTCTTTTAATTCCCTCCTTATTCTCTCTATTCCATTACCTTCCCTTATTAATTCTTGTCTATACTATCCATATTTTCCTCTAAGTACAGATACATTCATGTATGCTCATTGTCTCTATTCACTCTTATACCTCTTTACCTGCATACATATCAATCGTGATCATTTTTACTCTCATTACCCGTCTTCATCCCTCAGTCTATTTTTGTCTTTACCCACATACATATCAGTCGTGATCATTTTAACTCTCATTACCCGTCTTCCTCCCTCAGTCTATTTTTGTAATTGTTCTGCAAATTTTCGTGCTTCTTCTGGATCCGCGAATAGTCTGTTTTGTTGTCCTGGAATAAATATTTTCAATACCGCTGGATGCTTTAGTATAAATTTATACCCTTTCTTCCATAAAATCGCCTTTGCTGTATTGAACTCTTTTCTCTTCTTTAGGAGTTCAAAACTTATATCTGGATAAGTGAAGATTTTTTGCCCTTTATACTCCAGTGGTTTGTTGCCCTCTCTTACTTTTTCCATTGTCTTCTCCAGTACCATTTCTCTTGTAGTATATCTTAGGAATTTTACTACAATAGATCTTGGTTTTTGTTGTGGTTGTGGTTTAGAGGCCAATACTCTATGTGCCCTTTCTATTTCCATTTCATGCTGTAGTTCTGGACATCCTAGGGTCTTAGGGATCCACTCTTTTATAAACTCCCTCATATTCTTGCCTTCTTCATCTTCCTTAAGGCCCACTATCTTTATGTTATTTCTTCTGTTATGGTTTTCCATTGTATCTATTTTTTGAGCTAGTAGTTCTTGTGTCTCTTTAGTTTTTTTATTAGATTTCTCCAATTTCTTTTTTAAGTCTTCTACCTCCATTTCTGCTGCTACTGCCCGCTCTTCCATCTTGTCCATTTTTTTTCCCATTTCTGTTAAGGTCATCTCCATTTTAATTATTTTCTCCTCTGTGTTGTTTATTCTTTTTCTTAAATCCTTAAATTCCTGTGTTTGCCATTCTTTAAATGATTCCATGTATCCTCTAATAAGAGCAAGTATATCCTTTACCTTGCCTCTCTTTTCTTCTTCTATTTCACCATACTCTTCCTCTTCTTCTTCCTCTGGGTTGACCATCTGTTGTTTCTTTGGTGCCCTTTCCTCCTCTTCTATCTTGTTTCTATTGTCTTCTGTGGTCTCTTCTTGCTGCAGGTGTTCTGCAGCTGTCGTTGCCGGCTGTGGAGATCGACTCCCCAGCTGGTCCCCCCTCCCGTCGGTGTGTTTTTTTTCATTCGCATCGCGCATGCGCGAAACTTCGCGCATGCGCGGTTGCGCACTTTTGTTCGGCTCTGCGAGCCATTTTTGTAGTCCATTATTTACCGACCTGAGGGAGCGGGTTTCTCTCTCCGCAGCGGGCCTCTTCGGACAGGTAAGGCCTTCACCTTTTCCCTCCTTTGTCTTCTCTTCCTCTCTTCTTACCGTTGCTTTCGACTTTTCTTTTTTTGTCGCCATCTTCTTTCCACCTTTATACTCACTTTTCTGTAACTTTTATTTCTGTGCCTTTGTGTTTTCTCTTGTTTTTCCCGACTTTTCTGGAGAGGGCTGGAGTTCACCGTCCGGCCACTACTCCATCGCGTGACTCCTTCTGGTCTCCAGACTTGAGGAAGGATATACTGGCCTTGGAAGCAGTCTAGAGGAGGCTCACCATATAACCATATAACCACTTACAGCATAGAACAGGCCAGTTCGGCCCTACTAGTCCATGCCGTAACAAATCCCCACCCTCCTAGTCCCACTGACCAGCACCCGATCCATACCCCTCCAGTCCTCTACTATCCATGTAACTATCCAGTCTTTCTTTAAATGTAACCAATGATCCCGCCTCGACCACGTCTGCCAGAAGCTCATTCCACATCCCTATCACCCTTTGCGTAAAGAAATTTCCCCTCATGTTCCCCTTATAATTTTCCCCCTTCAATCTTAAACCATGCCCTCTAGTTTGAGTCTCCCCCACTCTTAATTGAAAAAGCCTATCCACGTTTACTCTGTCTGTCCCTTTTAAAATCTTAAACACCTCTATCAAGTCCCCTCTCAATCTCCTACGCTCCAGAGAAAAAAGCCTCAGTCTGCACAACCTTTCCCTGTAACTCAAACCTTGAAATCCTGTCAACATTCTCGTGAACCTTCTCTGCACTCTCTCTATTTTGTTTATATGTTTCCTATAATTTGGTGACCAAAACTGTTCACAGTACTCCAAATTTGGCCTCACCAATGCCTTGTACAATTTCATCATAACCTCCCTACTCTTGAATTCAATACTCCGATTTATGAAGGCCAACATTCCAAATGCCTTCTTCACCACACCATCTACCTGAGTATC
Source organism: Narcine bancroftii (assembly GCF_036971445.1). Lineage (NCBI taxonomy): Eukaryota > Metazoa > Chordata > Chondrichthyes > Torpediniformes > Narcinidae > Narcine > Narcine bancroftii. Next base: position 57,002,771 of record NC_091470.1, on the reverse strand, counting down.
AGCCTTGAGGGTACTATTTACCACAACTCCTAAATCCCTTTGTTGCTCTGCACATCTCAATAGCCTACCATTTAATGCATATGACCTATTTAGATTTGCCTTTCCAAAATGTAACACCTCACACTTATCTGTATTAAATTCCATCAGCCATTTCTCAGCCCACACCTCCAGCCTTCCTAAATCACCTTTTAATCTATGATAATCTTCCTCACTGTCCACAACACCACCAATCTTTGTGTCATCCGCAAACTTGCTTATCCAATTCTCCACCCCTACATCCAGATCGTTAATATATATAACAAATAATAGTGGACCAAGGACCGAACCCTGAGGAACTCCACTAATCATCGGCCTCCAATTGGACAAACAATTGTCTATCACTACTCTGTGACACCTTCCATCCAACCATTGCTGAATCCATTTCACTACCTCCTTATTTATACCTAATGCCTCCACTTTTTTTCCTAACCTCCTGTGGGGAACTTTGTCAAAAGCTTTACTAAAGTCCAAATAGACAACATCCACAGCTTTCCCTTCATCAACCTTTTTTGTAACCCCCTCGAAGAACTCAATCAGGTTTGTCAAGCATGATCTACCCCTGACAAAACCATGCTGATTACTCCCTATCAATCCTTGTACGTCCAAAAATTTGCAAATAGCATCCCTCAGAACACTTTCCATCAACTTGCCCACCACAGACGTCAGACTTACAGGCCTATAATTCCCAGGTTTGCATTTGGACCCTTTCTTAAATAGAGGAACCACATGCGCCACCCTCCAATCCTTTGGTACCACCCCCGTGGCCAGTGACATCCTAAATATCACTGCTAATGGCCCCACTATCTGTCCACAAGCCTCCCTGAGTGTCCTTGGGAATATTTTGTCCGGTCCCGGAGATTTATACACCTTTATCTTCTTCAACACAGCCATCACTACCTCCTCGGTTATCCTTGTATGCTTCATTACCTCCCCACTATTTTTCTTTACCTCAACTGGTTCAATATTTTTTTCCCTAGTGAATACCGAGGCAAAGAAATCATTCAAAATTTCCCCCATTTCCTCTGACTTCTCACTCAGCCTACCCTCACTATCTACAAGGGGTCCAATTTTATCCCTCACTAATCTTTTACTTTGAATGTACTTATAGAAACCCTTTGGATTTATTTTTACTCTGTCTGCCAAAGCCTCTTTGTGCCTTTTTTTGGCCTTTCTAATTTCTTTCTTAAGATTCCTTCTACACTCCTTGTAGTCCTCCTTCAAATTGTCAGCTCCCTGTTCTTTATACCTTTTGTACACCTCCCTTTTTCTCCTAACCAAATTTCCAATATTCCTCGAAAACCAAGCCTCCCTGTGACTTCCAGCCTTTCCTTTGATCCTCACTGGGACATAACTACTCCGTACCTCAAAATTTATTTTTTGAATATCCTCCATTTTCCATTTACACCCTCACCTGAAAATATCCTGTCCCACTCAATACTCCCCAAATCCCTTCTTATTCCTTCGAAATTTGCTCTTCTCCAATCCAGAACCTCAACATTAGGCCCCTCCTTGCTCTTCCCTAAAACTACCTTAAAACTAACAGAATTATGATCACTAGACCCAATTGGATCTCCAACATTAATGTCTGATACCTGACCTAGCTCGTTCCCTAACAGGAGATCCAGTATTACACTGTCCCGAGTCAGTTCTTCTACTAATTGATTCAGAAAACAATCTTGAACACATTTAACGAACTCTAGCCCATCCAGCCCTCTAACTGTATGGGTATCCCAATTAATGTGAGGGAAGTTAAAATCTCCCATGATCACTACCTTATGATTCTCACACATATACGTTATCTCTCTACACATTTGTCCCTCTAGTTTTCTTGACCCATTTCGTGGTCGGTAATACACCCCTATTAGCACCCTCATGTCTCCTTCACCCCTCAATTCCACCCAAACAGCCTCACTGGATGATCCCTCCTGACCATCTTGCCACCTCACGGCAGCAATGTCCTCCTTAACAAGCAGAGCAACTCCTCCCCCTTTTTTACCCCCTGATCTATCACATCCAGGTTGATCCCGGAGATGAGGAGTTGATCTACGAGGAGAAACTAAATCATCTAGCATTATACTCACTCAAATTCAGAAGAATGAGAAAAAATCTTATAGAAATATATAAAATTATGAAAGGAATAGAAAAGCTAGAGGTTGGAAAATTGTTTTCACTTGTAGGTGAGACCAGAACTAGGGGACACAGCCTCAAGACTCAGGGGAGAATATTTAAGGCAAAGATGAGGAAAAACTGTTTTTCCCAGAGAGTAGTGCATCTGTGGAATTCTCTACCCAGGGAAGCAGATGAGGCTACTTCATTAAACATATTTATGGTTCAGTTAGGTAGATTTTTACATAAAAAAAAGGAATTAAGGGTGATGGGAAAAATGCAGGTAGGTGGAGTTGAGTCATTGATCAGATCAGCCATGATCTTATTGAATGGCGGAGCAGGCTCGACGGGCTGGATGGCCTACTCCTGCTCCTATTTCTTATGTTCAGAGCTTGCCATAGGCACTATGTTCCTTAGATACACCACTGGTAATCACTGAATATATAGTGATCTGAGAAAGTTAGCATCATATTCTTAAGAATAATTAAGACTATTTCAAACTAACCAAAATGGACATGCAGGGTCAGCGTCAGAAACTCTCTTGGGCAGGTGGGGGGGGGGGGTGGGGTTGGCTGTTGCAGTCACATTTACCCCTTATAGCGCATGTGCCAGCCGGCACTATTTAGGACCACGCATACGCCAGCCGGCATAATTTAGGGCCCCTTTAAAATAAATGCTACAGGCCCCGCACTACCATAATTCAGGATTGCATTTTAGATAATACTAATGGATAAATAATTATTTTACGTGGAAGACTGGGGTCAGTGCCTTGCAGTAGGAGGTGTTGTGGACGGTGAAGAAGGTTTTTAAAGCTTGGAGAGGGATTTGGACCAGATGATAAAATAGGCAGAAAAATGGCAGATGGAATTTAATGCAGACAAGTATGAGGTGTAGCATTTTGGAAGGACAAACCAAGAAAGGACATAAATGGTAAATGGTAGGGCACTGAGGAGTGCAGTAGATCAAAAGGATCAGGGAATATAAATACATAATTCCCTGAAAGTGGCGTCACAGGTGGATAGGGTTGTCATGAGAGCTTTTGACATACTGGCTTTCATAAATCAAAGCATTGAGTATAGGAGTTGGGATTTTTATGGTAAAGTTGTAAAAGACATTGCTGAGGTCAAACCTGGAGTATTGTGCGCAGTTTTGGTCACCTAACTACAGGAAAGATATCAATAAAATAGAAAGAGTGCAGAGATTTACTTGGATGTTGCCCGAACTTCAGGAACTGAGTTACACAGAAAGGTTAAACAGATTATTCCCTGGAGCATAGAAGAATGAGGGGAGATTTGACAAAGGTATTTAAAATTATGATGGGGGATAAACAGAGTAAATGCAGATAGGTTTTTTCCACTGAGGGTAAGTGAGATACAAACCAAAGGACATGGGTTAAGGGTGAAAGGGGAAAGATTTAAGGGGAACATGAGGGGAACTTCTTCAAATAGAGAGTGGTGGTATTGTGGAACGAGCTGCCAGCTGAAGTGGTGAATGTGATCCAAATTTTGACATTTAAGAATTTGGACAGGAACATGGATAAGAAAAGTATGGACTGGGTGCAGGTCAGTGGGACTAGTTAAAAAAATGGATTGGCACAGACTAGAAGATCCAAAGGGGCCTGTTTCTATGCTGCAATGTTCTATGGTTCTAGTAAGTTTTGGCAATACAAATAACATTTTGCACAAGTTATGGAGTCCAGGATGGGTAAAGATGCATCAATTCCCTTTCACGTGCAATGGGAAATTCACTCTGAAACCTCCACCAGAATAATCCTGGTGGCATGGTGGGTTCCTCCCCATTCAATTCAATGGGAAATACTGGCTGTGAAGGACAAAGATATTAGTAATCTTAGATTATTGTTTAATGGTTTTTATCATTTATCAAGGGGATTGGGAAAGGCATGAAGGTACTGGATCTCTGGAGTTTGTAGAATACCTACAGGATGGCTTTTTGGAACAGCTTGTCGATAAGCCCACCAGGGGATCTCCAGTTTTGGATTGGGTGCTGTGTAATGAACCTGAGATGATTAAGGAATTAAAGGTAACAGAACCCTTAGGAAGTAGTGTTCATAATTGTGGTCCGCTGTCGGTCAGAAGCAAACACACAAAACCAAAAGACTGTACAACAGGCTTTATTTGACATAAAACTCCACAGAGCCAGATGTGAGATTGCGCTGCTGTGAGTTCTGAGAGTGATTTCGAAGGGCCGGCTCAGGCTTATATCCTGGAGGGTGATTGACACTCGATCGAGTGGGGCTTGGTCCATTCAGGTCAGCTGATTGACAGCCGGCCAGGTGTTGTCTTGTCGCCATGCTCTTCTGCAGGTACACAGGTTGCCCCCTGCAGTAGGCCAATGGTGTACCACCACAATAATGTGATTCAATTCAATTTCAAATTTAAAAAGGAGAAGCTGATATCAGGTGAGTCAATATTTCAGTGGAACAAAGGAAATTACAGTGATATGAGAGAGGACTGGAAAAGTTGACTGGTAAAGTAAGCTAGATGGAAGGAACAGCAGAGCAGAATTGGATAATATTTCTACAAGAAATAAAGTGCAGGATAGATATAAGAAAAAAGAAAATAATGAATGGAAAAATGGCATAAACATGGCTAACAAGAGAGGTTAGGGCTAAAATTAAGCAAAAGGGAGAGCATACAAAAAAGCAAAAAATTAGTGATAAAACAGAGAACTGTGAATCTTTTAAAAACTTACAGAGACAAAGAAAGTCTTTAGGAAAGAAAATATGAATTATAAAAGGAAGTTGGATAATAACATGCAATAGGATATTGAGTTTTTAAAAATATATGGAGTAAAAGAGAGATACAAGAAGATAGGAACAAGGTTATGAAAAACCTCAAGGTGCATCAAATTATAGGTTCAAGCCAGCATGGTCTCATGAAGGGAAGATCCTTCCTGACCAACCTAGTGGAAATTTTTAGGATGGTCAAGGGAGAGGCTGTGATGTTCTGTATTTGGATTTTCAAAAGCCTTTCCATAAGGTGCCACATAAGAGGCTGCTTAATAAGATGAGAACCCATGGTATTACAGGAAAGATATTAGAATGGGTGGAGCATTAGTGATAGGCAGAAGGCAAAGGGTGGGAATAAAGGGATCCTGTTCTGGTTGGTTGCTGGTTACTAGTGGTGTATGGAAGACTACACAAAAGAGTCTGGAAAAACAACCAACTGAAAAACCTCACAAAGATAAGCGTATACAGAGCCGTTGTCATACCCACACTCCTGTTCGGCTCCGAATCATGGGTCCTCTACCGGCACCACCTACGGCTCCTAGAACGCTTCCACCAGCGTTGTCTCCGCTCCATCCTCAACATCCATTGGAGCGCTCACACCCCTAACGTCGAGGTACTCGAGATGGCAGAGGTCGACAGCATCGAGTCCACGCTGCTGAAGATCCAGCTGCGCTGGATGGGTCACGTCTCCAGAATGGAGGACCATCGCCTTCCCAAGATCGTATTATATGGCGAGCTCTCCACTGGCCACCGTGACAGAGGTGCACCAAAGAAAAGGTACAAGGACTGCCTAAAGAAATCTCTTGGTGCCTGCCACATTGACCACCGCCAGTGGGCTGATAACGCCTCAAACCGTGCATCTTGGCGCCTCACAGTTTGGCGGGCAGCAGCCTCCTTTGAAGAAGACCGCAGAGCCCACCTCACTGACAAAAGGCAAAGGAGGAAAAACCCAACACCCAACCCCAACCAACCAATTTTCCCTTGCAACCGCTGCAATCGTGTCTGCCTGTCCCGCATCGGACTGGTCAGCCACAAACGAGCCTGTAGCTGACGTGGACTTTTTACCCCCTCCATAAATCTTCGTCCGCGAAGCCAAGCCAAAGAAAAACCACAGGGGTAGGTGTTGGAGCCACTTCTTTTTACAATGTATATTGATGATTTAGATTATGGATTGAATGGTTTTGTGCTGCGGTTTGCATATGACAACAAGATAAGTGGTAGGGTAGGAAGTGACGAAGAAACTGAAACGTTGCGAGAGACTTGGACAGCTTAAGAGAGTGGGCAAAGAAATGGAAGATGAGAATCAATATTGAGAAATATACAGGTGTACATTTTGGAAGAGGAAATAAACAGGCAGATTATTATTTGGATGGGGAGAAAATTCAAAATTTGGAAGTGCAAAGGGATTTGGGAGTCCTCATACAGGATAACCTAAAGGTTAACCACCAGGTTGGATTGCAGTAAAGAAAGCGAATGCTATATTTCAAGAGGAATAGTGTAGAAGAGTAAGGAGGTGTGGATGAGGCTCCATGAGGCACTGGTGAGACCTCATTTGGAGTATTGTGTTCAGTTTTGGGCCCCTTATCTTAAAAGGGATATAATGATGTTGGAGAGGGTACACAGAGGATTTACCAGGATGATTCCTGGAATGCAAGGGCTAACATATGAGGAACGTTTATAGGCTCTTGGACTGTATTCATTGGAGTATAGAAGAATGAGAGGGGATCTCATAGAAACATTTAGAATACTGAAAGGAATGGACAGAGTAGATGTGAATGTTTCCCTTGGTGGGTGAGTCCAGGAAAAGAGGGCACAGTCTTAGAATTAATTAGTATGTACCCACTTAAAACATAGATGAGGAGAATTTTTTTTAGCCAGAGGGTTATGGATTTGTGGAATTTGTTGCCACATACATCTGTGAAGGCTTGATCACTGGGGAAGTTTAAAGTGGAGGTTGATAGGTTTCTAATTAGTCAGGGATCAAGGGATATGGGGAAAAGGCCAGAAAATGGAACTAGATGTGACAAGGTTTAGCTTACGTTGGGGTTGCGGAGCAGATTCGATGGGCTGAATGGCCTATTTCTGTGCTTTTACCTTATCTTGTCATCATTAAACAATAATCTCAGAATACCAATACCTTAGTGCTAAAGCATTCTAAAGTGCCTTCTTTCCTTTAACTTTTAAGTAATTTTAAACATTATAATCCAGCAATTGCCATTATTTTTTGAAAAAGGGTACCTGCAACTCTGTGTAGCCAGCACCCTGGATCAGGATTGAGATTCCTGGGTGTGTGAGAGAGCAGATCAATGATCCCTTTCAAGCCCACAAGCTTCTTGATGTGAACTGCTAAGCACTTTACAGCAGGTAAATGAGGCTCTGAAAGGCCAAAGTTATGTTTTCTGTCATCCTGCGAAGGTGCCACTCAAATCCTGAACGAGTACCTCCATCCTTTTTCTGATTAGCCTCTCTAATGTTGTGTGGTGATGTATCATTACAAAGGTCTAGAACCTCATGCTTCGATGATCCCACTAATTTCTCTGCAATGAAACTGAATGCAATTTGGAATGCCAACCTATAACTCTCGCGGATTTTTGCTGTTGCTCCTGGAGCGCCAGTTGATGAAGTAGATAAAGACGATGTGGTCGAACAATAATCATGGCTTTTATTAGCAGAAACTCATGGTACAATAATGAAAGACAATGGGTGCATACACAGTTATACCTAAGGGGGAGTGTCTTTAATAATAGAGATAATACAAAGCCAATGTTAGTACAGCAAGGCTCGCTGAAGGGAAGACAGGCAGCTTAGCAGAGATTCACCGCAGCTCCATTTTATGAGGATGCTGAAATACTGTGTCTTGTTGAAGAGAGTTTTCAGTATACTATACAATGCTGACACTCTTTGGGTCTCCCTGACTCCACCATCTGATCTTCCTCATGTAATACATGAGTCACAATGTGAAAACAGAAGTATCTGTTTTACGGACCCTATCAAAATATCAGTTTCTTACTGATCACAGCATTGGACAAGGCCAATCAGTCCACTGGCATTATGCTGACTTAAATAGCCACAAATCTCTATGAAGAGGACAGCCTACTACAATGCACTTGAGGCATAAGAAGACACCAAGGCTTATGGACACATGGAGGCTATGTCAACGTGACACAGTTAGTACCAAGGTCAGGAATGAACCCAAAACAACGGAGGAATGGGGCAACAGAATTAACTGCTTCGTTCTCTTGCCACTCCTACAATCAGAGATGAGACGCATCAGACCTTTAGGGTGAAGAGTTATCATTGGAATCCGAAAGATTAGAACGAGAATATTCAGTGCATAAAGTTCAAGGTTTTGATTATGCCCTTGAATACTGACTGGGCAACTGTGAGATGGTGTGCTTCACTGAGCTCACCTAAGACTGAAGTATATTTCAACCTAACTCCTAAAATTATAGGCAATGCTATAGACAGGTGCTTAGCTCTCAACCACTGTCTAAAATCAAACCATAAAGTTCCCAAGGTAAATATATGGACTTGTTTCATTTAGAGATGTGAAAATTTTGCATACACCTGATATTCTGCAAACATCTCTTACAAATAACTTCCAACGAACCTTTGGATGCATTATTTACCACAGTTAGGTTTTGAAACGTTATTAGGTCAGGCCTGGTTAAATGTCTTTGAAACAGAAGAATATGTCTTGCCATGTCATTGTAAAATTGTATAATTTATGGAAAATTTGATATACTATGGGTAAAATATTAATTATCTTAAAATTATCAACATAAATTATTTTTCTTCATATCATTTATCCAGTTAGCTAGATGGCTCATCCAGCATTTTTATTATTTCTAAATAGGTTCATGACAACAATGAATTGTATTCATGCATACATTAACACCAGCAGCTAATTTTGTATATTTTTGAAAGTTTTTTAAAATGCTACAGGTACGATACACCAAAACACTGAAAATGATCACATCCTCAGAAAGTATATGTCATGTATTAGTTTAAGGAGCTGCTCAGTGTGTTGGTACTAGTTAGTGAAATTCATCTAGAAAGTCACAGCTTATGTTGAATTGTCAGGTAACAAGGTTTTCAGATGAACGATTAAATGGTACGTTTCCAACAATTTCTCCACATCATCAAGACGTTCTTGGTCAAAGTCACAAATAATATCTTTGTGCTGCTTTATCCTTCCTCATCTTCCTGAATCTAATGCCAACTTTGGTTGATCACACATCCTCCTTCAACAGCTTTTTTCTTTCGAGCCACTTTGTTCCATTCTTGCCTACTCATTCACATCAGAAGTAAATCACAAAATTCTGTTGTCACCAAGGTTGGAACTAAAAACACACAAAATGCTGGAGAAGCTCGGCAGGTCAAACAGTGTCCTTTATGTAGCAAAGATTAAAACATTAAAAGTACCCTTTTACATAAATGTACAGTTTACAAGCTATATAGGGTTAGCAGACACTGTTAATTCCAAGATACATAACTGGCATTTCGGGCTTGAGACCTTCATCAAAGTATGAGAAAATGCTAGTAAGCATCGGAACAAAAAAATGGGAGGAGAAGGGTGGCAAAGCCAGGAGATGATAGGTGGAGAAAAAAGGGAGGGGACAGCAGCAATGAGGGGGAGGAGGGATGACTGGGTGGATGGGTTGGAGAACTGGAAAAACATGAAAAGAGGGAGGGGACAGAAAAGGCAAGCAGGTTGAGTGGAACGCAGTAACATCAATGTTAATCAATCTGACAGATGGAAAATAAAGTATGGTTCCTTCAGTCTGTGGGTGGTCAGGATCAAATAGTGGACGAGGCCATGGACAGACATATGAGCGTGGGAGTGTGACCCAGAAATGAAATGGTTGGTCACTGGGAGGTCGTGGTTGCTAATGGAGAGGAGGTGCTGAGCGAAGCGATCTCCCGGTCTGCAACCAGTCTCTCTGATGTAGAGAATGCCACAAAGGGTGCACTGGATACAGTAAATAAGTCCTCTGTATATGGTTTATCTTCCCCACCATATCCTGCTATGTCTAGAATTTTTGAAGTATTTATCAGCCGCCCTCTTTGTCATTCATGCAGTGCCTTTGGTAATATCATACATGCTGATGGCATCGATGCTTTTTTCCGCCAGCTCTCTCAATCTGGCTGTTCTCTTTGTGTTTCATTCTGCTTATTTGTCTGATTTTTAGTCTTTGATGAACCACATTTTTCTCTAGTTTAGTTGTGGTAAGAACATTATTGTTGGCTGCCACCTCAAATTCTTTACCCCAGCATTTTGTCTTCTGACCATTGTCTCAGATTGACCTTTATCACCTTGGTGTCATTTTTGACTCATTCTCTCCATCCCATAACTTCCCAATCACTCACACTTCTTTTGTTGCTGACTGCCATCTGCTTCATGTTCCATAATTATTAAGTTTTAGTCTCACTAAATCTGTAAGTATTTTTCCCAATCCATCCACTCGCATGACTCAGATCTTATTCCTCTCCCCAACCAACATCTCTTCACCCTGTGCTTCAGTTATCTGAGCCCTCCTCCACACACTTACACTTATTTAATATTTTTATGAATACTCAAGGCTTTATCCAAAGCTTTGATCTATTTTCCTAATGTTGCCTTCTTTGGCTCAATATCCTTATGCACCATGGCATGTTATGGGAAATTTATTTTCAACATTAAAAGTACCCTTTTACATAAATGTACAATCTTCAGCGCTTGACGTCCTGCTTTGCGGAAACTGCCAAAATGTTTGGCCTGGAAGTCAGCCTGAAGTAAACTGAGGTCCTCCATCAGCCAGCTCCCCACCATGACTACCAGCCCCCCCACATCTCCATCGGGCACACAAAACTCAAAACGGTCAACCAGTTTACCTATCTCGGCTGCACCATTTCATCAGATGCAAGGATCGACAATGAGATAGACAACAGACTCGCCAAGGCAAATAGCGCCTTTGGAAGACTACACAAAAGAGTCTGGAAAAACAACCAACTGAAAAACCTCACAAAGATAAGCGTATACAGAGCCGTTGTCATACCCACACTCCTGTTCGGCTCTGAATCATGGGTCCTCTACCGGCACCACCTACGGCTCCTAGAACGCTTCCACCAGCGTTGTCTCCGCTCCATCCTCAACATCCATTGGAGCGCTCACACCCCTAACGTCGAGGTACTCGAGATGGCAGAGGTCGACAGCATCGAGTCCACGCTGCTGAAGATCCAGCTGCGCTGGATGGGTCACGTCTCCAGAATGGAGGACCATCGCCTTCCCAAGATCGTATTATATGGCGAGCTCTCCACTGGCCACCGTGACAGAGGTGCACCAAAGAAAAGGTACAAGGACTGCCTAAAGAAATCTCTTGGTGCCTGCCACATTGACCACCGCCAGTGGGCTGATAACGCCTCAAACCGTGCATCTTGGCGCCTCACAGTTTGGCGGGCAGCAGCCTCCTTGGAAGAAGACCGCAGAGCCCACCTCACTGACAAAAGGCAAAGGAGGAAAAACCCAACACCCAACCCCAACCAACCAATTTTCCCTTGCAACCGTTGCAATCGTGTCTGCCTGTCCCGCATCGGACTGGTCAGCCACAAACGAGCCTGCAGCTGACGTGGACTTTTTACCCCCTCCATAAATCTTCGTCCGCGAAGCCAAGCCAAAGAAAAAAACAGTTTACAAGCTATATAGGGTTAGCAGACACTGTTAATTCCATGATATGGATCTGCTTGGTTATAAATGCAAACCTGCCAGTATTATAATGGTGGATGGGAATAACACAATACAACCATGCATTGGTAGGTTATTGATTAGGGAGGGGGTGGGAGGATAGAGGGAAAATCCTGCTGAGAAAACTCCCGCTTCCATAAATCACCACTCAAAACACTACCAGACAAATGTAGGGCAATAATGTCATGTTTACAAGAGAAAAAATAATTGTTACCGATAATTATTATCGCTAGAATGAAAGCTGTTGATTTTATATCCTTACAGGTGGTTTACATCTGTCGACCTGTAAAAGATAATAACTGAGCCAGAAAAGAAGAGCTTCAAAGGGTCAGCTATCATGCTCACAGTACTATATACATAATAGCAAACAAAAAATTCTATGTGAAAAAGGCTCTTTTTATGAAAAGGTTAACAAATTTATTTTAAATTCTAATAAAGGACTGAATGACTGAGTGATAAGGAAAAATGTTGTTTAAAATAGATTTCAGTTAAGTTCAGAGTCTCATTTTAGGCAGCAAGTAATACAAAGATTTCAAGGTTGCTACACAAAAGAATTATGCAGATTTGAGTTGAAAGAAGCATTGAATATCACATCTCGGAGAAATGAAGGGCATTAACCTTGGAATAGGAATTTTGATTAAATGTGTGAAATGTTTAAATTTACTTGGAGAACTTTTGACATATATATATATTTTCTGGCAGTTGTAGTTGGACAAGACATTATCAGTACAAGAATATAATTTCATTGGAATTGTAACCAACAGTAGCCAAAATATTCAAAGCAAATGATCAGACTTCTATTCAGGAGATGACTCTCCATCTGCAGTTGAATACAGTAAATCATTTCCATAAAAGAAAATTACAACGATGTTCCCCTTGAGAAATCTAGCATTTATGAAGGTCAAATTCTGGGATGTAATTAAATTTGAATTTGGATAATTTATAATCATCTTGAATCAAAGAAAATTGGCAGTTTTCATGAGGTTTTTGTTCACTTGTGCGCTGTTTTGATTTTCATAAGCATGGTATCCAATAAAGGTATATTGTTTCTCTACTACTAACAAAGAAAGATTTGGATGCACTTAAAAGGGTCAATGTGAAACAAGTGGCCTTCATAATATGATGAGCTGCAATAAGTGTTCGTTTAATCTAGTACACATCGAAGAAAATAAAATTGATTCACCTTGTGGTGATATGTCATTACACCACTAGGTCACCAGGGGTCATCCCGGTGACCTTATATATAAAGCAGTTCAGAGCAACAGTCTAGCCTTCCAGGTTCATCTTGCAGAGAGACAAGACCTCTTAGAGTACATATTAGTTTATTAAAGCTGTCTTATACTCACACTGCTGGTGTGGTTATTGTCAGTACAATTTAATAAACTAATATGTATACTAAGAGGTCTTGTCTCTCTGCAAGACGAACCTGGAAGCCGAGAATGTAGCTCTGGACTGTTTTATATACAAGGTCATCGGGATGACCCCTGGTGACCTAGTGGTGTAATTACATATCACCACACACCTCAATCACAAAATATACCCTGCCAATTAAAATTTAAATCATTAAACTAAATCAAATGCTGGAAGAACTCAGCCAGTCAAGTAGCATCTGTGAAAAGCAAAACCATCAATATTTTGGATTAATGGTCTTTCCTTTGAACAGAGAGAAGTGATGGTTTACAGTTTTCAATACTGATCTGAGGTGAGGAGTAAGGTGCAAGACAAATGATTACATGCAGAAAGATTGATCAGGTGATAAGGAGCATGAGTATTGACCATTAGAATACTATTTCAAAGGAACAGGCTGAGATTTGGAGGTTGTTTTGTGGAGCACCTACATTCTGAGATGATCCTGAGCTTCCTGTTGCATGCCACTCCAATTCTGCCCTGAGTCTGTAGCCTCCTCCACTGCCATAGTGAATCTCAACATATATGAGAATAGCATCTTATCTTTACACTTGGCAACCTAATGAATGCACATGGAATTTTCCTATCCAAAGGAAAATTCTCTCTCAACAATTCATGCTTATGTCCCTTTCCATGGGTTGCAGAGCAGGAGGCCTTGCAAATGCATTGTGTGGGACACATTGTGATTGGTTGTTGGGGGGGGGGGTCATGACTGCATACGATACAATGCAGAGGATTAAGTGATTAATTTAAAGAACAACTGCTTGTAGTTGGTTTACTGTGTAAGAGTTCAAGCTCATTCAGCCGTCTTTAAATAATAACAGAGTAGGTCTCCAATTTAGAATGAAGATGACTTCTGTAATGAAAGGCCTGCCAGTCTCCACTCATTCAGATGGAATTTGGCAGATGTGGCAGCCAGACACAAGTTATATGCCTGGTCTATCCATGTAACTCTGTGCATCAGTATAATACACATGGAAGACCACAAAGCAAAATTGTATACTTGGATTGTGTGCAGCAAATCTAATGCAACCAAATGTTTTGCAATAAAATTCTTATGTTCAAGTGGTCACGTTATATTGATACCATAGCAACAATGTTTTTCAGAAATAACTGACAATGTGGTGTTATTAATCCTTATCCTTTAAACGGTTAAAATGTTGCTAATTTAAACCACTGAGAGGGAGAGATCAGAAGAATATTTTTCATTTATGGATAATATATATGTAATTCAAGCAAAAGGAATATGATAGTTCAAAATGGTGCTTCAGTATCTAGCAAAGAACAGGAGTGAAGATTATCAGGATGGTCACAGATCATAAAATTTCAATAAAACACAGTGATGTGTGGGATGATTAATGAATCGCAAAGCTCAGTTGCCCAGAGTTGAATTGTGTGGGTGGCAAGGTTGGAGATCTGCATCATTTCTTTTGAGGGTCAAGATGAGTTTTCAGCAAACTCATTGCTCTGGATGTTTTCTATTTCCAGTCATCAAACTCAGAAGACAGACTGTCAAGATGCAGGCAGCTTTTAAACACAATTGGACTAAAGACTCTTCTCTATTGAGCTAGCCCCATGGTCACATAATATTTTTGCAGCCAAGTAAACCCTGACTCATTGCAGGTGTTAATGAACTTCACGTAATGAGCAGCAATAGGCAATGAACCAGACAGTTTAATTTTAAAACACTAATTTTATTTCTAACTCTTAACTATAGTCTTAACCACAAAGACTAGACAGAGGGAAACGATAGGCTTTAATGTACAGAAGAACCTTGCTGGCCTGAATCCAGGTATAGGAATAGCCGGAAGGGAGAGGACCATGGGGGAGGAGTCATAGGGTATGAGTCATCAGTGGGCGGGCCAGCTCCATATAATCATAACTATATACAATGGAGGAAACATATAATCACAACTATCCTTAACACTAAATCTATCCCTAACTATGCAGGTGAATGCATCTTTCAAATTCAATGTTGAAGCGTAGGCCTTTAAAATTTGATGCCCAGAATTAATGTTGAACTGATGGGAAGACTGGAGTTGTGGCTGCCTTTGAAGAAATGTCTGTCCACATGAGCTGTAGTCATAAAACTCCTGGTCCTTTTGTAGGCAAGACTTCAACTGGGCAGCCTCCACGAAGCTTCCAAGACCCTGGCACCAGTCTCTCCAAGTAACTTCACTCCTAGTCACACTTAAAATGAAGTAATCTCTCAAGTGACCTCCACTGTTTGTCACAATCACAATTGAGCACTTTGCTTCGCAAAAAAACCCCCCTGGCACAAGCCAATCCACCGAAAAGGCCCAGTCATTCACAGAGCATGCTTTGCTCTTAATGCCACAAAAATGGCCGGCCAGAAGAGCTGCTTTTTTCTCTACAGCAGCCAGAATAGTTCTCCCTTGCAAAATCACAATGTCTTTGCAAATGTATCGAATTCAGGAATAGACTGTGACAAGCCTTCTCTTAGTTCTTCCAATGTATCGAATGTGGGCTGGGCTGTGTCTTGGGTTGTGCTTATGTGAAATGTTAAATGTGATCGTTCAGTCCCTCCTGTCTATACTATCTCTTACAGTGATAATTCTATCCAAGGGGCAATTTGGTCACAGGTGGCAGAAGCTAAGGCCTCACACCTGCACCACTCTGATTGCCTTCTGACAGTTCAGTCATCAAAACTTTGATAGGGAAAGAGAGATTTGCAACATGTGGTGAATGGTGATGTATTGGGTAGGTGGTGGTATTCAGAGCATTATTGTTGTGAAGAGGTGGAAAGGTCCAACAATTGACTTGCAGGCCTCCCAAGTTGGAAGAGAACATTTCATCTCCAGGACAATGTGTTCCATTTTCTGTTGCATGACTCCAGATGGAATGTTACACAGAAAATGGTATTACACTCAGGGGCCCTAATGTAGAAATCACATCAGGATCACAAAGGTGACTCATGACAGGAAGTGCCCGGTCAAATTTCACAGTTGGTATGATTTACCTTGGAAATGATCACAGTTTTGATTTGCTCTGGGTTAAAATCAATTTCCAATTACAAAGCAGTGGAAAAAAAAGTGATGCAATTGAATTTTCAGGCATGAAACTCTTATCTCAAAAAGCAGCCTGATTTTGACTGGCTGAAAATGAATCTCTTCAAGAACAATGCTGAGCAGGCCTTGGAGAGATCATTTTGAAAAGTTTTTAAAATTGATTTTTATGTGTCTGATTATTATTGGACTAGACAACTAATCAACATTAAAACTTATACTTCAGACAATCACAAATTAAAACATTTTGAATTATATGTATTAAATTTCCTAACAGTTTCTGCAGATGACTTTAGGTCAGCATATTGCCTGAGGCTCTAAACATCATCTCCTAAAAGGGACAAGAGTGAGAAAAAGGAGGGAGAGTCTCTTCAGAGAGGAAGGTGAGAATAATGGAGAGAGAGAGAGATGAGAGACGCAGAGGAGGAAGAAGGGTGGCCATCTTGCTGCACCATGAGGTCGATGCCATCTTACCCGCGGGCAACCCAGGATGGTGGGGGCCACTCGAGTGAGGAGTACAGAGTCTCCAGCGTCCTAGCCTCGATGAAGGGAAGAGGAAGAGAGAAAAGAATTGGGAATGGAAGGAGAATAAGAATGGGAGGAAAGTAGAAGCATGAAGAAAGGAAGTGCAGTGGGAAGGAAAGACGAAGTGGGAAATGAGAAAAAGAGGAAGAGAGAGGAAGAAAAGGAAGGGAGAACAGTGAATGAGAGATGAGGCAAAACATGAAATGCAGAAAGTACTTCAAGGAGTAAGTCCCATTGAACTTTCTGTACTGTTCATTACAATCATGGTTGAAACAACACCATATTCCTCAGTTCTCTTGATACTTTGTGTGTCTGGAGATTTATTTATCCTACTCTTAAATATATTCAATGACTTGGCACTTATGCACTGAATTGAGATTCACCTATTGACTGGTGGTGTGTTATACTGATGGCTGGCTCTGGCCCATCTCCCCATATATAACCCTGGTTTCCTGCCTAAACCCTGAGCCCTCCTGAAGACCACTGTAAGACCCCACCCTCAGTTATAAGCTAATAAAAGTGTATGTTCTCCTTCCAGTCGTGAGAGCTTTTATTCTCGCCACAATTTTATTAGCTTATTCCCTAGAAGATGGAAGTGCTGCTCAAGCCAGGGACGCTGCTGACAGACCCTCTGTCTTCCGACGCAGTTGAGGAGTTCACGTACTGGCTAGACTGCTTCCAGGCCTACCTGAATGCGACCAGAGATGTCTTCCACACCGAGGAACTCAGGATGTCCGGACTTGTTTCCAAAAGAGTGTGCAATCATCAGGGACTGCGCTACATATGATGCCACCATCAAGGCTTTGAAGGCAAAATGAGGTCCTAGCAAGGCACTGACTCACTCTACGTTGCCAATGGCCAGGAGAGACCATTGATGATTACCTGCTAGATTTGTGGATGCTTGCCAAGAAGTGCAGGTACGAAATGGCTATGGGCTGTGTTCATGAAGAAGAACAGATCTGGGACACTCTAGTTGTGGGGGTCCGCTTGAGGTACATGAGGCAGTGACTGCTCAAGTTGGGTAAGAAGGACCTGGCTAGCCACATTGAACTGTCCAAGTCGCTGGAACAGGCCAAGCTCTAGAACGGTGACCTTGAAGCTAGCAAGCACGCTCACTCAGGTCCCTTCCAAGGACCAAATGCTCCTGCTACCCCAGCCTAATGGCTGCTGCTTCCCATGCTAGGGAGGGTTCCCATGTTAGGAAGTGCTTTTTCTGTGGCAAGAGCCAGGACCCCTGATCTCATTGCCTGGATAAAGATGCAGTTTTCTCCAGCTGTGTCAAGAAAGGACATTGTACAAGGGTTTGCTGTGCAAGGAAAAGTCCATGGCCTGCAGCGCTCCCGGATCCAATTCCAGCCCCAAGCCATCTCCCCCAAATTCGCCTGAATCCACTTACTGTGTTACATGCCGAAGGAGAGTGGCTATGAGAAAATTGCGCGAAAAGGCTTGGTGGCCATCTTGCTGTGACTCAAATTCAAACTCGGCGCCTTCGTCGTCAGAGAAGGAAGGAGGGTAGTCATTTTGCTGCACCTCGAGGTCGACGCCATCTTACCTGCGGGCAACTCAGAACAGTGGGGGCCACTCGAGTGAGGAATACGGAGTTTCCAGCGTCCTAGCCTCAATGGTTCTAGATCACAACAGACCTCACCAGCTTAGCAACTCCATGGTGACTGTCAGTATAAACAGACACTCTAGTAAATGCCTAACACTCTATTGAAAGCTTCATAGACTCGTGAACTGTACAAGAATACAATTAAAGATATATCCTCCTCGCGTCTCATTCACACTCTACCCATATTCAAGAACATTGTATAGTACATTTGTCGTTTGAAGGGTGGCAGGAGTTTTGTAAAATATGCCTGTATGTACTTAATGAATTGTGTGCTCCGGTGTTGTTGGGTCTGGATTTCTTGTGCCACTTTAAAATCATGATCTTGGAGTATTCTGGTCCCCTCCCCCCTATAATGGTTCAGAACAGAGGGCCTCTAAAATCAGAACCCACATGCAGCCTCTCCACACTGAATATCGACCCCCCCTCCCACCTCTCTTCCTGAATCTGTCCCCTGACTGCAAACCTATTGCTACCAAGAGCAGGAGGTATAGCTCAAAAGTCTGAGACACAGCATCTACTCAATTAAGGTATCATCGAACCTAGCACAAGCCCATGGAGAGCACAAGTGGTGGTTGTAAAAGGGGAAAACAAGTCCAGGCTAGTAACTGACTATAGCCAAACCATTAATCAGTACATGCTCCTGGACGCATGCCCTGTCCCTCAAATTTCAGACATGGTGAATGATATTGTGCAATATTGGGTCTTTTTGACCATTGATCTAAAAGCTGCTTATTACCAGCTGAGGACCATCCATATATGGAATTTGAGACTAATGGTCATCTCTATCAATTCCGGAGGGTCCCTTTTGGTATTACTAATGGGGTTTCTATCTTCCAGAGGCAGATGGATGGAATAGTGGATGAGGATGGGTTGAAGGCTATCTTTCCCTAACTCGATAATGTCACCATCTGTGACCACACCTTGGAAGACCATGATGCCAACATCAAGAGCTTTCTCCACGCGGCAAAATTCCTGAACCTCACTTATATCTTTAGCAAGTGTGTGTTCAGGACTAAATGTCTGGCTATCCTTGGCTACATGGTGGAGAATGGTATCTTTGGCCCCGACCACAATAGGATGCGCCCCCTGTTACAGCTCTCCATTCCCAGGACCACAAAGGAGGTGCCTGGGGTTTTTCTTCATTTTATGCCCGGTGCATCACTCAACACGCTGATAAAGTTTGACCTCTTTTAAAAGCCACTTCTTTTCCCCTCTCAGCCGAAGCCCAAACAACTTTTCACTAACTCCGAACCACAATGCGAAAAGCCGCCATGCACGTGGTGAATGAGAATGTACCTTTCCAAGTGGAAAGTTACGCTTCGGACGTAGCCCTGGCCACTACCCTTAATCAGGTGGGCAGGCCAGTTGCATTTTTTCTCGGACATTGTAAGGCCACGAGCTCTGAAACCCCTCTGTGGAAAAGGAGGCTCAAGCCATTGTAGAAGCCGTGAGGTACTGGAGGCAATTCCTGGCTTGCAGGAAATTTATGCTCCTCACTGAGTAGCGCTCTGTCGCATTTATGTTTAATAACATCAAGAGGGGAAAAATCAAAAATGACAAGATTGCTAGGTGGAGGATCAAGCTCTTCACCTACAATTATGACATTGCCTATCAGCCAGGAGGTCTTAATGACCCTCCAGATGCCTTATCCAGAGGAAGCTGCCTCTGCACGCACCAGCCAACTGCGGTCTCTACATACTGAGCTCTGCCATCCAGTGGTTACCTGCATGGCTCATTTTGTCAAAGGTGTACAATCTGGCCTACTCCATGGAAGATGTCAAGGAAATGACCAGGTTTTGCCAGGCCTGCATGGAGTGCAAGCCATACTTCTACAGCCCCACAAAGGCGCATCTGATTAAGTCATCCAGGGTTTTTGAACGGCTCAGTGTCGGTTTTAAGGGACCTCTCCCCTCCACGAACAGGAACACTTTCTTCCTCTCTGTCATGGATGAGTACTCCCGCTTCCTGTTCGCCATTCCATGCCCAGACATGTCCACTTCATCAGTCATAAAGGCCCTAGATTCCATTTTCGCCTTGTTCAGGTATCACAACTATACATAACAACCGGGGCTCATCTTTTATGAGCATAGAGCTACGTCAGTAGCTGCTTGCAAGAGGCATCACATCTAGCAGGACTTCCAGCTACAACCCCCGGGGGAAAGAGGAGGTTGAGAAGAGAAAACACCACGGTCTGGAAGGCTGTCAAACTGGCCATTCCAGACTCACGCTGGCAGTAAGTCTTTCCTATGGTGCTCCATTCTATCCGGTAACTACTATAGACTGTGGCCAACACTACTATTCACAAGCTCCTATTCAATTTTGAGAGAAAGTCAGCATTGGGAACTAAACTCTCAACCTGGCTCACCACTCCTAGTCCGGTCCTTGTCAGGAAGCATGTGAGGAGAAGCAAGACCAACGCCCTGGTGGAAAGGGTGAAACTGCCAATCTACGTATGCCTATGTGAAGCACCCAGATGGCAGGGAGGACACCATCTCCATCAGGGACCTGGCACCCGCCAGAACAGAGGGTCAGTGGTCTCAAGTGCCCTACGAGCCGTGGAGTTCATTCTCATCACCTCTCAGGGAATCCGGTTCAGTAGGAAAGTGCATCCCCCTCCACTGTAGAGCTAGAGACCCCACTGCCACTCCTCCCCAACAAGGGAAATATTTAGGCCTTGAAATATTTAATAAAAAAAACTATTCATATTCATTTAAAACCAAGCTATTTGTTAATGATCTATGTAGTCTCCAGTGGTGAGAAGGAAATAGAGAAATGCGAGAGAGGCCAGGATTGGAAGAATTTTAATATCAGACAGTTATGAGAGAGGTTACTGAGCTGGGTCAAGCCCACAGAGGGATTAGAAAACAATGAAATTTTTAAGTGATATCATTAGATCATTTTCACAACGTACTGTTCAAAATGTAAGACAAAGTGTTACATTTTTATTATTTAAAAAACATTGGAGTTATGATATTATTTAACAATTTAATTAAAGTGGGATTATTTTTTAATCACATGATGGCCTCTTATTACAAATGGCTTTGTTTAAAGAATCACCCGAAAACTGCACTCCTGCTTAAATGCCATCAGCTCTTCTTTGACATTTCCTGGTGAATAAAGGGTCTGATTTGTTGCTTCTGAAGGTCATCAGTCACACAATTCAAGACACTGTACAGTAGTTTGGCTCTGGGGATACTATTTAGTTGATCATTTTTAAATATGGCCTCAATTGCACAGAATTTCTTCTTAGCAGCAAGCTGACACAGCCAGCCTGCTCAATGTGAATGCATGTGTAAACATTGAAATCTGGTCAATTATTTTTCTGGACACAACATAAGGTGATTTGACCAACTTTCTTTTAACAAAATGTTCCCAACTTTACAAATTAGCATATTTATTCATGCAGAACTTCCAAGAATTATACCTGCACCTTGTCATCATTTTTCCGTTCAAACTATTAAGGCACTTGTTAAGTTGTTTGATCAATTCCAAAATGATAGTTTTTGCATGTGTCATGATCAGCTGATTTGTTTGTTCATTTGAATTTAATCACTTTGTCTGAAATGTGGTGAAATCCCTATGACGTTGATATTGATCATATGAATTATTTCAATTGTTTTATCCCATTTTTATTCATTCCTCTCTCCACTGTCACCACACCTTTCCTCTCTGCCTACCTGTCCAGATGGAATTGTCTCTGCTTGAAAAACTTACTCTAGCAGCTCATTCCACACACCCACTTGTGAAGAAGGTGCCACTCAGGTCCCCTTTAAGTTTTCCCACTGAGGTTAGGTGAGATAAAAACTAGAGGACATGGATTAAGGGTGTAAAGGGAAATGTTTGAAGGGAAAATTACGTGGCACTTTTTGTGCAGATCAAGGCATCTAGGCAGAATGATAGTTCAGCACGGATTAGATGGGCCAAAGGGCCTCTTTTCTATTCTGTAATGTTCTATGACTCTAAGGTTCTACAGGGCAATTTTAATCGTACAGTTATTTCACTATACGAATCAATATCTGTATTGATCCTTTGCCAGTGTTTAATCATTGATTGAAATCTTATTTAATTGAGAGAAAAACAATTGAATTGGCACAAATATATGCCTTGTTATATTTTATGGCACAATCTAGTTATTTTTGCAAAAGACACAATGCTTCTTTAAATAATGAGCAACAATTATTACCAATTGTTTTATTTAGGTTTTAAATTGAATACATTTGTAAACCTACACTATTTATTTAAAATCTACCATTGAGGTAATTTCCATAAACATGTATATGTAAATGTTGCTGCTCTTCTAGCAGAGGCCTATATTTCTAAGTTTCCCTTTCCACTCCAGATGCAGTCTGCACAGATTCATTTAATTGCAATCCTGCATTTGTTAGTGGAACAGCTAAATCTCCATATCATTGATGGTAAAACAATTATTTATTGGCACAGTAGGATATTTAATCAAGGAAACTGTTGATTTTGAAGTTATCAACTCTGCAGTGCCGATGTCAAAAGTGCTGCCAACTTTAAAATAAACAAAGAACTTGTCTGTTTAAATATCAAGGTCTCTAAAACAATCTAGTGTATGAACAAAAATGAGTGCAGTAAAGCAAGTGTCCTTTTACATTGACAAGCCACGTAATTGCTGTATACACAACCTGTTGCTGGAAAACTAGCTTGCTTGTTTACACAGAACAGAAGAAAAACCGGGTGCTTGAGTCCTTTTACACAGCAAGCCAGCTTCCCGAAGCAAATGAGGTGGAATGTGTAGTACACCATTGGTGAGTCGAAGCCAGGTAAGCTAAGAACCCCACCCCCACCCCCCCCCCATCCACCTTTCAAGCGCTGTGTAAAAGGGGTGAAGGGCTGAAACATATAAATTAGTGTGTAGTGATATTTCAGCAAGCTGGCTTATAAGCTTATATAACCAATGTGTAGTCAGAACTGTTTTAGTGCCTTGTATTGTTCTGTTCTATTTCACTATGGCTGTGACATGAATACAACTCATGATACTTTTAGTTTAAAACATGGCTGCCATATTTTTGCAAAACTAGTTGGAAATGCACCTGTTAATACACTGTTTTCCATTTACACTTTGTAATCAATGTAAACTATTTTAATTATATTTAAAGAACTATCTACATTCTGAAAAAAATGTTAAATATAGAAGCCTTTGACCTCTGTTGCATTTACCTATGACCCAAATGTAATATGTACACCTGGTGGTAAAATAGGTAGAATATAATCAACAACATTTATGCCCCAAGTGGATTATTGAATCACCTAACATGGAGGAGACTCTTCAGCCCAACCCGTTCATGCTGACCAACTTAGCATTCTGGGTGGGTCCCATAGCATGGTCCATTTCTTTCTAAACGTTTTCCTAGCCACAAATCTGTCCAAATATCTTTTGAACATTGTAATTTTATCTGTCTCTACTGCCTCCTCTAGCAGCTTGTTCCATTTATCATCACCCTCTGTGTGAAAAAATTTTCTCCTCAGGTTCCCTGCAAATCTTTCCATTCTCACATCAAATGTAAGCCCTCTAGTTCTAGAATCATCTACCCTGGGGGGAAAAGATTGTGATCATTCTCTTGATCCATGCCCCTCATAAATTTATACAACCTTATAAGTCATTACTCAGCCTCCTACACTCCGGGGAATAAAGCCGATGCAGCCTCTCTGTACAACTCAAGCCCCCTCGTCTTGAAGATCCTGAAAAATCTCTTTACTTCCTTCCTATAGCTGGGTGACCCAAACTGCACACAGTATTCCAAGTGTGGTCTCAACCAAAGCCGTGAACAGCTAAATCATGATGTCCCAAGCTTTCTGATGAATGTTCCAATAAGGCAAGCATATCAAATGCACATTTCACCACTACTACAGTATAAACATAATTACATCATATGCAGCATATAATAAAACATGACATATGAATGTTTTAAACAACAGATTTTCAAGTTCAAGTTTATTGAGGTTCAGTGAAAGATTTGTTTGACATACTGTTCAGCAATTCCATCTATGCGTAAGTACAGTACAGCAAATAAAACACAGTGGAGAGTGCTGAATAACAGAGATCAGTTAGAACAGTGCAAGGGCAACATTACCTCATTCTTGTGAAATTTGTTTAGGGCTCTGATAACATTAGGACAGAAACTGTCCTTGAATTTGGTGGAATATCATTTCACTCTTATGAATCTTCTTCATGACATTATGAATGAGAGAGAGAGAGAGAGAGAGAGAGAGAGTCTGGCTTTTTCAAGGGCTGTATTCTGTGCTATATTCACAACTTCCTACAGTTTCTTCCAGTCTTGGGCAGAGAAGTTCCAATAACATGCAATGATGCATACTGACAGGATATTTTTGATGGACCAACTCTAAAAGTTGTTGAGGGATGGAGGCAACATTCAAAATTTCCTCATTCTACTGAGACAGTGGAGTGAGGTTCATCCTTTTCCAGAAGTCCATAAATACCCCAATTGTCTTGCTGACATTGATGGAGATGATGTTGTCCTATCACCAACCCAGTAGACTCATCATTGTTCAAGATCCAGCATATAGGAGTCATCTGCAAATTTAATGATGAAGCAGGGGTCGTATTTGGTCACACAATCATGGGAGTGCAGGGAATATAGTATGGGGCCAAGTACAGAGTCTTGCAGAGTCCTGTGATGAAGGTGATTGTGAAGGAGGTTTGTCGCCAATCCTCACCTATTGTGGTGTGTGTGTGTGTGTGTGTGTGTGTGCGTGTGTGTGTGCGTGTGTGTGTGCGTGTGCGTGGGTGGGTGCGTGGGTGGGTGGGTGCGTGGGTGGGTGCGTGGGTGGGTGCGTGGGTGGGTGCGTGGGTGGGTGCGTGGGTGCGTGCATGGGTGGGTGGGTGGGTGGGTGGGTGCTTGCGTGCGTGCGTGTGCGAAGGAGAAGAAGTTGAGAATCCATTTGCAGAGGGGAGTGTTGAAACCAAGATTCTGGTTTGGTTATGAGTTTTTTAGGGTGTTGAACACAGAGCAACAGACAATGAATATCTTGGGCAGGTTGGTGTGGGGAGGAGGGGAATGGTGGAGTCTACATTTTGAAGGCTTGTTTCTTAGAAACATCCGATTGCCAATCAACTAATAGGTATATAGATATAAGCATATTGAATCTCACAATACTATGAGACCGTTTGTTCGATAGAATACCACAATGGTGACTTCTATCCTTGTATGCCCAATTGCATGATCAATACTAAATTCCAATCCCATTTATTTAAATACTTCTAACCATGTGAATTCAGAATGACTCGAGGGTGAAGGATATCAAAAGATGAAAGTCCTGCAATTCCATACTAACAATTTCTGAAAATTATTGAATTGAAATTTCATTTAAATTACATTGTAGGTAAGTTCAATTTCTGTTCAATTTTTTTTTGTTAATCTTGTTTTATATTTGGCAAAAGGTTTATCAATTCCAATAATAGCATTGGTAGATCCTGGAACATCATATCACTTATTTTGCATTTCTTGGAATTCAGTGTCCATTCTGTTATAATATTTGATATTGGAATCTTGAGCAAATGTTCATGATATTTCAAACTAATTTTAAAAATTCTTTGTTTTAACCTAAAGCAACATTTTTATTATGTATTTGAGAGGTTATCATGTGTGTGTTTAGAAAGAACATTTAGAAAGAATTTACAATTTAGAAAGAATAAGATTTTGGAAGATAACCATATAACCATATACGGAGCGGAAACAGGCCATGTCGGCCTTTCGAGTCCACACCGGTTCACTAGAACAACTCCACTAGCTCAAACCACCCGCTCACCGCCAATAACCCTCCAACTCCCTCACCTCCATGTACACATCCAACCTTCTCTTAAATGACAGAAGGAACCCTAACGCAATTATCTCATTCAGAAGTTCATTCCATTCTGCCACCACTCGCTGAGTGAAAAAGCTACCTCTAATATTTCTCCTAAAGTGTTGCCCCCTTACCCTTAACTCATGGCCTCTTGTTCCAATCTGTAACAGCTATTTACAATTTTTTACAAAATCATTCTCAGGCTTGAGTATCTTTGTAAGGTAGTGATGTACATCATGTTCAAGTTCAAGTTTATTATCATGACACACACACACACACACACACACACACACACACACACACACACACACACACACACACACACACACACACACACACACACACACACACACACAGAGGCAGAATCAATTCCACAGCCTGCTGGAAGAAGCTACTTATTTCCTAGCCTGGCAGCTATGATTTTAATGCTTTTGTACGGATGGCAGTCTCTTCAATCTGAGGCGCCTGCAAGCTCACACCAAGACACAAGAGAAACTTGTCCGTGAACTACTCTTTGCAGACGATGCCGCTTTAGTTGCCCATTCAGAGCCAGCTCTTCAGCGCTTGACGTCCTGCTTTGCGGAAACTGCCAAAGTGTTTGGCCTGGAAGTCAGCCTGAAGAAAACTGAGGTCCTCCATCAGCCAGCTCCCCACCATGACTACCAGCCCCCCCACATCTCCATCGGGCACACAAAACTCAAAACGGTCAACCAGTTTACCTATCTCGGCTGCACCATATCATCAGATGCAAGGATCGACAATGAGATAGACAACAGACTCGCCAAGGCAAATAGCGCCTTTGGAAGACTACACAAAAGAGTCTGGAAAAACAACCAACTGAAAAACCTCACAAAGATAAGCGTATACAGAGCCGTTGTCATACCCACACTCCTGTTCAGCTCCGAATCATGGGTCCTCTACCGGCATCACCTACAGCTCCTAGAACGCTTCCACCAGCGTTGTCTCCGCTCCATCCTCAACATCCATTGGAACGCTTTCATCCCTAACGTCGAAGTACTCGAGATGGCAGAGGTCGACAGCATCGAGTCCACGCTGCTGAAGATCCAGCTGCGCTGGGTGGGTCACGTCTCCAGAATGGAGGACCATCGCCTTCCCAAGATCGTGTTATATGGCGAGCTCTCCACTGGCCACCGTGACAGAGGTGCACCAAAGAAAAGGTACAAGGACTGCCTAAAGAAATCTCTTGGTGCCTGCCACATTGACCACTGCCAGTGGGCTGATATCGCCTCAAACCGTGCATCTTGGCACCTCACAGTTTGGCGGGCAGCAACCTCCTTTGAAGAAGACCGCAGAGCCCACCTCACTGACAAAAGGCAAAGGAGGAAAAACCCAACACCCAACCGCAACCAACCATTTTTCCCCTGCAGCCGCTGCAACCGTGTCTGCCTGTCCCGCATCGGACTTGTCAGCCACAAACGAGCCTGTAGCTGACGTGGACTTTTACCCCCTCCATAAATTTTCGTCCGCGAAGCCAAGCCAAAGATTTAAGCAACACTTCAATTAAATGTTATCATTAGGGGACAAAGGAGATGCTAGTGACCTTTTCAACCATTTTGATGATCTTCTGGTTCAATGCTTTGTAGTGTTATGGACCCTGGACAATTTTATTTTCGGACCAGAGACAGAACTGAATCTAAGGCAGGAGAGAGAGGATCATGCACTGTTGTGAAGTGCTGAAGTAGAGCTGGGAAAAGTGAAAGCTGCATGGGAAGCGCTGAAACAGCGATAAGAAACTGACAACTGTCAGAAGCGTGAGATCCATGTGCTGGAAGCTGGTGGGCTCGTGGAGAGCGTGCCCGCTGTTGTCAACCACTCTCAACCAATTGAGAGAGCTGAAGGCACACGCTGGGGCAGTTGAAGAGCCCAGCGCACTGAGTTTTGAACAGATTGGTTGGAGGACACTCAGTCAGACGGTTGGTCTGTGTATGCATTCTCACCCAGCAGCTTCAGCAAATAAGTTGCTTCATTCATGGGTGCTAGCACTGCTGTCCATAACTGTCTGTCAGTGTGCTCACCCAATAGCTTCAGGGGGAGAAAGGATTCTGAGCAAAATAGCAAGAATTGGTGGCTATTGCCCAAAAATTAGAAATTGCTTCAATAAAACCACCAATGAAAAAGGTGGAGATTTGGAGAAAGATTGCAAAGTATAACATAGCAGAAAGACAATTTAAAGAAGACATATTAAAACATTTTCCCAAGAGTCAAACTTCTGGGCAAATGCAGATGGAACTGAAGAGATTGGATATAGAAATGGAACTTAAGAAATTAGAAATAGAAGCAGGATAACTGAGAGACAAAAGAGCTTAAAAAGGGAAGCAGAGGAGAGAATTAGGCTATTTGAGTTAGAAAAAGCTTAGTGTGGTGAACTGCTATTTATCTGGCTCTATCCCCTTCTGTGACTGTACCTGTGGCTCCTCCCTCTTTCTGGGGAGAGGTTATGGTGTTGGAGCTTTATATTAGTGTCAAGAGGGAGGAGCCACAGGTACAGTCACAGAAGGGGATAGAGCCAGATAAATAGCAGTTCACCACACTAACCCTGGGTCACAGTTTGAACCAGGTCACAGCTCAGGATGATCTTCAAATTTTTTGTAAATAAAAGTCTATTGTTTTGTAACTCCAGCCTTTCGAGTTATTGTTAGAACATCACTTAGAATGGAGAAGAACAGGAGAGAGGTAATGTCTCAAGACCCACCTCCAGATCTTGATGGAGGGTTCATAGCTAGCAGAGAAATTAGGCTAGTTCCTCTATTCGATGAAGCCAGAATAGACAAGTATTTCCTGCATTTTGTAAAAGTAGCTGTGAATTTGAACTGGCCAAAAAGTCAGTGGTCCCTTATGCTGGAGAGTGTGATTAAGGAAAAAGCTCAACAGGTTTATTCTGCCCTTATAGCTGCGTAAGCTACGAATACGAATTATGACTTGGTGAAAGAGACCACCCTTGAGGCCTACCAACAAAAGTTCTGGAACTTAAGAAACTCTCCAAACCAATCATACACTGATTTTGCATACGAGAAGGTGGTTTACTTTGATTGGTAGTGTACCTCCAAGGACATAAATAATGATTATGATTTGTTGAGGGAATTGCTAATAGAAGAAATTAAGAGATGTGGCCCTGATGACATCAAAGCCTATTTGAATGAGAAAGAGACAACAACTTGGCAGGAATCTGCTAAAAGAGCAGATGAGTTGACTTAACCCATAAGTTTAGGTGAACGTCATGTAAAGATTTTCACAAAGGTCAAAGGGATAGTCCAAGTAAGGAAGCAAGTAAACTTTGGAATAGTAATAGGACTAAACATGAAGGGAGGGCAATAAGAGAAAAGCCTACTACTGCAAAAAGATTGGTCATCTGATTCCCAGTTGCCCTGTGTTGAAGAGAAAGAAGGGAAAGAGAGGTAGCCCCAAATGCTTGCATTGAGAGTGAAAGGAAATCTAACATTTGGGAAGGATCCAAACTTATTGATAGGGTTGAGAAAAAATTAAAACCTTTTGTGACAGAAGATTCAGTGTCGACCAGAGGAGGGTTGAGGCTAGTGCCACTAAAAATCTTGAGAGAGACGGCAGTGGCTCAGTCACTCATGCTGCATAGCGTCTTAGACTTTGGTGAGGAAACTGACACATAAGATAAACTTATTTAGAGGTATTGGGAGTGATATTGAACCTTTTGCTTTACACTGACTAGTGCTAGCTTCACTCTTAATCAACAGACTGGTTATCATAGGAGTTAGGGCAAACATGCCAGTGGATGGAGTTTCACTGTTACTGGGTAATGATTTCAGATGAATTCATCTGATTTCATCTGATGCAAGGATCAACAAAGATATAGACAACAGACTCGCCAAGGAAAATAGCGCCTTTAAAAGACTACACAAAAGAGTCTGGAAAAACAACCACCTGAAGAAACACACAAAGATCAGCATGTACAGAGCCATTGTCATACCCATGCTCCTGTTCGGCTCCGAATCATGGGTCCTCTACCGGCATCACCTACGGCTCCTAGAACACTTCCGTCAGCGCTGTCTCCGCTCCATCCTCAACATTCATTGGAATGACTTCATCACCAACATTGAAGTACTTGAGCTGGCAGAGTCCACAAGCATCGAATCCATGCTACTGAAGACCCACCTACGCTGGGTGGGTCATGTCTCCAGAATGGAGGACCATCGCCTTCCCAAGATCGTGTTCTATGGTGAGCTCTCCACTGGCCACCGAGACAGAGGTGCACCAAAGAAGAGGTACAAGGACTGCTTAAAGAAATCTCTTGGTGCCTGCCACATTGATCACTGCCAGTGGGCTGATATCACCTCCAACCGTGCATCTTGGCGCCTCACAGTTCGGCGGGCAGCAACCTCCTTTGACAAAAGACAAAGGAGGAAAAACCCAACACCCAACCCCAACCAACCAATTTTCCCTTGCACCCGCTGCAACCGTGCCTGCCTGTCCCGCATCGGACTTGTCAGTCACCAACGAGCCTGCAGCAGACGTGGACATACCCCTCCATAAATCTTCATCCGCGAAGCCAAGCCAAAGAAGAAAAGAAGAAGGGTATTGATTTAGCAAACGGTAAGGTTGTTCCCACAGTAAAATTGCTAGCTAAGCCAGTCAGTGAGGTGTCCAAGAAGGATTTAAACATTTTTCCCAACTGTGTGATAACCAAGACAATGCCTAAAAAGATTGTGAGCCTAGATAAGGTGGTGGAAAAGAATGTGGACCAAAACGTAATTAGTAGTGGTTTAAAACACGTTTTGAGTAAAATGGACCTGGTTCAAACTGAGAAATCATCATTAGCCAATCCCAATCCTGTTAGTAGATTGAAGGGTCCCAACCTGTCATTGTCTAGACAAGAAATTATCGTCCGATAAAAGAAGGATCCAGAACTCACAGAGGTAAGGGAGAAGGTCCTCTCTGAGGAAGAACTAAAGAAGGTGCCGGAGGACATTGTGTTAGGAATGGAGTGCTAATGAGGAAATGGAGGTCACCTGATATTCCTGCCAGTGAAAACTGGGCAGTGGTGCAGCAGGTTGTGGTACCTAGGGCCTTCAGAAATCAAATTATGACTGGCTCATAGCACCCCTTTTAGAGGTCACCTTGGGGTGAATAAAACTGTAAATAAGATCACCAAACAATTTTATTGGTTGACTATAAGGAAAGATGTTGCACATTTTTGTAGGGTCTGTCACATCTGTCAGATGCTTGGTAAACCAAAGCAGGGATCCCCAATGGGACCCTTAGAGCCAATCCCAGCTTTTAGTAAAACATTTTCCAGGTTATTGTGGACTGTGTGGGTCCAATGTCTCGAACAAAGGCAGGAAATCAGTATTTACTGACAATTATGTGTGCTGCTACAAGGTTTCCAGAGGCTTATGTTTGGGTGTTAGGTTTATTGAGGTAATTCTATTATTGTTAAATTGCTAATAAATTTTGTTAAATTTAATCCATCTTTTTTTTGCGTCTCAATTGCTACTGGTGAGGTGCAACAGTAGTTTAGCATGATGCAGCCAGATAGAACCCTAGCCACATTTGTATAAAATTACAAATTAACTAAAAAAAAAAGCTGTATATTTTTTTAAAAGCCTGTGACATTTTATATTGTTTTCACAAAATATCAGTAACATTCCAATTTTATATGATTTTATGATTTCTGTAGAATCTTCAATACAAGGAATAAACACTATTCTGCAGACATGCAAGGTAATATTGCAAAAAAAAACCTTTTAGCTGTCTGTCTGTGATGGGTTAATTCACTATGGCAAAAACACACCTGAAATGCTGGAGGAACTCAGCTGGTCTTATTACTGTCCATAAAAAGCAAAAATATACTGCCGACGTTTCAGGCCTGAACCCTTTTTCAAGGAATAAGCAAAATGAGACAGAAGCAGGAAATCTCAGGAAGACTCAGAATTCAGACAATGCTGGGCTAGGGGAGGAATCCAGAAAAAACAAAAGGTGTTAATTGGTTATGATAAGGGATAAGAATTTATCATGTTTGTGCGAAAAGAGTCAGGAAGGGAGAGAGAGAGCAGGGGGAGGACGTGAGGTGGGGGTGTAGGGGTTTAACGTAAACCAGACAAGTTGATATTAATGCCATCCGAATGGAGGGTGTCCAGTCGGAAGATGAGATGTTGTACCTCCAATTTACAGGTGGTCTCAGTCTGGCAGAACATGAGTCCATGGACGGACATGTCAGCATGGGAATGGGATGGGGAATTGAAATGGATGGCCACTGGGAGATCCACACTATTGCTGTAACATAGCTAAAGTGCTCAACAAAGTGATCTCCCAGTTTGTGTCCAGTCTCTCCGATGTAGAGATCTCAACAGGAGCACAGGATAACCTCTGCAGATTCACAAGTGAAATGTTCCTTCACTTGGAAGGACTGTTTTTGGCCCCAAATGGTGGTTAGGGAGAAGGTGTGGGCATACGTGTAGCATCTCTTGTGGACACAGGAGTAGGTCCTAAGCTGATGATTAGTGGGAATGGAGGAGTGGACAAGGGTGTCATGGAGGGAGTGGTCCTTGCAGGAAGTCAGAGAGGGGAGGAGAGGGGAATATGTTCACTATGGTAATCATTTGGTTACTAAAGCTAACTTAAAATTCACCATGGCTCCCATCTCCCATCTGTTCACTGATAGCTTGTTTTCTTGATCTGGTGGTTCTCTCCAATGTGTGATCATAAACCATCTTGCTTCAATTTCCCACAGGTCTAACCAACTGATCCAGTCAAACCATAGAAATGGATGACTGTGCAGACTAATAAGGAAACAAATTATAACTTTTCTAATGTTTAGCAGCAATTTGTGAAGATGAAATTAGGCCCTGAATTTTTTTCACCAAATTATCTGACCCTTTAGCTAGCACAGACCTGTTCATTTGAATGTTGAAAATTGTCCTTCATTTTCAAAAATAATTAGAGTTGTTTTTTTGTTCATTTCAAATAATACTAAAGAATATTTAGTAATTCAAAAGATACTAACATTATAATCGATTTACATTTTTAATAAGTTTTTAAATTAAATCATTCTATTTTTAAAAGTTGACTTATTTTCACAATTTTTCTTACAGTTATTTAGGTTTTTTTCTCAACTCTTTTCAAATATTCCTGAACTGTTCTCTTCCAACTTAGGAGGCCTGCAAGTCGATTGTTGGACCTTTCCACCTCTTCAGAACAATAATGGTCTGAATCTACTGGGATTCCCCCTCCTACCCAATACATCACCATTCACCAAATATTGCAAACCCCTCTTTCCCTATCAAAGTCAAGTAGAAAAAAAATCACAATCCTTTCTCATACGGTGCTCCTTCGAGCTCCCTAATGTCCCTTTCCCAATTTCACATGAAACTTGGCGCCCAAATATTTCCCATCTTAATTTTAAGAGTAGCCATGATTGCCAGTTTAACACACTCCTAATTTTAAAATTGAAGAGTGGTTAGGACTTTTTCAAGTAGTAAAATCTCCAGTGTGTGGCTGGAAGGCCCGGAAGACCAAAATGAAGGTGCTCATCATCCACAAGAAAATATGATCAACAATAAACATGCAACATATTGAAAATGAGTCAGGAATATCTTGCAGAATAAAATTAGGCTCTCTTATTTGAACCAATATACAATTTTCGTCCACTTTTCTTCCTTTCATTGTATCTTATGTACAATGCATAAATCTGATTTTTTTAAAACTCACTGTGTAATTGGATCCTTGATTTCCTCACCTCCAGACCACAATCAATGAGGATTGGTAAGAACATCTCCTCCACCATCTCCATCAGTTCGGGAGCATCACAGGGCTGCATTCATAGCCCCTGTTCTACTCGCTTTAAACCTATGACTGCGTGGCTCTGTATGACTACCACATCAGCTACAAATTTGCTGATAATACCACTGTAGTGGGTTGAATAAAAAGAGGCATACAGAAGGGAGATTGAAAACATGGCCGAATGGTGCACCTCAATGACACCAAAACCAAGGAGCTGATTGTTGACTTCAGGAAGGGAAAGCCAGATGTGTATGATCCAGAGATCATTGGGTGATCAGAGTTGGAGAAGATGAGCAAATTTAAGTTCTTGGTAGTCACTGTCTCGGAAGATCTTTCTTGGAGCCAACACACTAATGGCATTGTGAAGAAAGCCATTCCTCAGGAGTTTGCAGAGGTTTGGTATGACATTGGAAACCCTGGTGAATTTCTTCCTATGTGTGGTGGAAGGTTTGCTGACCAGCTGCAAGATTGTCTAGTATGGCAACAGAATGCCTTGCAAGAGGACATCAC
This sequence comes from Narcine bancroftii, assembly GCF_036971445.1. Classification (NCBI taxonomy): domain Eukaryota; kingdom Metazoa; phylum Chordata; class Chondrichthyes; order Torpediniformes; family Narcinidae; genus Narcine; species Narcine bancroftii. The sequence continues at coordinate 56,968,473 of NC_091470.1, read as the reverse complement.
AAGTAAACCCTTCAGCGAGCAGCAGCATCATCAAGGATGCACATCACCCAGCACACTGCTACCATCAGGAAAGTCTCATACCATCAGGTTCAGGAACAGCTCCTACCCTCCACTTCAACGACAATCTCAATCAGGGATTCATTTAAGGACTCCTACTTTTGCACTTTATTGTTTGTGTGTTTTTTCCTCTCTGTATTTCACAGTCAGTTGTTTACATTGTTTACATGTGCACATTGTGTACAGTTCTTTTTGTACTACCAATAAGTGGGAATTCTGCCTGGCCTGCAGGAAAAAGGAAACTCAGGGTTGTATGTGATGTCATGTATATTCTCTGACAATAAGTCTGAAATCTAAATAATTCTTTCAAAAACCTTTTGGGTCGGAACAGCTGTTATTGAAAATGGCTGCTAAATCATTTGACAAGTTCAAGAGTCATGCTCTGTTCATTCTCTTAAAAGTCTGTTTATTTTAAATGGTTAAATGGTTTACTCATGGTAAAATAATAAATTAAAAACTTCTACAACCATATTTTATTTTTCAACACTGGAACAAATTGGATAATATCGATTTGGCTACCTGTCTGAATAGTGTCCAACTACTAATATAAGCAAACATTTGTTTTAACCTCTTCTTTCTTAGGGATTTGAAAAAAAACAGATTTTTACAAGTTTGACAGCAATTAGAGAAAGAAAAGTCAGGTTCATGTTTCAGTGTTATTCCTCATCAAAACAGTCCAAGGTTTTGTTTTGATGATCTGTAAGCCAATTAGAAATTGCTTATTTAAAAAATATGAAATGAGATTTCCCTCATACCAGAAATATCCTTAGCCTCAGGCCATCATGTATTAAAGGGGAGGAAGAATTTATAATAGAGTATAGTCCTCATTGCAGGACGAGCCATATGATTGTTAACTGGGTTTTGAAATCTCCAGCTAATGATCTGATTTCCCAGGACAATCACTGTGGATCAGTCCAATTCAAAGAGAAACTCGATGCAATAATGGCAAACCAATAGACATTAAATAAAACAAGCTTTAGAACATTGTAAAACATTCAGTTCACAAAATGTATTATTTTAGCAAAGCAAAAAAAACATTGTAAAGTTGTTCTAGACTATAGTAATCTTCAAATAATTTTGGTTTATTTTTCTATACTATAATTTATGATATTTACAGTGGACAAATGGGAATTTTTGGCTTGACATTGCCTGGGATATTTAAGAATCTAATTTGCATTCCCTTGAAAATAAATATATCAGCAAAAGTTTCCCACCAAATTGCTTACATATAGTCCAAATATTACTATTAATTATGCTGATTTATAGCATGGCTCATAGAACATAAAAGTATAGGCCCTTCAGCCCATGATGTGATGCTGACTTATGTCAATCTACTCTGCAAAAATCTTATTTTTCCTGACCTCACACTCTTTATTTTTCTTACATTCATGTGCCTATCTAAGAGTTCTTTGAATGTCACTTTTATACTAGCCTCCATCACCATTCTTGGCAATGCATTCCAGGCACCTACAACTCTCTGAGTAAAAAAAAACTTACCTTTGACATCTCCCCTAAACTTTCATCCACTCAACTTAAACCAATATCCTCTGGTATTTTCTACTGTCGCCCCGGGAAAAAGGTGCTGGTTGCCCACCCTATCTAAGCCCCTCATAATCTTATACAGATATACCCCACTTTATAGATATTCACTTTACGCAAATTCACTTTTATGAAGAAACCTGTGTTCTCTTTTACAAAATAAGTTTCACTTTTATAAAAAACGTGGTGAAAGCCATGAGCTGTTATAAAGGCTGTGCATGCTCTCTAAGCAGCTCCTTCCCCAAGAACTATGATGAGATCTCAATAAATGACTCTCTTCCCCTTTCTCCTACATCCCCCCAGTCTCCTGTTCCTCCCATCACCCCAACCTCTGAAGACTCAGCCTAACCTCACTGTACATACATTATTTCTACTTTATCAGCTGTGTATTTATCATATCATTCCTGCTTTTAATGTTTTCCTGTTACTTTAGGTTTTATGTGTTATTTGGCATGATTTGGTAGGTTATTTTGTAAAGTGGGATATTTTTGCATATGTCTATGAAGTCACCTCTCATCCTTCATCATTCCAAAGAGAAAAGCCCTAGCTCTGTCAACCTTGCTTCATACATGCTGTTCTCTAATCAGGCAACATCCTGGTAAATCTCCTCTGAACCCTTGTCAAAGCATCTATATCCTTCCTGTAATAAGATGACTAGAACTGAACTCAATTCTCCAAGTGTGATCTCACAAGCGTTTTATAGAGCTGCAAAAATGACCTCACAGCACTTCAACCCAGTACCCTGACTAATAAAGGCCCACACACCGTATGCCTTCTTAACTACCCTATCAACTTGCATGGCAACCTTGAAGGATCAATGTACTTAGACCCCAAGACCTCATTGTTGCTCCACACTGATAAGAATCCTGACTTTCACCACACAATTTGTCTTCAAGTTCAACCTTCACAGTTATCGGGATTGAACACCATCAGCCACTTCTCTGGCCAACTCTGTATCTGGTCTATTTCCTGTTAATAGACAATAGGAGCTGGAGTAGGCCCTTCGGCCCGTCGAGCCAGCACCGCCATTTTACAGATCATGGCTGATCACTACCATCAGTACCCCTTTCCAGCCATCCCCATAACCCTGAACTCCTTTGCCCACTAGAGTCTTATCTAACTCTCTTTTGAACATAATCAGCGAATCTGCCTCTACCACCCTCTGTGGCAGAGCATTCCACAGATTCACACTTCTCTGGGTAAAAAAATGTTTTCTCATCTCCGTCCTAAAGGGCCTACCCTGTATTCTTAAACTATGCCCTCTGGTCCTCGTCTCCCCCATCATTGGGAACAAGTAATCCGACTTCACCCTGTCTATCCCCCTGATAATTTTGTATACCTCAATTATGTCCTCCCTCATCCTTCTAAACTCCATCGGTTACAAGTCCAGTTTTTCTAGCCTTTCAGCATATGTCAACCCCGCCATCCCTGGAACTAACCTTGTAAATCTGCGCTGCACACCCTCTATAGCTAGTATGTCCTTCCTCAAAATTGGAGACCAGAATTGGACGCAATACTCCAGGTGGGGTCTCACCAGGGCCCTGTACAACTGCAGAAGGGCGTCTCTGTTCCTATACTCCAATCCCCTCTTTATGAAAGCCAACATGCCATTAGCCTTCTTCACAGCTTTCTGAACCTGCATGCTAGTCTTCAGTGACCGGTGAACAAGTACTCCCAGATCCATTTGCTCCTCCCCACTCCCTAGCTTGTCTCCATTTAAATAATACTAACCTATGACAACGTTCTGCACTATCCACAACTCTCCAACCTTTGCATCATTTGCAATCTTACTGACCTAACCCTCCACTTCTTCAACATATTTTAATTAAAGTCACAAAGAACAGGGGTCCCAGAACAAATCCACATGTAAAGAATGACAAGATCGTGAGGTGAAGGATCGAACTCTCCACCTATAACTAACTATGAGATAGTGTATAGGCCAGGTCCACTCATTGAACCTCCAGATTACCTATCCTGAGGAAGATGTGTTGCTGCACACACCAGCCAGTCGCGGTCACTTCACAACGAGTTCTGCCACCCAGGCATCACCCACCTGGCCCACTTTGTCAAGGCACGCAACCTATCCTTCTCTATTGAAGACAGCAGGGAGATGACCGAGTCATGCCGGGTTTGTGCTGAGTGCAAACCACACTTCTACCGCCCTGACGAAATGCACCTGATAAAAGCTTCCCGCCCCTTTGAATGACTCAGCGTCAATTTCAAGGGGCCCCTACCTTCCACCAACAGAAATGTGTACTTTCTTAAGATGTTTATCGATGAGTACTTGCGTTTTCCATTTGCCATCCCCTGCTTCAATATTACGCTCTGATTTCAGAGGCGTCAATTCCAAATCCAGCAGCCAAGGCTAAGTGGATCCCATGACTGATGACTTTCTGAATGAGTCTACCTTGATCAGGAGTAAATGTCTACTTTTTAATTTGACACCCAGTTAAAATTTGTTATATCATTTTACAATTTTTTCATTTACCGTTAAGAGGAACACAGTGTATTTTTATGTGATTTTTAAAAAATGCTAAGTAGAGTCAAACAGCATATTGTTTATTTCTAAACTCAAATTTGTTCTGAGACACTTAATTATATCTATGTTTTTGCAGAAATGAGAAATGCAGAAAATTCGAACCTATTTGTAACAGGAAAATTTCAATACTCTGAGCAATCCATCCAGACATTACCTTAAGGCAGCTAAAGCTCTGATTCTCAACAAGGTTTTGATGTTAGAAATAGAAAATAATAAAATACTCCAAAAGTTAAGACTTCAGGCTGATTTGTTCTTTGACCTAAAATATTAGTTTTTTTTTCTCTTCCCACTGATGGATGCTGGATGACTTGCTGAATATTTTAAACATTTTTTGTTTTTGTTTTTGTGTTTTGGTTTCCAAAACTAATTTTCCACAGTCACTCATGCAGACTTTTACACAACCAAGGCATGTAGCTCCTCAAGTCTGTTTCGCCTTTTGCTCATCTTTCACATTATCACTTATCTTTTCATTTACAACCACTTTTCTCTATTAATCCCAAACACCTCAAACACCTAACTACCCAAAAATATCATGATTAATCCTTGATGTACTCAATGACTGAGTCCCACCAGCTATCGAGGCAAGAATTTCAAAGATTCACTCCAATTGGGTGAGGGAATTAGTTTTGCATTGTGTAACGTGATCAATAGTACTCGGAGACTTGACAGGAGCAAGTTTTATTAGCTTAAAACTTATGGCTGGTATTTCCAATAGTCTTCAGGTAAATCAGAGGTAAGGTGGGAAAACAGGGTTTATGTCGGGACCACAATGGGGGCAGAGCCAACAGGAGGGATGGGCTGACTAATCTATACATAGACAGTAAATTCCAGTTCATTGCATTCACCCCTTCCTTCAGAAGAGAATCTGCGGGCAAAAACAGAGACCACTTTCAGCAACACAAATTTTTACAATTATTTACAAGTTGAGTCTGTCAGGGGGCCTGGTTATTCTGGTCGAGCATCTTAGTACTGGTGGAATTTGCTCTTCCAGAACTTCCTGTGCCTCCTGTGGTTCTTGGATATTGGAACTCAAAGGGAGACTTGGGGGTCCTGGATCTGATGGTAGCTCTATTGGAATCAGTCGTCCGGAACCGTGTGCGGTGTATTTGGGGATTCCAGGCCTATTGTGGGCATCAGGACCTCAGTTCCTAAAGGTGCCAGATCTCTGATCGAGACCATGTTCTCCCTGCCATCCAGGTATGCCACCTTGCGTGCAGTAGGTACAGTTTTTCAACCAGTGGGTCCGTTTTGCTTCTCCTCGCAAGCTTTTTCAGCAGGACCGGGCCTGGTGTCGTTAGCCAGGCTGGAAGAGTGGTCCCCGACATGGATTTCCTCAGGAACGCAAACATTAGTTCGTGAGGAGTAGCATTGGTCATGATGCAGATCTTATGGAGTGGAATGCGATGAGCAGAACCTCTTGCCAGCGCGAGTCTAGAAGGCCTTTAGACTGGAGGGCCAATTTTACAGCCTTGTAAACCATTGTGTTCTCCTTTTCAACTTGTCTGTTCCCCCAGGGGTTGTAGCTAGTTGTCCTGCTTGAGGCGATACCTCTTACGAGCAGGTACTGGTGTAGCTCTTCGCTCATAAACGATGAGCACCAGTCACTATGAATACAGCTGGGATACCTGAACATGGTGAAAATGGAGTGCAGAGCTCTGATGACTGTGGTGGTGGAGGTGACTGGGCAGGGGATGGCAAATGGAAAACGCAAGTACTCATCGATAAACATCTTAAGAAAGTACACATTTCTGTTGGTGGAAGGTAGGGGCTCCTTGAAATTGATGCTGAGTCATTCAAAGGGGCGGGAAGCTTTTATCAGGTGCATTTCGTCAGTGTGGTTTGCACTCAGCACAAACCCGGCATGACTCGGTCATCTCCCTGCTGTCTTCAATAGAGAAGGATAGGTTGCGTGCCTTGACAAAGTGGGCCAGGTGGGTGATGCCTGGGTGGCAGAACTCGTTGTGAAGTGACCGCGACTGGCTGGTGTGTGCAGCAGCACATCTTCCTCAGGATAGGTAATCTGGAGGTTCAATGAGTGGACCTGGCCTATACACTATCTCATAGTTATAGGTGGAGAGTTTGATCCTTCACCTCACGATCTTGTCATTCTTTATTTTGCCCTAATTTGTATTATTGAACATGAATGCTACAAATCGCTGATCAGTGAGCAGTGTAAATTTCATGCCAGCCAGGTTGTGCCTCCAGTGCCTGATGGCCTCCACAATGGCTTGAGCCTTCTTCTCCATAGATGGGTTTCGGAGCTCATGGCCTTTCAGGGTGCGGGAAAAGAAAGCTTCTGGCCTGCCTGTTTGGTTAAGTATAGTGGCCAGAAATACATCGGAGGCATCGCTCTCCACCTGGAATGGTGCGTTTCGTCCACCGCATTCATTGTGGCTTTTGCGATATAGCTCCTGACATGGTTAAAAGCTGCCTGGGCTTCGGCTGATAATGGGAAGGAGGTGGATTTAAAGAGGGGGTGGGCTTGTCAGCATAATGAGGTACCCATTGTGCGTAGTATGAGAAGAAGCCCAGGCATCTCCTCAGTGCTTTCATGGTCCTTGGGATAGTGAGGACTAAGAGGGGGTGCATACGCTCTGGGTCTGGGCCAATGACGCCGTTCTCCACTGCATAACGTTTGGTCCTGAACATGCACTTACTGAGATTGTATGTGAGGCTCAGGGATTTGTGTGGAGAAACTTCTGGAGATGGCATCATGGTCCTCCAGGTTGAGTCCGTAAATGGTGATGTTGTTGAGATAGGGGAAGATAGCCCTTAGACAGTATTTATCTACCATTTCGTCCATCTTCCTCTGGAAGACCAAGACCCCGTTCGTAATACTGAAAGGGACCCTCAGGAACTGATAAAGCCATCCATCTGCTCGAATGCAGTGTAGGGACGGTCCTTGGAAAAGATAGGTAACTGGTGATTTGCAGCTTTCAGGTTGATGGTCGAATAGACCCAGTACTGTGAAATTTCATCACCATGTCCGAGATTCGGGTGAGGGGGTATGTGTCCAGGAGTGTGAAGCAATTAATATTTTGTCTATAGTCAATCACTATCCTGGGTTTTTCTCCCCCTCTCACGACTATCAACTGGGCTCTCCATAGGCTGTTGCTAGGTTCAATGATTTTTTTCTTTAAAGCAGCTGCTGTGTTTTGGCTCCAATAAATTCTCGGTACCCTGCACTATATCATCTGCTCTTTGTGGCTATTGGCTTGCATTCGGGGGTTAGGTTCTGAAACAAAGCGGGGGGGAGGGGGAGATTTGATATTCAGTGTGGAGAGACTGCATGTAGTGGCTGGATTTTGGGACCTTCCGTTCAGCACCGTGATAGGGGAAGTGGGCCTGAGTACTCCTTGGTCATTCTTTTAAGGTGATGCAGAAAGTCTAGGCTCAGAAACAAGCACACAAACATTTCAATATATACAGTTGGAACTTACAAAATTGCTCCCTTTACAATATCCGTGAATAGTCGCCGAATACGATTGAGCTGCTAGATATATACAGTAGTCCATGGGGTAAATCTTTAAGTTGTACACCAAGTGGTCATAGAGTTTATAAAGCTCTCTGTCGAGCCAGTGTCTGTTAAACAATCTGTCAGATGTCTGCTTACCCTCACCTCCATTGTCGAGTTGCTCAGCTGGTGGGGTCGCTTGGTCAAGGACTACTGATGCCAGTGCTCCAGAGGCTGCATTGCTCCCTCTACCGACATTGTCTTGATCCGAAGGCCAGAAGGGTGGCATCGACCACGAGGAACGGCAAGATGGCTGCCATTCCCACCATTGCTTCTCTTCCGGTAGTGGTGATGGCTGCCGTTCCCACCATTACTCTTCTTCCCGTAGCGGTTCCCGCCAGGAGGCACGGCGAGATTGCGGCGGCGAGCAGCAAGGAGAGGTGGGGACCCACACCCCTGGGCTTGGGCATGGGGTGTATGACTCTTTGGGGGATGCATGCACAGTAGCCTTCTTGGGACTCCCTTTTGCCCAATAGGCTTTTGCCCAGTGTCCTCTCTTACTGCATCCTGAAAACACAGAGTCTTTTGTGGGGTATCTGGCATAGGGGTGTTTGGCCTGCCACAGAAGTAGCACTTCCGGTCGCATATGGCCGTAGTAGTTGGTACATGGGACAGCTGTGCACTGCAGGCCTGGCTTTCCGAGAAGGCGCCGCTTTCGTAAGCAAGGTGGTCCACTCCCAGCTGGGTCTGTTCAAGGGATTTTGCCAGATCAAGGGTACTGGCAAGGTTCTTCCCCAATTCTAGTAGTTGCTGCCTCATGTACCTCAACCTCACTCCAGCTAAGAGTGTATCCTGGACTTTCTCTTCTTCCCTCATCCAGACTGAGACTGTTTCATAGTGGCACTTTCTCATCAGTGTCCTTAGTTCTAGGATGTAGTCATCCAGCGATTCACCTGATCGTTGCCAACGATATGAGAGTTGGTGTCTAGCCAGCATGTCATTTTGGGTCCTCCTTCAGGCCTTCGATGGCCATCTCATACATCACACAGTCCCTGATGACCGCATATCTCTTGGGGCCGACTTGAGAGAGGAGGGTCGATTTTCAGAGGCCATTGGAGAGGAATACTTTTTGGGTGGCCACTATGTAAGACTGGAAGCACTCTAAACAGTAGGAGAATTCTTCCAGGGCTTCTGGGGACAGAGAATCGACCTGGAGCATGCCTGGCTTCAATATGGCTTCAATCCCATCTTTAAAGTAAGCTAATAAAATTGTAATGTGATTGCTAGTACTCGGAGAATTGTGAGGAGCATAAATGCGCTTTTATTAGCTTACAACTAATGGCCAGTATCTACAATAGTCTTCAGGTAAATTGGAGGTAAGGCAGGAAAACAGGTTTTATATTGGGATCAATGGGGGTGGAGCCAAGAGGAAGGGTCGGCCGTCTAATCTATACACTTTGCTAGCCTGTTCTTGAGTATGTGCCGCCAGCCAGGTGAAGTAATCCATGCATCGTACTCTTCCAAAATGCAAATATTCAGGGTCATTAATAAAGTAACCAGTTATTCACAATGCTCTAGGTTTGTATCTCAATGATTTAAAGGGCCACTCACACTCACTCTTGAAACTGTTACAGATTGTCTTGTAGTAGCCATGAGGCTAGCTGAACATTATAGGACTTGCTTCCATTCACAGGTGAGGCTTCTTAAGAGTATACATAAGATTACAGATGTTATCTTCCCAAGAATATCTGGTCATAAGATCTTTGAGTCAGACAAGCTAACAGAAAGAACTATGACAAATCACTGATTGCTTAATTGTCCTTAGGGCCATGTCTTCCACACACCACCCCCCCCCCCACCCCCCAACCCCGAGGTGATTACTTGGAATATCAGTCTACATTTAAATCAACCTGACTGGTCTGGAGCTCTATTGCCTAAATAATTAATCTTCAGACAGAGTTAATAACATTCGTGGCAAAAAGCATCTTCTATAAGCCAGCCATCTAGATGTTGACCAAATAGGAAATATAAAGAAAATGCAAATCAAACTGGCTTAATAGGTCTAATTCCAGGGTTTACTGCAATAGAACATAACATCCAATGAAATCTGATGTAGCTCTCTGCTAAATTAAATGCCATGCTAAGACATAATGGTCAAATGGTTGAGATTTAAATCAAGGCTCTCCAAACAATAACTTCACAGATTTATTTTAAGGCATAATCTGTCCTAAAAAAACTTCAGTATTGGGTTTCTTTTCAGCAATTTTATTTACAGCTGTGGACGTTGGAGGAGCTGTGACATACTAAGGTATCCAAAGTAAAAGACAAATTACTTCTATCATCAAATGTTTGTTTATGGAAAATCTCATAATGGTGTGGCTATTGTGAATTCCCTGCTGGCATTAACATTTAAATTTATGATCCTTCTTGGAGGAGAAATTCAAATTAATGGAACACAATTGGGAGTGAACCTCCAATGGCAAATAACAGACGAACAATTCTATCTCTGTAGCCTTGTAACCCATCTTCTACTAAATGAGAAAGGCCTTTCAAATTTAGAGTTTAAAGCTTAGTTTATTGTCACATATACCGAGGTACAGTGAAGATCGTACTTCTTGTATGCTATCAAGGCATTACAAGTTAAGTCATCACTCTCTGGTGCCATTTTGGATTTAAAATTCACATTATATATGGTACAAGTAAGTTACAAGATTAAATGACGTGGAAGATGTGATTACATTGCCTGCCTCTCTAATTACAAGTACAATGTATATCAATAATACCTTTTGTTTCTTTAAAATGATGTTAAATGATGTTAACACATTTTTTTTAAACAGAACAAAAATTGTTGTATCTTTGGACATCTATGTTCATTTCTAATGGAAGCCTTTGTGATTATCAAAAACAAGGGTCAAGAATGATTGTTAATAACATGTTTGTTACAAGGAAGGTTAACTTTCTGAACTCTATGAAATGGCAGATAATTGTGCCTTTTTCCAACAAGTCATTCTCCAGACATAGGCCACAGGGTTACCCTGAAGGGCTGAATCATGTTGCTACATTTCACTATTTAGACAGTGAAAGTTTTAACACTTTGTTAAAATAAATTGCTGACACTTTCCATTTTGCAAGGGGTTCAAGTGATTCTCTAGATCAGCCATTCTCAATCTTTAATGGCAATGTCCCCCTTAGGACTCTGCTCAAAGTTTACGGGCCCCTTCCCTGTTGTGAGAGATGGGAAAATTGATCTAAAATTATGAACATGGAAGAAACTAAAGTTCATCAGTAAAATGGCTGTAACCAGTTCAAACAGGATAAGCTTGGGGCTTAGGATGCAGGAAAGCAGAGTCAGCACGATTAACATAAGAATCTTCTAGTCTTTGTGACAAGACCATAGGACTAAGATAAGGAATGGTAAGGTACAATAGAATGTAGGAAGTTGAGGTAGTCTGGATCAGATAAGGGTCTCCTAGCCCTGGACAGAAGTACCAAGTCATACATTTCTAATTAGCTAACCATACACAGATTTATACATATGAAATTAGCCAACCCTAGATAGAATGAGTCAACTCTGCATATCAAGAGACTGTAGCCCAGAGAATCAGGAAGGTGTGAATAAGGACAATGACATGATGGGGCACCCACAGGATACCCCCTGGTCCTCCAAGTGTACTGAAACTGCACGTAGGCAGGAAGGATTGCCTATGCCAAACCCATCCAGGGGGCAGAAGAATGTAAGGGGGAGGGCACTCTGATACTGAAATTGACTGTATAAAAGTTGGGTGAGCCCCAGTGTATGTGTGTATTCCCAGGGTAAGGGGAAGCACCCAACTTTGCATTGTTGTAGTAATAAATGTTCTTTGTTCTCAATTTTTGTCTCGAGCAATTTCTTTAAAGGTACTTTAATTTCTAACACTGTGAAGCCATCAAGTTTTGGTTCCATCACCTACCAACTACACCAAAAAAATTACATTACATGAGGTGAAAAGAAAACAAGGCTTTTAATTAAATATGCTATGGCCCCCAGGTGGGGCTATAGCTGTATCTCCTTTGAATTTCTTCTCTCAAAATAATTTCACATTGTAAATCAAGGTTAAAGAAAGTTAAGTACTAACATAAGTAAGGATTAACCAAACAAAAAAAATGTTTAAATAATGAATACAAAAAAACATTTCATCCAGGAGCAAGTTAAATATACAAGTTAAACATAAATAGCATGTAAAGCACAATAGGAAGGAAGATCATAATCCTCTTTCAATTTTGGAAACAGAACCAGGGCAAAATCAGAACAAATACATTTCTCCTTACCTCTGAGATTTTGGTTGGTATGGAAAATAACACCCCCTTAGTTGCTAAATACACTCTGTGGCAGATGGTTTACCATCCACATTATAAAGATGGTTTGTATGTCTTTGTTCTGGTTTAAATATTAAAATAAACCTACATTTTAAGGCAGGACATCATACAACTGAAGCATCCTCCTACATTATTTAACCTGAATAATTGATTCTGGAAGTTTCATTTCCTTAGCATATTTGAAGAAAAAAATATTTTATGCTGTCACAATTATCTGCCATTACATAGAGTCCTCTACCGGCATCACCTACAGCTCCTAGAACGCTTCCACCAGCGTTGTCTCCGCTCCATCCTCAACATTCATTGGAGCGACTTCATCCCTAACATCGAAGTACTCGAGATGGCAGAGGCCGACAGCATCGAGTCCACGCTGCTGAAGATCCAGCTGCGCTGGGTGGGTCACGTCTCCAGAATGGAGGACCATCGCCTTCCCAAGATCGTGTTATATGGCGAGCTCTCCACTGGCCACCATGACAGAGGTGCACCAAAGAAGAGGTACAAGGACTGCCTAAAGAAATCTCTTGCTGCCTGCCACATTGACCACCGCCAGTGGGCTGATATCGCCTCAAACCGTGCATCTTGGCGCCTCACAGTTCGGCGGGCAGCAACCTCCTTCGAAGAAGACCGCAGAGCCTGCCTCACTGACAAAAGACAAAGGAGGAAAAACCCAACACCCAACCCCAACCAACCAATTTTCCCCTGCAACCGTGTCTGCCTGTCCCGCATCGGACTTGTCAGCCACAATCGAGCCTGCAGCTGACGTGGACATTTACCCCCTCCATAAATCTTCGTCCGCGAAGCCAAGCCAAGAAGATAGAGTTCAAAAAGTTACCCTTCCTTATAACAAACCTGTTCCTGAGAAAAGTTAAAGAATAGCTGTCTTTTACCAATATATTATGTTGAAAACTCAGGACATCATAATATATCTGCAACAGCTATTTTTTGACCAATGTTTAAATACATTAAATCATGAGTAACCTTGACATTCTGTTCAAAAAGGTCAGTGTTCTTGGTCGACAATGTACAGATGACAACTGAACTATCATTACAAAGGGCAAAGGTCAGACACAAGCTGATTGGTGATAGAACTATCAAATTAATCAATTGATACTTGCAAGCTAAAGAAATAGTGGGTCTCCAGAGGCTTTACTGGGCAAATGCCAGCTTGTCAATACTCAGTCTTGAACTAAAGCAATCGATACGAGGAATTTCGAGCCGAAAAATGATATATTATGCAACCGTGTGATGTGAGATGCAGAATTCTATCTGAACAATTATCAAGAGTGAAAATCAAGTTAAAAAATGAAATAAAGCAAACATCTCTATATTTCAGGGTGGAAGATAAACAATTAACTCATGGCTTGCAAACCATTCTTACTCACTTTTATAACCATAAAAATAACCATTTACTGATACAAGTCTCAGTCGCAGTAAGTCACACTGGCAATTTTATTTTTCCAATATGAAACGATATTTGAGAAGGCAATATCTAATATCTGTGATCTCATCAGATTAAACCAGGAAAGTCTTGATTTGTCTGAAAATAAACTTTTTTGGGTTTGATTGATGATGCTGGCGTATGTGTGCCCTGCCTTGTCAAATCAGACAGAGGCTGGACGACTGATGGACTTGACCTTTGCTCCCATTCCATAATCATCTCGCAGCATTACCTTCGTTTGCTAGACAGCCCACAATTAGAAAGTCTAAACAGTTCATCTCTAAATACAATGGATCGAAAATAATTGTATATGTTAATTTAAATCCAGAAGCAAGTAACAAGTACTCTATGAGGTCTTAAATGTCATATTGTGTTATGCATGGCAAAATCTGATTGACTGAATTTCACATTCTGATTTAGCTGTCTTCTGTACAGGATAATTTCAGACTGTTTTACAAATATAGAGTTTTTACACAGACAATATTGAATTTTACACCAGACCTCTCATAGCACATTGTTGTCACCAAAATTTATCGCTTGTCTCCTTGATGACAGTCACATTCAGACAACGTTATGCTTTAGATAAGAAAACAATTTTAAAATATATCATATTTTGTTATATCTAATTAGATAGGCTTAGAACAAGCTTTTAACAGTCTATATTCATAGAGCCACAGAACCATAGAATACTACAACACAGAAACAGGTCCCTTTAGCCCTTCTAGTCTGTGCTGAACCATTTTTTTGCCTAGTCCCACTGACCTGCACCGAGTTCATAGCCCTTCATACCTCTCACATCCATGTACCTGTCCAAATTCTTCTTAAATGTTAAAATGGAGCCCTCAGCTGGCAGCTTGTTACACATTCCCACTAATCTCTGTGTGAAGAAGTTCCCCCTCATGTTCCCTAAACTTTTCTCCTTTCACTCTTAACCCACGTCCTCTGGTTTATATCTCCCCTACACTCAGTGGAAAAAAGCCTATCTGTTCTGTGCACATAATTGATAGTCAGACAAACCAGCTCCATGTGTCACGTGCCTAGACTACACAGAGTTCACGCAAGCATAGGTGGCGGATGTCGACACTGTGCTCTCCCCACCGCCCATCATTGGCTTGCATCTCCAGGACTTTCAACTGGCACAGAGTGAGAGATCACTATTCTGTGATGTGTCCATGGGGAACTCTGTCCAGTAATCTCCGCTCTGTGGCGGATGTGAATTGGGGCCTGAGGATTGCCGTGAATTCAGCCAAAATATGCCTGTATTTATCGGTGGGAGCTGACACCGAGGCAAGTTGTGGGGCTGGCTTTCCAGCTTCCTCGAGTGGGAAGTCCTACCTTCTCTGAAAGAGAGCCCACTGATCCCTAAACCTGAAGCCCTCCCTCTTTTCAGTCTTTTTATTTTCAAGATTAATAATCATAACAAGAGTACGAAGAGATAAGGATTGCATTAATAACTGTTAATGTATACAAACACAGACACCGAATAATATATGTCAACTGAACCTCCCAACTTAGAAGCTCTCCTCCTGCACCATGTGTTTAGCCACGTGTAAAGCTGCAATCCTGAGATCACAACCCTAGAGGTCCTGTCCTTCAACCTAGTGCCTAACTTCCTGAACTCTCCTTGCAGGACCTCCTCACCCTTCCTACCCATGTCATTGGTCCCTACATGGACCATGGCATCTGGCTGCTCACTCTCCCTCTGAGAATGCTGTGGACCCAGTCTGAAGTATCTCAGACCCTGGCACCAGGGAAGCAGCATACTATCCAGGATACTTGATCTCTTCCATGTATTAGGTATATCACAAACATTCATATTTTTTTCCTCATTTTTGAATGTTGATACAGTGTTTGGAATGTGAGAGATGGGAAAATTGACCTAAAATTATGAACATGGAAGAAACTAAAGTTCATCAGTAAAATGGCTGAAACCAGTTCAAACAGGATAAGTTTGGGGCTTAGGATGCAGGAAAGCAGAGTCAGCACGATTAACATAAGAATCTTCTATCCTTTGTGACAAGACCATAGGACTAAGATAAGGAATGGTAAGGTACAATAGAATGTAGGAAGTTGAGGTAGTCTGGATCAGATAAGGGTCTCCTAGCCCTGGACAGAAGTACCAAGTCATACATTTCTAATTAGCTAACCATACACAGATTTATACATATGAAATTAGCCAACCCTAGATAGAATGAGTCAACTCTGCATATCAAGAGACTGTAGCCCAGAGAATCAGGAAGGTGTGAATAAGGACAATGACATGAAGGGACACCGACAGGATACCCCCCCCCCTGGTTCTCCAAGTATACTGAAATTGCACGTAGGCAGGCAGGATTGCCTAATGCCAAACCTCTCCAGCAGGAGGCAGAAGAATGTAAGGGGGAGGGTATTCCTACACTGAAATCAACTGTATAAAAGTTGGGTGAGCCCCAGTGTGTGTGTGTATTCCCAGGGTAAGGGGAAGCACCCAACTTTGCATTGTTGTAGTAATAAATGTTCTTTGTTCTCAATTTTTGTCTCGAGCAATTTCTTTAAAGGTACTTTAATTCCTAACAAATGGGGGCTCGTCCGGGATCACACTCCCTCCACTGACAGAGTACCCCGACGACGAGAGTAGGTGCACCCCGGCTGATTCAGCTGGACTCACGGGCGACGGGTGGCTGGTCAGTGGAAGAAGCGAGTGATATCCGAGAAGAGGCATTGAGAACAAACGGCGGAAGGACGCGCGCTAGAGCAGTACTGCCAGAACTCGGTAAGAGTATTTTACTTGTTCCTAAGTATGGGAATAGCGGGCAGTAGAGATGAGAGTCCTGACACAGGACGTGACCACCAGATAGCTACGTACAGCCCGCTTGGGATGATGTTATCTGAGTGGGGCACAGGAAAGACCCGCGGTAAAGACAAACTGACGACGGTCAGGTATTGTTGTAATGAATGGGTGGGATACCCGGTTAAAGGGAGCTCCGTGTACTGGCCAAAATTCGGATCCGAGGATGAATGGATGTGTGAAGCTTTGAACTTATGGCTCTATCAAAACCAGCCAGACAATGTTGAGAGCAGGGAATATGCAGCCTGCTGGCTCAAGGGATCCATTGAACAGCTGGTTTTGAATGAGAAAGAATCCAGGGATAAGAGAGAGGAGGAACCTCTTGTCCCTGAATCACAGGGTTGGGATGTGTTACATTCCCTCCCTCCACCCTATGTTCCTCCTATGCCGGCTCCTATCTTTCCTTCCCCTCCTATGACCTACCCTTCTGCACCTTCCCCACCTCCCCCACCACTAGAGAAGAGAGAAGAGAGCAGGAGTGGTATGATAACTTGCTCACAAAGCACTCGATTACCACCTCTGTTGGCAGGAGAGAGAGGTAACTTTAATTCAGAACAGCGTGAGACTCTTCAGGAAGAAAGGGCAGAACCCTTTGATTCATTTCCCAGGGAGCAGGAACCCAGACCTAATAAGCCAGAAACCAATTGGATGAGACCACTGCGGGAAGTTCCCATGAGAGAGGGTCTCGGTTTCGTAAATGTGCCCCTGACCAGTACTGAAGTGTGTAACTTTAAGAAAGAACTGACCTCCCTGATAGAAGATCCCCAGGGATGTGCCGAACAGTTAGACCAATTTTTGGGACCAAATATATATACAATATGGGGGTCTCGACATAGAATCCCCAGCAGGGGAACAATTGGTACTAACAGGTTTTGTTACCAACTCAGCCCCAGACATTAAGAGAAAATTACAAAAGACAGAAAATTGGCATGAGCAGGGAATAACCCAGCTTCTACAGATCACACAAAAAGCATTTGTCCAGACATCTGAGGATAAGCAGAAAGCAAAGGCTAACATTTTGATGCAAGCAGTTAAAGGAATAGTAGATGAGTAACATGAAAAAAAAAAGGCAGGGACTGTGTGCCAGCTCCTGAATGTTGGGAGAAGTGCAGGGAGTGGGAGAGTAGAGACCAGAGATAATTTCATAAATCACGACTTCCCACTTCAGTCACTGACCAATATTGATTAAAATTCATGCTAAAAATTAAATGTCATAAATGATCGTTTTTCAATACTGTAGAATTAGCGAATTTAACTACCAGTTAATTCCAATTTATGAAATAAATTGTATTCAAATGTGATTTTGCACAGGGACTACCTGAGAATAGTGATGTTATAACATTTGCAGGGAGAAATGTTTGCGCAAATAGGGTGAGTTCTATACATCTTAACTTTAAGTGTATGTGAGATAAAGAAAGGATCTGATGTGTAAAGTGGCTGGATCAGCCAGTTGAAGGGGGAGTGTGCATGTCCCTTTAAGTGCACTGTGGCACTTGAAATTGAGGCTTCAGGCTCTTGTCTTGCAGTTAGAGGTATGGAGCCCTATCAACACATTTAATACATTTCTTCTACACATTCAGCAGTCAAGGTCCGTGAGTTTAAAGATCACCCACCTCTGGAGAATAAAGATACCTCTGGGGATTCCTATGGGGATTCCTATAAGTTTAATCATTAATTTCTCTGGTGCATTTTCCTCTGGAGTGAAATTAATGCCTCAGCACAATTTCTCTGTATTGCCGCTGTTATTTAATTCATGATAACTTTCCCCATTCATCAGGTTTATATTTAAATCCGGTAGTGCAGAAGTTACATTGTAAATAATCACGGAGGTAAACCCTGCGCAACTGGATTCAACTTAATGGAGAAATAAACCTGCGAACTGGTCTATGGTGCTGTGTGAGTATTGCAATAGGTGGAATATGATTTAAATTGGTGGCATAGTTCAGAACAATTGGGTCCATAAGAATAATAATATCATTGAGAACTCACAGATCTTGTACCAGATGCTATTCAGTACATCTTGACTTAAGGACTGGAGAAATTGGCATGTTAGAATGAGATTGGCATGGTACCAATATTTCTTGATTCAATAATGACTCCACAAGCTCCAGGATTCATGCAGCAGAACTTTTAAGTGGAATATAATAGAAACTAGCCTGTACTTAAATTATTGTGTGTGCAATCTTCATAAGAACATCTTTAACTTTTTTTTGGTGCCTGTTTTACAGACTGTTTTAAATAAGGCCAGCTCCTGTGAGCTGTGGCACAAGGCATTTTACTTAAGGCAGAACTAAAGGTTGAATATGTTTCAAGTTCTCTTGCAGGGGCTCTTGTGCTGCAATGTCTGTTATGTACTCACTCTAACAAATTGGAGGGTTGTGCCCCATACAGACAAGCAGCTCCAACTGCATTTTAATAAGGTCTAACATATTCAAAACCCATGCAAATATGGTTTGTGTTTCATTTTACAATTTTTACACTAACACAAAGGAAAGTCAGATTGTTACAAAGTGCCGTAATTTAACATTTTTTTTCGTTTCTTTAATGGTTTATTCAGTTATTGTTGTATTTTACTTGTCTTTTGATTATTCAGTTATTGTTGTATTTTATTGCAGTTTTCAATGAGCTTGACATTTATTGTGGTTTTATTCAGTTCTTATTGTATTTTATTGCAGTTTTCAATGAGCTTTACATTTATTGTGCTTTATTCAGTTCTTATTGTATTTTAATGCTGTTTTTAATGAGCTTTACATGTATTGTTCATTGTTGTTTACTAATTTCTTTGGAATATTGTTCGTTAATGTTTTAAGCCCCCCTGGAATAGGGGCAGCAGAGGTTACAATTCAGCTCCTTTAGAATGTAGACAGGGCATAGATTTAATGTATAATCATAATGGGATATAAGGGATCCCAATACGGACCAGGGGAATTAAACAGCTTTAGTGGAGTACATCTAATTTGTATCATAGCCTACACAGGTATTAAAGACAGGAGTTTTGAAGCGATAGCACAAAGGACATGGTGGGACAAAGACAGACAGAATGGTAGTCAGCATTGTACATGTAACAGAGAGAGAGAGAGTTAATACATATGCTAATGTACACAGACAGGCTGCAACTCACAAGTTCAATGATATATATGCTAATGTTAGCAGACAAGCTGCAACACACAGTTAAATCACAAGAAACAATCCCCCCCCTGCTTGGTCACTTTTCATCACCCCATGAAAGGGAGCACCAGTTTCCAACAACGTGAGCTGCTTGACACTTTAATATCAGGCTCCAAACAGCCTTCGGAGATCGGTGGCCCTAGGGTTCGGGGCTGAAGAGGACATCAGATACGAGCCACAATCAAACGGAACCGCCTGACTACTGCTACTCGTTCGCTGCTGAAGGCAGCGCTTCTCATAGACTGCTACTCGTTCGCTGCTGAAGGCAGTGCTTCTCATAGACTGCTACTTGTTCGCTGCTGAAGGCAGCGCCTCTCACAGACTTCGTCGGGACAACACTTACAAAGGTCGTGTGCTTCAAAGACACTGCTTCAATATTTCAACGTATGGGATGGACTAGACTCTTTACTGAGAACTGGAGCCTGATACTCCAAACCCTAATAAGCAGCTGGACTCACTCCCCTGACCTTCATGGTGCTCCCCTACCTAAAGACTTTACACAGGTGTTACAATTCGGTTATTGACCAGCTGGGTAAAACTACACCTTACACTTGAAAGATCAGTATTACTGATCTAAAAGAAAAGTGAGGAAGGGGGGGGGGATCAGTCACACTGACACTAGTAGCCAAAGATCAGTAACACTGATCATGGTGAAAGATCAGTATTACTGATCTAAAAGAAAAGTGAGGATTGTGAGAGATGGGAAAATTGACCTAAAATTATGAACATGGAAGAAACTAAAGTTCATCAGTAAAATGGCTGAAACCAGTTCAAACAGGATAAGTTTGGGGCTTAGGATGCAGGAAAGCAGAGTCAGCACGATTAACATAAGAATCTTCTATCCTTTGTGACAAGACCATAGGACTAAGATAAGGAATGGTAAGGTACAATAGAATGTAGGAAGTTGAGGTAGTCTGGATCAGATAAGGGTCTCCTAGCCCTGGACAGAAGTACCAAGTCATACATTTCTAATTAGCTAACCATACACAGATTTATACATATGAAATTAGCCAACCCTAGATAGAATGAGTCAACTCTGCATATCAAGAGACTGTAGCCCAGAGAATCAGGAAGGTGTGAATAAGGACAATGACATGAAGGGACACCGACAGGATACCCCCCCCCCGGTTCTCCAAGTATACTGAAATTGCACGTAGGCAGGCAGGATTGCCTAATGCCAAACCTCTCCAGCAGGAGGCAGAAGAATGTAAGGGGGAGGGTATTCCTACACTGAAATCAACTGTATAAAAGTTGGGTGAGCCCCAGTGTGTGTGTGTATTCCCAGGGTAAGGGGAAGCACCCAACTTTGCATTGTTGTAGTAATAAATGTTCTTTGTTCTCAATTTTTGTCTCGAGCAATTTCTTTAAAGGTACTTTAATTCCTAACAGGAATAACAATGGTTATATGTTGTGAAAAAATAAATAATTTCTTAAATTCACCATTAACAGCACAACACTATACAAATGAATAACTGAAAAAGATGAAAAGTGTGCAGGGCCAATTAGTGAATTTTGATCTGAATTAAAATAATCAATTGAGAAATAATGAAACATTGTTTCAATTTATTATTGAAAAAGTGTGATTTGAAAATGTTTATAGAATATCTTATTTTGCTAAAGTTAAATCATTAATTTTATGCCACATTCTGTATATTTTCATAATAAATGAAAGGTTTCCCTATGTCAAGTGTCAATCAGCATCTTCAGAACAGATATATTACAAATCTTCACTCAGCTACTTTTCTATGGAATGTATTGATACTGAAGTAGTTTATCTTATTGTGAAAAACATGTGAGATCAAAACCACATGAATTGCTTAGATGCAATTAGTGAATGATTTTGATTGTTTGCTGCTACCTGCATTTAACTGACCAGGAAAAAGTTACTACTGAAAACAATTCAGGTTTCCCATTCAGGTTAACAAACTTGTTCAGTATTTACATTCAAAGCCAGCATTTACTTTTGGGCCTGCTAACCACCCAGGACACATGCTGTGTTCTCATTACTTTAATCAGGAAAGAGGTATGGTGTGCCACATGACTTGTAACAATAGATTCACAAACAGTTGCTATCCCTCCACCATCAGACTCCTAATCCACAGACTCAATTTGAGACTCATTTAAGGATTCTTGCTATTGCTCAATATTTATTACTGAATATTTATTTTCTCTATTTCCACTCAGTTTGCTTACATGTTTTTCTTTGTTTACATTTCTATCTTTTGTATAAGTTTTTTTTTCTTGAGTACAGTTTACACGCTCAATAAGTAGAAATTCTGCCTGGCCTGTAGGAAAAAGAATCTCAGCATTATATGTGATACATGTACTCTGACAATAAATTTGAATTTTGAATTCCTCCATTTTATTGCAGGTGCAGGGGGAGGAGCACAGGATAACAAGTAAGAGGTCACAGGCACATATGAATATGGGAGAGAAGAGAAAAAAAGCAGAGAAGTGATAGGGGAAGGGGTAAAGAATAGAGAAGAAAGGAGGGGATGGGGAATTATAGGAAAGAAGATATAGAGAGAAAGCGTAAAAGAGAGATTGAGGGAGGAGTTTAATGGAAACTGGAAAAGTCGTTAATGCCGACTGGTTGGAGAGTATCCATATGGAATATTAGTTGTTGTTTTTGCAATTTGCAGTTTGTTAATGCATGAGCCCATGGATAGACATATCTGTGTGGGAATGGTGTATGGATCTAACATGGTTTTCCACTGGCATCTACTTGTTTTTGCAGCAGTCAAAATGAAGGTGCTCAATGCAATCATCTCCCAGTCTGCTTCCAATCTCTTTGATGTAGAGGAGGCCACAATGGGAGCACAAGATGCAATAGGAAACTCCATAGTCCATAATCCCAGCTTGGGAAGTTACCCTCCACCTATCCATTGGCAATGATGCACCCCGCTTGTCCCTATTTTGGTTTCTGATGCACCCAAGTGTATCTTGGGCATGAACATGCTGAAGGGCCAATCTCTACACACCAACAAGGGAATATTCACTTTTGGGTCATCTGCAAGACCATAGTACTGTAGTTAGGGTGACTGAATGGGAGTCTGTGCTCCTCTGCCTGCTCCTTTCTTCCTCCTCCCTCTTCTCTCCTCCCCCTCCCCTACCCTTTTATTCAGGTGCCTGTCTTCTTTTTGCTCAACATTGATGAGGAGCTCAGGCTTGAAGCATTGGTTCCCCTTTACTTCCATAGATGCTGTATGACCTGATGAGTTTCTCGTTCTCTTGTGTTTTGTTTTACAATCCCAGCGTCCCAGTAATCTTGCCTGTTTAACTCCATTTTGTATTCCTGACTCAATGCATGGATTCCTACCCACCTGTCATATTGATTTAAACATTCCCCAACAACACAAACAAACACCACTTTGGAGTTCGTTGTACCTGAAAAGAAGCCTCCCATTCTGGAGGTCATATCTGTGGGTACAGAACTTCCTGGCTGTCCCCTTGAACATTGACACCATTACCACTAAAGCTCTGCCTGTCTTAACACTCCCCTGCTTAACCTGGTAGTGCCAATGTCCTTGCTGTTGCAGCTACCCTCTGATAGATAATTCTCCCCAACAGTAGAAAAGTGGCATACCTGTTTCAGAGGGGAATGACCATAGGGGAATATTGTGCCTGGGCCTAATAACAAATTATTTAAGTGCAAAATATATAGATTAATATTTAGGACAAGCCTGGTGTTATCAAAACCCCACTTATTCAATACATTTGCAGTTCTCACCGAGAACATCTGGGGAAAATCAAGTAAAATGTACATTTTTGACCAGAACAAATTTTTAATCATAATTCAACGGTAACATTACAAACCTTTATGATGACTTATATGTGTTTTTTAAAAGTTCAGAGTATTGCCATCTTGGCCAAGTATATTTGCTTGTGCATAATTATTTAAGCCAATTTATGCTTAAAAGTTACATTTAATTGAGTATTATATAATAAATAACAAACTACTCTGCAGTTATTTTTCTCCACAGCAAATACAAATCGAAACATAATTGATTTTAGGACTTGTCAGTCTTTTTTAAGATTGCTCAAATGAATTGTAATCTTTAAATTCTAAATAAACTAATATGATCATATCACTGTTAAGGTTTTGATAGCTGCCACAGACATGATTTTGACAGGAATAACTATGTATAGTATTTGTCTTTGCGAAATGGCCCAAGGAGGGACATTAAAAAGAGAAATAACTATGAGGTCACAGGGATAAACAGAGAATCTGGAATATTATCAATGGAGAAGGAAACAAGAAAATGAATGAATGAAATGAAGATGAAGAAAATAGATGAAACACATACAGAGGAAGTGTAATTATAATACAATTGCAAACATCAAAGAACAATGTAAACCCAACCTTGCCTCACTATAATACTTGAGATTGTTTCTTCAAACTATATCAGAAATTACTTTTGAAATCCAGAGGATTTTTTAGACATCAAAGGAATAAAATTTTTGTATAAAACAAAAATCTAGTATGATTAAAATTCATAGTTACAGTAATTGTGAAGAATTATGGAAAAATATAATGGTCTACTCTTCAAAGAAAAGATTAAGATTGCAAGTAAAATTGCATATAGAATTCAGATGATCAAATTTTAAAAAATAAGTGTCATCTATGAAGATAAGGAGAGAGTCTGCTATATAGTAAATATTGAAATGTGCCAAAGGAATGAATAAAACAACAAACCCGAAGCTGGAAAGCAATCAAATGGAAACAGGCCAAATGGAGTCAGTTTTATTCAATAATTCTTTTGGTTAAATATGGCTTTTGTTTCATTAAGGTGCTCCAACAAAGAATGATTTATCACAAATAGATATTGGGTAATGGGAACAAATTTTATAAAACATATCAACTGCTATCCTTATCTGTGTGTTGTGCATGTGTTCATATGCACCTGTGTATATGCGAGCAGCCTTCAAGCATCTAAACAGAATTTTGAAGATTGAAGCCTCAAAAGTGAAGCTAGAACCATAAAGTTAGGTAAATTAATTATGGCTGATGGTTGTAAATCAATCATTTAAAAGTTGGTGAATTTGAAGCCTCTTAATTTAAATTTTGTCAAATGTTTTGATTGGCTGATGGAAAACTATGGATGGCTTTCGCTTCAAACAAAATTATGCTCTTCCTTTCTAACATGGAACCAACACACCAATGGCATCATGAAGAAAGCCTCTACTTCCTCAGGAGTTGCGAAGGAGCTAGTGGAGTTGTTCAAGTGAACCGGTACGGACTTGAAGGGCTGACATGGCCTGTTTCTGTGCTATAAACGGTTATATGGTTATATGGTTATAAGCATTTTGTTTGAAAGAGCATGAAATTAATGTAACAATAGCACATTTGAATTCCTAATGATCGGTAGGATACCAATTTTCCCTGGCAGCGAGGATAATTAAAAAAAGCAAATTAAAAAAAGCTAAAAGGAACTAAGTAATAATCTCAAAAATAATCAGTGATGAACATAATCTGTGAATGAACTAACACTTTCATCTGATACCTCAAATAGGCTCTCAGGCTCCAATGTAAATTAGCAACCACTAAACTGCCACCTAGTTATGGGTGCTTCATTTATCCTTCCAAACAATTATCCAACTTACCTAGCTAGGACCAAAGGTTGGAGTTGGAAACTAGCCCAGACATCTTTGAGACAAACTCTGTGAAGTCATAGGCTCAGGTATCTGTGAAAATCAGTTTGATGTATTCAGCCTCAATAACCTGATTGTAATGCCACACAAAGTTAGGTAACCTCTTGGGATAGTGGCTATCCCATCAACTGCACCACTGACTCCAACACCTGCTCAAGGCATTGGCTAACCATGTAAATTAATCATGAATCAAATGTAACACTCATTGATTCAGTCATTTATGTATAATTGCAGCAAGCCTCACACCTATTATATCTCACACCTTGAACAGCCTCAGTTACTCAACTAGAGCAGTCACATCATTCAAACAAACAAAACCTTCACCAACACACTTCCTAGTCTTTTGCAGGACAAGGAGGTGGAATGTCACAGAGAGAAGACATGCATTGTACATGTTCTTTCTTACAGGGTGAGTGTTCTCCATCAGTTCAGCAAAAGTTGCTAAGGCTGTATCACTGGCATTATGTCAATCAACATGATTTCAGCTAATTCCTCTTTCACACACTACTTCTCATTATTCCAGTTTCCTCTGACTTGGGATGTGTAGATAATGTAACCATGTGTCTTTCCTGAAATACTGACAGCTGAGTCCAAAAATGTTGGCAATATCTAACCTTTGGAAAATCTATTTATAATGTAGTAAGACAAAGTGCCATATTTATAGCATCAATGTCTGCCAAGCTGGCTGTCTCCCCTCTGGCAAGCCTTGCTGTACTAACATTGGCTGTGCATTATCTCTACTGTTAAGGACACTCCCTTGGATATAACTGTATATGCATCTATTGTCTTTCATTATTGTACCATGAGTTTCCAAATTTGAAAAATCTGGTGATGTAACAGTTCTATGCAAATATAGAAATGTTGATAAAAGGGCTTTATTTACTGATGGTTTTGAGGTTCAAATAAAGAGGTCATGGCAAATATGATGACCATTTTGAGGCAGGTGGCCAACTGACTTTCAAGAGAAGGGACTAAAGATAACTGATAAAGATAAATCACCAAATTTGTCCATATTGTTTTAATACTGATAGGATTAGAAACTGCAGAGATCCCAACAGCCCAAGTGTGTACAGAGACATTGATGGGAGAGCATTGTGCAAAAGAACAAAAGGAGCAAAACTAGAGAAGTATTTTGAAAAAAGTTGATTGTATTCTATTGCACCTGTAAGATGGTCCCAAAGAGCACAGTAACATAACAAATACACACTTTAGCATAAGGAATGTTTCACAAAATTATATTTGAGTATGTTATTTATTAATTAACTTTAACTAAAAATTAAATATGTTGTTTGCCGTTTCTACATATTATACAGATATTTCCTACTTATAATTTTGCACTATTTAAATATTAAAGTGCACCCTGATTTTTATGAGAAATTAAAATGTACTGCTATTTTAGCTCAGAATAGTCTTTGGTTTTGGCATTACTTGGATGTGACATAGCAGTTAGAAATGTAGGTCTATAAATGAGTGCAGCCATTCTCAGTGGGGGGTCATACCACCCCTTTGAGAACAACAGCATATTTATTGGGATCATGGACTGAAATCCTAAAACTTTTTATGCTTTTTATGTAGTCAGTAAGTAAGAGAGTAGTATGGAGAAGACCAACTAAACGATTCCTTCACAGGGAAGAAGGCCCGCAAAGTTTGAGCAGAGTCCTAAGGAGGCCATAGCCATAAAAAGGTTGAGTACATCCAAATAATTGGACCAAATGACTGCTGCTGTGGGATATGAAATACTAATTTAGGTTTGAGCTCGGTGGTGGCTGGAGGGGTCGGGAAGCAAAGGTTATCCACAAGAAGGACTGAAGGCAGGATGGGTTTTGTTACAGAGTTCTGTGTTATGTATTGGCCTATGTGTTGTGTGGTTTTATGTTAAAAAGTGACAGTTTGCCTTAGAGAGCCAAGGTGAAGGTAAATTGCTGAGAGAATGGGAGATGAACTGAGCATGTGCAGAAAATGATCTAAAAATTTCTGGACTTGGACTCGGTGCTGTGGAGTGGAAGAAGGCCCAGAGCATGAGTCATGGTCTGGAGGACAGTTTAGAATGTTGGGACTTTCTCTTGAAAGTCAGTTGGCCACCTGCCTCAAAATGGTCACCATATTTGCCATGACCTCTTTATTTGAACCTCAAAACTATCAGTAAATAAAGCCCTTTTATCAACATTTCTATATTTGCATAGAACTGTTACATTCTGAAGGCAGCCAGAAGGATCCGGACCAAGCCAGTTGTTCCTCGCTCTGCAAGTAACACAAGACAACTTCGAATTTTGTGCTCTCTCTCTCTCAAAGATCTTTTGGCTTCAGTTTTCCAAACAAACTGAATTTTGTTTATGATCTTTGCTTCAGTTGAGATCAAAGTTTTGTGAGTCTTGTGTGTTTTGTGTTTGTTTTGTGTCTAAGTTTTTATGTGGGCTGGTTAGAAATATAACTTAGACTTTAATTACATATGTTATATTTAGGCTGGGGAATTTATTAGTTTTACACTGTTATAGATATTTGCATAGTAACCAGTGGGCATTGTTATAAAAGGGGGGGATTTTGAATTAAAGTTTGAAGGTGAATTTTTCTTAATAAAGTAATTGTTCATCTTTACCCCTGTGTGATATGCCTTCTTTGTGGTTGCTGGTTTGATCTTGTAACAGTATCTAAATGAAGGATTGTGGTGGGTAGAGCATTGGTGAAAAGAATCGGTGTCTGCAAGAAAGAATGGGTGGGGAAGGTCTTTGCAAGAAAGATTTGAGTGGAAAAAAGGGTCTGTAAGAAAGATCAGGAGTGGGAAGGGAAGATTGCTGGAAGGCTTGAGGGTAGCAAACAGGTTGGCAAGATAGTATCTGGAGTGAGATAGGAGTCATCAGGAATTATAACAGCTTTGGATCAGGATGTTATTCAGTTAACTTGATCGGACATGTAGAGTTTGGGTTCATTTTCAGGAGATCAAGAGACTGGCAGGGGAAATCAAAGACATGGAACCATGAGACCAATGGATGATCCTAAGGATACAGAGTCTAGAAAGAGCATTGTTAGTGCATCTAAAACTCATACTATCTTTCCCATAGGACGGTCAAGAGTGTGGATTTTGAATAATGAAATTATGTTTTTGATTTCGCTCATAATGGTCTCGATCCAACACTGCATTATGAAAACCTGGTTGACTTGGAAGTGACCTTGATGGCTCTCAGGACAACTTGTACCAATTTAGCCTATGAAGCTCCAAAAAGAGCTTTTAAGGGGAATTATATTTGGTAAGCAAGCTGTAATGACAACAACCTTGGACTCAATGTCAGCAAAACCAAGGAGATGACTGTGTGGCCAGGCACAATTCCAATGTTACCTACAAGTTTGCCAATGACCCACAGTTGTTGGTAGAATCATAAACAGCAATGAGGAAGTGAACAGGAGGGAGAGAGATCAGCTCGTAAAAGTGGTTTAACGACAACAATTTTGCACTCAATGTTAGCAAAACCAAGGAGATGATTGTGGACTTCAGGAGGATGTCAGGGGAAAATGACCCAGTCCTCATCAAGGGCTCAGTAGTGGAGAATTCCTGGGTGTCATCATCTCCTAGGATCTGTCCTGGAGCCACCACGTGAATGCAATCACAAAGAAGGCCTGAGGATATTCAATATGACTCCGAAGACTCTCAAACTTCTACAGGTGTACTGTGGAGAGTATTCTGGCTGTTTGCAACACTGCTTGGTATGGAAGTGCCAACTCTCTGGAAAAGAATAAACTCCAGAGGATAGTTACTCACCCTGTGACATCATAGGCACCAGACCACTCCATTGAAGATATTCACATGAGGCGGTGTCTTAAAAAAGCAGCCTCTATCCTCAAATACCCCCATCACCCAGGCCATGCCCTCTTCACTGATACCATTGGGAAAAAGGTACAGGAGCCTAAAGACGAGCACTCAATGGTTCAAGGACAGCTTCATCTCCACTGCCATCAGATTCCGGAACAATCGATGAATCAAAGACACTGCCTTACTTATTGTGCACTATTATGTGACTATTATTTTATTTTATTTTTTCTAGTAATGTCATAAATTGATTATAATATGAAGGTTTACAGTGTGACGCTGCTGCGAAACACCGAACTTCATGACTTGTTCATGACAATAAATCCTGATTCTGAATCATGTGATAAAATGCCTGTAAATCAAAGTTACCTGTAAATGTCATTACTATGTTCCACTCTGGATAAAGTCAACTTTCAAACATGTAATGCTGAAAAGAATGAGTTAAAATTTTTAAACCTATGCCGATTGTTTCGAATGCCCATTGTTATTTAGTATTATTGTAGCCTATTATTCTACGTATCATAGTCTTAGAACATCAAATTCATGCTCTGAACTTTAAAATAATGCCAATTTTATCAGGGTCCCTCATATTTTATCAGGTTTTGCAGTTCATCCTTTATTTATTCCTATGTTTATCTTATTCGACTGCCTCTATGAACTTGACATCAAAAAAACAGCTATTCACATTGCCTCTGGGCAAATGGGGATGTTTTGACAGATAACTGTATTTCAACTCCACACAAGCTTTCTCAGCAGGTTTCATGACAGTACTCTGCAGCAACACGGTCAATCTGCTTTATTAAATGCGCTATTCACAGTGGTAATTCCATCTCCCAAGCAAAGATTAGTTCTTTTTCCTCAGATAGAACAATGTCAGAAGAGATGCTCAGGGGATTATCAAATCATCTATCATTTTACAGCATTTTGCCATATCTTTGAATACTTCAGCTTCCACATTACACACAGCAATAATATTATACATAGGGTATGTTACACCCGTGGCAGCTCACCACAAGGCAGTCGAACTGGCCCATCTTGTAAGCCACACGATGGGGCAGCCGGCCAAAATGGCGCCATTGGCGGGGTTCCCTTCCTTCCAGCTCGGGGGTCAGAAACCCGCGCTTGGGGACCACGTGACGTCCAGGTGATGTCAGAGCCCTCCAGCGCGGTTCTCAGCCAGGTCCGGACTGGGAGTATAAGTGCAGCCCAGCAGCCTGCAATAAACTAGTCTGCTTACTGAGCTCAACCCATCTGGTTGTGTGTGTTATTGCAGGAGCAGAGTAACCGCCGCTACAATTGGTGACCCCGACTGGTTCAAACATCTTTGAACCCATCATGAGCGAGCTTGGAATCAGCGCTATAGCCTTAAAACTGCCTGAATTCATGTCAGATGAAATCTGACATGACCAAATTCTACCATGTGGTCGCTGCCCTGCACCAGGCCACCATCAGATGCGTGCTGCAACTTGTTTAGCACTCACCCGCTGAGGACAAGTACGAGACAATCAATCGAGTGCTTACCGGGTCCCTCGGACTATCCAGACACCTGCGTGCCTCTCGGGTGCTGCACCTCGAAGCCCTGGGGGACATGTCCCCGATGGAACTGATGGACGAGATGCTCGCGCTCATGGGTGAGCACACCAACTGCCCACTTTTCGAGCGCATCTTCCTCAAACATATGCCCGGGGACATCCGCCCGCTGCTGGTTCAGGAGAGCTTCACTGACCTGAGGAAGGTCACCCACCAGGCCCAAGAGCTATGGGTCGCACGATTCTCGGAAGGCTCAGTGGTCCAGCAGGTGACGAGGCACGAGCATGGGCACGACCATGCCAAGCCCACCCCTAGTGCTCCGGTAGAACACCTGGCCCCTGCAGGGGCCCCAAAGAGCATAACCTAGGCTGCAGCATCCGCTTCAGGCCTCTGCTTTTACCACCAGCACTGGGGAGCCAAGGCCCAGAAGTGTTGTCAGCCCTGCTCGTTCCAGGGAAACGACCAGGCTGGCTGCTGTTAATGATGCAGCGGCTGGCTAAGGGCACAGCCTTCTCTACCTACGGGACTCAGTCAGCGGACTGCGGTTCCTTGTTGACACTGGAGCCCAAATCAGTGTCATCCTGGCCACGGCCATCGAATCCAGGAACTGACCTTGTGGACCTCCCCTCCGTGCGGCCAACGCAACGGAAATCTGGACGTATGGAGACAAGACAGTCCACTTCCAGATCGGTCAATGGAATTTCGCGTGGAGTTTCATTGTCTCATCCCTCATTCCCGACTGCCGTCCTGGGTGCAGACGTCCTCCTCGCACAAGGGCTTCTGGTGGACATTTGAGGTAGGCGCCTGGTGGATGCCCGTACCTTCCAGGCCGTTCGGCTTGACACCTCCCGCTCGGAGCAACCGCAGATGGCCACGATAAGCACACCCAGTGACGAGTTCCAGCAGATCCTGGACAAGTTCCCGACACTCCTCAAGCCACAGTTCTCTTCTGCCTTGCCGCGCCATGGGGTGTTCCACCACATCCCCACCCAGGGCCTGCCGGTT
The DNA here is from genome assembly GCF_036971445.1 of Narcine bancroftii. Taxonomy (NCBI): domain Eukaryota; kingdom Metazoa; phylum Chordata; class Chondrichthyes; order Torpediniformes; family Narcinidae; genus Narcine; species Narcine bancroftii. The sequence goes on along the minus strand of NC_091470.1, from coordinate 56,937,106 downwards.
CATGCCAAGGCACGCCGGCTCCCACCTGACATGCTCCAGGTAGCAAAGGAGAATTTTTTGCACCTGTTGGAGCTGGGGATCATTCGGTGGTCTGACAGCCCATGGGCCTCAACCCTCCACCTGGTCCCAAAAGCCTCCAGTGGCTGGCGTCCCTGCGGAGACTATCGACAGCTCAACGAGGCAACCGTTCCTGACCGTTACCCCATCCCTCACATCCAGGACTCTATGGCCAACCTGCACAGTGCAAGGGTCTTCTCCAAGGTTGACCTGGTGTGCGGATATCACCAGATCCCGATGCACCCTGAGGACATACCCAAGACAGCCATCATCACCCCCTTTGATTTGTTCGAATTCCTCCGCATGCCATTCGGGCTCAAGAACGCCGCTCAGATCTTTCAGCGCTTCATGGACTCTGTGCGCAGGGACTTGGATTTTGTCTTTATTTATTTGGACAACATCCTCATCGCCAGCAAGGACTGGGCGTAACACAAGGCCCACCTGCCTGCCCTTTTCTCCCGGCTGGCCAACTCCGGCCTTACCATCAACCCAGCCAAGTTCCAGTTCGGGTAAGAGTCCATGCAGTTCCTGGGCCATACCATCATGGCCAAAGGAGCTACGCCCGCCGCTGCGAAGGTGGCCACTATCAGGGAGTTCCCACACCTGGAGAGCCTCAAGGGGCTGCAGGTGTTCGCGGGTATGGTCAACTTTTACAACTGCTACATCCCAGGAGCTGCGCACATCATGCAGCCGCTGTTCGCCCTCATCACAGCCAAGCACAAGACGCTCGCTTGGAACCCAGAAGCCTGCACCGCATTTGAGGCCACCAAGGACGCCCTCTCAAAGTCCGCTATGCTTGCCCAACCACACCGACCTGCATATGACACTCTCTGTCGATGCCTCTGCCACAGCCGTGGGTGTCATCCTGGAGCAGCAGGTGAATGGACATTGGAAACCACTGACATTCTTCAGCCGCCTGCTTCGCCCGCCGGAATGCAAGTTTAGTGCCTTTAACTGCGAGTAACTGGGCATGTACCTGGCAGTGCGGCATTGGCACTATTTTTTTTGGAGGGGAGGACTTTTACCATTTTCACAGACCACAAACCCCTCACCCAGGCTCTTGCAATGGCAAATGATTCCCTGATTGGCCCACCAGCAGCGACACCTCTCCTTTTTTTTTTTTTTTTTTTTTTTTTTTTTTTTAATTTTTCACACCATAAATCACATTAGCCATGATATACACAATTTCTTTTTCACACATATACAGTGACTTTTTCTCCCCCCCCCCCCTTTCCTCCCAAACCACCCCCCCACCCCCCCTCTCATCCATTTTAGGTATACAATCTAGGTTGCATTAATCCAGTCAGACAATGTTGTCATTCAACAAAATTACACCAGAAATTCTACTGAGTCCATTCTTTTCTTTCCTTCTCCTTCCATCAACTTAGGTAATGTTTGTCCCCGGTAGGTTTTCGCTATTGTATTTAATGTAAGGCTCCTATACTTGTTCGAATATTTCAATATTATTTCTTAACCAATATGTTATTTTTTCTAATGGAATACATTTATTCATTTAAATTTGGTAGTTTATTCCTTTTAATTTGGTTATGTATTCCATTAATATTTAAAGACATATAGTTCAGCGTAGCCCTTTTATATTTTGTTTATCTTCTCTTTCCGTTTTTCCATCATTACCTTTCCTCCTTTTCCATTTCTGTTTTCTTATTTTCAACTCTTTATAAGACAACATTCCTACAACATCCAACATTTTCCTTATTCTCCTATTTCTATCTTATTTATTCCCAATCTCCCATTCACCTCCTGAGTTGTCCTTTATCCCTTGTCGGACAACCACATCTCCCCTCTCCATTTGGATTTGCGAATCCACTCGCAAGCGTCAACTGATTTTGCAGTGACCGCTATTTCCCCCCACCCCGCCTCCCCCAGAAAAGATTTCACTTTTCATATGTCACAAAGGTCACTCTTTTAATTCCCTCCTTATTCTCTCTATTCCATTACCTTCCCTTATTAATTCTTGTCTATACTATCTATATTTTCCTCTAAGTACAGATACATTCACGTATGCTCCTTGTCTCTATTCACTCTTATACCTCTTTACCCGCATACATATCAATCGTGATCATTTTTACTCTCATTACCCGTCTTCATCCCTCAGTCTATTTTTGTCTTTACCCACATACATATCAATTGTGATCATCTTAACTCTCATTACCCGTCTTCCTCCCTCAGTCTATTTTTGTAATTGTTCTGCAAATTTTCGTGCTTCTTCTGGATCCGAGAATAGTCTGATTTGTTGTCCTGGAATAAATATTTTCAATACCGCTGGATGCTTTAGTATAAATTTATACCCTTTCTTCCATAAAATCGCCTTTGCTGTATTGAACTCTTTTCTCTTCTTTAGGAGTTCAAAACTTATATCTGGATAAATGAAGATTTTTTGCCCTTTATACTCCAGTGGTTTGTTGCCCTCTCTTACTTTTTCCATTGTCTTCTCCAGTACCTTTTCTCTTGTAGTATATCTTAGGAATTTTACTACAATAGATCTTGATTTTTGTTGTGGTTGTGGTTTAGAGGCCAATACTCTATGTGCCCTTTCTATTTCCAATTCTTGCTGTAGTTCTGGACATCCTAGGGTCTTAGGGATCCACTCTTTTATAAACTCCCTCATATTCTTGCCTTCTTCATCTTCCTTAAGGCCCACTATCTTTATGTTATTTCTTCTGTTATGGTTTTCCATTGTATCTATTTTTTGAGCTAGTAGTTCTTGTGTCTCTTTAGTTTTTTTATTAGATTTCTCCAATTTCTTTTTTAAGTCTTCTACCTCCATTTCTGCTGCTACTGCCCGCTCTTCCATCTTGTCCATTTTCTTTCCCATTTCTGTTAAGGTCATCTCCATTTTATTTATTTTCTCTTCTGTGTTGTTTATTCTTTTTCTTAAATCCTTAAATTCCTGTGTTTGCCATTCTTTAAATGATTCCATGTATCCTCTAATAAGAGCAAGTATATCCTTTACCTTGCCTCTCTTTTCTTCTTCTATTTCACCATACTCTTCCTCTTCTTCTTCCTCTGGGTTGGCCATCTGTTGTTTCTTTGTTGCCCTTTCCTCCTCTTCTTTCTTGTTTCTGTTGTCTTCTGTGGTCTCTTCTTGCTGCAGGTGTTCTGCAGCTGTCGTTGCCGGCTGTGGAGATCGACTCCCCAGCTGGTCCCCCCTCCCGTCGGTGTGTTTTTTTTCATTCGCATCGCGCATGCGCGAAACTTCGCGCATGCGCGGTTGCGCACTTTTACTCGGCTCTGCGAGCCATTTTTGTAGTCCATTATTTACCGACCTGAGGGAGCGGGTTTCTCTCTCCGCAGCGGGCCTCTTCGGACAGGTAAGGCCTTCACCTTTTTCCTCCTTTGTCTTCTCTTCCTCTCTTCTTACCGTTGCTTTCGACTTTTCTTTTTTTGTCGCCATCTTCTTTCCACCTTTATACTCACTTTTCTGTAACTTTTATTTCTGTGCCTTTGTGTTTTCTCTTGTTTTTCCCGACTTTTCTGGAGAGGGCTGGAGTTCACCGTCCGGCCACTACTCCATCGCGTGACTCCTCCGCGACACCTCTCCTTCATGTCGGAGTTTACTACTGACATTCAGCACAAGGCAGGGAAGGACAATGTGGTTGCTGATGCACTCTTGCAACCAGCCATCTGCGTGCTGATGCCCAGCCTCAACTTCGACCAGCTCGCCTGATACCAGGAAGTTGATGAGGAGACGAGGGCCTTCAAGACCCCTATCACTGGTCTGCGGTTCCGAGACCTCCCGACTCCGAGCGGTGAAGACACAATCCTGTGTGATATCTCCTTGGGCACACCACGGCCAGTGGTTCCCCAGCAGTGGCACAGCAGGTCTTCTGTCTCATCCACGACCTTTCACATCTGTCCATCAGGTTCACGGTCCGGATGGTGGCAGAACAGTTTGTATGGCATGGGCTGCGGAAGCAGATCGCAGGCTGGGCCAGAACATGCACACGTTGCCAAATGTCCAAGGTGCACAGGCACACCAGGACGCCCGTACAGAAGTTTGACCACGACGGGAACGGTTCAGCCATATTCACGTGGACATTGTGGGGCCCTTACCTGTTTCCCGGGGCAACCATTACCTGTTTATGGTGGTGGACTGCACCATTCGCTGGCCCGAGGTGATCCCAATGCAAGACGCCTCCACTGACTCCTGCTCCCGAGACCTGTTGCATGGTTGGGTCGCCCAGTTCGGCGTCCCGGCTCACCTCACCAGTGATCGAGGTGCCCAGTTCAAATCTGCGCTCTGGACACATCTCACCAACAGGTTGGGGATACAGCTACACTGCACCATGGCCTACCACCCGCAGGCTAATGGACTGATTGAACGTCTGCACCGTCACCTTAAGTCGGTGCTCATGGCCCGCCTCACCGGTCCCAACTGGACAGACGAACTGCCTTGGGTGCTCCTGGGCATCCGCTCTACTCCCAAGGAAGATCTGCTGGCGTCATCAGCTGAGCTGGTCTACAATGCGCCGCTGGAACTACCTGGCGAGTTCGTCAACACACCTCACAATCCCCAGCGGTCGCCGCATGAGCTACTTCATCACCTCAGGGCATGCTTGGATTCCTTCGAACCCCCACCCCCACCCAGTCATGGTACCTGCCCGACTCACATTCCTGGCAAGCTGCTTTCCGCGGCGTTCATTTTCGTTTGGCAGGGCTCAATCACGGCACCTCTGCAGCGACCATACGAGGGGCCATACAGGGTTATACAGCATTCCGGCTCGACATTCACACTGGACTTAGGCAGCAGGCATGAGCTGTTTACCATGGACAGGCTAAAGCCAGTGCACCTCGATCCCACTGACCTGTGGTCGTTGCCCAGCCCAAGAAGCGAGGCCGCCCAGCAAAAAAAGACATTAGCGCCGGTTCTGGGGGGGGGGGGGGGCTGTGTGGCGGCTCACCACAAGGCAGGCGAACCGGCCCAGCTTGTAAGCTACACAACGGGGCAGCTGGCCAAAATGGCGCCGTTGGGGGGGGTTCCCTTTCTTCCAGCTCGGGGCTCAGAAACTTGCACTCTTGGGGACCACGTGACGCCCAGGTTACGTCAGCGCCCACCAGCGCGATTCTCAGTCAGGTCTGGGCTGGGAGTATAAATGCAGCCCAGCAGCCTGCAATAAACTAGTCTGCTCACTGAGCTCAACCCATCTGGTTGTGTGTGTTATTGCAGGAGCAGTGTAGCTGCCGCTACCCACCAACATTTTTATTGAATCACCGTAATTTTAAAAGCAAAAGTATTGTTAAATTCTTGATCTTTTGAGATGCAGAAGTATTTTTCTAGTATGACTTAACATCATTTTAGATAAAATTCAACAGGACAGTTTTCTGCATTGAAAGAAAAATAAATAATATTCACACAAGTAAAATTTCACATCTTGCAAGAATATGTTTCTTTTAAAAGAAATGAATGCTTCTGGGAAGAAAGACTACTTTAAATTTTATCTAGTTTAAATTATCTTTGATTTAGCCTGCAAAGTTTCTTCTCTTTTCTTACCTCTATAAACAGTGACCAAATATGTAAAATATTTAAGTTTAGTTTATTTATATAGCACATTTAAAACAACTCACGATGACTAAAGTGCTATACAGATCGTAAATTACATCTAATCTTAAGCAGCTTTTTAAAGTGCAGTATAAAATGGGTACATATAGCATGGTAACAATCAACAATCACCTCAACATACTTGTGAGTCAAAATATAACTTCAACCTGGATTTAAAAGAGTTAAAGGAAGGGGCTGATTTGACAGAAGGAAGAACGTTGTTCCACAGTTTGGGAGCTGCTATTGTGAAGGCTCGATCTCCCCCAGAACAACTAAGTGTCCTAAATTGGCCGATCTGAGGGGTCTTGAAGTGGAGTCGGGCATGAGGAGATTGTTGATGTAGGAGGGGGCTAGTTCATTGATGGCTTTGTAAACAAACTGGGGAACTTAAAATTCTATTTTAGGCTGAACTGGTAAACAGTGAAGGGAGGCCAGAATAATCTTGCTGCAGGATTCTGCACGTTGCAGATGGGATAATGACAAGTGACTACTTCCCATATATAGAGAGATAAAGTAGTCTAAACGGGAGAAAATGAGGGCATGGATAAGTTTTAAAATATCTTGAGATTGTGAAATACATGATATAAATTCAAGTTTCCTGTCCTTACCATTCACAGATATTCTATTTGGAAGTAGCTACTCGAGTCAATCAGTTGAAGGCTGATGGAAATGTTTCCAGTCACCATCTCTTGCCAACAGCTGTTTTAAATTTTGTGTTCCTATTTACTCTTCTCAGTAGCCAGCACAATGTGGCCAACCTGTCCAGTGAAAGATGATCTTATTGGCAGATCAAATTGTTGGCTTGAAGCAAATAAAAAATTATAATTCCTCAGCTGGACTGAGAAGGTAAGAAATACTCGAGATGAGCTCCAGTAGATAGTTAGATGAAAGAATGAGTAAAATAGATTTTAATAGAGAGAAAAATTTTAGGTCATGCACTTAAGTAGGAAGAATGAAAAGACAGATTATTTAAATGGAAAGTTACTGCAAATAAGTGAAGTTCAGAGGGATCTCAAATAGTTAGCAAGACTGTCCAAAAAATTAAAAAGGCAAATAACTTTATAGCCATAAACTCCAAATCCTTCACAATGAAGAACAAGGAGGATATGCCAAAGTTGTTTAGGGTGTTGATGAGACCATACTTGGAATAATAAGCACTGTTGTGGTCCCCTTATAGTAGCTTTAGACACAGTCCAAAGGACTAACTAATTCCTGATGACTGGATTGTTCTATCTAGAGTGGCCACACAGTTTAGGTCTGTATTTCTTGGAGTTTAGAGAAAGAGAGCTGACTTGACTCAAACATTTGCTACCATAGGCAGCTGTGGAGGCCAGGTCACTGGGTGTATTTTAAGGCAGACATTGAAAGATATCTGAAAAGTAAGGTTATCAAAGGTTATGGGGAGAAGACAGAGGAGTGGAGCTGAGTGGAAAATGAATCAGCCCATGATGGAGTGAGGGAGCATATTCGACAAGCCAAATTGTCTACTGTAAGGTAAAACATCATGAGATGGGAATGTGTAAGGAGTTACCCTGCCCTGTACAGGGCTGTAACAAGATGTAAATGCATCCTTGTACTTACAAGATAAGAGAGACATTGATGGATTGAGAGGCAGGAAGCTAGCAGGGAAAGGATAGCAACAGTTTTTGTCATTGGACAAGTAATGATATGATTATGTTCTAAGCATGTATCCAAGGGTATAAAAAATCACCATTTTGCTGATAACGGCAGAATGCATTCTCCGACTAACATGTTTAGTCGCAAGTGTTACAATCCGGTAATAAAGAACAAAGAACCCTGATTTCGACTCAGCCTGGTGTTTGTCTCACTCATTCATGAACAAAGCAGACCTAACACTACCTACTCCTATATTTTATGGTCAAGATCCTAAAGAAATGTCCTGAACTAGCGATGGGATGACATAGCAATATTTAGTAGCTTTAGCAGCAATCTGACAAAGGTGAAACTGGGCCCATGGCCTGCTCAAGCCAAACCTGTGGTTGCGAGGTCCAAATAACCAGTAGCTTGAGCACATCGACGTTCTGCGTATCCATAGCTAGATCCAAAAAATCATTTTGGTCTGTCAGGCTCACCACTCTTGCAAGTGGTGCAGTGAACAAAGCACAACAGACGTTGTGAGCTGAACCAACAGAATTGTTTTAATGAAACTTTGCAGGAGTTTACATAAATACCGTTGGCTCACTATCACTGTCATCTGACCCCAGAAGTCACATGCCTCCCAGACTCCTTTGCACCCCCACAACCACCGGGAACTCCCAATCCTGCTGGGGCTTGCAACTATGGATACCGGTTAAAAAATGAAGTGGCACAGGGGCAATTATTTAAAACTGAGGTGCATAAAAATGTCTTCCCTCAGAGGGTAATGATTCTTTGGAATTTTTGAGGACTTATAAAGAGACTTGAGGTGCTGGAATCTGGAATGAAAAAAAATTGTCAGAGGAACTCAGTGGGTCAGGAAAGCATTACAGTTGATGAAGGGTTCTGGCCAAAATGTTGACCATTCTTTTTCTCCCACTGATGCCGCTTGATGTGCTGAGTTCATCTAGCAGGTTGTTTTTAGCTATGGAATTTTTGCCACCTGGCATGATGGAAGCCAGATCACTAGTTATAGTTAAAGCTGGAAATGGATAAATATCAAGGAATTGAAAGTTAGAGGGAACTGGCACAGAAAATTAGGCCAGCATAGAAGACCCATGATGGACCAGGTTTTCCCCCAAATCACTCAATCTATCTACATTTCATTAGAGGATCATGTCCTCATCATAATAACCTATTTCTATATCATCAGCCGTAAGCAACTGATGGCCAAGACTGATTCCTGGGGTATTTCACTAGTTCCATTCTTCTAGACCTATATTGCAATTCTCTGCTTTCAATACGATGGCCAGTTTCTAATCCATGCAAACACACTTCCTCCAACACCTTGGGCTCTTCATTTATACGTAAGCCTCTTTTCTGGAACCTTGTCAAATGTCCTTTGGAAACCTAAATAACTAGGTAAACAGTTCAGAATCAGAATTAGAATTTATTGTCATGAAGTTCGGTGTTATGTGGCGGCGTCATCGTGTAAACATTCATATTACAACAATTTATGACATTATTATAAATAAAAAAAATGAAATAGCAGTGAATGAAAAGTAAGGCAGTGTCTTTGGTTCATTGATTATTCAGGAATCTGATGGCAGCGGAGAAGAAGCTGTCCTTGTGCCATTGAGTGCTCGTCTTTAAGTTCCTGTACCTTTTTCCTAATGCTAACAGAGTAAAGAGGGTATGGCCTGGTGGTGGGGGTATTTGAGGATAGAGGCTGCTTTTTTAAGACACCACCTCATGCAGATGTCCTTGATGAGGTGAAGTCTGGTGCCTCTGATGTCGCAGGCCGAGTTAATAACCCTCTGGAGTTTATTCCTCCCCTATAAATTTTCCGTGTTACATACTCAAAGAATCCAGTCAAATTTGTCAAATGTAATCTACCATTCATAATGCCACGTTGATTAGGTTTGATATTATTCAGCTTTTCTCAATGATTATTTCTTTCTTGATTATTGACTTTAGCACCAATATTCAACACTAATTTAACTGGTTTTAGTGGACCTAACTGCAGAGCTCAAGAAACACAACTTACTAGAGAAGTGTCATCTACCAACTGTTTTTTATTTTAAACAATTGCGCGCCTCATAAAGGGGAATGAAGTTAGCACGCTGCAGAATCATTGTCTCTCTGGCAACATGCCAGTAAGCAAGCAGCACACTTTGTCAACCCACACAGGTCTGCAAACGCAGACTTCTCCTGGGAAAAGAAGGGGAGCCCACACCATTCTGTGGAGGCCGCTCGGTGCAGCGATTCTGTCTGTCCAGCTATGTGGCTGCTTGGTCTGTCACATGGTGTATAGTTCTCTACTTTTACCTTTCTCCAATTTGAAGAAGGGCAGTCGGGCTGTTTTCCAGTCTTCTGATAATTTAGTGAGTTTTGAAAAGATGATGATAATTAGTCATTCGAGGATCAGGATGATCCCCACAGCATAGAAAGCAAGGCAGAGTGAAATCGAGGCACAGACCAAATGAGGGGTTCCATTGTCTCTGCAGTCACTTTGAATAAAATTCCTGGGTGTAGATATTCAAGTCCTGGTAATTTGTCTGCCTTTGGACCTATGTGTATATCAAATCCTTCATCAATTGTAATTGGGAATTTTACAAGTTTCTCTGTTCTATGAAATGAATCCATACTGTATGTTATCTCAGGGATAATTGCATCCTCTTCATGCTGCACAAAATTAATTTAAAAAATTTGCTATTAATTTGATTTCTGTTATTAATTTGCCAATCTCATTCTCAAGAAGTTATATGCTTATCTTGCTTTCTTCTTATATATACTGTTTATTTTGATATTAAACCCAAGTTTTCTCTCAAAATGGACTTCTTTCCATTCTTACAAGCATTTCAGTCTTTTGCTGATGAATTCTAAAATCTTCCCAGTCTTCTGGTCAACCACCAACCCTTGCTAATTTGTATGACCTACTTTGCATTGTAACATTACCATTGATCTCCTTGTTAAACTAAAGAAAGCTGCTCTTATGAGAACTTGTCATGCCTTAATTTTACTCTGGCATGCTTCTTATTCTACAGGGTAAATTCTTCAGGATCTTCCTGCAACTTGCATGTCTAAACATCCATCATTCTCATATTCATGATATTTTGTCAGCTTGGTCCCTTTACCAGAAAATGCCACACAACAGAATCCTTGCCTCTTCTTGGAATTCTGGAATTCACCTTCATATTTCAATTTCTCTCATCACTGAATTCTTTTCATATTAAACAGCTATGTGGCTCAACCTTTTGATGTTGTCAACAAATCTCCAGAGTACATCAGAATGCACAGAGGGATAATGATCTTTGCTACCAAGACTTGGTAGCTTTAGGTGTCCATCTCCATTGATGAATAATTGCTCATGCACCAGTATTCCTAATACAGGTACATGATCCTTTTATCCGGACATCTAAAATCCAGAAAGCTCCAAGATCCGGCAAGTGGGGACTGACGGGTGGGGGAGGCAGCTGAGGGACCGGCAGCCGGGGGAGACTGCCGAGGGACCGGCGGTCGGGGGAGGCGTCCAGGCGGCTGAATGACCGCAGTTGGGAGAGGCGGCTGAGGGACCATGGCTGGGGGAGGCGGCTGGATGACTGGAAGGGGGTGGGGTGGATAGGGCAGCACAATTCGAGTGGGATATCCGAAATCCGGAAAAATCCAAAATTCGGAACACACTGTCCCCCAAGTGTTCCAGATAAAGGATCGTGTACTTGTAATAGTAATAATTTTTCTTAACAATAGTTTTAAAATAACTGCAGTCTGTGTCATAAAAAATTATTAGTGGGTATTTTCCAATGCTTTCATTTACTTTACAGAAATAAAAGCAAACTTCTTGGTTGGTTCTGTATGATTTTCTCTCTGCCTGTGAGATATGCATACAACTATAGACTGCAGGAGAACAGAGAAATCTGGAAATACAGATACATAATTCCCCAAAAGTCAAATCACGAGGCAGATAGGGTCGTAAAGAGAGCTATTGGAATGATGGTCTTCATAAGTCAGAGTAATGAGTATAGGAAGTGGGATGTTACAGTGAAGTTGTATAAGTCATCAGTGAAGCCAAATTTGGGTGTGTCCTTTTGATCACCTAACTACAGGAAAAATATCAATAAGACTGAAAGAATGCAGAGAAGATTTACAAGGATGTTGTTGTGACAGGTTAGGAGTTTATTTCCTGGTGTGTACAAGAATGAGGGGATATTTGATAAAGGTTTACAAATTATAAGTGTTATAAATAGAGTAAATGCAAATAGGCTTTTTTCCACTGAGGTTAGGTGGGACAAGAACTAGAGGACATAGGTTAAAGGTAAAAAGGGAATTGTTTAGTTCAAGTTCAAGTTTGTTTATTTATCATCCGATTGCACAAGAACAACCCATTGAAACAGCATGTAAAAGTCCCAAATTCATTTACAGAGAGAAGTGTTGAATCTCAGCAAGACTAAGTTCTCCACCAGTCTGGGGAATGATCATATTAAACACCAAGCTGAAGTCATCGATCCATAGAACAATACAGCACACAAACAGGCCCTTTGGCCCTTCTACTCAATGCCGAACTATTATTCTACTTAGTCCCACTGACCTGCACCCCAACCATGCCGTACAATACCCCTCTAATCCATGTACCTGTCCAAATTCTTCTTAAAAATAAAAATTGAGCATGCATTCACTACTTCAGCTGGCAATGTCGATGAACAGCATCCTGGCATTTGAGGTGTTATTCTCCAGGTGGGTCAAGATGGAGTAGAGGTTCAAGGCAATGGCATTATCTGTGGAACAGTTTCTTCCATAGTTGAGTTGAAATTGGTCCAGAATTGTGCTTTGAAGTGATCCATCACCAAATACTCGAAGCATTTCATAATGGTGGCAGTCAGTGCCACGGGGCGGTAGTCATTGAGACCTGCTGAATGACTACCTTACTGGTACAGGGATGATGGTGACTGTCTTGAAACTATTGGGGATGATGGACCTCTGCAGTGAGGTGCTGAAGTTATTTGTAAAGACCTCCATCAATTGGTCTGTGCAGTCCTTCAGTACCCAACCAGGTATGTTGTCTGGTTCTGTTGCTTTGTCTGGGTTCACCTGCATAGGGTTCACTTCACTCAGACATGAAGGGGGAATAATGTCAAAGTTTGGTGTTACAATATTAATTAAGGGGTACATTATTGCAGTATTGAAATGAAATATCCTAGAAGGCTCTTCAAGTGAAGACTTATAGATAGGACCTTAATAAAGAAGTGACTGATCACTTTGCTGAAGGTGTAGTACAGGTTTTCTAACAGCAGGAGTTAGAGAAGCAGATTTTCAGACATTTGATAGAGAGGTGGAGGAGTGGTTAGATGATAATAGTAGGAATGTTAACTTCAGGAATTTGATATTTGGAACAAGTTACCATTTAAAGAGACAATGGTATTTGATGCTTGAGCAGGTGGATAAAGTAAGACTAATCCCCAGGGCCCTATGAGATATTCCAAGATTGCTATGTGAGTCAAGGGAGGAAATGACTGGTGCTCTGACAGATATTTTTAATTGTTCACTTGTCATAGATGCTAGACAATTCGAAGATATTGAGTGTGGTATTTTTAATCAAGAAGTACATCGGGGCTAAGGTAAGTAACAACAGTTGATGGAGAGTTTTGGGAAAAATTGAGGGGTAAAATCATAGATAGATGGCAAGGTTTTGTTTGGAAGAAATCCTGTTTGCTCAACTTGAATCAATTTTTTAGCAGTTACAAAATATACTAATGAGGTTGGTATGGTGGATGTTGTTGATACAGCTATCAGTTAAGCCTTTGACAAATTCCACATGGGAAGATGGTCCAAAATAGTCCAAGGGATACAGGGTAAGGTGGCAAGCTGGGTTGAATATTGGCTTTGAAATAGTAGAGGATGAAGCTGTGGGCAGGGGCGGGGCAATGCATTTGTGATTTAAAGTCTCTGACCAGGTTAAAGATATTGATGTTGAGACCCCAACTGTTTAGCATCCAGACAATGAACAAAACATCTAATTTTAGATTTAATTCAGATTTTGATTCTGATTTATTATTGATACTTGTACTGAGATACAGAAAGTTTTCTTTTGTCTGCCATTGAAAAACTTGCCAAAAAAAAAAACTGCCACACTCTGACACTATTTTACAAAATAAAAGGAGAATAAGGAAGGAAAAAGAGCCTCATCAGAGACAGCAAATTGTCAAGGATTAAACCATCTGCTCTGATATAGCCACTTCTGGCCCTACACATTGAGCTAGAGCCCCTTTGCTTTAGGAATGGAGATTGTGATTGTCCAATGGGGCCTATGTTTGAGAGATTTTGGATAATTGATTGGAGTTAGGTGAGGGAGTGGTGGGTAGGGGTGAGGGTTGATGGTGGATGGAGGTGATGGGAGGAGGAAGAATTAGCTGAATTAAATAAGTCAGAATGAGTTAAGCATCTAAGTAGGTAGTAAACTTGGAATGGAGTCCAATGGTACCAAAAAAAACATCCTGGTGTACCTTATTTGGTCAAGCAGAGTTCTAAATAAGAATGTGTGCTGTTCTCATCTTTGCCTCCATCATTGTTCTACCAGAAAAGCTTGCAGGATTTTAAAAAGTAGCGAAAAATATAGAACATAGGTTTTTACAAGATCAGCAATTAGTATGAAATATAATACTGTCCTAAATGTACTCATATATTCTTCACAGAACTCATTTCTGTTTGTTCCCAATTTTCTGCAGGATCATTTAATGGAGAGCATCCTGTGGGGAAAAGGAAACATCAATGAAATGGAGACACATTTAGATTTTCTATTTTTGCATTTCCAAAACTGCAGTATTCCATAGGCACATGTCTATTGCTGGAAAATGACCAATTGAAAAGCACAGAATTGGAAAATCTTGTCTTCAATTTTTGAAAATATGCTAGTAGCTTGTTCTGAACACCAAACCAATGTTATCAATTCTGATCCATGTCAAATACTCAAATAACCAGTAACAACTATATGAGCTTATAAAACATCAACGTAATTAAATAAAGTTTTGTCAACTACTCATATTTTCAAATAGAAAGTCAAACAAAATCCGTGGAGAGAGAAACAAGGTTAAGATCTTAAGTGTAGAATATTCGATAAGAAGTATAAAGGCAAAGAAAAACTAATATGTTAAAAGTTACAGTCAAGGAGATGAGAGAATGGAGAGAAATTTGTGATAAGGTGCAAATTAAAGTTGTTGAGGTAATAATTACTTTAAAAATTAGTAATTGGAGATAAAATATAAAAAGTTACTTGAAACAAAAAGTGTTGCAATTCTATTGTTTAAAAAATGGTGATTTTCTGACATTTGTTAAATTCAACATTAAGACACGAAAGTTGTAAAAATGCCCAAAGATAAAATTAGAAGCATTTCTTGACGGTGATTTTCTGACATTTGTTAAATTCAATATTAAGACACGAAAGTTGTAAAAATGCCCAAAGATAAAATTAGAGGCATTTCTTGACCTTACACTGATTATGTTTGGTGTATTAGAGAGTTCAAAGTAGGTTGGAGAAATAAAATGACAGTTGACTGGAATCTCAAGATCACACTTGTGAGCTGAATGGATTGTTCTCGATGGTAGTAATCCAATCTGTATTTGGATTCACTAGGGTGGAGGGCCCGACATCTTTAGCACCGAATGCAGTACATTAAATTGGATGAGGGTCAAGTGAAAAAGCAAGTTAGCAAATAGAACTGTTTGGGTCGCCAAATAGTTGGAAGTGAAGAGATAAAAATAAGTATTGCACCTTCTGTGTGTTTCGATATTCAATGTTCCATGGCTGCATGGGAAAGTGTGTGGCGATGGAAACAGAGTTAAAGAAAGGGCAAAGAGTCAGATATAGAACATGGGAAAGTGTGAGCAAGATGAAATTGGCAAGGAACTAAAACTTTCGGGAGTGTGTAGGAAGAACAACAATGAAATCCTCATTGTTTCAGAAAGAATTCAGGGTCAGAGCCTAAATAGGTCTGAAACAAACAACTGTTTCGCACATATAAAGAAATGGAAGGCATTGTTTTGGCCCATACTAAGTCCATCACTACACCATTGGCTCACAGAAAGTAAATGGTGGCGATGGTTAAGTTTTTAGATGTTCTTGCACAGGTACATAATCTTTTATCTGGACATCTAAAATCCAGAAAGCTCCAAAATCCAGCATTTTTTCCTGCTGCTGGTGCAGTGGAGGGAGAGAGAGAGAGAGACAGCAGAGCGTCTAGGTTGGAAGGGGGGAGGTGGGTGAGAGAGACGGCAGCGCAACTTACAGGTAAGGGGGAGAGAGATGACAGCGCGACTCAGGTGGGTGGGGGGAAGGAGAGATAGACAGCAGCGTGACTCGGGCGGGGGGGAGGAGAGGGAGACAGCAGTGCAACTTGAATGGGTGGGGGGAGAGAGACGGCAGCGCGACTGGAAGGGGGTGAATACGGCAGCACAATTCAGGTGGGCTTAAATTCAGGGCAGCTGGCTTTTGTTCTGAAATCCGGAAAAATCCGAAATTCAGAACACACTGTCCCCCATGGGTTCCAGATAAAGGATTATGTACCTTTTCAAAATTCTATTTTAATAACATACAAAAAATATAAAAAATTGCTGGAGAAACTCAGCAGGTACTTTAGCAGCAATAGGAAGCAAAGCAGCATTTCAGGCCTGAGCCCTTTGTTGAGGTTCATCAAAGCTGCCAGAAATCAGGGATACATCTCCCCAAAGAAGAAAATTTAAAAACAGAATCAAAATCCTGCCTATATCAATACCCAGATCCAAGAATTTGGACTTCTTGAAAACTCTGGGCTTTTGTGTGAATACATGTGTGTGCCACAGATGCACAGCAGAAGTCATGAAAATGTAAGAAAAGTTTTTTTGGTATTTTGTATTTTATATGAAAAATGTTTCATTAATAAACTATCAAAATTTACCTGTTCATTCTCCTTAAATTTGAATTTTAAAAGTACTACCCAATAATCCAGAAAAATCCAAAAATCCAGACTAATCCAATTCCTGAGCAGTCTGGATTTTAGGAATTTCACTGTATTTAGTAAACATTACTGGTACAAGCCTGGAACTGGGCTGCCTGATTTATTTTCAGTACAATTGATAGAACTCAAAAGGGAAAAATTGAAGACAGGTAAATCTGTAAGTATCAACTTGGCTTCTGACAGTTGTTTTGCCTTTAGGCTATGAATTTAAGGCCTTGGCTGAGCACATAACTTTCGGGTTAAGCTTCATTAGTTTCCTGAGAGTGTGTCTCAACATTAAATGTTCTTTGATAGATATATAAGCTAAATATCTAATGTCACTATTTCTGCAGGCATCTCTATCACTTTTCAACACTATCTAGAACAGATAAAACTGCTTGTCATGACCTTGCTAGATAGACTGTTCTGAGTTACAAATGCTTGGTTTATGGACTCTCCGTGTTTGAATGAGTTTCCTTAATATTATTAACTTCAAAAGTTTGATGAACATGCATACATTCTTTCCTACAAATGGCGGAATTAATTTCTGCTCTCCTAACTTTTTGAAAATGTTCTTTCTTATCAGCCTTATCTGCTTTTGTATGTCATTTATAACAATGCAGTAGAAGTAAGGTGACCACACCATATTGAGTTATTTTTGATTCTCCAACTTAAAAACATTCTGTTAAAATGAAATCTATTTGTTTTCTGGAGCTAGCCTGAGTTTGCATGACAATAGGAATTGGACAGTATCTTCAATCAATATATTTTTAGTATTATATAAACACAAAACATTTCTGGAACATTGTTTTTTAAAGTCTATGGGCAGATCTTTTTAGCTATCCACCTTTAGTGAGCTATTTTTTGGAAACTGCAATGAGATCTTGTTTACAATGAGACCCAATGCAAGTTTAACAAACAATATCTTTCCTTATATCTGGTTATGCTGCAGCCTTCTGGATTCAAGAGCACGTTATTTCATCCTGACTATATTTCTGCCTGCTACCCTTTTTTTCTTTTTCATTCTATATCCCAGTATGCCAGGACTGCATTGACAGTAAATTACACAGCCATAGTTGTTTAATTTCATCCCAACTGCCACCCGACTTCAGCAAGAAATTCACTAACTTGTTTATTTCTTTATCGTTTCTATGAAGGATCCCTCAGAGACCCTTTACTATTTCACAGATCCTGATTGACCTGGATTTATCCAACATTTTTTGTTTTTATTTAATTTTTAGTAATATAGGGAACTCTGCAGGTATGTGTGACGGCAAATGTAGATATGGACAGGCATTGGGTGCCCAAGTATCAATATTTAGATTTTTTTAGCTTCAACAGAGCTAACACTCAAGAAAGTGTGTGTGTGTGTGTGTGTGTGTGTGTGTGTGTGTGTGTGTGTGTGTGGTGGTTTAGCTTTAAATATTCTTTTATTATTGCATGAATACTTTCAAGGACTCATTTTCAAAATTGAGTATCGGAGTTGTTGATATTGCAACTCTCTTGTGTATTTATTTATAACTTTGGAAAGGTTAGTAAGATGAAGCACCATCTATGGATGTGCCCTTCCCAATTGCTGAAATTGCTGTACAATCACATGCCAGATAATTGCAGATGAAGGAGAGACCATTTGCTACATAGCTCACTCATCCAGAGAGATTAAGTCTCCTATTTCAACATTAAACTGTTTCATAAAAGATTCAAGGTTTTTCGGCTTCACTGCTCTTTAAATCCATGCCATACATCAATTATCAATCACATTCACAATGTTATAACATAATTCAACAGCTATTTTGAGAGAAATGGAAATTAATAGCAGCAACAACGTTATACAGTATGTGAAGTTTTTTTAAAAATTAAGCTTCAAATGTTTATGATATTTAACATAAATTTTCTTTGAGTGATATTATAACATAAATATTTAATATGTTCATGTCAAATCCTCCATCTATTTTCCAGAAACATTAGCCTGATAACTTTGAAAATTGAAAAAGGGCTTGGAATAATCCTTTAATTACTGACAATTAGTAACTAATGTTTTGAAACATTGAGCAGAATTTCAAGTACTGTCGATAGTCAATTTTTAGATTCTAAAAGGCCAAAATAATGTTTCAAAATCATAAATGCAGTGGTTCACCAAGGAATTCTCCATGTGAATACAATAATAAAGAAGGATATGCACTTGGATTCTCATTTTTTTTCTAGTAAAGTAAAAGTGTTCACTTCATAAGTGCTTGGACTATTCAGGATATCCGAAGGATGAAAATAATTTCTGTGGCTTGCACAATTTAGAATTCATTTACATCCTGGCAGACTGTTGATGAAATTAACTTTTGTGTGTAATTCGAAGTCTGGTCTTTTGTTGATATTTGAGATTTTTTTTGTAATTATTCTACTTTTTAAAACTAAATTTTATAGCATTTGAAAATAGGTGCTGGGATCGAGATGCATGATAAATCTACACCCATTTGATACATACGAGATTTGTCCTCCCACCCTCCCACCTCTCGATCCTGATTTCAGTTTTTAAGTGGCACTAATTGCACCTGCTTACCATTCACACAAAAAAAATCTCAGCCATTAGTTGAGCATTGTTTTGGTAATTTCATGGGTAGCTCGTGCTTTATGCAGTGAAAGATAATAAACATATAAATCTTATTTTTAAAAGGTACATTTGTATAAAATTAGTGCTGCTATAAATCATCTATTTTTCTCAAGATGGTTGTTGAATAACATTGTAACATTGTGAACTTGATTAATAATTGATGCATGGAATTAACAAAGTTTCACACAAGTTGAATTATTTATGAAACAATTTAACTATTTGACACTGATTAAAGTAATTCCTGTACATCTTAAAGGATAGGTGGTATCTTAACAAAGCCGTTCTCCTGTCAACAAAGCAGAAGGCTGAAGTGTGCTTGAATTAGTGTAATTTCAAGAGCATTCAAGAATGTCAACAACTTCCAGGGAAAAGCCTATGTTCAATGTGTGTTTATTGCTGTATACATAAGAACAATGTACAGCTGCATTGAAATTCTTACTTGCTGCAGCCAAATACGTACATAAAACTTCAATGTTAAAAATTTAAATGACCACAAATGCAAGACAGTGAGATAACAAAACGTGCACTTGATTGGTACACAATTATCACCCAAAACATTCCCCCACACACCACCAGCATGTCATAGCTGCAAATATGCACCATCGCTAAAATGTACTGCAATTAGCAGCCAAGGATAACTTCACAGAATATCGCAAACCCAAATCAAGGCAGACAAGAGTTCACGAAGCATTAAAACATGAACGTCTGTAGAGTTCCCTCCAAGGCACAGACTTAAAATTATCCCCCAGTTGCTTCATCATTACAAACTTTAAGTCGTGGATTTACAAAGTTATAGAGCGGTACAGCACAGAAACAAGCCCTTGGCCAAACACATCTATGCCCTCGACACGAATCCCATTTTCCCACATTACGATGTTTATCTTCTATGTCTTGAGTATTTAAGTTTGTTCCTAAATATCCCAAACATACACAATTGTTTGATTCCATCACCTCCTTTAGCACCACACTCCAGACATCAACCACTTTTGGTGTGTAAAAAAAAAACCCCTCAAATCCCATTTAAAACTCTTTCTCTCACCATGAACTTATTTATGTCTTTATGGTTTTGACCATCTACCCTATCTTTGCCTGATAGGCCTCTTATCTCTTCTACAGCAGGAAAAACAAGTTCTGCCTCTCCATTCATGAATCATCTTATGCCACTGTGAACATGCCTTCACCTGAATGATTGCATTGGTTCAAGATGATGACTTTTTAGGACATTTAGACAGGCAATAAATGCTGGCCTTGCAGCAATGCACTCTACATATAAACAAACCAACAAGTGCCCATTGCTTGCAGCTGGTAGTGAAAGTCATTCCATTCATCTGTTTGGTGTTTGAATATATTCCATAACAGAGTGGGAACGCTGATTATTCAAGGTGACTCTTTTTGTGAATAAGGTGGAGAAGGGAAATTAGCAGTAACCCACAGTGTGCTCCAGTAATGGGAAGAGGATGAAGTTAATGTTGACGCCAGAAGTGAAGGATAAAAAACAAGAATGTACATCTGAATGGTTAAATTAGTGAAGATATACTCATATTTTCATTTCACAAAACTGGACCACTCACTTCTATACTGCATCTGCTTTTTTAATTTTTTTAAAATTTTTCACATGAATCATATTAACCAAAATACACACAAACATTTCCCTCTTGAATATACAGTGTCATTTTCTCCCCTTTTTCCACCCTCCCTTCCCTCCTTCCAAACCCATTAAACGTTCAACATATACAATACAATAAACCCATTAAACAATGTCATCACACAATGAAAATATACAAGAAAATTGTGTCATCTACTTTTACACACTGGGTCAATTCATTTTGTCTTCTTCTCATTCTATCATTTTAGGGAGTGGAGGTCTGCGGTAGGCCTTAATGTACAGTTCCCAAATTTATTTGAATAATGTGACTTTTTTAAAAAAATTATATGTTATTTTTTCCAATGGAATACATTTATTCATTTCTATGTACCATTGCTGTACACTCAGGCTCTCTTCTGATTTCCAGGTTGACATTATACATTTTTTTGCTACAGCTAAGGCTATCATAATAAATCTTTTTTGTGCTTCATCTAATTTGAGGCCTAGTTCTTTACTTCTTA
This sequence comes from Narcine bancroftii, assembly GCF_036971445.1. Classification (NCBI taxonomy): domain Eukaryota; kingdom Metazoa; phylum Chordata; class Chondrichthyes; order Torpediniformes; family Narcinidae; genus Narcine; species Narcine bancroftii. The sequence continues at coordinate 56,916,216 of NC_091470.1, read as the reverse complement.
TGTTACTTAGAAGAAATATCTCTGGATTTTTGCTATGTTGCTTTTTGTGATTTTATTTAATACCTGATTTAGATCTTCTCAAAACTTTTCCACTTTCTCACATGCCCAAATTGCATGTACTGTTGTTCCCGTTTCCTTCTTAAAGCGAAAACATCTATCTGTTGGGTCCCATTTATTTAACTTTTGGGGCATGATTTATAGCCCGTGTAACCAATTATATTGTATCATGTGTAATCTCATGTTTATTATATTTCTCATCTGCTTGATGGAACAATTTCCTAGTGTTATTTCTTTGCTAATTATAGTTTCAAGCATTAACTGGCCTATAGTTACCCACCTTTTGCCTACATCTTTTATTAAACAGTACCTTAAACCTATGCACTCTGGCTTCAGACAACCACACCATTGAAACAGAATCTGAGTATCTACCCTCCTATTTCTCTCATAATTTTATATCCCCCTGTCCTCCAACTCTCAACTTTGTTCTAAGGAAAACAGATCCACCTTATCCAATTTCATCTCATAACTTAAGCCCTCCAATCCGGGTAACATCCTTGTATTTTTTTTTCTGCACTCCCGAGTTTAATCACATCTGTTCTGTTGTGTAGCACCCAGAGCTGCACACAATGCTCCAAGTTCAGCTTCACAAACATTTTGTACAAGTATAACATGTCTTTCGATCTCTTGTATTCAATGTCTCAGCTTATGAAGGCAAGCATGCCATATAATTTTTTCACCACCCTATCTACTGTTTTGCCACTTTCAGGAAACTATGCCCCTATACTCTGAGCTCTCTCTACTCAACTGCACTCCCTGGTTTACTTCACACTTGATTTGTGTTAAATTTCATCTCTCAACACTTTAAATTGGTTAATTGTAACCTTGATAAACTTATTAGTGTCCATTATGCCACCAATTTTGGAGACATCAGCAAATTTGCTGATCATACCACTAATCAAGCTCTTGCTCTTCATGTTACTTTCAGAAATGGCATGTTTTATATCACCAACAAATAAAACCATGGAACAATTATCATGACAGGATTTTTTACTTGTGAATCACTGGCCATATGTCAACCAAAGCCTGGAGAAACCTCAAGGCACAGAACCTTATGTTCTGACTTGGCTAAGTACAGTATGAATTTGAGATAATCAGCTATGCCATTTTGTGTCTTATATTTCCAGCATTTAACACATTTTCTCTTTTTTCATAGTTCAACTTTATTTTGTCTCCTATTTATATCCCCATATAGATGCACCTTTACACCATTTTCACTTGTATCATTCTGATCTCCACCCGGTCAAGTCCTTCTCTTTTGTTTTTTCATCCTTTCCTTCTTCCTCTGTGCTTTGTAGATTGTACAGGCTACAGCAATGTGATATTTATTTCCACAGTCCTAAACATGGCCCAAGTTTTGTCCAAAGGTGGCAAGGACTGGCAAATTAATTCAAGCTCCTTGTTGGCATAGAAGAGCCAACAATGACATCTCATCATCACTTCTTCCTATGTTCCTTTACTTCCACTCTCAATTATTTCACTGCCTCCCCTTGAACCAGCTCCTATTATGCAGTTTGTAAGGCTTACATTTCAAAAATTATGAAAAAAACAATGAAGCAATAGATTCTCTTTGGACTACTGAGGAGCTCCTCAATGACAAATGTTACAATAGAATTGTAGCTTCAAAAACAAAGACATTCCTGACAATGTGAGTTGCTTGTGATAGGATGATTTTTTAAATTTTTCTGGAGCTTTAATGAGAATCAACAGCAAGCTACAGAGGAATTGGCTAGCCCACAGCAATGTCCCATTGGTCTGGCATAATAACTGGAAAATAGCAAGCATAATTGTTCAGTGCTGGGGAACTGTTTGAGTTCACATATGATTAGCACTACACCGTAAAGATCTATGGATAAGGACAAATTTGACATTTACTCAGCAACATTCCTTGACATTTGAGTATAATTTCCAGTTCTGTGCTGGAGTCCTTAAAAGGATGGAAGTGCAATCAATCACTCTTTAAATCACAAAAATATCCACAGTGTTTTACAAGTCTACACACATTCTCAACATACCAGATATCTGGCATCAGTTACTTGGAAAATAATAGTGTCAGACTAGATCCTTCCTTTCAGATAGGTGCACATAGAAAATCTGCTTGGAGAAGACTTCTGCCAATAGATCCTCCTGACTAGAACTAACTGATGTAGATATATCAGAATAATTCATGACACAAATGTGATGGAGAAACTCAACAGGTCACAGAGCATCCATAGAAAGTAAAAGGCACCGGACCTTTCCGGCCTTTTCCTGTACTTTTATGTACTGCACTAAATCCCAGCATCTACATATTTTCTTATTCCCCTTCATGAACAAAAGAGTTGTCTTGAAAGGCAGGGCTGTTTCTTCGGATTGGAAAGTTTGCAGCTAACCTCACAATGTAGGGACTAGTTATTTAGATTTGACATGAGAAATTAAGTAAGAATCTGGATATGCTTGTTACATTTACTGAGAGGGGTGTTGAGTTCCGGTGAAGATAGCTTCTCCATGAGCCTCTGAGGTATGACTGTATTAAACGTTGAGCTGAATCCACTGAACAGCGTATTAGGTGCTGTTTTCCAGGTGGGTCAGAACGGGGTGGAGGGTCATTATCAGTGGAACAGTTTTGTCTGTAGGTGATTTAAGGTGGCCTCGGAGACCAGTGACTTATCTTGGATATACAACATCCCCTCATTTGTCAGGAAGGCACAACAGCGAATGCATTTCCTTAGAAGGCTGAGGCGGACAAGGCTACTGGCCACCATTCCCTCAATTTTCTGAAGAAGTTCTATCGATATTGCACTGGCTGGCTGCATCACAGTCTGATAAGGTTGCTGAAGAACATCGGATCAGAGGTCAAACCACAGGACCATAAAAGTGGCAGAAAAAATTACTGGGGTCTCCCTCCCACCTCACCCCCCATGATGTGATTTATTGGGATAAAGAGGGCTTGTAAAATCAGGGAGGATCTGTACCACCCTACACGTAACACCTGCCAGGTACTTCTGTCAGGAAAGAGATATAGAAATATTAGAGCCCAAACCACCAGGCTGAGGAAAAATGTCCTCCCGTGGGGAGAAAGAGTGCTGAACAACTCTCTGACACTCTACTATTAATTAATAATAATAATAATTTTAATATATGTGTTGTGTATATGTTTCGTTTGTCTGTATGTGTGTTTGCACTGTTTTGACCTGTGGACCCGAAAATGCTGATTCATCAAGTTATACTGGTTCAATCAGATGATAAATAAACTTGAACTTGAATACCTGAAAATTCCGACTCAATACTAGCCACAGCATTCCGTGTAAAATAACAGAATTAATCTCCTCACTGTGGTGAATTGACATTGTCCTCAGGTGAACTTTGAACTCTTACTATATCATCAATTGATTTAGTCATTGAGTCTTTTTAAATTATCCAGATAAATGGTGATTGTGGGCAGGTTAGCACTGTTATACAGTATTTTACTTTATAGGTTTTCTTACTGCTATCAAAGCACATTCTTCCTGTTGTTAAATAACTGGTTCTCGAGCATGCTTAACTAATTGTGCAGGTGAGTGGTAGTTGTGGGCATGTTAACAAATGGTTCTAGCTAAAACTGCTGCGGCTCAATTTGTCTCTTTGGCTTGGCTTCGCGGACGAAGATTTATGTAGGGGGTAAAAAGTCCACGTCAGCTGCAGGCTCGTTTGTGGCTGACAAGTCCGATGCGGGACAGGCAGACACGATTGCAGCGGTTGCAGGGGAAAATTGGTTGGTTGGGGTTGGGTGTTGGGTTTTTCCTCCTTAGCCTTTTGTCAGTGAGGTGGGCTCTGCGGTCTTCTTCAAAGGAGGTTGCTGCCCGCCAAACTGTGAGGCGCCAAGATGCACGGTTTGAGGCGTTATCAGCCCACTGGCGGTGGTCAATGTGGCAGGCACCAAGAGATTTCTTTAGGCAGTCCTTGTACCTTTTCTTTGGTGCACCTCTGTCACGGTGGCCAGTGGAGAGCTCGCCATATAACACGATCTTGGGAAGGCGATGGTCCTCCATTCTGGAGACGTGACCCATCCATTGCAGCTGGATCTTCAGCAGCGTGGACTCGATGCTGTCGACCTCTGCCATCTCGAGTACTTCGACGTTAGGGATGTAAGCGCTCCAATGGATGTTGAGGATGGAGCGGAGACAACGCTGGTGGAAGCGTTCTAGGAGCCGTAGGTGGTGCCGGTAGAGGACCCATGATTCGGAGCCGAACAGGAGTGTGGGTATGACAACGGCTCTGTATACGCTTATCTTTGTGAGGTTTTTCAGTTGGTTGTTTTTCCAGACTCTTTTGTGTAGTCTTCCAAAGGCGCTATTTGCCTTGGCGAGTCTGTTGTCTATCTCATTGTCGATCCTTGCATCTGATGAAATGGTGCAGCCGAGATAGGTAAACTGGTTGACCGTTTTGAGTTTTGTGTGCCCAATGGAGATGTGGGGGGGCTGGTAATCATGGTGGGGAGCTGGCTGATGGAGGACCTCAGTTTTCTTCAGGCTGACTTCCAGGCCAAACATTTTGGCAGTTTCCGCAAAGCAGGACGTCAAGCGCTGAAGAGCTGGCTCTGAATGGGCAACTAAAGCGGCATCGTCTGCAAAGAGTAGTTCACGGACAAGTTTCTCTTGTGTCTTGGTGTGAGCTTGCAGGCGCCTCAGATTGAAGACACTGCCATCTCTGCGGTACCGGATGTAAACAGCGTCTTCATTGTTGGGGTCTTTCATGGCCTGGTTCAGCATCATGCTGAAGAAGATTGAAAAGAGGGTTGGTGCGAGAACACAGCCTTGCTTCACGCCATTGTTAATGGAGAAGGGTTCAGAGAGCTCATTGCTGTATCTGACCCGACCTTGTTGGTTTTCGTGCAGTTGGATAATCATGTTGAGGAACTTTGGGGGACATCCGATGCGCTCTAGTATTTGCCAAAGCCCTTTCCTGCTCACGGTGTCGAAGGCTTTGGTGAGGTCAACAAAGGTGATGTAGAGTCCTTTGTTTTGTTCTCTGCACTTTTCTTGGAGCTGTCTGAGGGCAAAGACCATGTCAGTAGTTCCTCTGTTTGCGCGAAAGCCGCACTGTGATTCTGGGAGAATATTCTCGGCGACACTAGGTATTATTCTATTTAGTAGAATCCTAGCGAAGATTTTGCCTGCAATGGAGAGCAACGTGATTCCCCTGTAGTTTGAGCAGTCTGATTTCTCGCCTTTGTTTTTGTACAGGGTGATGATGGTGGCATCACGAAGATCCTGAGGCAGTTTACCTTGGTCCCAACAAAGCTTGAAAAACTCATGCAGTTTGGCATGCAGAGTTTTGCCGCCAGCCTTCCAGACTTCTGGGGGGGATTCCATCTATACCTGCTGCTTTGCCACTTTTCAGTTGTTCGATTGCCTTATATGTCTCATCCAGGGTGGGAACCTCATCCAGCTCTAGCCTTAGGGGCTGTTGAGGGAGCTGGAGCAGGGCGGAATCTTGGACTGAGCGGTTGGCACTGAAAATAGATTGGAAGTGTTCTGACCATCGGTTGAAGATGGAGATCTTGTCGCTGAGGAGGACTTTGCCGTCTGAGCTGCGCAGCGGGCTTTGGACTTGGGGTGAGGGGCCGTACACAGCCTTTAGAGCCTCGTAGAAACCCCTGAAGTCGCCAATGTCCGCGCTGAGCTGGGTTCGTTTGGCGAGGCTAATCCACCACTCATTTTGGATCTCCCGGAGTTTGCGCTGAAGATGGCTGCATGCGCGACGGAAGGCTTGTTTCTTCTCTGGACAGGACGGCTTTGTAAGGTGAGCCTGGTGGGCAGCTCGCTTCTTTGCCAGCAGCTCCTGGATTTCCTGGCTGTTTTCGTCAAACCAGTCCTTTTGTCTATGCTGGCATTAAATCAACAATTTTATAAAGGACTGACATCATTTCAGCTCTCTACAATCTGATGTTCTTGTAGTGTACCAATGAGCACCTTTTCCAATTTGCCAAATGGTCTGTGCTACGTGAAAGATATGCAGTCATGTTCCATCCATTGTCTTTTTTTTAAAACTTTATTTAAAATTTTATGACATGAATAAAATAAAAATTACATTTAAAGAAATAATAAAAAATAAGATAATAAAAATTAGAATACTATATAATTAAACTACACAAATTAACCCCCCCAATAATTATAACACAACATTAATCATCTAATTTAAAATTAGTCCAACCCTCCCCCCAAAATAAAGAGTGAAGAATTAATTAACAATATTGTAAATAAAATAGAAAAAAACCCCACTTACAAAAAAAGGATAAAACTTAACAACAACAAAAATTACTAACAACAAAAAAAATCAATACTAAAATAATACCTTTAAACATTTATTTAAATCAAACATAATACATGTATTTAACAAATGAAATCCACTTTAAAACTAAGTTCAAATATTAAAATCATATATCAACCACATATCTGTTATTCAAAAAAATCATAATTAATAATACATAAATACAGAATTTCCATTAATACCAAGTTTCCTTTATAATTCATCGAGAGAACAAAAACATCCCTTAGAAAAACAATCAGATAAACTTTTTATTCCCTTCCCCTCCCTTATATAAAAAAAAGAAAAAAAAAGAAAAAAGTTCAAACTCTTATAAAATTCTCCATATTCTTCATTTATAACATCTTCAAAATTCTCTATCGAAATTAACTTAATTTTATTAAACTCTTCTCCCTCAATGTATTTGTACTTAATTTTCTTCTTTTTCTTCTTATCACCTTTCCCCTCATCTTCCTCTTCATCTAATTCAACATCCTCAATTTTTGACATTATCTTCTGTGACATCATCCTCTTAAAAAAGAAAGAAAAAAGAGAAAACCCCCCCCCAAAAAAAGAGAAAAAAAAGGAGAGAAAAAAAACCTCCTAATTCCCTCTCAATTACAATCAGAAAACAAAAAGAGTTAAAAAAAATTATTTATTTTAAAAAAAAAATAAAAAAACCTTCACTTCTTAACCCAAAAATTAAAAAGAAAAAAAAAACAGGTCGGAGGTCACAACTACCTCCTCCTGTTTAAACCGCCCAAAGCGGTAACTCCCCCAAAATATTGGGTATGAGATAACTCACAGGTAGCTGATGACTTCTGGAAACTAGTGCCCACCCAGTTCCCTCTCCCAACTCCCATTTCATTAAACTATCATCATTATTTAAACTATTTAAACTCTTCTCAAAAAAAAGATAAAAGATTTATTTATTTTTTTAAATCAACATTACCACTTCGGTCACCATTGCTTCCATTTCTTTTAAAAAACTGGATCCCACCTTACATCTCTACTCGCTTTGGAGACCTTGAAGGACTACATCGTTCCTGAAACTGCATGATTGGTAGAGACTAAGCAAAGTCCATAACCTCTTTAGGATTGTCAAAGAACTTTGGCTAATTTCCATCCTAAAAAATCTTCAGTACTGCAGAATACCTGAATGTTCCCTTATGTCTTTTTTTCCACAACCGTTCTTTCACAGAATTAAATTCGCGTCGTTGAAACATAATTTCTTGACTCAAATCTTGATAGAAGAAAACAGGATTATTCTGAACCATCAAAGGAGATCTATTTTGCTGGGCATTTCTAATAGCCGTACATAAAATTGTCTCTCTGTCACAATAGTTTAAACAACGGATCAAAACAGATCTTGGATTCTGTCCTGAAAAAAGATTTTCTTCTTAAAACTCTAAAAGCACGTTCCAGTATTAAACCTTCAGGGAATTTATCCTGTCCTAACACTTGTGGAATCCATTCAGTAAAAAATTTTCTTGGATCTGGTCCTTCTATGCCTTCTGGCAAACCAACAATTTTCACGTTGTTCCATCTAGATTGATTCTCCAAATAATCAACCTTTTTTGCTAAATTTTTATTTTGGATCTGCAATGTTTCAATTATTCTATTTTCATCTTGCAGTTGATCCTGTGCATCGACTAAACCTTGATCACACATTTCAAATCTTTCAATGGTTTCAAGCTTAAAAGCTCCATTAATGACTTCCACCATCGCATTAATCTTGGAAATAAACAGGTTCACAAAATTAGCTAAGTGACTCGATACAGAATATATCTTATCTTCAAGATCCTTAACAGACATTTCAACAGAAGTAGATTCAGGCATAATGGGGTCTTGCTGTTCCTTAGAGACCACGAGATCTTCTGTCCCTTCCCTTAATTTAGTATCTTTTCTAGCAGTTTGACTTCGTATAAAAATCCCTCTCAAAGTCCCCCCAGCAATGCCAGGAGACTGAAGATCAGGGTTATCTTTAAGCCAAATCTCTTTAATCATCTTCACTGAATCGATATCTGGAAAAACCGTTGTAATTGAAGATGCATTTTGCAGCGCCACCACTATAGCAGTCGAATGACAACTCTTTAACTCTCCAGCTGGTGGCGCCCCAGCTGATTCAACTGTCAAAGCCTCAGCAACAAAACCTGCAGTGGCCACCGTGCGAAACACTGGCACCCGTCCAGCCCCTTGTTCTGAAAGCTGTTAAGTGCGACCTTCAGAGAGTCTCACCGGCTTAAAACGAAGCTTCAATGCCGAACTCTGCACGTCCTCCTCTGGATCCATTCTACGTTGAGACCTGGCTTCTTGTAAACAAGTAGGCTCAGACAATTTCGGAAAATGTAGTTTTTTAACAGTCTGTTGATATTTTCTTTTACCTTTTTTTTGCATATAAACCATTAGGCACTAATCCAACACCTCTTATTATTTATAAACTTTTAAAAGAACTTTAATGGGCACTTAAAGACAAAACAATAAATCAGAGTCAGGAGAGGTCTGGAAGGCACGTCTGTTCCCTACGCCATCTTGCCACGCCCTCCCCATCCATTGTCTTGAAAGCAAATTTACACCTACAATGCCAAAGGACAAGGAAACCAGTACCCAAGATCAAGTGATGCAATCTCACTGTCTATTTACGATGTAGCAACAGCTGTGGATAAACTGGATATGTATGGAAAAATACAATTTGAGAAATAATCAAAAACAAAAAGACTGCTTTTCCTTATTTTCTAAGTAGCTTTGAGACTGATACACAATAGTACAATTTCAATAATTATGCAAAATACTCATTTTGCCTTGAATTTTGTCCTTTGTTTGAGTTGCTTCATTATCATGGCTATACTTCTGTACATCTTAATGTTGACCTTTTGAAACAAATCGGAAAAACCAAAGGAAAAGTTAGTATATCCTGTACTTCTTACTGTGGCCTTTAACTCATCAATATGCAACAAGCAACTATTTTACACAACTGCATTACAATTCATTATTGATTCTGTATAATTGAGAGATTTGAGATTTCCATGTTATATCACAAGCCTCTAGGTTTGTTTGGATATCGCCACAAATACATAGATGTAAATATTCATAATAAACTGTTGTATTCACAATAGTGTGAATGCATTGAAGCTTAATTTTAAAAAGCTACTACAATATGATGTAACAATTTGAAGTTAATTTCTTTGTTGAAGTAGAAATACATTCGAATTTTAAAAAATATTGTTGAACATGTGTTAAATGTAACACAATTTGATGGTGTGAAGGAAACTATACAAAAATTATGCCTGTACGCTGTGTTCTGTTGCAAAAATTCACAAGGTGATAAATTATGATTACATTAGTATTGTTATAATACACAACCCCAAAAGATTCAAGAACAGATTTTTATTATGGGGTTGGCAGCTGGTGAAGTGAAATAAACAACTAGGATTAGACGAACGTTGGATCAAATCCAGAGAAATAACACCCTTAGGCTAATAGAAATGGACAGTGGCTAGAAGACTGCAAATAATGACCTTTGTATAGGCCATTATTTGCAGTCTTCTAGCCAATGTCCATTTCTCCTAGCCTAAGGATATTATTTTACTGTATTAAATCCATTGTCATTCTAATCCAAATTATTTATTTTTCTTCACCAGCTGCCAACCACATAATATTAATTTCTTTTTATTTTTTCATTGATACTTTTCACATAATGTAATTTAGTTGCAAAAATGAATTTATTGGATTAGTACCCTTTGAGTATAAATAGCTACAACAATTCTTGAGGCAAGGATACAATAAATTAAACAAGCATGATGTCTACTTATTACATCAAATGATTTTAAGCAGTAGAAAGGTTTAAAGTGTTATTTCAACAGTGATAATCACAGCTGTTTGTGCTGTATCACTTCAGGATGTTGTGGGAACAGAAATAAACAGACAAATTTTCATCAGAATGATTGTAGTATTATACCCAATTTATGTAATTGTGAAATTTGAATAAAATAATTTTTAATATATTTTGTAAAGCTTACAACTGAAATACACTTGGTAATTATCGCATAAGCATTTACATTTCCAAACTTGATCTATTAATACTGCAAAGTATATTTCCAGTTATTCAAAAACCAGTTAACTGAAATTCTCAGTTATCTGAAATTTTGAAAGTTGAAAAAAAGATTGTTTCTTAAATGTATGCATTTATCTTATTTTGAAAGCAGAGATCACATTGTTTTTTTTCTTGTTGTTTAACCACTGAAACAAATATTCTGCTGATGCTACTGGGCAGCTTCAAATCAATTTCTCAGTTATCCAAAAAATCCAGTTAACTGAAAAATGTCCAGTCCCAAGCATTTTGGATAATTGGAATGTACTATATTTACACTATATTAAATTTGCCATTTTTTGAGGACACATTTTCCAATTAAACTGATATTTAATATAATGATCTATTTTTAAGGATGTACTCAATACTTTCTATTTTCTACCCTTTGGAAACCAGTTCTCAGAAGGTGACCTCTATTACCCATCAATGGGCTAGATTTAAAACTTGACTTTCCATGGATGGAAGAACACTATTAGTCATCCCATCTTCAATATTTACACTTCTGAATAAACCTGATTGTCATTTATGATATTTCAAATCAACCTTGTTCTTTGCACAGATATCAAGCTGAAAATTAAATGCAGGACTCTTCTTGCCATGGAACATTATGCAGGAACACTCCAGCTAATAAATCTTCTGAGCTAATGCATTCCAGATGGAATCTGTGTTTCACAGTTTTAACCTTTCTAAATCCTTTTCAAATTTCCTTCCACTAAAGATTTTCAGTGCACAAAATTTCCAAATTTGATTAAAATAATATCAATAATAGTTGACACACAGTCATTGTAATAAACTGAGGGAATTTTATCCTTTTTGGAAAATGAATGTGTCATTTTTATTAATGCTAGGCCTCTGAAGAAGGAAATAGTCTCAAAGTCATTTTTTTTCAGCTACAAAACCAATTGTCTCAAAGCATTTGGTAAAATTAAATCTCATTTTAATTAAAATGATAAATAGATATTAAACTAATGGTTTAAATGAAACTAAACACTTATTAGTTTTAAAATATTAATGTTGTAGTGTTTGGGATTACAATAATACATTTTCTTTCCAGGAAGAATAATAGCTAAGAAAGCCGTTGACTTGGTGCAATATTGATTTGATTTATTGTCAACTTATTCAAAGAGTTATACATTCAATTCAAAATCTCAACTAAATGCTGATGTTATCATCATCCATATTGGAGGGTGAATGTTGGAACAAATGGAACTAGTCAACTAGACAATAGACCCCTTTTTTTAAAAATAAATATGCTCTTTGATGAAATATCACAGCACCTCAAACATAATCAACCATCTACAGTTATTGCCTGACTTGCTGAGTGCTTGCATTACAGAAGACAAGTAATCTGCCATGCTTGGTACCTTTGGTAGAGATGCACTGTCAGATTTTCTGGACTAATGGCCATTACTTCAATTAACAATCAAATGCTCATTAATTTTTAAAAAGATGTTACACAATACAATAGTTTAATACATTTTCCGGTGAACTCACTAAGTTTCATTAGACAAGAGGAAATAGAAACAGGTGATTTTCAATGGCACCCAGACAACCGATTGTCAAATCATCAGAATTTTTGAACAAACAGATTGCAAATTACAGGAATTTTACTTCATTTTCTAACCTTGACACATCTAAATTAATATAACATTTATTCTATGCATTAGGGCACCATTATGGATAATATATTGGGGCAGACCATCGATAAAGCTGGTCAACTTAACAAGCAGCAATTGCATAAGAATAATAGATTCAATATAGCACATTAGCAAATTCCGTCAAATGGAGGCAATGGACAGTATGACAAGGTGAAGAGTGCTGAATTTTTACTAGTTTAGAATTGACTTAATGTCATGTATTTTTCACACCATTAAAAGTACCTAGAGGTAAAGAAAGAGCATGATGTATTATCCAAATAATATTTGTAGCTACATTAAAATAGTAATTAAGTGATCGATATGCAAAATGGTTTATATTTACCAATATCTTATGGATTTTAATGAGAATTTCTAAACTTTCATGGCAGTTTCCAGTTTGTGAATTGGCATATTTCACACTTTAACATTGATATCTTAATATTATGCTCATACAGTATAAGAAAGTGGATACATTCTGGATGAAACACAATATTGTTTCATATCATTAAAAAGAAAACAGTTCGGCACAGAAATTAATCAGACTCCAACATGGTGGTCATGAAGCTAACACCTTATTTATGCCAGGATGCTTCGAGCACCAGTTAGTTTTGCCATCCGTACTGTACGGCTTCCAAATAAAATGCAATTTAAGATCTTATTCACATTGAAGGAAACATTCCTATACTTAAAGAAGCCCATCACTCTTGACTATTTGTTCAACCAATGAGTCTTGCTTAAAATGCATAAGGCAAAGTGCACCTCCTCTAATCTCATCTACTGCACTTGGTGCTCTTGATGTAGCCTACTTCATATTGGTGAGACCAAGTGCAGACTTGGGGGATCATTTTGCTGAGGAGCTACACTTTGTCTGCAATAGCCATAATGAGTTTTCACTTGCATATCATTTCAACTCCCATTTCTTTTCCCATATAGATCTGATTGCCTTGGGCCTTTTCTACTGCCAGAATGAGGATCAACTTACACATCACATGAATTCAGCATATGCAGTCTACAGCCAATTAGTCGCTGTTTAAAATTAAGCTATAACACATTCACACTTCTGTGAACTTAACAGTTTATTATGAATTTTTATATCTGTGTCTGTAAATACAGGTTGTGATATCAATGCAAACCAAGAGGATTGTATGAAAACATAATTTTCTGATTTCAGGCAATGAATAAATGTCCTCTCTCTTCTTCTATACTCTTTATGCTCTTTCCCATTCACCCTTCTTTGTTCCCTATTCCACCCACCCCCTACTCATTCTCAACCTCCCTCCTTTTGGTTCCATCCCCTTCCAACCCCATCTCCCACTGGATTTTTTTCCTCTCTTCCCCCCCCCCCCCCTTCAGTTCTTTCTGGTCTCTCTTCACATCACTATTCTCATCTTCTCTTCTTATCAGATTCCAGAAATGTCAATCATTGTCTTATACTCACCCATTCCACCATGTATAACTAACATTCCTCTAACTTGATCTCTTTGTTTGTCTTGGTTCTCCCTTCCTTTGCCTGGAATCTGCCAATCTATTGCCTCACTCCATCCTCTTTCACCTCCATCTGGTTTGCCAATCCCACACGGCCCCCAGTCCCCAACCCCTCCTCCTCCACCCCCCAACTCTGTCCTGCTTACACTGGCTTCTCCAACATTCCTTCCGTCTTGATAAAGTTTGAAATGCCAACCATTCCTTTTCTCCCATTGATGTTGCTTAACCACCTGAGTTCCTCCAGCAGAGTGTATTTAGCTTCAGATTCCAGCATCTGATGTGTCTCCAGTGATTTAATAAGTTCATACGTTGAATGGAATTTGTTCTATGCTCTACATTTGGAACAAATCCTATAGGTAGATTGATTACAGCTGAGTCTATTTGGGGAAAAATATAATAAATATTCATCATGAAATTATCATTCAATATTTATTATCCTTGGACATCCGGGAGATTAGTGAGACATGGTTGCAGGAGGTATGTGATTGGCAACTGAATATCCCTGGGTTTCGTTGTTTTAGGTGTGATAGAGTCGGAGGGGCAAGAGGAGGTGGGGTTGCATTGCTTGTCAGGGAAAATATTACAGCGGTGCCTAGGAAGGATAGATTAGAGGGCACATCCACGGAGGCTATTTGGGTGGAACTGAGGAGTAGGAAAGGAGAGGTTACACTTGTAGGGGTGTATTATAGACCACCCGGAGGGGACCGAGACCTAGAGGAGCAAATCTGTATTTGTGATAAGCACAGGGTTGTAATTATGGGAGATTTTAATTTTCCACATATAGATTGGGAAACACATTCTGTGAAAGGACTGGATGGGTTAGAGTTTGTGAAATGTGTGCAAGATAGTTTTTTACAACAATATGTAGAGGTGCCGACCAGAGAAGGAGCAGTGTTAGATCTACTGTTGGCAAATGGGATGGGTCAAGTGACGGAGGTTAGTGTTGGCGAGCACTTCGGGTCCAGTGATCATAATGCCATCAGCTTCAATGTCATTATGGAAAGAGAGAAGTCAGGGCCAAGGGTTGAGATTTTTGATTGGGGAAAAGCTAGATTTGAGGAGATGCGAAAGGACTTGCAGGGTGTGCATTGGGACAATTTGTTTTATGGGCAGGATGTAGTAGAGAGATGGAAGTCTTTTAAAGATCAGATTTTGAAAGTGCAAAAGCTTTATGTTCCTGTTAGGTTAAAAGGAGGGGCAAAAGGTTTGAGAGAGCCATGGTTTTCAAGGAATATTGGAAACTTGGTTCGAAGAAAAAGGGAGGCGTACATTAGATATAAGAAGCATGGAGTTATTGAGATGTTTGAAAGACACATTGAATGTAAGAGGAATCTTAAGAGAGGAATTAGGAAAGCTAAAAGAAGGTACGAGAAAACTATGGCAAGCAGGGTGAAAACTAATCCAAAAGAGTTCTACAAATATGTTAATGGTAAGAGGAAAGCTAGAGACAAAATTGGTCCCTTAGAAAATCAGAGCGGAAAACTGTGTGTAGAGCCTAGAGAAATGGGGGAGATATTGAACAGTTTCTTTTCTTCGGTATTCACTAAGGAGAAGGATATTGGGAGATGTGAGATAAAAAAAGCAAATTGGGTAAATATGGGGAATATAGAGATTACAAAAGGTGTAGTTTTAAGGCTTTTGAAGAATATAAAGGTGGATAAGTCTCCGGGACCAGACGGGATCTTCCCCAGGACATTGAGAGAAGTGAAGGAGGAAATAACAGAGGCTCTGGCGGTAATTTTCCAAATGTCATTAGATATGGGGATAGTGCCAGAGGATTGGCGCATTGCGCATGTGGTTCCGTTATTTAAAAAGGGTTCAAGGAGGAAGCCTGGCAACTATCGGCCTGTAAGTTTGACGTCTGTGGTAGGTAAATTAATGGAGAAAATTCTTAGAGATAGTACTTATAAACATCTGGATAGACAGGGTCTGATCAGGAGCACTCAACATGGATTTGTGGGAGGAAGGTCATGTTTGACCAATCTGATTGAATTTTTTGAAGAGGTGACTAGGAATGTGGATGAGGGTAGCGCAGTGGATGTTGTCTATATGGACTTCAGTAAGGCCTTCGATAAGGTACCACATGGAAGGTTAGTTAGGAAGGTGCAGTCTTTAGGTATAAATTTTAAGATAGTCAAATGGATTGAACATTGGCTGAAAGGGAGAGGCCAGAGAGTGGTAGTGGATAATTGTCTGTCAGGTTGGAGGCCGGTGACCAGTGGTGTGCCTCAAGGATCTGTATTGGGCCCATTGTTGTTCGTTATATACATTAATGATCTAGATGATGGGGTGATGAATTGGATTAGTAAATATGCAGACGATACTAAGATAGGTGGAATAGTGGATAATGAAGAAGGTTTTCAAGGATTGTAGAGGGATTTGGGCTGCTTAGAAAAGTGGGCTGAAAAATGGCAGATGGAATTTAATGCTGATAAGTGTGAGGTGCTTCATTTTGGTAAGAAGAATCAGAATAGGACATACGTGGTAAATGGGAGAGCATTGATGAATACAGAAGAGCAGAAAGATTTAGGAGTAATGGTACATCGTTCCCTGAAGATAGAAACTCACGTGAATAGGGTGGTGAAGAAGGCTTTTAGTATGCTGGCCTTTATCAATCATTGCATGGAATATAGGAGTTGGGAGGTGATGTTGAGATTGTATAAGACGTTGGTGCGGCCTAATTTGGAGTTCTGTGTGCAGTTCTGGTCGCCTAATTATAGGAAGGATATAAACAGAGTGGAGAGAGTGCAGAGAAGGTTTACCAGAATGTTACCTGGGTTTAACCATCTAGAGTATAGGGAGAGATTGGACAGATTAGGTCTTTATTCTTTGGAGCGTAGAAGGTTGAGAGGGGATTTGATAGAAGTATTTAAGATTATGAAAGGGATAGACAGAGTGGATGTGGATAGACTATTTCCGTTAAGAGGAGGAAAGATTAAAACAAGAGGACATGAGTTAAGAATTAAGGGGCAGAGGTTTAGAGGTAACATGAGGGGGAACTTCTTTACTCAGAGAGTGGTAGCCGTGTGGAATGAGCTTCCAGGAGAAATAGTGGTGGCAGAGTCAATTGTATTATTTAAGAAAAGGTTGGACAGGTATATGGATGAGAAGAAGATGGAGGGTTATGGGCATTGTGCAGGGAGGTGGGACTAGAAAGGGGTGTTTGGTTCGGTGCGGACTAGAAGGGACTAATGGCCTGTTTCCGTGCTGTAATTGTTATGTTTATGTTAAGTAAATACTGGTACAAGATATAATCAAATGTTGAAAGGAAGAAATATGAAAGAATATATTTCTAACATTATAATTGTTTTAAAAATAGATGTATTTATCTCTGGATACAAATGGATCACAATGCCCTTGGCAACTTGGAAATGCTGCCATGTTGTGATTTCAAATTTTGCAATTAGGAAACACAATTTGGAAAATTAGTAACTGAACTGTACCATCTTTCAAATATTTAAAGGAAATAGAGACAAATAAAAGTACGAAAATGAGAGGAAAGGAACTAAATTTTTAGATATTCAAATGCACTGAGAAAATATCTTAATCCATAGGCCTGAAAGCGCAACATAAATTTTAGGAAACAGAAAAACCACGGGAAGACTAGTTGACGAATCCTACTTCTCTAATCGCAGGAGAGTTTTAATGAAACGTACCATGACTGTCATTGAGATTCAACGCCTTTGGATAAAAGAGGAAACAGCAGGATGGAGAGGGATGAGGGACAAGAAAAAGAAAGTAGCAGTAAATTTTTGTTTTTCAGAGTAGAGGGAACTCCCTAGGAGTGGGAAGTCAAGTTTATTGTCATCTGATTGCACAAATAAAACCTGATGAAACAGCGTTCTCCAGTCCTCAGTGCAAAACACATACTCATTCATCCAGAAATAACTCACATACATACAAACAATACATATGCAGGATAAGTATTTCATCTGTACAAATAAAAAAATATTGGTTTCTGAATATGAGAGTCTCAAATGCTTAGTGTGAGCAGCTCCTTTGGTTGTTCAGCATTCTCATTGTCTGTGGGAAAGAGCTGTTCCTTGTCCTGATGGTGCTAGGTCTGATATTCCTCTATCTCTTCCCTGATGGAGTAGCTGAAAGATAGTGTGCAGGGTGGAAGGGGCCCTAAATGAATTTGGACACTATCTTCAAATAACAATCCCAGAAGATCATGTCGATGGTGGGGGAGGTGGGGGGGGGGGTGGAGAGGGAGACTCCAGTGATCTTCCCTGGCTCTCTTATGATCCTGCAGATTGATCCATTTCTCTGCAGCACTGTGATGCAGTTGGCCAGGATCCTCTTGATAGAGCTCCTGTAGAAAGTTGATATAATGGTGCCCAGTTCAGTCTTCTCAGGAAGTACAGTCACTGTTGTGCCTTCCTAACAAGTGAGGAGATGTTGTGTGTCCACGATAGGTCTCTAGTTAAGTTAACTCCAAGAAATTTGGTGCTCTCCACTCTCTCTACTACAGAGTTGTGGAGGGTGGTTGCTTCTGGACATTGCGAATGAAGTTGTTACTTTTGCACCATTTCACGAGATTTTCCATCTCTTCTCTATAGTGCAACTCATCGTTGTTGCTGATGAGACCAACTACTGTTGTGTCATCTGCAAACTTGGACATCACTGTTGGAGCTGGATCTGGCAATGCAGTCATGGGTCAGTAGTGTGACCAGGAGTGGGCTGAGCAGACAGTCCTGAGGTGCACTAGTGCTCAGTGTGACAGTGCTCGACTTTCTGTTACCAACCTGCACAGACCGTTGACTTTCTGTTAGGAAGTCCAGGATCCAGTTACAGAGAAGGGTGTTGAGTGCCAGAGAGGACAGGTTCTTCACCAGTCTCTGGGGAATGGTCATGTTAAATGCTGAACTAAAATCAGACAACAATTTTAGTAGATTATGTCGATGGGGTGGGGTGGTGGGAGGGAGACTCCAATAATCCTCTCTGCCACTCTTACGGTCCTATGGATTAACCTCCAATCCATTTCTCTGAAGCAACCATACCGCATTGTGATGCAGCAAACCAGGACGCTCTTGATTGGGCTCCTATAGAAGGCAGACAGAATGGTGCCCAGTAGCCTTGCCTGCTTCAGTTTTCTCAGAAGTACAGTCACTGTTGTGCCTTCCTAACAAGTATGGAGTTGTTGAGTGTCTACAAGACGTCACTAGTTAAATGAACTCCAAGTAACTTGGTGCTCTCCACTCTTTCTACAACAAAGTTGTTGATGTGGAGTGGAGGGTGGTTGTTCCTGGTCATTCCGAAGACTATGATCATTTCCTTCATCTTATCCATGTTGAGACTCAGGTTATTACTCTCGTACCATCTCACACAAGATTTTCTACCTCTTCTCTGTAGTGTGATTCATTGTTGTTTCTGATGAGGCCAACTACTGTTGTGACATCTGCGAACTTTTTTTTGAATATTTTATTTAAGTTTTAAGAAAATACAGAGTATAAGACTCATTTACATAATAACAATAATACACTGAATATGAAATCATAGAAAAACATTCATGAAGTCCAAAAAGAGTCCCTCTTCTCCCAGCACTCCCTCGCCAGATTTGAAAGAAAAGGAGTCAGACAACAAGGAATAGAGGAAACAAGGAAAGAAAAGAAAAAAGAAAAAGCAACAGGAGCAAGGTTTGACATCTGTGTCATCTGCAAACTTGATGACACTGTTGGAGTTTGATACATTCACGGGTCAGTTGTGCGAACATCCTAACATTTATAAACAGAGCAAGAAATCATCACACATCTTTACAAAATTAAAGTTTAGCCAGAACTAGTGCTTTGTATTCTAGTCCAGATGCTACACTAAGAAAGATGAAATGGCTTTGGGGACGCCAGAAGAGATTTATCAAAATTATTCCAGGGATAAGTGACTTCGCTTTTGTGGATAGATGGGAAAAGCTTCAGTTGTTCTCCTTTGATAAAAATATATTTCAAGACAATTTAATAGAGGTCTTAAAAATAATGAAGGGCAGAAACAAAGCAGATTCAGAAATACTCTTGCCATTATCATAAGGGTCAAGTACCAGACCACATTCAATAATGGTGATTGATAAAAGTAATAAAAGAAAATGCAGGTAGCTGTTAGTGTTTGGAATGCAGTGCCAGGCATAGAAGAGGAGGCAGATTGAACTGCAGCATTCAAATGGGTTCTGGGTAAATAGCTGAATGAGGCAGAAGGAGTTCAGGCTTAGGACTAGTCAGATTATTCTTATATAGAACCATTTATGCACTTGGCTAGAGAATTACTTTTTCCCATCTGTTAAAATTCTGTGGTTCATTTGTCATTCAGTAAGTCCAATTCCTTTGAAAGCACATTCATATCACATATTATCAAGTAGATACAACAGGTACACTTGGTACCACCTTGTCATTGGACTTGTGAATGCTCTGGCTACCTTTACCATACGAGACTGTATGTCAAAGGAGAAATTTCAGAAGAGCCATTCAACTGGTTATTCAAGTCAAGAAAAATAGTAGAGAATATAAAATTTATGAACCAAGGTTTTGTTTTCAATTATAATTAGTGTATAATATTCTGCAACTATAATTTTCTGGTTTCAATATTTAATCGGCTTTGCATTTAGCCACTTTTTTCTATATTATGATTAAAGAAGTTTATTTTATTAGATATTTAAAATTTTTTCCAGCATTTCAAAACACTTTGAAAGGAAAGGGAACTTGACAATTTTTAAGTGATTTTATTCCTGCCATATCTCTGAATTATTTCTTTCTCACATCTCTGTTGGTTACAAATATTTCTACTGTATAGAAATATATGTAAATATTTAATTTTAGTCACTTCTGGTAAAGTATATTTAAAACTAGACGACTCTACTAAGATCTGAGATCTGCTTTATGCAATATTTTGTACCAATGTATTTCAATGGCTATATAAAAATGGACACCATGATGAAGGCCTCCAGCCTCAAACATTAGTTATGTAATTTTATCTTTGTTATATAAAGTACACTGTTTGCCCTGTTGGGTTGAAAGAGTACAAAACAGAAGCCAGGAGAGGTTTCTTAGCCTGCATTATTTTGGAGATTTGCTCCAAAAAGGTGGACAGGGTGGTGAAGAAGGTAGTTGACGGCTTGCCTTCATTGGGCATGGTATTGAGTACAGAATTTGGGGCAGCTGTATTGTACCAAGCATTAGTGAGACTGCATTTGGAGTAGGGGGTGCAGCTCTGGTCACACAGCTATAGGAAGAATATCAATAATTGGAAGGTGAGCAGAGGGATATTGCTTGTGTTATAGGCAAAGGTTGAGTTGTCTAGATCTTTATTCCCTAGAGCAGTGGAGGTTGATCTAATTGGGGTTTATAAAAACATGAGGGGCATGTGGTACAAATAACAATAAGCATAAAGTAGGAATAAAATTTTGTTTTTTTAGATTGTGCAGAGGTATTATCCAGAAGTCAGTAACAGAATTGTTGATTTTCTTGGCATGTATTAATAGCTTGGATTGCGGTGTACAGGAAACAATTTCCAAAAATGCAGCTATGACAAAGTCCACAGGTACATTGAACCATAAAGAATATACCAAGTCACTTTAATGAGAAATTAACAGGTTGGTAGAATAGGTGCCAGCTGTTGAAAATGTAAGTATACATTTGATCAAAATAATGAGAAGAATACAGAGGGCACAATTCTAAGAGAAATAACAGAACACAGGTCAGAACATTTATGTACACAGTTTAGTAAAAGTGGTAGAAGAGACTTAGAAAGCAGTTAAAATAAAAAGGGATCTCTTTTTCAACATAAATAGAGCCGTAGAGTTACAAGGAAGCCACTATCGACCTCTACATATGAAGGGTTTGGCCACAGCGGTAGAATTGTTTCTGGATCTGGACTTTGAGAAAAATGTCAAGATTTTTGAGAAGGTGTACAAGAGATTTACTTGAATGACTCCAATAATGAGAGACAATAATTACCTGGAACAGACTGGACAAACTGGAAGCAAAGGGTGTTGAGAAGAGATCTGAAAGATATATTTGAGATCATCAAGATAATGGAGGAGATATTTAGAGTTCTCATTGATGAAGTGGCTAAGAACAAAGCAACACAGAATGAAGATTATTGGCAAAAGAGGTGAGATGAGGTCAAGATTTTTTAATGATTGTATAAACTTTGACAAGAGCAACTTGCAATCTTCTGAACATATTATAAATTATAGTGATAATATTTTTCAGAAAAAAAGTATTGACTTTCCTCTCATTAGGCTTCACTTAAGCATGTACCAATTTCATTTTGCCAGCAGATGGCTCTTTGATCAAAGAGGACCATTTTTTAGTTTGCTAGAAATTCTGGTGCAAGCTGAGAGATCTACTTGATGGTCAGAACAGTGACCAAGATTATTTTACAGATTATCTACAGTGATTTTACATTGGGCAGATATACATTATTCTCTGTCTAGATTTTAAACACCACTATGG
Source organism: Narcine bancroftii (assembly GCF_036971445.1). Classification (NCBI taxonomy): domain Eukaryota; kingdom Metazoa; phylum Chordata; class Chondrichthyes; order Torpediniformes; family Narcinidae; genus Narcine; species Narcine bancroftii. The sequence continues at coordinate 56,894,236 of NC_091470.1, read as the reverse complement.
CACAGCAGAGACAGAAAAAAATTGCCATTGTGCAACATTTAATTCTATTAATTCAAATAGTTAATTCAAATAGATAGAAAATCTCAGATTGTGTCATCTACATGCAATGCACTCTCCCCTGATAACACTACTGATCAGTCATCCCCATTCAGCTCTGGATCACCTCGAAAAAAAGCAATTAATACATATGGCTGCTCTTCATCGACAACAGCTTGGCCTTCAATACCATTATTCCCTCAGTACTGATCAAGAAGCTTCAAATTCAAGGTCTCTGTACCCGACTCTGCAACTGGATCCTTGACTTTCTCATCAGAAGACCACAGTCAGTAAAAATTGGAAACAACATCTCCTCCTCACTAATTATCAACACAAGCGCACCTCAAGGATACATACTTAGCCCACTGCTCTACTCATTATACACCCATGACTGTGTGGTCAAGTACAATTCCAATGCTATCTACTGGTTTGTCGATGACACCACAGTTGTGATCAGAATTACAAATGGCAACGAGGAAGATAGATTAGCTCGTTGAATGGTGCAACGACCACAACCTTATGCTCAACTTCAGCAAAAGCAAGGAGGTGATTGTGGACTTCAGAAGGAAGTGAGGGGAACACGACCCAGTCCTCATTAAGGGCTCAGTAGAGGAGAGGGTCAAGAACTTCAAATTCCTGGGTGTCAACATTTCTGAGGATCTGTCCTGGAGCCTCCATGTTGAGGCAATCACAAAGAGGTCTTGCCAGCAGCTATACTTTGTGAGGTGTCTGAGGAGATTCGTTATGTCACTGATAACTCTCATAAACTTCCACAGGTGTACCATGTTGAGCATTCTGGCTGGTTGCATCACTGCCTGGTATGGTGGCACCAACTCTCAGAACAAGAATAAACTCTAGAGGATTGTTAAATCTGCCTGCAACCTCAAAGGCACCAGACTCCACTCCATCAAGGACATGCACTTGAGGTGGTGTCTTAAAAAAGCATCCTCTATCCTCAAAGACCCCCACCAACCCAGGCCATGCCCTCTTCACTCTGCTACCATTGGGGCAAAGGTAAAGGAACCTAAAGATGAGCACTTCACCACACAAAGACAGCTTCTTCCCTGCTGCCATCAGATACCTGAACAATGAACGAAAGACACTGCCTTACGTTTCATGCACAATTATTTTCTTTTTTTTATTTATAGTAATGTTGTAAAATGATTATAATATGAATGTTTGCTCTATGATGCCACAAAACACCAAATTTCATGACTTGTTCATGCCAATCTGATTCTGATGTAATTGAATGAATGAACAGTCTTTGGGGTCTGAATAGTGAACTGATTCAGAATTGGCTTGCCTGCTGAAAGCATAGGGTGGTAGTAGATGGAATATATGCTACCCAGAGATGAATGACTGGTGGAGTTCCACAGGTATCTGTTGTGGGATCCCTGCTCTTGTGATTTTTCTAAATTACCTGGGCAAAGAAGTAGGAGGATGGGTCAGTAAGTTTATAGCTGACACGAAGGTAGGAGATGTTATGGATAGTGTAGAAATTTGTCATAGGTTGTAGTGGACGCAGGGTTGGGTGAAAAAGTGGCAGATGGAGTTCAGTCAGGATAAGTATGAAGAGATGCATTTTGGAGGGTCAAACTGAAGGCAGAGTACATGGTTAATGGCAGGACTCTTAACAGTGTGGAAAACAGGAACCTTGGGGTCCATATCCAAATCAAGGTTGTCGTGCAGGTAAATAGGGTAGTTAAGAAGGTGTATGGCATGCTGGCCTTTATCATTTGGAGGATTGAGTTCAAGAAAAATGTGAGGTGATGTTGCAACTCTATAAGACTCTGGTTGGACCACATTTGGAATATTGTGTTCTGTTCTAGTCACCTCATTACTGGAAGGATATAGAAGCCATGGAGAGGATGCAGAGGAAATTTATCAGGATGCTGAATGGATTGGAGAACATGAGGCAAGGTTGCTAGAGCTAGAACTTTTCTCTTTGGAGCGGAGAAATATGAGAGATGACTTAATAGAGGTCTACAAGATTATAACAGGCATAAAGAAGGTGGTTAGCCAGCACATTTTCTTCTGGCGCAAGACTAGCAATCACCAGAGGACAATCATCTGTGTACAAGATGAGGGGTGCAAAATTTTGGGGAGACATCAGAGGTAAGTAATTTACACAGAGAGTATTGGGGGTTTCATTCTGGCAATGCATGAGACCATGGACAGACATGTCAGCATGAGAATGGGGTAAGGAATTGAAATAGGTTGTCACTGAGTGATCGCCGCTATCTCTGCAGACAAAACTAAGGAACGAAACAAAGTGTATTTTTGAATACATTGTTGTTGTACTACAAGAAATACAATTCTCATTCAAATCACTTTTTTTACAAATTCTTTTGCACTCTCAAAATCATAAGAAATAACTTTTCCGCTTGTTATCCAGGCCAAAGTCTGGGAGATGTTAACACCTATCAAAACTGCTGTGGACAAATGCATTTGTCTTTGGCCATGCAGAATATGGTTCCCCATAATGTCTGATTTGCCCAGCATATTGGAGGAGGCCTCTTCCAATCCTAAAAACTATAGAGAAAGTTATGGTTTTTACAATAACTCAGGCCAAAATATATATTTTTTTCAATTGTGGATGAAATGGATAAAAAAGATATGCAAGTACAGTGTATCTGTAAAATTTTCAGCATGTCTCCTTTCTCCCAGCAATCAATAGTATCTCTATATGAATGCATTCAGCTGTGCAGCATTGGCCAACAATGTTTATGCCAATCATCACGCCTATCCACAGTAATCCCACTTGCCTGCATTAATTCCATATTTCTCTGTGCCCTGCTCATTCAAGTACCTATCCAGATGTCTCTTAAATGTTGTTATTACTTCTGATTCCATCAATTCCTCTGGGAATTCATTCCATATACAAGCTACTGTTTGTGTGAAAAAAATTACACCTCCTTCCAAATTTCCTCCCTCTCTCTTAAATCTATGCACTCTAATTTTAGACATCCTAACATGGGAAATAGTCACTGGACATCTACCATATCTATCAGTTGATATAATTTCATTTATCCTCTCATAATTTCATTTATCTCAATATCTCTTATCACATCATCTCTCAACCTCTTTTACTCCAGACAAAACAGGCTCAGCTGATTCAATCTCTCTGAATAAATCTATCCCTCCAGTCGAGGTAATCATGAACTCTTCATAGCTTAAATATATGATGACCAGAACTTGTACAACAATGTCTCGCTATTGAACAACACCTCCCAGGCCCTTGGTTATGCATGCTCTGCCCTGGTTTAACATTGCAAAATGTATAATGTTGCACTTGTCTCCAACTAAATCCTCTGCCTCCTACCACCAAGCCACTGTCAAGATTTAATTCCTTTATTGTCACGTAATAATACTGAAAATTTAATATTAAACAAAATTTTCTTCTGTTTGCCTTCAGACAAAGAGTCACCATCCGTATAGTCTGGCTCCCCTTACCAGAAGAGAGAAAGTAGCAAAAGGATGTCCCTTCAGAGACACAGAGTGTCTGTGGATTTGTCTCCAGCATCTCAAAGCTTCTGAAACTGCAAAAAACCCCCTTTAATCCATGTAGACCTCCAGTTCCAAAGCTCTGGCATGATCAGGAAACCTTCAGCACTTGAGTCCCTTCTTGCCCTCAGCACCCTCATGAATCCTGGTTTCATGAGTCCCTTAACCATAAGACACGGAGCACCTGCAGCCTGTGTGGGTCACCGACTTGTAGGGTAATCTACTCTGCTTCTCCTTACCAATGGGGGGGGGGGGGTGTTGTCCTCATTTCTGGTGCCCTGTGCTGGTCCGCTGCTCCCCTGGAGTCTTCAACCCCTTGTGGCTGCTGTTGTACATAAGCTCCACCATCTTGGGCGCAGACCTCGACGTTGCAGGATTTTAATTATAAACACTGTCGGCTCCTTTAACAGGCTGTTTAAAACCTGTACGGAACCACAGGCATTTTGCACCCTATTTGCAAACTCACCCTGGATCCATATGTTTTAATCTTCCTGACCAGCCAATAAGTCAAGTCTCTGTCAAAGGCTTTGTCACAATCCATTTTGACAACATCTACTTCACTCATCAACTCTCTTGATCTGCTCTTGAAAAATCTCAAATTCATGAGCCATGATGTCCTACGCGTTAAGCCATGCTGACTGTCCCCTATCAATTAGATACACCTGCAGATTCATCCACATTTCACGACTTCTAATACTTATTATAATGATGATGTGCTCCAGGATATTATTGTTCCCTTTAAAATCACTAGCTTTAAATCAATAAGTGTACCTGATTAGATATTTTTCCCAAGATCACTGTGCAGTTATCACCTCCTTGTTCTTTCTATATTTATCATGGCAGAATGTCAAATTATAAAATATGTCCAAGGCATTCCCACCCATCAACATACCCAGTGCAGAAACATCAATCAAGAGGAAGCAGAGGATGAGAAAAATATAATTTCATTGCTCAAAACTCCGAACCTGATACTGTGAGATTTAAACAGAAATGCTTCCAAAAGATTGGAGCACTGGATCTTTCAGTGGTCTTTGTTTGAAATTTACTATTCATTTATCTGATAAATAGCTTTAAAATCAGAGACATCCTGAATGAAACCCTAAAATGCAAACTGTGCAACTTTCCAAGGAACTTCAGAATTCCTCTTAAATAACCCTAATGATTGCAAAGATGGTGATTTTTCTGTCAGATGTGTATAAATTAGTCAGTTTCCGGGCACTTCACCAATGCCAGTTTCTCAAGGTAAGATATAGTTGTACTGCTCAGAGTAAGTATGTGGCAAGGCCTTTCCTTGGAGCTGCTCTATTGGTGGCCTCAGAAAAGTCAGGCAGACAGTCATCACTTAGAGATCTAGACATGGAATCTGTTAGCAAATATAAGCAACCATATTTTCACAGCTAATAATGCATTGATTGTCAACTTTCAATCATCATTTTGCCTGTAAAAATAGCTAAGGATATCCAGTGGCTTCCAACTTGCTATATTTATTTTCCTTGTCATAGCAAGGTTTTGGTCATCTGCTTTGTAAAGCACTGTGTTTTTGTCAAAATGATTGATGCAGCAACACAGATTTTCCAATGCCACGAATTAAAACATATTATCATTCCATACTGATCCTTCATTTTTTTATTTCAATTTTTTATTTTTCACACTATGGACCATATTAACCAAAATCCACACAAACATTTCCCTCTTGAATATACACAGTGTCATTTTCTCCCCTTTCCCCCCCACTCCCTTCCCTCCCTCCTTCCCACCCCCCTCCCTACCCACTAAACGTTCAACATATACAATACAATAAACCCATTAAGCAATGTCATCACACAATTAAAATAAACAAGATAATTGTGTCATCTACTTTTACACACTGGGTCAGTTCATTTCGTCTTCTTCTCATTCTATCATTTTAGGCGGTGGAGGTCTGCGGTAGGCCCTCTCTGTTGTGTTCCATGTACGGTTCCCAAATTTGTTTGAATAATGTGACTTTATTTTTTAAAATTATATGTTATTTTTTCCAATGGAATACATTTATTCATTTCGATGTACCATTGCTGTACTCTCAGGCTCTCTTCTGATTTCCAGGTTAACATTATACATTTTTTTCTACAGCTAAGGCTATCATAATAAATCTTTTTTTCGCTTCATCCAATATGAGGCCCAGTTCTTTACTTCTTATATTACTTAGAAGAAAGATCTCTGGATTTTTTGAAATGTTGCTTTTTGTGATTTTATTTAATACCTGATTTAGATCTTCCCAAAACTTTTCCACTTTCTCACATGCCCAAATTGCATGTACTGTTGTTCCTGTTTCCTTCTTACAGCGAAAACACCTATCTGATACTGTTGGGTCCCATTTATTTAACTTTTGGGGTGTGGTGTAAAATCCGCATTATTCATTGGCATCGCTTCACTTTTATTTGCGTGGATCTTGTAACCCAATACTTCTCCATATTCCTTCAATTTCTTATGTAATTCTTTTATTGATAATTATGGTTCTGTTAAGTATACTATGATGTCATCTCCAAATAGACTGATTTTATATTCCTTCTCTTTTATTTTTATCCTTTTTATTTTATTTTCTGTTCTTATCAGTTCTGCCATGGGTTCTATAGCTAAAGCGAACAGTGAGGGAGATAGTGGACATCCCTGCCTAGTTGACCTGCTTAATTTAAATTGGTTTGATATATATCCATTTACTGTCACCTTCGCCAATGATCCCTTATATAATGCTTTAATCCAATTAAAATATTTCTCTGGTAGGTTGAACCTCTGTAGTACTTTGAATAAATAATTTCATTCTACCCTGCCAAAGGCTTTCTCTGCATCTAAAGCAACCGCCACTGTTGGCATCTTATTTCCTTGTACTGCATTGATTAAGTTAATGAACTTACAGATATTGTCCGTTGTTCATCTTTTCTTAATAAATCCAGTTTGATCTAGTTGTACTATTTTTGGTACACAGTCGGCCAATCTGTTTGCTAATAGTGTTGCTATTATCTTATAATATGAGTTAAGTAGAGATATTGGTCTATACAATGCTAGTGTTAGTGGATCTTTCCCCATCTTTGGTATTTCTGTAATTATTGCTGTTTTACATGAATCTGGCATGTTTTGTGTTTCTTCAGTCTGGTTCATTACTTCCAGGAGAGGAGGAATTAATAAGTCTTTAAATGTTTTATAGAATTCTATTGGGAGTCCGTCCTCTCCAGGCGTTTTATTGTTCGGTAGCTTTTTTAATATATCCTGTATTTTCTCTATTTCAAATGGTTTTATCAATTTGTTTTGCTCCTCTTCTTGCAATTTCGGTAGTTCAATTTTAGCTAGAAACTCATCTATTTTGTCTTCTTTCCCTTCGTTCTCAGTTCGGTATAATTGCTCGTAGAATTACTTGAAGTTTTCATTGATCTCTGTTGGGTTATATGTAATTTGTTTGTCCTTTTTTCTTGATGCCAATACCATTTTTTAGCTTGTTGTTTTAAGCTGCCAAGCTAGTATTTGGTGGATTTTTTCTCCTAGCTCATAATACTTCTGCTTTGTCTTCATTATGTTCTTATCCACCTCATATGTTTGTAGTGTTTTCCATTTAATTTTTTAATCTGCCAATTCTCTTCATTTTATTGTATCTTCCCTTGTTGCTAGTTCTTTTTCTGTACTTACTATTTCCCTTTCCAGCTGTTCTATTTCCCGATGGTAGTCCTTCTTCATCTTAGTTACATAATTTATTATCTGCCCTCTGATGAACGCTTTCATTGCATCCCATAATATAAATTTATCTTTCACTGATTCCGTATTTATTTCAAAGTACATTTTAATTTGCCGCTCATTGAATTCTCTAAAATTTTGTCTTTTAAGTAGCATGGAGTTTAATCTCCATCTATACGTTCTTGGTGGGATGTCCTCCAGCTCATTTTCAATCTAGCTTTATATTCCGTTTTCCTAACTCTCCCTTGGATATGCGCTGACAACAGGAACAGGTCAATCCTTGAGTATGTTTTATGTCTACTCGAATAATATGAGTATTCCTTCTCCTTTGTGTGTTGTCTCCTCCATATATCCATAAGTTGCATTTCCTGAATTGATTTAACCATAAATTTGGCTACTTTGTTCTTTCTGCTCATCTTTTGTCCAGTTTTATCCATGTTTGAATTGCAAATTAAGGTTAAAGTCCCCTCCTATGAATATATTTCTCTGCATATCTACAATCTTCAAAAAGATATCTTGTATAAACATTTGATCCTCTTCATTGGGTGCATATATATTGAGCAAATTCCAAAATTCTGAACATATCTAACACTTCATCATTACATATCTCCCTGCTGGATCTATTTTTCCTCCTCTATTTTGATTGGTACATTTTTATTGATTAATATAGCTACACCTCTGGCTTTTGAGTTATATGATGCTGCCATTACGTGCCCTATCCAGTCTTTCCTTAATTTCTTGTGTTCCACTTCGGTTAGATGTGTTTCCTGTATGAATGCTATATCTATTTCTTCTTTTTTTCAGTAAATTTAATAGCCTCTTCCTTTTGATTTGTTTATGTATTCCATTAATATTTATAGTCATTTAGTTCAGCATAGCCATTTCATACTTTGTTTACATCTCATTTCCGCTTCCTCACCACCACGATTCCCCTTTTCCCCATTTCCATTTCTCGGTTTCTTTTTTTGAACTTAATGTATGACAACACTTCTAAAACATAAAATATTTCAACCATTCCCACATCTAAAATTCCCTTAACCCCAAGTGTCCCCCACCCCATCTGAGTTGCCCCTTGTCCCTTGCTGGCCAACCACAACTCTCCTCTCCATTCGGACTGCGACACTGATTTTGCAGTGTCTGTTATTCTCTCCCACCCAACCCCAGAAAAGACTTTTATCTTCACATTACAACAAAGCTCCCCTCATTTCTTCTCTTTTCTTTTTGTTTTATTTATTTATTATTAAAAATTTTTAACCCCTCCTCTTTATTTCCCCCTTCTCCCTTACTTCCCTTTTCTTCCCTCCTTTAGTTCTTACTTATACATTATTTTTACTTCTTTATATGTAGTTTGTCATCGTTCTTTGTTCTTGTTACATCCCTTCATCTCTCTTTCTGTCTTGCAGGCATTCTTCAGATTCTTGTGCTTTCTCCAGATCCGAGAACAGTCTGTTTTGCTGCCCCGGCATAACTATTTTAAGCACCGCTGGATATCTTAACATAAATTTATAGCCTTTCTTCCATAGGATCGATTTAGCTGCGTTAAACTCCTTCCTCTTCTTCAGGAGCTCAAAACTTATGTCTTGGTAGAAAAAAATTTTTTGACCTTTGTATTCCAGTGGTTATTTTGTCTTCTCTCATTTTGTTCATTGCCTTCTCCAATATATTTTCTCTTGTCATGTATCTCTAGAATTTTACTAAAACGGATCTTGGTTTTTGTTGTGACTGTGGTTTCGGGGCTAATGTTCTGTGTGCCCTTTCTATTTCCATTCCTTCCTGCATTTCTGGCATTCCCAGGACTTTTGGGATCCATTCTTTTATAAATTCTTTCATATCTTTGCTTTTTTCATCTTTCTTAAGGCCCACTATCTTTATATTGTTTCTCCTACTATAGTTTTCCATTATATCCATCTTCTGAACTAACAACTCCTGTGTTTCTTTAACTTTTTTAACACTTTCTTCCAATTTCTTAAGTTGTTCACTTCCATATCTACCGCCATTACACATTCTTCCACATTTTCTAATCTTTTCCCTACATCTGTTATGACCAGTTCTATTCTACTCACTTTTTCTTCTGTACTTTCCATTTTTCTTTTCATTTCACTAAATTCTAGTGTCAGCCATTCTTTTAATGCTTTCATTTGTTCTTGAAATTTTTAAAAATCTATGTACTGTCCATTCATTTTACCTCCTATTCATCTGTGCAGAGTTTGGTGTTCTCCTTCTTCTTCTGTGTCTGCTCTTGGGTTTGTGTCTTCTATTTCTCTTCCTTGTATCTGTGTCTCTTCTGACTTTCTTGTTGAGCTGCTTGTCTCAGTTTGTTGGGTATTTTTTTCTCCATGGTATCTTGATGTTGGTCATTTTCTTCTGGGTTGGTTATCTGTTATGTCTCGAGTTTCCTTTTTTCATTCTCACTCCTCCCATTCCCGTTGTTTTCTTTATCTTCCGGCTGTCGGGTCTCTCTCAGCTGTTCATGCTGTGGAGTTTCACTCCACAGCTGGTCCCCCTCCCGTCGGTGTTGTCTATGTCGTGTGCATCGTGCATGCGCAATTTCTCGTGCGTGCGCAGTTGCGCACTTCTGTTTGGTTCCATGAGGCATTTTTGCAGTCCTGCGGTTAGTGGGTCGCGACCCTACGGGGTCTCCACTAACCTCGGGGAGTGGGCTCCTCTTTCCATGGCAGGTCCCTGATTTTTCGTACAGGCAAGGCCTTCACTTTTCTCTTCCGCGTCTTTCTATCTTCTTTTCTTCCTGTGGTTTCTGGCTTTTCGTTCTTAGGTGCCACTTTCTCCACACCTTTATTTTTTATTTGTTGTGATTTGTGTGTCTGGGGCTTTGCATTTTCTTCACTTTTTCCTTCTTTTCTGGAGAGGGCTGGTATTCTCCTACCGGCCACTACTCCATCATGCGACTCCTCCCCACTGATCCTTCATTTCATGCCATGTTCAACTCAAAGCTGCAACCCAATCATTGCTAATATCACACAGCAACACAAAAGATGAATCTGTTATGTTTCAATTAGAGAATCAAAGACTCATCTTAAAGCCTTTCAAAGACCAGCCCTGAGATTGGCAATCGTAGGAATATTCCTTCCAATTCAGGTGCAAAGATTTAAAATCGCAGCATTCTCAGAGGATTCTGAACAAAGCCACTTGATAGTAGTGAATGATTCCTTTGTTTGTGCTGACATTATTCCTGAGCACAGTTGCTGCTGCTTTCGAAACTAGCTCTGTGGTGCTTTTCATTTACTTATAACTACAGGGACTGACTGGCTGTGTCAGAAACAGAACCATTATCAAAGAAAGAAAATCATCGGTAATTCCCCATATGAAAGTTATAGCAGAATGTATGCCCAAGGAATGCCCTGACCTCAATAAAACTAAGACTTTTCTCCAGTTCTTTTTATTCATTATGGTTTGAGGATGTTGCTAGTAACTTATTGCCTATCCATTCCGAAGAGCCCCTTGGTATTGCTCCTGCAGTTATTCTGCTGATTGTATTCCCAACATGCTGTTAGCCATGAGTACATCCCTAAATGTATGGTCATTTGGTCTAGATTCTAGATTCTCAACATAAAAGCACTCCGTGGAGTATTCAGAAATTAGTTCCAATTATAGAAAGTATCAAATTGAAAGAAATTCAGTAATAGCAAGAATAAATCAGCAGGCATTTATCCTTTAAGTAGTTGTCTATCTATTTATAATAATAGAAGTGCCCGAGTTCTAAAAGCTGCAAAAACATTGTGATGTTGGATGGTACAGCTATATTCCCTTGTATAATGCCACTCCACCTCAAAAATGGAGAGCGTTATTGAAAAGCTCCAGTTCAATTCCTCACTACTGCAGGTTCTTAGCGATGCAGTTGCATCCTTCTTGCTCATCCCTCAAAAGTCACGTAGAAGCAAATGCTCTATGATAAAGGGGACTTCAAGTACCTTCCACAACTACCTGCTGGTGATACTGGCAGATTGCCAGGGAAATCTTGGAAACAGTGCTGAATAGTAACACAAAAATATCACATACTTACAAATTTGGTCAACTCTTCACAAGATCAGACTTTTTCATTGTATCCCCAGCTCTTCCATTCACAGTCTGATAAATCTTCTCCTTGCAATACACACTCCACACGCCATTCTTTCTGCTCCCTCCAGTTATCTTGGTTGAGGTTGCAAATGAGACCCTGAGACCCTGATAGTGAAAAATGACTGATGATGTCCTGACCATTGATCCTTTCGCATTTAATCAGAACCAGAGAGTTGGAAAGGATGCAACTACAAAGTTGTGATTAGCAAAGGAGTAGAAAAAATAAATCCAAAGGAGGTCCTTTCATACAAAATCTGAGGAGCATAATTTTTTCAGAACCAACATCATTTGAACAGAGAGACAATTACAAGTCATGATGAGAACTCCCACAATCCAGACACGGACACTTGTTTTATTACAGCACCATCTGAGTGGGGCACCTCAAGGATATCCAGATCAACTGCAGTTAACTTTGACTGTTGGATTGACCACTGAACCAAACTCCACTGCAACAATGACATCAAAAATGCTGCAGCGCAAAAAAAAAAGTTGAAGATTTCAAGGACCTAACAAAGATGGTTTAGTCAGTCAATGTCTGATTATCCCCAATGAATTGTAGACTGTCCACAGTTCATGGTCTATGCTACAGACGGTCTTAACACTAAACACCAGGAATAGTTTCATGAGAATAAGCAGAAGATCTGGGAGAAAATTATTCTTATTTGTGATGTTTCTGGAATGGAAACTCCATAGCACTTCAAGGAAAAAGAAACAATTCTAAAAATAAAAAAATTAATAAAAAAAAAAGGAAAAAGAAACAATTCTATATGCATCTGTAAGCCAAGGTCCAACAGAAAATCTGTGATCTAAAGAATATACGGTAGGTGGAGAAAATGCAGGAGTGCAGTTATACAATATTATTCATAATATGTATACTGTAGATTCTTTAATGATGTCATAGCTCAAACACCCAATGGCCCATCTCACCGAGAATTAAAAATAGAATAGAATTCATAGAAGAGAGTTAAACTGTACATGCTGAAATAGCCACTTCAAAGAAGATCCTATGACTGTTTCATGACTTATGTGTCCATAACTCTTTCCCACATCAAAATAACATCTCGTTCAATTCCTCACAACTTCATGCTCTGAGCCACGCAGCAATGCTGTTATCCACGACCAGAAAGTAGCCGCTAAGGACTTGCATCAACAATAAACAACAAGGCATTGGAAATAGGAGGTAATCCTGCAGAAATTCTAAATCGAAAGAAAGGAACTTCAGTTACAAATCTATAGTCTTGTATCTCATATCTAGATATGCCAGGAAGCTTCAGAGATGCCATAATTGTGACCTATTTCATGAAAGCAACAAATCTACAGAGATCTACAGAGGATTAAATTGATGTGGTGAAAGGTTAACATGGGTTAGCACAAAATGATGGGTAAAATTAAACTGTACTGTCTTTCTTCTATCAACAGTAAAACTCATGACATGAATCCTCCTCGACCATCTCCTTCCAGTGGCTAAAAAGTTGCTTCTCGAATTTCAGTGTGAATTTTGTCGATCCTAAGGCACAATGGCCAAAATTTTCACTGCACAATAACTGCAAGAAAAATACAAGCAGTAGCATCCATCATGCATCCCCTTTTCTGAATTCAGTAATGCTTTTGAGTTTGTCATTCAAGAGGGACCTACTGCTTCCTTCTCTAATTTGGCTGCCCCCAGAAAATCATCATCATCTTAATTCTCCTACATGATGGCATTGAAATTGTTATCTCTTTCAACCCATACTCATTGCAGACCAGTAACAAGCCTAGTTTATTATTACCACAATACTTTTCTTAATATTTTTCATTACAATACAGCACCTCACTTACAACAAGCTTCAAGCTAACCAACAAGAAAAATGGAAAACTTAACCTATCTTCCACTCACTCCATGACCATTCAATCATCTAAGAAGGCCACAATGTCATGTCTGCTTAATCACATTTCATAATTGTTAACTGAAGCAATCAAAGATCACCAATAATAGGCAGTGTACTGAGATCTTGTGCATTGTATGTTTCTCTAACCAAGCATGTTTATTGTCAAGCATTCTCAATGAATTTAGCATTCCAACAGCAGTTGGATATTAAATTTGATTTGTTAATTTAGTACAAAAATGGAAACTTCATAGATTTGAACTCAGCTAAGCAGATAACAAAGTCAAAAGGTTTATGTATGGTTAAGTCTATGACATATCAGTACTTCCTTCACAATCCAGGACATCATTTTTAAGTAGACAGTTCCACACCCAGAGGTTTTATATAAACACATACATTTGCATGCAGATAGGTTCAGGGTTCCAAAATAAATGTACTTAAGACTGTCAACACACAACTGCTATTCCCGAACAAATATCATAACCTCTTAGAGACACTGAACTCATTTCAATTCTCCTAAAGGTGAAACCGTTCCACTGATGATCCAATAGCCTTGTCCCTATGCTTGGTCCTGAGTTACTTGGAGAAATACGCCTCATACCAAGGCTGCTGTTCATCGACTTCAGCTCAGCATTTAATACAATTATTCTCCAGAGCCTGGTGGAGAAGCTGTTCTCATTGGGATCAACACCCCTCTCTGTGACTGGATTCTGGACTTCCAAATGGAAAGACCACTGCCTGCATGAGTTGGCAGCAAAACGTCGAGTGCCATTATGCTGGGCACTGGCGCACTTCAGGACTGTATGCTCAGTCAGCTCCTGTTCACGCTACTAATGCACGACTGCAACACCAGATCCATCTACTCAAGTCATCAAGTTTGCAGATGACACAACAGTAGTTGACCTCATCATCAACAACACTGAGTCACATTGCAGAGAATAAGTGGTAAATCCTGTGATATGGTGCGAGAATAACAACTTTAGTCTTAACGTGCTCAAGACGATGGAGATGATTGTGAACTTAAGGAAAACCAGGAATGACCAGCCTCCACAACACATTAATAACTCAGTAGAGGAGAGAGTAGAGAGCAACATCTTCCTCAATCCCCCTCATCCTCCCCTACCACCCCACATTATCCGCTGGAATTTCCGGCACTTACTGCAGGACCCCACCACCAGACACATCTTTCCTTCTCTCCCCTCTCAGCCTTCTGAAGGGACCGCTCCGTCCATGAATCCCTTGTGCACTCTTCCCTCCCCACCCATCACCCCCCCCCCCCCAGCACCTTTCATTGTGGTCATAGGAGGTATAATACCTCCACTCACACCTCCTCCCTTACCACGGTCCAAGGTCCCAAACAGAGCTTTCAGGTGAAGCAACACTTCACCTGTACCTCAAAAGAACTCATTTACTGTATCCAGTGCACCCTCTGTGGCCTTCTCTAGATCAGAGAGATCGGTCACAGATTAGGAGATCGCTTTGCCCAGCACCTCCTCTCCATCTGCAACGAAAGCGACCTCCCCATAACCAACCATTTCAATTCTGAGACACACTCTCAAGCTCACATATCTGTCCATGGCCTTTCACATTACCCCATCCAGACCACTCACAGACTGGAGGAAGCACACCTCATTTTTCATCTGGGCACTCTCCAACCCCAGGGCATGAATATTGAGTTCACTAATCAGCTTGTCTTCCCCCCCCCCCCCCACTTTAACTAGTTATTCCAGTTCCTACTTCCTTTCTCTCTCCACCCAGCCTAGACTCCTCCTCCTTCTCCTGCAGTGTTTCCCTCCCACCTATCATCTCCCACCCTCACCACCCCCTTCTCCCTTTTGTTCGGACATCTTTCATGTTCCCCCACACCTTGATGAAGGGCTCCAGCCAGAAACATTGGTGATGTATCTTTAGTTTTGCTACATAAAGGCACTGTTTGACCTGCTGAATTTCTCCAGCATTTGTGTGTTTTTTCATTGACCACGGTGTCAGAAGAATCCTGTGTTTTACCCCCAATATCTTCCTCAGAGTCGACTTAACAAGCAATTGATCCTGGACATACATCTCTTCAGTTGTCAAGAAGGCACAACAGTGACTGCACTTCCTGAGAAGAATGAGGAGGACAAGGCTACCAAGAACCATCCTATCAACTTTCTACAGGATCTCTATCAAGAGCATCCTGCCCAGCTGTATCACATTGTGTGGTATGGTTACTGTAGAGCATTGGATCAGAAGTCAATCTACAGGACCACTAAAGTGGCAGAGAGGATCACTGGAGTCTCCCTCTTATCACCCCCCCCCCCCCCACGCCCGCCACCAACCTTTCTTTTTTTATGTGCCTGTCCAACATTTTCCTCATTTCATGCATAAACTCCAGCCATTCTGATCTGGTTTCTTCCTCGTTAGTGGGTTTTTCCAATTGATTTTGGCCAGTTCTTCTCTCAAGCAACTGTAATTTCCTTTACTCCATTGAAATAACGACACGTCGGGCTTTAGCCTCTTCTTTTCAAATTTCAAAGTGATCTCAATCATATTGTGCTCACTGACTCCGAAGGGTTTCTTTACCTTAAGAACTCTAATCACCTCTGGTTCATTACACAGCACCTATTCGAGAGCAGCCAATTCCCTGGTGGGCTCATCAACAAGCTGCTCCAAAAAGCCATCCTGTAGGCATTCCACAAACTCTCTCTCCTGAGATCCCGTACCCTGCTGACTTTCCCAATTTACTTTCATGTTAAAATCCCCAATGATAATTGTAACACTGTCCTCCTTACATGCCTTATCTATTTCTAGTTGTATTTTGTAATCCACATCCCAGCTGCTGTTTGGGGGCCTGTAAATAACTGCCATTAGTTCCTTTTATCTTTACCATTCCTTAATTCAACCTGTAAAAACTCTACCTCTTCTGATCGTATGTCCCTTCTTACTAATGATTTAATATTATTGCTTACCAGCAGAGCCACACCACCTCCCTACCTCCCTGCCTTGTATGTTCAGCTCCCAGTGGCATCCATCACTTAGGCATGACCCAGTAATAGTCTTGGCATCATATCCTCCAATCTGTAGCTGTACAGCACGATCATCCACCTTGTTTCTAATGCTGCAATTTCTCCAGCATTGGATGTCGCCTTGACTTCAACTATGAGACTTATGGCTTGATGCAGACACAGATACTAGTGACGGTTACCTGCAGAGACACTGGAGGGATATGGCCAAATGCAGGGAAATAGGACTAGCTTAATTAGACAAATTAGTCATCCAGACAAGTTGAGCTGAATAGCTGGCTTTCATGCTGTAAACTCCATAGTTTTATAACTGTTGATTTGATTTTTAACAGTATATTGTATGAATTAATTTCCATTCTTGGTATCTAATTAGTATAACAATCTGATTGTCATAAATGGCTTATTATGCATATTATTTGATGTCTACATAGTGTTAATATCCTTATCAATACTACACCCTGTATAAACTTGTGCATATGTATAGAGGATGACATTTTAAACCTCAAATTAAACTATATTTCTAGTACAGAAATCTCCCAAATAACACCCAAAATAGCAAAACCTTGAAAATTCACCTGTAGTGAGACTTTCAAACTCAATGATATAAGAAAAACAGAAGTCCATCATGAAACATCCAATATTTAGCATCATCCTATAGGTTTGTCTACAACAGTAAAGTAAAAAAGTAACATTAATTGCAACATGGCAATGTTCAAGAAAATCTGACAAATCTGACAATACTGTTCCTTGGTCCTTTATATGATTTTGACAAGCAAGCATTAAGTAGACATCAAACTTTGTTTTAACACAAATAGGAACAATTCCTGGGATTTTCTTGATGTTTGAGTCTGTTATGAGCCCAGAGGACCACAAAACACAGCAGCAATAGATATTCACCAAGACAAATGGTTACTTAAACAAAAGTTGTTTTTAATTATCTTTAAACATGAAAACAGGATCAAACTTTATCTTATCACTATTAACTTATCTAACCTAACTTGACCCCCTTCTAATTCTAAGCGCACGTGTATATAATGTGTGTGTGAGTTTAGAAACTTTCTTTGATTCACAGTCCAATCTCACTTCTCATTCCTCCAAGTTCACTAGTTGTAGGCAATTCTTATACTGTACACAGAATGTAACATTTATGAATTTCACCAGGGTTTTGTGTTTGAAAGGTAAATGGTTACCATTCAGGAAGGTTCATGTCTGTTTTCAGAGAGAGATTTGTTGTTCTTGGTCACAAACTTATCCTTTTTAATCAGCCACATCAATGTCTTGCCGAATAAACGTGCCCCATCAGGGTTTTCCAGATGATAACCTCTTTCTTTCAGGTCACCACAGAGTTCCTTATTTTTTCTCTTATTTCAAGTGAAACATTAGGCAGCCATTCCGCTCCTCTTGCATGAACTACAAGGGCTTTGACCAGGCACTCACAACCCATCTTCCAAATGGGGGTTCAAACAAGCTTGTCAGCTTGTCCTGTTCCAGTCCCAGCTGATGCTGAATTGTAAAACTACAGAATTGAATTCTCTCTCTCATAGAAAAGCCTGTTTACTCTCTTTGCCTGCAAAACCACATGACCCTCTTAGAACAGCAAGTTCCATTCCAGACAGCCTTCAGCTCTGACGAGTTCTTTCATCTTTTGCCTTCTTTTAAACAACAATCCATTAGTGAAACCTCTTGGGCACTCTCCAAAGTTTTTGCAAAGGCACCCAGGAGCCGCCCTGTCTGGCTTGAGCAGAGCTCCAGTATTTTAAATTAGATCTGTTTTGAAGTGCTTGTACGTCACCTACACTAAAAAAATCTGCCTGAATTTATCTCCCAAAATCATCTCTGTATACAATACAAACACAACATAATCTGTCACGTCAGTTTAATGAAATTCTCATTGAAGGTAAATAATATGTAACTATGCAGAGTGCTAGTGGATTTGCTTGAAGATTTAACTAATGTACTAGTAATGTGTACATTTTTATCAAAAGTTATTATCACTAACTTTGTAACTGAAATAAGACCAAATAAAACCACAGCAAAGACTAATACAAGAGTTAAATCTCATGATTCAGAACACAAAATCAGATGAAGCATCTCACCAGTTAGTTAAGAATTCTGTCCTACCTACTCTGAAAATATACAGCAACTTTTATTTGTTAACAATGTCTGGAATTATAATGGAAACTGTCTATGCCAATTGCTCAGTTGTCCAAGAGATCATAAGTCTAGATTCTCACATGAAACTTCAACACTCTAAAAGACTTAATCTATACTGCCAAGCAGAGATAATGGGTGAGAAGGGCTAAATGTGATTTAGGATGTATGTTTAGCAGAGTTTTGGAAATGCTTGAGTTTAGTTTATGGCAAATGAAAGATAGGAAGACAGGAGAATAGTGAAGCTATCAGGTCTATTAAGATAAATATTGCATTTTCAGCTTATTTCCTGAACATACCAAAAGATTAAAATGTTTTATCATATTTTTCAACATAGAAATGTTCACTTGAAATTTTGATTGAAATGTATTACAATTCCATCAATGATTCAACAAACAATATTGGTTTCCTTGAAACAAATAAATATTTATCAAGTATATACTGTATTCGGCAATTAGCAAAGTTCAATTGACAAGAATACAAATCATCTGCCGAGGATTTGTGAATAATTCCTTTAGCACAGCTAAACAAGGATGATAAAGATGTGAAGATTTAATTTTCAAAGGCATACTTATAATCTGGTGGATAGATATAGAAGGATTAAAAGTTGTCATATAAAATTAGAACATTGAAATGAATTCTGATTGATAAATTCACATTTTGTCATCAATATTAAAAAAAGTTGCACAGGTCAAGACATCAGGAGAATTATTTGAGTGATATTCACAAAGGCAATCTTTTTCTTTGATATACCATAGTTAGTAGAAAATGATTCACCATGTTTGTTTGAAATAATGTCATGCTTTGCATTTTAACTACAGATATAATAGTATTGCCTGAATAGATAATCAAGTGAAGTTTTAAAACCTTTCACTCAAGAAATGTTTGGTTGCAACAATGAACAATAAAGTCAGCTTTCTAATGCAACTGTTGACTTTTCCAAGCACAGTTACAATTCCAAGGATTCAGTTTGTTGTCACAAAGTGCTTCCATTGGAGCAGTATTGCAAAAGCATGAGAAAACTTATAAAATTGTTAACTCTTGAGTTTATTGCAAGGGGAAAAGATCTGATGTTTTACAAACGTTAAAATATTTTAGAGATTATTATGGTAATTAAAATTCTTAACAATGAAATTAGTTATGTAATTTATCTCAAGATTGCTACAGTTAAAATTGTTTTGAATGGTTGATATTATACTGCAACATGTAATTGGAGTCTGTAATGCTAAGAAAACCATAACTTGCAAACTTTAAGGGATTTATACCTTCACTTAAATTTTAAACTAATGCACATCAAAAGTTTGTAACTCAAGAGATTTTACAGTACTTCAAACACTTCAATGCTGAATTTCTGCTTGCAACCTGAGCATCTTTTCTTTAGAATCACAATAAAAAAAGGTCAATTCTTATCATATAGCCTTAGTTACATGTTTTTTTTCGTACTGTACTCAACAATGCAGTGTTTTCACCAGAATTCTGCAAGGAATTTATCTTACAAGTAATGCCAAATAACACATACATAAATTTCCAAGAAATCTAAGCAACTGAAATATTTTGAACTGTTATCTTCTGAATATATCCAATGCTCATTAATTCATAAACTTCCCAAACTTATGGAAATCAATTCTAAGATTTCATTTTGGCCCTTTAATTAGTGATAAGCCTCCACTAAAATAGCAGTTAAAGGAATATCTTATGAATGAATGATATCTATGAATGAATGGTACCTTGAAAAAAGGCTCAGGCAAGAGAAAACTAATGTAATCAAACTGACTGTGCAATACAGCAAAAATATTTTAAAAATCAATAAAATGCACAAGTAAAAGTCCTTAAATGAGTCCCTGGTTGAAGAGTCTGATGGTGGAGGGGTAGTAGTTATTCCTCAACCTGGTGCTACAGTTCTTGCAGCACCTATACCTCTTTCCTGATGGCTGGGTGGGGGGGGGGGGGGGGGGAATCCTTGATGATTGCTGCTGCTCTCTGACAGCAGTGTTCCCTGTAGATGTTCTCGATAGTGGGAAGGGCTTTGCCTGTAATGCCCTGGGCCGTGTCCACTACTTTTTGGAGGTTTTTACACACAGGAGTGTTGGTGTCCCCATATCAGACTGAGATGCAGTCAGTCAGCACATGTTCCACGACACATCTGTGGACATTTGCCAGGGTTTATGGTGTCACACCAAACCTCCTCAAACTCCTGAGGAAGTAGAGGTGCTGGCATGGTTTCTTCACAATGACACCATGTTGGGTCCAGGAAAGATCCTCCAAGATAGTTACTCCCAAGAACTTAAATTTGCTCACCCTCCTTTTCAATTGTTCCCTTCTCACCTCTCATTAACCTAGTCATCAACATTGCCATCTTTGTCAACATCTTCATGTGCCTTTTTCTTACATTCAAGCTCAAGGTTCTGTTTATTTTGTATTCCATCGTTGATTCATTCGAAATCTCTTTCTTTCCCATTACACTATTACAGATTGCGACTTATTCCATCAACTGCCTATAATATTTTATGAAACTACTTCTATTGGCAATTCAGAGACTTTAGCATTTGTAGCACTTTTTGTTTGCCATCATCCAGTTAATTGTATAAAAACCAGCCTGAGTGATGCTATTTTAGTTAAGTGAGATTTAGAAATAACATATGACATAGACATAGACAATATAGCACGGTTACAGGCCATTTCGACTCATGAGCCTGTGGTGGGCAATAACACCAATGAACCTACAACCCCTGGTACATTTTGAACAGTGGGAGGAAACAAGAGCACCTGGAGAAAACCCACACAGACATGGGGAGAATGTACCAACTCCTTACGGACAGCATGGGATTTGAACTTTGGACCCAATTGCTTGTGCTGTAACAGCTAACTGGTACACTAACCATGCCACCCCAATGGTGCTGCTTTTTTCAAAATAAAAATACAGCTAATGCTCTTAAATAATTCAAAAATACCTCTTGATTAGATGAAATGGAAAGAATGCCAGATATGGCTTCAATATAACTCACTTGTATCAATCATATTTTGATTGAATTATGGGTTGACTTAAAATGACCATAGTGCATCCATACAAAAGCAACATGGAACAGGAAGAATTCAGCTGCACTTAGGAAACAGATCGTGGCGATAACTCCAGGTAAGAAATGGGCAGCATAATTGTCTCAGATGGTGAAGACTGGGATATTACTTTATCATAGTTACCATGGTTACCTTTTCCCCAATTTTACAGGTCAATCTGAAAATGCTTTGGTTGATTTGGCCTGAAAATAATGCACTTTAAAAAAGGTCTCTTTCACTCATGGCAGGAAAGAGTACAGTGCATTTTACACCAATCAGATTCGACTTGCACATCCTGAGAGATGTATTGTAATTGATAAAGACATCACGTTAAGCTAAAGATTCACCCAGCAATCTGTTACGAACCAAAAATTGTGCATGACCAAAGACACCAAAAGCTGCACTTAGGAATCTACTTGGCCCTCAGTGCAGATTTAAATCCTAGGAGCACATTGCAGTTGGAATTGATCTCATCAAGTTAACCTGCAACAAGCGACTGTTCAGAATAATGATAAGTTGAATGATGCGCCATCAATAACTCCAAAAGACTGGAAGTTATACAAAACTGACAGGCCTTTATTCCCAATAGAATGGAGGCACGACCATGCTGGTCGACTGTCCTGAGCTGGGGAGGGAGCTGTGGAACAGCCACCTTTATTCAGGAGTCTGTGGTTGGAGCCAGAGGTACAGTCAGCCAATGGATGTGCCCCGTCAGATTGAATATACAGACAGTGGTTTACCACATTGAAAGTGGTGAACAATTTGCAAAGCAAAGTTGAAAACTCTCAAAAAAACATTGAGGTAAACTCCTCCCAATTATGACCAAAAACTGCTGGAAGCAGTAATAATAAGACATGTCATAAAGTTTTATGCTTTTTTTCTTTGACCAGGAGAAAGTCTGCTTCTAACAAGAAACAAAGTCCAGTGCCCAAAATCAAGATATGCTCTACTGTAAAGAATGGCCATTCCATTTAATTGACAGTGTTTCCATAAGTGTTAGCAGAAGTGTTTAAACAAATAGCACTTTTTTTAATACACAGCCTGGTGACCTGGTACTACCAGAAATTATTAACCACAAGTTGAGTTCTATTCTTAGAATTTGTATTGTATTTACTGATTTACTTTGCAAACTATGAAGCTAAGACTGCCAATACCCCCTTCTCCAATCAATTATCACCTTTCTTCTCCTGTCCATGTCCAATGATCACCTTGTGCCCGTTGGCCTGTGTGACGCCTCCCCCCCCAGCCTTTTAATTCAGGTGCCTGCATAACTCAATGAAGGGCTCAGACCCGAAACGTTGGTTATACAAGATATCTTTACCTCTTGTGGATGATGTAGGACTGCTGAATTCCTCCAGGATTTTTGTGTTGTTATTATTGAACACATAATGGAACCAGGGATCAGACATGCCATATCATACAATAACAGTTCACTCATACTCCTTCCTATTTGTGGCCTCACAAAGTCTGTTGCAAAACTTGGTCCCTTCAGTTGTCTTGTAAAATTCATCAATTTGTCTGCATTTTTCAGAAATCATTAACATTAATTTTTTGGACAGTTATCCTTCTTATCACGTAGCCTACTGCAAAAATGTAAGTTTGTTTTGTGTCTTCAGTACTCCTTTTTTCTGATTGAACACTTTCATGGTGCCCAAATAAGTTAATTAAGTGTCACTTCCATTGATCAACTCCCAAAGTGATAGGAATAAATAATGTGTTTCCTACAGTTGGTAGATATGATTTATATGTGGCTCTGGCTCATATCAATAATGTACCCATGCCATCAACAGAAATGAATATCTTCATTTGTTATTTGACACAATTTTTGTTAGTTAATGTTTATAATCTATTTTGTCAAATGTCTAACATTATGTGACAGTAAAAGGTTGGCGTAGCACCAGCTATCGACACAAGGGTTTGAATCATGCACTGTCTGGAAGGAGTTTGTATGTTCTCCCCGTGTCTGCGTGAGTTTCCCTCAGGGAACCCGGTTTCCTCCCATCATTTGAAACATACCAGGGGTTGTAGGTCAATTGGGTGCTATTGGGAGGCATGGGGTCATGGGCTGAATTGGCCTGTTACTGTACTGTATGTCTAAATTTAATTTTTTTTTAAGTTAGAGAAACCACTGGTAATGAAAAAATTAGTCAAGTGAGTGAGAGGTAAAATTGTTAGAAAACTAGTAGACAAAGTCATGGCCCTGAAATTCATTAAAAAAGTAAAATAACCAGCAACACAAAGTTGGGAAGTTGAAGGAACTTTGGATTTGAAATGAAACCAAGTTGTGATGATGGGATTTGCTGCCCTGGTCAACAAGAAGTAACAGAAAGTTCTATGGTCTCAAAATCAACTCACAGAACATGTTATTTGCATCATGAAATTGAAAAATATGCTACACTAAAATGAAATAAAAAGTCAGGTGGGTTTTAAAATGGACAATCAATCTGCCCTGCCATATGTCTGAAAATGAAAATATACTCGAATGTTTTCAACAGATTCTTTTCACAACAATGAAATCCTAAATGATGCTAAATATTGAGTATGTTTTGAAACACACCACAGTATAGATTCTAAACAAAATAATAAGCATTTATTAATTCAGATGAGTATGATGCTACGTAAAGGTAAGTCTTTCATGCGGAGCCTTATTGTACACCTTCTGGAAGTCCAAGTCTACCACATCCATCTGAACACTTCTATCCACTGTGCTCATTATATCCTCAAAAATTTCCAATAAGCTCGTCAAACATGACCTACCCTTCCTAAATCCATGCTGCCTCTGTCCGAGAGAACAATTTCTCTCCAGATGTCTGACAATTTCTTGGTTAATGACAGCTTGAAGCATTTTTCCAACTACAGATGTTGTTAACTGGCTAATGGTTACCTGTGGCAGCCCACAATTGCGGAGATCGGGCCGGCACATCGCACAGCAGCAGATGCGGACAGAGATCGCTAAAGCAACTCCCAGGACAACAAACCGGTGGGAGTAGAAGCTGGGGCAGCATCAGACCAACAGCACTAAAATGGTGTTGGTCAAGCTGCCCAGCTAACTCAGCAGAAACAGGCTGGGGAAGAAGTGCATTCATATGCATGGATGTTCCTGCCCGCTATTGTTATTCATATGGCTGACTCAGTCGATCAGCAAAAATGGTGGGACCTTCAAGAGTATAAAAACAACCTTTCCACCCCTAATAAAGGAGAGAGCTTAACCTGCCACACTTTGCGTGTGTGTTTCTTTGTAGCAGTCGGCTACAACCTGCTTTTTTCTACATCTCTTTTCTGCCATTTGCTGTCTTCCCACCTGTTGGGACCTACTCAGAGTCCAGATAATTTTGGTATATTAGCACAAATCCATCTACTATAACTTCTGCCATTTATTTCAATATCCTGGGATGCATTCCATCAGGACCAGTGAACCTATCTACCTTTTGACGCACCAGTTTGCTCAGCACTACCACTTAATAGTGAATGCGATTGTATCGAAATCTTCACCTCACCTCACGTTCTTAATATAACTTTTTGGCATGCTGGATGTGTCTTCCACTGTTAAGACCAACACAAACTAGTCACTTTATCCAATTATGAAAATTTTTACTATTATTTTTTACATTTTGTGCTAGTTTACTTTCATATATAGAACACTACAGCTAGTGCAGCCCCTTTGGCTTTCACCACGTGCCTGTCTAAGAGTCTCTTAAATGCCCCCAATGTTTTAGCCTTGGCAAGGCTTTCCAGGCACCCACAACTCTCTGTGAAAAAAAATTTAGCTCGATGTCTCTCCTGAACTTGCCTCCCCGAACTTTGTGCCTAAGTCCTCTGGTGTTTGCCATTCCTGCCATGGAAAACAAGCGCTGGCTGTCTATCTATGCCTTACATAATGTTATAGATCTCTATTAAGTCTCATCTCATCCTTCTACACTCCAAAGAGAAAAGACCAAGCTTTGCCAACCTTGCCTCATAAAACTTGCTTTCCAATCTAGACAACATCCTGGTAAATCTCCTCTGTACACTCTCCATAACGTCCACATCTTTCCTATATTGGTGACCAGAACTGAAAACATTATTCCAAGTGTGGTTTTACCAGAGATTTGTAGAGTTGCAACATGACCTCTCTACTCCTGACCTTAATCCCCCTATTAATGAAGCCCAGCATCCCATAGGCATTCTTATCTATCCTATCAACCTGTGCGGCGATTTTGAGGAGTACATGGTCCTTCTGTTCATCCACACTCCTAAGTAACCGACCATTAACCCTGTACTCAGCCTTCTAGTTTATCCTTCCAAAATACATCACCTCACACATATCTAGATTAAACACCATTTGCCATTTTTTAGCCCAACTCTGTATCCTGTCTCTATCCTCTTGTAGCCTTCAGCAACTTTCAGCTCCATCCACAACTCATCCAACAATTGTATCATCTGCAAACTTACTGACCCATCCTTCTGCTTCTTCATCCAGGTCATTTATGAAAATCATAAATAGTCTATCTTTCCTCTCTTTATTGCTTATTTTGTGGTTCTTCGTTGCTTTTTAAAGTTTTCCCAATCTTCCAGTTTCTCACTACTCCTGCCTTGCTTTATTTCCATAGTTACCCAAGATTAGCTCTCCCTACCTTACTGTACTGTTTTTCAATGGGATATAATGGAAAATTAACTAGAGCACACATGTCAAACTCTGGCCCTTGGGCCAAGTTTGGCCCGCAATATAATTATATTTGGCCCGCAAGATCATTTCAAAAACGTATTAGAGGTGGCCCGCCCTGCAGCGAGAGCCGATGCTGTTTTTTGGTAATGTCACCCCCACCATCCTCCCCCTTCATTGCACATCCTTCCCCACCCCCTAACTATCCCCTCCCCCCTAAAACCACCCCCCTTAAAAGATGGCCAGAATATTCTCAAAAAGGAATCCAGAATGGTAAAGTTCCACAAACCTTCTGCTGGGCATCAGATCCACAGGACGCGGAGGGAGCAAGAGTGTTGCAGGTTGACCGTGCAAACTTTGAGAATGGGGAAAACAAAATTGTAACACGAGAAGTCTGTCGATGTCATCAGCCGGCAAGCCAGTTGGAAGGCTCCCCGCACAACCAGTCACTTCTCCCACCTGTCGAGCGGTGCGGCGGATTGGCGAGCGCCTGTGATTTCCTGTCGGCGCTCCCGCTATTCCACAAAGGCTGATGGGCAGCGCACTGGGCCTGAGTGGGTGGGTAAGCAGGGGTGGGCAGAGGGTGGAGGTGAGGAGTAATGGGCAGGGGAAGTTATGGTGGTGCGAGGGGCAGTTAGAGGGAGGGATGAGTAGAAGGAGGGGTGGATAGGGAAGAGGTAAAAGGGGAGGGGCAGGGCGTGTAGGGGAGGGGTGATTAGAGGGTGAGAGACGGGTAGAGGGAGGAACAGGTTGAGGGGAGAGGCAGTAGAGGGGCGTGTATAGGATGGGGTGGGTAGAGTGAGGGGTGAGTAGAGGTTGGGTAAAGGACTGGTCAGGTAGAGGGATGGTGGGTCGAGGGTGAATAGAGGCCTAGAGCCTGAGGAGTGAGCAGGAAATGCTGAGTCCTGATGCAGGCCAAAATGGACACAGCCTGTGAATGCTTACTACATCTCCACAGGGACCAAATATGTTTCCCTCAGGTCAAGCAAAGGGTGAACTTGAGCTACCTACTCCTAACCTGTAACATTATCCTCCTAAAGTTATATCCTAAAGTTTAACATTACATATGTTGAAAGAAGAGAAAACATGCAGATGTTGTTGAAAATTTTCAATAAATATTTAGTTCAGCCCTTGACTTAGTCCAAGTTTTTAATTTTGGCCCTCCGTGAATTTGAGTTTGACACCCCTGAACTAGAAGCTCCTTTTGGCCTTTCCAATATTCTCTTTGAACACTTTGATACAATATTTATATTCCTTCAGAGCTTTGAATAATTTTTGCTTCCTAGACCTTACATATATTCTGTTTTTCTTTCTATCAAAATTCATGGCCTCTCTCTTCATCTTGCAATCCCAGTCCTTCATCTTTCCTGGAACATGGACCCTGATAACTAGCATGGAACAATTCCCAGATGTGAGTTGTGGGCTTGTCCAATAAAAGTTACTGCTGATTAATTTCCACTAGCTTTTAATCATGTCACAAATTGTCCTTCCCCACTGTTTGTTTTCCCCACAAGGACCAGGCTTATCCTTATCCTTATTCATATCTATCTTGAAACTTAAGGAATTGTCAGAGTGCATACATGTCATCACATACAAATCTTAGATTCTTTTTCCTGTGGGCCAGGCAGAGTATCCAATTATCAGTAACTGTAAACTGTAATACTCAAGAAGAAAGACATGTAGACAAAAGAGAGAAATGTAATCAAACTGATTGTGCTAATAAGGAAAATAAAGATTTAATAATCGATAATGAGCAAACTAAGAGATCTTAAATGAGTCTCTGATTGAGATTGTTGTTGAGGAATCTGATAGTGGAGAGGTCACAGCTGATCCTGAACCTGCTGGTAAGAGTTTTGTGGCACCTATACTTCTTTCTTGATGGCAGCAGTGAGAACAGAGCATGTCCTGGGTGGTGAGGATCCTTGATGATTGCTGCTGCTCTCCATTGTCAGCATTCCATGTATATGTTCTTGGTGGTGGGAAGAGGTTTGCCTGTGATGTACTGGGCTGTGTCTACTACCTTTTGCAGAACTTTCTGTTCAGAGGTATTAGTGGCTCATACCAGGCTGTGATGTAGTCAGCATACTTTCCACTACACTTTGGTAGAAATTTGCCAAGGTTACTGATGACATACTGAATCTCTGCAAACTCCGGAGTAGGTAGAGGCATTGACATGTTTTCTTCATGATGACATGCATATGATGGATCAAGGAAAGAACCCCCAAGCTAATGGCTGTAACAACACAATGCTGGATAAACTCTGCAGGTCAAACAGTGTCCTTTATACACAAAGATACATTACCATTGTTTTGGGCTTGAGCCCTTCATCAAAGTATGGAAAAATCTCAGCAGGTGCTCGAACAAAATGGTGGGGGGGGGGCGGTGGGGAGAGCAGAGTACCAAAGTCAGGAGGTAATAGATGAATAATGGAAGGAAGGCACAGCAGCAAGCAGTGAGTAGGTAACTCCCACAATGACTTCAACTACATTTCCTCACACCCAGTCCCCTGCAAGAATTCTATTCCCTGCTCACAATTTCTCCCTCTTTATCGCATCTGTTCCCAAGATGAGACCTTTAAGGCAAGATCATTTGAAATGTCCACCTTCTTCCACAATTGTGGATTCCCCTCCACCACCATCAACTCAGCCCTTTCCTGCATCTCCTCCATTTCCCACTCATTTGCCCTGGCCCCTCTACTCCCAGACGCAACAAACACAGGATTCCCCTTGTCCTTACCTACCACTCCACCAGCCTCTACATTCAACACATTTATCCTCTCTAATTTCCACTATTTAAAACATGATCTTTCATCCACTCATTCCTCCCCACCAAATGCCCCTTCCCGACACCTTCCCCTGTGGCCGCTGGAAGTGCCATACATGCACCCACACCTTCTCCCTCACCATAATTGGCGGCCCCAAACTGTCCTTTCTTTCTTTCTTTTTAAAATATTTCAACATAATAATCCTATATACATGTTCTACTTCTATAACAATTGAATATCATAACATATACATATTTTCTTTGGCTTGGCTTCGCGGACGAAGATTTATGGAGGGGGTAAAAGTCCACGTCAGCTGCAGGCTCGTTTGTGGCTGACAAGTCCGATGCGGGACAGGCAGGCACGGTTGCAGCGGCTGCAGGGGAAAATTGGTTGGTTGGGGTTGGGTGTTGGGTTTTTCCTCCTTTGCCTTTTGTTAGTGAGGTGGGCTCTGCGGTCTTCTTCAAAGGAGGTTGCTGCCCGCCAAACTGTGAGGCGCCAAGATGCACGGTTTGAGGCGATATCAGCCCACTGGCGGTGGTCAATGTGGCAGGCACCAAGAGATTTCTTTAGGCAGTCCTCTTCTTTGGTGCACCTCTGTCATGGTGGCCAGTGGAGAGCTCGCCATATAACACGATCTTGGGAAGGCGATGGTCCTCCATTCTGGAGACGAGACCCACCCAGCGCAGCTGGATCTTCAGCAGCGTGGACTCGATGCTGTCGACCTCTGCCATCTCGAGTACTTCGACGTTAGGGATGAATGCATTTACGAACAAATTTCATCCATAACTGTTAATTTTACATTATTTGTGAAAATAATTATGACTATAAACCACTTGAGTTTACATTTTACCAACACTCGTCATACCTTGGTGTAATATCTACATAATTGTTATGATCTAGGATAATCATAATTTAACCATATATGATCAACTTATCCAAAAAAAACAGAAAAAAGAAAAAAAAAACTAATATGAATCTAACCCCTCTCTCTAATCAAGGTTACGTAATAGGACCAAAAGAAAAAGAAAATGTATCAAGAAGTGACCCTCAGAGGACAGACAGGGCATCGCTGGAGCATCCAAATGACCTAAAACTGCCAATTGTGATAATATTCTAAGAATTAGCTTCATATCTTTTCAAATTGAATCTTTCTATATTTAATATTGTATCTAATTTTCTCTAAATATCGATATGTAATATCATGTAACCACTGTTCAACTTTCCATTTCATTAAAACTGCTCATCTGGCTATCAACGTGCTAAAAGCTAAAACTTTCTCTTGAGATGCCAACAAAAGTATATCTGGTTCATAAGAAAAACCAAACAGGGCTTTAAATGGCATAGGTCTATGTTAATCTTAAAAATCATTGATAAAAATTGAAAATCTTCCTAATTTGGGAAAACATATGAATCAATGAGACTTCAAAAATGTTGCATTTTTCACATAGTGGATCAACATCTGCATAAAAATAGATAAGTTTAGACATACAGTGGAAAACCCTTTATAACAAGATAGTTGGGTCCAAACAAAATTGCATTACGATAAAAGGGGGATCAGGCTAAATTGGGGCTTCACTACTGTGTAGAATAAACACACATCGATTGGAGCAGCAACCCCATCACCCCACTCTGTTTTCAGCAACACTCACTCCCTGCCCCTCACTCATGGCAGCACTCACCTCCCTCTGTTTCCGGCAGCACTCAACCCCCAGCCCCTGTTCATGGCAGCAATTACTCCCCCCCCCCCCACAATTGCGGCATCCTCAGCAACACCCCCCCATCAATACGATGAATTCCCCACCAAGATAAACATTACTGTACTTACCTTAATCATTTAGACACAGGGTGGCCATCCCTGGTACTGAATCTTTTAAAATGGGCTCACTTAATGTCCTAACTCAAAGAATGGAATGTGGATGTTAAGGGGTCCAATGACTCATTGGGTTATATCCAAATTCACGTTAAATTGGGATTCCACTGTAAGTATTCTATGTCCCATCTTAAATTGTAATAAACAATGCCTTGCACAAAATAAAGAATCACTGATCAAACTAAGAGTGGAATACCAATCCTAATCTGAGAATACTATATTGAGATCATGCTCCCAATCATTTTTAATCCTAGCCATTGAGGCTGATCTTAAATCCAAAAAGTTATTACAAATACGTGATATCAATCCACTGTGAACAAACTGTAAGTAATAAAATATATTAAGAATATTTGAATCTGCAATTCGAGGAAAATCATGTAGGTTAGACTGAACAATATCTAAAAAAGTTTATTAGAAAGATTCAATTTAACTGAGGCTAGTATTTCTCTTATTTTGAAAAAAGGGAAAAAAGCAACAGAATTTGCTTCTTATAGACCAATTCCATTACTTGATGTTGATTTGAAGATATTATCTAAAGTTTTAGTGCATAGATTAGAAAATATTCCACCAATAATTATTAACTGTCAAACAAACCTGTTTAACAAACAGGTTTTATTAAAAATTATTATTCTTATTATAATACATATAGAGTATTGAATATACTATATTTGCCATCTACCCCTATGTGTGCTGAAAATATGTGCTGAAAAAGTGTTTGATCCGGTAGAATGGGAATATTTATTTGCTACTTTAAAGAAATTTAATTATGGTCCAGATTTTATTAACTGGATTAAATTATTGTATTCATGTCCTATGGCTTCAATTTGTTCTAATTTACAACAGTCTGAAATGTTTAGGCTATATAGGGAAATACAACAAGGATGCTCATTAAGTTCTTTGCTTTTTGATATAGTATTAGAACCATTAATGACAGTCTAGAGAATTTAAAGGAATAACCAGAAATGGAATTGAACATAAAGTATCTCTTTATGCAAATGATCTATTGCTTTTTAAATCAAATCCAGAGATTTCAATTCCAAATATATTAATTATGCTCACTCAATTTGGACAATTTTCAGGTTATAAAGTAAATTAGCACAGGAGTGAACTTTTACTTTTAAAGGGATCTTTTTCTATGTATCCTAATTTTCCATTTAGAATAGTCAAACAGTCCTTTCAAATGAAGTAACACTTCACTTGGGTGCTCATAGAAGTGATCTCCTACATCCAGTACGCCCTTTGTGGCCTTCTCTACATCAAAGAAACTGGGAACAGACGGGGAAAACACTCCACTGAGCACCTTTGTTCTATCCGCATAAGTGACAGGGACCTCCCAGTGACCAACCATTTCAATTCTGCATCCCATTCCCATATTAACATGGCTTTATGTACTATCACACCAATACCACCCGTAAATTGTAGGAACAACTCTTGATTTTCCATATTGGCACTCTCCAACCGGTCAGCATTAACACAGACTTCTCCAATTTCTGGTAACCTATTCTCCATTTTCCCTCCCTCTCCCACAACTGTCCACCCCTTTCCCTCTCTATTCACAGAGCCATTCCTCCTCCCCCTGTTTGCTGCTGTGCCCTACCTCCTTTTTCCACCTATCACATAGAACCGTTAATTTTACCTCCTGCCTTTGGGACCGTGTTTTTTCCCCTCCCACTCTTCCCATACTATTTTGTTCAGCTCTTGCCAACATCTTTCCATACTTTGATGAAGGGCTCAAGCCTGAAATGTTGGTATGCACCTTTATCTTGGCAACAAAAAGGACATTGTTTGACCTGCTGAGTTTCTCCAGCATTTTGTTTTCACTTCAACCACAGTGTCTACAGACTTTTGTGTTTTACTTCCGAGATAGTGATTCTCAGGAATTTAAATTTGTTCACCCTCTCCATCTCTGATCTCTGATGATCAATAAATCATACACCTCTGGTTTTCTTTTCCAAAGTCTTCAGTCAGCTCCTTGCTCTTGGTGCCATTAGTGAGAGGTTGTTGTTAGTATACCATTCAGCTAAGTTTTCAATATCCCTCCTGTATGCTGACTCATCACCCCTTTTTATACAGTCTACTATGGTGGTATCCTCAGCAAATGTGTAAATGATGTAGTTGTTGTTCCAAACCACACAGTCCTAAAGTATGTGTAAAGCGAGTAGAGCAGGGGGCTATGTTTAGAACCCTGTGGTGCTCTGGTGGTGATGCAGATTGTGGAGGAGATATTATTGCCAATCCTCCCTTGTTGGAGCCATGCCCTGTTAGCGTGAGAGGTTGAAGATATCTATGAATACACTGGCCAGCTGATTAGCACAGGTTTTTAGAACTTGGCCAGGTACTCCATCTAGACTTGATACTTTCCTTGAATTCACTCTCTTGGCCGCACACCAATTTCTGATACTAACCATAGAGGATATTCAGAAAACCTGTGGGTTTGCAGAGGTTTTCCCTTGTTCTGGTGGTCAAATTATGATTATTATTGTCAAAAATGCTGTCCCATTGATTGCCTGCCAGGCTCATTTACTGTACCAGTAGAAGGTCTAACATGGCTCCTTCGATGTTTGGACAATCTACATGCTGCTTCAGTTAATCTTCCTAGATGAACAAAAACAAACTTTCCCCCATCTAAGTCTCTGACAACAAGGAAGTCCCAGGCAATACTGAGGAAATTAAAGTCTCCCACTATGATAACTTGTTACTTTTACATTTCCCCATCATTTGCCTACATATCTGTTCCTCTATCCCTTAGTAAATATGAGGAGGTCTATAGAGAAAATCTATCAGAGCAATCACACCTTTCTAATTTTTGGTCTCAACCCACATTGGCTCAGTTGATGGACCCTCCAGTATGTCCTCTCTGAATGCAGCTGTGACACTCTCCCTGATTAGTAATGCAACTTCTACATCTCTTTTACCTCCCTCTGTATCCCATCAAAAAAAATCAAAACCAAGGCTGCTGGTCCTGTCCCTCTTGCAGCTAAGTATCTATATTATTGCAACATTTGTCCACTCACCTTAAACAGATGTTCTCTACTATTTGCTATTGCCACCCTTGTAAAAAGGTGCCTGCTGCCCACCCTATCAATGCCACTCATAATCCTATATATCTTTATTGTTACCTTTTATCCTTTGTCATTCAAAACAGAAAATCCCTAGCTCTGTTAACCTTGCTCGTAAGACATTTGCCCATCCAGACAATATCCCAATAAATATCCTCTGCAGCAACTCGAAAGCTTATAGATTCTTCCTGTAATGAGGCAACTAGAACAGAACACAATACTCCAAGGGTAACTTAACCAGAGTTTTATTGAGCTGCAACTAGTAGCATTTGCAAACCTCTCTGCAGAGATATGGATTTCCCTCCAGTTTAGGCATAATCCTTCTCCTGCAAGCCTCAGCTGCCATGGAAGACAGCCTAATGATCATATATCTGAAAGATTTTGATTGAATTCAATATATGTCTTCTTGGAATTATTGATCCATCTATAGCCATCATATCAGTACCCAAGAAGAGGAAGGTGACCTGCCTCAACAACTATTGTCTAGCAGTACCTGCATCTACCATGATAAATTACTTTGAAAGGTTAGTTGTGGAGCAATTAAATTCCTGTATCAGGAAGAACCCGTCTCAGGAAGAACCTGTACACACTTCAGTTCTTCAAAACAGATGGAATCTTGCTGGCCCTCCACTCTGCATTAGATCTCCTGGACCAGAAGAACACGTCAGTTAGGTTGTTGTTCATTGACTACAGCTCAGCGTTCAACACCATCATATCAGAAAAACAAAATCAAACTCAGGGATATGAGAGTCTGTTCACCCCTCTGCAACTGGATTCTCAACTTACTAATCAATAAGCCCCAATCAGTGCTGTTGGCAACATCACTTCCTCCTCGCTAATCATCAACACAGGGGCACCCTAAGGCTGTGCACCTAGTTCCTTGCTTTATTCTCTATACACTCAGGTTAGACCAAGTTGGGCTCCAACACAATTTGCCAATGACACCACCATTGTTTGCCAAACAACAGAAAATGAAGAGTTAGAGTACAGAATGAAGATCAAAAATCTGATTGGGTGGAGGTAGAACAGCAATCTTGCTCTCAACATCAGCAAGATCAAGAAGCTGGTTGTGGATTTTAGGAAGGGGAGGCCAAGGGACTACACACCCGTATTTATTGATGGAACAGCAGTGTAAAAAGTTTATTTCTTGTTACATACATCACATCAGCAATAAAAATTAGCCTAGACGGTGTTATATTTAAAATATTTTAATTATTCATCAACAACTATATAACACCTAATCTAATTTAACTAACTAACATAAACTTAACTAAATTTATATACAATTATATAACTTAAACTCTAACTATGTGCAAATATATTGGTGTTTGTGGAAATTCCAAAGCCACTACAGCTCAAGGCTCTATTCTCGGAAGGCAGTTCCAAGTTCATTTTCGGAAATTCATTGATGACACATAGGTTTGCAATTGATGCGACACGCAGGATTTAAGATGGTTGAGTCACATAGGCCTTAGAATGGTGAGACATACAGGCTTTAGGATGAAATTAGCAGTTCCTGAAGTGGGTGTCAGAGACCAGGAGTGTCAGATCATTGACTACTCACGATACACTTGTTGAGGTGCTTCAGAGAAATGTCCTTTTTAGATGAGTGCCTTTTTCTGCAGTTAGAACCCTTTCCATGGTCAGTCAAAGTAAAATGCAATATTTCTTATGCAACTTTAAAATCCTTTTCATGGGTCAGTCGAAGTGGTTTCTCATTCCTCTGTACTATCAGGAGGAACTCTGACAATCTGTCTATAACCACACAAAGATGCCAAATGGATTTCTCAATCCCACAAAGAAGGTTAAAGAGCTCATTACTCTTGTACTGCTTCCTTAAGATGGACTTCTGGACAAACGATGCACTGTCTTTTTAAGAAGCTGTTCACATGGTCTTTACACTTGGATTATCCAGGGCTTTTATATATCCAATAAAATGAACATGATGTTGAAAGCTTGCTGCTCGTTTCACTGTCACTTCAAAATCCTGCAGGCAGCTTGTTAAATCTGTTCTCTTAAAGGGACAGTCCCACTCAAGTAAAATGAATTTAAAAAATGGGAGAACGTCACACTCTTCAAGTTCCTGGGAGTCCACATATGAGAGGAACTTTCATGAAGCCAGCACACTGAGATAACAATGAAGAAAGTTAATCTACTTTCAAAGAAGTCTGAGATTTGGCATGTCATTGAATACTCTATCAATTTGACTATTAGATAGGTACATGCATGTAAGAAAAATAGAGAGTTATGGGTGTGAGGTAAGTAAAATTAGATGGTTGTGGAATAGGTTTACATTGGTCAGCACAACATCATGCGCCTGTACTGTGCTGTAATGTCCT
This sequence comes from Narcine bancroftii, assembly GCF_036971445.1. Classification (NCBI taxonomy): domain Eukaryota; kingdom Metazoa; phylum Chordata; class Chondrichthyes; order Torpediniformes; family Narcinidae; genus Narcine; species Narcine bancroftii. Next base: position 56,858,171 of record NC_091470.1, on the reverse strand, counting down.
ATGTTCGAACGGTGTGTAGGAAAGTATATTGACTGGTTGCAAAGCAGCCTGGTTCCGTAATTTGAATGCCCAAGAACGTAAAAGGCAGTAAATGTAGCAAACATACCCAAGTCTGTCATAGGGTTTGAGCTCCCATTCTATGTGAGGCGCTGCCTCAAGAGGATTCCTTCACCCTGATCACAATCTCTTCTCGCTGCTACCTTTGGTAAGGTTACAGAAACTGGAAGTCTAGTATCTCCAGGTTTAAGAACAGTTTTTATCCTTTGGCTATTGGGCTCTTGAAACTCCCCTTACTACCCTAACCATAAACTACTCCAGGATCACAAATTGATCTGTCTGCACTATTGAAATACTATTTTTTCTTGCACTAACAATAACGGTGGATATTTATCTATTTTCCCTTTATATTTATCTCTTTCTGTACTAAGATAATTTAATGTATACTATTGTAGTTGGTATTTCTTACAAACTGTATCTGTTTGGCAATAGACGAAAGAATCTCAGTGTATATATAGTCTCTTTTTTTTTTCTCTTTTGGCTTGGCTTCGCGGACGAAGATTTATGGAGGGGGTAAAAAGTCCACGTCAGCTGCAGGCTCGTTTGTGGCTGACAAGTCCGATGCGGGACAGGCAGACACGATTGCAGCGGTTGCAAGGGAAAATTGGTTGGTTGGGGTTGGGTGTTGGGTTTTTCCTCCTTTGCCTTTTGTCAGTGAGGTGGGCTCTGCGGTCTTCTTCAAAGGAGGCTGCTGCCCGCCAAACTGTGAGGTGCCAAGATGCACGGTTTGAGGCGTTATCAGCCCACTGGCGGTGGTCAATGTGGCAGGCACCAAGAGATTTCTTTAGGCAGTCCTTGTACCTTTTCTTTGGTGCACCTCTGTCACGGTGGCCAGTGGAGAGCTCGCCATATAATACGATCTTGGGAAGGCGATGGTCCTCCATTCTGGAGACGTGACCCATCCAGCGCAGCTGGATCTTCAGCAGCGTGGACTCGATGCTGTCGACCTCTGCCATCTCGAGTACCTCGACATTAGGTGTGTGAGCGCTCCAATGGATGTTGAGGATGGAGCGGAGACAACGCTGGTGGAAGCGTTCTAGGAGCCGTAGGTGGTGCCGGTAGAGGACCCATGATTCGGAGCCGAACAGGAGTGTGGGTATGACAACGGCTCTGTATACGCTTATCTTTGTGAGGTTTTTCAGTTGGTTGTTTTTCCAGACTCTTTTGTGTAGTCTTCCAAAGGCGCTATTTGCCTTGGCGAGTCTGTTGTCTATCTCATTGTCGATCCTTGCATCTGATGAAATGGTGCAGCCGAGATAGGTAAACTGGTTGACCGTTTTGAGTTTTGTGTGCCCGATGGAGATGTGGGGGGGCTGGTAGTCATGGTGGGGAGCTGGCTGATGGAGGACCTCAGTTTTCTTCAGGCTGACTTCCAGGCCAAACATTTTGGCAGTTTCCGCAAAGCAGGACGTCAAGCGCTGAAGAGCTGGCTCTGAATGGGCAACTAAAGCGGCATCATCTGCAAAGAGTAGTTCACGGACAAGTTTCTCTTGTGTCTTGGTGTGAGCTTGCAGGCGCCTCAGATTGAAGAGACTGCCATCCGTGCGGTACCGGATGTAAACAGCATATGTATTAACAATCCATTTCATCGGATGCAAGGATCGACAACGAGATAGACAACAGACTTGCCAAGGCAAATAGCGCCTTTGGAAGACTAAACAAAAGAGTCTGGAAAAACAACCAACTGAAAAACTTCACAAAGATTAGCATATACAGAGCCGTTGTCATACCCACACTCCTGTTCGGCTCTGAATCATGGGTCCTTTACTGGCATCACCTATGCTCCTAGAACGCTTCCACCAGTGTTGTCTCCGCTCCATCCTCAACATTCATTGGAGCGACTTCATCTCCAACATCGAAGTACTCGAGAGGGCAGAGGCCGACAGCGTCGAATCCACGCTGCTGAAGATCAAACTGCGCTGGTTAGGTCACGTCTCCAGAATGGAGGTCCATCGCCTTCCCAAGATCGTGTTATGTGGCGAGCTCTCCACTGGCCACCGAGACAGAGGTGCACCAAAGAAGAGGTACAAGGACTGCCTAAAGAAAACTCTTGGTGCCTGCCACATTGACCACCGCCAGTGGGCTGATATTGCCTCAAACCGTGCATCTTGGCATCTCACAGTTCGGTGGGCAGCAACCTCCTTTGAAGAAGACCGCAGAGCCCACCTCACTGTCAAAAGACAAAGGAGGAAAAACCCAACACCCAACCCCAACCAACCAATTTTCCCTTGCAACCACTGCAACCGTGTCTGCCTGTCCCGCATCGGACTTGTCAGCCACAAATGAGCCTGCAGCTGACGTGGACTTTACCCCTCCATAAATCTTCATCCGCGAAGCCAAGCCAAAGAAAAAGAATTAACAATAAACTTGTTTTCAATTATTGCATCTATCACTGAAATTTCAATGGTGGTTGGTAAACAAAAATATATTACTTCCCCAGTCACCTGCCAGGTATGAGAGATGGGTTCTCCAAATTCCCAGTCACTTTGTATGTTAAGTCGCAGGTCATTCTGCTCTATCTCAGAGCAGGTTATTGTACTGTAGTTGAATGGGTCTTCAATTTGACCTTAAGTGCTGCAGCCTCAATTTTGCAGCTCTTCAAAATAATTTGAAGATTGATTTCAATTGTATTTTTTTTTAAATGGCACTAGAACAACTGTAGAACTGCATTATTGTAGAAAACAGGAGTAAATTTACTTATAGACTATATATTAATCCTTCATAAAAAGTTACTGTTGACAATGGGTATTTACTTTCCAAACAAAATTATGCTTTTCTTTTTGGCCTTATAGTAAACAACTGACATATTATATTTTTACTTCACATTTCTTGTAAAGGATGTAGTTTCACTGAAGCATTGCCCTGGAAATGTATGGCTATATATTTGAATTTGTATCTGTATTCATGCTGCACTTTCAGCAATTAAAGGACTGTTAATGTTATATCATTATGACTGGCAAAGCAAAAAAGTATAAGGAAAAAAAAACAATATTTGATGTCAAAATGTGAACAAATTTCTTAGGGGATGTAGCCATGCTATTGAACTTTTTTTTTAACCAAAAATGGATGAAGCAATAGACCAAGGCAGCAAAAAACAAAAGGTAAGGTAGTTTCTACTCAGCCAGAAACATTGAGCAAAAGCCCAAAGAGGAGTGGCGTAAGAGCGGTCTTGGCACTGGTGAACTGGATAATTTGAGTAATTGATTTGCAGGCATTGAAACTGTATTGAGAGGCATGTCTGAATTTAAAGAAATCGTTAAAGGCTTAATGCAAAGAAGAACCAAGTAGAAATAGGCTTGGTAAGTACACAAGATAAGTTAAAAGCTATAGAAAAAGATGTGAAAAAATTGAAGGTAGACAGACAAGGTCTGCTAGACAAAATTGACCACATGGAGAATTTTAGCAGATGCAATTATGTTGGAATTATTGGACTGAAAGAAGGGATCAAGGAGAGAAATCTGGTGAACTTCTTTGAAACATGGATCCCACAAGTGCTGGAGAAGACAAATTCAGAGGAAAAACTACATATTGAAAGGACTCACTGGACTCTTGGACCTAGTCTTTTCATAATCCTCGCAAGTAGTCTTCCACCTCGTTCGTGGTCTTGAAAAATCGCCGATTACCTTCAGCTATTTCAAACCTCAGAGTTGTGGGATACATCATCGAGTATTTCAAGTTTTTAGAACGCAAACTCCTTTCTTTTCTTATTCAAAGTAGGATTAAAATATTGAAGAAATAACAGTTTTTCATGGTCAATCTTGGGCGGGCGATTATTTTGCTTAGAGTATTCATATGCTGCTCCCAGAATTGTCTCCCGTTTCTGGTAACTCAAAAGTCTTACCAGGACTGGTCATGGTTGCTGAGAGCTGGCTCTTCTAGGTCCAAAGGTCCAGTGAGCCCTTTCAATATGTAATTTTTCCTCTGAATTTGTCTTCTCCAGCACATGTGGGATCCATGTTTCAAAGAAGTTCACCAGATCTCTCTCCTTAATCCCTTCTTTCAGTCCAATAATTCCAACATCATTTCATCTGGTAAAATTCTCCACGTGGTCAATTTTGTCTAGCAGACCTTGTCTGTCCACCTTCCATTTTTTCACATCTTTTTCCATAGCTTTTAACTTATCTTGTGTATTTACCAAGCCTATTTCTACTTGGTTCTTCTTTGCATTAAGCCTTTAACGATTTCTTTAAATTCAAACATCCTCTCAGACATGCCTCTCATTACAGTTTCAATGCCTGCAAATCAATTACTCAAATTATCCAGCTCACCAGTGCCGAGACCGCTCTTACGCCACTCCTCTTTGGGCTTTTGCTCAATGTTTCTGGCTGAGGTTACCAAAAAAGAAGATTGTGAAGAATGTTTACAATGGGACTAAGTAATAGTTGTATTTTTAAACCATCTTGCATTTATTGTTGAAAAGGAAATGTTATTGAAATGTTGACATAGAGCTCAGGAAAGAGCGAAAATTTGGGCAAAGTAGTAGCAGGGTGGAGACTCCAATCAATGGGGAAGAATGGCACCAGGAGAAAAGTATGTATAAAAGATGGTGCTAAAGGGAGGAGTTCTGCCTCCTCAAAAGATTTCACGAGCTATTTTCATGGGCTTTTGGGATTTCCTGCTTACTTAATCATCAGGGCAGGGACGTTGTATGTGATTTTTAAAGATGAAAGATCACCATATTATTTAAACAATTGAAAAGGTTTCATTGTTAAACAATATTTGTTTAAAAATTGGTATGGATAGAATGTTAAAATTTATTAGTTTTAATGTTAATGGGATAAATTGAACAGTGAAAAGGAAGCAGGTCTTGGCACACCTAAAAAAAAATTAAAGGCAGGTTTAGTCTTTCTACAAGAGACACACCTTACCAAATCGGAACATGCTAAATTAAAAAGAGGATGGGTAGGACAAGTAATATCGTCTTAATTTGGCTCAAAAGCAAGAGGAGTAGTGATCTTAATTAATAAAAATATACCAATAATAATAGAAGAGACATTAACTGACCAAACTGGAAGATTTATAATAGCACATTGTAAAATTTATGCAGAATCATGGATGTTTATGAATATTTATGCACCAAATTATGACGATGAAGCCTTGATGAAGGATTTTTTTTAAAAAAAGCAGAGGGAAGACAAAATACACTAGTTGGAGGAGATTCTATATTGAATAATTCAATATTTGGGGTGCTTGTATATCCAGGGAGCCAGCCCTCAAAAGTGTCATAAAAGAACTAAATTTTGAGTGTTTGGGTTTTTTTGGTTCAAAGCCTTTGAACCATTAAATAACCAAGTGTCTGATCATTCAAAGCTGTCTTGCCAGTTGGGATGTGCCCCCATTGCAATAAATATATTATGACATATTAACAATTAATTGAAGGCATTAGTATAAAATAGAATTAATGAGGCAGTTAGCTTTCTCCAAAGGGTCTGTGATTTTATTCAAATCAAAGAGATTGGTACGCATTATAGCCATCATGTGAATAAAATTGCAGATGCTTGAAATCTGAACATGCTAAAAACACATAGCAGGTCAGACAGCATCTGACAAAAGAGAAACAGAGTTAATATTTCAAGTCAACGGCCCTTTATCAGAAAAGCTCAATGATTGATTTTGTCCTCCCACTCCAATTAACAGTGTATTCTCAATAGTAAATAATGTTGATTCTTGAAGCCCTAATAGCATATCCTTATTGATGCATACTGACAAAGGATCTTTGACTTGAAACATTTCTTCATTTTCTCTTTTCACACATGCTGCCAAAGTAGTTGCCTATTTCCCTTGACTATGGTCCCCACCTACATATTTTTTTCCAGATTTTTGTAGGGCAAATCATGTTGACTCCACACTTAAAAGGTGTCTTATGAGATAATAACATTCTGTGAGCAGGCTTAAGACTGTACATTCTGAAGTCTCCTTTGGAAAAAGTTGTCAGCTTTTGACGTTTTTTCACCTGTCTGATAAGAGACATTAGTAAATTAATGTCATATCAACTCAACATGTCACCAGCTGTCTGATAAAGACATTTAAAAACTACTAACATTGGTTTAAATAATTAACAAATTAAAGTTGTTAAATTTATTTGGAAAGAAAACCCAAAAAAAAATTAATATCTATCAAAGCACTAAGCCATAATTCACTTTTTCCACATGGGTGACATCTTTAGTAAAGAGGAATGTGGTGGACATTCTATGCCAACCTGCTGTAATGCTGAAGGGCAAATGCAAAATGAAGCTGGATCTATTTAGGTCCTCCTTATTTTACTACTGGACTCAACAATGAATCAGGTAATAAAGCAAACAGTTATATGTGCATGCATTGAGCCCATAGGAAGTTTCGCACTGTCACGTGTGTGAACAAGTAATTTGGTTGGATTGAACTTAATGGTAATGGGGAAAATTGTTTAAAAAATCAAATTATTTCCTGGTGCTCAGCAGTCAAACCTCATTAGAAATGTTACAAATTTGTAGCAAGGACAAGGATAGTCCATTTTGTTTCTCTACAAATTGATGGAAATTTATTCGAGTGACATCCACACTAGCCTAGATAAGACCAAAAAAAATATTGTAACTTCTCTAACAAAATTAATTTCACCTCATGAAGCTTCTAAATTTACATCATAAATGCGATTTAATCTTGCAGCTGTCATTTGGGAATAGCAATTAATATCTGAAGGTTTTTGTTAATTATGTGATTTATGTTCCAGACATGAAACTCAACCTTAGAAGGTCATAAAAGAAATAAATGAAGTTAGGGTGTATCATAGCAGCAGATTGTTAAATGTTTCTAAGGAGTTATTCATCTATCTTGGCAGTACCTTGTATTGGCATTGCGGTATCAGTAACCAATCATTTTCAGGATTCAGGGTTCTTTTGGAATTCAGAATTCATACAAGATGAATTTCTCAAAAAAAAACTTTTAGCTAGAATATTAGAATAAGACTTGAAGCTGTCATTTAACTGTAGTTAACGCAAAAAATCAATGCAAAAATAAATTACTTCTTCAAAATGTGTGCTAACAAAATAAAATGGCTTTTTTTTCAGACATAAACACTGAAAAATAAGGCTCCACTTGAAGGAATTGCCATTTCAAAGGCCCAGCAGTTAGCTTTAAGAGACCACTTTCTTCACATTGGGAATGAAAAGGTTTGGGAGAGGAAGAGTATCACTCAAAGAATAGTAGAATTCACAGAAAATTAAGTTTATTTTTGGATCCTGTGATTCACTGGAAAGATTGGAAATAGAAGCCAAACACTTCTGGATGTCATGGAAAAAAAAGACATATGCAAGACAAGTTAAATTGTACTGCAGTTCTATTTCTCTTATATATTCCTTCTGTAACCAATTTTTGAGGCTGGTGTATATACTGCATATCTCAACGAGAATGGTACTCATCTGTGAAAACCATACAGAAAAAGGGAGTAAATTTAATGGAGGCATGGGGAGGAATTTAAAATGATTTGTCGCCAGTGAATGGTTTGAATTTCATCTACCATGTATAAGTGCCAAATATTTCCACTAAATAATCCATTGTTGGGAATGCAGTTTTGATCCATTAAATTAAAATTCAAAATTTAAAAATAAAATTTTGTATTAATTGTTCACTGAAAGATTGCTTCCAATGGAATGTTCATTCATTCCTTATTGTTTTTGAAAGCTACTGTCCACCATCACCCTGATCTCACAAAGGAAGTAATGACTCCTTTGCATTTATTATTGGTTCATTTCACTTTTGTAAGTTATACAAAGACTAGATCTTTTAAATATTAAATTTAAAATTTCCATGATTTATTAAAGTAAAGATTGATGTACATTATTAGCTGACAATAAATCCTTCCTAAAGAGGCAATTACTTACCAGACTTCTGGTATATAATGATATTAATTATAAATTATCACATCTTGTCAAGTATCTGACCTGCTGATATCTACAACCATCTGCTGTAAAGTGTGTTAACTATCTCAAATGTGTAATTGAAGGAACAACTGGAATATGGTTTTTTAAAAACATAGCAAATAATACTTTTGCTGAAAAACTTCATTAATCCAGTGCTCTTGGGACTTCATTGGTGCCAAACTAGCAGAATTTAGAGACTGTCAAATACTATTCTGTTAATACACTGACTCAATTTTAATTTACATTTTCTTGATTTTACTCAGGTGTATTCCAATTCTAATTCTGTGTAAGGAATACTAATATATTTTCCAGTGAACCTGGTAGTTTAAAGGGAATGCAGGCTATAAAGACCTAATAAGTTTCAAGGAAGCATTGAAGCCAGAACTAAGTGAGTTTCAAGGGAGTTTGAGAAAATAAACAAAGCAGATTTGAGTGAAGTACAGCAAACTGAGCCAGATACATTCAAAAGAATGCAACAATTGTAGCTTAAAGAAAACAAGGGTTTATAATAGATGTCTGTGGATAGTTTGTCTTCTGAGATGGAATCCATAGATATCTATTATAAAGCCACTGACTCCCACAGATCCCTGGATTATACCTCTTTCCAAACTGCCTCTTGTAAGGATGCCATCTTTTAGTCTTAATTCCTCCACCTTCATCATCTCTATACCCAGAATAAGGCTTTCCATTCCAGGACATCCAAAATGTTATTTTTCTTTTCATATCTCCTCCATTTATTGTAATTCACCATCCCACAAGGCAGAACAAGGAAAACGTCCCTTTGGTCTTCACCTTTCACTCCACCGGCCTTTATATCTGACATAGTACATGCCGAAACTTCTCCCATCTTCAGTGTGATTCCATCACAAGCCATATCTTCCCCTCCACACCCCTATTTGCTTTCCAAGACTTCATGGTCCACTTTTCCATTCCTATCCACCCTTCCATCCCTTAAGACACTTCCCACTTTAATTGCAGAATGTGCAATACTTGTTCCTATATCTCTCCCCTCACCTCCATCCAGGAACAGACCTTCCAGGTGAACCAGAGCTTTTCATTCACATGGTCCAAACTAATCTTCTGCTTTTGGTGTAATCAGAATGGTCTCCTCTGCATCAGTGAGACCAAATACAGATTGAGCAAACCCCCCACCCTCCACCCCATCTTCCTGAACACCTATGATGTTGTGTGTCTAAGCTTGAATTTCCTATGGCAAACTATTTAAATTCTCCTCAGTGTTCCCACACAGACATTTCTTTTCATTTGCCAAGGGAGGTCAAATGTAAACTTGAGTGTCACCACATCATATTTCTCCTGGACAGTCTTAAACCCAAATACATGAACATCAAATTTTCTAATTTTAGGAAACCCCAACTATCTGGTTGCACTGTTTCTATCTCTTTTTTACATACTCTTATTCTTAGTTTTCTCTCTAACTTCCCCCCCGTCTCCTAGTGGTCTCTCCTTCAACCTATCTCACCTCCTCTCCCACCTTCTGTCCAATGCCATGTCACCTCTTAGTCCCTCTCCAGCTTCTTTCCCCCTTCTTCTCTTTTCTCTTGAGATACTTGATATCATCCCATTTTACTTTAGTCTCAATGTTCCAACCTAAAATGTTAAATGACCATTTCTCACTGTGATTGCTACTTAACAAGCTGAGCTCCTTCAACATTTAATTGTTTTAAAAAATCCATTCCAGGACATATATGGGCAGTGAATGGGCAGGAAATCTTATGCCTGTGATCTCAAAGCACTGCACTTTGTTTCCTTGGTCAGGGTATCAAATGAGACCAGGATCTAAAATTTTACTATTTGATGACTCAGGAAAGGAGGTGGCGTCTGCTACTGGTGTCAGGGGACTTTTCATTGGCCACCCCTTCCCCTAATATAATTATGGGACATCTGAATTTTATTGGGGTTAGTAAAATGAAGAGAAAAGGCCACATTTCCTCGATGTGAATCATTTCTTGTTGGGGCTGGATATATTAGAACAGTTAGGTGGCAGACGTTTCCCACAGTCTAATTTTCTTGTTATTTCTAATATTTTTCTATACCATCTGGGAAAATATGAATAAATATTTCTGGTTTATTGAACAAATATTTCAGAAAATAAGCAGGAGCAATTGAAATTGGGGAATTGCTGCTCAATCAAATAAACACAGCAGCCTTTGAATAGAGATCAAACACTGTGCAAATGTAAGGAGTAAATCAGAACAAGTTTAAAGTTGAAATGGAAAAGAATAATATTTTTTGAGGAATATAAATTCAAATACTATATAATATAATGAGCATTTTTTCATCTCTCCATTTTAGAGTAAAACAAGAAGTCCATTGTTATTTATCCATCAGTCTGAATGATTAAATTATTTGAATACTGTTGCAAAAAAATCTGATACTGATTTTGATTGTTGTCAGAATGTAACATGTTCTTTTTGCAAAACAAACCCATAGCATTTTCTCTTTCAGTTAGCAAAAGCAAAAGGGATTTATACTGTATTCCGATATTAATTCTATGTAAGGAATACTAATGATGTATCTTTATCCAATAGCATCAATATTGTCTGTGAAAGTGAAAATAATCAGATACAAAAATAGAAGCATTTCAATGATTATTGATTAGGCTAGTAAATTAGAATAGAATGAGAATACAGCAAAGCAGAACTCCATTTAAAACTGTGCACTAATCTGTCGATTAAGTGTTACTTAATGTTCACCCCCACAGTGAATACCCTGCTGTGATCAATCCAAAATGATATAAAAATCTACTTAGCTCTCCATAACAAAATATCTTATAGCAAGTAGATAGAAAAAAGCAATTCTATGAGAACATACTTGATAATCAAACCAAGTGCTTATTCAAACACATTTCATTGCAAAAAGGAGCATATATATTCTCAGGATTTTTCATGTACAAAAGATGAAAATTATTGCTATGTATTGCCAATTAATAATCAAACATAGAATACCAAATTGATGTTGAACTGAATTATCTGAACATGGTAACTAACCCATGCTTATTGACCAGTCCCTTAAGAAGAACAAATAGTTGTAAAAAATGTTTAAAATGCTGTCTTGTATGTAACCATAAACCAGCATGAACTGCTTAGAAATTAGAACTAAACAGAGAAAATATATAAATAAGTTGGAATGTTACTGAGGCATATTAAACAAAACCTTTTTTGGAACAAGATTTGTTTGAACATTTCAGTTCAATACTGTCAGAGAGGATAGTGAGCTATTAGGTGATATTGTGTAACATTTTTAAATTATATTTAGTGGTTTCCAGGATATTTGACTACAAAATGGATCATATCTGATATATTGTTTAATTAAAATCTTAATAATAAATTATGGATAAAGCATTTGATATACAGATCTTTTCAGGATCTCACTAACAGAACAACATACCAGATCTTTGCAGAAATAAAGAAAATATTGATTTAGTTCAGCAATGGTTCTTAACCTTTGAGCAGAGCAACGGAAGAGTATTTCTCCATCCTGGCATTGATGCACCAGAAAGAATCCATTGATAGACAACATTAAAAATAATGTTTAACAAACAAAACAAATGCTGACATGTTAATTCATCTGAATAATTTCTCAGTCATTACAGTACTGAGTATTTTTATGGATTCCTGCAAGATATCTCTTTGATTCTACATAGAATCCTGCATTGTCACCCTCTCAGTCCATCCATAAATTATCATTCTCAAGTCAACAGAGGCACTCCACGATGCAGAATACTGGACATTCGGACCTAAACATGAAAAATTTCAATTCCAGAAGTGGGAATGACAGCGCAGCACATTTACATCAAGGTAGCACCTGACCATGTTTGGCACCACTGAAGAACTGTATAAAAAATGATGAGTGATCAGCAGGAAAGCTTTACACTAAATTTAGTCACAAATAGCACAAAGGAAAATGGTTACGGTTTTGGAGGCCAATAGTCTTTCTTCTGGCAAATCATTTTACATCAATTACTTCAGATGTGATTCATCCCCACTATGACATCAGAACTATGGCTGCATATAAGGACTGCATTATGTTCCATTGCAATTCTTCAATTAATAAAATAAGCAATAAGAATCACACAGGAACCAAAAATTGTTTATCTCAATTTACTACATGTCACCTTGATATTCAATGATTTTCCTTCACTGAACCAGCTATGATAAACATTTTTGTTATGAGAAAGGAGAGTGCTGGGAAGACAAAGGATCACCACAGACTACAGATATAAATAGACCAGCCAGGTAATTACTGTGACAACAAAAATAGTCAAAGGTTGAGTATCCTACGTTAATTTTTTTTTTTGCCTAGTCTCACTGACCTGCACCCATAGCTTCCATACCCCTCCATCCATGTACCCGTCCAAATTCTTTTTAAATGTTAAAATTGAGCCCGCATTCACCATCTCAGCTGGCAGCTCATTCCACATTCCCACCATTCTCTGTGTGAAGAAGTTCCCCTCAACCCTTTTCCCTCAACCCATGTCCTTTGGTTTGTTTCTATCACCTTAAACCTTCACTTACTCTACTTGTGGGCATTGTGGATATTGGATATCATGGAAATACACGTTTTCTTTAATAACTCCTCCCAAAACCAGCAACATTCACAGCCCAGATTGTCACAGGCAGCAATGTAAGACAAACCATTACCTCCAAGAATTTCTGACTTACAGCATTTATTAGCATCATTAGTTCAAAATCAGCAATTTCATTCTTAATGGCACTCTGAATGTATTTTCATCACGTGAACTGCAGCAATTCATGGACATTTTCCCAAGGTTAACTAGTCATGGGCCATAAATTTGCTCTTGCCAGAGAGAGCCATATCCTGTTATATTACAGTAAGCATCTAAATAAGTTAAAAGCTTAACTTTAATTTTTCAGTCATCACAAACTTTAATCAATCACAATAATGGTGTTTAGGTGCATTGAAGGCAGTGCTATTATATGGTGAAACAAAAATAGTCACAAATTATTTTGCTTAATCATGGATGATCTTAAACATTGACAAAATAAGCTTTTAAGGGGCACATTTCCAATTCAATACATAAAGTTCAGAATTCAAATGGATATTTTACATCTTTATTTTTGTATATGCCAACAGATCATATTTATATTGCATATATTTTAATTATCAAGACAGAATAAACATACATTTAACCAAAAGGATACTCATTAATCAGTTTTGGGATAATTAACAAGTGTGTTCCTTAACTGTTTCTTTAAACCAGTGAGTATAAACTGCATGCAGTGTTTTCAAGTGAATCTCAATGCATCCATCTTTAAAGGTAAGGATTTTTGTTCTACTTTAAGAATAAAGCAATAACTATTCATCAGTGCAAAATAAAGGCAGCTCATATTCAAAATACAAGTGAGTGTCTAACTTATGACTGAAAACACTTCCTGAACTCCAAGACCAACCACTTTAAAAAAACTGAGTTCTTTGTGACACTTACCTGTAGAATATGGCTTCCCAAATTCCGTTCAAACATATTGATAGCGATGTTACTTGGACTTCTCCTGCGTTGTGCTCCTAAAGCTATATGAAGAAAAGATATTAAATATTAAAATGCTTAATTGATAGATTTAATGGATGGCAACAAATCTATTTCAATTTTGTAAAATGAGACAAATATATCTGCCTGAATTTGATCATACTGTGAAAAAGGTAAGGAGGAAAACAATGTTTGATAATACTGTTGACCAATGTCATCTATGCTCCAAACAAATTTACAGAAAACCAATATTGAAGTAATGGATGCTTTAACTGAGGTAAATTGTAAGTTTACTGTTCAAATAATCTTTATGTCTGAAGGCCTTCCTTATTTATTATCCAAATGAAAGATAATAAAAAACATACATCTGCACTCAAAAACTAAATCAGTTGTCAGCAATCAAGCTACATCAATGGGAGAAAAAGAATAGTCAACATTTGAGCCAAAACTTTTCATCAGAACTGAGGGAAGTTAGTACAGAAGCAGTGTAAAGAGGATATGGTAAGAGGGGTGATGCAAAGGACCCACGAGGGATTGGTGAACCAGGGGCCCATGTGGGATATTATGAACAGAGACAAAGAAGTGATAGGTGCCAGACAAAAAGGTCAGTACTGCCGCAAATACTTAAACTATTCATAGTTCCACAAATATTAGGATTATCAGGCTCCAAGAATATACCCACTCTAAAAAGATGGTAAAGTAAATACAAAAGACAAAGTTGAGACATTTGCAACATTTTTGAGCCTAAAATCCTGAATGGATGATCTCTTTAGTCCTTCTGAGATCATTACTTCACAGAAACCTGCTTGTGAAGTGATTCATTTGATTCACTTCATGTGATATCAAGAATATCTCAATGAATTGAATGTGATAGAGGCTCTAGACCATAAAGGAATCCAGCTACAGTGTGAAATGTTACACTCCCAAACTATCTTTCCTCTGCCAAACTTTCCAGCGCAGCTTCAAAACTGTCATCCGCCTGACAAATTGAAGAATTGCCCATGTATTACTGCTCACACATAGTTGGCCAACTCTAATCCAATTAAATAGCAATTCGTCAACTTACAAACACAAGAAAAATGATGGAAGAAGTAATATTCACCCACTCGGCAACTTGATCTAAAGATCCTCAGTTCTGGTTCTGACCCCACCTTGTTATTAATTTGTTTTAAACAAGGATTAAAAAGCTGAATTCTAGAGGTTAAGATGGCAGCAGCTGACCTTAATACCCAAGACACCACCTCTCTAAGGTTGGCATTAAAGAGCTCAGGTAACGTTTATCCTTGAGATTGAGAGGAAAAATTCTTCACTAACTGGATAACATTATCTAGCATGAAGCAAGATATCTGTACCTATTAAAGGTTAATTATCTCAGCCCTAAGACAACAGGGCATGATTTCTTCACGAGAATATTCAAGAAACAATCTTTTTGTTATTCTATTATTTTATTCTTGATATAATTTAAAAAGATTTATCCTTAATTATCCTTGAGAAAGTGCTAGTAAGCTGCCTACTTGAATTTCTGCAGTGTTTTTGGTGTATACATTCTGCTGTAGGTAGAGCTCTAAGATTTATACCAAGCTACGATGAAAGACCAATGATACGTTTTCAAGTCAGGATGCTGTATGACTGAAGATAATCCAGCAGGCAATATTGTTCCCATACGCCTGTTATGCTTGCCTCTTTTGCTTGTAGAAATCATGTGTTTTGGAGGTACTGTTACAAGTGCTGAGCTAAATAATACTAGTGCACTTTGTAGGTGATACATTTTGCAGCCACTATGAACTGGATTGTATGGAATGAATGTTTTGTTTGGTGGATCAGGTACCAATCAATCTTCTTTAAGTTTTCATTGGTGATTTGTCCATTAGATTGAGTCATAAGCACAGATATTCACAGATGATTGCACAGCGTTAAGTTTCATTTTCTGCTTCTCATAATGCAGCAGTCAGTACACACCTGCAACACAACCTCACCAATAAACAGACTAAGGATGATACTTGACAATTAATATATACACTTTGTAAAACACAAGTGTCAGGCATGACAGTCTAACCACTTACCCTTTACATCAAAAGGATAACTTCAGTGAATCCATTGCTATCAACATCCCGTCACATAAATAGGCTATGAGATGAGTAACTGACTTCCAGGTTCCTTAGGTACAAGCCACATAATGAATGTGATAGAATATTTTCCATTTGCCTGGATGACCACAGCTTCAATTATACTGAAAGAGTTGACATCATCCAGAAATAAACACCCTGCTTGATCAGTGCCCTATCTTTCACAGTCATCTACTTCCTTCTTCATCAGTATATGGTGACTGTAGTGTATACTGGCTACAAGTGGCGCTGCAGCAAGTCTTCAAAGACAAGGGTTGCAAAAGCCTTGGGCTCATTGCAGGCTAACAAATCACCAGAGGAGGATGGGTTCCCGGCTGAATATTATAAAGAATTTAAGGATCTTTTAATGCCCCTTATTATGGGGGTGGTGGACCAGGTAGTGGCGACACATACCTTCCCAGAGTCTTTCTCAACAGCAATCATTAAAGCGATCCCAAAAAAGACAATGACTCAATTTCATTATTGAATGTAGATTATAAAATTAAACCAAAGGCATTGGATAACAGGTTGGCTCAATATTTACTGAGATTAACAAATCCAGACCAAGCGGGATTTGTAAAATAGAGACAATCAGCACATAACATACTTAATATAGTGCATCTGGCACAGTCAGGAGTTGACCTGGGCGTGACTGTAGCCCTGGATGCAGAGAAGGCCTTTGACAGATTGGAATGGAACTTTTTATTTAAAGTATTTAGAAAGATTTGGATTGGGACATTCATAACCTGGGTAAAGATGCTATATCATAAGCCTCAAGCTAAAATTATAACGAATGGGCAAACATCTCCAGTGTTACTGCTGGGCAGGTCCAGTAGGCAGAGCTGCCACTGTCCCTAATGTTGTTTATATTGGCTATTGCAGAAGCCATTTGGCGTGATCCAGATATAAAGGGGTTCAGAGTGGGCCAGGAGGAGAATAAAATCAATTTATTTGCTGATAAAATGCTAGTATTGGTCAGGCTGAGGAACACACTGGAGGATTATGGCAAGATCTTAGGATATAAGGTAAATCTGGATGAGCAAAATTATGCCCTTGACAAAGGACTATAGACAATGTCAACAAGGGAGCAAATTTAAATGGCTGCAAGAGGGGTTCAAATATTTGGGGATAAATGTGGATAAGGAATTTTTTTTTTTTTTCTTCTTTGGCTTGGCTTCGCGGACGAAGATTTATGGAGGGGGTTAAAAGTCCACGTCAGCTGCAGGCTCGTTTGTGGCTGACAAGTCCGATGCGGGACAGGCAGACACGATTGCAGCGGTTGCAAGGTAAAATTGGTTGGTTGGGGTTGGGTGTTGGGTTTTTCCTCCTTTGCCTTTTGTCAGTGAGGTGGGCTCTGCGGTCTTCTTCAAAGGAGGTTGCTGCCCGCCAAACTGTGAGGCGCCAAGATGCACGGTTTGAGGCGTTATCAGCCCACTGGCGGTGGTCAATGTGGCAGGCACCAAGAGATTTCTTTAGGCAGTCCTTGTACCTTTTCTTTGGTGCACCTCTGTCACGGTGGCCAGTGGAGAGCTCGCCATATAACACGATCTTGGGAAGGCGATGGTCCTCCATTCTGGAGACGTGACCCATCCAGCGCAGCTGGATCTTCAGCAGCGTGGACTCGATGCTGTCGACCTCTGCCATCTCGAGTACTTCGACGTTAGGGGTGTAAGCGCTCCAATGGATGTTGAGGATGGAGCGGAGACAACGCTGGTGGAAGCGTTCTAGGAGCCGTAGGTGGTGCCGGTAGAGGACCCATGATTCGGAGCCGAACAGGAGTGTGGGTATGACAACGGCTCTGTATACGCTTATCTTTGTGAGGTTTTTCAGTTGGTTGTTTTTCCAGACTCTTTTGTGTAGTCTTCCAAAGGCGCTATTTGCCTTGGCGAGTCTGTTGTCTATCTCATTGTCGATCCTTGCATCTGATGAAATGGTGCAGCCGAGATAGGTAAACTGGTTGACCGTTTTGAGTTTTGTGTGCCCGATGGAGATGTGGGGGGGCTGGTAGTCATGGTGGGGAGCTGGCTGATGGAGGACCTCAGTTTTCTTCAGGCTGACTTCCAGGCCAAACATTTTGGCAGTTTCCGCAAAGCAGGACGTCAAGCGCTGAAGAGCTGGCTCTGAATGGGCAACTAAAGCGGCATCATCTGCAAAGAATTATGTAATTTATATAAACACAGTTATCTCCCTTTGCTCTAGAAGATTGAGGAGGACCTTGATAGATGGAGAACCATGCCCATAACTTTGGTGGGCAGGGTTAACTGTATTAAAATGAATGCGATGCCAAAACTACAATAATCTATTTCAGTCATTCTATTGCCCCAGGGCTTCTTTAAGATGCTCAGCAGATGTATCAGGAAGTTCTTGTGGAATGATAAGGTTGCTAGAGTCTCCAAGGAAAAATTGACTTGGGGTTATGAACTGCGAGGTCTGAAATTGCCAGACTTCAAAAAATACTATTGGGGGTCCAGTTGAGGTTTATCACTTCTCTATATGAGGGACATGCTATCCCCCTCCTGGGCACAAATTGGACTAACACGGTAGGAGAAACCATAGCAGGAGAGTTAATATATAAGTGGGACAATAAATTGATATCAAGGGAAATTGATAACCCCCATATTAAAATGTAATTCAAATGTGGCAAAAAATAAATTAATGTATAGGGCTAAAGATGGGGTTGTCTCGTAAAACATACTTGTCCCAGAACAAATTAATACCTATGACTGATAATAAGATCCTGGACCCTGGGTGCCAGAAGGGGAGTAGGTGTATCAGGGATCGTTATGAACGGGGGTTGCTCATGTCATTTGAACAGCTGAGGAATAAGTATGATTTATCGAATAATACTTTCTTCTGCAATATTCAGTTAAGATTTTTCTGAAGGGATTATTTGGGACCATCTATGGCCCTACACATGTGTAGTAACATGAATATTCTAATTCAAAAGGGGGGGAATACACATACATTTATCTCTATAATGAATCTTCTATCCAAAGTGAGGGCCCAAAGGTGGGCTTAAATGAGGTGAGGGAAAGGTGGGAGTCAGACCTGTGCATAACAATCCATGAGTAGTGCTGTCATTAAAGCCAGATACAGGTTGGTGGAATATAATTTCTTGCATCAACTGTAACTCACACCACAAAAATTATACAAATCCAAACCAGAAATATTTAGAAATGTGATTTAGGGTGTAGTGTGGAGACTGGAACCTTTATGCATTCCATCTGGCAATATACAAAGGTGAGATCCTTCTGGGAGGACCTGGGGGACATTCTGAAAATAATTACAAAGGTGGATTTTCCACAGGATCCGGAATTGGACCTTCTGGGAAACATTATGGACATGAGTTTTAAACTGTCCAGATACCAAATTCGGTTGCCAGGAAATATATAGCGACCACGTGGAAGTCCGACTCCCACTATGGAATACGGAAATGCAGAGTTGCATTCCCCGGAGAAAACCACATACAATTTAAGGATGAAATATGACACCTTCATTAGGGGTTAGAACCCTATCTGCAACACATTAGTACGCAGATATAATTATACCCCTTCTGAATAAAAGGAAGGCAAAAATTTGTGCCAATAGTGGAGAGATTAAGATAAATGAAGTGGGTTGTGGCTCTTGTTTTTTGTTCCTTATCTTTTTACTTCAGGTTACTTAGGGCTTTTCTTAAGTTTCTATAGGGGTTTGTGATTTTACCAACAATTGTTTTTTTGTATTTGTTTAAATTGTATAATTTTTTTGTGGTATTAGTCTATCGTGGGGGGGGGGGGTGTGGGTGGAGAGGGGTGGGGGATAAAAAAGCAGACTCTGAATGTTAGATACCATTGTTGAGAGATTGTGTTGCTTGTATGGATTTGTGTGAGTCTGAAAATCAAAAATAAAATATTTTTAAAAAGGGTTTCAGGCCTTTGGGAACATAAGTCACTCAAATTCCCTTTTAAATGAAAGATCAATCTCATCCATACTGCTTTGGCATCGACGGGAAGGATAAAATTCCTGGAATTTCTTAACAAACAGCAATGTCAGTATACCTTAATCACATGGACTGCAGCAGTTCAAGTAAATAGTTAACACCACCTTTTCAAAAACAATCTTGCCAAGGCAGCAAGTCCTGGATTTTTGCCAGTAATTCCCACATCGTAGAATGAAAAATAGTATTAAGCTCTTGGTGCAACATAATTGAGAAGTACAGGAAGCAGCTTTTACCAAGCACACCAATTTATTTTCAGTTCAAAAAAAGCATTTCTCTGACTAAATCAATGAATCTGCATTGCAAAGTTTTATTTTCACCTTAATGCCTCTGAGTGAGATTGCTAATTTATTGCCAATTTCCAAGCAGATTTATGAATCCACATCAGGAAAGAAGAAACACTTTTGCTTTTAACATTAGTGGGACTGGTGAAATGGGGGTGGGTGGAAATCAAGTCCTTCAATGCCGCTGGTCAGGTTTCATGACCTTGCAACCTCACTGTGAATTGTTTAATCTCCAATATTTACATAATCACCAAAATAACTAAATACTCCTGCAATCATCAATATAGTATCAGGAAGATCACTGAATTTCCCGAGTTGGATGCAATTAAACTACAATTTTTAATAACATATGCTGACACAATCGCACTTTGACTCAAGCACCCACCATCTTACATAACTACATCCCAATGATAATCAGGTATCCCCAATTTTTTGCTATTTGGGGTATGAGATGAGATTCAGAGTTCAAATTGGGTGTGGGTCCAGGGATGGATTCTGAAGTGTTCAACTGCAACTGATGAAAGTAGATTGAGAACTTGCTTGGTGTTTTATCATTAAAAAAACACACCAAAATGCTGGAGGAACTCAGGTGACATTTTGTGCCTGAACCTTTCTTCAAGGAATATTAGCAGAACAAGACAGAAACAGGAAATCTCGGAAAGTCTCAGAATTCAAACAATGGGGGAGGAATCAAGACCAACAAAAGGTGTTAATTGGATATGATAAGGGATGAGGTAAGAATTTATCATGTTTGTGAGAAAGGAGATGGAATGGAGAAACAGAGATAGGGAAAGGCCATGGGGGAAGAAGGGGGATGGTTTTAACAAAGCCAGAGAAGTCGATATTAATGCCATCTGGTTGGAGGGTGCATAGTCAGAAGATGAGGTGTTGTTCCTCCAATTTACTGGTGGTCTTAGTCTGACAGATATGTCAGCAAGGGAATGGGATGGAGAATTGAAATGTGTAGCCACTGGGAGATCCATGCTATTGCAGCGAACAGAGCCGAGGTACTCAACAAAGTGATTTCCCAGTCTGCGTCCATTATCTCTGATGTAGAGGAGACCACTCCGGAACCACTGGATACAGTGGATGATCCATCCAGTTTCAGAAGTGGAAGGACTAGATGGGACCCCGAGTGGTGGTGAGGGAGGAGGTGTGAGCATCTCCTGCGGTCACAGGGGTAGGTCCAGGAGTGCAGTGCTGTCAGAGCATACTGGAGCACCACTCCAGCATCTCTGTAAAAAAAAAAGATTGACTTCTCCATGAATGAGGGAGATGTGATAGAATTTAGTTGGAATACTGTCTGCTCCCTAACTTTCCATTTGGCATACAGGCATTAGTGAATCACTAATGGTGGCGAGGCCAGATTGCAAGTTGAGGGAATAATTGGAAGATATTCTCTACTGCACCTTTACTCCAACATACATGAGTGAGGACCCTGCGGTCCTACTATCCTATGATACTTACACAGAGGGATGTAGTCATCTGGTTGGGGGTGCACAGTAGGGTACTGGCAGCAGAGGCTACGATATCCCGTCTCGTCCGCGTTTCATCCGTTATTATCAATTCAGCTGTGCTTGCCTCTTACAGAATGGATCAAACCAATAACAGTATTCCAATGAAAATTAGCCCTCAAGTTGTCAGAGAGGAGAGGCCTTTGCTGGGGTCATATTTGTACTGGTGAGTTTAGAGAGAGAAAAACCCGGGAAAAAGGGAGAGCCATGTGATATGGGGACAAGGTGTGGGGGGGGGGGGGTGTTGTCATAAAAGGCACTGGATAGCAAGGGGAAGAGAGAAAGCATGGGTTGATAGAAGCATGGGATAGAAAGATAGGGAATACAGAACCGAAACTGAGAGGGAACTTAGGTAGGTGTGTGTGTGTGTGTGTGTTATGGTTGGGAGGAATGGTGGGGTGAAGAGGGAAAGAGAGAGACCTAGGAGAGAAAGTACTGAGTGATAAGGAGAACCAGGAGAGAAGGAGACACCTGGGATAGTGAGAAAGATAAATTGACAAGGAGATAAGGGACAATGAAAGAGGAGACTTGGGATAGACTGAAGAACCCCAGGAGAGATAAATATGATTTAGAAAGAGAGCATCTTGGGAAAATGGGGAGATGGATCAACAGACCTTGAATAGTGTAAGACTTGGGTTACAGGAGAAGATCAGTGAGGGAGATATGTGGGATGGAGTGGGTCCCAGAGCATGGATAGAGTGAGCTAAAGGACAAGAAAGAGAGAGAGAGAGGAACCTAGGATAGATAGGGAGAGGGAAATTTCTAGAGAGACTCAAATCAGGTGGGGGAATTTGTGGGGAAGAATGAACAAAGGGATGTCATAGTGAGAGAGAAGGACAAATCTAGTTTGGAGGGAGACCTGGCATAGATAATTGCAAGAGATGCAGGAAAGAAAGCGAGACTCATGGAATAGGAACAATGAGAATTATGACCTGAGGGTTTGGATGGAGGAAGAAAGAATGACCAGGAGAGAGAAGAGAGAGAGAGAGAGAGAGAGAGAGAGAGAGAGAGAGAGAGAGAGAGAGACTCATGATGTGGAGTGATAGGACAAACTCAAGGTATGTACAGAAAAGAGATGAAATTTTAAAGAGGGAAATGTAGGAGAGACCTGAGAAAGCAAAGGTCAGAGACATGGCATATTTTGAGGATTAAACAATGCTTTCCTCACTGGAATTAATCTATCAGACCTCTGCAGATAATTAGTGAGTGAATAATCTTGTTAATGTCTTAACTATCACTATATTTCTGTGGAGCTCTGGAATTCAAATATTTATTTCATCTTGGTTTAGTGCTTGACATATATACATATATAATATACACCCAATTTATGTACCTGCTCATTTACTGGGCAACTTCCTTGCTCCATTCATGTTATAAGAAGGTACAAAGATTGGGTGTGACAAATATAGAGAGGGGATTTAGGAAATGGCAGGCATTTTGTCAGCTCCGATACCTAAAAAATTAGCACTGCCATCTGAGTAGGTCCCAAGAGGACGATGGTGGGGAGGGAGGAGTGAACAAGGAAGTCACGGAGGGAGTGGTCCCAGTAGAAGGCAGAGAAGGGAGGAGAGGGGAATATGTGTTTAGTGGTGAGATCACATAGTAGGTAGCTAGGTGGCGGAAATGACGGAGGAGGAAATGTTGTATGTGGAGGCTGGTGGGGTGGTAGGTGAGGACAAGAGGAGTCCTGTCCTTGTTGCTTGTGGGAGCGGAGAGGGTCGGGTCAGATCTGAGGGTAATAGAAGATATGCAGGTGAGCACTGAGATGATGATAGTAGAGGGAAAATCACATTGTTTCAAGAAGGAAGATATCTCTGATAATCTGATATGGAAGTCCTCATCCAGGGTGCAATGGAGATGGAGTACTTGAGAAAACGGAACCAAATTTTTACAGGTTGGGAAGAGGTGTAGTAGAGGTAGATGTGGGAGTTGGTGGGTTTATGGAAGATGTCTGTGGAGAATTAATCTACTGAAATGGAGTCAGAGATATCAAGGAAAGGAAGAGTGTTGTTAGAGATGCGAGAAGTGAATTTGAGGTTGGAGTAGAAGTTGGCAGCAAAGTGGATGAAGTCAATGAACTCATCATGGGTACATGAGGCAGTATCAAGGTAGATATCAATGTAGCAGAGGAAGATTTGAGGGGCCTTGCCTGTGTCGGCTTGTAACACTGATTGCTCCACGTAGGCAACAAAAAGGCAGGCATAGCTGGGGCCCAAGCGGGTACCTATGACCTGCAGAAAGTGAGATGAGTCAAAGGGGAAATTATTGAGGGTAAGGACAAGTTCTGTAGCCAGAGAAGGGAGGTGGTGGAGGGGGACTGGTTAGTTCTATTGTCCAGAAAGAAACAAAGGGCTTTGAGGACTTCAGTATGGGGGATGGAGGTGTATAGGGATTGGATATCCATGGTAAACATGAGGTAATCGAGGGCATGTGACGCATCCTGGATGTAGGTGAGGAGGGACTGAAGTAGGGGACAAAACAGAATCGAGGTACCAATTTGGTGGGGCAGGAACATGCAGACATGATGGGTCTGCTGAGACAATTAG
The DNA here is from genome assembly GCF_036971445.1 of Narcine bancroftii. Taxonomy (NCBI): domain Eukaryota; kingdom Metazoa; phylum Chordata; class Chondrichthyes; order Torpediniformes; family Narcinidae; genus Narcine; species Narcine bancroftii. The sequence continues at coordinate 56,834,288 of NC_091470.1, read as the reverse complement.
GTTTGTGGATCTTGGGTAGGAGGTAGAAATGGGTGGTATGGGGTTGGGAAATAATAAGGGTGGAGGCCATTCCAGGGAGGTGACTGGAAGAAATGGGTTCAGAGATGGAGTATAATACAGTGGTATGATGAGTTTGGTGGGGTCCTGTTGGAGGGTAAGAGGAGGTGTCTGAGAGTTGTCATCTGACTTTGGCCTGATAGAGGTCAGTGTGCCAGTGTTTTATCAGTTTTTTGCTCTCAACAATTCTAAAACATTTAACATTTTGACCTATTTTTATTTGATCTTTATTTATAATACTATTAAACATACTGTTCAATATTCAGAAAAATGATATTTAAGTGGATATAATATTGGTCCACTTTCTTGTAATGCTAGAAAGCTTTTAATGTTGGACAGAGAAGATATGGCAAAGTTGCTTCTCAGGGTCAGGGAGTCGAGGATAAAAGGGCATAACTTCAGGATTAAAGGGTGCCCATTTAAAACAGTGATGAACCTCTGGAATTTGCTACCATGGGTGGCTGTGAAGCCTGTCATTGGGTATATTTTAGGCAGAAATTGATCATTATCTGAAAAGTTAGTATCAAAGGTTAAGGGGAAAGGCAGTAGAGTGGGAGAATGGACCATTTCATGATGAATGGCGGAGCGGACTCCACCTTTACAGTCTTCAGCTTTTTGAGCACCTTCTTATCTTTCCTCTCTCCTGTCCTCTTATCATACACAATTAACACATTTTGTCTGTGTTCTGTACTCCTCCCTTTCAGTAACTTTGAATATCAATTAATTCACAACTTGGGTTCTGAAATTTATCAATAAATTTATCAATAAATTATAGGCCTGGTCTTTTAACACATACACCTGCCTTTTTTTACTCATACCTTGAGGAATGTCTCAGGGCCGAAACATCAGAAATATACATTTCCCTCCTATTGATGCTGTGAGTCCAGCTAAATTCCTCCAGCATTTCTCTATTTTTAATGGAATTAGGTCAAGCCTATGTCTCTTAAAAAAGATACCCGAAGAATTCATGAGGAAATAAGGAAATTATTTGTTACCTAGAGGACAGTAGTGGCCTGGAACTCACTCCTTTGTGTTAAAGTCAAGAACATCATAAGTGCTGGATGTGATCTCAAAGATGTGCTGGTTATAAACCTGGTGCTGGAAGGAGGGATTAGGATGGGTAGCTTTTTCATGACCAAACATGCAATCCTCTGCACAGTAAAATTCCTTTGATTCTATGGTTTGTCTGGAATGATTCTCTATGTTACAGTCTTACTGTAAAAGACTAGTCTTAAAAGATTTATAATTTAATATAATTACAGTCAATAAAAGGAAGAAAACTTTGAATATCAATTAATTCACAACTTGGGTTCTGAAATTTATCAATAAATTATAGGCCTGGTCTTTCACATGCCTGTGTGCAGTAAATACACATAGAAAGGATGAAGAAGAATTTGTGGCAAAAAAAAACAAACTGGTCTGCTTAAGATTTCACACATTAACTTAGAAGATTGGTATTGCCATGCTCCCCACTAGATTTTCAGGAAAGAAAAACCTTTTTTTCCCCAAATATAAACTTTATTCACAATAAATTATTTACAAAAAAAACTGAAGTCTTTTCCCATCCTTAGTGTCAGATCCATACATTTCCATGTTCCATGTTCAGTGCCCTCCATAAAGTTTGGGACAAAGACACTTTTTTTTCCCCTTTATTTTTCCCTGTGCTCCACAGTTCTCAATTTGTAATCAAACAATTCACGTGATTAAAGTGCACATTCCAGATTTTATTAAAGATTATTTGTGTACATTTTGGTTTGACCACGTAGAAATTACAGTACTTTTTTTTAATACACGGTTTCCTCATTTCAGGGCATCATAACATTTGGGACATTGCTATGAATATTAAAGTTGTCATGTTTAGCACTTTGTTGTATATTCCTTGCAGCACTGACTGCTTGAAGTCTGTGGTTCATAGACATCACCAGGTACTGAGTATCTTCTCTGGTGAGGCTCTGCTAGGCCTCTACTACAGATCTTACTTGTTTCAGGGGCTTGACCCCTTAAGTTTTCTCTTCAGCACATGGAACGCATGCTCAATTGGATTTAAATCAGGTGAATGAATTTTCCAGTTTTTAGCTTTGAAATACTTCTTTGTTGCTTTAGCAGTATGTTTGCGATCATTGTCTTCCAGTAGGATAAAGTATCACCCGCACTTCTTCCCTGGATATGGACAGGAGAGAATCATCAGGGGACTTGGGGGTGCATGGTGGTGATTCTTTCTTGTTCTTGTGATCGACTCAGGCCTAGAAGGCATTGGGTTCATCAGAGAGTGAAACTTTGTGGTCTCCTTCTGCGCTGGATTTGGTTTTGTAGCAGGTTATGTCATTTAGGCTCCACCCAAGCTGTGAGGTATCCCTCGTGGTTTCCATTTTCATCTGGAAACTCCACTTCGCACCAGACCTTAATTTACACTTTCTGGAGATCCAAGTACTCAACATCTACCTTTTTCCTTCTATCCACTTTGTTCATTATATCCTCAAAGTATTCCAGTAAATTTGTCAAACATGACTCATCCTTCCTGAATCCAGTTGCATCTGCCCAATGGAACAATTTCTCTCCAGATGACTCACTATTTCTTGCTTATGAAGCAATTTCCTGACTACAGGAAACTAATTGGCCTATAGTTACCTGCCTTTTGTTTATGTCCATTTTTTTAAACAGTCGCATGTCTTCCAATCCACCAGCATCTGCTTAGAGTCCAAATTATCACAAACTCATCCACATTTCTTTCAGTGCCCTGGGATGCATTCCATTAGGGCCAGGAGACTTCTCCACCTTTCAATCTACAAATTTGCTCAGCACTACCTCTTTAGTGATAGTATCAAAGTTTTCTTAGTGGTTCTTTGTTGATTTTTCAAGTTTTCACAATCTTCCAGTTTCACAATACTCATGGCGACTTTGCATGTCTTTCTTTATTTTCTTCGTTATCCAAGGCTGGCTCTCCCCATCATCACTGATCTTCCTTTAAACTGGAATATACTTTTGTTGAGCATTGTGAAAAATTTCTTAGCAGGTCTTTTACTGTTCCTTGACTATCTAAACATATAGCCCGAGTTCCCAGTCTATCTGAGCAACTCCTTCCTCATCCTGTTGTAGTCTTAAGTATAATACACTGGTTTTAGATCAAATTATTGCACCCTCCATTTGTATGAGAATTCTGTCATACTGTGATCACTTTTTCCAAGTGGTTCCCTGATTACAAGATCATCAATTTTACCTGTCCCATTGCACAGGACCAAATCTAAGATAGCTTGTTACCTCGTCGGCTCGGTAATACGCTGATTAAGAAAGCTATTATAGATTCTCTGAAGTCCTCCTTAAGACTGTTTCAGCCAACTTGATTCGCTCAATCTATTGGCCAGTAACAGTTCACCATGACCATTGCTATTCCATTCTAACGTGACACTGTGACGGCACACATCTCTCATGGCGAACTGGCCCCACTTGCATCGCTGCGCCAGTGGGGAAGCTGCAGGTAGATAGCGCCATTGGGGGAATCTCAGTGCCTCATGGCTTAGGCCAAAATGCGCGCCTCGGACAAATGTGATGATTCCAGTGAGGGGCAGAGCGCACAAAGTTTAAATAAATCAGTTCAACTGAAACCCCTCAGCATCTTGTGGTGTTTCAGAGTTAGTAGCTGCTGCTACAACACCTAGTTTTAGTTTTAGAGAGAGATGAAGTTAACTTCTTCAGATTAACAGCTCAACATTTGAATGTGTACAACAAGGATTTTACATACTACTTGAGAGTTTGGTCCGGAAAAATGATCTTCTATGGAATGGTAAATTGTGTATGACAAGCTTTTGCAAGAAGGCAGCTAAATGCACAATAGTTAAAACAATCAGTATGAAATGTGCATTTAATGTATTACTCCATTATTCTGCATACACAATGAAGAAAATTTGCACATTATTGACAAAGGAGCTGATGCAAGGAGGAAGGGCTTCTCCAGCATTAATTAAAATAGCCAGTGCTCAGAAAAACACATTTAAAAAAAGCAATGTGATTTTCCCAATGATCTTCAATAGCACACACAGTAAGGTCTTCTTTCTCAGGAAAGGGATTGACCACTTCAATTATTCCTCATGTGTGCACATCAGAAGGACAAAGTATTTTTTTTATTTGGTTTGATCATCTATGGAGATGTATTCATCCAGAACTTCCATATTTGAAGACAACATTCAGCAAATTGGCCTTATGCTTGAAGCTTCACACAGCATGAGGTCAAATTATAAAGTTTCCACTTCTCATGTGACTCACTGTGCAATACAGTGTCTTGTATGTAAATGGAAAGAATCTCAAGATTTGCAATAGAGGTGTCACGTGATAGAGTAGTGGCTGGTCGAGTGGAACCAGCCCTCTCCAGAGAAAAGAGAAAAAAGTTTGAAAAAAACAGAGCTCAATAAACATAAAATACAGGAAGAGAAAGTTACAGAGAAGAGACAGAAGATGGCACCCAAAAGAGAAAAAGTAAGAATAACAGAGAAAAGGGAAGAAGGAAAATCACTGGAGAAGAAAGAAGAAGGTTTTACCTGCACATTGGAGCAGAGCCACCATGGAGAGGAGCGGCCGATCTCCGATGTTGATGAGTCCCCAGAGGAGCGATGTCCTCCCGACCGGCGGACTTCAAAAATGGTTCTCAGAGCCAAGAAGAGGTGCGCTACTGCACATGTGCGAAGAGTTGCGCATGCGCAGTGCGCAAGTAAAAGAAAAGGTTAACGCCGGCGGGAGGGGTCTCAGCTGAGGAGTGGCCAGCTGTGGAGCAGCCAGCTGAGAGATGCCCAATATCAGGGCGTTCGGCTGGGGGAAGTAAGCAAGAAAGAAGAAGAGTGGTGAGAAAGAGAATGAAGGGCTGGAAGAGGGTGAGTGGCAATGGGGTGACTGGCAGGGGGACGACCTGTGGCAGGAGGCCCAGCAGCGGGCCGACCTGCAGCAGGAGGCCCAACAGCAGGAGACACAGCAGCTGGAGGCCCAGCAAGGATACAGAAGCAGCTCACCAGAGAAGGATGAAGATATACAGATACAGAGAAGAGAAGATGACACAGACATAGATACAGACACAGGAGGAAGAAGACCAAGAATTTCAAAGGAAAGAAGGTAAAATAGAAGGACAAAATTTAGATAAAGCCTTTTCTGAAGAACAAATTAGGTCATTAAAAGAATGGCTATCATTAGAATTTAGTCAATCAAAATAAAAATGAAAAGAGCTGAAGATAGATGCAAAGCTTAGAGTTGGTCATGACTGAAATCGGGAAAAGAGTTGAAAATGTGGAGGAACGAGATGCTGCTGTAGAAATGGAGATAAATGATTTAAGAGGGAAGTAGGAAGAGAGCGAAAAAAATGAAAGAGACACAAGATTTATTGTCATAAAAAATTAATGTATTGGAAAACTACAGTAGGCGAAACAACATAAAAATAGTGGGCCTGAAAGAAGGCAAAGAAGGGTCAGATATGAAGGAATTTATAAAAGGATGGATCCCAAAGGTACTGCGAACAACAGATTCACATGAAGAAAAAGAAAGTGAAAGGGCGCATAGAGCACTAGTACCAAAACCAGCACCACTTCAAAAACCGAGATCCATATTGGTAAAACTTGTAAGATATACGACAAGAGAAAACATACTGGAGCAGGCTAGAAAGAAGGTTAGAGAAGACAATAAGCTGTTGGAATATAAGGGACAAAAAAATATTTTTTTACCCAGACATAAGCTTCGAACTTTTAAAGAAGAGGAAGAAATTCAACATGGCGAAAACAATCTTATAGAAGAAAGGTTATAACTTTATATTAAGACATCCAGCAGTACTCAAAGTATTTATTCCTGAGGAACGGAATAGACTGTTCTCGGACCCAAAGAGACCCCAAGAATTTGCTGAACATTTGCAGGACAGAAGAGAGGAGGAGGAGTGACAAGAAGGAAGTAAAGATAATGTATATATAAAGATTTAAAGATGGATAAGAGAAGGGTAAAAAAAAGAGAGAGCTTGTATGTATAGGAAAATAGTGTTCTCTGGGGGAGCTGTCGGGGGGTATAATGGTCACTGCGAAATCGATTGACACTTGCGAGTAAGTTCACAAACTGAATGGAAAGGGGAGTTGTGGTTGCCGTCAAGGGACAAGGGGGAATCCAAGGAGGGGAGGTTCATTTGGGGTTAAAGGGTTATTGCTTGTGGGGATTGTTGGGGTATTTCATGTCTTATGTGCATTGTCATATATTGAGATTAAAAAGGAAAACAAAAAACAATAATGGAAAAAAGGGGATGGAGGGGGTGAAGAGGTGGAAAAGAAGTGAAAATAAAGATATAAGATAGCCACATTGGACTATATGACTATAAACATTAATGGAATATATAACCAAGTTTAAGTGTATCCCACTGGGAAAAAAAAATCCCATATAATTTAAAAGACAAAGTTACAATGTTTGAAAAAACCTGGGAACCATATATGGAACATAACAGAAAGAGGAGGCCTCGGACCACCACCACCTAAAATGATAAGAAGGTAAACACGATCAGATTTAATGTGTATAAGTAGATGATACGTCATTTTTGTTTGTATTCCTTTTGTATAAAGATATTGTTTTATTGTATTTTATATGTGCAATATTTACTGTTTTTGGAGGGGGTGGGAAGGGGGAAGGGAGGGATGGGGAAAAAGAGAAAATGTCACTGTGAATAGTTAAAGAGATGCATCTGTAAATATATTGATTGATTTGGTTCATAGTGCGATAAATAAAGAATTACAAAAAAAAAGATTTGCAATATTCACACAATAGGTGCAAATCGTGCAATGCATATCGTAGAATCAATTCCCAATGAACCTGCTGGAAATTGATGCCTAACCCCTAATGCTCTGAATTTACTGACCAGTTTGCATATTCATAATAATGCACATTATTATCACACCTTTAGTTTTCCAGGAACATTTACCAATGACAGTTTAGAAACTTCAACAAAATTGTACTATGATGGATGTACTTTTGAATGAAATTCTGTATGAATGAGACTGTTTTATGTTAACATGGCATGGATACCTTAGCATACAAAGAAAGATGAAATTTAATTTCTAGGCAGTTAATTATTTGAGCAATAACTCAGAGAAGATGAGTTGAAAGAATGTTGTCCAGTTCTCTGAGGATCCAGTCTCTTGGAATACACCACAGCTTAATATTTTTGATTTTTAGCTTTTGTTCCTCCTTATACAGACAGTATTCTATCAGCCTAGATGACATGATTTTGGGTGTCCACTTTCTCCATTTATTTCAGTTCCTTTGCATTTCAAATTGGAAATCAACAAATCAAATTTGTTGATTTTCATTAAACAATCAGCAATGTTTAAATGTCTATAAGTTTTTCCATTGGCACGTCATATTGCATTCAAAGTTTTGTTGCAATGATTCTTTACAATGGCTTTCCAACACTTCCAACTTAATCTCTTTTCAAATATCAGACAAAGCAACCAACAAAATTAAAAACAATCAAGTATAAAAGAATCCAGTATTTACTCCATGATGGTTATACCCCAACCCCCACACACCCAAAAAAAGACCCCAAAGAAAATTATATAGAAAGAAAAGCAGAAAAAGATAAAAGAAAGCAGGATCTTGAAACTCCCAACCCACAACAATATCATTAAAAGTAATGCAACAACTCAGGAAAGCAGCTTGATACTCGTTTCTCAAGGATAATGATCACTGTGGCTTTGCCACCTACACATCGCAACACTGAATGAAAAACTGTTCAGGTTATCCTAAAGAATAAGATCAGACTTCCAGAGTTAGACTGCTTCTCCTCATGCAAGTTGTGTCTGGTATGGCAGAATGGATTCATGCAAGTTATATACCATTAACAAACGTTGGTAGTATTATTTTAAGGCAATTATACTTGTAATATATTTTTATGTTGGTCAATGAAGCATTCAATTTTCTCAACACTGAGAAAAACATATATTAATGAAAATATGCATGAGTAATTTAATGAAGATGCCTGTCTTGTTATCACTTACATTATATCTACTTTAAAGTTACCACCTGTAATCCCCAACATATTTTCCTGAGCCCGTAAATGTTGCTTTTTTTAAATTGTCTTTCATTTGCTGAGGATTTTCCCTAAGAACATTTATTGTTTACTTTTAAAGAATATTCAAGAGATGGAGAATGAGCTGAATGCCATTGGGGTAAGATAAAAACAACAGATGTTAGAAGGTTGAATTTCCCATGTGAAGATGTTTGTTGATACTGCTAATTGAGTGGATTTTTTTAAATGTTAGTGGCTGATGCATGGCAATAATCTATCAAGACAAAATGATTCCAATTATCCAAATAGGAGGCTGTGCACTAACTTTAAGTTGATTAATACTTTATTTTATTGCATTGAGACTTCAATATGAGTGAGTACAAATGCCAACTTTACTTGTCTAGGTTTCATTTATCAAGTAGAAACAGCTACTTGAAAGAAGAGTGGATTATAACCAAAAGTTTTTGGTTATAATAATTTTTCTCTAGCTAGTTCTATTATAGATAATTATTCATTCCCAGCTTCAGAATGAGATGAAGGTTTTGAGGGATGGTACAGATTTTGTATTAAAATTTTTAAAGATTTATTTATTTGAAATAACTTTTCAACAATTGAAAATTTAAGCTTTCTACTCGACATTTGTTTAGATATTTGCAAATTAGGAATTTTGTTCAGTCTACATAGAATATTTTTTCTTGAATCGCACACTGAGATATTTTTGACATACTTTTTGATCTATAATGTGTTCACAGTGAATTGATATCATGTATTTATATTGATTTATTGGATTTAAGACTAGCCACAATGATTAAGATTAAAAATGATTGGGAGTATGATGCTAACATATCTTTATCAGATTGGTTTGGTCAACAAATTTTCATTTTGTGCAAGGCACTCTTTATTATAATTTAAGGTGGAATACAACGTACAATGCCTAAACTCAAATTATCCCATTTCTATGAGGATGTTGATCCACTTTGTGAAAAGTAAAATTTTTGAAGCCTCACTGATTCATATGTTTTGGGAGTGTCCTAAATTAGGAAGATATTGGCAGAATATTTTTCATTCTTTGTCAATTATTTTTATCCTTAAATTACATCCATGCCCTTTAACTGTCTTGTTTGTTTTTTCACGCAAACCAGATAAACTTTTATTGGCATCTCAAAAGAAAGTTTTAGCTTTTAACATGTTGATAGCCAGATGGGTAGTTTTAATGAAATGGGAAGATGAACTCTCACCGACTCATGGACAAGAGCTACATGATGTAATGACATATCTACGTTTAGAGGAAATTAGGTATAATATTAAAGATAAAAAGTTACAGTTTGAAAAGTTACGTGGCCCATTTATAGAATACTGTCATAATTGACAGTTTTAGATGATTTGGATGTTCTAGTGCTGATCTGTCTGTCTTCTGGAGGTCCTGACTTGATCAAACTGTATTTTTCTTGTAACCTTGATTAGAGGGAGGGATTAGATTAGTATTAGCTTTAGAGTTTTTTTTTTACATAAATGGATTTATGGGGTTTAATTATCATGATCCTAGATGATATCTCTTTTTTAGATACTATATTAAGGTATAATGAGGTTAGTTATAATATTATTTAACTGATCTATATGCATAATCATTTTAACAAACAATCACATTTAACCATTAGGAATGAAATTTAAAATTTGTTGTATTGTTCATTTCATTATATGCTAATGTATAGGTTATCATATTGCTTTGCTATATTAATACCTTGTATAAGGATTATTATGCTAAATAAAAATATTGTAAAAAAAAATAAATAAGAGTGGATTGTCTGAGGAGATTTGGTTTGTCACCAAAGAATTGCAAATTTCTGCAGGTGTACCATGAAGAGCATTCTGACTGGTCTGATATGGAGCTGCTAATGCACAGGATAAGAAAAGAGTACAGAGAATGCAGACAGGTCATCATGGGCATCAGTCTTCACTCCACTGAGGACATGTTAAGAAAGCAGCGTCTATCCTCAAGGACCCTCACCACCTAAACAATCCCCTCTTCACACTGCTACCATCAGGAAGGAAGTAGAGGAGCCTGAAGATTATCACCCAACAGTACAGAAACACCTTCTTCCCTTCTGCCATCAGATTTCTGAATGGACAATGAACCACAGACACCAACTCATTTTATCCTCTTTTGCACAATTTAAAAAAAATGTAATTTATAACAATATTTGTACCTGTAATGTTGCCGCAAAACAACAAATGTTGTGATATGTTCATGACGATAAATTCTGATTCTGAATTCTGCAGACATGAGGCCCAGCTATGCCTGTCATTTCATTACTTCAGTGAATCCTGATGGTTTCTCTGGGAATTTCATGCAGAGACATGTGCTTAACTGTGCACCAAGCCTTGAAGGCACACTCCCCATGGCAACTAAATTTCAGTTATGTATTTTAGGATGAGAATCTTGGAGACAGTCTTTGCAGGTGAAAGGAACAGTGCCACAAGCCTCAGTGATCAAGATTTTGAATCATTATATAGGAAATTGATGTTAGGGGGAAGGATCATGTGCTGGGGAGTGGGGAGGTATATGTGAGCATCTATTCAAAATGAGTGACATTTTTAGTCCAGGACTAAGAAACATGGGAGCAAAGAGCAATACCAAAATAATACAACTTCAAAGTAAGTTACGGTAAGATTTACAGCCCCCAAAAGTACTGCTTATTGAATCTGGCTTTACTTACAGTACATTTTTAACTTCAATAACACACAGAATTACCACATCATGAATATACATGCTCACATAAGAGAGATTCAGGCACTAAAGTCAGGACATGGTGGATTATTTTTTTCTGCTGTTATCAGGCTGATGTGTGAGCTAGCATAGTGGAAGCTACCAAGACAAGGGGAGATTTTTTTTGTGCTTGCTGCTTTCACCATGGTGCATCCCCCTTATGGGTAGAGGGGCTATGCAGACCCTTAAAGCCTGGGGCCTCTTGTACTGTTCCAACAAAGCCCAACAGAATAGCACATCATATCACACATTATTGCATATTATATCATATCTGGGCCTAATGTTGGATTTAACAACTTCAAAAAACCAGCCAACTTGCATCATATGTATTTCTAATCTATAGTTCAGATACAAGGTCATCGATCTATAACATTAACTCATTACCCTTTCTCAGCCAGCACCATTGCCACTTATAACATTCAGTCTCTCTTGGTCTCCATAATATTTATGATATTCTTTTTGCTTCCTGGACCTCTCCTTTCCTACAGTTTAAAATATATTCGATTTCCAACTCTTCCATGTTCTGATAAAAATGTATTGCCTTGAAACATCAAGCCTACTTCTCTCTCACATTCAGATTTCAGATTTATTGTCAAAGTACACCCCGAGAAAGTACACATACAACCCCGAGATTCTTTCTCTGCAGGTGAGGCAGAATTACCACTTATTGGTAGTGCAAAACAAAAACTGTACAGAGCACATACATGTAAACAAATAAAGAACTGTAAACAGATAACAAATGTAAATAAATTGACTGTCCAATAGAGAGAATTTTAAAAAAATCAATAAAATGCACAATTAAGTCCTTAAATGAGTCCTTGATTGAGTTTGTTATTGAGGAGTCTGACGGTGGAGGGGTAGCAGCTGTTTCTTAACCTGGTGGTGCGAGTCTTGTGGTACCTATACCTCTTTCCTGATGGCAGCAGTGAGAACAGAGCATGTGCTGGGTGGTGTGGATCCTTGATAACTGTTGCTGCTCTTCGATGGCGTTCCTTGTAGATGTTCTCAATAGTGGGGAGGGTTGTCCTGGGCTGTGTCCACTAAATTTTGTAGGGCTTTACTGTCATGGGTATTGGTGTCCCCATACCAGACCATGATGCAGGTGGTCAGCAAACTTTCTACCATACATCTGTAGAAATTTACCAGAGTTCTGGTACCATTCCAAACCTCTGCAAACTCCTGAGAAAGTAGAGTACCATTAGTGTGTTGGGTCCAGGAAAGATCCCCTGAGATAGTCACTCCCAAGAACTTAAATTTGTTCCCCCTCCCTACCTCTGATTCCCCAATGATCACTGGGTTGTACATCTCTGGTTTTCCCTTCCTGAAGTCAACAATCAGCTCCTTAGTTTTGGTAACATTGAGTGCAAGGTACACCATTCAGTTTTCAATCTCCATCCTATTTGCTGCTTCATCACTTTTCTTTATACAACCCACTACCATGGTATCATCAGCGAATTTGTAGGTGTAAAGTGAGTAGAGCAGGGGGCTAAAAACGCAGCCCTGTGGTACTCTGGTACTGATGGAGATTGTGGAGATGTTTTTACCAATCCTCACTGATTGTGGTCTGGAGGTGAGAAAATCCATGATCCAATTAAACAGTGTACTGTTGAGTCCCAGGTCAGCTTTGAGGGGATGATGGTGTTAAATGTCGAACTGCAGTCGATAAAGAACATCCTGATGAATACATCTTTACTATCTAGGTGTTCCAGGGCTTTGTTTAGAGTCAGTGAGATGGCATCTGCTGTCAACCTGCTGCTGGGATAGGCAAACTGGAATGTATCCATGTCACCACTCAGACAGGAGTTCCACAGATGCTGTCTGGGTGACTGAGTCCTTCCAATGTTTTTCATTTTTATTTTACAATGCCAGTATTTGTAATAATTTTCTATTTATAAAGTTAAATCTGCTCAGAATGAATGTCTAACATTTGTTCTCTTCATCAAAGCATCCCTTTCGAATTCTTCTGATGAATATACCTCAGCAGCAATGTTTACTGCGACATTCTCAAAAAGGAGCCATCCATGCAGAATATTTGTGCACCTCTTTATTTTGTTATTGTGGGAGATCAATATGAGAAGAACACCTTCCTCTGGCCTGTAGTACCACTCCATCCCAGGAGGAACTGGTGGATGGTGAGAAGTAAGAAAATGAGCAATATCACACACGGGCTGCAGTCTGCTGAAGACAGATATCGGAACCGAGATGTGAGAGGGTGATGAGGCCGCTCTGCTATCAGGTTTGGATCTGGAGCTCAACTATTTTTTTCCCCCACTCACATACCACTTTAAGTAATCCCTTACTAACCACAGAGTACCAACACTATACCGAGCCATTCCATGACCACACTTCAACAAGTCTGATCACCTAGCTGTATTTCTACTCCCAGCATAGAAGCAGAGACTGAGCTCCAGGAGTGAAGATGGCGATAGTATGGTCAAGGTAGGTGGACAAGCATCTGCTTTGAATCGGCGAACTGAACCATATTCAAGGACTCAGACTTGAATGAATATGCAACATGTGTCAACAACTTAATCAAGACTTGCGTGGACAAGTGTGTGCCCACATGCACATATCCAGAATTCCCCAACCAGAAGCCTTGGATGAATCAGAGGATTTGAGGAAGGATATATTGGCTTTGGAGACAGTCCAGATGAGGTTTACTAGGTTGATCCCTGGGATGAAGGGGTTGACTTATGATGAAAGATCAAATCGTCTAGGGTTGTATTCGCTCAAGTTCAGAAGAATGAGAGGAGATTTTATCGAAACATATAGGATTATGAAGGGTATGGATAGGATAGATGTAAGAAGGTTTTTTGAGCTGGCCGGGGAAACTAAAACGAGAGGACACAGCCTCAAGATTCGGGGGAGTAGATTTAGGACAGAGATGAGGAAAAATAGTTTTTCCCAGAGAGTAGTGAATATTTGGAATTGTCTATCCAGGGAAGTGCTTGAGGCTGCTTCATTAGACATATTTAAAATTCGGTTCGATAAATTTTTACATGATAGAGGAATTAGGGGATATGGGGAGAAGGCAGGTAGGTGGATGTTAGGTCATAAATTAGATCAGCCATGATCGTATTGAATGGCGGAGCAGGCTCGATGGGCCATTTTTGGCCTACTCCTGTTCCTACTTCCTATGTTCCTGTGTTCCTATTCACAACCTGCTGAGGGCGAGATCAAGGGCATTTAAGACCATGCATTCAGATCTCTACAAAAAGTCCAGATACAACCTGTGGAAGGATATCTCTGTAACAAAGTGGCAATTAAGGAGGAAGCAGGAGCCAGAGATAGATACAAGCCGGCTACAGCAGGAAGTACATTAAAGCCTACAAAGTGAGGATAATCATCTTAGATGGCTGTGATGCTTCATACCTAATGAGCTGAACACCCTCTATGTTCGCTTTGAGTAGGAAAACACAACAGTGCATTCCAGAATCCCTACAAAGGCTGAGGACCCTGTGATATCTGTCTCTGAAGCCAAAGTCAGAATATCATTCAAGAGGATGAACCTTTGAAAGGTGTCAGGCCCTGACAGCATACCTGACAGGGTAATGAAAATCTGTGCCACCAACTAGCTGGAGTCAGCACATGTCCTGATAGCATGGACATTTTCAACCTCTCACTGTGGCAGTCAGAGGATCCCACCTGCTTCAAAAGGGCATCAATCATCCCGGTGCCCAAGGAGAGCAGGGTGACCTGCCTCAATGACTTACCCCCAGTAGCACTAACATCTACTGCAAGGAAATGCTTTGAAAGGTTGATTGTGGACAGAATTAACACATTCCTAAGCAAAGGTCTGGACCCACTGTAATTTTCCTATCAACACAACCATTCCATAGCAGACACAATATCACTGGAGCTCCACTTAGGTCTGGATCACCTCGAAAACAACAACTCATACATATGGCTGCTCTTCATCAATTACAACACAGCCTTCAACACCACTATTCCCCTCAGTGCTGGTCAAGAAGCTACAAACCCTGGTCCTCTGCACCCCCCTCTGCAACTGGATCCTTGAAGACCACACTCAGTATGAACTGGAAACAACATCTCCTTCTCACAGGAGGTGTGCTTAGCCCACTACCTACTCACTGTACACCCATGACTGTGTGGCCAGGCACAATTCCAATGCTATCTCCAAATTTGTCAATAACACCATGGTTGCCGGCAGAATCACAAACACCAATGAGGAAGTGGACAGGAGGGAGTTAGATCAGATCAATGAGTGATGTCACACCATCAAACTTGCACTCAGCAATAGCAAGACCAAGGAAATGATTGTGAACTTCAGGAGGAAATCAGGAGAACACGAGCCAGTCCTCAATGAGGGTCAAAGACTTCAAATTCCTGGGTGTCAACATCTCTGAGAATCTGTCTTGGAGCCTCCACGTCAATGCAATCATGAAGAAGGCATGCCAGTGGCTATACGTTATAAGGTGTTTGAGGCGATTCAGTATGTCACCGAAGACTCTCAAGAGTGACTCTAGTCTGGTATGGAGGTGCCAATGATGAGGACAAGAAAAAATTCCAGAGGGTTGTTAACTCGGCCTGCAACATCACAGGCTCCAGACTTTACTCCATCAAGGACATCTACAAGAGACGGGGTGCTAAGAAAGCAGCCTCAATCCTCAAGGACCCCCATGACGCAGGCCATGCCCTCTTCACTCTGCTACCATTGGGAAAAAAGTACAGGAGCCTGAAGACATGCATTCAGCGACACAAGGAGAATGTCTTCTCTGCTGCCATCAGATTCCTGAATGATCAATGAACCAAAGACACTGCCTTACCTTGACTTCTCTTGCACTATATTCATTTATTTTTGTAAGGTGGTTTACATACATTTTTGCACTGCTGCAAATCAACGCATTTCATGACTTGTTAATGACAATAAATTCTGATTCTGATTTAAGTAAAGCTGCTGTCTCACAGCTCCTGTGAGCCTAGTTCAATTCACATTTCTGATGCTATTTGTGTTAAATCTACATATTCTCCCTACGATTTCATGAGTTACCTTGCAGGTGTTTCTAATTCCTACCTTATCCCAAAGTATGATGACATGTAAATAAATTTTCTACTGTAAATTACCTGTGGTGTTGGTCAGGGGGTGATAGAATTGTGGGGAATTCATGAGAATGAGAGGGAGCATAAGGTGTAGGGGAAACGTCGGGAAAGAGATGAATGGAATTGCTGTGATGTTCAGTATAAGTTCAGTAGGCTAAACGGGATCCCTGTCTGTCACAAGAAAATATGAAATATAGGAAGGTCACTGTGCTCTTACACCTGATACCACTCAACATTTCTTCAGACACTGGCACTAAGAAAGAAGAGGAAACACAAATGAAGTCTACACTGCATCTGGTAATAACTGCCGAAGTAGAACAATCAGAGGGAAAATATGGCAGAATGTAGCCATCTTAAATTAGTCTATACGCCTTGGACAAATGAAGATTCTTCCAGAGAAACCTCGGAGCCTAACCAGCAGACTGCCCACAGCCAGAGAAGTGTAGCATATTGTAATGCCAGTCCTTCAAAGCTCTCCTATAAATGAGATGTCACAGAGGTGACTTTATTCATTAAAAATTACTAATAAAATACATTTATTTCAACCAATTGTTTATTGTTTGACTATTAATTAAAATGGCAATAATAATTGAAATTTTTGTTTCACTTGGACAACTGATGATAATATTGATAATACAAGTGCTTGGTGTTGATGCTTGTTATAATAAGTCTTTGCTGTTCACCGTGCTCCTCTCAAAGAGAAAAGCGTTCCAAATGATTTCACCTCCATTCTGTATCTAAAATAACTAGCACAATTCATTGGTATTTCTCTGGATTAATATTGTAATACTTATCCAAATGACCACTACCTTGATAAGGACCTGTAGGTGGTAAGACATTATATTACATAATGATTATTGAACATAATGTCTGAAGTCCAGTTACATTACACCAGTTATTGAAAAATAATTATCCCAGAGAGCTTGTCATCACTGAATTTTGCTATGATTGGCAGGAAATGGATTATGATCACTTAATACTTTGAGGAAGATGTCACGTTTTCATTGTATTAATATCAATAGGTTAGAAAATTATTCAAGACTCGATAAGCCCTTTGCTCAAGGCACAAGCACAAGGTACACTTTGGGATTTATTGTCCAAATCATATCAAACAATGTTCCTTCTAAATAATAATATATCCAAGAAGGGAAGTCACTTAAAAATACTGATACTTCCAATTTTATATAGGGTTGGGCTGTCGAACCAGATGCAATCTTGACTTGAACTGCTTAGCCATGGATGCAGCAGATGCAACTTGACAATTATCAGAAAATCTGATGACCTCCTAATTTAATTGAGTAGGATTATCCTGTGCCAGACTACGCACATCTTGGCAATAATCAGCACACAAAGGAGTCAGATAACTGGCCCTCACTCGTTCACTGATCACTTCCTCTTCTTTATGACTGCCTGTGGAAACCTATGTGTCAAACTGTTTTCTGCATTACTGAAATGAGTTAGCTTTGGTCTATGAAAGATATTGATCTGCTCAGGTATGAAATCAAAACACAACCATGGTCAATCTAAATGTGAATGTGAAATTACATTATTTCTAACCCATTGTTGGCCATTTTCATGATTTTTTTGGAGGGAAGCTAGTTGAACATAAACAATATACATACCAAACAAGAGTGAATTCCATCTTCAGGCATCTCCACATTAAGCTCTGCCAAGTGAAAAGTTTCAGATCCATCCGACTAAATGCAAAATGAGCCACTTGGCTACCACTGGCTTTGTTGCGTCAGCTGCAGTTTTATAAGTAGAAATTGTGGCATTGGCAGAACTTGAATTTTCTAATGGAATTAATAGCCCATCAACACTGACTCACATCTGGAGAGGAAAAGTCCATATTTCGAGGGTATATCAATTGATCTTCAGAGATGACCAGTAAAGTTACATTTTCAGTGATGCTTTTGAATGTTAATCATATTCAGTGTTATAGCACCTTGAAGATCTCTTTTAATCAGTGGATGGTGTGAACCTTAATCAAGACAAATGAGCACTGGGATATTTACGACTCTATAACAGATTGCCTCATAGCCTTTTGGCTTTGGCATACTTTCAGTACTAAATGCTGTCACTAGATAAAAGCATTTAATTGCATCAGTAAGACATAACATTATTGCAACAAGATTATGAATATACTGCACCCTTTTTTATCATGTGTTATATTTATTATTAAATAGTTGCATTTCATCATATTTCAGAATATTTGACCTTTGATAGTAGTGACAAAATTCTCAACGGCATCTCTCCAATTTGCCACACATCTGGAGCCAAAATAATACAGCAAGGAAACAAGCCCTTCAACCCAACTTACTATAATGCACCAAGGCACATTCTTGAACTATTGCCATATGGCTCATATACCTCTAAATTTTTTGTATCCATTGATCTACTTTTGTTAAAATTGCAATTAAATCCATTTCTACCACTTCCTCTTGGTAAGTAATTCCATGTATCCATTACCCTTTGTGTATGCTCAGGCTCTCTTTAAATCTTTCCCCTCTCATCTTAACCTATGCCCTCTACTCTTAGATTCCCCTTCACAGGAGAAAAGGAAGGGGCTATCCAACTTATCTATACCCCTCATGCCTCCAGGGAAAACAATTCCAGCCTATCCAGTCTCTCCATATAACCAGTACTGGCTGTTATGTTCCTTTTATTGTAATAAAGAAACTTGGGTTCTTTTAAAACAACTATACTTTATTAGCTACAGAACTCATTCATGACCATGTGGAGGTATCCATCTTGAATCCAAAAGCTGCTACAAATGAGTTTCCAGCCCCCTCTAGTGATCAGGAGTGTCACTACATCCCCTTTCCTTGAGATGTTTAATCGAAGAACATGATACTCTAATACAGTATTAATTTCAATTTAAAGTTCAACACAAATGTAAACACAGCATCAGCAGTACAACCTTTTTAAGTGTTCAGTTCTTTTCTTTTTGAGATTCATTCTGTCAGGTGCTTTGATATGGCATGTGGATCTTCTTAACACAGGTGCTTGTGTCGTCTACTACTGTCTAGTACTAATGGTGTTTCCTCTGTTGCTGTGCAGGCTGGATCTTATGCATTTGTCTGTTCCTGCAGTGTTTCTTGCATTTTCAGCAGGCTCTTTCAATTCCTCCTCAGTATTTGACCATCCTCTGTTCTGGCAATGTAGGATCTTTGATTTACTTTCTTCAGAACAGTAGCCTTTTTGTCCCGTGTTAGAATCTCACTGTGTCATGTTGTGTCAGTAGCCCTAAGCTTCTTGCTGACTTGTCATCATTTGCTTTTTCTCTCCAATGTAGATGCTTTTGCTTCCACTTGACATCTCAGTGCTTATTTGAGTCTGCAGAGTACCCAAGGGTAGTGTGTAGTCTACATCCCATCAGAACCTTAGTGGGAGACATGGCATGTTCAAGTGGCAAAGCTCTGTAACTCAATAAAACTAGGTATGGTTCACAGCCACTGTCTCAAGCTTTCTTGAGCAACTGTTTAACTATGTGCACTCCTTTCTCTGCTTTACCATTTGACTGTAGATTCAGGAGACGTCAAGGAACATGTCAAAAATCATACTCTTCTGCAAAGTTCTGAAATTCTCACTGTAGACAATTTGAGCAATTCTATGTCTTGTAAAGATCAATTTCATATATTTGATCACACAAGCAGCAAGACATGTTACGAAGCAGTGCAATCTATGGATATTTTGATTGATAGTCAATAACAAGCAAGTAATTATTTCCATCCATGTGGAACAAATCAATCCCAACTTTCTGCCATGGTTCCGCTGGTAAGTCAGTTATTAACATAGATCCATTTGTCTGCTTTGCATGATATTTCAAACAGGTCTCACAGCTGGAAACCATTCTGTCAATGTCAGTATTTATCCCTAGCCAATAAACAGCAGTTTTCTTTCCCTCCTCTTGCATTTTTCCATTCCAAGGTGCCCCTCATGCACCATTTTCAGCATCTCTTGTCACAGTGATTGAGGAATGATAATTCTGCTCTGTTTAAGTAAATGGGCTTTAGTCCATTGACAATACTCAGCTCAGCTCTGATGTTGCAGAATGGCTGACATTCCCTTCTAGGCCATCCTTCATTCAGATTCTTGATGACCTTCTGTAGAGTTGTGACCTACTGTAGAGTTGTGACCTTTTCTGTTTCAGCTGTGATCTGCTTGAATTTCATGTCAGATATGAAAAGAGATTCAGTGATCAGTTTCACGTGGAGATTCACATCTATCTGTGTGTGGAACTCTCATTGTGTGCTTCACTCTGCGTCATTGCCCTGGATAGTGCATCAGCTACCACAATAGGTTTCCCTGGTGTGTACACCCTCTTGACTAGGCTTAAGTTTTCACATGCTTTGTCACCCAGCAAAGATTCATGTCCATGTGAATTTATAGGAGAGCTTTGAAGGACCGGCATTACAATATGCTATACTTCTCTGGCTGTGTTTGGGATTGTTGACAAGAAAGTGAGAGAGAAGTTGCTGCGAGAGACAGAGCTTACCTTAGCTGGAGCTGTGAAAATATGCCATGGCAGTGAATTAGCTCTACAGCATGCAAAAAAGTTCAGTGAGAGAGCAAAAGCCAGTGAAAATGAAGGAATAGTTGTAGCTTTCTATGGCTTTATCTTCATTGCCTTGATGTCGTGCTCACAGATCAAATTGACCTTTGCCTCTGTGCCAACTTGAAAGAAATATTTTCTCCATTTGTTTGCAATGACACAATCCACGTATCCTGCTAAACTCAATTCACACTTAGCTGTTTAGTGTCTGTTGGTTTAGAGTCTTCCTGCACTACCATGCCAATGAAAAGTGATTCACTGAGAGCAGTTTCTTCTATCGTGTGTACAGTGAGCATGCTTTCACTTCTGATTTGCTTCCCTTTGGAATAGCATTGCATTGCATAATAATTCTGCCCTTTGCATTTATTACAAACTTTTCCATAGGCTGGGCATTGGTGCATGTTGAGTGCCACATCATTTACAATTGAATGTGTCTCCATCTTTTTCTTTTTTCTTTGGCTTGGCTTCGCGGATGAAGATTTATGGAGGGGTAGTGTCCACATCAGCAGCAGGCTCGTTTGTGGCTGACAAGTCCGATGCGGGACAGCCAGACACGGTTGCAGCGGTTGCAAGGGAAAATTGGTTGGTTGGGGTTGGGTGTTGGGTTTTTCCTCCTTTGTCTTTTGTCAGTGAGGTGGGCTCTGCGGTCTTCTTCAAAGGAGGTTGCTGCCCGCCGAAATGTGAGGCACCAAGATGTACGGTTTGAGGCAATATCAGCCCACTGGCAGTGGTCAATGCGGCAGGCACCAAGAGATTTCTTTAGGCAGTCCTTGCACCTCTGTCTCGGTGGCCAGTGGAGAGCTCGCCATATAACACGATCTTGGGAAGGCGATGGTCCTCCATTCTGGAGACGTGACCTACCCAGCGCAGTTGGATCTTCAGCAGCGTGGATTCGATGCTGTCGGCCTCTGCCTTCTCGAGTACTTCGATGTTGGAGATGAAGTCGCTCCAATGAATGTTGAGGATGGAGTGGAGACAACGCTGGTGGAAGTGTTCTAGGAGCCATAGGTGATGCCGGTAAAGGACCCATGATTCGGAGCCGAACAGGAGTGTAGGTATGATAACGGCTCTGTATACGCTAATCTTTGTGAGGTTTTTCAGTTGGTTGTTTTTTAGACTCTTTTGTGTAATCTTCCAAAGGTGCTATTTGCCTTGGCGAGTCTGTTATCTATCTCGTTGTCAATCCTTGCATCTGATGAAATGGTGGAGCCGAGATAGGTAAACTGGTTGACCGTTTTGAGTTTTGTGTGCCCGATGGAGATGTGGGGGGGGGGGCTGGTAGTCATGGTGGGGAGCTGGCTGATGGAGGACCTCAGTTTTCTTCAGGCTGACTTCCAGGCCAAACATTTTGGCAGTTTCCGCAAAACAGGACGTCAAGCGCTGAAGAGCTGGCTCTGAATGGGCAACTAAAGTGGCATCATCTGCAAAGAGTAGTTCACGGACAAGTTGCTCTTGTGTCTTAGTGTGAGCTTGCAGACACCTCAGATTGAAGAGACTGCCATCCGTGCGGAACTGGATGTAAACAGCGTCTTCATTGTTGAGGTCTTTCATGGCTTGTTTCAGCATCATGCTGAAGAAGATTGAAAAGAGGGTTGGTGTAAGAACGCAGCCTTGCTTCACGCCATTGTTAATGGAGAAGGGTTCAGAGAGCTCATTGCTGTATCTGACCCGACCTTGTTGGTTTTCGTGCAGTTGGATAACCATGTTGAGGAACTTTGGGGGAGGCATCCGTGGCGCTCTAGTATTTACTGTTTGCTATATCTCATTTTTTTTAATGTGTGTGTCCAGACACTGTGGCTTGGCTATGCTTTCATTTTCACTGGCTTTTTTTTGCACTCTCACCAAACTTTCTCGTGTGCTGCAGAGCTATTTCACTGGCATGGCATATCTTCACAGCTACAGCTAGGGTAAGCTCTGTCTCTCACAGCAACCTCTCTCTCACATTCTTGTCAATAATCCTGAACACAATTTGATCATGGATCATTGATCTTGCACCAATCCAAAATTGCATGTTGTTGCTTTTAGTTTTAAATCTGTTAAAAAATATCTCTTCCTGCAGCTACATGCACAAGTGAAACACGTGCCTCTTGAATATTTCATTTTACTTTGATGAACAGTGTTCATCAAACATCTCAATAACCTTGTCAAACATGCCCTGGTCTTCTGCATCAGCAAAAAAAAAATGTATTAAAAACCTCTAGTTCTTGTAGTTCCTCCACAGTAAATAGAAATGTAATTTTCCATGCATCAGGTTTGCTATTGAGTCCAGTGGCTTGAAGGTACACCATGAATCTTTGTTTCAACAACCTCCACTTGTGGTCAAAATTACCAGTCCAATTTACAGCTTCAGGAATCTTTACACTATCCATATTTCTGCTGATTACAACTAATACACACTCTGCACACTCCTGGTGTTTCTTCCACTCCTGGTAACATGTGATGTTTATTTTATTGTAATAAAGGAACTTGGGTTCTTTTAAAATAACTATATTTTATTAGCTATAGAACTCATTCATTACCATGTGGAGGGTTCCATCTTGAATCCCTGAGCTGCCACAAACTAGTCTCTGACCCCCTCTAGTGGCCAGGGTATCACTAGCACTCTATCACTACAATGACAACATGCTTATGAATCCTTTCTGCATCTTCACTCACTCAATCACATCCTTCCCAACAGAATGGTGAGAAGAACTGCATGCAGCATTGCAGATGCAGTCTCACCAATTCCTGGTATAGTTGTAACATGCTGTCCCAATTCTTACTCAAAGAAAGCAAGCATGTCATATTTTCTTCACCACCTTGTCTACCTGTTTTGTTGCCTTCAGGGAGCCATGTACTTGTATTTCTAGGTCTCTTGGTTCTTCAACACTCCCCAAGGTCGTGTCATTTGCTCTGTTCATCCTCCTTTAATCTAAATTCTCAGCATGCATAACTTCTTACTTATTCTCACACTAACTCTCTCTCTGTATCTTCTGTATATACACACACTGTGTGTGTGTGTGTGTGTGTGTGTGTGTGTGTGTGTGTGTGTGTGTGTGTGTGTGTGTGTGTGTGTGTGTGTGTTAAATCAATCCCTCTACATAACATCTACATCTTGGAATCTTCTTAGTCACCTCTTCAAAACACTCAATTAAATTCTTGAATTATAATTTGTTGCACACAAAGCCTTGTTGAATATCCCTAATCATTTCTTGCTTTTCCAAATCCAGATAGATTCTCTCTGTCCCTCAAAACCCTCAGTAATTTACCCACCAGTGATGTTTGGTTCATCTGTTTATTGTTTGTTGACTTGTCCTCATAGCTCTTCTTAAATAAAGGCATATCATTAGCTACTCGCCAATTTTACAGAACTTCCTCCATTAGTTAAGAGGATACAAAATTTTCTGCACAGGCCCCTTGCTTCCCACATTGTCCAAAGGTATATTTGGCCAGGCCCCAAATATTTATCCACCTTTATTTCTCTAATGACTGCTAATACTTCCTCTTTGGGTGGCATGGTTTGCATAGCAGTCAGCTCAATGATATTTCAGTGCTGGGGACCCAGGTTCAAATCCAGTGCTATCTGTAAGGAGTTTGTACCTTCGCACTAGGTCTATGTGAGATTCCTCTTTGTGCTCCGGTTTCCTCTCACCCTTCAAAGTGTATGGCATTGTAGCAATGTTCCCTTTAATTTTTAGTAGTCAGTAGGCCTTTTCACACAGTGGACAAGCAATGTCCCAACTTGGCATGGGTGAAATTCCCAGAAAGACAGGATCTCCCGCGCCTTTCACATCACGGTCCAAATTCCCTGTAATTTGCTCTCCCTGGCAATTTAGGGGAGGTACTGCCCCCAGCAATGACGTAGTGAGTGACGCATTACACACTCACAGAAGTCCCAGCAAAAGTCAGATTGCACAATAATGGCAAATGAGGCTTTTCCAAAAATCAATAAAACTGATGTTATATGCTTAAATTAATTGAGAAATTCAATCCACAATCCTATTACACAAACACCTCTCCTATATACTTCTTCCTTGATTGGTAACGAAGCACGCAAGCGCTGACATCACGACTTGGCCATTTGCTGAGTCAGACTGCAGGGAGAGGGTGGCCCGGGAAATTACCCAGGAATCCCCATTTTACACGGTGGTGTGAAAAGGCCTACTGTGTGCAGAAATCTTTACGTTGTGCAAATTTTTTTCCTGTAACAAAAGTATGGACACACTTAATGCTTGTGGAAAGGTAAACATGAAATTCTTTCAAGATACTTTTGTCACAGAATTGCACAGAATAACAAACATATTTAAGTCACTCAGTTATTTTCTCTCCCCCCTGTCTTTGGTACATAGCCATTCTTTGTAAACTCCATCGAGATTAATAGAACTTCCTTCTGATTGATAGCTTTTGATTTTCATTAGGATATTCAAATGACATTCACCTAAACGGTTTCTCAGCTTGTTTTTAAGTTGATTCATTAGGCTGAAACCTCGCTCAAAGTCCGAACTAGATGCAAGAAAGGTTCCCCCAATGTCTATCAACTTTGCAAGGTCGCATAATTGTTCATATTGAAATACATATGCCACCATTTGAGCAAAGTTTGAAATCAGTTCAGATTTAATTTTTTTCTTCAACAGAAAATTTGAAATCATTAAACTGTCTATTATACTATTTGCATCTAGAAAATCATATTTTAAACATAACACATAAACTTGTTTATTACCAAATGTTAAGTAACAATCTGCAATTGCGGAGAAATCATAAGCTTGGAAATTAAAAGAAAGGAGAGATTGTGGCGGCACACATCGTGACGCAGGCGAATCGACTCTGTGTTTGTCATGGTCGAGGCAGCGGAGCAGCTGCGTCAAGATGGCGCCACCAGGTTTTGCTTCCCTCGTGGGCATAGGGGCTGCACATGCGCACTCGACCACGTCGTCATGTCACCGCCAGCTCAGAGGTGGGACTTGACAGCCGCCTTATAAGGCGCAATGCGGGCTTTTTAAAAGAAACCATTGGAAACTAAACTGATTTCAGCACACAGTTCTGTTCTCATTTCCTCCTAGTAGCCACCACTATAATCGACGAGCCAAGACAATTCTGGATTCTGCACCACGGACACTGCAGCAGTTAACACAGTGGCTATGAAACTAGCACTCTTCTGGATGTTTCGTCCACACACTTAGAAGCGGAAGCACAATTCCACCTCCAGCAGATCACATCCAACTCAACAATGTTCTACCACGTCATCAGTGTCCTCGACCAAGAGACCATAGCCAGAGTAGACGACCTGATACATGACCCCACGGCAGAAGGTAAATACCCAGCTCTCAAGAAGCTTCTCTAAAGTACCTTTGGCCTGTCCAGGCACCAGCGTGCCACCTCGCTCATACACCTAAACGGCCGAGGAGACAGGGCATCATCTGCCCTCATGGACAAAATGCTCACACTAGCAGAGGGCCATAAGCCGTGCCTCATGTTTGAGCAGGCTTTCCTGGAGCAAATGCCAGATGACATACATCTCCTGTAAGCATTTGAGGATTTCTCGGAACCATGCAAGGTCATGGCCAGGGCAGATGTCCTGTGGTGCACAAAATGCGAAAACGAGTCCATCATGAACCAGGTGTCATGCCCAAACCCCAACCGGGCACAACTGTGCTCCAGCAAGCTGGCGGAGGCACCAAACATGGCCTGGTACTCTTATCGCCAGCGCTGGGATGTAAATACAGGCAACCCTGCTCGTTTCTGGAAAACGGCCAGGCCAGTCACCGCTAATGGCCATGATGGCTGGCCACATCAATAGCCTTTTGCATGTCACCAATAAAGTTAGTGGCCAACGGCCCCTGATCGACACAGGTGCCGAACTCAGTGTCATTCCGCCAACTGCACTGGAGACACGAATGCGACCATGAGGCCCAGACTCTGGGTGGCGAATAACACCACCATCAAAACCTTCGGCACGTGCAATGTGCAAATACAGCTCAGCAATGAGAAGTTCTGGTGGAATTTCACACTAGCTGCTGTGGGCATATCATTCCTCAGCGCTGATTTCCTTCGGGCGCACAGCCTGATGGTGGACGTGAAAGCCAAACACCTAGTTCACACCCGGACTTTCCCAGACCATCCAACTCGAAACTACTGTCACCCGCAACCCAAGCGTGGCCGCAGTGAAGACCCCTAAGGATAAGTATAGCCGCATCCTTGACGAATTCCTGGCTATCTTCAGACCACAATTCACTTCTACCATGCCACAACACGAGGTGCTACACTACATACTGACCCAGGGGCCCCCGCTCCAGACAAACTGCAGTTGGCAAAGAGGAATTTTCCCAGATGCAAGAGTTGGGTATAGTCCACAGGTCCGACAGTCCGTAGGTGTCCCCACTACACATGGTCCCAAAGTCCTTGGGAGGTTGGCGGCCCTGTGGGGATTATCACCTCCTTAATCACTCCACCACACCCGACCGCTACCCAGTCCCACACATACAAGACTTCACGGCCACCTTCACGTTGCGAAATTGTTCTCCAAAGACGATTTGGTACATGGCTATCACCAATTCCCAGTCCACTCGGACGACATTGGCAAGACGATTATTATCACCCCCTACGGACTTTTTGAATTCCTCCACAAGTCTTTTGGTCTCAAGAACGCGATGCAAACTTTTCAGTGGTTGATGGATGCAGTGGGCAGAGACTTGGACTTTGTGTTCATCAACCTGGATTACACAGTCATCGCAAGCAAGGACTACAAGTAACACAAGGACCATCTCCACAGACTTTTCGCCCCCCCCCCCTGTCAGAGTTCAGACTCATGGTCAACATGGCAAAGTGCCAATATGGGAAAGACTCCATGCAGTTCTTGGGCCACACTATCACTGCGAATGGGGCAGCATCGTCGGCAGAGAAGGTCACAGCCTCCCCGACACCCTAAAAGGCCTCCAGGAATTCATGGGAATGGTTAACTTCTACAACCGATTCATCCCGGGGGCAGCTTTCATCATAAGATCACTGTTTGCCATGATATCAGCCAAAAGCAAGACCCTAGCATGGACAGAGGAGGCCATTGCAGCTTTCATCACGACAAAGAACGCCCTGGCCAACACCACCTTGCTGGTTCATCCCAGATCCAACATACCCACGGCACTCACCATAGACGCATCAGCAACAGCCATCAGGGGCATCCTTGAGCAATCCGTCGAAGGTCAGTGGAGGCCGCTAGTCTTCACCTGCTTCCCGCCCACCCCCCCCCGAAATTAAATTCAACATGCTCTTGGCACTTTACCTGCCTATCAGGCACTTTCAGTATTTCCTAGAAGGCAGGCAGTTCACAGTGTTCATGGACCACAAGCCCCTCACCTACGCTTTTGCCATGGCCAAGAACCCTTGGTCAGCATGCCACCTATCTTATATATCTGAGTTCACCACCATCATTTGACACCTCACCAGCAAGTACAACGTCGTTGCCGACATATTCTCCTGACCTGCCATCCAGTCCTTATCCTCTGGGCTGGACTACTCCAAGCTGATGCAGGCCCAAAATGAGGACAAGAAGACACAGGCTTTCCACACCGCCATCGCTGGCCACCGCTTCAAAGATCTCAGCCTGCCAGATGCTCAGACACACTCCTGTGCGATATCTCCACTGGCGCACCGCGCCTGGTAGTGCATCAGCAATGGAGGCACCAAGTTTTCAAGGCCATTCACGACCTCGCACACCCGTCCATAAAAACCACAATCCACATGGTAGGAGAGAGGTTCATGTGGCAAGCCTTGAGAAAACAAGTTGCACAGATGACATGCAATTGCACCCAGTGTCAGGCATCCAAAGTCCACCATCATGTCATGATCCCAGTCCACCAGTTCGATCCTCCGAAGAGACGGTTTGAACATATACACGTTGACATCGTAGGCCCACTTCCCGTCTCCTGGGATGCCCAGTACCTCTTCACAGAAATAGACCACTCCACGAGATATCCAGAGGCCATTCCTCTAAAGGACACCTCAACCGATTACTACGCCAGTGCACTACTCACACATTGGATCACAAGGTTTTGGATACCAGCCCACATAACCACCAACAGAGGGGCACAGTTTACATCAGCACTGTGGACACATCTCGTAATGTTTCTGGGCATCAAGCTGCACCACACCAAAGCTTATCACTCCCAGGCCCACAGACACAAAGAGCATTTTCACTGCCACATGAAGTCAGCCCTCCTGGCCTTTTTAAATGGCCCCAATTTGGTGGACATGCTCCCCGGGTCCTTCTGGGCATCAGGACAGCACCTAAACAGGATTTACAGGCATCCTCAGCTGAGTTGGTTTACGGCACCCTGCAAACCCTGCCAGGTGAATTCTTAACACCGTCCTGAGATTTAGACACTGAGGGGAAAGCATCATTACAGGACCTATGGGACAGGTTAGCCTCATTTGCAGACTTTGTATCTGTCCACGGCTTGCATTCCTCGTCCCCCCAACGACCTTATGAAGGCCCATACAAGGTCCTGCTCAACTCTGGTAAAACTTTCACACTGCCCATTGGGGGGTAGGGAGGAACTGTTCAAGGCAGACTGGCTGAAACCAGCACACCTGGACCTCAGCCAGCAGATCATACCAGCACAGCCCAAGCGCCGAGGGCGAACACCTAAGGGCACGACCCCACAGCACCCATGGGCAGCAGGACACCAGAGCCGGTTCTGGGGGGGGGGAGGGGCGGTTGAGTGGCAGTGCACTTTGCGACACAGGTGAACCAGCTCCATATTTGTCATGGCAAGATGGTGCCACCAGGTTTTTCTTCCCTCAGGGGTAGAGCGGCCGTGCAAGCGCACTCGGCTGCATTGTCATGTCACCACCAGCATAGGGGCAGACAGTGCAGGCTTTTAAAAGTAAACCGTTGGAAACCAAACTGACTTCAGCGAGCAGTTCTGTTCTTGTTTCCTCGTCGTAGCTACCGCTATAAGGTGTAGGTTAATTGGATGGCACGGGCTCGTAGGCCAGTAGGGTCTGTTACCATGCTTTATGTCTAATTTTTAAATTTTAATTTAAATTTATGTTTCTGGATATCATTGTCCTCTTTCCTGAAAAAAATACTGTTTTGCCTTCCTTGACCCCTGTTCTTCTACTGGCTGCCCAGCCGACTGCTTATTTGCTCTAACTTTTATATTTACCTTAACTTTCTCAGTTGCCACACAACAACTTTGGCTCCTAACCCCTTGCCAGGCTAACAGAATTTACACAGTACACTCTACTCTTACCTAGAATTGAGATAATAAAATGGGTGGTTCATCTTGTCCTCTTGCCGTTATTTCCAGTTCCAAAGCCATTATATTCATAGGATTATTCTCCATAATTTTACCTCCATAAAAGCACCTTCAATGAGATTCTACTACCAAATTCATTGTCCCTCCCTTAACCGGTCAGTATTCTGAAAGGAAAAGTTCCTCCATGACAATGTGGTTTGACCAACCATTCCCTTTCTGACAATATTTGCCTTGAGACACAAATAATGTTAATCTAACCCTTCCATCATCCAGAAATTCAATCAATTCATCCACGTGATGCAGTTATTCACTTATGGGCCTAAAGCAAGCAAATGGGACTAGCTTGGGTAGGCAACCTAGTCGGCATGAACAAGTGGACTGAAGACTGTAAGTCTCTATCATACCAGTTATTGCAATTGGAGTTCACAATATTGTCTCAACTATACTGGAGACACCAAACACTATTTTGGTTCACAGAGAAGACCCTGAGCTTCTAGTGACCTGCTACTTTAATTCTCCACCCCTTTCCCATTCTGACCTCTTAGTCTTCAACTTCCTTTGGAAGACCAACGAGTCCTGAAGTAAACTGAAGAAATATCATCTCATTTTCTGTTTCAGTGTATTGAAGCCCTTGAGCTTTAATAGTGAAGGTATCCTTCCTTTTTAACTAATTTCATTGGTGTGGAAATACCTCTCTATTTCAAATACTTTGTTTTATCTTTCTGACTCTAATTGATGTTTGTAAAGTAATTAATCCTTGATAACTTTGATCTGCATCTTAAGATAGATATTCCCTCTGTTCTCTCTACTCACGATCCTTTCTGGAAATTAACTTGCTTGTTTTCTCACTTTTCTATTTCTCATGAAAAATTTTTGTCCTGAAACATCGACTCTGATTCTTTCTCTACTAAAGTTGCTTGACCTACTGAATTTTTCCAACCCTTTCTATTCTTTGCTCAGATTTAAATAAAGTTTAGTAATTAAAAAAAACATCTCATTTTATTTCATGAGGATGTAAGTTACTTTGGAGCATTATTTCTCATTGGAAAACTTTCAATTGATAATTTTCAATTTCAAAGTGCTATAATAATCTGTATTAGGTAATGTAATTTATGGGCGAGAATGAACAGAATAGAAAAAAAATTCTCCAGAATTGTGGAGGAATTGGATCTCAGAGCCAGACTTTCATCCCTGAATATTTTAATCCCAGTGAATCAAGAATATTTAAGAAGGCCACTAAACTTGTTTGATTTGCTGTCATTCCTTGCTTTTTGAAATATTGAAGCAGATATTATAGCTGAATAAATCCATTATAAACATATCTTTATATTGTTAATATGTACAGGCCTCATCATTCCGTTCGTAATAGATTTCAAATACTAGAACATTTCATCTTCCAACAGAGTTATAAATGATGTATTCTTGAAGAATCAGCCGAAGGCAGCTTAACTAGCAATTGAAACATCTGGTACAGAGCTCCTCTATTTCATTATGAGACATTTACTATCTGCCACAAGAAGCAGTTCCATACTTCAGCCTGAGAGCAGAGCCAATTGAAAGGTCTTTCCCACTTTCCAGGAGGTAATCAACTGGTGAATGCTTGGAACAGGAACTTCTCAGAGGTATACAATTCTGAGACAGCCTTCCAAAAGCTCACAAAAAAAATCACAGATTAATTAAACTTTTTTCCATGGAGTCAGCACCGACACATTTACTTCAGAAAACCTTTTTGTCAGACATGCAAGGCAAAATGATACCTAGAGAGGTAGTAAATTCTATTTAATATCATATTCAAATGGGATCCAATACTCATTTCTCATTGCTCATCAGGACTAATTTATTCAGATACCCTGTGGGAATTGATCGATACAACAAAAAATTTTCGAAGTAAAAGGACTGATTCAAAATAAAATACAGAGCACCAGATAATTCTGAATCAACTTGGCTGAGAAATTTAGTTGGGCAGCAATTTTTAAGCCTTTAATGATTGATTTTGAATGTTTAATTGATTGTAGAATGCACTCAAGGGCTTATAATGCTCATAGTATTTTTGCAAACTTTAATTTGTCAGGTCTGCTCACATTTTGTCACTGCACATAAAGTATATAGAGTCCATATTGTTTACATCAATCCCCATGCAATGCACAACTATTGGATTCCTTGCAAAATTGAATTGACAAGCAGGCTACATGCAGAAAAGCTCAGCTTAAAGCAGAAAGGTGCCCTGCACCGGTGCAACATAGAAGGATCATTATCACATGCAGTTTTGATGAGAAATCATTTGGAACTAAGCACAGTTCATTTTTCTGACTAGATGACAACATTTAGAAGTTTTGTACTAAGTTTATATGAAATATGAGCTCAAGCTTGCTTTCGATTTTGTTAACAATCAATACTTTAACTAGAGTTGGACACAAGGAAAAGGCAAAGATAAGGGCAACTTGTGGTGGTTGGGGTGGGAAGCGCTCTATCATACAGTCTATTCCCACTTCCACTTTCAACCATCCAGGGACTAATGCACTGAAGGCTAAAGTTTTAAATCTCATGCTGATTACAAAGTGTAAAGACAGAATTTCAGCCACTCATCTATGTTTGCACAGAACAGTTTTGGAGCATGTGCTCACTTGCATCCTATTCCATACAGAATACCTCAAATATTCCCTGCTCAAATAATGAATATATTTTCTTGAAGAGAGAGCCATAAGCACATAGATTTTCCAGAACTGCGTACTTTCCAAAGAGGTATTGATCTAAAATGTAACCTCTCTCTCTCGCTCCACAGATTTTACCTGGCCTGTTGAGTATTCCAGCCTGTATGTTTTATTGCTTCAGATTTCCAGCATCTGCTGTTATTTTTCCTTTTCAAATGAAAAACTAGTATTTTTATTTGACACTCAGTGTCATTGTCATTATATTCACCAGCAGAAATAGCCTAGGAATCACTGCTGGGCATAAAGTGAAATGGAAAAAAAAAACACAATGAACACTACCGGGTCTAAGACTATATGCTACAAATATTGTCTCCCTGAGAACAGGTTTAAAATAACAAGTTATTGCACTTCCACAAACGCAAATACAATAATATTGAATAATGCTATCACCTGCCTCTGTGAGTAAGTACATCCTGAAGTCACTGAACAGAGTGTTTAACCTTTTTACTTATCCTTGTGGAGTGCTGTCACAAAGATATTGGCAAAAGCTCTTTATTTGCCTTTCAATGCAGCATCGACCAGTCTAAAGAAATTTTCTACAAGCTCCTCCTTTACCATTTTAAGGCCAAAAGGGTTAAGCAAAAAATATGAATATAGTAACTAATGATAACCTGTCTGCAATATCAAAACCCTTGAGTGCAGATGAAGAAACATAACCTTAATTCCCCATAGTGACAGTCCCGATGTTGTCTGTCATTCCTCTAGCCACTCCGCTATAATCTGTCTTTCCTGCAACCTGCTGTACACAAATTACGGAAACCAATCAAAACAGGACAAATATACTTTAAATATCTGGTTAATTAATATCAACTATTTACCCTTGAACATTCCTTTCCTGCCTATCTGCAAGTACCTTTGCTTGATATACTAATTCTATCTTGCGCACCACTGTGGGAGCAGCCAGGTTAAAGTACAGTATGTTTATTCCCTCAGTCAGCAGTATGTTGGAGCTTTAAGCTTATGTGGCTTGGCCCTGGATTCCATCATCTCACCACGTGGTACAGTCCTAGCTAACAAACTACAAAAATATGTAACAGCATTATCAGTTACACCATAGTGGGTATACAAATGCTCACAGTAGATTCATGAATCAATACTGGGTAGAGGAAACTAGAGGATCTAGATTTACGACTACTGACTTATCAGTCAGTAATCTAGTAGAGGACTGAATGTAATGTGTGCAAGTTATTTGAAGATGTTGGCTAAAGTGAAAACTAAAGTCAAAAATGGGAACATTATGAGCTTGCATCACAGCTGGATGAATGAGTAACAGACTTTCTGATCTACAGGTTATTCCCAGAGATGAACACTGAAACAAACATCAAGTACTGCTGAAAGATCATCAACTTGATGAAAGATATAATTTGTTCAGCCTGAAACTTGCTGGTCTTCCATTACTATAAGAATTTAGAGAAGAAGTTGGGGCAGTGATTGGGCACAGAGTCATTCATGTACAGGGAGTATAGAAGGGGGCTGAGTTTACAGCCATGTGGGACCCTGGTGTTCAGGGTGATTATGGAGGAGGTATTGTCATCAATCTTCATTAAATGTAGTTTGCAGAGAAGGAAGTTGTGGATCCATTTACAAAAAAGGGGTTACTGAAGCCAAGGGCTCAAATTTTTATACAGCCTCAACGTGACTTTCCAACTTCTACACTCAGTTCCGTGGTGAATGAAAACAAAAATGCTATGCGCCTTCTTTACCTACCCTCTGCCCTACCCCCACTCCCCATACCAATTGTGTTATTGTGTTCAGAGAGATGTGATCCCTCTGTTCATCAATGCTCTCTTAAACTTTGAAAAGGATACAGAAGAGATTTACCACGATGCTGCGTGGATTTAGAGAGTATGAGCTATAAGAGGGATTAGACAAACCACTCTTAGGTTGGAGAACCCACAAAGTGCTGGAGGAAACTAGGTTGTTTGCTCTATAGCATTGGTTCTCAACCTTTTTCTTTCCACTCACATACCACCTTAAATATTCTGCTACTAACCAGAGCACCTATGCCATCTTAAAGTGGTGTGCCAGAGGCTAAAGGAAGACCCAAAAGAAATTTATAAAATTATGAGGTGGTATGAGGATGGAATATGCTACCTTGTGGACTGGTTAAAGCAGATACAATAGTAGTATTTAAGAAGCTTCTAGATCCATTCTCAAAAGGGGTCCTATGCACCCCACTGCCTGTCCCACCCTCCCACCCCAGCATTTAGATAAAAGGGGCATAGCTGAAAAAGGTTGAGAATGGTTGTATAGCCACATGAATACACAGAAAATGGAGGAATTGGATAATGTGCAGGCAGAAAACTTACAGTTTAAATTGACACTCTATTACGGCAGAAATAGTCTTTTTTTAAAAAGACATACGGCACAGTAACAGGCCCTCCTGGCAACACGCCTATTCTGCCCAAATACCACAATTAAGCTACAACCCCTGTACGTTTTGAAGGGTGGGAGGAAACCAGAGTGCCTGGAGGAAACCTAGAATGTGTGAAAAATCGAAAGGGAACTTATTGGGGGCTTTGAACAATTCTGCCAGGTGGATGAGGATGTTAGTTGAGGAGAAATGTTTGGTCTTTGTTCTAGAAATACATGAAGGGCCCAATACATTCCCGATGGGGTTTGGAGATGTACAAAGACTGGATGTTCATGGTGAAGAGAAGGTAGTTAGGGGTAAGGAAGTTGTCAAAATAATGGCAGGCATGATACATATTCTGGAAGTAGATGGGAAGGAACTGTATAAGGGGAGGAAGGATGGAGTTGAAGAATAAAGAGATAAGTTCAATGGGACAAGAGCAGAAACTGACAATGGGTCTACCCATCAGAACCTCCATTGTGTTTGTTGATCTTAGGTAAGATATAGAAGTGGGCAGTGCAAAGTTGGAGCACTATCAGGTTGAAACCTCTGGAGCGGTGATCTCATGATATTGTTAAGAGTCCAGAGAACCCCAAAACCCAGCACCAATAGAAATTCACCAAGACAAATGGTTACTTAAACAAAAGTTGCTTTTAATTTTCTTTAAACATAAAAACAGGATCAAACTTTAACTTATTATTATTAACTTGACCCCCTTCTAATTCTAAATGCACGCGTATGCATCGTGTATATGCTCAGGAAAGTTCTTTGCTTTAATAGTCCAATCATTCACTTCTCACTCCTCCAAGTTCACCGGTATCAGGCAATTCTTCTACTGTGCACAGAATTTAACATTTATGAATTTTCACCAGGCTCTGCTGCTTAAAAGTACATAGTTACCACTCAGGAAGGTTCATGTTTGTTTCAGAGAGAGATTTGTTGCTTGTTGGATACACACACAAACTGATTTCTTACAATCAATCACTTCAGTGTCTTGCCGAAGAAACTTGCCTCATCACGTGTTTTCCAAATGATAACCTCTTCTTCCAGGTAACCACAGAGTTCCTCTTGTTTCCCTTATTTCAGGAGAAACACTCTAGCCAATCATTTCTTCTTGTAAGGATTACAAGGGTTTTTTTCAACAGGATGAACTCAGAACTCACAATCTGTCTTCAAAATGGGTTTTCAACAAGCCTGCCAACTTGCCATGTTGCAGCTTAAAAAGTCACTGTAAAACTGACCTCTCTCTTTCTAAGAGAAGAATCCTGTTTTCTTTTCTCTCTCTCTGCTTGAAAAAACCAGAACCCCACCCAAGGCTCCAAATCTAATCCTTGAAAGATCTTTATCGGCACTTGCACCTAATTCTTAAGTTCCTTCCAAAGCAGTTCCATTGTCTTTTGCAAAGCCACTGGTACCTGTATGTCTGGCTTCAGCAAAGCTCTTGCATCTTAAATGAGATGTGAAGTGTAAGTATCTTTTTGTGAAGTGACTTACACTAAACCCTCATAATCTATCTCTTTTAAAGACATATTTATGTATAATATAATATATAACCCGTAACAATATGATGTGATCTTTTGACTAAGTTATACAAACAATAAATTGGGGTGGTTTCGTTATGGGTTTGTGGCCATTACATAACATAGATGCAAGCATTTTTATTTGAATATTGTTAAATTGTAAACTCGTATTTTTTTGACTATTATTCTTAAATTATTAAAATTTAGTACATTGAAAGTTTATCAGATGGTTTATTTTGTGGAATGCACACATTTCTAAATGTGAAATATCCATTTATTGCTACAGCAAAACTAGAGAGAAATTTTCTGACTACTGTCAATCAAAAGGCTGCGTCTCTACGGCTTGTTAAAAAAATTCCACATTCTCACCTTCCCCAATTCTTTGATATGAATAAATAACTGGATACTATCCAATCAGTCATATGAATGAAGCATTGTGTTTATGTAGTGTACAGCAAAAATCACACAACAACGAAAGCCAAAATAAAAACACAGAGCATTACAGGAAAGATAGTGTTGAATCAGTGAAGGACAGGTGGTTCAGTCTGCCAAACAATGTAATAACTCATCAAGGCAGTAGAATATTATCATCAATGGAATATATAAAACTTCCCAGTTTAACTGTAATTAACACCAAGTTAAGTTGCCATGCTCCAGTTATGAAATGAAAAAATATGCAATATTGTTGTCCATGCATTTTTGGTATATTGCAAATAACAAATCTGCTGCTCACAATCTTATTGTACAAGTAAAACTCCACCAAACAAAATCAAGACAATTCTTTAAGTCAGTGACAAACCAGATACAAATTACACTGATCTTTGATCTAATAATACCATAAGAACTTATGCTTGAAGCTTTGCTCATTTTATTGGGGCAACAGTTAATACAACATTAAACTATTAAAATAACTAAATGTTTTATACACCAAAAAGATACCTTATTCAAGTTATCTGCAAAATAAAAATCAATTAATTCCAAATAATTATCCACACCTTTACAAAATTGCATTTTCATATTCATATCTTCAGAACACGTGAGTAGTTCGATGCATTCCCACGATCTATCTTTTTGCTAAGTCTATTTTAATTTAAATGCAATTAAGGGTTTGAAATGAGTTTTATGTATT